>NC_044549.1:185540599-186809720 GCF_007565055.1 Rhinopithecus roxellana | reverse complement strand
GACTAATTAATGCAGAGAAGGTCATAAACGAAATGACAGAGATGAAAACCATGACACGAGAAATATGTGACAAATGCACAAGCTTCAGTAACCGACTCGATCAACTGGAAGAAAGAGTATCAGCGATTGAGGATCAAATGAATGAAATGAAGCGAGAAGAGAAACCAAAAGAAAAAAGAAGAAAAAGAAATGAACAAAGCCTGCAAGAAGTATGGGATTATGTAAAAAGACCAAATCTACGTCTGATTGGGGTGCCTGAAAGTGAGGGGGAAAATGGAACCAAGTTGGAAAACACTCTTCAGGATATCATCCAGGAGAACTTCCCCAACCTAGTAGGGCAGGCCAACATTCAAATTCAGGAAATACAGAGAACGCCACAAAGATACTCCTCCAGAAGAGCAACTCCAAGACACATAATTGCCAGATTCACCAAAGTTGAAATGAAGGAAAGAATCTTAAGAGCAGCCAGAGAGAAAGGTCGGGTTACCCACAAAGGGAAGCCCATCAGACTAACAGCAGATCTCTCAGCAGAAACTCTCCAAGCCAGAAGAGAGTGGGGGCCAATATTCAGCATTCTTAAAGAAAAGAATTTTAAACCCAGAATTTCATATCCAGCCAAACTAAGTTTCATAAGTGAAGGAGAAATAAAATCCTTTACAGATAAGCAAATGCTTAGAGATTTTGTCACTACCAGGCCTGCCTTACAAGAGACCCTGAAGGAAGCCCTAAACATGGAAAGGAACAACCGGTACCAGCCATTGCAAAAACATGCCAAAATGTAAAGACCGTCGAGGCTAGGAAGAAACTGTATCAACTAACGAGCAAAATAACCAGTTAATATCATAATGGCAGGATCAAGTTCACACATAACAATATTAACCTTAAATGTAAATGGACTAAATCCTCCAATTAAAAGACACAGACTGGCAAACTGGATAAAGAGTCAAGACCCATCAGTCTGCTGTATTCAGGAGACCCATCTCACATGCAGAGACATACATAGGCTCAAAATAAAGGGATGGAGGAAGATCTACCAAGCAAATGGAGAACAAAAAAAAGCAGGGCTTGCAATCCTAGTCTCTGATAAAACAGACTTTAAACCCTCAAAGATCAAAAGAGACAAAGAAGGCCATTACATAATGGTAAAGGGATCAATTCAACAGGAAGAGCTAACTCTCCTAAATATATATGCACCCAATACAGGAGCACCCAGATTCATAAAGCAAGTCCTTAGAGACTTACAAAGAGACTTAGACTCCCATACAATAATAATGGGAGACTTCAACACTCCACTGTCAACATTAGACAGATCAACGAGACAGAAAGTTAACAAGGATATCCAGGAATTGAACTCATCTCTGCACCAAGCGGACCTAATAGACATCTATAGAACTCTCCACCCCAAATCAACAGAATATACATTCTTCTCAGCACCACATCGCACTTATTCCAAAATTGACCACATAATTGGAAGTAAAGTACTCCTCAGCAAATGTAAAAGAACAGAAATTATAACAAACTATCTCTCAGACCACAGTGCAATCAAACTAGAACTCAGGACTAAGAAACTCAATCAAGGCCGGGCGCGGTGGCTCAAGCCTGTAATCCCAGCACTTTGGGAGGCCGAGACGGGCGGATCACGAGGTCAGGAGATCAAGATCATCCTGGCTAACCCTGGTGAAACCCCGTCTCTACTAAAAATACAAAAAAAAAACTAGCCGGGCAAGGTGGCGGGCGCCTGTAGTCCCAGCTACTTGGGAGGCTGAGGCAAGAGAATGGCGTGAACCCAGGAGGCGGAGCTTGCAGTGAGCTGATATCAGGCCACTGCACTCCAGCCCAGGTGACAGAGCAAGACTCCGTCTCAAAAAAAAAAAAAAAAAAAGAAACTCAATCAAAACCGCTCAACTACATGGAAACTGAACAACCTGCTCCTGAATGACTACTGGGTGCATAACGAAATGAAGGCAGAAATAAAGATGCTCTTTGAAACCAATGAGAACAAAGATACAACATACCAGAATCTCTGGGACACATTTAAAGCAGTGTGTAGAGGGAAATTTATAGCACTAAATGCCCACAAGAGAAAGCAGGAAAGATCTAAAATGGACACTCTAACATCACAATTAAAAGAACTAGAGAGGCAAGAGCAAACACATTCAAAAGCTAGCAGAAGGCAAGAAATAACTAAGATCAGAGCAGAACTGAAGGAGATAGAGACACAAAAAACCCTCCAAAAAATCAATGAATCCAGGAGTTGGTTTTTTGAAAAGATCAACAAAATTGACAGACCGCTAGCAAGACTAATAAAGAAGAAAAGAGAGAGGAATCAAATAGACGCAATAAAAAATGATAAAGGGGATATCACCACCGACCCCACAGAAATACAAACTACCATCAGAGAATACTATAAACACGTCTACGCAAATCAACTAGAAAATCTAGAAGAAATGGATAATTTCCTGGACACTTACACTCTTCCAAGACTAAACCAGGAAGAAGTTGAATCCCTGAATAGACCAATAGCAGGCTCTGAAATTGAGGCAATAATTAATAGCCTACCAACCAAAAAAAGTCCAGGACCAGATGGATTCACAGCTGAATTCTACCAGAGGTACAAGGAGGAGCTAGTACCATTCCTTCTGAAACTATTCCAATCAACAGAAAAAGAGGGAATCCTCCCTAACTCATTTTATGAGGCCAACATCATCCTGATACCAAAGCCTGGCAGAGACACAACAAAAAAAGAGAATTTTAGACCAATATCCCTGATGAACATCGATGCAAAAATCCTCAATAAAATACTGGCAAATCGGATCCAGCAGCACATCAAAAAGCTTATCCACCATGATCAAGTGGGCTTCATCCTTGGGATGCAAGGCTGGTTCAACATTCGCAAATCAATAAACGTAATCCAGCATATAAACAGAACCAAAGACAAGAACCACATGATTATCTCAATAGATGCAGAAAAGGCTTTTGACAAAATTCAACAGCCCTTCATGCTAAAAACACTCAATAAATTCGGTATTGATGGAACGTACCTCAAAATAATAAGAGCTATTTATGACAAACCCACAGCTAATATCATTCTGAATGGGCAAAAACTGGAAGCATTCCCTTTGAAAACTGGCACAAGACAGGGATGCCCTCTCTCACCACTCCTATTCAACATAGTGTTGGAAGTTCTGGCTAGGGCAATCAGGCAAGAGAAAGAAATCAAGGGTATTCAGTTAGGAAAAGAAGAAGTCAAATTGTCCCTGTTTGCAGATGACATGATTGTATATTTAGAAAACCCCATTGTCTCAGCCCAAAATCTCCTTAAGCTGATAAGCAACTTCAGCAAAGTCTCAGGATACAAAATTAATGTGCAAAAATCACAAGCATTCTTATACACCAGTAACAGACAAACAGAGAGCCAAATCATGAATGAACTTCCATTCACAATTGCTTCAAAGAGAATAAAATACCTAGGAATCCAACTTACAAGGGATGGAAAAGACCTCTTCAAGGAGAACTACAAACCACTGCTCAGTGAAATCAAAGAGGACACAAACAAATGGAAGAACATACCATGCTCATGGATAGGAAGAATCAATATCGTGAAAATGGCCATACTGCCCAAGGTTATTTATAGATTCAATGCCATCCCCATCAAGCTACCAATGAGTTTCTTCACAGAATTGGAAAAAACTGCTTTAAAGTTCATATGGAACCGAAAAAGAGCCCGCATTGCCAAGACAATCCTAAGTCAAAAGGACAAAGCTGGAGGCGTCACGCTACCTGACTTCAAACTATACTACAAGGCTACAGTAACCAAAACAGCATGGTACTGGTACCAAAACAGAGCTATAGACCAATGGAACAGAACAGAGTCCTCAGAAATAATACCACACATCTACAGCCATCTGATCTTTGACAAACCTGAGAGAAACAAGAAATGGGGAAAGGATTCCCTATTTAATAAATGGTGCTGGGAAAATTGGCTAGCCATAAAAAGAAAGCTGAAACTGGATCCTTTCCTTACTCCTTATATGAAGATTAATTCAAGATGGATTAGAGACTTAAATGTTAGACCTAATACCATAAAAACCCTAGAAGAAATCCTAGGTAATACCATTCAGGACATGGGCATGGGCAAGGACTTCATGTCTAAAACACCAAAAGCAACGGCAGCAAAAGCCAAAATTGACAAATGGGATCTAATTAAACTAAGGAGCTTCTGTACAGCAAAAGAAACTGCCATCAGAGTGAGCAGGCAACCTACAGAATGGGAGAAAATTTTTGCAATCTACTCATCTGACAAAGGGCTAATATCCAGAATCTACAAAGAACTCAAACAAGTATACAAGAAAAAAGCAACCTCATCAAAAAGTGTGCAAAGGATATGAACAGACATTTCTCAAAAGAAGACATTCATACAGCCAACAGACACATGAAAAAATGCTTATCATCGCTGGCCATCAGAGAAATGCAAATCAAAACCACAATGAGATACCATCTCACACCAGTTAGAATGGCAATCATTAAAAAGTCAGGAAACAACAGGTGTTGGAGAGGATGTGGAGAAATAGGAACACTTTTACACTGTTGGTGGGATTGTAAACTAGTTCAACCATTATGGAAAACAGTATGCAATTCCTCAAGGATCTAGAACTAGATGTACCATATGACCCAGCCATCCCACTACTGGGTATATACCCAAAGGATTATAAATCATGCTGCTATAAAGACACATGCACACATATGTTTATTGTGGCACTATTCACAATAGCAAAGACTTGGAATCAACCCAAATGTCCATCTGTGACAGACTGGATTAAGAAAATGTGGCACATATACACCATGGAATACTATGCAGCCATAAAAAAGGATGAGTCTGCGTCCTTTGTAGGGACATGGATGCAGCTGGAAACCATCATTCTTAGCAAACTATCACAAGAAGAGAAAACCAAACACCGCATGTTCTCACTCATAGGTGGGAACTGAACAATGAGATCACTTGGACTCGGGAAGGGGAACATCACACACCGGGGCCTATCATGGGGAGGGGGGAGGGGGGAGGGATTGCATTGGGAGTTATACATGATATAAATGATGAATTGATGGGTGCTGACGAGTTGATGGGTGCAGCACACCAACATGGCACAAGTATATATATGTAACAAACCTGCACGTTATGCACATGTACCCTAGAACTTAAAGTATTAAAAAAAAAAAAGTGACTAATTGGTAGGTAGTGTATACAGTTACAGCATGGATAAGTTGGACAAAGGGATGAATCACATCCTAGGTGGGATGGAGTGGGACAGTATGAGATTTCATCACACTACTTAGTGTGCATTAAAAAATAATAATAAATTTTAAAACTATTTCTGGAATTTCCCATTTAATATTTTTGGACCCTGGTTTATCTTGCATAACTAAAACCATGGAAAGTGAAACTACGGATCAGCATGTACTACGATACTGTTTTCAAAGGCATGAGGAGGGAGGAGAAAGATTATTACAAGCTGTCTTCTAGATATTTGGAGAAGGAGAAGTGTTTGCTACTAGGTGGATACACTTATACATAGTTGTATTTCTGGGTAAAGAGACTCTCCTTTCCCCCAGCATTCTAGCAGCCACCTGGAGTAATGGTCTCTTGGATCTCCATGCCCTCTTGACTGGCCCAGGCATCGCCGTTGTCTGTTCTTTGCTGTTAGTAGAATACAAAGAGAGAGGGACCAAACGTCTAGCTGTTCCTGCTACAGTACCCAAACCAGTGGCCCTTCCCACGCTTCTTGCTCCCTTTATCTATAGTCTGTAAGCTTGGAGCACCTTGGATGGAAGTCGCTTCCATCCTTTGTTGTATTTCTCTCTTGTGCTGTCTTTTGTGGGTGTTGGGGGCTGGTTAGAACTTTCTTCTTCAATCTGATCTCTTCTGTCTTCAGAGATTCCTTCTGCTTTGCGATTTATTGAGAAGGCCTTCTTGTTTTCCAGTGACAATATGATTTAAAATTTTTTAACTCTGGTCGGGCTCAGTGGCTCACGCCTGTAATCCCAACACTTTGGGAGGCTGAGGTGGGCAGATCACGAGGTCGGGAGATCGAGACCATCCTGTTTAACATGTTGAAACCCCGTCTCTACTAAAAACACAAAAAATTAGCCGGGCATGGTGGTGGGCTCCTGTAGTCCCAGCTCCTCGGGAGGCTGAGGCAGGAGAATGGTGTGAACCCGGGAGGCGGAGCTTGCAGTGAGCCAAGATCGCGCCACTGCACTCCAGCCTGGGTAACAGAGTGAGACTCCGTCTCAAAAAAAATTTTTTTTTAACTCTATATAGGCATGTATGTATATGTTTATAAATATACACACATACATGTGTGCACACATACATATAAGTAAAGTGATATAAGGCTGTTGGGAGGGTGACTGGATCATTTACTTAGTTTATCATCTTGGTCCAGTGTCTAGGAAATAATTTTGCATTATCTTGATTTTTTTCTCCCTTTTAGATTACAGGAGCTTATTAGTCCTAAGAAGGCTGAGGACACAGAGAAAAAAGATGAGCCCAGCAAATATAATCAGCAACAGGCCCTAATTGACCAGAGATACTTTCAGGTATTGAATTGATTTTTCATGACAAAAAGACTGATGTTCGTCATGAATTTTGGTTATCAATTGCAGTGTAATAAATTATCAGTTGGTAAGGAATACTTGCACCTCATATTTATGTGTACTTATTCTGTTTTGTCTTTCTGTGATATAACTAACTGTTTGACTAAAAACATTGTAGACTTCGTCTTACTACTTAAAGGAGACTCTGGGCCTAGTTCAAAGCAGGTTAGTAAAGAGCTTTAAGATTTTTAAAAGATTTTATAATCCTTTTCCCTACTTTCCCCATGTAAGCCATTTTCCCTCTTCATGTTTCTTTTGTTGCTATTATTATTATAATATAAGTAAATCTATTTTCTTAGGGTCCTTGTATGGCTTTTGTTTTTGTGTAGAGACCTTAGTTCATCTGAAATTAATTTTCTATATGGTGTGATATAGGGAATCTCACCTTCCTAGTTTTACAGACCATTTATTGAATAGCTGAGCAGTTAAACCTGGTAGTTTAGTGACTGAACTGGACTTTCACTCATATTTTATTGGGTATACATAAGATTTTTAAATTTTAGATTATTCATTTTTTAAAAAATTAAGATATTTTTTCTAGGCTGCTATTTCTAATTTCTCTTAAAAAGTCAGAAGATCTGGCAACAAATTCCTGCATGGTTATTACCACAGCAGAATTAGGCCTTTCCCTTGTCAGATATGAGCATGTGTTCTGTAGTTAGCCAGTCCCTATTCATTCTTGCTTCACTCATTTATACTCGTACCTGGATTCTCTGGGTGTCTGTGTTTGCAGTCTCTAATATGCTACTTTTTTCTTTACTTTATTGAAATAACAATTTATCATAGATCATATTCCTTTATATGCACAGATTTGTTTTTAGATTCTCTGCTGCATTTCTCAACTGTTTCCATATTTCAATTTCTATAGTTATAAGTTTTAATAGCCTTTGAGGCAAGTATCCTGTCATTTAAAAAAAAATTTTTATTGGCTATATTTTTAGCACATTTATTCTTCTGGATGAACAGTTTTCAAATTAAAAACTAAATCCCATTGAGATGAACTAAAACTGAATTGACTTTATGGATTAATATTTGGAGAAATGACACCTTAACCTTTTTGAATCATCACATTCAGAAATACGTACTTTCATCAGGGTCATCTTTTATAGTCTTCAATAAAGTGTTGTGTATTTTTTAATTTAGCTCTTACATATTTCTTGTTGGGAAATACCTTGTTATTTCCTAGGTATTTTATAACTTTTATTGCTATTGTAAATGGGAACCAAGCACCTTTCTGAAAACTGTTTTGTTTTAGACTTTCTTGTACCAGTATGTAACTGGATTTCATTTTGTTTCTGAGACTCAATTTGAGAGACTTTGTCCTTTAAAGGGGGAATTCAGGCCGGGTATGGTGGCTCACGCCTGTAATCTTAACACTTTGGGTGACCGAGGCAGGAGGATTGCTAGAGGCCAGGAGTCTGAGACCAGCCTGGGAAATATAGTGAGACCACATCTCTAGAAAAAAAAAATTAATTAGTTGGGCATGGTGGCGTGTGCCTGTAGTCCTAGCACTTGAGAGGCTGACATGGGAGGATCACTTGAGCCCAGGAATTCAATGCTGCAGTGAGCTCTGTTCGCACCACTGCACTCCATCTTAGGCCACAGAGTGAGACTCTGTCAAATAAATAAATAAAACCTATATACATACATCAATCTGAAGTGAAATATTGAATTACACTAATTTGGACTTAAAAAGCTTCTAAATAAACATCTGAGGTAATATAATAAACATATTAAGTCATATTACCAGGAGGCCTATTAGTTATATCTTGAAGTATGACCAGGGACGAAGATTCAGGAGCAAAATGCTATCTTTATATTGTGAAACTTTTTATTAAATAGGCTGAACTTGATGGTGGTAATAGGAAAGGGCTTTATTCTTCTCAATTTAAACATGCTTTTTGGGGTCTCTCTTTTTTTCCTTGGATGGTATGTAAGGTAGAACTCATCACTTATGGGGAGAGGGTTATAGTCAAATAGTATACTATCTTAATATATTAAGATATTTAAAATTCAGTCCAGGCATCAATGATATTATTTTTGGAGACACGGTCTTGCTCTGTTGCCCAGGCTGGATTGCATTATCATAGCTCACTGCAGCCTTGAATTCCTGGGCTCAAGTGATCTTCCTGCCTCAACCTGGGATTACAGGCATGAGCTACCATACTCAGCCTGGGGATTACTGTTAATTTCCTTAAACAGTCTGATAACGGTCTTGTGGGTTTGTAGGAGAATATGCCTACTTTTAAAAGATGCACACTTTATTATTTCAGGGTGAAGAGTTTCTTCAAATGGTTCACCTAAAAATATAGATAGTGAGCAAATATGGCACAATACTAACAATTGTTGAACTGAGGTAGTGATTATATGGGTGTTTGTAATAGTTAATTTTGTTTCGACTTTACTGTGGCATAGGATGCCCAATATTTAGTTAAACATTATTCTGGATGTGTCTGGGAAGATGCTTCTGGATGAGATTGACATCTGAATCAGTAGACTTAGTGAAGCAAACTGCCTTTCCTAATGGGGTAGGCCTCATCCAGTCATTTGAAGGCCTGAGTAGAACAAAAGGCTGAATAAGAGAGAACTCCTCCCCGCTGACTGCTTTCAAGATGGGACACTATTTTTTTCCTGCCTTCAGACTCAAACTGAAACATTAGCACTTGCAGGGGTCTCAGTCTGCCTGTGTTTGGACTGCAAATATCCATTAGTTTTCTGGGTCTTCGCTTACTCACTGCAGATCTTGAGACTTGTCAGTCTTCATAATTGCATGAACCAATTCCTTGTGATAATTCTCTTTGTATATTTAATGAAATGCATGTATATAATATATATAGACATAAAGCACTCCTTTAAAATATATAACTTTGTAGGCATAGGATAAATATTTTGACTAAATACACTATGTTTTTTTTAAAGGTGCTGTGTAGCATCAATTCAATTATCCACAATCCAAGAGCTCCAGTAATAATTTATAAACAGAGCAAAGGGGGAGCCCAAAATTTTAATAAAGATCTTATTCAAGATTGTGGATTTGAGCATCTTGTTCCTGTAATAGAAATGTGGGCAGATCAGCTGACATCCTTAAAGGTAAGGGGTTGACTATTCTTTATATGCTTTGAACATCTGTTGGACTCTATGTGCTTTATTTATAGGACTTAATTTAGGGCTAAAAATTAAATAGGGTTTAATTTTTTTATTTGTGTGTTAACTGTAAAGCTAAAAAAACTTATCTAAAACTGAAATCTTCGTACTTACATATCTATTTTAGGTACTGTTTTGATGTTGTCATTACTGTAAGCTTTACTTCCTCTAAGGCTCTACCAAACAAGAAATTTTGGGGTTAATTTCCTTATTGAAAATCTATAGTGGATCTACTTTGTACTTCTAGGCCTTTCTCTGTTCTACCTTCATCTGCCTCCTTTTGGTATCTCCATGCTACGATTTTCCTGGCCCTTATTCCTCTTCAGATATAATGTCTTATCCTTCATTTCATTATAATTGGGGATATTTTCTCTCTCTTCACACTTTATTTTCTGTCTCTCAGAACTGAGCTTGTCTCCATTTCTGCTTATTCTCTAGAACAGATAGTAAGCTAGCAGCCAACCCTACCCTTCCCTATCCTATCTATTCATGGAAGACTACATTTTATTTACTTTATAGAGTTGTGTATTGCATGGTTTCAGGTTTTTTCAGTTTTAACTAGTTTGCTGAAAGGTAAATAGTTGAAATCAGTAGTATTTAACTTCTTTGCCCTTTAAACTTTAGATTTCTTAGTAACTAATATAATACATAGCATACGCCTGTTAATGAAAATGTGATTCAATAATAGTGTTTGCAACAGAAGTCTTATTACATGAAGTACAAGTGATGCAGAAGATATCTGTTAAGAATGTTTAAGCTCCCTGAAGACAGTGTTTTTATTTGTTCTAATATGTCCCCAAGATCCTCCTGATGAACGAGTGCTCAATTAATATTTGTTAAAGGAATGAAGCAGAATAATATATTCCAAGACAACAAAATTGGGGGTGGTGATGTTAATTTTTTTTAAATTTCTACTTGCCTTTTTATAGAGGGCTCAGACAGAGCTACATAATACATAAACATTTTGATTGAGTGACAGTGCTGGATTAATATACTTACTTTATAGGCCGGAGTTCCTCCAGTCTGTATCTCAGAAGAGTGTAAAATAATTAGTAATCATGTAAATCATGGTATTTCCTCAATCATTGCCTGTCAGAGGGTTCTCCCAGTAGGAGGGAACAGTGCTGACTCCACCTTTCTCCTTCTCAGAAGGGAAGGACTAGAAAAAGCCCTAACCTTCCTAGAAGAAAAGACTAGAAGTGGAAGAAGACAAAGGGAAGAATCACATTAATGAATAGTTATTGATCGTTTATCATGCTAAGCCATTATGGGATAAACACAAGATTCACACTAATTAGACAAAATATACTTAAAAATATGAAACAAAATGTAATCATTTATGATATCATTAAAAGAAATGAGTGACATAAAAATAGATTACCTCTGATGAAGTTCTGGGTGAATGATGCAGATAACTTGTGCTCTAGAGTCTGGAGGAGAAAGAGAACACTCTGATTATAGCCCCCAAGAAAGGCTTTGCCGTGGTGGTGAGTTCTTGCTATTGTATAGTTTTCTGAGTAGGAGGAAGCAAGGAATTCTCTTTATAATTAGAATATTCTGAGGACACCCAAGAGGAAATTATTAAGAATTAGTTACTTCTGCCATTGGAGTAACTCATGAGTTTTGAGCAGTGCTTCAGATATTAATACTACAGTTTCAGGGTCCAAATTAAGAAACTGCATGAGATTCTCTGAGGCCTCATATTAAAGGTTATTTGATATGTAACAACCTCTAAGTTTGGGACAACCATCTTCCCTTATTAGTTTTTTCCCTCAGTTTAATTTGGCTTTAAAGAGTAGGATAGGTTTGAGGAATGAGTGGATAAGCAAAATGTGGTATATACATATATTGCAATATTATTCGGCCATTAAAAGAAAAGAAATTCTGACCCATGCAACATGGCTGAACATTAGGAGGACATTATGCTAAGTGAAATAAGTCACAAGAAGATTCCACTTATATAATTCCACTTATATGAGATACTTAGTGAAAGTCATAGAGACAAAGTAGAGTGGTGATTGCTAGAGGGAAGAGGGAAATGGGAAGTTATTGTTTAATGGGTATAAAGTTTCAGTGTTACAAGATGAAAAGTTATGGAGATGGATGGTGGTGTTGGTTGCACAACATTATGAACATATTTAATAACACTGAACTTACATTTAAAAATGGTTAAGATGGTAAATTTTATGTATATTTTACTACTTTTAAAAATTGGAAGAAAAGAAGGCTGGGAAAGACATGGAGCCAGCTGCCTCCATCCTTGTGTCTTTTCCCTCCTGCCTTTCCAAGAAAGGTGAACTACAGATGTTGTAGCTTTCCCCAACCCGGTACACTCTTGAATACTTTTGCTTTCCTATTCTTCAGTGCTTCAGAGGCCAGACATACACAGTAGGCTGGCCCATGGTAGTACTTCTACATCTCCACAACTGGGCAATGTAAAGAACCTAGGAGACTGTCTTATATTTTTCAGAGCTTACTTGATAGACTGTGCTACAACTATCCTGTCACTGCTTAGGAGACCAGAACATCTTTTCTTCTTAGCTTTGTAATACTCTTTTATTCTGAAGCAAAAATGTATTAGATTGGGTGTGCTTTTTACCATAGATTACTTTATAAATGTGCCTTGTTGCTGGAGCATTGGTTAATAAAGGTATCATTATGCTGTTATTTGCTGACTTTTTTTTTTTTCCAAATTCTAGTGGCACTGATGGTAAAACATTCATTTGACATGAAATTTATTGCTATGAATTACTACAATAGTAACTGCCTTCCTACCGATTGAAAGGTTAAAGATACCAATATGTGAAGTCTGAGCCTTAAGTGGAGAATGCCAAGTGAAGTACTAAAATAAGTTAGAAAAAGGAGGAACTTCTTGTACTTCTTTCTGTTCTCTAGAGCTATGCTGTCTAGTATGGTAGCCTCTAGCTTCATGTGGTTATTGATCACTTGAAAGGTGGCTAGTCCTGATTGAGATGTGTTATAAGTGTAAAATATACACTGGATTTAAAAGACTTTGTATGGAAAAAATTAAAATATTGCTTTTATATTGAAGTGATAATATTTTGGATATATTGGGTTAAATAAAATATACTATTACAGTTAATATCACATGTTTCTTCTCACTTTCCATACTATGGCCCTAGACAACTTAAAATTCCTGTGGCTCACATTACATTTCTTTTGAACAGCATTGTTCTAAAGGACCAAGCACTGTGCCATACACATATGGATCGAGTATCCCTTATCCACAATGCTTGGGCCTAGAAGTGGTTTTAAGATTTTTTTCAGATTTTGGAGTATTTGCAGAATATATGCCATTTGAGCATCCCTGATCCAAAAATCCAAAATTCAAAACGCTCCAATGAGCATTTCTTTTGAGTGTCATGTTGTTGCTCAGAGTTTCAGATTTTAGAGCATTTCAGATTTTTGGATTAGGGATTCTCAACCTGTAGTAGATGTTCAGTAAATATTTGTCAGTTGATCAGTTTAGAGCTCTGAACTTTCAGTAGCCTTGCCCATTGTGCACAGTTTAAAATCAATTAGGGGGCCGGGCGCGGTGGCTCAAGCCTGTAATCCCAGCACTTTGGGAGGCCGAGACGGGCGAATCACGAGGTCAGGAGATCGAGACCATCCTGGCTAACACTGTGAAACCCCGTCTCTACTAAAAAATACAAAAAAAAAAAAACTAGCCGGGCGAGGTGGCGGGCGCCTGTAGTCCCAGCTACTCGGGAGGCTGAGGCAGGAGAATGGCGTAAACCCGGGAGGCGGAGCTTGCAGTGAGCTGAGATCCGGCCACTGCACTCCAGCCCGGGCGACACAGCGAGACTCCGTCTCCAAAAAAAAAAAAAAAAAAAAAAAAAAAATCAATTAGGGCACCACAACTAGGCCAAGAAAACTGAGTATTATAATGTAGAATAAATTTGGGGAACCTTTCACATTGAAAACTTGCCTGGAGATACATGTTATAACATGGATAAATCTCAAAAACATTATGCTAAGTGAGAGAAGCCATTCATCAAAGACTACTTATTGTATAATTCCATTTATGCGAAATGCCCAGAATAGGCAAATCCTTAGAAATATAAAATAGTTTAGAGATCAACCCTAGGAGCTGCAGGGAAGGGAAAATGGGGAAGGAAGGACTGTGAGTGGGTCTGAGATTTCTTTTTGGAGTAATGGATATGTTCTGAAATTAGATAGTGCTGATGTTTGTACATGTGTGAAAATATTAAAACTACTGAATTGTATACTTAATGAGGGTAAATTTTATGGTATATGAATTACATCTCAATAAAGCTGTTATATAACATATTCAAAACCAAAATACAAAGGCAAGTTTATTCTTTATGTATCAACAATTCAAAATAATGAAATAATATGGAACAATAAGAAATAACATAAAATTACTTAGAGCACCCAGATTCAGAATAATCAATGTGTAATGCTTTCTGTAAAGCCTGTGTTTACCTGAAGAAACCTAATTTTAACTGACTTGTTCTAAATTGGTAATAGTATTTTTTTTAAACAATACTGATGATGGTTATATATATATAATTTAACGTGTGTAATTGTTTTATTAATTTTATAAAACATATAAAACATAATTTTTTATGTTCTATTATGTTACTATTGAAATTATTTAAATCAATAATACCATATAGTTTCTTTTGTTATAAAGGATTTGTATAAGTCCTTGAAAACACTATCTGCAGAACTGGTACCCTGGCATAATTTGAAGAAGCAGGATGAAAATGAAGGTATCAAAGTTGAAGATTTGTTGTTTATAGTAGACACTATGTTGGAAGAAGTTGAAAATAAGGAAAAGGTAATACTTACATAAATGGTCACATTCTAATGTTCTCTTATCTCAAAAATTGATAATTTGATATGGATATTAATATTTATTCTATTAGAGTTCTGTTTGTCTTTTAAAAGTTTTTATTTGGGATTATTTTAAGATATGAACTCTTTATTTTTTACTTCTCTTTTGGACAGGACAGCAATATGCCAAACTTTCAAACTTTGCAAGCTATTGTCTCTCACTTCCAAAAGTTATTTGATGTGCCTTCTTTAAATGGAGTGTATCCCCGAATGAATGAAGTTTATACTAGGCTTGGAGAAATGAACAATGCTGTGAGAAACCTCCAAGAACTCTTAGAATTAGGTGATGACCTAATTTGTCATTTTTGGCCCCCATTTAAGAATGTTTAGTAAATTAACAAAAAGTAGATAATTTTTTTTTTTTTTTTTTGATTATGGAGTTTCGCTCTTTTTGCCCAGGCTGGAGTGCAATGGCACGATCTCGGCTCACCACAACCTCTGCCTCCCGGGTTCAAGCGATTCTCCTGCCTCAGCCTCCTGAGTAGCTGGGATTACAGGCATGCACCACCATGCCTGGCTAATTTTGTATTTTTAGTGGAGACAGGGTTTCTCCATGTTGGTCAGGCTGGTCTTGAACTCCCGACCTCAGGTGATCCACCCGCCTCAGCCTCCCAAAGTGCTGGGATTACAGGCGTGAGCCACTGCACCCAGCCGATAAAAAAATTTTTAAGTGAAAAAAATTGAGGATAACTGAAGCATAAAATGTTTGATGTATGTAATTTTGAAAATTCTCTGTTAAAATATCCTTTTATTTCTCTTTTGCAGATAGTTCATCCTCATTGTGTGTGCTGGTAAGCACTGTTGGAAAACTCTGTAGGCTGATTAATGAAGATGTGAATGAGCAGGTTATGCAGGTATTAGGACCCGAAGACCTCCAGAGGTATTTGTTTTAAAAGTTTACAAAGTATCATCCAGAATGGCCGGGTGTGGTGGCACACGCCTGTAGTCCCAGCGACTTGGGAGGCTGATGTGGGAGGATCACTTGAGCCCAGGAGTTTAAGTCCGGTCTGAGCAATGCAGTGAGACCTTGTCTCTAAACAATAAAAATAAAAATAAATATTATCCAGAATTCGTGGAGGGGTGAAATTAAAGACTTTCAAAACTTATTTACCTTCCCTGTTTGGAATAGCATCTTTTCTGTGTGTATGTGACTATAGGCACACACCACCACGCCCAGCTAATTTGTGTGTGTGTGTGCGTGTGTGTGTGTGTGTAGAGAGAGAGACAGGGTTGCACCATGTTGCCCAGACCAGTCTCAAACTCCTGGGCTCAAGTGATCCACCTGCCTCGGCCTCCCAAAGTGCTGGGATTACAGGTGTGAGCTACCGTGCCCAGCCTTGGAATAGCATCTTTTAAGTAACTTGACAATCTAAGATAATCTCAAACCCTTAGGCATGGAGGAAATGCGAAGTATTTTCAAGATAAAAATAGATTGTAAAGCCTATAAAGAAGGTCAGGAACTCTTCAGCATAAGCCTGTTCTCAGGGAATATTATATATGGAGAAATTCAAACTTTGTTAGCAACATCATGTAAGTTCTGATTGTATCAATAAGTCCTATTTTTAGGACACTACCATAGACCACTGAATAATCATTAACAGCATATTTATTTGATTAGAAGATAAATGCTAAGGATTTTTTTTAAAAGACTAGGCATCTCTAACATAAAACCTGGTATTTTTAGAAAATTATCAAAATGTTGTAGCTATAGTTAAAGCAACTTTCCCCACACCTGACCCCAGTTTTATATTACAGCATATGTGAAGGGAAACACACAATGTATACCACATAAACCACGTTTTGCAAGTTTTCCTAGAAGAACCCTTACATAATCTGACAGTTGGTGCTTTTAAAAGGAACATATATCTTACTACTGGCCTATTTCCTCCGTCCCACAGTTTTACTGACTACTGATTTTTTTTTTTTTTTTTTTGAGACAGAGTCTCACTCTGTTGCCCAGGCTGGAGTGCAGTGGCTCAGTCTTAGCTCACTGAAACCTCTGCCTCCCAGGTTCAAGCAATTCTCATGCCTCAGCCTCCCAAGTGGCTGGGGTTACAGGCATGCGCCACCACGCCCAGCTAATTTTTGTATTTTAGTAGACATGGGGTTTCACCATGTTGGCCAGGCTGGTCTTGAACTCCTGACCTCAAGTGATCCTCCTGCTTTGGCCTCCAAAGTGTTGGGATTACAGGCGTGAGCCACCACACCTGGCCTGATATTTTTCCTTAATGTTTAATAGGATACTGGGTGTAAAAGCCAATTATTTTTAGAAAATGCTGTAAAAGCATGGTCTCTCTAAGAAGCCTTGAGCTTAATGGGAAGTTTGACATGTTAAGAATGTTATATATTGGCCGGGTGCAGTGGCTCACGCCTGTAATCCCAGCACTTTGGGAGTGAAACCACGTCTCTACTAAAAATACAAAAATTAGCCAGGCGTGGTAGCGGGCACCTATAGTCTCAGCTACTTGGGAGGCTGAGGCAGGAGAATGCAGGAGGTGGAGCTTGCAGTGAGCCGAGATTGCACCACTGCACTCCAGCCTGGGCAACACAGTGAGACTGCATCTCAAAAAAAAAAAAAAAAAAAGTTATATATGAATTTAACAAATTTTACATTGATATTTAAATGTTTTTTTGAGAAAAGCCATATTAGATTAACAAAAAGCTCAGAAAGGAAGGACTGTAGTAAATGATCATTAAGTTTATGTTTAAATTAGCAACATAGTTTCTATTTTGAAAATGTTCTGTTTGCAATCAGATGTAAGAACTCTAAGTTAGAAATTAGGTTTAAATTGTGCATTTTTTAAACAGCATTATCTACAAATTGGAAGAACACGAGGAATTTTTCCCCGCATTTCAGGCATTTACTAATGATCTACTTGAAATCTTAGGTAAGATCTCTGGTGGTGATGGTTAAATTTTGAGTCTTAAAATGTCAGTGCATTTAAGAAAAGGGTGTTCCTTAGTCACTGGATTAGTATTTTTATCTAGTGGTTGGATGCCACTAACAGTTCTGGAAACACATTCCTTACAAGCAGTTAGAGTTTGTTGGGATTAGTCCATAGAACAGAAACACAGACCCTTAACAGTGATAGGAACTACCTTTGTTGGAGGACCTTATCATGAGAGATAGCATCACTCTGGCCATGCCCTGGCTCTGTCATTGTCTAATGAGAAATATTCGTTGGATTTATGATCTTAGAAGATCCTTCCTTCCTCTTTTTTTTTTTTTTCTTAAGATACCACCTATCTACAAAATGTTTTAAATATACAAATAACATTTCCTCTGGTGGTATGAAGTAACATAAAGTCATAAATATCTATGGAAAGGAAAAGATGAAATATTACACTCATACCGAGGGTCAGATTGAGGGCTTCAGTTAGTAGTAGTGTCTCCTAAAAGGAAAAGAATTGCTTAGGACTTATAAGGCAAAATAGAGACCTTACCTAGTTTAAATATAATTACATATGGCTATAAAATTATTTATCTTACTATTAAGAATAATTTTTAAAGTGATTGATTCACTAGTGAATTCTTTTTTTTCTGTATAGCTCATTTGAAAGATTTTTTTGTTTTTAAAAGAATGGCTCTTTGCTTTTAGAAGAGGAGATGAAGCTTGGTAATGAAGATAAGGGAATGAGTCAATGAAAACTTGATAAGAGGAATAAGTGAAAGAAGTATCTAATTAGAATATATAGCCTAGTGAACATAAAGGAAGTTTTGTGACCAGTTGTATGTGCACTGGGGAAGCAAGGGAGACAATGAGTGAGCATGCTTTAGGCTTGTCCTCATATTTAAAAAGATCATGGCAAGTGAAAATGTAATTTGAAAGTTAAACTTGAGATGAGGTATGAAATTGTGTAAGTGTGTTGTCTGATATCCTGAAGAGCCTGGTTTCATAGAATAATATGATTCTACTTGCTCTGGGATTGCTATTAACTTAAGCAGTGATGTTCTCATCATTCATAAATATTTGGCACATTAATAAACATATTTTAATAGGATGTGCTGGTAACACTTGTTTCAGAATGCTTCTATAGAAACTTCCTTTCAGATATTATGACTCTCAGCATGGTTCATAAAGATCATTTGCTTCAGAAAGCCAAGTTTCTCTGGAGATGAATTCTGTATTTTGGTCAAAGTTGAAATTCTGAGGTTAAACATTATATTTAACATTGGGAAAGTTAAATCTGGCAAACATGACTTTTTAAAAATTAATAGGTATCACTCAGCATGTAGGTACAGGGTAGTAGACTTAATAACAGATATGGAGAGTACCTTTAGCGAGTAAAAAAAAAAAAATCCATTCTTTTTCTCATGTAAGTGGTGTGATTGACTGAGGAAATTCCCATATCAGCCAAGGTCCCTTGCTGTGAGGTTCATTTGTAAGGCAGGTTTCTCACTTAATGAGAAAACAGGTAATTTCAGAATGGGCAGGGGGCGGAGTCAAGGAATAACTTGATCTTGTACCTTACCACAATGTAAGGGACTAAACAAATTCTGTGTTGTAGGTTTGCTTATATTGTTTCCGTTCCCATATCTTGATGTTTTGTTAGTGGATTCAGACAGGTATTCTGACTGAAGTTGGGAGCTTAAAGAACTAAATGAATAGTAGGAGAGCATGGGCTATGTGTGTAGGCTAAATGAAGAGCGACCAATATCCAGCTAAACAGTGGAGAGAGTTGGAATCCAAGAAGGCATGTTTTATGTAAAGGAATGTGTTTATTAATGATGGCTCAACAGAATAAGCTAGAAAAAAGTAGTGGGTATCTAGAGAACCTGCAATTGTGGCTTACCTTAAGTAGGCCTGGGATCTGGATAATGAGATAAAGGATTTTGCTCCCTTAGTGGCCAGGAGCTTCAGAGAGTAAATTCTAACTTAGGTTGGTTGGAATAAGATAGTCTTAGAAAGAAAAATCATTCAGAAAGAGCCTGTCAAAGAAGAGCCTGGATTGGTTTATCTGGTAAGCTGGACCAGGCTAAGCTCTATAATACATTGCACTTGAGGTTTGTATTCTTGATGAGGCTCTCTTTTTGATTAGGCAGATAATTGTTTTTTTGAGACATAGTGTTGCTCTCTGTCACCCAGGTCAGAGTACAGTGATACAATCTCAGCTCACTGCAACCTCCGCCTCCCAGGTTCAAGCAATTCTCCTGCCTCAGCCTCCCAAGTAGCTGGGATTACAGGTGCCCACTACCACACCCAGATAATTTTTGTATTTTTAGTAGAGATGGGTTTTCACCGTGTTGGCCAGGCTGGTCTTGAACTCCTGACCGCAAATGATCTTCCCATCTCGGCCTCCCAAAGTGCTGGGATTACAGGCATGAGCCACTGCACCCAGCCGGCAGATACCTTTCATCTTAGAGTGATCCGCTACTAAGAAATCTTCCTAAGAAAATTAAAGAGGGCAAGACTGTTCTATGAGTAGAAATTCCTAAGTCCTCACATGGAGACCCAGGGAGGAGATGCCTCTACCTGGGATTTCATCATGTAGGTGCACCCATGTAGTGATACAGATCTAATGAGACACTAACATACCATACACATGGGCAGTTGGATCTGTTAATGAGGGTATGCTGCTAATGAAGTTAATACTAGAATCAGAGGGTACTTGTAGGTATGTGGTAACTTTTATAAACAGAGCCGCTGTGAAGCATCTGTATCCGAATCAGTGATAATCTGTCATCACTATTGGAGAAAAACTTCATGTGCACAAAAGCACCAGTATTGTTGCTTTTATGTTTGGGGTTTGCCTTTACATATAGGTTCTTGTTTCATGTGAGTTTACCACTAGAAAAAATTACTCTCTTTTATTATTACTGTTTTTCTATTACAGAAATTGATGACTTGGATGCCATTGTACCTGCAGTAAAGAAATTAAAAGTACTTTCATACTGAAAACAAATCAAATCATTTTTACTGTGTAAATTGTATTCTTAACATTTTGTATTTTGTAGGATTGATCTTATTTTGAGACAAGGGTTGTAAAATGTATTTGCTCTCAGAATTCATCCCCTTCTTAGTATTAGGTCATTCTTCATAATTTTTGTTAACTTTGAGATTCTTATACAGAAAATAGTTGCAAGGGTAAAGTAGTGAATTAACTTTAGATCTCTTCATTTATTAAGCAATTATTGAGTGCTTAAAATTTAAGGTTGTTTTAGAGTGGAGTTTGTGAGTAAAAGAGAAGGCCAGGGAGACAGATTACAAGTAGTAGGTTGCAATCTTTTAGATTCAGGTTGTAGTAATCTTTAAGCCACGACAAAAGGAATGCCAAGAGCTCTCTAAATTTAGCTAGTAGGAAGCTACTGCTCTCCTGGCAAGGATTAATTGGCACATTCTGTTAAGATACCCCTCATGGGTATCTTTCAAATAGGAAGAAGCAGGAAGAAGAAAAGGAAGAAAGAAAAACTGTTTAATCATTTCTGTTAGGGTGGGAAATGAATCATAGGGTAAAATGGATGAGTAGATAGAAGTCTCTCATTTAAAAAGTGTCTTTTGCAATCTTGATGTAATGCACTTTTTATAAGGACTTGAGATCTCAAATAAAATTTTTGTAAAGAATTTCCAAATGTAAGTGTCCTCAATGATGTGCTTGTATATTACTGACAAATAATGAGTCATATTCTCTTCCTAGGCTGAACCTTCCTTGAGCAACTTGTACATCCTTGCTGCATTTTATGTAAGAGTACTTTACTTGCTGCCTTCTATTTATTCTGTATTCTCAATATTCAGTCACATTTTCTTAAGGGTCAGTGTTCTGCCTCATACCCATGAGAACAAGCCACTTTGGACTATTCTTCCCCACTTTTATAAGTAGCAGGTCTAGGAAGATTTCTCTGTCATTCTTGTTGGTGGGCATATAGAATATTATAACACATTTCCAGGAAGCAGCATGGTGGAATGGTGAGTAAACGTCAGCAAACAAGCATCCACATCCTTGGTATTATGACCTTAGGGATCAGACATAAGATAATAGGCTTCTTCTAGGTTTAAAATTCTTTGTCATGATAGCCTGTAGTTACATTACTAAACACTAACTTACAATTTGTAGAAGAACTGTGTCTTGAAGGTTGGGTACCAAAAATATTTGGATACTCAATAATATAAATACTAAATATTGATTAAATTATTCCAAGAAATTGAAGGCAGGGCAAGATGGCAGAATAGAAGCCTATACTATTGATCCCCATTGCAGGAACACCAAATTTTAACAACTGTTTACACACAGAAAAGCACCATCACAAGAACCAAAAATCAGGTGAGCAATCACAGTATTGGTTTTAACTTCATATTGCTGAAAGAGGCATTGAAGAGGGTTAGAGAGATAGCTTTGAATAACTGATGCCACTCCTCCCTGACCCCCTGGCAGTGGCTGCACTGTGGGGTCTGAGTCTGTGCAGTTGGGGGAGGGAGAGCACAGGAACTGGGGGACTTCACATTGAACTCAGTGCTGCCTTGTCATAGTGGAGAGTAAAGCCATGCTAGGCTAAGCCAGAGCAAATGCACGGAGGGAGCGTTTGGACCAGACCTAGCCAGAGTGGAATTCTCCATTCCAGCTACCAGAACTTGAGTTTCTTGGCAAGCCTTGCCACCGTGGGCTAAAGTGCTCTGGGGTCCTAGGTAAACTTGAAAGGCAGTCTAGGACACAAAGATTGCAGTTAATTCCTAGGCAACTCCTAGTGCTGGATGAGCTCAGAGCCAGAGGACGAGGGTGACAGATGACCTAGGGAGACACCAGCCAGTGCAGCTAAGGGAGTTCTTGCACCACTCCTCCCCCAAGCCCAGGCAGGCCGCAATGAAAGTGACTCCTTGCTTCTGCTTAAGGAAAGGAAAGCAAAGAGTAAAGAGGACTTTGCCTTGCATCTTGGATACCAGCTTAGCCACACTAGGGTAGAGCACTGGGTAGAGTTGCAAGGCCCTCATTCCAGCCCCTAGCTCATAAACATTTCTAGGCACACCTTGGGTCAATAGGGAAGCCACTGTCTTGAAGGGCAGGACCTTGTTCTGGCAGGATTCATCACCTACTGACTAAAGAGTCCTTGAGCTGTGAACTACCAGCAGCAATACCCAGATAGTATGCTGTGGGCCTTGGGCTCTGAGACATGCTGACTTCAGGTGTGACCTAGCACATTCCCAACTGTGGTGGCTATTGATGAAAAACTCCTCTTGTTTGAGAAAAGCAGAGGGAAAAGTAAAGAGGACTTTTGTCTTGTCACTTTAGGTACCAGCTCAGCCACAATAGAGCTTTTGGGGTCCCTGAGGCTTTTGGGGTCCCTGAATCCAAGCCTAGGCTCGTGGGCAGCATTTCTGGACCCTGCCCTGGGCGCCCACTGCCCTTCAGGGTGAGTATCAGGCCTGGCAGCATTCACCACAAGCTGGCTGAGAAGCCCTTGGGCTTTAAGTGAATATTGGTGGTGGCCTAGCAGAACCCCCTGTGCGCCAGTGGTGGTGGTGGCCACAGGGAGAAGCCCCTCTGCCAATGGAAAGGGGAAGGAAGAGCAGGAAGGACTTCATATTGTGATTTGAGTGCCAACTTGGCCACAGTACAGTAGAACATCAGGCAAAATTGTATGGTTTTTGACTCTAATCCCTGGCTCCCAGACAGCATCTCTGTACCTGCCCAGGGCCTGGGGATACTTGATACCCTGAAGGGAAAGACACAAACCTAGTTGGCTTCACCACTTGCTGATTGTAGAACTCTCGGGCCTTGAGTGAATATAGGTGGTCAAGTAGTGGTTACAGGAGACCTTGGGCAAGACCCAGTGCTGTGCTGGCTTCAGGTCAGATCCAATGCAGTCCCAGTGGTGGTGGCCACAGTGGGAGAGAGAGAGAGGTAGGTGGTGGTCAAGTAGTGGTTACAGCGGGTCTTTGGCAAGACCTGGTGCTGTAGTGGCTTCACGTCTGATCCAGTGCAGTGCCAGTGGTTGTGGCCACAGTGTGAGAGAGAACGGGGTAGGTGGTGGTCAGGTAGTGGTTACAGTGGGCCTTTGGCAAGACCTAGTGCTGTGCTGGCTTCAGATTTGATCCAATGCAGTCCCAGTGGTGGTGGCCATGGGAGAGGGAGGGCGGGGGTGAGGGGGGAGAGAGGTCAACTGTAGAGTTTTTATTTTATTTTTGCTTGTTTATGTAATCAATGTTGTCAGTTTAAAATAATGAGTTACAACTTGCAGTAAGCCTTTCAGTAACCTCAAATCTAAAAATATGCAATGGATTTAAAAAACAAGAAATTAAATCATACCACCAGAGAACACCACCTTCACTAAAAGAAAGACAGGGAGGAAGGCAAGAAGGAAAAGAACACTACAAAACAACCAGAAAACAACAAAATGGCAGGAGTAAGTCCCTACTTATCAATAATAACATTGAAGGTAAATGGACTAAACTCTACAATCAAAGCACAGTGGCCGAATGGATGAAGAAACAAGACCCAATGATCTATTGCTTGCAAGAAACACATTTAGCCTATAAAGATACACCTAGACTGAAAACAAAGGGATAGAAAAAGATATTCCATGCCATTAGAAACTAATAAAGAGCAGGAGTAGCTATAATTATATTAGACAAAATAGATTTCAAGGCAAACACTGTAAGAGACAAAAAGGTCATTATATAACGATAAAGCGGTCAATCCAGCAACAGGATATGCTTGCAAATACATACACTAATACTGGAGCATGCAGATATGTAAACTAAATATTATTAGAGCTAAAGAGAGGGCTCCCAATACAATAATAGCTGGCATCTTCACCACACCACTTTCAGCATTGGTTGGACAGATCTTCCAGGCAGAAACTTAACAAAGAAACATCAGATTTAATCTGCACTGTGGGACAAATGAATCTAATATATTTACCAAACATTTCATCCAAAGGCTGAAGAATACTGAAAATTATTCTCCCCAGCACATGAATTATTATCAAGGATAGAGCATATGTTATGTCACAAAACAAGTCTTAAAACATTCAAAACATTGAAATAATAAGCATCTTCTCTGACCACAATGGATTAAAAGTAGAAATCAATAGTGAGAATCTTGGAAACTATACAAACACATAGAAATTAAACAGTATGTCCCTGAATGACCAGTGGGTGAATGAAGAAACTAAGAAACTAAGAAGGAAATTGAAAATTTTCTTGAAACACATCTCAAAACCTATGAGATACAGCAAAAACAGTAGTATGTATGACGGGAATTTATAGCTGTACGTACCTACATCAAAAAAGAAGAAAAACTTCAAATAACCTAATGATGCATCGTCACTCTTTTCCCATTTGCCCCAAGAATGCTTGCCAGGGGTCCTTACGACTGCAGTGTTTACCTTAAGATAACTTTGCGATGAAATAGCTCATTTTTATTATTTTCACATTGCTGTAGTGTATTTACTTTGGAAACAAAATACATCCTTCTATTTGTAACATTGTTTTTAGTAGTGGTATTTCTATTTACAAAATGCAGTAATTCTCGATTGCTGAAATTGTCAAATCCTAGAAAATGTAGCATTCCTACAGGTGATGTTTAAGATCATTCTCAAGCAGTTGTTGACTGAAGATTTGTTTGGCGAATCTGATTTTTCTGAAATAGTTGATTCTGATGATTCCAATGATTCTAATGTTAGTTTTGTTTAGAAATAACTCCAAGAACAGTTTTTATATTTTATTTTCACATTGAAAATCAGATTTGCCTCAGCCTCAGAGAGCATGTTTATGTAAAATTGAGCACTGGCAGCAAGCTGCACTTTTTTTTCTAAACAGGAAAGGGTTAAAGAACTAGAAAAGCAAGAGCAAACTGAACCCAAAATTAGTAGAAAAATAATAAACAGGAATATATGAATTAGAAATGAAAACAATACAAAAGATCAATGAAACAAAAGTTGGTTTTTTGAAAACATAAAATTGACAAAACCTTTAGACTTACAAAGGAAGACTCAAAATCAGAGATGGTAAAAGACATTACAACTGATACTGCAGAAAGTTAAAGGATTATTAGTGGCTACTGTGAGCAACTAGATGCCAATAAATTGGAAAATCTAGAGCAAATGGATAAATTCCTAGACTCATACAACCTCCCAAGATTGACCCATGAAATTGAAATCCAAAACCTGAACAAACCAGTACAAGTAATGAGATCTGAGCTGTAATAAGTTTCCCAGTAAAGCCTGAGACCTGATGGCTTCACTGCTGAATTCTACCAAACATTTAAATAACTAATACCAATTCTCAAATTATTCTGAAGAATGGAGGAGGAGGGAATACTTCCAAACTCATTCTGTGAGGCCAGTATTAGCCTGATAGCAAAACCAAAGACACATCAAAAGAAGACTAGCCCAGGTGTGGTGGCTTCACACCTGTAATCCCAGCACTTTAGGAGGCTGAGGCAGGTGGATCACTTGAGGTCAGGAATTTGAGACTAGCCTGGCCATAATGGGGAAACCCTGTCTCTACAAAAAATGCAAAAATTAGCCAGGCATGGTGGTGTGCACCTCCAGGCCCAGCTACTCGGGAGGCTTGTGTGGCAAAAAAAACAAACTACAGGCCAGTATCTCTGATGAATATTGATGGAAAAATCCTCAGCAAAATCTAGCAAACTAAATTTAACACATTAAAAAGATCATTCATCATGGTGAAGTAGGATTTATCCCAGGGATGCAAGGAAGATTCAACATAAGAAATCAATCCAAAAAAAAAAAAAAAAATCAATCCATGTGATACATCATAGCAACAGAATGAAGGGCAAAAGCCATATGATCATTTCAATTGATACTGAAAAAGCATTTGATAAAGTTCAAAATCCCTGCATGATTAAAAAGAAAACCCTCAAAAAATTGCATGTAGAAGGAACATACCTCAACATAATAAAAGCCATATATGACAGACTCACAGCTAGTATCATACTGAAAGGGGAAAAACTGAAAGCCATTCCTCTAAGATCTGGAACACAACGAGGATGCCCACTGTTTTTCAAAATAGTAGTAGAAGTCCCAGCTAGAGCAATTAGATGAGAAAGAAAGGGCATCCAAATTGGAAAGGAAGAAGTCAAATTATCCTTATTTGCAGATGAATATGATATTTGGAAAAACCTAAAGGCTCCACCAAAAAACTAGAACCAATACATTCAGTAAAATTGCAGGATACAAAAATAAGTAGACTCTCCCTCTACCGCTCCCCGTCCCCCACTTCTTGATGGAGTTTTGCTCTTGTTGCCCAGACTGGAATGTAATGGCACAGTCTCGGCTCACTGCAGCCTCTGCCTCCCAGGTTCAAGTGATTCTCCTGCCTCAGCCTCCTGAGTAGCTGGGATTACAGGCACCTACCACCATGCCCAGCTAATTTTTGTGTTTTTTTACTAGAGACTGGGTTTCACCATGTTGGCCAGACTGGTCTTGAATGCCTGACCTCAGGTGATCCACACACCTCGGCCTTCCAGAGTGCTGGTATTACAGGAATGAGCCACTGTGCCAGGCCAGAAAATAAGTAGACTTTCTATATGCCAACACTGAACTATCTGAGAAAGAAATCGGAAATTTACTCTTGTAAATCCCATTTACAAGAGTCACAAATACAATTAAATAGGGATTAACTGAACCAAAGATATGAAACATCTCTACAATGAAAACTATAAAACACTGATGACAGAAATCGAAAAGGACACCAGAAAATGGAAAGATATTCCATGTTCATGGATTGGAACAATTAATACTGTTAAAATATCTATACTACCCAAAGCAATCTACAGATTCAATGCAATCCCTATCAAAATATCAGTGACATTCTTCACAGAAATAGAAAAAACAATGCTAAAATGTATTACGGAACCATAGAAGACCCAGAATAGCCAAAGCTATTCTGAGCAGAAAGAACAAAACTAGAGGAATCACATTTCCTGACTTCAGATTATATTACAGAGCTATAGAAACCAAAACAGCGTGGTACTGGCATAAAAGCAGACACATAGACCAATGGCACAGAATAGAAATCACAAAAACAAATCCACAAACCTACAGTGAACTCATTTTTGACAAAGTTGCCAAGAAGATACACTAGGAAAAGACAGTCTCTTCAATAAATTGTGCTCAGAAAACTGGATATCCATATGCAAAAGAAGGAAACTACACCCCAAACTCTCTCTTGCCTTATACAGAAATGAAGTAAAAATGAATCAAAGACTTAAATCTAAGACCTCAAAACTATGAAACTACTACAAGAAAACATTGGGGAAAATCTCCAATACACTGGTCTGGGCAAAGATTTCTTGAGTAATACCCCACAAGCAGAAGCCACCAAAGCAAACGTGGACAAGTGAGGTCACATCAAGTTAAAAAGCTGCTCCACAGCAAAGGATACAATCAACAAAGTGAAAAACAACTCACAGAATGGGAGAATATATTTGCAAACTCCCCTGTTGCATGAAGGCAGGGACCCCGAATGGAGGGACCAGCTGGAGCCGTGGCACAGGAACATAAAATGTGAAGATTTCATGGATATTTAACAGTTCTCAAATAATACTTTAATAATTTCTTATGCCTGTCTTACTTTAATCTCTTAATCCTGTTACCTTCATAAGCTAAGGATACCTCACCTCAGGGCCACTATGATAATTGTGTTAACTGTACAAATTGATTGTAAAACGTGTGTTTGAACAACATGAAATCAGTGCACCTTGAAAAAGAACAGTAACAGCAATTTTCAGGGAACAAGGGAAGACAACCATAAGGTCTGACTGCCTGCAGGGTCGGGCAAAATAGAGCCATATTTTTCTTCTTGCAGAGAGCCTATAAACAGATGTGCAAGTAAGGAAGATATCGCTAAATTCTTTTCCTAGCAAGGGATATTAATAATACCCTGGGGAAGGAATGCATTCCTGGGGGGGAGGTCTATAAATGGCCGCTCTGGGAGTGTCTGTCTTACATGGTTGAGATAAGGACTGAAATACGTCCTGGTCTCCTGCAGTACCCTCAGGCTTACTATCCTCAGGCTTACTAGGGTGGTGAAAAACCCTGCCCTGGTAAATTTGAGGTCAGACTGGTTCTCTGCTCTCTGTTTTCTGTTGTTTAAGATGTTTATCAAGACAATATGTGCACTGCTGAACATAGACCCTTATCAGTAATTCTGCTTTTGCCCTTTGCCTTGTGATCTTTGCTTTTGCCCTTTGTTTTGTGATCTTTGTTGGACCCTTATCAGAAGTTTTTGATTTTGTCCTTAGAAGCATGTGATCTTTTTTTTCTTTTTGCCCTTTGAAGCATGTGATATTTGTGACCTACTCCCTGTTCTTGCACCCCCTCCCCTTTTGAAATCCTTAATAAAACTTTCTGGCTTTAAGGCTCAGGTGGGCATCACAGTCCTACGATATGTGATGTCACCCCCAGAGACCCAGCTGTAAAATTCCTCTCTGTACTCTTTATCTTTATTTCTCAGCCGGCCGACACGGAAAATAGAAAGAACCTACATTGAAATATCAGGGGTGGGTTCCCCTGATACTACCCATCTGACAAGGGATTAATAACCAGAATATATAAGCTGTATGTCCAAAAACCTCTATAGGAAAAAATCTAATCCAATTAAAAATGGGCAAAAGATTTGAATAGATAT
Source organism: Rhinopithecus roxellana (assembly GCF_007565055.1). Lineage (NCBI taxonomy): Eukaryota > Metazoa > Chordata > Mammalia > Primates > Cercopithecidae > Rhinopithecus > Rhinopithecus roxellana. Next base: position 186,780,453 of record NC_044549.1, on the reverse strand, counting down.
TTGTCAAAAAAGAGATAAATGGCAAACAGGCATATGAAAATGTGTTCAACATCACTGATCATCAGAGAAATGCAGATCAAAACTACAATGAGGTATCATCTTACCCTAGTTAGAATGGCTTTTATCCAAAAGACAGGCAATAATAAATGCTGGTGAGGATGTGGAGAAAACAGAACTCTTGTACGCTGCTGGTGGAAATTTAAATTAGTACAACCACTATGGAGAACAGTTTAGAGGTTCCTCCAGAAACTGAAAATAGAGCTGCTGTAAAATCCAGCAATCCCACTGCTACGTATCTACCCAAAAGAAAGGAAATCAGTATATCAAAGAGATACCCACACTCCCATGTTTGTTCACAATAGCTAAGATTTGGAAGCAACTTAAGTATCCATCAACAGATGAGTGGATAAAGAAAATGTGGGCCGGGCGCGGTGGCTCAAGCCTGTAATCCCAGCACTTTGGGAGGCCGAGACGGGCGGATCACGAGGTCAGGAGATTGAGACCATCCTGGCTAACACGGTGAAACCCTATCTCTACTAAAAAATACAAAAAACTAGCCGGGCGAGGTGGCGGGCGCCTGTAGTTCCAGCTACTCGGGAGGCTGAGGCAGGAGAATGGCATAAACCCGGGAGGCAGAGCTTGCAGTGAGCTGAGATCCGGCCACTGCACTCCAGCCTGGGCGACAGAGCAAGACTCCGTCTCAAAAAAAAAAAAAAGAAAATGTGGTACTCACACACAATGCAATACTATTCAGCCTTAAAGAGAATGAGATCTTGTCATTTGCAAAAACAAGGATGGAACTCGAAGATCATTATGTTAAGTGAAACAGGCCAGGCCCAGAAAGACAGACATCACATGTTCTCATTTATTTGTGGGATCCAAAATCAAAAACGATTAAATTCATGGATGGTTACCAGAGGCTGGAAAGGGTAGTGAGGGTGAGGGTAGAGGGGAGGTGGGGATGGTTGATGGGTATTAAAAAAAATAGAATGAATAAGACCTACTGTTTGATAGCCCAACAGGGTGACTATAGTCAAAATAATTGAGTTGTACTTTTTTTTTTTTTTTTTTGAGATGGAGTCTCGCTCTGTCACCCAGGCCAGAGTGCAGTGGCCGGATCTCAGCTCACTGCAAGCTCCGCCTCCCGGGTTTACCCCATTCTCCTGCCTCAGCCTCCCGAGTAGCTGGGACTACAGGCGCCCGCCACCTCGCCCGGCTAGTTTTTTGTATTTTTTAGTAGAGACGGGGTTTCACCGTGTTAGCCAGGATGGTCTCGATCTCCTGACCTCGTGATCCACCCATCTCGGCCTCCCAAAGTGCTGGGATTACAGGCTTGAGCCACCGCGCCCGGCCCCTGGTTGTACATTTTAATATAACTAAAAGTATAAGTCGATTGTTTGTAAAACAAAGGATAAATGCTTGAGGAGATGACTACCTTCATTTTCCATGATGTGATTGTTACACATTGCATGCCTGTATAAAAATAACTCATGTACTCCATAAATATATATACCTATGTACCCACAAAAATTGAAAATTAAAAACTATTGGCAGTATCAAAGTTTGCATGTATCTCCAAAAAAATTATTATAGGAAATTGCTGTGAGACAATTTGGAAAGAAATGTAATTTAAAAATTAAATTTTGTCAGCTGGCTTAAGAGCCTGTGGTTAAGACTTAGTTTAAAACAGAAGTTTTCAAACTCTTGTTCAGAGGGCTAGGGCTTTATTGAAGGTGCCTCAAGGGCCACTGAGAAGGATAGTGCCACTAATAGAAATAGCTTTAGGCTTTCCCTATCAGATCCACTTTTATCCAATTTTTATTAAAAATATAAATGAGAATAGTGCAGTTATTGTTTAACAATATTTAAAATGTAAAATGTTTACTTTAAAAATTTTATTGCTGTATCCTTGACATATAATAAACTGTACATATTCAAAGTATACATACAATTTGGTAAGTTCTGATATATACCTGTGAAATAATCCGCACAATCTAATAGACATACCCATCATTCCAAAAGTTTTCTTTGCCCCTGGTAATCCTTCCCCACCTTCTCCCCTCCCTCCTATTATCCTGACTTTTACCACTTCCTTGGTTTTTTTTTTCTAAATAGCTCTGCCACTTTTGTGTGTGTGTATATGCCTAAACCAATGTAGTTGTGACTGTTTTTATAAAACTGGAATCATATTGTGTATATTCAGAATATTTCTTTTGTTCAGTATTATGTTTATACTGTACATCAATGTTGTTTTTGTTAGGTCCAGATCATTCGTTTTCATTGCTATATGGTATTCCATCTATGAATATTCCACAATTCATTTGTTCTAGAAGTTGGCATTTGGGTCATTTTCAGTTTTTGGCTACTGTAAATAGTACTGCTATCAATATGCATCATCATACCCTTGTATGCAAGTTTTAGAAGAGTATATATCCAGAGCTGAGATATATACAACTGGGTCATAGGGGAAACAAAGGGGAAATGTGTATAGCCATACAGGCCATGTACTACTACTGTACAAGTTGAAGCAGTAGCATTTCTATAGATAACAACGTGAACGAAGCTTCTGGAGGTGTACAGAGTGGTGACTTTGGTAGGGAATGTGTATCTTCAACTTTAGGAGAAAAATGCAAAACTATTTTCCAAAGTGGTTGTACCTATTTATACTCCTCCCACAGCAATGTATGAAATCTCCCACTTTTCCACATCCTTTTGCCAATGTATAGAGCTTTTATTGTAGTTTTAATATTTATTTTCCTGATCACTAATGAAGTTAAGCAACTTTTCCATTGTTTATTGGACTTTTGTATGTCATTTTTGAAGTGCTTCTGTGGCTTTTGCCCATTTTTCTATTGAATTGACTTAGTTATTTGTAAAAGTTACTTATATTCTGGACATGAACCCTTTGACAGTTATATGTGTTACAAATGTCTTCTTCCATTCTGTGACCTATCTTTCCATTTTCCCATAGTGTTTTTGTTTTTTTGTTTGTTTTGTTTTGTTTTGAGACATGCAGTGGCGGGATCTCGGCTCACTGCAACCTCTGCCTCCCAGGTCCAAGCAGTTCTCCTGCTTCAGCCTCCTCAGTAGCTGGGACTGCAGGCGTGTGCCACGATGCCTGGCTAATTTTTTATATTTTTGGCACACGTGGGGTTTCACTGTGTTAGCCAGGATGGTCTCGATCTCCTGACCTCGTGATCCGCCTGCCTCGGTCTCCCAAAGTGCTGGGATTGTAGGTGTGAGCCACCGTGCCTGGCCATCCCATAGTGTTTTTTTTTGTTTTGGTTTGGTTTTTTTGTTTTTTTTTTTTTTTAAGAGATGGGATCTCGGTCGGGCATGGTGGCTCATGCTTGTAATCCCAGCACTTTGGGAGGCCGAGGCGGGCAGATCACGAGGTCAGGAGATCGAGACCATCTTGGCTAACACGGTGAAACCCCATCTCTGCTAAAAATACAAAAAATTAGACCAGCATGGTGGCACGCACCTGTAGTCCCAGCTACTCAGGAGGCTCAGACAGGAGAATCGCTTGAACCTGGGAAGCAGAGGTTGCAGTGAGCCAAGATCATGGTACTGCACTCCAGCCTGGGTGACAGAGCGAGACTCCGTATCAAAAAAAAAAAAAAAGAGATGGGATCTCACTGTGTTGCCCAGGCTGGCCTTGAACACCTGGGCTCAAGTGATCCCTCCCACCTCAGCCTTCCAAGTAGTTGGGACTACAAGTGTGTGCCACCACACCAGCCTATGGTTTATTTTTATGACCAGAAGTACCTAATTTTCATGGAGAGATGTGTGGTCTTTTAGTTGGTGCTCTTTGCATATTACAAAATCTTGCCTTAGTCACAAGTTGTGAATTATTCTCCTATATTATCTTACAGCTGTATAGTTTTGCTTTACACACTTAGTCTAATACACCTGGAGTTGATTGATTTTTGAATGTGATATAAGGACCATTTCATATTTTCTCACATGACTATCCCAGCACCTTTTATTGAAAAGTCTATCTTTTCCCTTTGTTCACAGTGCTACCTCTGTCATAAATTGAGTATCTATATGTGAATTGGTTTGTTTCTAGGGTCTTTTCTGTTCTTTTAGCCCAGTTGTCTCCCTGCACTAGTAACATTCTATCTTAGTTATTACAGCTTGAAAATGAACCTTGGCATTGAGTAGGCGGCTTTCTACCCTTTGTAGTTCCATGTACATTGAATCTGCTTATCAAGTTACACACACATACAACCTGTTGACTTAGTGGGCCTCCATTAAACATATAGATTAGTTTGGAGAGAAGTGGCATTTGTTGGGTTTTCCAACCTCAAACGTGGCATAGCTCTCCATTTTAGGTTTACTTTAACATTTCTTTAAAAAGTTTTAGTTTTCTTATAGGGGTTGTTGAATGTATTCATATAATTTGATATTTTTATGCACTTATTTTATTTTCTCTTAAGGAACAGAACTACCTGAAGACTTTTTGGTTAATTCTAGCAATTTAGATTATCTTGGATTTCATGCTCATGATATCATATGCACATAGAAGTTTTGGTTAGATATACCTATTTTTGCCCTGTTACTCAGGCTGCAATACATTGTTGAATAGAAGTGGCAATAGGAAGCATCTGTTTCTTAATATGTTTGCTGCCATTAATATAAACAGAAATCTAAACGATTCTTGGATGGATCTTTTAATCTTTTTACTTTCAACATTTCTGTGTTTGATGTGAACCTCTTATAAACAGCACATAACTGCTTTTTACTTTTATTCCATTTGACATTCTAGATTTTAATAGTGTTTATTGTAATTACAAATACATTTAGAAGTCTTTTGACCATCTTTTGTATTGTCTAATTATTTCTTTGCTTTCCCCTCCTACTTTTTGCAGGGTTGGTTTTTCCTTATAACCTTTTCTCCTTCACTGCTAATTTGGAAGTTTTATATATCAACTTTATTGGCTTTCTGCTATTACTCTATTTTCATAGTTATCTTGCAATTTTGAATACATACTTAGGAGACAGAAGCCACATTGCACAGGTAACCAAACATGAAAATCTTAACCACCTTTTACTAGTTAGCAATTCTTGTGGTGTTTACTACTAAACGGGGTAGAAGTGGACTCTAGGGGATACAGAGTATCAACTTCGGGATGCAGATCCTTCCCCCCAGGGGTAAGGGAGAGTGAACAAGAAAGGAGGTTAGAAACTAAGTGCCTTCCTACCAGGCTGAGATTTAGATTTCCTCTGGCAGCCATAGGACCATGCAACCCACTTGTGGCTAAGAAACTTGCCAAAAGGTGTTGCCTGCTGATAAAACACGAAGGCCATGGTTCTTAGGGCATTAGCCAAGGGTTAACTGTGGGGTACGTAGGTGATTGAGAACAGCTCTATACACCAGTTAGCTAGCAGCCATGGAAAACATCAGAAGAAAAGCCCCTTCTTCCTGCTGTAGCCCTGCAGTGTCCTTCCATCACCCCCTATTGGCAAAGCCAAATATCAAGCCCGCCGGGGAAAGGCAACGGAGACAGACGTCAATTTGAAGCTGAGAGGTAATGAATTCGTTACTGACTCACTCACAGTTAAATTTTTAAGGTAAGTATCTTTAGCTTCCTAAATAAGGTATGGTCTTGAATACTTTCTTCTGAATCAGCCTAGCTGCCCCTTCTTAGTTGTTAGTACTAGCATTTTAGTTCTACTGTGTTTCTGAACCCTTGCAAAAATCTTTGGTTGTTTATATCTTGTGAACAATCAAAACTTGCTTAGGTTCGCCAACGTATTTTACAGATTTTTTTTGCTCTCCACTGCTTCTCACATGCTATTTCTGCCTTACTGGTACATTTTCCTTCTTGCTGAAATATTATCTATGGCTATTTTTCAGTTTGATATTCCTGTGCACCTTATATTTTTTTAAAGTCTGTTTTTGTTTTGTTTCATAAGTTTTGCCCGTGAGTTTCCCTTTAGTGACAGTTATCTGCTGCAGTTGTCACACATGTACCCTGGATATGAGTGGCAATCCTGTGGGGCCAATTTTATGGTTGCCTCCATCAAGGCTTCACAGGATTCCAGGTTCGAAACCAATATTCACATTCCTTCCTAGGTTTGGGGGTTTTTGCAGCAAGTTGATGTTAACTTCAGACCCTATGCTCCTGCATATTAGCTGACTGTTTCCACCCACTGCTGAAAACCAATTCTTGTCCTCAGTGGCAGCCAAGGTATTACCAACTTTTCAGGCTCCCTGCCCCTTACACAGTGCCTATATAACCTTGCCTTCTGTGTGGTGTGTACTAAAATTCTGGTTCCCTTCAACATTTTAACTCCTCTTTAGACCATCACCAGGAATTTACCTGTGTTGCCTGATACAGGTAAAAATGGTTCAATTGGCCAGGCACGGTGGCTCAGGCCTGTAATCCCAGCATTTTGGGAGGCTGAGGCGGGTGGATCATGAGGTCAGGAGATCAAGACCATCCTGGCTAACACAGTGAAACCCCGTCTCTACTAAAAATACAAAAAATTAGCCAGGTGTGGTGGCGGGTGCCTGCAGTCCCAGCTGCTCGGAAGGCTGAGGCAGGAAAATGGTGTGAACCCGGGAGGCCAAGCTTGCAGTGAGCCGAGATCATGCCACTGCACTCCAGCTTGGGAGACAGAGTGAGACTCTATCTCAGATTTAAAAAAAAAAAAAAAAAAAAAAATCAAAATGGTTCAATTGACCATGTTTAAAATAAATGTTTGTGGTTTGAGTTTTGAAGAAGAGGGGTAGGTTTTCACTTATCTGCCATTTTGATTAGCTGTTTTAGGGTGGCTGTTTCAGATGTACATATGATACATTCCCTTATTTCTCTGGTGCTTCTCCATTTTCAAGGCACTTGTCTATTTAGGGAACAATTAGAATGCCATCATGAGGTAGACAGGATAGGCATCAATGCTCCATTTTATTATGAGAATTTGCCATTTAAAATAGAAACCTCAGCAGAAACAGATTTCACCATGCATCTTCTATGTACTTAACACAGTCAAGGGTGATGAGGGTGAAAAACAATTCAAGTAGCTTGAATTTTGTTCCCTACTGTTCAGTTGGAGAGTAAACAAATATTAAATACCAAATATAAGTAGCTGCTTAGCATGTAACCTTAGCAGGTGCCTAAAGAACATTTTTTTGAGATGGAGTCTCGCTCTGTCGCCCGGGCTGGAGTGCAGTGGCCGGATCTCAGCTCACTGCAAGCTCCGCCTCCCAGGGTTTACGTCATTCTCCTGCCTCAGCCTCTGGAGTAGCTGGGACTACAGGCGCCCGCCACCTCGCCCAGCTAGTTTTTTGTATTTTTTAGTAGAGACGGGGTTTCACCGTGTTAGCCAGGATGGTCTCGATCTCCTGACCTCGTGATCCGCCCGTCTCGGCCTCCCAAAGTGCTGGGATTACAGGCTTGAGCCACCGCGCCCAGCCACAACATTTCTTAAAACTTAGTGTTACAAAGGCTGGGAACTATTAAAATGGAAAATACTCAGTATCAGCAGTAAATGCTACAGGCGGTGGGAAGAGGCCATTTCACTATTGATTGACTTAATAAAGGAAATAGGTTTGAGACAGGACTTGAGTCGGCAGAGCATAGTATTTGGACTGTTCTGGAATAGAACATCTGCATGTGAATAAGGTGGCAGAAAACTGGAATAAGAGTAACATGACAAAAGCTTTGTTTTTGAATGCTGCCCTGCTTCAGAAAAGTGGCAGTGAAGGCAGTGGCAGAGACAGAAAACTGATGGCAGGTAGTGTCAGACGTCTAAGTCAGTAAGAGAGAAAAGGAGGTCCAGGAATGTTAGAGGGGATGAGAAGTATATTTGGTCTTGTAAAGTCTGAAATGTAAAAGAGGCACTTGTTTAAGTATATAATTTATATATTTTGCTTTTAACATGTCATTTAGGTGAACTAACCGTCTCTTTAGAAAAGTTTAGTAGCCTAAACTTATCTGAAAGCTTCCTTTTCTCTGACGGTGAAACTCTTCAGCAGTCTCCAGTGCTTTGCTATGAGAGTCAGACATAGACCTGGGTTTGGAACTTGGTTTGCATTTTCCTAGGGAAATAATGCTACATGCTGGAATTTGGCCCGTAGACTACACAAGAGTATTTAACTCAAGGTATTTAAGTATATCAGTATAACATTTTTGCCAGTAGGGAAATAACATTTTTAGCTCCAGGTCAAATAAAAGAACAAATCTCCAGGCATACAAGTACCACAGGTGGCAGCCAGAAGGGCTTTGGCAGTGTTAGCTCTTGGCAGTTTTGAGTTGGGTCACTTTCTGTTTCCATAAAAAAGTGACTTCCCTTTGGCCAGTCACTGCCCAGGAATGCTGGTAGTGGCTCCAGAAACAGATCTCCCCCAGCCCCTATGCCAGGGGCAGGATACTTTCTGGTACATACATTCAGGTAAGTCCTAAATCAGATGGTATACAATTACCTACTAAAAGTGAAAGGTAACCACTGAGGTTTGGATAATTTAGTAGGCACAAATATATCATTTCTTGCGGGACTTGAACAAAAAAATCCAACCAAAAAAAGTAGTTCTTGCTTTTAAATAACCTCTTCCTTATGCTATTCAGTCATGCAGTTAAATTCCACACAAGAATGTATAATTTCAAGTGGTTCTGATTTAAATGACAAACTACATATATTTGATGTAAGTGATCCAAAGGAAAAATATATATACATATATACACATTTCAATATAAAGGTGAGTGATAAGGATTCTCATCATCAGCTTCTGGGCTGTCCATTTGGAGTCAGCTCGTACCTGTAAGACAGTTAGGTTTGGACTTAACGTTAGTAATGACAGTGTGTTGTGGTAACAGGACAAACTGCCTAGTCCTGCCTGCCTGGGCCTCTGTAAGACCAACAGAACCTGTCTCTGTAAGTTGGCCAGCCAGGGTTCAGGGTTAAGGCTAGAGTTTACAGGTGTCTTTTAGGGTATCAGTGAGGTCTGCAGGCAGTAAAGCCTTAAATAAAGGTATTCATCTCTCTCCCTTCTTGATAACCAAAGTAGCTGAAATAGTACTGAAAAGGGAAAACTGTCTTGAATAGCAGGATAACAGTAATAAAATGAAAGGGCACACTTACCACTGTGAAAAGCCCTTAATCAGATCTTCTTTTGATAAGTCAATCAGTACCTAAATAATCACAAATAATTAGTTTCCCTCCAAAACACTGCATTAAGGAAAGAAATTGGGATAAAGCAAATTGATCATAATCTCCTTGGTATATCAAATCTCTGTTGTACTTACTTTTCCTAACTCCTTTCTTCTGTGTGAGCCAAGTGGTCTACTATTTTTCACTGCAACATCTAGTGACCTCTTCTTTACTTCTTCCATGGGAACAAAAAATTCAAATCTTTAGGAAGCAAAAAGTCAGGAAGTGAGAATTACGCATTTCATTCAGTTTTCTTGAAAATCTAAAGTGCTTCATCCATTTCCCTACTAAAACAGAAGATACAGACTATTAGGAGCACCTAGAGCAGGACTGGCTCATAACTACTCACAATGTTTCATTATTACAGATAATCACTGTCCAGTGTTGTTCACAAAACCCAGAAGTATTAAGAGGCTGTTTGCCTAGAAGTGCCTCGGACTGCTGTGGCTTAGTTTGCATCTATCTTTCTCCAATTCTACCCTTGCTACCCCTCTTTTTTTTTTTTTTTTGAGATGGAGTTTCACTCTGTCGCCCAGGCTGGAGTGCAGTGGCATGATCTTGGCTCACCACAACCTCCGCCTCCTGGGTTCAATCAATTCTTCTGCCTCAGCCTCCTGAGTAGCTGGGATTACAGGCATGCGCCACCACACCTGGCTAATTTTTTGTGTTTTTAGTAAAGACAGGGTTTCACCATGTTGGTCAGGCAGGTCTCGAACTCCCGACCTCAGATAATCCACCTGCCGCAGCCTCCCAAAGTGCTGGGATTACAGACGTGAGCCACCATGCCCGGCCCTGGCTACCACTCTTTTAGCTGGCCCTCCTCACCCTGAATAGTACTTATTCATAGGACCACCTCAACCCCCTTCTCAGTTTTTTCTCACCAGCTAAGGGCTAGAACACTGAACAGTTAGGTTTGCTGCAGTTGTGTGGAAAATAGTGGCCACCTCCTATGGAGTAAGGCAGAGGAAACCTCTTTTAGGTTTATTTTTAGGGTGGAGGTTGCCAGCTCTGCCTTCCAGATAGTCCAGGCTTATCTTGCTGTCATACTTTTGAGAATTATTAACAGGTTTAGGTTTGTCAGAAAAGTCAAATGTTAAACCTCTTCCCTCCTATATTCCCACATAATTTTTTTTAATCCCTTAGCCATGTAGTAGCCACCACACCACAATTTTGACATCTTTTTATAATTATGTCAGAGCTTCCTTTGAGGGCAAAATATCTTACTTGTGTGGCTCTAGAGTATAGGATGGTGCCTGGCATAAAGCATTCAGTAAATGTTGAATGAATAGTCTCTCTCTTCCTCATACCCTTTTCTTGATACTGATGAACTCAAAGTGTAGCTGTTAAAGGAACATACTAGTTCTTAGACATGGCCCAAAGAGGACTCAGTGTAACCCTTTTTGAAAAAGTTATTGGCCAGGAAAATTATGAGATGTAATATTTTCCTAAGCTGGCTAGAAATGTCTTTTTAGAACCCTGAAGCAGAAGGTACACGCTGATGAGATTCAGACTTCTAAGAATAAAAATATTTGGGATAAGATTTGCCACCACTGGCCCATCAAAAGCAATTAATATGATCAGAGTCACCTTTGTCTCCAAGGACACAGGTGGACAAGCCTTTGTGGAGAAGGGGAGGGTATCTTCTCCACCTGTCACCTATGTTTTGTTGCAGGAGGGAAGACAGGCCAAAGAGCTTCAAGCTTTAAAGGAAATTTTAGGTCATTAGACTCAAGGAATGTTATTTGAACAGATTCAAATCTTTTTACTACCAGAGAGACCTCATTTAAACAGAAAGAATAGGGAACATTCCATGTTCAGGAACACTTTAGCCTCTATGAGCAGTAAATATAGGTAGCCATTTTGATAAACTTCTCTGGCACTCCATTTTTTCCCACCAAAGTACAGAAGCTTCATGAAGTCATAGACTATGTTGTCTTGTTCAGCCATAGGCTGCCAGGCAACATAACAGGTACTTGGCAAATACTTGAATGGATGAGGCACTCTAGGCAGGCTACCAGCCCACTTACGTCTCATCAAACAGAGGTTCCAAGGTCTTCCGCTTCACTGAAGTCTTCTTACGACATGCCCACTTCCTTTCTGGCAACAAGTAGACACGGACGTAGGGATCAGCTCCACTGCTGGTACATGGTGTCAGGTTTCTGATTGGGTGTCAAAGACATTAGGAAAAAAAAAGGCCCCTGGTTTTCAAACACTGCAAATACTCATTTGAGAGAAGGCTGTATTAGCCATTCAGCATTAGATACGCTTGAGGATAAAAATGCTCAGTGGCCCTGATGATCAAAAGTAATACTCTGTAGAATTTAGAGGACAAAATATCAGATGCATGATTTTGAAAACATGCATCTTCATAAAGCTTGGAGTAGAGCAAGTACTTTCCTTCTAAGGGAAGTTGGAGATTTTCACTTGGAAAATGTACTGGCTACCAGCCACTCCAGACAGTCTTGCAGTGGTTGCATCTGAGCAAAGCCCTTGGCTCTTGAGCCCATTAGCACCACTGAAGAATGATGGCCAGAGTGCCCCTTTGAGGACTTGATTACAGTGTTCAGGCCTTCAAATCTCATTTTTTTCCCCCAAAGTGTTATCTTGGGACTATGTGCCCTGTTCATTGCTCTGAGTGTCCCTACTCTGATTTATGGTCACCTGATGCTCCCAAAGGACCTCCCTGGCTCTAGAATCCCTTTACCTGCAGCCATTGATTAGCACGCTGAGGCAGCGCCGCAGACACACATAGCGCACTGTGAGCTGAATCTCGCCCAGCTGCCGTCGCCTGGGGTCTCCGCCTCTGTAAAGAAAGAGCCCGTCACTTCTCTTGCCGTAACAGGCATTGGCCCTCTTCCCCCACCCCGAAAGACAAAGCATTCCTGCTTGAGGAGCATAGAGCCATGTGGGATAATAATTTGCAGTGAGTTTACTTTCAGTTGGAATTCAGTTCTATCCAGCATTCATGTATAATTATCCTACTTCACAGTAGGAAGAACGGGAACCCTGAAGTGGGATCTCCCTTTGTATCATGATTCCTTTTGGGGCCTTGAATGAATTTATTAAACTTTTATGATAGTTCCATCTTGTAGGGTTATTGTGAAGGTTGAATTAAATCAGATAACATGCTAAGCCCATAGTAAACTCTTCATAAATGACAGCCATTTGTTATGTAATTCTACATATTAAGCTTTCCATGTCATCCCAGTTTATAATTCTTTAGAATTCAGGAAATGGTTCTGCTGGAAGGGACCTTACCAACCAGAGTCCAGCATCTATTTTATAGTCAGTACACAGCTAGAGCCATAACCAGCCTGTTTGGCTCTCTCTCCCTCCTCCTGTGTTCTCTACCACACCATGCTGCCTCTTAGGAAGATATTTTGTGAAAAAACAACTTGCATAGAAATGTAACTTCATATCTACTTTTCCATCCAGTGAGGTATTTTTCATACAGACGATTTTAGAAAAGATTAAGCAGAGAGGTGCATACTCAATGTTGAGGCTGCTATCTGCCAGGTCAAAGCAAGAAGAGGCCAAGGAGTTGAGCGAGGACATGCTGGGAGGCAGCCTCTTGGGCGGCCATGCGAATGGGGAGGCAGGGCATTTCATGGGTCTGGGTGACTTGATGGGCCCTGGAGAGTGGGGACCCGGGACAGTCAGGAAGATGGTGGCTGAACTCTTCTTCTCCCCCATGGGCTCACAGAACCTTTTGGCACTGTCCTTGCCTTTAGGCTCTGGGCCTGTCTCTTGGGGTGTGGGCTCAGTGGCAACGGTGGTAGCACTGGTGGTGGCTGTGGTACTCTTGGATGTGTCCTTAGTATCAGAAGCAGGGTCTGGGGGACAAGGCAAATCTGTAGGGCCTTCTTCCTGAGGTGGGGCTTTGGGATCCTGGTTGGTAGCCACCTTCTTGATGAGCAGAGGGCCTTTCTTTAGGGCTTCAGGTCCTGTGTATGGGCTCCCCAGCTCTCGTTCCTCCACTTGCAGGAACTGCAAGCAGATAAGATAGATAACAGGGTGGCTTATGAGCTGGGTCACCACTTCCACAACCTCAGCCACTGTTTCTCATTCCCCCTTTCCCCTCAGTTGTGAATTATAAAGACCCTTCCTAGGGAACTTCCATTTCTAGTAACATATGGTGTTCCAAACATTCTGAAAAACTTGTTAGAAATGCCAAATAAAATGAAGCAAATATCCTTTGAAATGCATAGCCAAATTCACAAGAAAATAAGGATAATTCCGTTTAAAAAAGAAAATCTGAAAAATAAAAGTTAAGCTTTGCTAGGGTTGTATATCAACCTCGGAATTCAGGGAGTTAGGAGAAGAGAGGCTGTGAGGCTAGGAGCTGAAGGGAAGACCCATGAAGGTGGGATCTCTTTAGTTAAAAAAGTAGTTTAGGGTAAAAATTATTCTGCCTACCGGCAAAGACTGATGACAAGAACATGTGTTTGTCACAGCCTGTACTCTGGTTGAGGGGACAAAGTCTTCCCTAATGACATGACACCTCATAGGCCTGTCCTCATATGAATTTTGAGTATAAATATGAGCTATCTATGGGATCTTGAAATCCAAGGTTAAGAAATGTACATAAAAATGGACTCAGGTTTGTAATGTACCTGAGGTACTGGGCTGCAGCAAAAGCAGAAACTCCTTGGAAGAGAACAACCTCAATCCAGGTCATAAAGGAACACTGAACATATGTTTGCAATCCAAGTTATGAAACAGAAATGAGTCACCATCAAAAAGCATCAACAGACAAAACAAACATCAAAATTTAATTCCCAAGATCTTCAAATAATAGAACATACATATTAATACATTGTAACATATTTTCAAATGACCAAAGATGGAATATAAACATGAGAAGATAATAAAATGCTATGAGAAAATACCAAATAGATTTGGAAAAGACTAGAAATGAAAAATCACCATTGAAAAAACCATGAACAGGTTAAACAGCAAACAAGGCATAGCCAAAGAAAGAATTAGTGGCCTGGAAGATAGCTCTGAGGGAATTAGAATGTACCACCATGAATACAGAGATGGGAAATATTTAGGTGAAGTCAAGAGACATGGAGGATAGATGAGAAGGTACATTTAGAAAATTCTAGAAAGAGGAATTTAAGAATGGAAGAGAGGCAATATTTGAAGAGCCAGTATCTCTTCAAATATTGACTTGCTCCCATTCAGTATTTCAAAATTGATGAAAAACATGACTCCATCTCCTGGCTTCTTCCAGGCACAGAGCAGGTGCTTAGTGCTGGGGCAGTTCACCCTGCTCCACTGCCAGAGCTCTATTCCTCCCCTCCCCCAGGGGACAAGAGAGATTTACCCGAAGCACCAGCCTCATGGAGATGAGGCTGTCCAGGCCTGAGTGGTCCAGCTGAAAGCGCTGCTCAAGAGTGAGGTTAGCATAGGGGAGGATCTGGCACAGGGGGACGTCCAGCATTCCCAGAGCATACTCCTGGTCATCATCAAGCACCTGGGCAGTGGGCCAGTCACAAAATAAGAGGATAACCAAGCCCCAACCACACCACTACTAGTATCTGGGCCCCAGCCAAGTTTGGAGTTACTTCAGTCTATAATGTGCTTCTGTGGGCATCTGGTCCTATTCTGAAAACTAGAATGGGATCAGGCCAGACCTGATCCTTGTCTTCTGTCAGGGAAGATACTGACTCAGAGTAAGAGGCAATTATGATCTGTATGAGCTTAGTCTGTTAAATTCCCAGAGTCAGAGGGCTTTGGGGACTGATGAGCTGTGCTGCTCTCCAGGCAGGGCTCAGGACCCCAAAAGATCCCAGCTCCACCACTTGTTGGTCATGAGATCTTGGACAAGACATTGTTTTTGCCTCTCTCTGCTCACTCTACAGATCTTTTGTGAAGATTAAATGAAATATATGTTTTTTAAAGTGCACCATTATTAATGTCCTGTGTAGATTCCAGCACAGGCTTCTCTGGATGCTGTGTAGCAAATATAAAGATCCTTTTGCAGGGAAGGTCAAGGGACTTGAGGATTTATCCTCCCACATCCCCCTATACAATGACCTCAGGCACTAGCCTCAAGGAGATGAGGCCTTATGGGGCCTCAGTGTCCTCTCTCACATAAAAGGGCCTGACTTTAAACACTGCCAGGAGAACCTGCTCAAGGTGCACTTCAAGCTTCCCACCCTGCCTGGCTTAGAAACCTCTTAACTCTGTTTCAAGAGCCCATCGTCCAGCAAACCTTCAGATGGAGCTGCTCAGTGGCCACATTGTGCACAAAGAAGGAGAAAACCTGGCTCCAGACAGGGTCCTTGTTGTGGGGACAAGTCTGGGAACAGAAGAGGGAGAGATCATTGAAGGGTTAGGTTGGGCAGAGCTGGATACCAGCACCCTCTGCTACCACTGGCCACCATTGGGAACCTTACCTATTTGCCCTGAGATCAGACCCAAACACACTACAGCTCATGGGAGGCACTAGGACAGGACAACCACACTCAAAGGCAGGGAGTGGTTTGCCAGGAAGTTTTACAGGGGAGCTGAAAATCATATTGGCCTTAGAGCTCACTTCAGGAGAGGAGAAGCCAACAGAATTTCGGCTGCTGGACTGAGAACATTCATGATTGGTGGAAAGGACACAGGCTTCAGAACCATGCCCACACTTGAACCCTAGTTCCGTGTCCTTGGTCAAGTCATTTCTCTCTGATCCTCAGATTCTTGAACTATAAAACTATTCTGTGAGGTTATTCTGAAGACTAAATAACATCAAGTGCCGCCTAGGCATTCACCATAAGTTAATTCCCGTCCCTTTTGCCTCTCTCCCTGAGAAGGGCTGGGTCCTTGTTTCCTTACCCCAGGGCCACACACCAAGCTGTCTTACCTTACTTGTATGTGTCTTCTTGCCTACAGATAGTTTGACATAGGAAGAAGGGTCTTTGCTGACCTTGTTCTGTGAGGAATCAAATCCGTAACAGTGAAGGTGGCATAGTCAGGATCAGCTTGAGACAGTCCTACCCCCAACCCCCAGGAGCATTTGGGGGAACTGGGACCACCCAATTACCTCTCTTTGAGAGAAAGCTAATGCTCCAGTCCCCTGGGCTGTCATTACTGTGTAAGCCCCAGGACAGTACCAACCCCAGAAAGCAGTTCCAAGTTAAAAGACCAGAAGCCAGAGCTGGGCCTGGCCAGGCACAGCCTCTTGTTCCCTGGGGCTATGAAAACAGAGTGGAATCAAGTTTTGGCTCCTCCTCTTAGCTGTGCGACCCAAAAAATGGTAATAAAAATGAATGACACAGTCATCATGAGACTCAGGGATAACAAATGTGGGGGATGAGTTGCCAAGCCTAGTGCCTGGCACATAGTAGACTCCACAATCAGCACCTCTTGTTATCCCTAGGCTATGTGTGCACAGACTGTGGCCCAGAAGACAAGGGGTTGTGGTTACTCTGGGGAGAGAAGCTGTGATATGCCCTCCCTGGAGTTTTTAGCCACATACTCACTCACTCTGGCAAACCTGGAGAGTTTTTTGGCTCGATATTCACCATTCAGGTAGTCAAAAGGGTTTCTCTGCAGCACAGGAATAACGGGGTTAAAGCAACACAGGACAATTTGAAAGTGATGGGCACTTTGTTGCGTATGTGTGACACTCTGGACATGTCACTACTCACCGGCAAGTTGCAGGCGCTCTCCAAGAAGACCACGAGAATGGCAGTGGAAAAGCCACCATGGTCCTGCAAACAGACACAGACCCTCACTGGGTACTCCCAGCAGCAGGAGAGAAAGACTGGTTTTGGAGAAGCCTACTCATGGCAGAAGAAAGTCAGCTAGCCCTCACACTCCAGACTAGCTGCTGGAGGACATCTCACAACCTAGCCTTTTGTTGAGGTTAGGAATATAACTGGTGCATGACAGATTCAAGTTAGACACTGAGTGGATTTCCCTGTGAACTGGGAGGACAGGCATTGACACAGAGTTCTAAGAACCCCATCATCTAAAGATGATGGAGATGCTCAGAGGACATTTGCTGAGAGCCATCAGGAGCTGCCCTGTGTGGAGACGGGCTAAGTGACATGTTCTTCAGGAGGTGAGCAAGAACAGGGGGCATCATCTCCCTCCCTCCCTCCACCTGCACACAGCTGGCACGTGTGCTCCTCCACCTTTCTGCTAGGGAGCCCTTGACACCCCACACTCACCTCGGTCAGAGCTTCCTGGTCGGTAAGCAATGAAAGCCACTCCAGCCGCAGGTGCAGATGCCCGCTGGTTGTGTCATTCAGGACAAACCACTGTGGGGCAGGGGCGGAAAGCTCAGGGCAAGGGCCAGGGAGATGCTACTGATGCTCTCTGGGCAGCCCAGTCCTGGGACCTGGTATCCTAGTAGGGACAGGGAAACCCAGTCCTAGTATGGGAAAAGGTGGACCAGCCCAGACAGGGTATGCTCTGGGCTCAGAGGGACTGGGAGATGTGGTTATAGGAAGACAGAAGTGCTACGCTGTGAGATTAAAAAAAAAACCCAGGCCCAGCCTGCCTTCCCCTATAGTGTGATTGTCCCCTGCTGGGGTCCTTAGTCTGTGGGTATTTCCCAGGGAAACTTCTTCCAGCTGGGGCCCTGGAGAATACCCTGGGGAGTTTCCTGGAGCCATCAGTGCCTCACCCAGCTCTTGCCCTGAGGAGGGACATGTGTGCAGCCCAGCACAGAGGGGGCCACAGCATAGGAATAGCTGGGCTGAAGCAACCTGCTAGAGATGTCCACAGGAAAGGGCTACCTTGAAACTCCCCCAAGGGTTGCAAGCACCAACTGTACCTCATCCACCACTCTGTTGGTCATGACATCTCCAAGGCAGATCTGCAGGCTGGAATATATAGGGAGAGGAGATTGGGTCAGTTCAGAGGAAGAAAGCAGCAGAGGGCATGGAGGCCCACACTGGACTCTGTTTTCAGATATCTGAGTGCAGCCATTAAGACAAAATCTTACTCACCCCAAGGAACCAATGGGAGACCAGCATCAGCTTGAGTGAAGGAAAGACTACCTACCATCAGGGCTGCTCCCATTGGGTGTGCTACCTGGGGAGGAAGGGAGCTCCCATACCCAGAGGGGATAAGCAGAGGCTGCTGGACACATCACCTCTGGATTTCTCAATGACAGTGCAACTAGCATTTTGAGTGAGATGATTCTTCATTGTGCAGAACTACCCATGCATGGCAGGAATTTGGCTGCCTGGTCCTGTGCCCTTTAAATGCCAGAGGCACCACCTCTCACAGCCATGTTAATAACCCCAAATGCCCCTTCATTTCCAAAACTACCCCAGGTGCCCTACAAGGGGTAAGTATAGTTGGCATGTGATGTAGTTTGGATGTCTGTCCCCTCCAAATCTCATGTTGAAATGTGATCCCCAATGTTAAAGGTGGGCGGGGCCTAGTGAGAGGCGTTTAGGTCATGGGGGCAGATCCCTCATGAATGGCTTGGTGCCCTCCCCACAGTAATGAGCTCATGCAAGATCTGGTTGTTAAAAACAAGCTAAGACATTCTCATTCCTCTTGCGCTTTCTCTCTCTATTGCCATGTGACATACCTGATCCCCCTTCACTTTCTGCCCTGAGTAAATGCTGCCACTATGCTTCATGTACAGCCTGCAGAACCATGAGCCAGATAACCCTATTTTCTTTATAAATTACCTGGCCTCGGGTATCCTTTATAGCAGCAAAATATGGACAAACACAGCATGTGTGTGTGAGAGGAGGTAACACTCACACCACAGCTTGCCCCTAACTCACCCTGAGCCAAGCCCAACCAGAAGGTCCTGATAACCAGAGGGGAAAATGTAATTCTATATAACTGTAAGAAATGTGCTTAAGCTCAAAACACACCTGAAATCAGTTATTAATACATAAAGCATGACCCACAAGCCACACTTCTAATCTGCAACATTACAAAAATTGCAACTGTTTCAAGATAAAAATACAAAATGATCAGCAACATCTAGTGGTGAATCTATGTGTGTTAACATCCAGGCTAATACACACAGATTCTGCGTGTTTCTTAAACTGTCAGATTGTGCCCCTCCCAGTTTGGTTTCCACTTTTCAAAATTACATGTTCATGGAAATAAGCTAAACAACATAGGAATCTGAAAATGTGGGTAAAACTGCCTTTTCTGCTTCCTCATCTGAGATAAGCGGTGTTAAGAGCCTGCCTTTCTCTGCTAACATGAACACATGCAGAAATACGCATTCAAGGTTCCTCTCCCAGATGATGACTCAAATGATATGTTATGCCCAGCTGCTCTCCCCCACTTCATAATGGGTGTCCTCCGGGTTAAGACACAGAGATTCTACTTGTTTTTCAGAGCTGCAGAATATTCTGTAGTTTGGCAATGGAAAATTTATTCAAACATTCAGCCAATGTCCTCTGAGGTTAGATATTCATTTAGGGGATGGGGGTGTTGTTTTTCTTCTATGGATAGTTCTGTAATAAACATTTCAGATACTAGGGCTTTTATTTTATAGGAGATCCTGGAAGTGGGACTGCTGGATCAAAATACATGTGTTTTAAATTTTGATAGCCAGCCCCACCCTGATCATTTTAGTCCTCCCATACCCCTGAAGGGCTGGGTTCTACCCCCTAAAGCATGGCCCAGGGTTCCTTGGAACTGGGCATCTGGCCATCCATGCCAGCCTTGTCCACTACTCCAAATGGGGACTTCGTACATTATCAAGAAGGCAGAAAGCAGAGCCATAATATACAAATCTTGGGGTCCTCTCTGTACCCCCCAGGGCCTAGGTCAGGGCTGGGCACCTGGGAGACATCTGGGAAGGTTTGTGGTAGGAATGTAGAATGGTGAGGCAGGTTGCCTGGCACAGTCACCATGTCAGGGTGACCAGAGAGGATTGCTAGTCATTAAGTGGTAGGAGCAGGGTATTTATGTCCCAAGGCCCAGCCCAGCACCCTACAGGGAGGGAAGGCTGCCTCCAGGCCCAGCTGTGCGCCCTCCTCCTCACCTGCCCAGGAAGTCATCCCTGTCGGTATCCTCATCATACAGGTCTACCTCCAGGTCCTGCCCAGGGACTTCGTACACCATGAACTGGAAGGAAAAAGAGATGTCTTGACCTGCAGGCAACAGCTGACCTTATGTATGACCCAAGGGGAGCCAAATCGTGGCTCAGAATGCTAGCAGGGTCCTGATCTCCTCAGTGCCTCGAGAACCCCACCCATAAGGGAGTGAAGTCCCTCCCCTGTGGGGGGAAGAGAAGATTAGAGAAAACATGTGTAAGCCATGGCAGAGCAGGTGCCCAGGAGACAGTGGCTGTTTGTTCTGCATGGGCTCTGTGGTGTCCAGAGCACCTGTTCATGACATTCTCCTGTCCCTCTGTGGGTCTGCAATACCAGGAAGCCCCAAGCTGCCTTTTAGTACCCCTGCTTTCACTGCCTCACCCCAAATGTAACAAAGCATCCAGATGGTGTATTGGGAGGGGAAGTTCAGAGGGGTCACCTAGGATGTGTAATCTGGGGGCCTTAACAGGCTGTGGGTCCCACCCTTCAAACAGTAGGGATTGTGGTTGAACTGAAGGAAGAACTTCAGGATCCTGATGTTTGACTCTGACAGGGGAGGTTGAGAGGAGTGGAGCAGAAATGCCTCTAAGGCTCTTTCTCTTTGATTTGGAAACTTCTAACAAAACTGGAAGGAGAAAGGAGGTAGGAATTTGCCTTCAGGCTGGCCCTTTAGTCGGGCCAGAGTAACCTACTCTGGAAGCCTGGTAGATATGGGAGCGGGAATCCCACAGACCTGCCTGTCTCCAAGGCCTACTCCCTGCCTAGTGTTGCCCCTGGATTGCCTCTGCCCAGCGTGACTCAGAGTGAAGGCTGGAGGGTATCAAGGGATTCAAGGGATTCCAGGAGCAGCCAAGAAGACCCTTACCTCAAACACCTCGTTCCAGGTGGGGTTCAGGTTCCTGTAGATGGTCCTACTCCGGAAATGCTGCAGACCAATGCTCACCTTAGCGTAGGGATCTGACTTGCCTTGGAGCCCCAGGAAGTTGTCCTTCTGGGCCAGCTTCTCTGCCTCTAGCAAGTGCACTCTGATCACTCCCTGGAAAATATCCAAGCCCAGGGCTCACAGCTGCTTCCTGGGGCCTCCAGGTCCTGGAGTATCAGAGCTAAAGCCATCAGAGATCACTGCTGCCCCCACATTGCCCCCTCTATGGTCTGGACCGGGAGATAGAAGCCAGATACAGCAGTGACCTGGCCAAGGACACACAGCAAGTGATGGAGGGCTCTCTCCATCAGTATGCCCTGCCCACTGGCCTCCCCACTCCCTACCTCCAAACTGCCACATGAATGGCTTACACAACTGCAGCTGTTTGTCTCCCTCCTGTGCCAACAATCATGACACCTAAGGAAGCTTCCTCCTTTAGCCCCCTCTGTTGTGTGTCCTACATGTAGACTTCTACAAGGGAGTTCTAGCATCCCGTCTCCTGGCCCCTGTGGGCAATGCCGGCTGCTGACAGGAGGTCCCTGCACTCCTAAAGGCCCCAACACTGAGCCTCATCCCCACCACACTCTGGACTGTGCTATAGGGCAGACCCTCCCCCAACACTTGCATGGATAGATGTTTAAAAGGAAATGAAAGAGATATAACTCTGTTAATAAAGACAGGAGCACAGGAATTAGGAAAGGCATAGTTCATGGGCTTTGAGGTATATCTCCTTCCTAGAATTTTTTTTTAGTATTAGTAAATACATATGCATTTACTCTTTGACCCAGAAATCCCACTTCTAGGAATCTGTCCCAAGGGCATACTAGCAAAAATATAAAGACATGTATGCAAGGCTATTTATTACACTACTATTTGTAATAGTGAAAGACCCAACACAACATAATGGTCCATCAATAGAAACTGTGTTGAATAAACTTCAGTACATGCCCATAGTGAAGTACTTTGGAGCTCTTAAAAAGAATGTGGAAGATCTCTAATCTACACTATCATGGCATGATCCCCATGACACACTCAGTGTTAAAAGCACACTGGGGGCCAGGCGCAGTGCTTACGCCTGTAATCCCAGCACTTTGGGAGGCCGAAGTGGGCAGATCACCTGAGGTCAGGAGTTCGAGACCAGCCTCGCCAACATGGTAAAACCCAGTCTCTACTAAAAATACAAAAATTAGCCAGGCTCGGTGGCGTGTGCCTGTAGTCCCAGCTACTAAGAAGGCTGAGGCTGGAGAATCACTTGAACCTGGGAGGCGGAGGTTGCAGTGAGCCAAGATCGCGCCACTGCATTCCAGCCTGGATCACAGTGCAAGACTCCCCACCACCACCTTCCCCCAATGCCCCCCCAAAAAAAGCACACTGGGGAAAACTATACTATGCTGCCATCTATCGAAGAAAGGGGGAATTTGAATATAAGCAAATATGTGTCATATGACCATATATATGTATTTGTTCATATTAAGTAACAGCCAGGTGTAGTGGCTCATGCCTGTAATCCCAGCACTTTGGGAGGCTGAGGCAGGTAGATCACTTGAGCCCAGGAGTTTGAGACCAGCCTGGCCAATGTGGCAAAACCCTGTCTCTACAAAAAATACAAAAATTAGCCAGGCGTGGTAGTGCACAGCTGTAGTCCCAGCTACTCGGAAGGCTGAGGCAGGAGGACTGCTTGAGCCCAAGAGGTGGAGGCTGCAGTGAGCTGTGATTGTGCCACTGCACTCCAGCCTAGCTAGGCAACAGAGCAAGACCCAATCAATCAATCAATAAAATGGAAGGATAAACTATTACTTATAAGTGAAGGGTGGGGAGTAGGTGGAGGGAACAAGGGATAGAAGCCAGACTCCTTAAAATGTAATTTGTTTTGGGCGGAGCAAGATGGCCGAATAGGAACAGCTCCAGTCTCCAACTCCCAGCGCAAGCGACACAGAAGACCGGTGATTTCTGCATTTTCAACTGAGGTACTGGGGTCATCTCACTAGGGAGTGCCGAACAATCGGTGCTGGTCAGCTGCTGCAGCCCGACCAGCGAGAGCTGAAGCAGGGCGAGGCATCGCCTCACCTGGAAGCGCAAGGGGGAAGGGAATCCGTTTTCCTAGCCAGGGGAACTGAGACACACAACACCTGGAAAATCGGGTAACTCCCACCCCAATACTGCGCTTTAAGCAAACAGGCACACCAGGAGAATATATCCCACACCTGGTCGGGAGGGTCCCACGCCCACGGAGCCTCCCTCACTGCTAACACAGCAGTCTGCGGCGATCTATCCGCAAGGCAGCAGCGAGGCTGGGGGAGGGGCGCCCGCCATTGCTGAGGCTTAAGTAGGTAAACAAAGCCGCTGGGAAGCTCGAACTGGGTGGAGCTCACAGCAGCTCAAGGAAGCCTGCCTGTCTCTGTAGTCTCCACCTCTGGGGACAGCGCACAGCTGAAGACCAACAGGGGAAGCAGCGGGGGCCGGTGCAGACGCGAACGACTCTGTCTGACAGCTTTGGGGAGAGCCGTGGATCTCCCAACGCGGAGGTTGAGATCTGAGAAGGGACAGACTGCCTGCTCAGGTGGGTCCCTGACCCCTGAGTAGCCTAGCTGGGAGACATCCCCCACTAGGGGCAGTCTGACACCCCACACCTCACAGGGTGGAGTACACCCCTGAGAGGAAACTTCCTAAGGAAGAATCAGACAGGTACACTCGCTGTTCAGCAATATTCTATCTTCGGCAACCTCTGCTGCTGATACCCAGGCAAACAGGGTCTGGAGTGGACCTCAAGCAATCTCCAACAGACCAACAGACAGTCCTTCTGACTGTCAGAAGGAAAACTATCAAACAGGAAGGATACCTATACCAAAACCCCAGTAGTACGTCACCATCATCAAAGACCAGAGACAGATAAAACCACAAAGATGGGGAAGAAGCAGGGCAGAAAAGCTGGAAATTCAAAAAATAAGAGCACATCTCCCCCTGCAAAGGAGCGCAGCCCATCGCCAGCAACAGATCAAAGCTGGTCAGAGAATGACTTTGACGAGATGAGAGAAGAAGGCTTCAGTCCATCAAACTTCTCAGAGCTAAAGGAGGAATTACGTATCCAGCGCAAAGAAACTAAAAATCTTGAAAAAAGAGTGGAAGAATTGACAACTAGACTAATTAATGCAGAGAAGATCATAAACGAAATGACAGAGATGAAAACCATGACACGAGAAATATGTGACAAATGCACAAGCTTCAGTAACCGACTCGATCAACTGGAAGAAAGAGTATCAGCGATTGAGGATCAAATGAATGAAATGAAGCGAGAAGAGAAACCAAAAGAAAAAAGAAGAAAAAGAAATGAACAAAGCCTGCAAGAAGTATGGGATTATGTAAAAAGACCAAATCTACGTCTGATTGGGGTGCCTGAAAGTGAGGGGGAAAATGGAACCAAGTTGGAAAACACTCTTCAGGATATCATCCAGGAGAACTTCCCCAACCTAGTAGGGCAGGCCAACATTCAAATTCAGGAAATACAGAGAACGCCACAAAGATACTCCTCCAGAAGAGCAACTCCAAGACACATAATTGCCAGATTCACCAAAGTTGAAATGAAGGAAAAAATCTTAAGGGCAGCCAGAGAGAAAGGTCGGGTTACCCACAAAGGGAAGCCCATCAGACTAACAGCAGATCTCTCGGCAGAAACTCTACAAGCCAGAAGAGAGTGGGGGCCAATATTCAACCTTCTTAAAGAAAAAAATTTTAAACCCAGAATTTCATATCCAGCCAAACTAAGTTTCATAAGTGAAGGAGAAATAAAATCCTTTACAGATAAGCAAATGCTTAGAGATTTTGTCACCACCAGGCCTGCCTTACAAGAGACCCTGAAGGAAGCCCTAAACATGGAAAGGAAAAACCGGTACCAGCCATTGCAAAAACATGCCAAAATGTAAAGACCATCGAGGCTAGGAAGACACTGCATCAACTAACGAGCAAAATAACCAGTTAATATCATAATGACAGGATCAAGTTCACACATAACAATATTAACCTTAAATGTTAATGGACTAAATGCTCCAATTAAAAGACACAGACTGGCAAACTGGATAAAGAGTCAAGACCCATCAGTCTGCTGTATTCAGGAGACCCATCTCACATGCAGAGACATACATAGGCTCAAAATAAAGGGATGGAGGAAGATCTACCAAGCAAATGGAGAACAAAAAAAAGCAGGGCTTGCAATCCTAGTCTCTGATAAAACAGACTTTAAACCCTCAAAGATCAAAAGAGACAAAGAAGGCCATTACATAATGGTAAAGGGATCAATTCAACAGGAAGAGCTAACTCTCCTAAATATATATGCACCCAATACAGGAGCACCCAGATTCATAAAGCAAGTCCTTAGAGACTTACAAAGAGACTTAGACTCCCATACAATAATAATGGGAGACTTCAACACTCCACTGTCAACATTAGACAGATCAACGAGACAGAAAGTTAACAAGGATATCCAGGAATTGAACTCATCTCTGCACCAAGCAGACCTAATAGACATCTATAGAACTCTCCACTCCAAATCAACAGAATATACATTCTTCTCAGCACCACATCGCACTTATTCCAAAATTGACCACATAATTGGAAGTAAAGCACTCCTCAGCAAATGTAAAAGAACAGAAATTATAACAAACTGTCTCTCAGACCACAGTGCAATCAAACTAGAACTCAGGACTAAGAAACTCAATCAAAACCGCTCAACTACATGGAAACTGAACAACCTGCTCCTGAATGACTACTGGGTACATAATGAAATGAAAGCAGAAATAAAGATGTTCTTTGAAACCAATGAGAACAAAGATACAACATACCAGAATCTCTGGGACACATTTAAAGCAGTGTGTAGAGGGAAATTTATAGCACTAAATGCCCACAAGAGAAAGCAGGAAAGATCTAAAATGGACACTCTAACATCACAATTAAAAGAACTAGAGAGGCAAGAGCAAACACATTCAAAAGCTAGCAGAAGGCAAGAAATAACTAAGATTCAGAGCAGAACTGAAGGAGATAGAGACACAAAAAACCCTCCAAAAAATCAATGAATCCAGGAGTTGGTTTTTTGAAAAGATCAACAAAATTGACAGACTGCTAGCAAGACTAATAAAGAAGAAAAGAGAGAGGAATCAAATAGACGCAATAAAAAATGATAAAGGGGATATCACCACCGACCCCACAGAAATACAAACTACCATCAGAGAATACTATAAACGCCTCTATGGAAATCAACTAGAAAATCTAGAAGAAATGGATAATTTCCTGGACGCTTACACTCTCCCAAGACTAAACCAGGAAGAAGTTGAATCCCTGAATAGACCAATAGCAGGCTCTGAAATTGAGGCAACAATTAATAGCCTACCCACCAAAAAAAGTCCAGGACCAGATGGATTCACAGCTGAATTCTACCAGAGGTACAAGGAGGAGCTGGTACCATTCCTTCTGAAACTATTCCAATCAATAGAAAAAGAGGGAATCCTCCCTAACTCATTTTATGAGGCCAACATCATCCTGATACCAAAGCCTGGCAGAGACACAACAAAAAAGAATTTTAGACCAATATCCCTGATGAACATCGATGCAAAAATCCTCAATAAAATACTGGCAAATCGGATCCAGCAGCACATCAAAAAGCTTATCCACCATGATCAAGTGGGCTTCATCCTTGGGATGCAAGGCTGGTTCAACATTCGCAAATCAATAAACGTAATCCAGCATATAAACAGAACCAAAGACAAGAACCACATGATTATCTCAATAGATGCAGAAAAGGCTTTTGACAAAATTCAACAGCCCTTCATGCTAAAAACGCTCAATAAATACGGTATTGATGGAACGTACCTCAAAATAATAAGAGCTATTTATGACAAACCCACAGCTAATATCATTCTGAATGGGCAAAAACTGGAAAAATTCCCTTTGAAAACTGGCACAAGACAGGGATGCCCTCTCTCACCACTCCTATTCAACATAGTGTTGGAAGTTCTGGCTAGGGCAATCAGGCAAGAGAAAGAAATCAAGGGTATCCAGTTAGGAAAAGAAGAAGTCAAATTGTCCCTGTTTGCAGATGACATGATTGTATATTTAGAAAACCCCATTGTCTCAGCCCAAAATCTCCTTAAGCTGATAAGCAACTTCAGCAAAGTCTCAGGATACAAAATTAATGTGCAAAAATCACAAGCATTCTTATACACCAGTAACAGACAAGCAGAGAGCCAAATCAGGAATGAACTTCCATTCACAATTGCTTCAAAGAGAATAAAATACCTAGGAATCCAGCTTACAAGGGATGTAAAGGACCTCTTCAAGGAGAACTACAAACCACTGCTCAGTGAAATCAAAGAGGACACAAACAAATGGAAGAACATACCATGCTCATGGACAGGAAGAATCAATATTGTGAAAATGGCCATACTGCCCAAGGTTATTTATAGATTCAATGCCATCCCCATCAAGCTACCAATGAGTTTCTTCACAGAATTGGAAAAAACTGCTTTAAAGTTCATATGGAACCAAAAAAGAGCCCGCATTGCCAAGACAATCCTAAGTCAAAAGGACAAAGTTGGAGGCGTCACGCTACCTGACTTCAAACTATACTACAAGGCTACAGTAACCAAAACAGCATGGTACTGGTACCAAAACAGAGATATAGACCAATGGAACAGAACAGAGCCCTCAGAAATAATACCACACATCTAAAGCCATCTGATCTTTGACAAACCTGAGAGAAACAAGAAATGGGGAAAGGATTCCCTATTTAATAAATGGTGCTGGGAAAATTGGCTAGCCATAAGTAGAAAGCTGAAACTAGATCCTTTCCTTACCCCTTATACGAAGATTAATTCAAGATGGATTAGAGACTTAAATGTTAGACCTAATACCATAAAAACCCTAGAAGAAAATCTAGGTAGTACCATTCAGGACATAGGCATGGGCAAGGACTTCATGTCTAAAACACCAAAAGCAACGGCAGCAAAAGCCAAAATTGACAAATGGGATCTAATTAAACTAAAGAGCTTTTGCACAGCAAAAGAAACTACCATCAGAGTGAACAGGCAACCTACAGAATGGGAGAAAATTTTTGCAACCTACTCATCTGACAAAGGGCTAATATCCAGAATCTACAAAGAACTCAAACAAATCTACAAGAAAAAAACAAACAACCCCATCAAAAAGTGGGGAAAGGATATGAACAGACATTTCTCAAAAGAAGACATTCATACAGCCAACAGACACATGAAAATATGCTCATCGTCATTCGCCATCAGAGAAATGCAAATCAAAACCACAATGAGATACCATCTCACACCAGTTAGAATGGCAATCATTAAGAAGTCAGGAAACAACAGGTGTTGGAGAGGATGTGGAGAAATAGGAACACTTTTACACTGTTGGTGGGATTGTAAACTAGTTCAACCATTATGGAAAACAGCATGGCAATTCCTCAAGGATCTAGAACTATATGTACCATATGACCCAGCCATCCCACTACTGGGTAAATACCCAAAGGATTATAAGTTATTCTACTACAAAGACACATGCACACGTATGTTTATTGCGGCACTATTCACAATAGCAAAGACTTGGAATCAACCCAAATGTCCATCTGTGACAGACTGGATTAAGAAAATGTGGCACATATACACCATGGAATACTATGCAGCCATAAAAAAGGATGAGTTTGCGTCCTTTGTAGGGACATGGATGCAGCTGGAAACCATCATTCTTAGCAAACTATCACAAGAAGAGAAAACCAAACACCGCATGTTCTCACTCATAGGTGGGAACTGAACAATGAGATCACTTGGACTTGGGAAGGGGAACATCACACACTGGGGCCTATCATGGGGAGGGGGGAGGAGGGAGGGATTGCATTGGGGAGTTATACATGATATAAATGATGAATTGATGGGTGCTGACGAGTTGATGGGTGCAGCACACCAACATGGCATAAGTATACATATGTAACAAACCTGCACGTTATGCACATGTACCCTAGAACTTAAAGTATAATAAAAAAAAAAATGTAATTTCTTTTTTAGTTGAACTTTGGAAGCATACAACTACTTTACATAATTGTAAAAGGAAGTTAAGGTAAAAAACCCTAAAAATGGAGAATAGAATGAAACAAGTCAATGTAAATATTCATGGCCAGTTGTCACAAACAGGAAATATTCCAAGTAAGTTTAAAATGCAATAAATTTGACACCACCTCCCAAGTGGGATACACCCCAAGGACAAAATGTCTTTAGTAATTATGACGTGGGCAATGGGGTTTGTACCGTTATTCTGGGACCATCAAGCATTAGTGTGAAATAAAGCCAGTGCACCACATGTGAAGGCTGAGAGGATATTTGCGCTGCCTCCCAGCAGGCTGGTCTGTGGCCAGTACTGGGTACTCACGCAGGGCAGAGGGAAGCGCAGGTTGGTCAGATCCAGCCCCTTCTTCACAGGCACAGTCACACGGTTAGGCAGCACCAGGTGGGCAGCAATGAGGTCCTCCAGCAGGCTGTCGGACACCTCACTGGACACAAGGCAGGACCAGCTGTGGAGGGGTGCCACTGCCTCCCCCATGCCACCTGCCACTCCATCCCTAGTAGAAACCAGGAGCCCAGCCTGGTAGGGTGGGCCCCACCTAGAGAACAGCCCTGACCCCACTTGCCTGGGTAGGGGTGGGTGTGCCTATACATCGTGACAGCCCCTGACATTCTATCTCAGCAGCAGTCCTCCCACCTACATGTCCCTGACTCCCTCTGTCTCCAGGCTACTTTGTTCTTGGAGGTCACACAGCACGGTGGCTAAGAGCAAGGTTGATGCCTGTGTTAGAATCTCAGCTCCACCACCGACTAGCTGTGTGGCCTTGGCAAGTCACTAACCTCTCTGGGCCTCAGCATCCTCACCTCTAACCTGGGGCTAAAAATGCATGTTCCTGGGGTTGTTTGTTGCTTGACTCCACCTCCTGGTACTGGGGGTCAGGGATGGTGCCTGGAACAGGGCTGGCACGGTGTAAATGCTCAGTAAATACTTTTTGAATAAAAGAACGCATGCCTGGATTCCCTTTGTCCAGTGTGGGTGAGATCCATGCAGATGTCAGTGAATGAGTGAGTCAGCGGCCCTCCCGAGCCTGACGAGCCAGCTGGTGCCAGCCCTGGCCAGTCCAACTGTCCCTTCCTCTTGGGGAGGTGTGTCCAATAGGGCTGGTGCCCTTCTCTGCTCCTCTCATGGGGCCTGGGGCTCTGAGAGGAGCCTTCACTTGCCCCCCGATGGCGAGCTCTCTAGGACCAGCTGCTCCTCACTGGCCTCTGCTGTGACAGTGCCCCTTCCATGCCTATGTTTGTGACCACGGTCAGGGGAAGTCACATAGGCTTCTCACCACACATTTGGTTTGGGAGGGGTACAGTGAGGAAAAAAGGAGGACACTCGTGTGTCCACACCCAATGTGCTGCCACCACACAGCTGAGTGTCCTCCGAGGGACCCAAGGCAGAGGAACCAGGCTCCCCTTTTACGAGGAAGAGCCCAGAGAGGTGAAGCAACTTCTCCACATTCACTCAGTTGCTAAGTGACAGAGCCAGGAGCTGGCTGCCTCTGGTTCCACAGCCACACAGCCTCCCCTCGGACCACATCTCAGCAGACACAGCCACTCTCCCCTGCACCAGGACGGGGACCTGAACGTCAGCCCAACATTCAGCAAAGGACTTCTTGCCTACTACATGGGTGTGTGTGTGTGTGTGTGGTGTGGGTGGGGTTGTGCTGGCACAGTGCACACCCACAGAGGCCACACAACACCGTTAGCCTCCCACTCCCACTCCCACTTCAAACAGACCAGTGCATCTCCCTCTGCAGGGAGCACCAGGAGGGAAGGCACCACCATCGCTCAGCTCCCATCACTGGCTGCAGAGCCCTGGAGGCCCCCACACTTACGATCTCCCTCGAGGCTCTCCCAGGCACCTACTTTATTCCCGGTGCATCCAGCAGGTTGGTCAGGCCAGTCCAGTTGATCTGTAGGTGCTTCAGGGGCAGAGGGAAGCTATTAGTCTGGAAAGGGCTGGGAGCCCAGGGCTGAGAACCCCCTGCCAAGAGCCTCACACCCACGTGCATGGAGAACCCAGCCTGCCGGGGTGGGGGTTTGGGGGAAAGCAGGCAGAGCACCCTCTGCCAGGGTGTCAGGCAGGCAAGGCCACCTTCCCAGCCCAGCTCAAGCATCTAGCGGTATTGAGGGCCCAGGCCTCAGTTCAGGATGGGGCAGGGGTTGTGGAACCTGCTGCTTCCTGGGTAGAACCCCCATAGGAGTGGGATTGTCCACATGGCCACAGGCTGGTCTGGACTTTGACAACTCTGAGTTTGAGCCTCGGCTCCAATTCAGACCGTCTGTGTGACCTTCTCTGAGCTTAGCTGCCTCATCTTGGGGAGGGCAGAGTCTAGCTCAAGCTGCCTTAAGGATTAAATGAGATAAGGAGTGTGACTGCCCAGGTCTCGGTGGGCTTGGACAATGTCCATTCTTGGGCTCAAACCCAATGTCTAGGGCCCAGCAGACCAGTGCCTACTCCCAGGGAGCAGCAGGCTTACCGCAGTCCCTGGGACTCACCGGCTTCTGAAGGAAGAACACAGTCACGGCTCCCACAAAGGGCTTGTCCACTAGCAGGGGCTCCAGGATGACCCGCAGGGTGCCCTGCAACTGGATAGGCAGAGGGCCCGTGAGGGGCCCAGGCCTCCTTTCTCCCCATGCCTGCTGGGCTCAGCTGAGGCCATCTGCTGCCTCATTTCATGCCCATGCTGCCCCACGTCAGGACCACCTGCCGCAGGCCGCCTGCTCTCACAGCAGGAACCATACTTAAGGTGCCGAGGCCTGGACACAGCTGCCACCTCTTGCCAGCTACCAAGGGGCCCTGAGCTGGCCCCACTGCCCTCCACAGGTGTGCTGGCCTGAGAGACCTATAGTCTTTGCCAAGTTTTGGGCTGGCCCAGTCAGCAAGGACCCAGGAATGATTTTCAGGCCCAAATCAGCTCTTCTACTCCCGCTGAGAGTTATTTTCACCTCCTGGGTCCACCTCAGTCTCTAAGCAATGGCTTTCCATCGCTACATGAACACCACCTCTCTCCTCACCAGGCAGCCAAAGCCTCTCCAGGGCCTCTGCAGTCAGATGAGGCTGGGGGTCTCTAGAGTACAGTAGTGGGTTGGTGAAGCCCCGCCACCACTTCCTGGCCGTGTGACCCTCAGGCCTACAGCTCCTCTGTAGTCACCATCCTCTGTGTTTAGTGTCGCCACCGCCTTCTGCAGCCTACTCTGGCATGACCCGGCTTCCCCTTCCCTGATCCCCACCCTGGGGGCTGGAAGAGAGGCAGCCCCACCGGGCTCCACCCACCTGGATCCCGTTCACACCAGCCTGAATCTTCTGCAGCTCCACACTGATCTCACAGTCCCCGATGTAGCTGAAATGGGGGGTGGAGAAGGAAGGTGGGGAGGAGGGACAGGTCCACCTGCTCAGAGAGGTTGGAAAACTTGCCCAGTGTCACACAGCCTGAGCCCAGGCAGCCAGCTGCCAGCCCTGAGCTCTGTGTACTGGGCACATGGCCTAGTAGCCTCAGCCTTTCTCAGCTCTGCTCAGACCTGACCCAGACCCTGATCCAAGCCCAGACCCCAGGAGGCAGCCGCTGTGCACCCCTGCATTCAGGTATCCCAGGCGTATCCTCATCTCTGACCATGACAGCAGTGACTCTAGGCACTCACCTCACCCCACGATACCCTGAAGATGAAAAGGAGGGGCTCTTGATAAACACACTGCCCACCTTTCCACCCCTGCTGTCCCCCGTCCCATCTCTGCCCAGGTGTCTTTCATGGGGACACAGAAGCAGCCCCCACTGCATACATCCCAAGTGCTGCTGGGGCTGGTGGGCAAAGGTAACAAAGCCTCAGGCTTCAGTACAGAAGCCCGAGTCCATCCAGTGGCTCTCGCCAGGTGATGGGCACAGGGAGCCCAGAATGGGTGCCCTTGAGGGTCAAGATCAGCAGATCCTGTGAAAGCACTGAAGGAGACTCGGGAGGGAGAGGGCAGCCAGCACACACGTGCAGGGCACAGGCAGAGGAGCCCAATGTCACAAGTTGTGCAAAAACTGAGTGCCTCTTGAAAGGGCAGGAGTGAGCCAGACAGGGGAAATGGGGACCCTGGGAGCTGCCTGGGCAGCTGAGTGGGCCACACAACCTCGATGTGCCCTATTTCTACAAGGATCTCGTGGCACAGCCCCAGGGGTTGGGAGCACCTCATAGCCTGTCACCATCCCAACACACTTGGGACCAGCCCCCAAATGGGGACAGGTGGTCCGAAGAACTGGCTCCTATCTTCCCAACATGCTGTCAGTGCCAGCCTCTAGGCTAAGGACAGAATGAGACATGGGAAAGGAAGGGCAACACTCTGGATCCTCAGAAGTTCATCCTTTGTCTTTTTAGTGCAAATCTTGCCACTTCCAGGAAGGCTTCCTGGACTGAATCCCCCTTCTTCCTGACTCACTCCCATTATGAACCTCATTTCAAAGAGATATCCTTGCCCAACCCCCTGAACTAGTCGCTTATGTGTCTTTGCATTCTCTATTTTCCTGAGGTGCCGCAGAGCCCAGGTCTCCAGCTGACCTCTCACAGCCTGTGCTTAGAGCTCCCTGGGCCTCACCATGAATCCTCACATCTTCTTGTCACACTTGCTCCCACCAGACACATCCTCTCTGAGGCAGCTGGTCTGACCCTCCAAGTGACCAGCCCTGGCTTCTAAGAAAGCTCTGCTGCCCAGTACTTGGAACGCAGAGTATGCCAGGGGATGGGAGAAGCTGGGAGGAGGGGAGCGTCCTGTGAGGGGTTGTACATCCCAAGTCAGAGTGTATATATACTACTCCATCTTCAAACTGGCTGTTCCCAGAGTGTCCCCTTCACACCCTGAAACCCATACCCGGCCCGATAGAGCTCACCAGATCTGCAGGTCCACAGTCACACGCCTTCGATTGCACTTGTTAGTATGTGCCTTGACACCGTTGACCCTGGGGCACTGGAAGAAATGCCAACAGGGCTAGGTCAGACGCTTCTTGTAGCAGGGGACAGCTGCCAGCCCTTCCCCCGGCACTGGGCTTTATCAGCAACAAGTATGACCACCAGGATGAGGCACAGACATGTAAATCTATCCTGCAGCCCGGAGACATCCCTCCCTAGAATGTGCCCCTCCTTTCTCTCCCTTCCTGCCACTACTCACACAACCACAGAGTGGCCCTGAGGCCAGGCCTGTTGTTCATGCCCGATAGCAAACTCTGGAAGTGGGTCCTTTCCCTTTACACGTGAGGAAACTGGAGCTTAGAGAAGTCAAGTCACTGGCCCCACAGCACAGGGTGGAGCTGGGCATAGGCATGGGAACTGGAGGAAGCTGGCAGTACTCACGGGTGTTAATGAACGCCTATGGCAGCTGAAAAAAATAATGTTTATGGGTGTGTGAAGAAAGGGCGTGTGGTGAGTGCACTGGGTCCTGGCCAAGCCCAGGAGGGTCGTGTGAGGAGTCCTCTGTGACCCCACAATGGAGAGGAGGGGACATGTGGGGAGTGGGAGAGCAGAGGGGAGGAGGGAGGGGCCAGGACATGAAGAGCGCTGAATGCCAGGATTAGGAAGCAGGTGTTTCTCCTGCAGGCCTGGGACATCTGTTCAGCCTACAGCGCTCCCCTCCAGGTTCTTCTGATGTGGTAAATATCATTTCTTAGGATTGCTTGCCAGCAGTGCTGCATCCCATAGACCAAAGGTCCGTAATCTTTTTGGCACCAGGGACCAGTTTCTTGGAAGACAATTTTTCCACAGACCGGGGGTGGGGTGGGAAATGGTTTTGGGATGAAACGGTTCCACCTCAGATCATCGGGCATTAGAGTCTCATAAGGAGTGCGCAACGTAGATCCTTCACATGCACAGTTCACAGTAGGGTTTGTGCTCCTATGAGAATATGATGCTGCTGCTGATCTGACGGGAGGCGGAGCTCAGGCGGCAATGCTCGTCCTGGCTGCTGACCTCCTGGTGTGTAGCCTGGTACTGAGAGTTGGGGACCCCTGCCATAGATACAACCACCAGAGGAGCAGCCTGGCTGAGCAAGCTCTGCTGTGAACACAGCACTCTGCAAGCTTCTTGGCTCTTAGCCTGCTGAATTCTTCAAAAGCCAACTGAGCCATCACCGTTTCCTGGAAGTCTTCCCTGACTCCCACAGCCCCTCCACACCTCCATTTCTGAGCTCGCATTCCTCTGCCATCATGCATGCATATACTGCCATGTTGTAATCCACAGGTTGATATGTCCCTCCCACAGAAGGGGTGCAGCCACACCCAGCTCTATAATGCCTAGCACACAGCACGTGCTCAGTAAGTCACAGGTGAATGAAACAAGCAATGAATGCATGAACCAACAGATGCTGGCACAAGCCAGTTTGAGTGGCAGAAATCCCAATCTCCAGGGCTCAGGCCTGCCTAATCCACCCCTGCCCAGGGGCTAGCCAGGCAGGGCTGGCAGACAGCTCTCAGCAGGCTGGCCTGTACTTGGACACCTGCTCGTTGCTGGGAAGACCAGATGCCAATGCCTCTCATTTACTTGGTCACAGTGGTCTCTGGCTGGGGGATACATTTTGGATGATCAAAAGACTCAAGTCACTGGGGGCACTTCGAGGCAGGAGGAGTAGGGCACCAAGGCTGAAACATGAAACAGGAAGCCCAGTCTAGACAGGGACCATGACATTAGGTGTGCTGACACAAACTTCGTTGGCCACAGACCATTTCATCCTGGGACACCTGCTGATCTTCACAGAACTAGCATGGACTTGTGACACTGAGTGACCTAACAGCCAATTAGTGGAGAATATAAAGCGCTTGGCAGCACCGACTACCCAAACCGTGAGCATGTGGTCACCGGCACTGAGGTTAGCAACTATGATTTCTATCTTTCTATCTGTCTGGCTACCACCATGGCATGTCTTCAAAGTTTTCCTTAAGAAAAGTGGAAATACCTCCCACCTCTCCTTTCTGTTCCCTCTGAGCCAGGCTTCCTTGGAACCTGGGGAGATGGTGGTACAGGGATATGGAGGAAGGGCGTCCACTGAGGCTGACAGGCTGGGAAATGCAGGTGGTGTTGGTGGTGGTGGGGGTGTCCCCTTGTAAGGTCTAGTGGGATCTCTGCAGTCATATGACTGGCCTGGATGGGGGAAAGGTAGGAGGAGAGGGGACAGAGAAAAGACTGCACAGCCAGTCCAGGCTGACCCTCCCGAGACACACCCACCTTCTGTCCAAAGTAGAGCTTGGTAAAGGTAAAGGTCCTCAGGTGGATGCTCTTCTCCCGGATCTTGGGCTCAAGTTTCTCCCGGAACTTGCTTTCCATGATCATGCTCAGGTAGGGCCAGGTCTGAGAGATGATCTGTGAAGACGGGAAGAGGCCCTTGGTAGTCAGGTCTATACTCCCACCGCAGACCCAGAGCTGCATGGGACAAGGTCCTGATTCCCTGCAGCCTGGTCTTGGGGTGGGGTTTCCTATGCTGCAGCACTCACCTGCCTGCCTGCCCACCCATCTGCTCACCTGTTCATCTGTCTGTCCTTCAAACATCTGATAACCACAGCCGTGGTTCCCACTGCCATGCAGACAGGACCCCAAGATTTGGTGCTATTCTGCAGAGCACCATGAAATATTCACTACATTTAATATTAGGAAGCCCTTTAGTTCTGTGCTAAGACATGACCTCGTTCTACACTGTGGTTTAAACAAAAAGTAGTAGATGCAAGAAGTTTAAGAACAAAATTACAGAAAGAAAGTTAAATTGTTTCCTGTGGATTTAATTTTCCAGCAATCAGAAAAGGCAGCCTTTGCCCGATTTCTGCAGCAGAATGACTCACTGTGCTGGTTTGGGAACCAAGTGCAGGACCTGAGGAGAAGGAAGATGGCAGAGACAGAGGAGGATGGTGGAAATCAGAGGGGAATGGAGGCAGGGCCAGCCAGCAGGTACATGCTGTTTGGGGCAAGTCTTCTCCATCATCTTTTTTTTTCTTAAATGGAGTTTTGCTCTTGTTGCCCAGGCTGGAGTGCGGTGGCACGTCCTCAGCTCACTGCAACCTCCAACTCCTGATTCAAGTGATTCTCCTGCCTCAGCCTCCCAAGTAGTTGAGATTACAGGTGCCTCCCACCACACCTGGTGAATTTTTTTTTTTTTTTTAGTAGAGTTGGGGTTTCACCATGTTGCCCAGACTGGTCTTGAACTCCTGGCCTCAAGTGATCTGTCCACCTTGGCCTCTCAAAGTGCTGGGATTACAGGCGTGAGCCACGGCGCCTGGCCTTCTTTTTTCTTTTAAGACAAGGTCTCACTCTGTCACCCAGGCTGGAGTGCAGTGGCATGATTACAGCTGACTGCAGCCTCGACCTCCCCGGATTAGGTGATCTCCCACCACAGCCTCCTGGGTGGCTGGGACTACAAGCGTGCACCACCACACCTGGCTTTTTAATGTTTTTGTAGAGATAGGGTCCCCTTGTGTTACCCGAGCTGATGGATGTTGATCCAAGATTGCTATTTTCACATTACCAGAAGTGTCACTGCTGAGTGCATCAAAAAGCATTCCCTAGCCAGGCACGGTAGCACACACCTGGGTACCAACTTCCTTGGGAAGCTGAGGCAGGAGGATTGTTTCAGCCCAGAAGTTCAAGGCCAGCTTGGGCAACATAGCAAGATGCCATCTCAAAAACAACAGCAGCAAAAATAAAACAGAGAACATTCTCAGCCTCTGGGTGAATTTGGAAGAAGCAGGTTGCTGCTTTAAGAGGAGTGACTGGGTTTCTGGGGATTCATGCAGGACCCAGTGCCTCTGGGGCAAACCTTGCAGAGCTCCTTCTGCACTACGTTAGCTGGCTCATGGATCTCTGCCTGTGTTTCGTCTTTTCTTTCAGTAATACACAGAGGCCTACACAAAGCATTGGAGATACAAGACTGTATCTTTCCTGTGGGCTTGGGCTGCAGTTTAAATATGCATGTCCTTCCTCCATGTGCCCCTTCCAAAGCCATCACTAGAGGAGGCTAAAGGCTGTGAGATTCTAGGGCTCACTGTTCCCATCTCTCTCAAAGGCCTCTCCAAACCCCAGGTTCTACTTCCTCGGGTCTGATCTCATCTTCCTGTCTCTCTGGTTTGTCACTGGCCAAGTGCCTCCTGAGTATAAAGCTCGTTAGGACATACTCAGTGCCCTAGTATGTGGTTTTCCTACACAACTGTCTCTGTCTCTCCATCCAAGACAAAGGTGGGAGCCTCATATCCCAACAGTCTTATATCTCCAATGCCTTATGTAGGCCTCTGTGTATTACTGAAAGAAAGACGTAATGCAGGCAGAGATCCATGAGCCAGCTAACACAGTGCAGAAGGAACTCTACAAGGTTTGCCCCAGAGGCACTGGGTCCTGCATGAATCCCCAGAAACCCAGTCACTCCTCTTAAAGCAGCAACCTGCCTCTTCCAAATTTACCCAGAGGCTGAGAATGTTCTCTGTTCTTTTTTTGTTGCTGTTTTTGACATGGAGTCTTGCTATGTTGCCCAAGCTGGCCTTGAACTCCTGGGCTGAAGCAATCCTCCTGCCTCAGCCTCCCAAGGAATTGGTACCCTGGTGTGTGCTACCATGGCCTGCTAGGGAATGCTTTTTGATGCACTCAGCAGTGACACTTCTGGTAATCTGAAAATAGCAATCTTGGATCAATATCCATCAGGAAGTCCTTTCATATACCTAACCTAAGTCATTCCTGCTACGGGCTAAGCCTCCTCCCAGAGGCAAGGTTTGTATTAGAAAAATTCCTCAGTCAGGAGACTTGAGATGGGGGCTGCCATGGAGCCCTCACAGTTAGGGACAGGTCTGGGCAGATCAGGGAGGGGAAAGCCTCCGGTTAGTCCTCTGTGAAGTCGGGATTCCTGCTGGGGAGGGCTCAGCCAGGGGTCATCATCCAGCAGGGGCCTCCTTGGGACATCTGGCAGCAGAGCCCAAGGGGAGTTCCCAGGAGTGACCTAACAGCAATTACAGTAGTGACGTCAGTGAATCGAGCCAGGGCGAGGACTCTAATTATTCCCATTTTACGGATAAGGAAACCAGCTCAGAGGCGTTAGGCAGTCTGCCCAAGATTGCGCAGCAATGGTGTTGGATCTAGGCAGGAAACCAGGCGGTGTCCAGAAGCTGTTGTCTAACTGATGTCTTCCTCTCCCTAGGAAAGTACAGCTCCACGACCTGGTGGGCCAGTGGGGATTGTACTTTTCTCTATACCTCTCTGTATTTTCTAACTTTTCTGCTGTGACCACATATTAATTTAAATTTGTTGTTGTTGTTAACAAAAGCAAGCCATCCTGGTGAAAGAAGAGGGACAGGGAGCATCCCTGCCCGCCTCAGGCAAGGGAACTGCCGCCAGGCCCCCATCAGGCTGCTGGAGGCTGGTGTGCCTCCGGCCCTGCTAGGCCCTGCCAGCGGCCTTACCTTGTTGGCCCACTCGACCCGCTCCACGTCCGGGAAGTGGATCTAGGAAAGAAACCCCGAGGGGAAGTTAGACTTGAAGCCGCACACCCCCTGGGAACCAAGCAAGCCAGCCTGGCGGGTTCCCCATTCCGCCCACGCGCTGCGCCTCACCCCTTCCTCCCCGCTGCCTCCAAGTGTGCTCTCAGAGTCACAAGTGTGCTCTCAGCACCCACTGGGCGCCCAGCCCCTGGCAACTCAGATCCGGTCCTGCCCTCAAATAGTGCATCATCCGGTGGAGCAGGCAGCAAATCAACAGACAACGAGCTGGCACTGATTCCGCAGTGCAGCCCAGCTCCAAGGCTCGCGTGGGCGTTTCTGGGCACGCGGTGGCAGGCAAGGCAGGACTCCATACGGTTTCACCCCTCCCCTCCACCCCAGCCCCACACCTAGACCGAGGTGGGAGAGGACATGGAAGGCGAGGAGGAAAGGGAGGGCTGGAAACTGCTGGTTTGCACACGCAAGTAAGTCCCCACTCCTGGGGAAGCACAGGACACCCAACGTGGATGCCTCCAGGGTAACACTCAGGTCGCTCCTTGCAAATTCCATCCCCCTTACTCGTTTCAATGACACAAACAATATGTAGTCTCCGTAGAAAAATTAGAAAATGCAAAAATCAGCTAAACAAAAACAGTATTAGGGAAATCTACCATCCAATGACACCTACTTAACAGCCTGATGTTTTCACGGACAACTCGGGAGCAGGGTGCTGTGCGGCGCCCCTCCCAACTCTGCCCACCTTGGCTCCCAGAAGCCCCTCCCAAGCCTCCTCCCTTCCCCTTAGGCCCTTCCTATGGTCACACAGCTTCCAACTATGGGGTCACAACCCCTAGCTACTCCAGCTCCACTTGCTGGGTGAACCCCAGTGTGGGAAGGGGGAACAGTGGAAGGTGAGTGGAGGGACAGTCCTGTTGGCTGACCTGGGCATGACATAATTCTGAGAGTGCTTAATCCCCCTCCAGGAGTCTGTCCCTGCTTCTGTCTGCTGAGCTTCTCATTCCCCCAGGGGTTTTCTTACAGAGGAGTGGGCGTGGACATGTACAGGGTACCTGCACAAAACACTGACACCAAAACAGCAGCCACAGCCATCACTGTGGCCACTCCCCAAGTGCCCTGAGCATGAGGCTGGTTTGGGGTCAGATTCAGAGTGGGCCTGGGACCACCCACGGTGGGGAAAGGGCCTGCCTCCTCTATCTGGGAGCTCAGAAGGGCCATTGTCCTGGGACTAAGTAGAGGTGTCCCTGCAATTCACACACCTACTGCGCACCTACCAAGTGCCAGGTCCTCCGCCAGCTTTGGGGTTGCCCTAAAGATTCAAACACATGCCCTGGCCTGCAGCACTCGCCCAGGATCACAGCCATTCCCAAAGTGGGGGACAGAGAAATTCAATTCTCCTGGAACAGTTAAACAGCCTTGATTGGTCAGAGGAGTCCAGTGCTTCTGAGACTCTTGGGACACCATTCTCCCATTCTCTCTTGGAATACTATTCTCCCAGCCTCAGTTTCCCTTGCTCTGGGCAGTGGCCTATACTAACTCAGAAAAGTTTATATTCCCAGGTACGGAAGAGAAAACGTGGCCTGGTTCCCAGAGGTGCAGCTGGCCCAGCCCACAGAAACACAAGAGATCGATGCGGGAAGGAATTGTGGGGAGCGTGGGCAGGAGCTCGGTTCAATGGGGGTGATGCTGCCTGCTCAGCACACATTCGCTGCAGCTACCCTGGGTCAGGTCTCAGCTGGGAACCAGGCAAATGGGAGGCAAGACCTTTCCATTGCTTCCTATTACACTGTCCGGTACTAAAGAAGAAACTCCTGCACATGAGCCTAGAGAGGAGACCCAGCTCATGTCATGGCCTCATCGCCCCCTCCCGCTAGTCCCTTTCAATCCAACCACCTTTACCTTTTCTGTTCCTACCAAAGGACTGCATGTGCCATACTGTGTGTCTGAAACAGTCCTCCCTGCTCCCCGTTGATTGATTCATTCGTCACTATCTTAGACTTCACTTGCAGGAAGCCTCTCTGGGTCTCCCAAGTTGGGGATAAGTGAGGTGCCTGCTGGTTCTCCACTGCAGCATTTGATACACTTTACTACAGCTGCCTGGTCTTGCTGCCTACCTCCCTACACACTGGAAGCTCTAGGAGGGCTTCAAAAAAAAAAAACAAAAAAACAAAAAAGAGCAACAGAATGACCAAGATCCACACTGATTAAGCTGTCATGGTTTCTCTCAATTACCCACACCTGTATTTGCGGCTCCTACACACTGGAAGCTGTAGGAGGGCTGACTGGGCCTCACCCCTATTAAGACCTGTTTCTAACATATGAAGGTCCTGATAAATATTTGTGGAATGAATGAATGAAGCATGGTTCTTACCCTCAAGGAACTCACAGGCAGGCAACTAACAGATCACCCTGATACAGAATCATTACTAAGGTGGGAAGAGGGAACATCCTCAGAGGAACCTGCTGACCTCGCCAGTAGCTGTCCTCCTTCCAGCCCAAGCATCACACTTCCCATCTCACACCCTTGGCCCGGGTTGTTTTGTGACTTCAGGAGCTGAGTAGTTCTGATCTCTAGACCCCAAAAGGTGATCCTGCTTGGTGGGTCCAACCCTGGCCACTCTTGGGAGTTGGTCAAATGAAGATTCCTGAGCTGCCTCATGCCACTGAATCAGAGTATATCAGGGTGGGGCTCACCAACTTATTTTTCACAAGCTCCTGGTATGATGCTGGAGTTCAGTCAGGGTTGGGATCAATGACCAGCCGACCCCTTGCGTCAGGGTGACCCACATGCATCCTGAAAATGTAGGAAGCAAGGCCAGGAATTGTGTCTCATGCCTATAATCCCAGCACTTTGGGAGGCCAAGGCAGTTGGATCACTTGAGCCCAGGAGTTTGAGACCAGCCTGGCCAACGTGGCGAAACTCCATCTCTACTAAAAAATATAAAAATTAGGTGTGCATGGTGGCACACACCTGTAATCCCAGCTACTCAGGAAGCTGAGGCACAAGAATTGCTTGAACCCTGGAGGCACAGGTTGCAGTGAGTCGAGATCACACCACTGCACTCCAGCCTGGGCCACAGAGTGAGACTCCATCTCAAAAAAAAAAAAAAAAAAAAAGAGCAACAGAATGACCAAAGCCCACACCGACTAAGCTGTCATGGTTTCTCTGGATTACCCACACCTGAGGCTTCTCACCAAGAGGCTCCTTCATGGATGAGTCTGAACCCCCTGAAGAGAGCAACAATTCAGTCCAAGAAAATAAGAGACCACAAGTCCCCTACCCTGCCTAGGGACCTGAAGGCCCTCCCACAGCCTGAATCTCAGCACCTGCCTTCACTCCCAGTGAGCCGAGGTGCAAGAGCCAGACCACATTCCTCGTGACTGCCCCTCAGTTTGGAGCAGGGGATGAAATCATAGAGACTAATTCTTGGGGAGCAATGACATCCTCAGTGCTTTCCCATTTTGACATCGACAGATCAATCTATTTTTCCATTATAATTGGTCATTTTTGGAACTTGAAGAAATCTTTACCCACCCCACATTCTCAAAGTTACTCTGGATTTTTGTCTATTGGCTTTCATGTTGAGGTCTTTAATCTCTCTGGATTTTTTTACATAGGGTGAGACAAAGATACAATTTTTTCTCCCTCCATACTTTCACTAAGGCAATCTTCAACCAACATATAAAAAAAATTCTATCTTTTTCCTCGACTTGTGAATCTACTTCACTCAAAAACTACCTCCTCATATGTACTTTGAGGTGTTTCTGGACTTGCCATTCAACTCTATCAGTCTGCCTGTTCCAGCACCACATGGTTTTCATCACTGTGTTTTTGCCAAATGACCTGGGGTAGGGTGAATCCCCTCCCCTGCTTTTGTTTTTTTTTTTTTTTCTGAGATGGAGTTTCATTTTTGTTGCCCAGGCTGGAGTGCAATGGGGTAATCTCGGCTCACTGCAACCTCCACCTCCCGGGTTCAAGCGATTCTCCAGCCTCAGCCTCCCGAGTGGCTGGGATTACAGGCACCTGCCACCACGCCTGGCTAATTTTTTGTATTTTTAGCAGAGACAGGGTTTCAGCATGTTGGCCAAGCTGATCTTGAACTCCTGAACTCCTGATCTACCAGTCTCGGCCTCCCAAAGTGTTGGGATTACAGGCATGAGCCACTACACCTGGCCGGCGATTCCCCATTTTGTTTTAGTTTTTCACACTGATTTAGATAATAGTAGGTATTTATTGTTCTGTATGAATTTTAGAATCAGCTTGTCAATCTACAAAAAAAAAATCCTTCTGAGATTTCAATTGTTATGTTTTTTAAATTATGTTAACTTGTGGGATAACTGACACAGTTAAATATTGCATCGTGAACACTATTCACATTTTCTATTCACATTTAGGATCAAACTTCAACTTTTTCTATAAAAGTCCTGTATATATATGTTTTTTAGATTACTGTGTGGAATTTCACTTTCTGGGCAACTTTGCTGAAATTTGTTAATAGTTCTAACTGTTCATTGATTCTCCCAGAACTCTTTTTCTTTGATTTAAATCTGTTGCTTTTATGTTTTTAGAGTTTATGTATTCATGAGTTTGGGGAATATCATTTATTTCCCCTTTTTG
Source organism: Rhinopithecus roxellana (assembly GCF_007565055.1). Classification (NCBI taxonomy): domain Eukaryota; kingdom Metazoa; phylum Chordata; class Mammalia; order Primates; family Cercopithecidae; genus Rhinopithecus; species Rhinopithecus roxellana. Next base: position 186,736,201 of record NC_044549.1, on the reverse strand, counting down.
TTTTGTAATAAATGAATTCAAAGGTATAAATTTCTCTAGTTTTTGACACAATATTTTCATTGCTATTCTGCTCTCATTTTTCTATTCCCATTATGACTTCCTCTTAATGAGTTTTTAAAATAGTAATGTTTTAAAATATCTACACGTGACATTTCAATAGATACCTATTTTTGTTGTTTTCTAATAATAATTTTATTTCTTTGTGGCCTGAACAGTCTGTAGGATTGTCAATTCACTGGAATATGTTGACAATTCCTTGTGGCCTAGTACATGATTAACTTCCATGACTATACCACGTATAATCAGGTTATTAATCATGTCCTTCTAACATGCCTTATCCTTGCTTAGTCTTTGCCTGCTTCATTTATCATTTTCAGAAAGGGATGTATTAAAAGTTTCCAAGCCCAACCGCTGATTTATCTACTTCCTCATGTTGGTTGTTGATTCATATTTCACATTTATATTATGTAATACATATATGTCTGTGATTATCATCATTACTGAGTCAAGGTCTCACTGTGTCACTCAGGCTGGAATGCAGTGGTGTAATTTGGGCCTACTGCAGCCTTGACCTCCCAGGCTCAAGCAATCCTCCCACCTTAGCCTCCCAAGTAGCTAGAACTAAGAGCATGCACCACCACGCCTGGCTAATTTTTTTTTCTTTTTTTGGTAGAGACGGGGTTAGGTCATGTTACACAGGCTGGTCTCAAACTCCTGGGTTCAAGCTGTCTGCTCGCCTCGGCCTCCCGAGTAGCTGAGACTACAGGTACATGCCACCATGTCTAGCTAATTTTCTAAATTTTCTGTAGAGATGGCACTTTGCCATGTTGCCCATGCTGGTCATGAACTCCTGGGCTCAAGCCATCCACCCGCCTCAGCCTCTCAAACTGTTGGGATTACAGGTGTGAGCCAACATGCCCAGGTATATAATTACTGTCCTTTACAAGCATATAACAACCTTCTTTGCTTTGAGTTCTATTCTGTCTAATATGACAATTGCTACCTCAGCTTTCTTTTGTTTCAGACTTGGCCAGTTGTGTATTTTCCATCCTATTTTCAACCTTTTTTTTTTTTTTTTTTTTTTTTTTTTTTTTTTTTTTTGAGACGGAGTCTTGCTCTGCCACCCAGGCTGGAGTGCAGTGGCCGGATCTCAGCTCACTGCAAGCTCCGCCTCCCGGGTTTATGCCATTCTCCTGCCTCAGCCTCCCGAGTAGCTGGGACTACAGGCGCCCGCCTTGTCGCCCGGCTAGTTTTTTGTATTTTTAAGTAGAGACAGGGTTTCACCGTATTAGCCAGGATGGTCTCGATCTCCTGACCTCGTGATCCGCCCATCTCAGCCTCCCAAAGTGCTGGGATTACAGGCTTGAGCCACCGCGCCCGGCCCCTTTCAACCTTTTTGAGTTCATGTCATATCATGTCATTTAATACTCACCTAATCCCTTGTTTGCCCCATTTTACAGATAAAGAAACTAAAGTTCAGAGACGTTACGTGACTTATAATCTCCAGTAGTGGTGTGCTAGAATGGAGACCCAAGCCTGGGTCTGTCTGACCACAGAGTCTGTGCTTTTCCACTCCATCCACTCACTCCTCCTAAGAAAACCTCACACAGCATCACATAAGGTTTTATAGAAACCTCTTTTATAAAGTCTGGGATTTAGCAGGCGACTGCCCTTATGGGGCTTCAGCCCTGATTGGCAGAGGCCACGCCTTATGACTTACAAAGGGCATTCCATAAACACTTGCATTTGATGCTCCCAACACTCTGTAAAGTGAACAGAAAATATATCATTATTCCCATTTTACAAATGAGGAGAGGCTCAGAGACTAGTTAGTACTTGCCAAGATTACCCATGTGATCAGAACCCAGCTCTCACCTACATATGATTGGAGCCCAAGCTTCAAATATTCTTCTTATCCACTTCTTCTCCCCATCTTCCACCTGAAATGTCAGCATTTGAAGTCCATTCCTTAGTGTTTGTCTAACCTACTCCTTGTGTGTTTGAAATTCCACCTCCGTTAAGTCTCAGCTTTCTCATCTGCGAGATGGGTACAATATTGCCAACTTCACAGTTCCTGAGAAGACTAAATGCATGGATGATGCTTGGTATCTTTCCTGGCTCAGAATAAGCATTCTGGAAGTGGTAACTCTTGCTGGAAGTTGTACAGACCCAGGAGGCGCAGGCACTCTGACCCCTTTGACCTCAAGTACGTGCAAGAACAATGTCACTTGAGCTATGTGTCCAGTTCTGCCTCACCCAGAGCCCAGCAAATTCTCTGCTGAGTTTCCTAGTGCCTCTGGCCACCACTGCAAGGGGAGAACAGAATGAGGATTTACAACACAGTGCAAGTGGTTAAGATGGAAGGAGGAACACTGTTGGTGTTTCCCTGGCTTCGCTGATTGGCCCAGGGATCTGTGGCTCAGATAAAGACAGCCACAGAGAGCTGGGCCCAGTGCCTGTCAGGCACCCGTGTGAAACTCTGCCCAGTGGGGGCGCTACATAGTGAAGCTTGGCAAACACACCCAATCTGAGCCTCTGCCTTGTGTCTTTCCTCACTAGAGAAACAAAGAGAGGGCTGAAAAATAAGGTGGGTGGCTCACACTGAACTGAGCCCTAAAATCACTGAGTTTTTGTTGCAGTTCCCCATGAGGCTGGGAGTCTCTGGGACCAGCTAGTGGGGAGTCACCCGCACCACCTGGCAGTGCAAAGAGCTCTGCAGCGATTCTCAGACTTCTGTGTTCAACAGTCCCACCTGGAGAGCTCACTACAGTCCAGCTGCTCGGTCAGGGCCCACAGAGATTCTGATTCCAGAGGACTGGGACAGGGGCCTAGAAACCTGCGTCTTTAACAAGCTCCTGGTGATTCTGATCTTAGTGGCGGATGTGGAAGAATGAGTGGCCAGGACTCCCCAGTCTGGAGGGCTTATCAGGCCCTGGAAGAAGGTGGCTCCTCTGCCTCCGGGGGTTCCTGACTAAGCTGGAAAGTCACAGCCTGGGTTTCCAGCTGTCACTCCTAGGAGAACACTGCTGTGTCACCAAATTCTTACCAGCAGCCTACAGACCTCAACTCCTTCATAAAGGAAATTCTTCCACAAACAGCAAGGGGAGGCCAGAGCCAAAAGGCAAAAAACAGAATATTATGATTTCCCCGACTCTGGGCCTGCTCTGCCCTCTAAAAGGTGAGCCACCCCCACCTCATACCTGCTTTCTGTAGCCAGGTGGGAGGAAGAGAAGGAAGTGCGCCCAGGGACTTAGAGCACAGGGTTTTGGTCTTAACTCCCTTCAGCCTCAGGTTTCTTGCTGATTAATAAGTGGGGCCGTTAATTCCTGTTCTTCCCAGATCCACAGTCAAGCAAAACAGTGGACATAAATCTACTTCTAAATGGTTTGGTGTTAGAGACAAATCCAGCACTCCAGCAAGCTTCATCTCCATAAAACATGTACACGATCCTCACTGACGTATTACAGGTCTTTTTCCCAAAGCATTTCCCCAAAGCAGGCCTGGAAAATTTCCAAGATGCCCAGACACATAGTCGAGTCACCAGGATGTCAGACGTCCACTGTCCTCCCTGCACTACCTGTCAGAGAAGTTTAAATAGTTCACAAGCCTCTACCCTCCCCATCTGAGGCCTCCCTAAACTAACATACCTCTTGATGCTGTTAGTGTACCTCAGCCGAAGCATTCCAGGCAAAGTGAGCTAATACTTTAATGATGGTGTTTTTAGGCATTGTCAAGGGAGTGGTGGTGAAGAGAATTTAGAGAGAAGAAGGTAAAGCAAATTCAAGTCTAACTAGAATTCCATGCTAGACAGGCCACCAAAGAGGCCCCCATCAATACTCCATCTTTAGGTGGTGATGTCTGTGCATTATTTCTTTTTTTTTGAGACTGGAGTCTGGCTCTGCCGCCCAGGCTGGAGTGCAGTGGCCGGATCTCAGCTCACTGCAAGCTCCGCCTCCCAGGTTTACGCCATTCTCCTGCCTCAGCCTCCCGAGTAGCTGGGATACAGGCGCCCGCCACCTCGCCTGGCTAGTTTTTTGTATTTTTTAGTAGAGATGGGGTTTCACTGTGTTAGCCAGGATGGTCTCGATCTCCTGACCTCGTGATCCGCCCATCTCGGCCTCCCAAAGTGCTGGGATTACAGGCTTGAGCCACCGCGCCCGGCCTTGTGCATTATTTCTTAACCCACTTAGGAAAAATGATTCCACAGCAGTGAGGAAATGGAGCCAGAATGACAGCTGCCTCCTATCGGAGCCAAGGGTTTTGGTGGGGTCCACACAGATGGGTCTGGGGTTGGGGTGGGAGGCCTTGACAAGAGCTTGGGCCACCAGACCCTCTTGGGAGGCAGAGGGACTAAGGAGCCTCACTTAAAGGGCCTCCCTGTCATTCGGTGAATTCTGCCAGCTCCTTTGCACGGGGCATGACTACAGGGAGCAGCCATGTAGTCACACAGACACAGAGAGATGCACAAACATAGACATGTGGACACACAGGCAGACACACAGACACATCCGCAGAGTCACACACATGTGCAAAGACACACACTGTTTCCTAAAAAAAGCTTCATGGCTCTTCCCTACTCCAAAGGACATTCTTACAGACAATACATCCCTGCTAACTAGCTGCTCGGAGGAGAGGAGATCCACTCATTCTGAGTGTCCTACAGAGATGTCCTACAAAAGGAGGCCATTGGACTTCAGATTGGCTCCTGTCTTCCCAAGATCGGCTGCTGCTCTGTGGCCGCCTGTTCAGTGGTTCCTGCTTTCACAAGCAAAGTGGTCCTTCGATTTCGCTTTTCTCCTGAGGCACAGCCTTTTCCTTTTTTCCCTCTGTTCTTGGAAGGCAAACACTTAACCGTTAAAACTACTTTTAAATCTTCCAACTCTTCTGCTTTAAATTACCCAGCTCAAGTACTTTGAGGGAAACAATTGCTTTGCCAACTTGAAAATCTGTCTGGCACTGTTCTGTAATCCCACAGCTCCTTAACACACGCAGCCTAAATCAGCTGAACCCAGCAGAACTGAGCAGATGAAATCCACTAGTCACAGTGATGAGAACACTGACACTGAACACGGGCACTCTTTGCTAAGGAAGAAGGGCTCAAAGCAGAGTGGGGTGGCCCTGAGCTGTCCACAGAGTAGTTTTTTAAAGAGGACCTAAGCGATGATAGTAAGCTCAGAGAGTTCAATGATCCAGTTACAGGGCTGGTAATTCCTAGAAGTCAAAAAAAGTATCCTCTTGCTTATTAAACTAGCATAGCCCCCAAAAGATAATATTCAATGGTGATAAGACCACAGTGAATGGGCAAAAGTGTCTTTAAAAATCTTCATAAACTTCTAGGAATCCATACTAATTAAATTGAGAAGTGTGGACTAAGATTTACACAGTAGGCATTCACTGCAGCATTCATTCAGCAGATTTCTATTGAGTCCTTACTATGAACTGGGCATTGAGCTAGCAGCTGAAGCAGATACGTACAAGACATATACCTTATCTTAAAAGAACTTTCAGCCTGGAGGAAAAGTTAGCCATAAAAATAGGTAGGTTATTGGCCGGGCGCGGTGGCTCAAGCCTGTAATCCCAGCACTTTGGGAGGCCGAGACGGGCGGATCACGAGGTCAGGAGATCGAGACCATCCTGGCTAACACGGTGAAACCCCGTCTCTACTAAAAATACAAAAACTAGCCGGGCGAAGTGGCGGGCGCCTGTAGTCCCAGCTACTCGGGAGGCTGAGGCAGGAGAATGGCGTAAACTCGGGAGGCGGAGCTTGCAGTGAGCTGAGATCTGGCCACTGCACTCCAGTCCGGGCGACAGAGCGAGACTCCGCCTCAAAAAAAAAAAAAAAAAAAAAAAAAAAATAGGTAGGTTACAAATCAGTCTCGTAAGCAGAGTGACAGACACATGCTCAGAGCTCTTAAGAGCCCAAGGAGAAGAGTCCTGGGGGTGGGGAATGAGTTTGGACTTGAAGGATGAGTCACAGAATCTAGATGCACAAATCAGAGGGAGAAACGGCGGATAGACAGAGGAACCACCACCCACCTCTGCTAGCCATGTGACCAGGAAAGCTTCGAAGTAACCAACATAATCAAGGTTGGAGAAACAATTACACAGCTTGTGGTATATTCACATGAAGGATACGATCGTCCTTAGAAGTGTTTTTGGAGAATGTTTGTAATATAATGTTAAGAACATAAAAAAATAAGAAAAAGGTACAAGTTTTTAAGAAACTGTTTTCATATATCATATAGTTTCTATATAAAGGAAGTACACCCAAACATACTGTATCTCCGAGTGGAGGGATTGTAAAATGCCTACCCTAATTTTTTTTTTTCTTTGAGACAGAGTCTAGCTCTGTCGCCCAGGCTGAAGTGCAGTGGCATGATCTCGGCTCACTGCAAGCTCCACCTCCCAGGTTCACACCATTCTCCTGCCTCAGCCTCCCAAGTAGCTGGGACTATAGACGCCCACCACCACGCCTGGTTAATTTTTTGTATTTTTAGCAGAGACGGGTTTTCACCATGTTAGCCAGGATGGTCTAGATCTCCTGACCTCGTGATCTGCCCGCCTCGGCCTCCCAAAGTGATGGAACTACAGGCGTGAGCCACCGCACCTGGCCACTTATCCTAATTTTAACTTTTATGCCATTTCCAAATATTCTCCAATAAGAATGTTTACTTTCATGACCAGAAAAAAATACATTTTTAGACAGTTTATAACCAGTTATGTTAAAAAGTGAATACAACATGGACAAAGGAATAGCGTGGGTGATTCTGGGATCCTGAAACATCCTATAGCCTAGAGAATTTCCTTGGCTTTTTACTCTGAGATTTTCAAGGCTCATGACTCATGACACACTGGCACGGGGCTTCTTGGTCTGCCCTCCCGCAGAGATACGGCTTATGGGACCTGGGCTCTGCACCACTCTGTGGCCTGAGGAAATCAAGTCTTATATCCTTAGCTTGAAATACACAGCACCTTAAAAAAAGAAAAAGGTGCTTTGTCTCTTTAATAATTCTCAATAGGGCAGAAAAACATCTTAAATCCCTCTTCAATATCTGCAGTAAGGGAGGAGGAGAAGGAAAAGGAAATCACTTGCCTCAAGCACCCGTGAGCACTTTTGTGCTACAAACTCTAGGTTCCCAGAGATTTAGAAATGCCTGAATTCTGCTGGGAGGAGTGGGGGGCAGGCGAAGGAGCAAGGCAGGCCAGGCCCCAGCTCCTCTCCCTGAGGTAGTTGGGTTGTGGCCCTCCCAGGTCTTCAGGGGGCAGCTCACACCCCCCACAGCCCCTCCTCAAAGTCACCGGAGACATTCCCACAGAAGTACCATCTCTGCCTGCTACCAAGAGTCTGGCCAGGACCCAGTGGAAGCGGGTGACCATCTCTCCCCACCTTCCTGCCCACTGCAGAGGGGGCTGCAACACAGGAGAACAGGGCCTGTCCCTACTCATGGCCCTGATCCTCGTCCACCATGTGACCTCTCAGTTACTCAGGCACTCAGGCCCTGGCTGAGAAAAGGTTGCCTGGACATTCCTGTCCCAGAAAGATTCAGCCCCTTGTAAATGAAGCGGTGAGCAGTCTCATGTGAGCTCAGGTATCATACATTGCTGTCCCAGAATCTGCTCACCCCAAGATGCAATAATGAGCTCAGCTGACCTAACCTGTGAAAGACTGTGGGCCGAGTCCCCAACTCCCTACCACAGCCAGCAATACCATAGTGCCTCTTCCTCCAAGAAGGCTTCCTGGGCCACTTCCAGCCCAGGATAGAGCCCCTTCCCCATGCTTTCTCGGAGCCTCAGACTTGGAGTCACCTCAGAGGACTGATCATACTCTATCAGAAGAGGCTGCCCTTGCAGGTCTGAATCTCCATCTAGCTCATGGGTTCCTCAAGGGCAGGGGCCGTGTGTCACTCATGCTGCCCCACCTGCAGCTCTGTGCCTGACACACTGCAAGTTCTCAGTAAATGCTTGCTGAGTGAGTATAGGAATGAACACATGGATGCCTAGGATCCCTCTGTTGGGCTTGGAGGAAAGAAGGCCCATACTCTGTCACTCCAATTGCCCAATCCTGGTAGAGGACATAAGTCCATGAACCATCATTAAGACATGGGGCAGAAACCCCAAAGGCATGACTAAAATCTATCTGCCTCTTCCTTCCTGAGGACAGGCCTGATTCCAAGTCATCTGAATAATTTCACAGGGCGGCAGGGACCTCAAAGGTAAGAAGTCTCCCTAATTCCAAGCAGCGCCCAATCAGTCCTGATGTTTAAAATCAGGTTCCGTGGCCCTGGCTCCAAGCATCAGGCTTTGTGATCTAATCTAAGAGTGCCCAGGCTAGCTCAGAGCTGTCACTGCATTTACTTCCTCTAACGAACTGAAGTATCTCAGGACAGTCCCTGAGAGCCTGGGTCCTGGAATGACTGCTGCTCCAGCCACAGAAAGAGTGTCAAGCTCTCAGCACTAGGTAAGCAAAGCACTCAGCCCTTGGCTGTCTGCCTAAGTGGCTGGCAGAGAGGCTTGGAAGGGGCAATCCCAGGGACGCTGCTCTGTGCCTCGGAATGCCCATTGCTTTGTGTGAAATGCTCACCTTTTTCCTCTGGTGCTTGCTTCTGCCCGCAGCCCCAGAGCACACCCAGTTAGATGGGGACAGGCATGAAAGGCGGCAAGTGGGGTCCTTTGGGGTATGTGTCACCAGAGAAAAGCTGACTCGGGACTGGTTAAGGATGGCAGACCCTACAGCTATGAAGACTCTATAGAACATCTCCTAAAATGTCATGATTTTCAGAGAAATCAGAGGCCCAGAGAGAACAAGGGGCTTCTCAAGATCCCTCCATGAACGACCCCAATGACTTCCACCACTTCACATCGCGACCACCTCACCAGCAGACACACACGAGTTAACTGTCCCTCACAAAGCTGCCAACTGATATAACTGATTGCTACCAGCTGAAAGGACAGCCAGCCTGGCTAGAAACCACAGAGAGACAAAATGCCACGTTTTCTCACAGCTCTTTCGCCCCTCTACACTGCCTCAGGCTATTTTCCTACAACCAGCTCTCATTTCCCCAACCTAGAGTGAGGTGAGGATTTCAAACTTCCTTCCTCACAGGGGGCCAGTCATGGCAGGGGCAAATCAATATCTGATAAGCACCCCGATCATCCAGTTGAAGCACTGATCAATGGCTGAATAGCTGGAAATTTACGGGTCAGTGAAGGGCTGATTCATGCACAAATCCAGGAGTGAAGGCTGCAGAGCTCCACACAGGGGCCCCTACCGGGGGAGGTGGGCAGGGAAGCAAAGCAGCAAAGGTTACCCCGAGAAGGGTCTCAGGAGCCCGGAGCATGAAGGACGGCCTCTGAAGATCAGAAGGCAGCTCTCGCGTGAGCAGCACAGCTGGGACTCCGAGAACCCACAGGAGCAGGCTCCGGGAAGAGCCGGGTTGCAGGGGGTTCCACACAAGTGCTTTGCGTGTCCTTTCCGCTCTCTTCACCCCTTGACAGTCATCCAGATGCTGGAAAGACGAGCTTGCCACTTGGGCATTCATTTCATATTAGGAAAAGGTAGTTAGGAAGCCCAGGAATTGGAGGAACATAAAAGGACAGGCCCCACTGGGCATTTGCTTGTGTCTGGCTCTGTGCAAGCAGCTTTTCAAACTGTCGACTCACCACAACCATGTGTGGCAAGAAAGCTTTTGTGACTTGCCAAGGCCTACAATTAAATGAGTAATATCAAGGGCTCCGTACTTGTCACTGTGCTATACACAGTCCCTACCCGACAAGGACAGCTGACTGAGGAGGCTCTTAATTCCTTCAAAAGTACACATAAGCACTGTCAGAGGAGCATCTGCATGTAAACGTGCAGCCTCTTGAACCCTCTGTTCAAGGATGAGCTGCAGGGGCCACCCTTGCCTTCTTCCCCACGTGGTCAGGCCACATTCATAAGACAAAGGGGATCCACAGGTTCTTCCTTCACCGCCTCTTCCAGTAAGGCGAATTCTTCCTTCCAGCTATATCTCCCATGGCTGGGGACCTGGAGAAGCAGGACTGTCTGAAGTTTGACTAGAAATCAGACATTAGGACCAAAATGACTGTGAAAGATCATCCAATACAACTTCCTTTTACAGGTGAGAAACAGCTTCAGCCAGGGAAAGCCATTTCTATGATCACCTGGAGGCAGCATCTTGGAGCAAAATGTTGAGAAGGAGTCTAAGACCAGGCAGGAAAGCCATGCATGACTGAGGACTGGCTGACAATGGCTGCCTTGGATGGCAGTGGGGAGGGATGGCATCCCCGCCTCAGCTCAGCCAGGCCTTGGCCTCCACCACTTCACAGGGAGTTGGTGCAAATTAGAAAAAGGTGCCCCTTCTAAGCAGCGTACAGCTTGACAAGCAGCAGGTGGGCCGGATATCCATCCCTCCCCATTGGGGGCTAGAGTACAGGGCCAGCTCACACAACATGCAACACAGGCTTGAGGGTGGTGCCCTTGAGTTATTCAACTCTTCAGTCCCCCAACTATTGATTTGCCGTCTGTTAACTTGTAGAAATATTTCTTGATACCAAAGGAGGTCATAAGCCATCATCCTCTCTTTCAGGCAGAGAAATCAGTTCTCAAGAGGCAAGGCACGCTAAAAGGTCACCATGTGATGATGAAGAGATCCATTCATCCATGCCCAAAATCTTGTGCAAGGGGTCGTACTGCCCCCACCATGCCCAGAGCCCCGTCTCTCTTTGCCTTCATGGTTTGTATTCCTAAAAACGCAGAGAGAAGAATATTCAACCGGGTAGACTCCAGGTTTTCCATATCATCCCTGAGCATGGAAACCTTCAGGAGGCAGGTGAAAAGCTCACACCTGCATCTATTTGTATGCACTTCACAGGTGTTCATACACGCAACCAACTTCCCCAGACCTGTTTCTCATCCTGGAATCCCAATCACAGTAATGGTCAACCAGCTCCCTAAACCAGAAAGTGCCCTGGAAGACCCCTGGATCCTCCTGCACCCCCACTCTAGAGGCCACCACGCATATAAAGTCCCACTCCCAAGCATCTCCCACCCTCCTCCCTCACTACTACCGTCTTGGCTGAAATCACTTTCCCAACTGGTCTGTCTCCTCCAGCCTCCCTTGTCCCACCATGCTGCTTTCTGAGCATCCAAGGGTCCTTCCAGCCTTCAGAACAGGGCCAGCCTCCATCAAGTCTGCCTAAACTTGACCCTGTCCATCAACCCCTACCACACACTTCAGCCAGGCCCAGCACACAGCGCTCCCTCATGCAGTGACTATGTCACATCTCCATGCTGTGCTCACTGCCTCCCTCAGCCAGAATGCCCTGTGCCACACCAGTGGCTCAATCCAACAGGTTATCCAGGCCCTGGTCCTCCAACCTACCCAGACAAGTCAGCCAGGTGCAGAATGCAGGCTGAGGCCAGCCTTTCCCAGGTCCTTGTCAAGGAGAAAGGGGGCTGTGATTCGGGGACAGTATGCTATAGAAACCTGGTAGGGTGTCCTTCATACCAGGCCTTCCACCTGACTAGACCCTGTTCCGACTCCTGGCTCCAATTCCCCTCAATGGCAATGACCTGTTATGCATCTGTTCCCCACCTGAGACTGCCCTCTTGGTAGGAGAGAGAGCATCACCTTCCTGTCTGTGTCCCTCTACCCAGCTAGGTCAAGCCTGGGATATGGGTTGCGAGGTGAAAACCCAGGAGGTGTCTTCTTGAGTTCAGGCTGAGTTCCCTGTTGGCTAGGTCCATGTGCTCCTGGGGTCCGTATCCCCAACAGAGGCCAGAATTGTCTCTGTGGTGTATGTGGGGGAGAGGCAGGGAGGGTGTCAATGCCCCTACACGATCTGATTTTTGACTCAATTTCAGAAATAGAAATACTGCCTTTACATATAACTAAGTGTCTAGAGGCTTCCCTGATACAGAAGGGGAGAAAAGAAGGGGTGTTACTTGGTGAAGACTCACAGGCCCACCCTCATGGGCTAAGGCCACCAAGGGGGACAAAACAGAAATCTGACAGGTGGCCTGGACTCCCTCAACAGTGAGCAAGGGGTGTGGACAGGTTGAACCTGCTTGCTGGGTCCACACCTTTCAGAATCACAAGCCCCACAGAACCATCAGGATGACCAAAGTCTGTGGGAGTCAGGCCCCATGCACTACCCCTATGGCTACTACCACAGAAAAGTGTGCACCCTTATCAGGAAGAGTCTTTGGCCCCTCATCCCCCATATATGTAAGCTATTTACAAAGCTTTACCATCAAATCGTACATTAAATATTAAGTGTTATGAAGTGTATGCCCACTTTCAAGCGCTAATTCTCAGTCCCTCAGAATGTGATTCTATTTGCAGGTGGGGTTTTTAAAGAGGTAACTAAGTGAAAATGAGTTCATCAGGGTGAGCCTTAATCCAATATGACTGACGTCCTTCTAAGAAGAGATTAGGATACAGAAGAAAGACGGTGTGAAGAAGCAGGAAGACAGCCAGCTGCAGGCCAGCTGCACTTTGATCTTGGACTTCGAGGCTCTAGAAATGAAAGGAAAAAAGTGTCTGCCCTTTAAGCCATGCAGCCGGTGGTACTCAGTTATGGCAGACTGATACAATAAGACTTCATTGCTCTTATAAGATAAACTAAATGGGCCTTATATTTTTTTCTCACACCCCACTTTGGAGAGTACTGTCAGGAGGAACCTATGGCCCTGCTGGACTTTACAGGCCACAGGCTAGAGACAATGAGGGGTCTGGCGGCCTCCCCAGTGGGCCTGAGAGTATCTGGAAGACATCTAAGAACGCAGAGCCCCCAGCACCGGAGGAACCGTAAGGGTTTTGCGCAGACCAACCCTTGGATGGAACACCCCTCTTGCCAGTGTTTCCCAAGCTCATCTAATCATAAGAATCACCCAGGATAACTCTGTGTCACCCTGGGAGTTATTCGATGGGGCGCAGAACTTGGGTTTTGTTAGGTAAGCCAGGACCAGAAGCGTTTGAGGAATCCTAGTGCCGCCCATGCCACCCCAGGAGATGGGTTTGTCGGAGCAGTATGAGTGCGCCGGCATCCCTATCCGGCGGAGGGAGGGAGGGAAGGAGGCCCGGGCCCGGCGCCGTGGGTCTCCCAGCCGTACCCGCCACTCCACCTCCAGCCCCGCGGAGCCCCCCCCCCCCCCCCCCGCAGACCGGGCCTCTGCCGAAAGCAACTGGGCCCGCCGTTTCTGTCACTGCGGTATTTGCACATCTACGTTTGGCGTCTGGCGTTGGTTCTCTGAATCAACAGGCGGGTGGAAGAAATGCCTTCTGATTCCAACGCGAGTAAGTGTGCGAAGTCCCAGACGCCCTTGTGTTTCTCCTGGGTGTGGCCTGCCCGTGACTCTTCTCTCGGGCTCTGGGGCCTTAACTGAAACCCAGGATCCCCGCTCCCACTGCAGTCGGACCAGAGGTGGAGGTGAGGGTGCTGCGCGCCGCGGGAGGGGACGGCCACCGCCCCCAGGGTCTGTGCGCCGGGAGCGGTGGGGAACGGGGTGTGCGGGTCACCGTGCTCCCGCCCTCCCTCGGGTTTGCGCGCACCAGCTCCCGGCTGACCGCAAGTTCCTCCGAACGTCGAAAGGCATCTCCCCACCTCCGACCCCCGCCCGGTTCGGCTCACCCAGGCTGGCAGGTGCTGGCCTCGCAGCTCGCGGCTGATGAACTCGCGTTCATTGTCAAGGAATTCGAAGGCGGCGGCCAGGCGCCCGAGCTTCCCGCGGCGGTTCCTGCGCCACCACATCCACAGCAGAGCGCCGAGCAGCAACCAGGTTATGCTGAGCCCCAGGTAGCCAGCTAGGTAGACAGGCCCCAGGTAGAAAAGGACGCGCATCACGAAGGTACAGAGCTCGGGCAGCAGCTGGCTGGACAGGCGCAGCTCAGGGCCCGGCGCGCGCTGGGCTCCCGGGGCGCTGGGCTCCTCTGCTCGCATCTCGTCGCAGCCGTCTTGCCCTTCCCGAGAGCTTCACCCGAGCTTAGGTCCGCATGCCCCGACGCCCAGGCGCATCTGTCTCCCAAGCGCGAGGACCAGGACGCCGCGCCCCCTTGCCCTGCTGGGACTGTCAGCGCTCCGAGTTCAGGGTTCTCTACCGCGCACTGGAGCGCGACGCCTGGAAATGCACCGAGCCGCGCCGCGCCGCCCCAACGCTCTGCTCCAGTGAGCCCGCAGCTCCGGAAGTCTCCGCCCTAGTGGGGCGGGCCGCTCGCCTGGCTCCTGCCGGCTCTAAAGAGCAACCAGCCGGTAAGCTCAGCCTCCGACCCCAGCACGTGGCGCAGGCGTCAGCCGGAGGTGCGCACTCGCTAGTCTGGGTGGACCAAGTGCTGCCCTAGGTGGTTGATGACTCACCGAGGCCTGTGTACAAACTGGCTTAACATGGATAAACATCACCTAAAACCTGTTTCCTACACGCAGTCTATAATACACAGTATAGTCTGGATTCAGCTGGCATTCGAGGCCCTCTCTGGACAGGCTCAGCCAGGCCTCCCCAGCCTCAGGTCCTGCGTCCCCACCCTCCAACTGGACCCTAGAGCCAGCTTTTCTGGCATCGGTAAAGCTTAGACCTAGCCCCCAGCCTCATCGAGCCGAGCTCAGGGCCCCTCCTGCGCGCCATAAAACCCTCTGCCCTGCTCTCCCCACCCTCTCTTATAGGTGTCAGTTTGGATCGTTATTCCCTGAATCATCAGACCGGGAACTTCCAGGGGCCGGCCTGTCCTGGCCATCTGTGGGGCACCCAACAAGGGAAAGTGACTGGCGAATAAAAGGAAAGGTGAAGAGGAAGCCCCTAGGTGCCTGAGAGTCAATGGTGAAGCCCACGGTTTGTAACCCTTTCGTGATCACAGCAGGTGGATCTCCGAATCTCTTAAGTTCGGATAGTAAACCGTCTTGTGGATAGTATATATTTCAGGTGGCCACATGAAAGGGCTCACATCAATTACTGGAATGTGATTTTGGAATTGACAAATGTACCGGAATGATTTGGAATGACTCTATGCTCTTTCAACAGGTTTATCAAAAGGCTGGAGCCAATGGATAGCAATCAAAAGATTCTCTTCCCTTTCCTCTTCTCTCTGTCTCTCTCTCCCTCTCCCCCCTACCACCCTCTCTCTCTCGTTCTCATTCTCTCTGACTCTTGCTCTCTCACTCTCTTTTTCTCTCTCTGGCTTTATCCTTCTCTCTTGGATAAAATTACTTACTGTAATGAGTATTTTTCAACAACGGGTGAGTTCCTGGTGGTCAGAATACCTGGACTCTTCTCTATTGTTCTTGACTTTCCAGGACTCAGCCAAAACAGAGGCTGAAAGTCCCCCAACTTAACATCCTATTACACTGGCATCTCCCAGTGTAGCCTGGGAAATCAACGGAAGAAACTGCTGCTCGCTGGAGTTCTTTCTTGGGAGTTGCATGTACACAGTCCTATTAAAGGCTCTGAGAAGTCCTTCAGACAAAAAGCTATTAAATTCTATTTAACCCAGTGTTTCCCAGATTATTTGACCACAGAATTCTTTCCTCAAAATATTTTTCTATTGGTTAACCCAGGTCTGCTGAAGCAGAATAGAGTGTACGATAGGGATACTGGGAATTCTCCTGGAAGCTGAGGCAGAATGTGGCTGGCTCTCAGGATGGACGGACCAGGAAGCTAACTGCCAGAACTGCACTCCTCATCCTTGTGTCCCTCCCTGTTGACCTGCCTGTCTGACTGAAGTGCAGAACACAGCACTTTCCCCCCAGCATCCAGAGATGGAGGACACAGGTCTCACCAATCCAGAGACTGCCTTGACCCTTACCCTGTCCCAATTCCAAATCCCTTGGAGACAGGATCCAACTGAATCTATCATCCCCTTCATCCTCCACACACAGCAGGTCCACACCTCAACCTGGGTTAGTTTGGGAGGGGGTGTGGAAGGTAGTGAGTTTGTGGGGGGTTTACTAGAGAAACGAAGATTGTTGGTTTGTGAACTGGATGCACACCCACTGAGAAAGATGCCCAGTCTGAGACCTGTGGGACATTGCCATTCCCAGCTGCATTGCCTTTCTGTTCCTTGAACACATCAAATTCATTTCTGCTGCAAGGCCTTTGTACTTGCTGTTCCCTCTGCCTGGAATGTTCCTCTTCTAAAATTTCTCCAAAGTACGTTAGGGTGAAGGGATTATGATTTCACCCTCCCTTTTAAAATTTATTTTATTTATTTTTTATTTTATTTCATTTATTTTTTGAGATGGAATCTCGCTCTGGTGCCCAGTCTGGAGTGCAGTGATGCAGTCTCAGTTCATCGCAACCTCTGCCTCCCAGATTCAAGCGATTCTTCTGCCTCAGCCTCCCGAGTAGCTGGGGTTACAGACACCTGCCACCATGCCCAGATAATTTCTGTATTTTTAGTAAAGATGGGGTTTTGCCATGTTGGCCAGGCTGGTCTCAAACTCCTGACCTCAGTCCACCTGCCTTAGCTGCCCAAAGTGCTGAGATTACAGGTGTGAGCCACCGTGCCTGCCCCCCATTTTTAAAACTTTATTTATGTCATTAAATTACTCTCACAAATTTAATAGAACATTGAGAATATGGCATTGAAAACTCTATACCCTACCTGGGAAGGAATCTGTGCCTGAACATTGGAACCTTTATTTCCCTTGATCTGGACATCTAGTGACTACCACCAGCAAAGAAAAATATTTCATGGGTGGTTTGATCACAGCAAAACCTGGGAGAATAATGCCTTCCAGAGTCTTTACCTGAACACACTTGAGAGTGCATCCTATTACATACCAACCATTCAAAGAACAGTAGCTCAAATAAATATAAGTTGGTCACTAGTGTGGATTGAATTGTGTCTATGTTGAAGTCCTAACCCTTGGTACCTGTGAATGTAATCTTATTTCAAATAGAGTCTCTGCAGATGTAACCAACTTAAGATGAGATCATGCTCAATTAGAGTGGCCCGTAAATCCAATGACTGGTGTCCTTATAAGAAAAGAGAGATTCGGAGATAGGGACACAGAGGACACACAGGAAGGAAAGGCCATGTGAAGACACACATAGAAACCAGAGTGGTACAGTTACAGGGAGGAATGCCAAGGATTGCTGGCACCCACCAGGAGCTGGACAGAAATAAGGAAGGATTTTTCCCTGGAGCCTTGGGAGAGAGCTCAGCCCTGCTGGCCTCTAGAACTGCGAGAGAATAAATTCCTGTTGTTGTAAACCATCCAGTTCGTGGCACTTCATTACTGCAGCCCTGGGAAACGAATACAGCCTTCTACTGAGTGCCAGGCACTGTTCCAGGCATAAGAGATTCAGGGTGAACAGAACCGACAGGCTCACTGCTCTCAGGAAGCTGACATTCTAGTGCAGGAAGACAGACACCAACATTTAAACCAAGTACAAGAAAACAGCAGGTAAGGAAAGGTGCTCTGCAGATAGTGCAGTGAGTGGACTGAGAGAGAGTGGCTGGCGTAGCGGGGAGGGCTGTTTTAGCCAGGTTGAGACCTAAATTAAAAAGAAGACTGAAAATGTACATACAATTGTATTATTATTATTATTATTATTATTATTATTTTGAGACGGAGTCTCGCTCTGTCGCCCAGGCTGGATTGCAGTGGCACGATCTTGGCTCACTGCAAGCTCCGCTTCCCGGGTTCACGCCATTCTCCTGCCTCAGCCTCCTGAGTAGCTGGGACTACAGGCGCCACCACCACGCCCAGCTAATTTTTTGTATTTTTAGTAGAGACAGGGTTTCACTGTGTTAGCCAGGATGGTCTTGATCTCCTGACCTCGTGATCCGCCCACCTCGGCCTCCCAAAGTGCTGGGATTACAGGCGTGAGTCACCGCACCTGACCTTTTTTTTTCTTTCTTTCTTTTTTTTTTTGAGATGGAGTTTCCCTGTCCCATTGCGCCTAGGCTGGAGTGCAATGGGACAATCTTGGCTCACTGCAACCTCTGCCTCCTGGGTTCAAGTGATTCTCCTGCCTCAGCCTCCCGAGTAGCTGGTATTATAGGCGTTTGCCACCATGCCCGGTTAATTTTTTTGTATTTTTTGTAGAGACGGTTTCACCATTTTGGCCAGGCTGGTCTCGAACTCCTGACCTCAGGTGATCAACCCTCCTCGGCCTCCCAAAGTGCTGGGATTACAGGTGTGAGCCACAGTGCCCAGCCTAATTTTATTATTTTTAAAAACTTAGTATCTCACAAAATCATCTTTCCTTTGGAACAGAAAAATAAATGTCCTCTGCTATGTAGGTGTCATTAGTTTTTTGTTTTTGTTTTTGTTTTTAGATGGGGTCTTATTCTGTTGCCCAGGCTGGAATGCAGTGGCGTGATCTCGGCTCAGTGCAATCTCCACCTCCCAGGTTCAAGCAATTCTCCTGCCTCAGCCTCCCAAGTAGCTGGGATTACAGGCATGCACCACCATGCCCAGCTATTTTTTTTGTATTTTTAGAGAACAGGGCTTCACCATGTTGGTCAGGTTGGTCTCAAACTCCCGACCTCAAATGATCCGCCTACCTTGACTTCCCGAAGTGCTGGGATTTTAGGCGTGAGCCTCCGCGCCCAGCGGTGTCATTAGTTTTACTTTTATATTTTCATACAGAGCTAGAGTAATTTTCTGTGTTTGTTCCCTCTGTTAGACTGGGGAATTCTCTGAGGGCAGCAGCTGTATCTGATATATCTTTCTGCCTCTGTGTCAGCGTTTGAGCCTGACCTACAGGAGGAGGCTAGGGAGCAAAGGGTAAAATCAGAATCTCTAGCATTTGTTTGGGTTTAAATCGAGACTCAAGCACTTACTGACTCTGAAACTAGAGAATCTGGCCGGGCGCGGTGGCTCAAGCCTGTAATCCCAGCACTTTGGGAGGCCGAGACGGGTGGATCACGAGGTCAGGAGATCGAGACCATCCTGGCTAACACGGTGAAACCCCGTCTCTACTAAAAAATACAAAAAAACTAGCCGGGCGAGGTGGCGGGCGTCTGTAGTCCCAGCTACTCGGGAGGCTGAGGCAGGAGAATGGCGTAAACCTGGGAGGCGGAGCTTGCAGTGAGCTGAGATCCGGCCACTGCACTCCAGCCCGGGCGACAGAGCGAGACTCCGTCTCAAAAAAAAAAAAAAAAAAAAAAAAATAGAGAATCTGCAGTTCCATTTCCTTATCTGTAAAATGCAGATCATAATATTTAAGTTATAGAGTGGTCATGAGGATTGGGTCAGACACAATGTGTGTAAGTCTGTATATCCTACACGTGGGGAAGTTGTCAAGGAAGAACTAGGGTTTTGTTTGTATTGTTTGACTTTTTTTTTTTTTTTTTTCTTTTTTGAGACGGAATCTTGCTCTATCGCCAGGTTGGAGTGCAGTGGCACGATCTTGGCTCACTGTAACCTTCAATTCCCTGATTCAAGTGATTCTCCTGCCTCAGCCTCCTGAGTAGCTGAGATTATAGGCGCCTGCCACCACGCCTGGCTAATTTTTGTATTTTTAGTAGAGACAAGGTTTCACCGTGTTGGCCAGGATGGTCTTGATTTCCTGACCTCGTGATCCACCCACCTTGGCCTCCCAAAGTGCTGGGATTACAGGTGTGAGTCACCGCGCCCAGCCTTGTTTGGCTTTTTCCAACAAGAATGTGTTTGTGTTTTATCTGTATAATTTTAAAAGTTTTTTTATTGTTGCAAAATGCATATAATATTTACTATCCTAACCATTCTTAAGGGTCAGCTCAGTGGTATTAAGTACACTCGTATTATTGTGTAACCATCATCACCATCTCCAGAATTCTTTTTCTTGCAAAACCAAAACTTTACACCCATTAAACAATAACTTCCCATTCCCCTCCACACCCTCCAACTACCCGCAACCACCATTCTATTTTCTGTCGCTATGATTTTGACTACTCTAGATACCTCAAATAAGTGGAATCTTACATTCTGTAATTCCATATGCTTATGTGGAATTGTAAACATAATTCCATATGTTTGTCTTTTTTGTGACTGGCTTTTTTTTTTTTTTAGCATAAATGTCTCCAAGGTTCATCCATGTTGTAGCATGTGTCAGAATTTCCTTCCTTTCCAAAGCTAATCTCTCACTGTAGGTATTTACCACATTGTGTCTTTGCAGTCAGCTGTCATTGTCACTTGGGTTGCTTCCACATTTTAACGATTGTGAGTAATGCTGCTGTGAACATGGGTGTACAAATATCTCTTCTTTAACCTTGTTTTCAATTCTTTTGGGTAATACTCAGAAGTGGAATTGCTAGATCAATGGTAATTCTATGTTTAATTTTTGAAGATCTGCCATGCTGCTTTCCCCAGCAGCTGAACCATTTTATATTTCCATCAACAGTGCACAAAGTTCCAGTTTCTCCCCATCCTTGCCAACACTTATTATTTTCCAGGTTTTTTTTATATAGTAACCATTCTTTTTTTTTTTTTTTTTTTTTTTTTTTTTTTTTTGAGACTGAGTCTCACTCTGTCACCCAGGCTGGAGTGCAGTGGCCGGATCTCGGCTCACTGCAAGCTCCGCCTCCCAGGTTTATGCCATTCTCCTGCCTCAGCCTCCCCAGTAGCTGGGACTACAGGCGCACGCCACCTCGCCCGGCTAGTTTTTTTGTATTTTTTAGTAGAGACGGGGTTTCACTGGGTTCGCCAGGATGATCTCAATCTCCTGACCTCGTGATCCGCCCGTCTCGGCCTCCCAAAGTGCTGGGATTACAGGCTTGAGCCACCGTGCCCGACGTATAGTAACCATTCTAATGGCTGTGAGGTGATATCTCATTATGGTTTTGATTTGCATTCTCTGATGATTAGTGATGTTGAGCATCTTTTTGTGTGCTTTTTGGCCATTTATATAGGATCTCATTTTTAAAAACACAAAAACAATGATTTTCTGTATGAATGTAGGCAAATCCCACCCCCACTCTGGATTTTGGCAAGTTGTTGGGTCAAATGAAGGATTTAACCAGAGTGTCTGTGAGGTCTTACCCTGCAAAAGGCATTCAATTCTCTGAGTGTATCTTGATAATTTTCTGGTTTACCAAACTTAGTGCCTATTGGAGTGCCTGGAATGCAGTAGGTGCTCAATGTTTGTGAAGGAACACACACATGAATGAATACATGAATGTGTTTGAGTCACAAACAGAATAGTCCTTCTCACATCGCCTGATAAACAGCTGGAGAGGAAGCTGCAGTCCCTTAGGCTGCTCACCCTATCATATTTTTGGGCTGTGCCTGGAACCAATATGACAGCCAGTGAAATTGACCACATTTAGAGTACTGTTTGGGGCCCCGGGGGTGACAGCAGATTCAGAGACTGCACCTAAGAAGTCAATTATTTTACAGTCTTTTCATGAAAACTTGGTGGAAGTGGGTGTGTGGTGGAGCAGCAGAAAGACATCGGGAGTGGGAGGGTAGAGATGTCTCTGCAATGTCCTACATGATCTGGCCCCTGCCTACTGCCCAAGATCACCTCTTGAGGGATCCAGCCTGCACCTGGGTCTCCAGCCCCACCACACTTCTCACACACCTCATACCCTAAGTGTGAGGCAGGTAGCCTGGTTGGTGTTCACTGTTCTGGGAGAAGGTAGAGTTGCTGTCCTCTTGGACAGTCAAGCTCTGATTGCTTCTCTTCCTCTAACACGGTATGGGATGGAGACCAGGAGGACAACCACCTTGTTGAGACCTCAGCCAGGCCCCGCTTAGAGACCATGGGCAGAATCTGTGACCTCATATCCCTCCACATACCTGCCCTTTCCACCTGCCAACAGGTGTGCATGGTTCCAGGACTTCTTAGACAGGGCCTGGAACCTATGTTCTTGCGTTTAAAGTGTGTCTCTTATATACATAAAGCTGGATCATTATCTAATTACCAGTCAGATAATCTCTGTCTTTAATTTCAGTGTTAAAGTCCTTCTGGATTTGATGTAATAACGGATATATTTGGTCTCAAACGTGCCGTGTTGTTCTTTGTTTTCTCTTAGCTCTACCTGGTGTCTGTTCCCCTTTTCTACCTGTATAAGTCTGTTCTCTCAAAGACATAAAGAAATGTCTAAGACTGGGTAATTTATACAGAAAAGAGGCTTCATTGGCTCACAGTTCTGTAGGCAGCACAGGAAGCATGGCTGAGGAGGCCTCTGGAAACTAACAATCACGTTAGAGGGTGAAGGGTAAGCAGGCATGTACATGACTGGAGCAGGAGGAGGTGCCACACACTTTTAAACAGCCAGATCTCATAAGAACTCTGTCATGAGAACAGCACCCAAGGCACGGCGCTAAACTGCTCATGGAGGATCCACCCCCATGATCCAATCACCTTCTACCAGGACCCATTGCCAACATTGAGAATTACAACTGAACATGAGATTTGGGTGGGGACACAGATCCAAACCATATCACTACCATTGAAATATTAACTAAAGAGAAAATTGACAATTCTTAACCAAACTGGAAAGTTTTAACACTCCTCCCTCAGCAATTGACAGACAAAAAAACAACAAAGATACAGATCTGAAAAAAGACTCTCAAATCTTGACTTAATTGATATTTGAAGGACCCTGTACAACAAAATGGCCAACTACCTTCTTTTTGAGGGTATATGATACACCTTATAATAGTCCAGATAACTAAAGGGTCTGAAACTAATGTTGGGTGGTGGGGGTGGGGGGGAGGGGGTCCTTGCTCCCAGAGCTCCCAAGATGGTGGCAGGCTGCTTCCAAAATGGCGGCGGGTCACTTCCAAGATGGTGGCAAGCCTTGTGTTCTCTGACCCGGGGTTCTTGGTCTCACGGATTCCAAGGAATGGAATCTTGGGCCATGTGGTGAGTGTTATAGCTCTATTAGAAGCCATGGGTCACGGAAGAGAACCGTGGAACCCAGTGACTAGTGTTCAGCTCAATTAGGACAAACCCAGGCACTTAGCCATGCAGGAACAATGGCAAGCCTTTACCCCGATCGGGAGTGGCAATGGGCTCCTAGCTGGATCAGGAGCACAGCGGACACCCTGCCGGATCCGGAGGGATGGAAATCAGTGGCGGGTCGGAGACGGTGGCAGACAGCAGCGATGGACAGCAAGTGAAAGCTCAGCTCAAGCTGTAACAAACACGTACCAGAAGAGTGTGCAGTTGCAAGATTTAATAGAGTGAAAACAGAGCTCCCATACAAAGGGAGGGGACCCAAAGAGGGGAGCCACTACTGGCTCGAATGCCTGGGTTTATATCCTGATCATTGTCCCTCCCACTGTGCTCTCAGGCGATAGATGATTAGCTATTTCTTTACCTCCTGTTTTTGCCTAATTAGCATTTTAGTGAGCTCTCTTTACTACCTGATTGGTCGGGTGTGAGCTAAGTTGTAAGCCCCATGTTTAAAGGTGGATGAAGTCACCTTCCCAGATAGGCTTAGGGATTCTTAATCGGCCTAGGAAATCCAGCTAGTCCTGTCTCTGACTATGGAGAGTTTATTCTCTGATCACAGTGGAATCACATTAGAGTTTAAGAAAAATCAGATAATTAGAAAAACCCAAAATATTTGAAAATTAAACAACACATTCCATATAATCCATAGGTCAAAAGAGAAATCACAAAGGAAATTGGAATATATTTTAATCTCATGATAACAACATATTAAATTCTATTAGATGCAGCTAAAGCAGTGCTAAGAAAAAAATTTATAGCTTTAAATGTTTGTTTATATTAGAATGAAGAAAAGTCTAAAACCAGTGATCTGCATTCCTACCTCAATAAATTGGAAAAAGAAGTGTAAATTAAACCTAAAGTAGAGGAAAGAAAATCATAAAGACAAGTACAGTAATTAATTAAATAAAACTTACATCAACAGTAGAGAAAATCAATGAAATAAAAAACTGGGTCTTTGAAAATATCAACAAAATTGATAAGCTTTTAGCTAAATGAAGCAAGGAAAAAAGAGAAGAGGCAAAGTATTAATATCAGGAATGAAAGAAGGGACATAACTATGGCCTCCACAGATATTAAAAGGATGATAAGGGAATAGAATATTATGAACAACTTCATGCAAAATCATGGAACAACCTAGATGAAATAGAAAAATTTCTTCAGGGACACAAACTACCAAAGAAGAAACAGAAAATTTGAATATCCTTACATTAATTCCAAATACTGAACTTGTAATTTAAAATGTCCCACAGAAGAAACTCCAGGCCCAGAAGGCTTTACTCATGAATTCTATGAAACATTTTTTTTTAACAACAGGAATACTATACAAACTTTTAAAAATATGGAAGTATAGAACACTTCCCAAATTCATCTTATGAGGCCAGTATTATGAAATAATATGAAAACCAGATGAAGACACCACAGGAAGAGAGAATTATAGACCAGTATTCCTCACAAACACAGATGCAAATTTAAGTAAAATTAAATGTATGTATCCATGTATCTCTGTCCATCTGTAAATATGTATGGAAAGATACCTGAAATGATGTTTACCTGATATTAATGATGACTGTTTCTTTCTTTCTTTATGAGATGGAGTCTGGCTCTGTCACCCAGGCTGGAGTGCAGTGGCGTGATCTCAGCTCACTGCAACCTCAGCCTCCCAGTTTCAAACAATCCTCCCACCTCAGCCTCCTGAGCAGCTGGGACCACAGACCTGCACCACCACGGCCAGCTAATTTTTGGAGTGTTGCCCTGTTGCCCAGGCTGGAGTGCAGTGGTGCCATCTCTGCTCACTGCAACCTCTACCTCCCTGGTTCAAGCGATTCTCCTGCGTCAGCCTCCCAAGTAGCTGGGATTACAGGCACCAGCCACAATGCCCAGCTAGTTTTTTTTATTTTTTATTTTATTTTTTATTTTTATTTATTTATTTTTTTTGAGATGGAGTCTCGCTCTGTCGCCCAGGCTGGAGTGCAGTGGCCGGATCTCAGCTCACTGCAAGCTCCACCTCCCGGGTTTATGCCATTCTCCTGCCTCAGCCTCCCGAGTAGCCTACAGGCGCCCACCACCTCACCCGGCTAGTTTTTTGTATTTTTTTAGTAGAGACGGGGTTTCACCATGTTGGCCAGGCTGGTCTCGAACTCCTGACCTCAAGTAATCTGCCCGCCTTGGCCTCCCAAAGTGCTGGGATTACAAATGTGAGCCACTGCGCCCGGCCAATTATGACGGTTTCTGGTTGGTGATTTTTTTTAACTTTATTATTGTACTTTTTTATAGTTTAATTATTTTTAATAAATGTGTATTATGCAGCATAATAATTTTTATTTAAAAAGCCATAAGCGAATAGCCAAATTATTAGTTCCAGGTGATGAAAATATGAGAGAGTTTTGTTTTTCTTTGTACTTTTCTGCATTTAAAAAAAATTGACATGGTCAGTTTGGTGGCTCACGCCTGTAATCCCAGCACTTTGGGAGGCTGAGGTGAGCAGATCACGAAGTCAAGAAATTGAGACCATCCTGGCCAACGTGGTGAAACCCTGTCTCTACTAAAAATATGAAAAATTAGCTGGGCATGGTGGCACATGCCTGTAGTCCCAGCTACTTGGGAGGCTGAGGCAGGAGAATCACTTGAAACCTGAAGGCGGAGGTTGCTGTGAGCTGAGATCGCGCCACTGCACTCCAACCTGGGCAACAAGAGCAAAATTCTGTCTCAAAATAAGTAAATAAATAAATAAAATAAAATAAAATAAAATAAAAATAAATAAAATTTAAAAAAAGACATGAGTTGCTGGTTTCAGGTACACAGTCTTTAAAATGTTAGGTAGTTTCTTTTGATTCCTATTTTATTTTATTTTATTTTTGAGATAGGGTTTCACTTTGACCCCAGGCTGGAGTGCAGTGGCGTGATCTCTCACCACAGCCTCAACCTCCTGGGTTCAAGTGATCCCTGCACCTCAGCCTCCTGAGTAGCTGGGACTACAGGTGTGCCCCACCACACCCGGCTAATTTTTGTGTTTTTTTGCAGAGACAGAGGTTTTGCCACATCCCAGGCTAGTCTCAAACTCCTGAGCTCCAGCGATCCACCTGCCTTGGCCTGCCAAAGTGCTAGGATTACAGCCAGGAGCCACCGTGCCTGGCCTGTTTCCTATTTTATACAGTGTTTTCTATTAGGAATGTATACTGAATTTTATCAGATGTCTTCCCAACATCTATAGGTATGATCAAATGGTTTTAAGATTATCCTAATACTGAACCACACTTGCATTCCTGGTGGAACCAGTTTGTTGCACAAATGTCTACTCAGTAAGGTGCAAAGAGAAAGTGAACTTTTCCCATTGCCTTCCAAGCCCACCGGGGTGTGCTCTTCCTCCATGGGATGAAAACATGGGCCACTTTCAGAATTTTTCCAATCATTTGTTATCTAAGAACAGTTTCATTTTAGTATAAAAAGCCCTGCTCGATCCAACATTAAACAATATTAAAACTCCAGTCTTTTATCTAACTTAAACTTCTCCTCTCCCTTAGTGCTGCCTTCAGCTGGGAAATCTGTGATGGGGACAGCAGCTTCACACCTCTTTCTTTCTTGAGATGGCGTCTCACTCTGTCACCCAGCCTGAAGTGCAGTAGTGCAGTGGCACGATCTCGGCTCACTACAATCTCCACTTCCTGGGTTCAAGGGATTCTCCCACCTCAGCCTCCCAAGTAGCTGGGATTACAGGTGTGAGGCCACCATGCCTGGCTCATTTTTTTTTTTTTTTGGTAGAAACGGGGTTCCACCATGTTGACCAGGCTGGTCTCGAACCCCTGACCTCAAGTCATCCGTCTGCCTCAGCCTCCCAAAGTGCTGGGATTACAGGTATGATCCACTGCGCCTGGCCACACCTCTTTCCTAAGTGCTATTTTGGGGGCTGGATTAGTCAGGGTTCTCCAGAAAAACAGAATCATTGAATGCACAGAGAGAGAGAGAGAGACAGAAATTTTAATAAGGAATTGGTTCATGTGATTATATCAGAGGTGTTTGAACCAGAGCAACTCCATCTTGAATAGGGGTTGGATACAATGAGGCTGAGACCTACTGGGCTGCATTCCCAGACGGTTAAGGCATTCTAAGTCACAGGATGAGACAGGAGGTCAGCACAAGATACAGGTCATAAAGACCTTGCTGATAAAACAGCTTGCAGTAAAGAAGCCAGCCAAATCCCACCAAAACCAAGATGGCCACGAGAGTGACCTCTGGTTGTTGTCACTGCTGCACTCCCACCAGCGCCATGACAGTTTACAAATGCCACAGCAACATCAGGAAGTTGCCCTATATGGTCTAAAAGGGAAGGCATGAATAATCCACCCCTTGTTTAGCATATAATCAATAAATAACCATAAAAATGGGCATCCAGCAGCCTTCAGGCTGCTATACGGAGTAGTCATTCTTTTATACCTCTGCTTTTTAAATAAACTTACTTTCACTTTACCCGATGGACTCACCCTGAATTCTTTCTTAAGCAAGATCCAAGAACCCTCTCTTGGGGTCTGGGTTGGGACCTCTTTCCTGTAACAATTATGGAGGCTGAGAAGTTCCACGGTGTGCCATCTGCAATCTAGAGACCCGAGAGAGCTGGTGATATCGTTCAGTCCAAGTTTGAAAGCCCAAGAACCAGGGGATACAGTGGTGTAAATCCCAGGCCCAAGGCAGGAAACTGATGTCCCAGCTCAGCAGTCAGGCAGAGGGAGTGAATTCTCCCTTCCTCTGATCTTTGTCCTACTCAGACCTGAATAGATTGGATGATGCCCCGCTGCAGTGGGGAGGGTCATTTGCTTTACTCAGTCTACCAATGCAAATGCTAATCTCTTCCTGAAACCTCCTCACGGATACACTAAAAAAAAAGTGCTACAAACTATCTGGGCACCCAGATAGTCAAGTTGACACATGGAATTAACCATCACAGGGGCCCTCTGGGAGAGAGCAGAGATGAGGAGCAGGAAGTCCCTACTAGTTTCATGCCACTGTTAGTTGTGTTGCACTTATAGTTACTGAGGGGGGCCCACTCCCCAACACTGAGGCTCCCTCTCTTACAGAACCTTTGATCCAGGCAACACCCCCTCAAGTTGGCAATGTAGACTTCTCCCTCAGCCTCCTTTGGCCAAGTGTGGGGATCCCTACTAAATACCACTCCCTTCCATGGCACCCACAGGAAATATGCACATGCTGTTACCCAGTGAAGGCTGGAAATGCAGGCCTTCCTTCAGACAGTCCTCACCCACAATCTGCCATCACAGAGGGGCAGCTCCAGCCACAGCCTCTTACCTTGAGTTTGTATCAGTTCTTCTGTCCCTCAGGTCTCAGGAGACCCTCTTTTGACTTGAGATGGGAGGGGAGGCAGAAGGCCAGATGGAGTATGCTCATTGACAATGCTATCCAAAGATGTCCTCACTCCCACTCTTCAGCGTCTGAAGGAAACCTCAGGATCTGGAGGGCCCTCTTGGGCTGGCACAGAGGCCAGCTGTCTCCCTCAAGAATGGGAGGGCTTGACAAGCTGGCTCTTGTTCTTGGTCTTTGGGGTGTTGAACTAAAAAAAAAAAAAAAAAAAAAAAAAACTGAGGCAAATTTTATATAAGTAGAGAGTTATTTGGGCTAAATTTGGGGACTGCAACCCAGGAACATAGATTCAAGTTGCCCTGAATATACTCTGTAATTAGCAGCAGTGACTACTGGGTTATTTTATTTTATTTATTTTATTTATTTTACTTTACTTTATTCTATTTTATTTTACTTTACTTTACTTTACTTTACTTTACTTTACTTTACTTTACTTTACTTTACTTTTCTTTACTTTACTTTACTTTACTTTATTTTTGAGACAGAGTCTCGCTCTGTCACCCAGGCTGGAGTGCAGTGGCATGATCTCGGCTCACTGCAACCTCCACCTCCCAGGTTCACACCATTCTCCTGCCTCAGACTCCCGAGTAGCTGGGACTACAGGTGCCCGCCACCACATCCAGCTAATTTTTTGTATTTTTAGTAGAGACGGGGTTTCACCGTGTTAGCCAAGATGGTCTCAGTCTCCTGACCTCGTGATCTGCCCGCCTGGACCTCCCAAAGTGCTGGGATTACAGTCATGAGCCACCCCGTGCAGCCGACTTTTTAAAGGAAAAGAAGAGGCAGTTCCTAAGTTGTTAACCAAGAATTTACATTAAAATAACATAAGGTACTGATTGGCTGCTATACACTCACAGTTCTTTGTTATCACAAATTCCAAGAACATGAAAATTAATGGATGAGGCAGCTAGTTAGGAACAAAATGCCTTTAAACAATCGCCCCGGCAGGGCGTGGAGGCACACACCCACCCCTCTGTGTGACTGAAGCCCCATGCTCATGTCTTGCTGGGCCTGGTGAATTTTGCAAACCTCTTATAGCTCACACTGCTCAGAGTTAGTTTTCTTTCCTCAGGGGCTTCAGCCAAAACTCAGATATGAGGAAGAACTGCTTTTGATGTGGCAGATTATTCCTTTTATATGCTGTCAGATTTATTACTATTATATTTTAATGTTTACATCTATTTTTATAAGTGAAATTTCTCATTTATTTTCTCAGCTTGCTTTACCAGACTTTGATGCTAAGATATTATTTCTAGTCTTATGAAATGACTTTGGGACTTTTCTTTCTAGTCTTTTATAGTTTGAATAGTAAGAGAATTGTTTCTTTGGGGAAGTTAAGTAAAATTTAGCTGTAAAATAATCTCAGCTTGGTGCTTTATGAAGTGATAAATCTTTAACACATTTTCCAGGTTTTTCTATTGTTGCTGAACTGTTCAAGTTTTCTACCTCTTTCTGAGTCATGTTTGGCAATATAAAATGCTATCAGAGAATCATCTATTTTCTTTCTAGACTTTCAAATTTTGAAACCACCTTTGCAAAAATTATAAGAGTGAGAAAAACTATAACAGTGAGCTCTTAACCCCACCCCCACCCCCTGGCACCCATCTTGCCCTTCCCTAATTGTTCCTGGGCTTTGGGGCCCAGCTAACTTTGAGAGATGTTTAGGTTATAGTTTAAATGATGATAACCTTTCCTCAAAACTCAAACACCTTTGTAAAGCTAATGAAAGACCATCAGACTAGGGGTCAGAGAGGAGGTTCATTCTGCTAAGGTGTAGACATAGATCATCAGCCATTCCTGCAGATCACACCACTATTGTAGATTTGCCTTTTGCGATACCTTTTCTGGTTTTTTGCGTGTCTGATACCCATGGCTCCATCTGGAACTGCCAAGTCTGCTCCTATGCCCCCACCCAGAAGTGATTCAGTGCCCAGGAGGACAGCTTTGACCCCCTATAATTTCATCTCTACTGCAATCAATCAGCAGCAAGCCTAGCCACCCCCACCCCTTCCCCTGGACTGCCTTTGAGAAAGGAGCTTTGGATGAGATTGACTTGAGTACTAACTCCATCTCCCACGTAGTATGGCCAGCCTCATGTCTACTAAACTGTTTCTTTACTGCAATGCCGTGGTCTTTCTTTGTGCAGTAGGCTGGAAGAACCCCTCAGGTTACAATTTGTTGCCAAAAAAATACCACATCATGTTCTTGGGTTAGTTTCCTGGGATTGTTGTAACAAATTACTGCAAACTGGGTGGTTTAAAACAACAGAAATTTATTCTGTTTTGGAGACCAGATGTCCAAAATCAAGGTGTTGGCAGCATGGATCCTTCTGGAGGCTCTGAGGGAGAACCCACTCCATGCCTCTCTCCTGGCTTCTGTGGCTTGGCAATCCTTGGCATTTCTTGGCTTGTAGATGCATCACTGCCACACCTGCCTTTGTCTTCACAAGGCATTCTGCTCTATGTGTTTCCAATTTCTCTCTTCTTTCTCTGATAAGAACACCAGTCATTGGATCTGGGGCCCACCACAAATCCAGGATGATCTCATCTTGAGATCCTTAATTCTATCTGCAAAGACTCTATTTCCACATACGGTCACATTCCTAGGTACTGCAGGTTAGGACCTGGGCATATTTTTGAGGAAAGAAACGGACTATTAGCTAAGAAATGTGAGCTCTGAAATTATTAGGCCCAGGGAAGCATTAAAATAAGACAGCAATCACTCCCTACTCCCCACTTTGAGCTATGTATGTGTAAACCAAAAATAAAATTCTAAGCTACCAAACCAACTGAATGGATCCCTCCTCTCAGCCAAAGGCATTCCAAAGTCAGCGTGAAAAACTAGTTCAAGCCATGATGGGAAGGATGGGTCGGACATACCTCACTATACCCTCCTCTCTTTGGAATTCAGGCACCGCCAACCAGCATTAACCTTAAAACAGAGATATTAAGAGTGACAAAACAGACTGTTTGTAGCAATAAGGTACCAAATTCCAAACTGACTCTAGTATAGCATCACATGACAGATAAAAGCCCTGAAAGAAATCAAAGTATTTTACCCCAAAAGGTATTTCTTTGACTTTTTTTTTTTTTTTTTTTTTTTTTTTTTTTTTGAGACAGTGTTTCTCTCTTGTTGCCCAGGCTGGAGTGCAATGGCATGATCTCTGCTCACTGCAACCTCCACCTCCTGGTTCAAGTGATTCTCCTGCCTCAGCCTCCCAGGTAACTGGGATTACAGGTGCCCACCACCACACCCGGCTAATTTTTGTATTTTTGGTAGAGATGGGGTTTTGCCATGTTGGTCAGGTGGCTCTCGAACTTCTGACCTCAGGTAATCCACCTGCCTTGGCCTCCCAAAGTGCTGGGATTACAGGTGCAAGCCACCATGCCCGGATTCTTTCATATATTTTGAAATGACCCTGCAAAGCTGTCTCTTGTGGGGAAAATCTACATTCTATAGAATCCTCTTTCCTTTCCAGGTCTTTTCCTGATCCAGGAGCGATTAACTAACAGTCTGGCACCTTTTTAGTTCTGATTAGAGACATTTATTTACCAGCTATTCTCTCTGAAACCTGCTACTTGGAAGCTTTGTCTGCATAATAAGAACCTTGCTCTCCACAATCCCTTCTCTTAGTCCAGTTACTCCCTTCTATTAAATGCAGGTTTTTAGGTAATAACTCTTTCAACCAATTGTCAATCAGAAAATCTTTGAATCCACCTGTGACCCGTAAGCTTTCTCCTTTCAAGTTGTTCCACCTTTCCAGACCAAACCAATGCATACCTTACATGTATTGATTGATGTCTTATGCCTCCCTAAAACATATAAAACTAGCCTGCAGCCTGACCACATTGGGCACATGTTCTGAGGACCTCTTGGGGCTGTCATGGGCCTTGGTCACTGATATCTGGCTCAGAATAAATCTCTTCAAATATTTTACAGAGTTTGGCTCTTTTCATTGACATTCATCTCTTGAAACTACTTGCTATCACCACAAGTAGCTATAAATTAACCTATAACCCACACTCCATAGCTTAACAATGTATAACCAATCATTAATCAATGTTATTTCTATAAGCCAATGAGAATTCCCATCATCACCCAATGGGCTCTTTCTGCCCATTACACAGACAAAACCAATTCACTGAGACTATGGAATTGCAATAAAGAAAGAGTTTAATTGACATGAGTCCAGCCACACAATACGGGAGATGGAGTTATTACTCAAATCAATTCTCTGAACGTTTGGAGGCTAGGATATTTCAAAGATAGTTTGGCAGGCCAGGGAATGGGTGCTGCTGATAGGTTGGGGATGCAATCATCAGGGTGTGGAAAGTGGTCTTTGTGCATGCTCAGTCAGCTTCCGGGGGTGTGGTGGGTACAGGACCAGTTGGAGGGTCTAGGTGGAGCCATCAGTTGTCAGAAATGCAAAAAACTGAAGACATCTCAAAAGGTCAATCGTAGGTTCTATAAGAGCGATGTTATCTGCAGGAGTAACTGGAGAAGTTGCAAATCTTGTCACCTGTAGAATAATGGCTAGTAACTGTTTACATCTACACCTTAGCAGAAGTTAGGTTCCCCTCATCCTCCTAACCTGGTGGTCTTTCATTAGTTTTACTAAAGTGGTTTAGTTTTGGGCAAAGGCTGTTATAATTTAAACTAGAAACGAAATGTCTTCCGAAGTTAGCTTAGTCCAAGTCTAGGAATGATTAAGGGCAGTTTGGAGGTAAAAGGGAAAAATGGAGGTTGGTTAGGTCAGATCTCTTTCACAGTCGTAATTTTCTTACTGTTATAATTTTTGCAAAGGTGGTTTCATTCCTGACAAACAACTTTGTACAGTCCACTCTCTGTATCCTATTTTGCCTTTAAAAATCCACTTGTAATTGCTGCTAACTGGAGTGTGTATTCAGGGCAACTTGAATCTATGCTTCCATGTTGCAATCCTCAAGCTGGGCCCAAATACACTCTCTACTTATATTAATTTTGCCTCAGCTTCTTCCTTTTAGGTCAACATCTTCTTGGGGCCACTATTCAATCCACTACACTTCTATTTATAGAATCATGACAATTTGACAGTTTCTGAGAAACATACAAGTTTACTTGTAATTACAAAAAATTTATTTTCCAGCAGCTTCCAGCATCAAAAGAGACTTGTTTACATCATGCCACCAGATCCATTTTCACAGGAAATAAGTCTGTCTTTTCTCCCTTACTCTGCATATGGGGAAGTAATTCTGAGTTCCATGAAACTCTTTTCTTGGAGAGGAGTGGCAGGGAAGGGAATTAACTGTTCACACTTTCTGCCAAAAACATATCTGTCCATCAAGACTGTGAGCTTCCTAAAGTATAGGCTGTACCTCTCAATCCTCCAGGTACCACAGCTGCTCCCATCCCAGGCCTGGTCCGTCCTCAGAGCAGGGGCTCTCAGTGACATTGCATGTGTGTGCATGCATGTGTGCCTGCATATGGATGTGTGTGTGGAGATCTGCATCTCTTCCTCTCCCCTCTATAACAGGATCAATTCAATGTCTCCTCTTGCCTTGGAGGAGAAAAATATTACAGTTGTTGGAAACAAGATAGCTCATGTAACTTGATATTTTTTGGAGTCAGCTGTCACAAGTCAGGGTTCTATTTGCTAAGCAACTGTAATGAAAACATTACATATTTTCATCGAGATTAAAAACTAAGACCACAAGAGCTTTGAGCACCATGATATTGGAAAAATATGGACTACAACTGTGTCAGGTGGTGCACTACATCACCGACCAACCACACCACTCTTGGAGATGATGAGTTAGACCTACCGGAGTGCTGGAGGGAGAGATTTGGCACCATCTGCGGAGACGAATCCTGCAGCCACAGAAGAAGGGAAGAGGGCAGGCCAGTGGGTCTTGTACTTTCCTGCACAGCAGCTTCACCTAGAGGGTGTATTAATGCACAGCTTGCTCAACCCCAACCCAGGGTTTCGGGTTCAGTGGGAGTGTGGGGAGAATTTGCATTTCCTATAAGTTCCCATGAGATGTGTTGCCCTTGTCCTGGAACAGCACTTTGAGGACAACTGACCCTAGGTGAGGCTTTGGAATCCATCCTTTTAATAAGCTCCATCTGTGATCTAAGGCAGCAGGCCTGCACATGACATGGCCAATGCCAGGTGCAAGTGAGCAGGCCAGAGGCCAGAAGTCAGGGTTTGCGTCTCCTAAGGTAGAGGCCGCAGTAAGACTGTGTGTGTGTGTATGGATCCTGTGAAAATGGAACCAAGAGAGCCTTTCTGAAAGCCCTTCCTGGAGAGCCCACAGTCCTTGTGTCTACGTGGAAGGCCGGAAGCAGATGGAGCAGCCAACCCCTGGAAGGCATTGGAGGTCAGCTGGGAGGGGTTTGGGGTGGCTTTCAGCAGGAAGCACCCAGAAAGAGCTGGGCCTTCGTTGGGCAAGTTTAGACCCAGAGAGTTCATCAGACAGTTCCTGAGAAGGTTCCTTGGCCTGGTGCTGTGCGAAGCATGTGGCAAATACAAATAGTGAACTTGCCGAGATCCAGACCCTGGGCCCCCAAGGTGCACATTTATTTGCGTATGGGCAGTCCTAGGGCAGAAAGTCCTAGCGAGCTGGGCCGAGAACAGGGGCGGGTGGGTGAAGGAGCCTGACCTTTGATATCCTGCTTTAGAGGAGGTGCTGGTTCTCTCCCGGGCCTCTGGGGAAGCTGGAGGACTTCCCTACAAATCGTGCGCACAGAGGCAGCTAGAAAGGGCCCGTCTGTTCTGCGATGCTGCCATCTGGTGGACGAGAGGGGCACTGCTCCTGCTTCCCAGGTGTTGGATTGGCAGGGAAACCTCAGCAGGCATAATATCTGCTGCCGCTGCTGCTACTACAGTAATAATGCTGATAATGCTTGAATATTTTCTTTAAAGCAACTGTGAAGGAGCGAGCACAGCTACTATTCTAAGCTCTTTGAATATGTTAACTCATTTAATCTTCACAACCCAAAAGGTAGGTAGGATGTCCATTTATCAGAAGAGGGAACCCAGGCCAACAGAATTGGAGTAACTTGCCCAAGGCCACATGGTGAGGAAATGTCCTCTGATCCTTGTCTAGGGTTGGCATGGAATGGATCAGACACACTTGGGTCCGAGTCCTCGACTTGAAGCTCAGTTTATTCCTCTGAGAGAATTTTACTGTCCCCATCTGGATGCAGTGAGGATTCTCAGCATGTACCTTGGCTGCTGTGAGGACCAGCAGGTGCCCCTCACACAAATGTCATGACAACAGTTCCCCCCCGGGCTGTGCAGTCACCTAGCTCTGCCCAGCACATAGTGAGCCCTCACTCAAAAAGGTGCATTTCAGCTCTTTGCCTAAGAAAAAGAGGCATCATCCATCTCCTTTCCTAATCTTTGATACTATGCCCCTCCAAAAATGTGTGTTATGTCTGAAGAACTTCCTTGCAGAGGTGGGTATTAGGAAGGGAGAGGCATTAACACTGCTTGAGCTTCAGATGGAGGTTTTGCCCTTACTTGGGAAGACAAGTAAGTTTGGCAGACAATGGTGAGAAAGCCTGGCTGGATGTTTCCCAAAGGGAAGGGAGCGCCCTACCCCCATCACCACCACCCAGTGCAGGATGGAGGTACTGTTTTCCTCTTGGCTCCTACCTGGGCATGCTGACCTGGCCTGGGGGTTGCAGGGGGGTTCATTGTTGACCCTGACCCAGCAGATTCAGTGGGCTGTGGCACCAGGGTGGTTAGAGAAAATGGGATCTCAGTAGCCCCAGGGGAGAAAGTGAAAGAAAAAGGAGGAGGGTTTGTGGAAGGGCTGAGGATAAAAAACTCTTGTGAAAATTGGTCATACAAATTGTATCATTCTTGTCATACTCAACTAAATCAGAGTAGAGAGTCTGGGGGAAAACACACCCAGGGAATATAACGTTGCTCCAAAAATGTAATTCTCTGCAAGCCTGGCTGCTGAAACTGCCTGTTTTTGTAAACGGAAACCAGTTTTGTCTAATGGCTACCGAAACAGCCTGCTGTTATTCTAAGACCAGTTTTAACCACTGCCACCACTCACCAATCAGAACTTCCCCCTGAGACAGGGTCTCACTCTGTCTCCCAGGCTGGAGTGCAGTGGCATGATCATGGCTCACTGTAGCCTCAACCTCCTGGGGCTCAGGCGATCCTCCCACCTCAGCCTCTCAAGTAGCTGGGACTATAGGTGTGTACCACCACGCCCAGCTAATTTTTAAAATTTTGTAGAGATGGGGTTTCACCATGTTGCCCAGGCTGGTCTGGAACTCCTGTGCTCAAGCAATCTGCCGGCCTTGGCCTCCCAAAGTGCTGGGATTACAGGTGTGAGCCACCACATCCAGCCATTTCTCCTTTTTATAGAATCTCTAACCTTCTCTTTGTTCTTCTGAAGTACTGAAGATCATGGGGTCTGTGCATATGCCCTGAATTGCAATTCTTGCTTCCCAAATAAAATGTTAAATTTAGAGATTTATCTCTATCCTTTTATTTTGACTTTGACACCCTGAACTTGGGCTGGGAAAGGAGAGAATAGTCAGGCTGAGTGTGTTTGGCTCTACACCCTATCCTTAGGAACTCCATGGTGAACTTAGCATAGGGGAGAGTATAGTGAGAGGATGAGCAGGGAATTTGGGAATAGCCTCCTCCCCAGCTCAGAGCTCTGTAAAGGGAATTCCCCATGCGGCTCAGAATCAGCAAAAAGATTGCATTCCAGCCACAGGCTTTTTGATGAGGTCAGGACATATTATTGAAAAAGTGGTGTTGGGACAACTGGCTTAACACAAAGTTAAAACATCCTTCACACCTCACTCCAGAATAAATTTCCAGTGAATTAAAGTTACATTAATAATAGGCTAACAATGACAGAGAAATGACTATGTGCCAGTTATTGTTTCTAAAGCTTTCCATAAGTTAGTTTACTTAATCTTCAATATAATGGCATGAGGTATAGACAGTTCCATTCCCTTATTTTATGAATAGAAAGTCATCTGGGTCAGGCATGGTGGCTCATGCCTGTAACCCCAGCACTGTGAACAGCTGAGGTGGGAGGATCCCTTGAGGCCAAGAGCTGGAGACCACCCTGGGCAACATAGTGAGACCCGTC
This sequence comes from Rhinopithecus roxellana, assembly GCF_007565055.1. Taxonomy (NCBI): domain Eukaryota; kingdom Metazoa; phylum Chordata; class Mammalia; order Primates; family Cercopithecidae; genus Rhinopithecus; species Rhinopithecus roxellana. The sequence goes on along the minus strand of NC_044549.1, from coordinate 186,698,839 downwards.
TTTAAGAAAAAAAAAATAGCTGGGTGTGGTGGCACATGTCTGTAGTACCAGCTACTAGGGAGGCTGAGGCAGGAGGATTGCTTGAGCCCAGAGGTTCAAGGCCGCAGTGAGCTATGATCACCACTACACTCTAGCCTGAGTAACAGAGTGAGACCTTGTCTCTAAAAGAAACATTAAAAAAAAATTTTAAGGTGTAACCCTAAAGGTATTCGAAGGAAATAATAATAATACGTGGATGAGAAAGGCTCATTTAGCATTGTACCAAAGACAAAAACCATAAAGGAATAAATAATAGCTTTGGACATTTAAAATTTTAAACATCTATAGTATAAAAATAAATCAGTAATACAATGAAAAAGGAAACTACATTCTAAGGGAATTTTTTGCAATAAATATGACATATAAGTGGTCAATAAACTGAATACATAAAACCAATAAATAAGAAAAATGAAATTAACAGAAAATTGAAGAGGGCATAAATAGGCAGTTTCTATAAGGAATAAAAATTGACAAGTCTTCAAAAGTCCAACTTTACTGGGGGTCAAAGAAATAAAAATAAAATAGAAACTAGATGCCCATCTTTTGTGTTTCCATTAAGCAAAGATTTTTGAAAAGACCCTACCATCTAGGGATGATGAAAACGCAGGAACAAACATTTCTGCTGTTCACATTTGTGGTATAATCCTTCACGGCTACAGCATCGTTTATCTAATCATTCTCCAATTATTGCTCACTTAGATCCTTTAACGTTTTGTATCTTTTGAATGTGAAGATCACCTTCGTTCATCATTCTTTGCATCTTTGATTACTTCTTTAGGAGAGGGTCCTAGGAGTGGCACTTTTAGGAAAGAGGATTTTAAGCCTCTTGATACCAGATGCCAAATTGCTTCTGGCATCTGTTTTGTGAAGGCTGAATCTGTTTTGATTAACAAGGGGAGCTGGGCAAGAACAGAGCTCAGAGTAGTCCTGGGACCCAGGAGAGGAAAGGGCAACAGAAGGCTGTTTTTTGGGTAAGGATCATCTGAGGGAAGGGGAAGTGAGGCAGGCAGGGGAGAGGTAGCAGGGCAGGGGCTATGGTCAGAGGATGGGGGAGGTTAAGCCTCCTTGCTGAATGCCCAGCTCAGGGCCTGCCCCACAAGGGAGGCAGAGGGGGTACCGCTGGACAGGCCAGCTTGGCCTGGGAGACAAGCACCCCACTAACTAAGCAGGGTGTGCTTGGGCAAGTCACCTAGCTCCTCTAAGCCTTAAATGACGTGACGCGTGCAAAGCACGACTGGTACGTGCTGTTTGAGTCAATAGTGGCTGGAGTCACTAGCAGGCACTCCAGAAGCATTTACGGATTTGATTTTGGAATCCTGGCTAACATTTAAATAGAGTTCCAATGTGTCAGCCACTATTTTGAAAGTATATGCAGTCATGTGTTGTTTGATGATGGATGTATGTTCTGAGAAATGCATCCTTAGGTGATTTCATCATTGTGTGAACATCATAGAGTGCACCTACACAACCCTGGATAGTAGAGCCTACTACACACCATGGTTCTATGGGATAGCCTAATCCTTCTAGGCTACAAACCTGGACAGCATGTTACTGGACTGAATACTGTAGGCAAGTGTAAGACAATGGCAAGTATTTGTGTATCTAAACATAGAAAAAGGACAGTAAAAATAGGGTATTTTAATCTATGGAACTACCTTTGTATATGTGGTCTGCCCTTGACCAAAACATCCTTATATGGCACATGACTGTATCTAATTCAACAATAGCTCAATATCCTTAAAATAAGTACGTTATCATCAACCCAATTTGACAAATGAGGCAATCAAGGCATAGAGAGCTTGGACAAGTTACCGAAGGTCATCAGCTAGCAGCATTGCTGGGCCAGACCTAGGCAGCCTGTGTTCTTACTGCACTCCACACATCCTCTGCACCAATAACACCAGAAATCTCAGCAATGCCAGCCACAAAGAAGGAACAAAAAGTTTGGATGGTTTGGAGGAGGAGGGGTAGTGGGGAAGAACTGTTATATTAACAAGAAAGTCAGTGGTAGTGCCTTGCATCACACGGTCCATTTCCAGCAGCCTCAGCCACCAGGCTGACTCCGAGGGAGCAGGGCCAAGGTCAGGGCCGAGGGGGCTCCTGGCTGTGGGTGCTCTCCTGGGCTGCAGTCCAGAGGACCCCAGACTACACAGGAGGCCTCCTGGGTCTCATTCACTGGGCTAACTGCTGGGTTGTCCTGGCCTCGACTTCTCAGATGGAGCTGGGAAAGGCAGCTGGAGGAACAGAACTGGAGGTGGTGTCCAAGGCCACAGCTCAGGCTGCCCCTGGAGGAGGCCCAGAGCAGACACTCTGGAAAATGACTGTCACTGAAGTTCAAAATGCTGCTGTTGAGTCATGCAGAGGAAGTTGATCTGCATTCAGCTCACTCGGAAGAAGGCAGGGATGTGGGAGATGCATTGAAAGATTCTCCTCAAACAAAGTTAAAATTAAAAAGGGGCGGGGCAGCTAGCTGGGACTAGCTCAGTCCTCAGTGTGGCGGGGTTGCTGGTGAATGGAGCATGGGCTTCCAAGTCAGAATTCGGTGCACATGCAGGCTCAGTCACTTCTGGCTGTCCCTGGACCTCAGTTTCCCTTTCTGTAAAACAAGCATCACATCACCTACCTCACAGGGAAGCCATTAGGTAATATGCAGAAATAGCAGGATGCCTGGTTTAGAGTAAGTACTCAACAAAACATTAGCTGATAACTAGTTATTGTTGTGCATTTATTTACTGTATGCCAAGTCCTCTGTTGAATGTGTAATGTGGGTTACCTAATTCAGGGTTCTTGAAGTGTGGTCCCAGGCTAGTACTATCACATTAACTGGAAACTTGTAAGAAATGCAATTTCTCAGGCCCCAGACCCGCTAAATCATAAAAGCCTATGTTTTAACTCCCAGGTAATTATGATGATGATGATTGCTAGGTTGAGAACCATCAGCTAATTTATAGTTCTTAGTACCATTATTATAGAACAAGGTGAAAATTTTATTCTTACTGATTTGTTTTTCTAAGACCACCAGAGCGGGCACAAAAGAACCAGCGAGTAGGCAAGGGTAGGAGCAAAACTGCAAATTTATTTTGGTCACCTAGCTTCAGGGAAGTAGGTGGGTAGGGAGAGGTCTGTCGGCCTCCAGCAAAGGAGGCCAAGAGAGTCGCCCGGTGAGCTCTTGGGCGGAGTTCCTGATACAGTCCCGACTGGGGGCTAGGAAGTCCATGCGGGGCGTCTGCCGGGAACGGCTTTTCTAGGATTCGGAGGGCAATAGGCGGGACACGGGCGTGTCAGGGGGCGTTCCGTAGGTGAGACCAGGTAAATCTTGGTCTCTTCAGATTGACGTCACCTGGCGCATGCCCAGTTGGTCTGCACCTTCCCGGGCTCCGGCTGCATTTTCGCACGCGTGGGAAAAGTTGGTGATGAAGAACCCGGAAGTGCGCCATCTTGCCTCCGTTCGTCCAAACAGTCCAACCTTTTATTGATAATAGTGATAAGGGGCGCCGTGGTCTGTCTGGCTACTTCCTGCTGTTAAGGGGCGTCATTAAGGTCGGGGCCTATGGTTGGTATTTGGACGTATGGATGAAGAATAAAATAAGGCACAGTATTAGTATAGGAATGAGGAATGGAAGCATTTGTTGGAATATGGACAAAACCCAGAAGGATAGTCCTGGCAAGGCTGGGGAGTATGAGATAGTTAAGAAAATTTAGTAAGTTTGAGGTGAGTGGGGGAAAGTTGAACTGATTTCTCGGCCTAGTAAGGGGGTAGGGCATGAGGGTATAATGAGGAATGAGTGCACAAAGTAGTTGTTGGCCAGGCAGCAATTAAGGAGTGGAGATTTTGTGGAGTGGATGGCTTTCCGCTTACTCCTACTACAGAGATATTGGATGGAAGGCTAGGTCCAGAGAAGGACGGCAAAACAGAATAGGTAGCCTCGCTGTCGATTAAAAAATTAATTCTTACCCGCTACCAGGAGAGTTACCCGCGGCTCGGCAAGGGTGATGGGGGTCCCTGAGTCTCGGCACCTTCAGTTGTCGTCGTCCAGATGTAGGAGCTGGAAGGAGCTCCCAGGATCCTGGGAAAGGGGGTCACGTGGAGACGCGGCACCTGTTCTCAGGGTGGGGCAATCAGACTTCCAGTGTCCTCCCTGCTGGCAAGCAGGGCAGGGGGTTGCTGGTGGACGAGGGTTAGGACATTCACTGGCCCAATGTCCTGATGCCTTGCACTTATAGCAAGGCTGCGTTGGGGCTCGGGGACCTTGCGGACACCTGTTGGCATAGTGTCCTGCCTTGCCGCACTTATAGCAGGCTCCTTTTGTAGCCTTGGAGTCTGCAGGGTGTGTGCTCTCTGGCCTGGGGTTACGACTGGACTGTAAAGCCGCCGCTAGGAGCTGTACCTTCTGTTCGAGGTGAGCCTGCCTCAGCCCTCTCCTCTCTGGAGTTATAGACCTTAAAGGCTAATTTAACTAGGTCTTGTATTGGTGTCTGAGGACCATCCTCTACCTTTTGAAGTTTTTAAGAATGTCAGGAGCTGATTGAGAAATGAAATAAGATGCCAAAATGGTGGCCCCTGTGGGGGAGGCCAGATCTAACCGGGTATATTGGGTTAGAACCTCAGTCAGTTTAGGGTAGAGGTTAGGATAACCTGGAGGTCATGCCAAGTTAAGTCATAGGCCTGACAAAGGTATCTAAATTCCTTTATGTATATGGTAGGATTAGCTGAGAAATCACCTAAACGCTTCTCAATTTTGGAAAGATTGGCCAGTGAAAAAGGGACATGTACTCTGACTACCCCCTCTGCCCCAGCTACCTCTCGCAAAGGTGCTAACACTGTAGGAGGGTGTGGGCAGAGATAGGGGACTCAAGACAGCCAGTTGGGGGCCCCGAAGGAGGCACGGGACCGAGCGGATTACTAGTAGATAAGGAGGAGGAAGGAGGAGTCTGGATGGGAGGAGGAGGAGGAGTCTGGGCAGGAAGAGAGGGGGTGGAGAGAGCGGGGAGAGAAGGAGGAGTATAGGGCAGATCGGGACGAGAGCGTAAGGCCCAAAAGCCTTGTATGTAATTAATTTCAGACCACTTGCCTAGCCGCTGGCAGAAATTGCTGAGGTCGATCACGCCACAGTGGAAAGGAAAATTAACCGCTTCCTCCTAAGGTCTTGTTCGAGCTGTAAGGTTTTTAAATTGGCTAGGAGGCACCCTAAGGGGGTGCTCTTTGGAAATTTGGACTGGGGGGGTTTCCCATTTGTTTCCTCTTTACTTACACAATGGACACAATGGAAATGGAAGTGGATCTCTGCCTGGCTTCAAAGCGTCCTTTGGAACCAGCAGAGACAGACTGGAGGCTCTTGGAGCCAAGGTGGAGATTACCTTCAGGCGGACGTCTCCGTCCTGAACGGGTCTCCCGAGCCACTTGGTGGCTCAAAAGTGGGCCTCGGACCTGCGCAGGATTTTTGGCTGAGGGAGGTAAAGAGGAGACAAGGGCACTTACCCCAGAGAGGCCGTGAGAGTGAGGGAAGCGGGTCTCAGGTCCTGGTCCGTCTGCAGCGTGGGAGCAGGAGGAGGTTCCTCAACCCCTAGAGGCCTGAGGAGGGGTCTCCTCCCGGGTTCGGCACCAACTGATTTGTTTTTCTAAGACCACCAGAGCAGGCACAAAAGAACCAGCGGGTAGGCAAGGGTAGGAGCAAAACTGCAAATTTGTTTTTGGTCACCTAGCTTCAGGGAAGAAGGTGAGCTCTCGGACGAAGTTCCTGCAGTCCCAACAGGAGTGGGGGACTAAGGAAGTTCGCGCCGTGCGTCTGCCGGGAGCGGCTTTTCTAGGAGTCGGAGGGCAATAGGCGGGACACGGGCGTGTTGGGGGGCGTTCCATAGGTGCGACCAGGTAAATCTTGGTCTCTTCAGATTGACGTCACCTGGCGCATGCCCGGTTGGTCTGCACCTTCCCGGGTGCCAGCTGCATTTTCGCGGGCGTGGGAAAAGTTGGTGATGAAGAACCCAGAAGTGCGCCATCTTGCCTCCGTTCGTACAAACACTTACCACTAAGGTGACCAATGGTCCTGGTTTGCTGGGGACTGTCCTGGATTTAGCAATGAATGACCAGTGTTTCAGGAAACTCCTCAGCAAACTGAAGGTTTTGGCCATCCTATTAAGAGCTGAAACCAAATTTCATTCTAGGAAGAGATTATGGGATTATGGCTAAAGAAAGAAAATGAGGTTTAGAGAATCTAAAGGGATGGGTGTTTAGCCCATTGGGTGGCTGGTGCTGGCGAAGACAGGTTGGTAGAGGGTCTGGCATGGGGTGAAGGCCAATTGAGAGGCCCTGATGGCAGAGGGACCATCCCTGGGACCCCCCAAGTCCCCCAGCAAAACTCAGGAATGGTTATTTTTTCAGGGACAGGGTATTGCTAGGTTGCCCAAGCTGGTCTCAAACTCCTGGGCTCAAGCAGTCCTCCTGCCTCAGCCTCCCTAGTAGCCGGGATTAGAGGTGCAAGCCACTGCACCTGGCTAGGAATGTTTATTGAGAGTGAGTTTTCTTTGTAGAAACTGAGGCAGGGGCTGAACGTCAGACTGAAATGGACAGAAGTGGAGGTCCCTGTGAGAACCTGACTTTCAAGAACTGTGTGAAGTCTTCAGTGGGCCTTGGGACGGCCACAAACCATAGGCTTGGGAACGGAGGATAGTTTGAGCCGACCTTATGTAGGTTTTAAGGCATGGAGGCCCCTGCTGAGATCTGTAATACTTATTATTCATTTGATAAATGTTCAGTATTAACTTTGTGTTACCAGGCCCTTCCCTGGGTCATAGATATAAAAATGGAAGAGATGTGGACAAATGAGATATCACAGTAGACTGTGACCAGAAAACTAACAAATCAAGCCAGGCTCTGATGGGTCCCACTTTAATGAAAACATAAGAATCCACTATGGTCAAGTGTCCATTTACACATCAAGGGCTGGGAAACTGGTCCTTTATAGGAGTGGCTTTATAGACAGTGGCTACTCCAGGCAGCTGTTTTTTTGATTAACCCGTGATCACTGAAAGGCACGGTATTCAGGAAATGAGATTAAAATGCAGCCCAGCTAGTGGTCTCAGCTCTGGCTGCACAGTAGAATCACCTGGGAAGCCTTAAAGTCTTGATGTCCGGGCCCCAACCGAGACCAATGGCACCAGACTCTTTGAAGGAGTGGTCCGGGCAGCAGAATTATTTTCCAGGCTCCCTGAGTGATTCTGTTATACAGTCTGAGTTGCGAACCACTGGTCTAGGTGGTTACAAATTCAAATTTGAGTCGATGGCATTTGCCTTCAAGTGCTTTTTTGACATCCCTCCCATCTCTCCTCTGCTCCCATTGTCCAGCTGGGCTCCCATCCTAGTGATGGGTTTCCAAGTAGTCCTGGAGCTACCACAGCACCCTGAATTTTCTCTGCTCTTCGCTGGTTTTGTACCAGGGTGTTGAGGGCCAGAGAGGCAGGGGGTGTTAACCACAGCAAGGGCGGAGAAGGGGGAGTCATGTGGGTTACACATTTAGTCATGCTGGGGAACTGGGAGGAGAAGGGCAGCCCAGCCGCCTCCCCTCCCTCAGGATGTCATGGGAGCAAGCTCAGAGATGTGTCTACCAAGTGAACCATTTAGAGCTGCTTAGAAGTTGTGGAGTGGGCCGGGCGTGGTGGCTCAAGCCTGTAATCCCAGCACTTTGGGAGGCCGAGACGGGCGGATCACGAGGTCAGGAGATCGAGACCATCCTGGCTAACATGGTGAAACCCCGTCTCTACGAAAAAATACAAAAAACTAGCCGGGCGAGGTGGCGGGCGCTTGTAGTCCCAGCTACTCGAGAGGCTGAGGCAGGAGAATGGCGTGAACCCGGGAGGCGGAGCTTGTAGTGAGCTGAGATCCAGCCACAGCACTCCAGCCTGGGCAACAGAGCGAGACTCCGTCTCAAAAAAAAAAAAAAGAAGTTGTGGAGTGGATGGATCTTCGCTCCTTTCATTTCTTCTTTCCACTCTCTAGGGCTGTGAAACTACCAGAAGGGCCTGAAGTCAAAAAAAAGAAGGTTCAAGAGGCTGGTTCATTTTCATGCCGGGTGACACTCAACAGTACAGTGAGAATCTGCTAAAACATGATTGTCTCCCCGGAAGAATATATATATATACACGGAATTTTGCATACGATTTCAGGGGTGTCAGCCATCCCACCTGTAACCCTATGGAGCCAAGGTTAACAACCCCTGTATGAGGTACCTGGGTCCTGTCAGAGGCATTTGAACCAGAGCAACTCCATCTTGAATAGGGGCTGGGTAAAATAAGGGTAAGACCTACTTTCCCAGACAGTTAAGGCATTCTAAGTCACAGGATGAGATAGGAGGTCGGCACAAGACACGGGTCATAAAGACTTTGCTGATAAAACAGGTTGCAATAAAGAAGCTGGCTAAAACCACGATGGCCACAAGAGTGACCTCTGGTCGTCCTCACTGCTGCACCCCCACCAGCGCCATGACAGTTTACAAATGCCATGGCAATGTCAGGAGGTTACCCTATATGGTCTAAAAAGGAAAGGCATGAATAATCTGCCCCTTGTTCCCTTGTTCAGCATATAATCAAGCCATAACCATAAAAATGGGCAACCAGCAGCCCTTGCTGCTGCTCTGCTTATGGAGTAGCCATTCTTTTATTCCTTTACTCTCTCATTTAACTAGCTTTCACTTTGCTCTATGGACTTGCCCTGAATTCTTTCTTGAGCAAGATCCAAGAACCCTCTTTTGGAGTCTGGATCAGAACCCCTTTCCGATAACAGTTCCAAACCTTGAGGGGTCCTCATGAATCAGATGAAGGAAGGAAGAAGTACCCAGACAACTTTGCCCAGAGAGCCAGCAGCTGTCTTGTAGATAAGAACCAGCCCAGCCGCAATTTACCTTCCTGTGGTAAGAACTTTTATTTTTACCTAAATTTATCTAATTAAGTGGTTCTCAAACTTTAAGGTGGAATAGAGTCTCCTGGGAAGGTTGTTCAACACAGATTGCTGTGCCTCACCTCAGAATTTCTGATTCATTAGGTCTGGGGTGGGATCAGATAACTTGCATTTCTAGCAAACTCCCCGGATACAGAAGCTGCTGGTCTGAGGGTCACATTTTGAGAGCCACTTATCCAGTGATTTCACCTCTGCTCATTAGCCCAGGCGCAGGGCTGATGACAGACTAGGAAGCTGGATTTGAGTCAGAGCTAATGGTTTAGCACATAATTGCCAGGATGTACATTCCACTGAAAGCATCTGTCAGTTCCTCGCTTGGTATAAACCCAGCTTTCCTTTATATTTAAATTTCCATATTAGCATGGTAATGAGCTATTTGGGATGACGTGGAAACCCAGCAGCTATGCTAAGTGAAAATCCAGCTTGCACAGAATAGCCCACCTTTCCGAGTGCTTAGGGACTCAGAGTCCCTAAGAGTTCTCGGCAGTTAGATTTTTTCTTGTTCTTTACATTTACCATAGTTGTGCACATTTTAACCAAAATGCAAGTGTTGGAGAAGCACACTGGGAGCCCACTTGCCTCTGTGTGAAAACTTCCCATAATTAAGGGAAGCTGACCATGGGCGGGCACTTGGAGCTCACTGCCTCCTCCTCGCTGGGCAGACTCTTGCAGCTGTTAAAGGCAGAGGAGTGACCTTTTTAGTCATCAAATGAATGCAGATGAAGCTTCCTCTGGTTGGATGAAGCTGAACCGGATCCTGAGGAATAGTGAGTCCAGGGCTGGATTTCATTTCGATGCCAGGCCTGATGTTCTGGGCCAGTGACTACTCAGTCTTCATTGCGCCCGCAACTCTCCTGGGATCTTGTTAAGATGCAGATCCTGACTCAGCAGGTTGGGACAGGGCCCAAAAGTCTGCATTTCCAGAAAGCTCCTGGGTGATGACAATGCTGACATCTGTGACACCTGGGAACTTCGGTTCACAGCCTCTTTAGAAGTGTGCGGAGATGAAAGTGGACTTTAAAATAGTCCTGGTATGGACCTGGGAATCTGGGATCCTTGAGAACGGGAAACCTTCGATCTTCAAAAGTGATGGAAGTAGTGGGCCCAAAATGTGGCTAAAATCTTCATCTGGTCAATGAACACCCTCTTCATCTACTGAGTACAAGGATTATGAGGGACCAAGATTTCTGGGAGCTCCTCCAGGTCAGAGCATTCCTCTTAATGCACAGATCCCCACAGCTCACCATCCTCCTGAGGCTGGGAACCCCTGTGTGGCACAGGTTTTAATGTTCTCTGCAGTCCTGATGTGGGGCTCAGGGTTCAGTGTGTGCTGCCTGAATGAATGGACATGTTCGACCATCCTTTTTTTGTGGCTAATAAACGTCAGCCCGTTACTAAGTGTTCAGTGGCATAGCCCACTCTGACACATCTTAAAAATTAGATGGAGGAGCCACCGGAGTGTGAGGTTTGAGCAGAGCAGAGACATAATTTGACTTCCATTTTACCAAAAATTTTCTGGCTGCTGTGTTGAGAATAAACTGCAAAACAACAAGAATGAAATAGGCATGAAAGATGGCAGCTCAGGGTATAATGCTAGCAGTGGAGGTGACAAGAAATGGGCAGATTCTGGATATATTTTGGAGTCAACAGATTTGTTGAGTGTGAGATGCAGGAGAAAGAGAGGAACGAAGGATAACTCCAAGGTTTTTGGCCCGCGTAACTGGAAGCATGGAGTTGCCATGAGCTGAGCTGGGGAAGGCTACATGTGATGCCGGTATGGGAGGGTGAAAATCAGGAATTCCGTTTTGGACTTGTTAACTTTGAGACTGGGTACCTGACACATCCAAGTGAGATATCAATTTGGCAGCTGGATATATGAGTGGGACTTGTGAGAGTTGCACGTTGGAGACGTACAACTGGAAGCCCACAGCAGATAAAGGCATCTAAGTCTCAAGACTTGATGAAGTCATCAAGAAAGTGAGTGTAGGTAGAGAAGAGGACCAAGTGCTAAGCTCTGGGGTGTTCCAAAGTTAACAGATTAGGTGGAAGATAAGGACTAAGAAAGAAGTGACCAGTGAAGGAGAAAAACTAAAAGATGGCAGCATCCTAGAAGCCAATGGAAGTCTCACGAGGAAGAGCGAGTGTTCAACTGTGTTACTGCTGCAGGGAGCTCAAGTATGAAAAGGCTGAGAACCAGTCTTTGAATTTAGCCAAATGGAGGCCATTGGTGACTTTGAGAATGGTGGTGGTGATGTAGTGGCAGCTGAAAGCTCACCTGGAGCAGTTTAAAGAGAAAGAAATGAGACGAATGCATGACAGTGAACATAGATTGCTTTTTTTTTTTTTTTTTTTTTTGAGACAGAGTCTTGCTTCGTCGCCCAGGCTGGAGTGCAGTGGCCGGATCTCAGCTCACTGCAAGCTCCGCCTCCCGGGTTCACGCCATTCTCCTGTCTCAGCCTCCCGAGTAGCTGGGACTACAGGCGCCCGCTACCTCGCCCGGCTAGTTTTTGTATTTTTTCGTAGAGACGGGGTTTCACCGTGTTAGCCAGGATGCTCGATCTCCTGACCTCGTGATCCGCCCGTCTCGGCCTCCCAAAGTGCTGGGATTACAGGATTGAGCCACCGCGCCCGGCCATAGATTGCTTTTAAGATGGTTTCTTGCTGGGCTGGGTGCGATGGCTCACGCCTGTAATCCCAGCACTTTGGGAGGCAGAGATAGGTGGATCATTTGAGGTCAGGAGTTCGAGACCAGCCTGGCCAACATGGTGAAACCCTGCATCTTAACTAAAAATACAAAAATTAGCTGGGTGTGGTGGTGTATGCGTGTAGTCCCAGCTACTTGGGAGGCTGAGGCAGGAGAATCGCTTGAACCTGGGAGATGGAGGTTGCAGTGAGCTGAGATCATCACACTGCACTCCAGCCTGGGCGACAGATCAAGACTCTGTCTCAAAAAAAAAAAAGGGGGGGGGGATGGTTTCTTACAAAAGAGAGCAGAGAATCAAGTGGTATCTGGCTGAAAAAGTGGGTCAAAAGAAGGTTTTGTTTTTCTTTAAAATGAGAAAGATCCAGTAGAGGGGGAAATTGGTGTTACAGAGGAGGGCTGAGGGGCCAGGACAATGCCTGGTATGTGCTAGTGCTCGAGGAAGCGGCTTGGCTTCAGCCAGGAGCATGGAGGGTTCATCACTAACAACTAAGAAGGTAGAGCAGGTGGGTGCAGATGCTGCAGAGTGGGCAGAGGGGGTGAAAGAAGTCTGTGGAAATTCTGTTCAGCTGTTTTCAACCTTCTCAGTGACGGAAGAAGTATCAACTGAGAGTGAGGGAGATTTGACACACACAGAGAAGGCAATGTGAAGATGGAGAAGTAAAAGATATGGAGATGCTGGCCTCCCAAACTGGAGTGATGGAGCCACATGCCAAGGAATCTTAGCAGCTACCGGAAACTGGGAGAGGTAAGGAGCAAAGGCCCTCCTGGCACCTTCATTTCAGGGCAGTGATACTGAGTTTTGATTTCTGGTCTCCAGAACTGTGAGAGAATACATTTCTCTTTTAAGCCACTAAGTTTGTGGTAATTTGTTACAATAGCCACATGAAACTAATATAGAACTAGAGGAGAAAGAACTGACTTACCAGTTCCTAAGACCCACTGCCTTGTTCACTACCATATACCCAGCACCCAGCCCAGCGCCTAGCATACAGTAGTGCCCAATAAATATTTGTGGAAAGAACGAATGGGCAGGAAGACAGGCCTGAGTGGTCCACTACATTGCCTCTCTCCCCACTCTGCAGTCTAGCCTTCTCTGCCTCCAGCCCAGAGGGCATGAGAAGCATCCTCCAGCACCCAGGTTTACATGTTTCAGCTAGAGTTGCCCATAAGAGCTACCCAGAGAGGGTTTTGGCTTGTATTCCCTGGAAAACGGAGCCTGAGAGGTTCAAGTTGGTCAAGTACCCGCCGTATTTAATCAACAAAGAAGTGAAATCACATTGTGCCAAAGACTGTAACCCCAAGGATGGGGGAAGAGGGCAGTTTCCATGAAAAGGAATGTCAGGCAGATAATCCAATAGGTGTCCTGGACAAAGAGCACCGTTTCTGGGCTCCTCACCACAGTCCTAGGTTAGCTTTAGTCCTCCAGCTACTTCGAGGTGCACATTATTGTCCCATTCACAGGCAGGGCAGCTCAAGACTAAGGCAGGTCATTTGCCCAAAGGCACACAAAGGTCGGTAGCAGGGCTAAAATCCAGATCTGCCCAGCATCAAGAAGCAGTGCCTCTAAATGCTGTGCTAGCCTGCCTTCATCCTTCGGCTCTGCGCAGGAAGGAGACACCCCTGGCCACCAGTGGGCTCCTCCTTACTTTAGATCTGGTTAGGACCAAGGTCATGCTCTGTAAGAGGTGGATGTTCTGGGCAGAACACCAACAACTCACAAGGTTCTCAGCAAAACTTCAGGAATATTGGAGTAAAAGGAAATAAGACAGGTACGTGTTTCTCTTCTTTATTAATCAGTCGAGATATATAAAGACTTAATAGAAAGTTACATAAAAGGCTCAAACATCATTGAGATCTTCAGGCATCACTCTCGTTTCACGACAATGGCCACCTGTTAAGACTATGAAACAGAAGCTGGGCACTCACGAGCGCACGATAATTCAAGTATCTTTCATTCCAAGTAAACTCGACATGGAATTTCAAACACGATGGGCTACCAACGGAGGGAACCTGTCTGTGGCTCCAGATTTGCTGTAATGTCTGAGGGGCCTTTGGGTTAGAGTTGCCATATTAGTGGGTCATGTCTCCTGGCAAAGCGAGACAGGCCCCAGGAGGCCAGCCAGGCGTTCTCCACAGCAAGTGTCATGAGAAGGAGGTGGGAAAAGTCCTAAGAGAAACCATCCAGGTGTCCCCTGTGTGGCAAACTGCACGGGTAGTAAGTGGCCATAGCCCGAGTGGAGAGGATGGCTAGGATTATCTCTGGAAAAAAAAGCAGCCCTCTAAAGAGGGTGTCAAATAGTGGAGGAAATCTGAGAGCACACAATGGCAAAGGCATAGGGTGAGGACATTTCAGGAAGGCTGTGCTCCAGGAGATGTGAGAGTAGCACTATTCTCCGGAAGACCAGTGGGAACATGAGGATGTCAAACAGCCACAAGTCCCAGTTGGCTCCTCAGTCATGGTGTGGCGTGGCCAACCAGGTTTCCCAGTCTGACCCTGGTAGATGATGATGGAGAAGATGATGGAGGGATGCCACAGGGCACACTCTACACTCTACTCTGGCCTATCTGGAAGCTACCTCAGTCATGACGGCCCACTTCTACAAATGGGGCATTATTTACTCACTTCACTTATGGGGAAATGAGTTCATGGGAGATGAACGCTTACCAGAGGCTCAACAGCAGAGGCTACAGAAGACCAACCCTTAACTAGTCTCTCTCAGGCACTATGGAGTTCAACTGTGAGCCAAGAGCAGGATGGATGAACAGATGCACTGTCCCTTCTGTCCCAACCATGTGGTTGAAATGCCTGTCTTCTCACCTTTATGGCCAAGGTCTCTCTTCTATGTCAGCTGATCTGCTTCCAGTGAGACTACCCCACTCAGTGCCGTCGAGGAGTTGCAGCCCCATGGTGGGTATGGGTTATGCTTGTAGTGGTTGGTGCCCAGCAGGAGTTTTCTGGCTGTGGACACCGCCCTGTGTGCAGGGCTTCTTCTCCTACTCCACCATGCTCTTGGTTCTGAGCATCTCCATCCTCACTTCTTCCTGCCTGCCTTTCCTCCGCCTCACCTCCAGTTTGCAGCTGCCATCAAACTACACACGTACCTGCTGCAGATGCCACTTAGGGAAGCATAAGGATTGGGAAGAGCTTTGTCCTTTTAGTGTTTAAAATACCTCTTAACATTATAGGATCTAAGGAAACTCTGAAGTGCCTCATCTGGAATGTTCTCTCTTATCCTTCCTTTTAGGAACAGAAAAAGGGGCAATTTAGTCAAATAAGAAGTTTGATTTCCAACAAACAAAAGTCTCAACTATCTCCTTTTGTAGCAGAATCACTCTCCAGCTGGGCCCCTTAGTGCTGGTGATCTTGCCGAGGTAGGAACACAGCGCATTTTCAGAACCCAGGTGTCCTGGCATCCAGTTGGGTGCTCACTTTCCTTGGGTTTCTTTCTCCAGAGTGGCCAGGCCACCTGCTGAGGATGTTCTAGTTTGCATAGTGACCTGATTTGTAACATCTAGAAAATAAGGTCACCAGCTGTGCTGCCTTATATTCTGACCTTTTCTTTGGTGCACCGTTGTTCCTGTTGTCGCTCCACTCCCACCCCAGGTGGAAAAACTCCAGTCTTTGGCTCACACCAGCAGCACCTGATGGGGGTTGGGGGTGAGCATCATCAGGGAGCTGGGGAGACTGCCCCCTTGTGGAAGGTGTATGAGAGCCACACATCAGCCCAGCCTTCCTTACTTGTCAGATCATATTATAGTCAAGATTCAACAGGTCAATAAAAATTGCCAAAAAGGCAACCAGTACTACTTTTACAAATACTGGAAGGGGTCTGCTCATTGACTGGGTTTACAGAAGTGGTAGTCAGTTAACTCCAAGGGAAGATGGCTTCAGGTGTTGGTGCTGTTTTAGTGATAACAGTATTGAATCGTCTTCGGTTAAGATCCAGCATGAACTGGAGTCTTCTGCATGGTGTCCACATTAGGTTACTTTGACATGTCAGTGTGTTCATATCAGAGAGGCACCAAGCAGCACAGCCAATGTGAAAAGCAGCAAAAGACAGATCTGAGAAACCCAGAGCCTCCTCAGACCCCTGGGGAGGGCAGAGAACTTAACCCATACTGTCTGAAAAACAAATGGACACGTTTGCAAAGCCAATCAGCTTACTTTAGTTTATACATTTCCAGGATAATGAAAACCCCTTTTAGAACTGACATGCTCATGACAGCCACTCCCTTCAGCAAAATACAATCTGTTTTCTAATATTTGCATCCCCAACCATAGGAAAACCCTCTGGGTAAATACCTCTCTCTTCTCTCATTTCTAGGCCATGAGTAGGGTCTCTTTCCCTCCCAGGTTTGACCCATGGCCTGAGGCTTCCAGCTACAGTTCCCATTCACTTCTGTCCTCTCAGTCACTCTACTTTCAGATTGAGTTGAGTTTTGGCACTGATGGGAAAACTCAGTTAAAAAACAACAATATTCCAGATATGTTACCAGAGAGGTCTGCTGAACACTTGAAACTTCACCAGGCAGTGAGCCCAGACCCCTTTAATAAAATAACAATCACTAAAATAATTTAAAAATCTATAAAAGACATCCAAGCTCAGACACTGTGGATGGGGGGTAAGGGGAAGAAGCTTGTTCATGGCTTGTTTTGTACTTTGTATGTGGATAAACACTTCCACATCAAACCAACACTATGTAGTTACAATAAACAACACACCCACCGAGAGAGGGGCAGGAATCGGGTTGAATCAACACATGGGGAGGCCAGGGGCACTGGGATGCTGCTTCTGCTTACAGGCGGCTTCCTTGTCTCTTGTGAGAGGTGGGAAAGCCCGTGCCCTCTGGGCAAAGCCAGACCCTGTCTGCTCCCTGCCCACCCACCCTTCTCCCTTCCTGTACCAGATCCTTGGGCCAAGGGTTGTGGTTAGAAATGGTTTCAGTGCAGTTAGGTGGGGAGGGGCCCCGAGGGATGGCCAGGCCACAGTCACTGTGCCCAGGGCCTCAGGCCTGTCACAAGATCACACATTGCAGTTTGTGGGTGCCTGTGGCCCGGTCTCCCCGCCATTTGGTTTTCTTCTTCTTCTTCTGGCTTTTTTCCGGAATCTGTTGCCTTTTGAAACAATGAAGGGAAGAAAGACAAAGTCAGAAGGGGCTTTGCTTCTCCTCTGCCCCTCTCCTCCCTAGCCCCAGATCTGAGGCAGAGGAGGCCTGTTGTGGCAGGGTTAGTGGGTGAGGGGATGGGGATGCCATGCCTCACCCAGTGATTGTCCTGGCCACTGGAGTAGGGCCTGGCAGGATAGCTTCTCCTGAGGCAATGAAACAGGGAGACAGGGGAGGGGATAACCTAAATCGCCCTACTGATGGGTATGACTGACATTATGTTGTGGCTACATTTACATAAATCGCAAGCTACATCACGATTTGTCTTATAGGGTGCTGGTTTCTATTTCTGTGTTTCATAGTTTAAATAAAATGATGGGTCAACTAAGCATAAAAGCCATTTCATGTTTTCTGTTAACTTTTCCTATGTCTAAAACCTGACCTTGGCACTATTGGTTCACAACCAAGACATCACCATAGGCTACCTGATGGCAGCACGTCCTAATTGGAGGCAAAATGCCTAAGATAAAATAGTTTCTTTCTTTTGTAAAGATGGCATTTCACTATGTTGCCCAGGCTGGTCTTGAACTCCTAGCCTCAAGCAATCCTCTTTCCTCCACTTCCACCTTTGCCTCTGAGTGCTGGGATTACAGAAATGAGCCACCACACCTGGATGAGAAAATCATCTTGAGAGTGCAAAACTGCCAGCAAGAACATAAAGCGAAGACTGTAATATTTCCTCATTATGCTGGGGGAATAATGAGAAGATGAGCTTTTTAAGCATGTTGGGGGATGTGTGTATAGTGGGGGTTAGAGCCCCGGGGCTGATCTCACAGCTCATCAGCAGCCCTTGAAGGCGCCAGCATACAGGCCACAAACTCAACGCACAATGTCTGAGACCCACTGGTTAGGCTGCTGTGCATGTTGAAGATTTGGGAAATGGGATAGATCGGTGACAGGAGATGCAGCCAGATGCAATCATGACTCATTTTAGTCATGAGTGCATGAGGTGATTGAGATCTGGACCCTGACCATGCAAAGGAATATACAAGAAACTTTCATTACGATTGCTGACAATACTTGGAGATTGACAGCTGGTGGAGTCAGGAAAGGAGATACGTATGCAATGCCTCTGAAATTTGAACCTTGGAATCAGAATATTGGTTGTTCATGGGAAATATCAAAGGGTGCTCTGATATCAGGACATGGAAGAGGAGAAAGACCTAGTTTGTAAGGTGTCGAAAGCTTTGGAGTGAGGAGAACACTGAAGTCAGGCTGGAGGGAGCTGCCTTCCAGGGAGCCTGAGCCACTGCCTCAGACAGGAAGGCATTTCCATTTAGCACGTGCAGCAGACTTCACCCACAAACCCGTTAGCAGCTGTGGGGAGGGCAGAGGTGGGTGGAAAGAGCAAAAGAAAGAAATGGAAGGAGGGACAAGAAATCCAACATAGGCCCAGAATTCTACAGCCTCATGGCCTCAGAAGAGGAGCTGCTTCCTCAAGCTCCCAGCTGCCTCCAGGAGCCAACCCATGCTGTGGAGGCCTGCTTCTAGGGAGGGGGCAGTGCTCACCTAATTACTCTCACGAGGTCATGGAAGGCTTTGTCGACATTGAGAGGTGGGTCCTTGGCACTGGTTTCTATGTACGGAATCTGGAAGGCAAAGCTCAACTTGGTCAAAGTGGCACAGAGATCCTCAAAGCCCTGTTCTACCCTTAAAAATGCTCAGAGGTTCTGAGGAACCCAGATGCTTTCAAAACACGCCACAGAAGCCCCAGCCCCCAACAGCCTCAGGCATCATTTGGGGCTTCTCACTCTTTCAGGTTGGAAAGTGTTACTAATGGCTTTTCCAATTCCCTCTTGTTCTCTAGGCACAGAGATATTTAATAGCTCCCTAAAAATAGAATAAAGTGATCTTTTTACATACTTGAAGATGAAAGACTGTTTCATTTATTAAAGTCAAATATATTCTGATTCTACCCATTTTTCTTTCTGAGGTCTGTTTCTCCACCTTGGGATGACTTCTGCCCCTCTTTCTGGGCCCCTCCAGAGTGGACGCTGGTAGAAAAGGCTGAGGAGAGACTGGGCCATGACCAGGACTCTGGGCCCGGGTGACCCTGGCCCATCTGTGCTGGCCCCCACCCTGGCCCAGCTCTTGTTTGGTCTGTATCTATGAGCCTGGGAGCTCAACCATGTTTACACAAGGTTTTTGTCTGCACGTTCAATGCTGAGAAATCATCACCCGGCCGAAAGGGTGCAGACAGCGGGAGACGTGACCGTGGTGGCCCCACAGAGCAGGTTTCCAGGGCCAGAACTGCACAAAGCCTCAGGCTGGCAGAGGGAGGAGAACAAAGACTCTATGAGGTCAGGACACACTCCTGAGCGCTCACCTTCTCCTACAGCAGGGACCCCGCCAAGGCAGGAAGTGTTCGTTCCCCAAAGACGGGGAGCAGGGTGGGGAACACACAGGCCTTGCTTGATGAGACAGACGGAAGTAAGCTGAGTGTGATTAGACTGAATAACTTGGTTATTTTTCATAAGTTTTTTCTGATTACAAAATTAATGCCTTTCATTATAATATGCTGGAAAAAGAAAAGCACAGTGAAGAAAAGAAAAATAACACTTCAAATGCATGGAGGAGGGCGACAGGGTAAACTGTTGTTTTAGAGGAGTAGATTGTAAATCATTGCTCAGAACACAAACCAGTCAGTATCTTCCCATCCATCATCATCACGTGAGGTCAGATGTGCACACTTTTGCTGTAGCCAACAGACACACAAAGGGCAGAGCACAAAAGGCAGAGCTTAAGCCTTTGAAATATTCATTGGACAAATATTTGAGTCTCTGATAACACTAAATGGAAACTGCTCTTCATTGTGGGCTGTTTGGCTTTCCAGGTCTCACTATCCCTGACCTCATTTAGTCCTCACATTAACCCTCTGAGGTAAGCAAGTATCTCCATTCTGCAGCTCGGGAGACTGAGCTCAGAGTGACGCACTTGCTCAAGGTCAACAGCGGCCAGCAGAGAATCAGGGTTTGAACCGGGCACACTTTCCACTTTCTCCTGGCCCTGGTAAGGGGTGCTGAGGTCTGCTTTGGAGCCTCTTCCAGGCTGGACACCAAATCCGGCCAAGGCAAGTGCCCCTGATAAGTGGCCAGTAGAGTCCTATGGGGCCCCTGTGAGTCAGGACAACATGCTTCCCTGCGCACACCCAGGGGAGGCAGGAAGGCACTGCAGCTAGAGCTGGGACCTACCTGGAGCCCCTTCACATCCTGTACTCCTGCCGGCTCAGTAATGGCCCAGGCTCCAGGGCCTCAGACCACTGCCACCTGTGGTCCCACCCCATCGCTCAGAAGTCCCTGAGTTGTATGATCCCCCCCAGGTCCCAGACACCTTCTACTTTCTTTCTAGGGGACCTGCCTCTACCACTGAAGAAACACTGATGTGCATTACCTGGATTCCTGGAATTGCAGGATTTCAGTAGCAACAAGACTTAAACTAAGGGGAGCCCTTCAATAAACAATAGTTTCATTTCCAAAGACCAGGACTGCAGGGGTGACCAGGCAACAGCTTTTACACATCTCCTGACCCCCTCTACACACACGCACACACCTACATTGTGTTTGGTCGCCATTTCTTTTCCTTGCTCCCTGGTGATTTTCCTTAAGTGCATCAAATCGACCTTGTTGGCCACGAGGATCATCGGGAATGACTCCCTGGGAAATAAAGGAATAGCAGCTCTGTGAGGTTTCCACCACCCTCACACCTAGTTAAGGTGGCACAGCCACATCTCAGGCATAGCACAGTCAGCCTACAGCACCTCCCCAGTCAGCCTGGACTGCAGTCCCTTCCCTCCTCCTTTCCAGAGAGAGGTTAGGTTTAGGGGAAAGGGCCTAGGGGCTGCTGGCTGTCTTGGCTTGAAGCCTCAGGTCCACTGCAAGGCCAATGGTGAGGCCTTGAGGGGCTGTTGGTCAGGGGCTGGCTCCCCAGACCTGGTTCCCATCTCTTGGGTCACTCAGATGTACCAACCACACAGCCAGCTGCACCATTACGATGCCTCCCAGCAGAGGGCATCAAGAGGCATGGTCACTGTAAAGATTCTTATTGACATGGGTCAAATTTTGTCCAAAACTGAATGAAATGACAATCTTACCGCATCTTTGGCAGCATTGTGTATTTCCATTTTCAGAAATTATAATTTCACAGGTGAAAAATGGTATTTTACTATCTTCCTTATATTTCTTTGATTAGCAAGAAAGTTGAATATTTTCCCACATCTGAGCCATTTTTGTTTTTTCTTTCGCAATTCATGTATTCAGAGTAAAACCCACGTTCATCTGTGGGAGCTTTATGTGTATGTATGTGTGGCCCTTTACCTGGTAAACTGATTAACACTTTCTCTTTGGAATACATGTTAGCTAGATTTTTTTCTGTCTTTAATGGAATTCACTCAAGTATTGTTCTTTTCCTATTAGTTTGTGCTTTTATTTTCATTGCATAGCCTCTTTGAGACTCAGCAAGACAAAATGAGTATAAGCCAAATTTCAAATTATTTAATTACTCCACATAAGGCTTAAAAAAATCCAAGTCTTTAATTAGGGGCGCGCGCGCGAGAGAGAGAAGAGCGCGAAAGCGAGCACGCCCTAGGAGGCAGGCGCAGGCCTCTTCGCGGTACTCTCACCTGTGTTTGATGCTCACCTGTCTTTGACGCGCAGGATGAGCTGGTGGAAACGGTCCACATGCTCGAAGCTGGCCTTGTCGGTGACGGAGTAGACGATGAGGAAGCCATCTCCCGTGCGCATGTACTGCTCCCGCATGGCGCTGAATTCCTCCTGCCCGGCTGTGTCCAGAACTGGGGTGGGATGAGGCCACTCAGGGGCTGTCCTCATCCACCCTGCAGCCCCCACAGCCTGCAGACTCCCACACTGCTGCCGCTGTCCCTACCATGGCTCAGTCCAAGCTGTCCCACGAGAGGCTGCACAAGCTCTTTCTCTGGGGCTGCTGGAAGGGTCCCAGCTGAAGCCCCCCCCCTCCCCCGCCCCGACCTTAAAGCCTGCTTCAGGGTTAGGCTCTGACTTATTGTGGACCCACCAAACCCTTCTCCTCCAATTTCAGCCCATGTGCTTACTGGGCCTAAGTTCTCTGATCTACAGAGGCGCCTCATGAAGTCAGTGATGAACTACATCATTATGTGCTACATAATCCCTCTGGCCAGATCTGGGCTTGGATCCCTGCTGCAAGGCCTATAAACTGTGACTCTTTGGGAGGTTGCCTGACTCTCTGAGCCTCCCCTTTCCTCCGCTATAGATGAAAACAGTGCCTCTACCTTCTACGCCCTAGGGCAGGAGAGCTTATTTATGGACATGCCTCGGGGAACGCCCTGAAGAGGCCATCTGGGCAGGAAGGGCTTCTCAGCCCCCAAGGGGACAGATACCAGGGAGACCCTGGGGGAGGAGTGGCCCCTCACAACCAGGGCATTTCCTCCCAGGCTGGGACTGGAAGCTCTTCCTCCTAACCCATCCATCCCCTCAACTACTCCTGCCCAAATGCTCTCGCTCCTTGCCCCCACCTTCCTCCAGCCTCCTTCCTGCGGAGGGAAAGTCTCGTCCCTCTGCTCACAGCCACAGCTCAGTAGGCAGGGTGGGGTTCCTTTTAGCAGTGCAGGCCTGACCCCTTCCTGCCCTCTGGGAGAGTGGAGTCTGAACCTGCAGCATCCTCCAAGCACCTGCTCATGGCTTAGCCTCCCCTGCATCTTCCCAGTCCCTCTACTGTCTGACCAGATCCACTTTCCCCTCTCCCGGGAGGCAGGGGAGCAGGTGGTTACAGATTTTCGAGCCAGCCCACTGGGCAGAGTCTGGCTCCTCATGCCTGGGTGTGACCCCAGGCAAGCTACCCTCTCTGTGCCACCATTTCCTAAAATGGGGATGGTCAAGGTAGTTTTCAGTTAATATATGTAATGCCCTCTGTGCAGTGCCTGGCACAAAAGCCCTATAGGAGGGTCCGCTGTGAGCTTGCATCCTCACTGGGGTCTTCTCTCCCGCTCTGGCTACCCTTGCAGCCCAGGACGCTTTCCTCCAACTCCCCCTTCCCTCCCCTTCTCCATTGGCTTTGGTGAAGGGACTCTGACTTGGCTGCTGCTGGAGCCCCAGGACTGACGCCAGCCCCATGCCAACGCCTCCGGGAACACTTCTGGCCGCCCGTGAAGTTGTCCCCAGCAGGACTGTTAGCTCCCAGGGGTAATGGCAGGTCTGTGCCAGTCACCTGTCTACTCAAGTCCTGGCCAAAAAGTAGCCCCGAATAGTACCTGAATGAAAAATAAATGTGAAGTCTGTCCAATCTTGTTCATTCATTTAAGGAATGTCTGAGTGCCTGCTGGGTGGCAGGAAGTGTTCTAGGCCCCATGGACAGAAGGCGAATGAGAACAAATCCTTGCTTTTATGGGACTCACCATCTAGTAGTGAGACAGATCAACAAATGAATGGCTGTTATTTTAGTGGAGATAGATACACAGTGTGAAGAATGATATAGTTGGCTGAGGGTCACTGGCAGAAGTTGGTGTCATTTTGGATAGGGAAGGAGGACCACTATCAGAAGGTGACATTTGAACAGTGACTAAATGAGGGGCCAGAGGGAGCCACATGGCCTAGCGGAAGAGCACTCCAGGCAGAGGAAACACAACAAATTCGAAGGCTCAAAGTGGAGGTGTGCAAGGGAAAGAAGGGGAGTGAAGGGCATGTGAAGGATGGAGAGGAGGTGGGGGCAGACGGTGGGGCCTGCCACACTGTGTAAGGTTTGCTTGGTTCTAAGCAAGACAGGGGCCACTGGAGAGTTTGCGCAAAAGAATGGCATACTCTGGCCAGGTGCGGTTGGCTCACTGCAACCTCCGCCTCCCGGGTTCAAGTGACTCTCCCGCCTCAGCCTCCCGAGTAGCTGGGATTACAGGCGCCCACCACCATGCCCAGCTAATTTTTTGTATTTTTAGTAGAGATGGGTTTTCCTCATGTTGGCCAGGCTGGTCTTCAACTCCTGACCTCAGGTGATCCACCTGATGCACCCGATCCACTGAAGATGCAGGATTAGCCTCTAATTCTAGCGCTTTGGGAGGCCGAGGCAGGTGGATCACCTGAGGTCAGGAGTTCAAGACCAGCCTGGCCAAATGGTGAAACTCTGTCTCTACTAAAAATACAAAAATTAGCCAGGCGTGGTGGTGAGCACCCATAATCCCAGCTACTCATGAGGCTGAGGCAGGAGAATCACTTGAACCCAGGAGGCAGAGGTTGCAGTGAGCCGGGATAGCGCCATTGCACTCCAGCCTGGGAGACAAGAGTGAAACTCCGTCTCAAAAACACTTTTTTTAAATGAAAAAGAAAGAAAAAGAATGGCATGCTCTGGAGGACATCTTGAAAAGTTCATTCTGGCTGCTGGGGAAAACAGAGCAAGAGTGGAAGCAGGGACCCAGTGAGGACGCTAGCACAAGAATCCAGGCAACACACGCTGGTAGAGCCGAGGGCGGGGAGTGGGTGCTGGGGGAAGTGACCAGACCAAGGCCACTTTCCAAGACAGAGTCAACAGGAGCAGAGCTTTCTGGAGGAAAGTGCGGGGATAGAGAGGTGAGAGAAGGAGGCACTGAGGATGATGCCTGTTTCTGGCCTGAGTGTCTGGGGGAATAGTGATGCCAGATGCTGAGGTGGGGAAGTCTGGGTGAGAAACAGGGTTTGGGGGACTCAGTTTTTGACACAGGCTTCAGAGCCTATTAGACACCATGTATGACTTCCAAAAGGTGTCTGGGGACTTAAGTCAGATGTAGAGAAGAGAAGAGGGGGCAAGAGATACAGATGTGGGAGTTGCCAGTGTATAGATGGCAAGGAAAGCCACAGGACAAGCTATCTGGGGACGCCTGGGAATCCACATCTCCTTAGGCAGGCACCTTTACACAGTACCCAAGAAAGTAGCCTCTCCCCACAGCCCATCATTGCTGGACATCCCCTGGAGTCATTCGGCACTTCAGAGGGGCCAGTGACGGACACGAGGACCCAAGAGGTGCCCAGGGCATAAAAGCAGCTCATGGCTACTTCTGCTCCTTCCCTGGGCCTCAGTCTCATGTAGGAAATGAGGGGCGGGGCTCCGGGACCAGTAGATCCTTACAGCTCTGGTATCCTAGAACTACTTCATCTGGATGTGAAATGAAGAGGTCAGAAGACAGGACCTACAGCCAAGGACCGAGTAGTTTCCCCAGTATTTCCCAGGAGGGAGCAGGAAGACCACACCTTCAACTGGAGGGACTGTAGCCTTTTTTTCTTAGAAAAAAAAAAGAATTCCACTCAGAACTGCATTTAATAAAAGAGATGGAAACAGTA
Source organism: Rhinopithecus roxellana (assembly GCF_007565055.1). Lineage (NCBI taxonomy): Eukaryota > Metazoa > Chordata > Mammalia > Primates > Cercopithecidae > Rhinopithecus > Rhinopithecus roxellana. Next base: position 186,673,686 of record NC_044549.1, on the reverse strand, counting down.
TGCATTTGGCTGAAGTGTGGATGGAAAGGCCTGAATTGAAAAGCAGAAGATGGCTGGGCTCGGTGGCTCGCACCTGTAATCCCAGCACTTTGGGAGGCCAAGGCGAGTGGATTACCTGAGGTCAGGAGTTGAAGACCAGCCTGGCCAACATGGTGAAACCCCATCTCTACTAAAAATACAAAAAATTAGCTGGGCGTGGTGGTGGGCACCTGTAATCCCAGCTACTCGGGAGGCTGAGGCAGGAGAGTTGCTTGAACCTGGGAGGCGGAGGTTGCAGTGAGCCAAGATCGCATCATTGCAGTCCAGCCTAGGCAACAAGAGCGAAACTCTGTCTCTAAATAAATAAATAAATAAATAAATAAAAGAAAAGCAGAAGACATTAAGGCAATATCGTAATTCATATATTTACAGATTTTGAAGGTATATATTATCTAAACAAAAACTAGAGATCTAGGATATTTTAAAATATGTTCAAATTAAAAAAAATTAATAGGGAGTTGAAAATCAAAATGGGCCCTATGGAAAGGAAAAATAGTCATCTCAGACATTGAAGATCTTAGAAATTATATCACGCAGGCTTTCTGAAAGAATTCTTACAAAGTAAAAAATAAATCCATGAAAAAGATGAGTGATACTACAAAGTGGTAAGAGAAGGAAACAGCAAAACATAAGAGTTAAGTTTAAGGCCAGTGCAGTAAGTCCAAGCCTATAATCCCAGAACTTTGAGAGGCTGAGGTAGGAGGATAGTCTGAGGCCAGGAGTTCGAGACCAGCCTGGGCAATATAGTGAGACCCCATCTCTACACATTTTTAAAAGAACAGGTAAGTTTAACTAAATGTTGTTGCATAATTTGAAGAGAATAGATGATAATGTGGAACTAAAATCTATGATGATCCAATATGTAAGGGTAGGAGCCAGGAAAAAAGTAAGTACTAAAGTTCTTGCCTTATTTGTCAAGAGGCTAATGATCCTGATTACATCTAGATGCTGACAGAAAAATATGAGTATTCATACACATACATATATAGCATAACCACTAGAAGAACAGAAGTAAAACCTCAAACTTCCTAAGCAACAGAGGAAAAACAGGACAAAGTAAGTGAAACCAATCCAACAAAAGGCAAAAATAAACTTAACAAAAATAATCAAATACAATAAAAAGTAGGCATGAAATAAGATAGCTGAAATAAATCTATGATTCACCACAATAAATGCAAATGGATTAAATTCACCTATTAAAAGCAGATACTAAATACAAAATCCATTTGCCTGCTTTCTTACAAAGACACATGTAAAGCAAAATGACAGAAAGGATGAAAAATGGAAGGATAAAAAGACAATGCCAGTCACATGGTAACCAAAATAAAAGAAGTGCATCTACAAATCGGAAAGGTACAAGCATCAAGAAGTGCCACAGTCATCAATCATAAACATCTAGGCATGTTGCTTAAATATGTATGTGGAGAAAAAACCGGATTTTTAAAAACAGCAGGAATTGACAAATTCCATAATCATTATGAGAGACTTGAAGAGGCTTCTCTTAAATATAGAACAAATGATCTCCAGAAGCAATGTCCTATCATTAAATAACAAAATTGAGGTACTTGGCTGGGCAAGGTAGCTCATCCCCGTAATCCCAGCACTTTGGGAGGATAAAGTGGAGGATAGCTTGAGCCCAAGAGTTTGAGGTTTCAGTGAGCTACATTCTTGCCACAGAACTGCAGCCTCTGGGGCAGAATGAGAACCTGTTTCTAAAAACAAAACAAAATGTAAGCTTATTCTGAGAGACAGAGAGAACAAACTTTACAATCAAATAGTACACAAACTTTTTTATTATTTTATTTTATTTTATTATTTAAAAAAATTTTTTGAGATGGAGTCTTGCTCTGTCACCAGACTGGAGTGCAGTGGTGCAATCTTGGCTCACTGCAACCTCTGTCTGCCAGGTTCCAGCAATTCTCCTGCCTCAGCCTCCCGAGTAGCTAGGATTACAGGCATGCGCCACTACGCTCGCTAATTTTCGTATTTACTTTAGTAGAGATGGAGTTCCACCATGTTGGCCAGGATGGTCTCAAACTCCTGACCTCATGATCCACCTGCCTCGGCCTCCCAAAGTGCTGGGATTATAGGTGTGAGCCACTGTGCCCCGCCGTGAAGCATTTTAAAACACACATCAAATTTGGCTATATATTAGGTCATAAATAAAAATTTCAACAAATTCCAAAAGGCAGAAATCCTGTAGGCTAAGTTTTGTCCTTTATCTGAAATGCTTGGGACCAGAGGTGTTTCGGATTTTTTATTTTCAGAAGATTCTGGAATATTTGCGTATACGTAATGAGATCTCTTGGGGATGGGACCTAAGTCTAAATACAAGATTCATTTATATTTATACACATAGACTGAAAATAATTTCATACAATATGTCCAAGAATTTTGTGTATAAAACAAAGTTCATGTTAAGTACTTATATGTGCACTATTCACTGTGGTGTCACATAAGCGCTCAAAAAGTTTCAGATTTTGAATCATTTCAGATTTCAGATTTTTGGACTGCAGATGCTCAACCTGTACTGTAACAGGATCAGATATGAACAGAAACAAGAGTATAAGAGAATCTAGCCACCTGAAAATGTTAAAAGCCATACTCCTCTATAACTCTCTAGTTAAAAAGCAGAAATCACAGTTTAGAATTCAAGGACAATCAACAGTAATAAAACCTCTGATTTAAGGCCAAAGTGGTACTTAGAGAGGAAAATTATAGCTTTAAATGCATTTCAGAAACTAAAACTGAAAATTACCTAAACACTTAAATCAAGAGGCTAGAAAAGGAAAAATAAACAAAATAAGAGAGAAGGAAAAAGGTATCAATAAAAGTAAAAATTGCCAGAGTAGGAGGAGGGGAAAGTAGCTCTAAAAATCAAAAGCAGATTGTTTCAAAGGACCAATTTTTAAAAACTCAACTTTCAGCAATTCTTATCAGAGAAAAAAAGATAAGCATTTGGAATGAGAAAAGGCCTCTGACTATGGATACAGCTATATATTTAATTACGGAGAAAAACATACACAGTTTGATAATAATAAATTTCCAATTCTCAACGAAATGGATGGTTCAAGAAATATACATGATCAAAATTGGCTCCAGAAAACATATAAAACCTGAATACACTAATAATTGCAGATGAAACAGAAGGGACAAAATCTACCCCAGGAATGGTATGAAGCTATCCATTGGTCTGGGAGGGCTAGCAGGGAAGAGGGGTATGTGGCTGAGCTGGGCCTGCTCCCAAGTAGCACTAGCCCACCCCTTGTCTAGCCCACCCCTCCACACACATACACCTGGAAATGCCTGGCCACAGGCCCCTTGTCAGCAGTTCTGATTCCAAGGCTTCCTGGGGGATGGTGAAGATAATGGGCAGCTACACTTTTAAGAAATTATGATCCTGCCTGCATTCCACATGCCTGATGTCATGAAGGTAGGAGGACTCCAGAGACAGAAACTATTAGTCACTGTGGGAGAAGAGGTATGCTGCCAATGTGCATGTGCGTGTGCGTTTGTGAGAGACAGACAGACAGATAGACAGAGACAGAGAGGCAGCCAGACCGGGGGAGGAGGAAGGAGAAAGATAAATGGAGAGACAGGGTCAGTGTTGTGCACAACTGTCTGCGATGCTCCAATCCTCCCACTTGAGGATCAAGGGATCAAGGGCCCAGCAGCTTTGCAAAGGAGGATTTAACTGGAGACCCTGGAACTGCTGGGAGTTTTGGGACTTCAGATGCCAAGGCAAGCCCCACATGCTGGCAAGGCATGCAGTCCCAGGCAGGAGGGCAGCTAGCATGGAGGGGCACCAGCCTGGGGCCCTGATGTAATGGTCAAGACTTTCTCCTCCTCCCTCTCACCTCTCCCCCTTTTCTCTGCTTCTCCTCCTCCCTTCTCTCCTTCCTGCTCCCTCCTGGGAAATGCTAGGGAAACTGCCCACGCCTGGGATTACAGGCGTGAGCCACCTTCTCTCTCCCTCCTCCACCCAGGCTTCCAGAGGGAGAAAAGTCACAGCATGAGCTCTAGGGGCTCCGACAGTGGCCCACAGCCCACGGTACGGTCAAGATCTTTGGCTAAAAGTGGTCCCGCCCACTGTGCTCCTGCTGGCAGCCAGCACTGTGCCAAAGGCTTTATACACACCCGCTCTCTCAGTCCTCTTCACAGCCTTGGAAGGAAGATATTACCATCCTCCTAGTATAGATGGGGACACTGAGGTCCAGGAGTTAAAGGAACCCACTAAAGGCCACACACCAGGAAGAAAGGTGTTCCTATTTCCCTAAGGCCCAAACATCCCAGCCTGTCCAGTCATTTTTCTTCAACCAGAACCACCACTGTCTGGCCATCCTCGAACCGGCTGGGCTGTATCTCCATTCCAAGCCTTTGCCCAAGCCATGACCTCCATCTAGAATGCCCTTTCCCCTCCTCTCCACTGGCCGTCCCAGCCGCCCACCAGCTGGGATGCAGTCCATCTCCCCTCCTCCTCACAAGAGCGCCCAGCCTCTGACCTCCATCTTTGAACCCTTCCTGTTGCATGTGTCATCTATTCCTCCAAGTTTGGGCCTCTGGGCCTGGCTCAGCTCCTCACCATGGGATAGAGTCCCAGAATGTGGGAACCTGGCTTTCATTTCCCTGGGCCCACAAAAGCTTCGGCACCCAAGGAAGGCTCAAAAAATACTTGCAGAACGACTAGACGAATCATCTGCACTCTACAGGAAATGCCATCACTGGGTTAAAACAGCCCACTCCAGCTTTAGGGGAAATCACTAAAAACTGACTTTTAAATTGTTATGATACACGGCAGGGAGCGGTGGCTCACACCTGTAATCCCAGCACTTTGGGAGGCCGAGACAGGTGGATCATGAGGTCAGGAGTTTGAGACTAGCCTGGACAACAAGGTGAAACCCCATCTCTACTAAAAACATAAAAATAAGCCGGGCATGGTGGCAAGCGCCTGTAATCCCAGCAACTCAGGAGGCTGAGGCACAAGAATCACTTGAACCTGGGAGGGGGAGGTTGCAGTGAGCCAAGATCGCGCCACTGCACTCCAGCCTGGGCAACAAGAGTGAAACTCTGTCTCAAAAAAGCGAAAACAAAAACTTTTATGACACCCCTTCAGGGTGAAATAAGGGTCATGGAATATCAAGCAATAGAGAAAACAATTTCTAGAGATAATATGCCTCCAAGGGCCATACCTAAAGTTTTCTTTTTTCTTTTCTTTTTCTTTTTTTTTAGACAGAGTCTCATTCCATCACCCAGGTTGGAGTGCAGTGGTACAATCTCAGCTCACTGCAACCTCTGCCTCCTGGGTTCAAGTGATTCTCATTCTTCAGCCTCCCAAGTAGCTGGAATTACAGGTGCATGTCCCCACTCCCCGCTAATGTTTGTATTTTTAGTAAAGATGGGGTTTTGCCATGTTGGCCAGGCTGGTCTTGAACTCCTGGCCTCAAGTGATCCGCCTGCCTTGGCCTCCCAAAGTGCTAGGATTACAGGCATGGCTCGCCACTGTGCCCAGCCCCATGCCTAGAGTTTTCTATGTATCTCTAATTCACAAACCCGTCATGGGAGGCAGGAATGATTATGCACATTTTACAGAAGAATAAGGTGAGGAAGCTTAAGAATAGATTCGAAAAAATAATATCACTTAGTTGTACATACATGGTGATGAAGGGTATTTACTATTTTAATTTGTGCTCCCCTTTCTGGGTAATGAGTGTGTATGGAGCGGGGTTGGGTGCTGGGCAAAAGGGCTGATGCACTCACCATGCACTGTTCCTAGAAAAACAGCTGCTTTCTTGAACTTCTCCAAAATGCTGGCAGGGTGCAGACAGCCAGGACACCTGGGACCCCCCAAGGGGAAGGGGGCTAAAGTCCTATAGTGGGCACCAATTGGCCCCCTGGTGACAGGGAAGAGTCCCTTTGCTAGTGGCCCCAACCTCCTCAACACCCTGGCTTAAGGATAACATTAGGGGAGAAGTGCCAGCCACCAGCTTTGGGGGTTGCTCATGCTGGAGGCCACACTCCTGCAGCTGTGGGGAATGGAGTGAGGGGGTCTTAGGATAAGTTTTCACAAGGCCCATGATCCCCAGAATTGGTATACAAACTGCATATGTGGGTACACATTCTGGGGAGATGGTCTATGGTTCTGTGGGATTCTTAGAGGAACCTAGAATCCTCAATGCGGCTCTCAGGGAAGGAAGAGAAGAAAGGGGAAAGGACAGCAGGGGTCTCAGCTGTGTAACTAGAGGCCAGGAATATCACACGAACAGATGGCGGCCTGGCAGTGTAGAGAAACAGGGAGGCAACTGGGAGCATTGGCTTATAATCCCACTTCCACCTTGCAGTCCCTCTGGGAGGCTGGCATTTGACAGGTGAAGAAACAGAGGCAGGGCAAGGCTAGTGATTTGCTTAGGTTCATATGGCTAATGAGCAGTAGAGGCAGGATTTGAACCCACGCCCGTCTGATTCTAAGCCTTGCTCTGCTTCTCACACCAGCCTGTCTTTGAGCAGGGAGTCAGCAGTGGCATCCCCACAGCCTGTGAAGAACAGCAGGTCTAAAAGGAGGAGTGAGGACAGAGATGGAGGACAGAAGCCTGGAGGCTGCTTCCTGCATTCACTCCACTTGCTTACACCAAACTCTCCACCTACTCCACACCTGCGCCTGGGCAGCCATAGGTGGCAGGGAAGCGAAAACTCATGAGTGCACTGGTTTCTCCCCCTTTAAAGGCCTGAGCATCAACTTCCAGGGCCTTCAGAGTGTCCACCATCCTTCTCCATCATTCTCCCACTGCCTGGGTGACCACCGCCTGCCCCTCCTCTTCTGCCAAAGCTTGCACTCTCAGCTCAGGAATTGAAACAGGGATCCAACAGGAGATAAATTCCACATGCTTGCACCCCACATCACCCACCTGAGAGGCATGGGGCCCCTCACACACTGCTGGGAGGAATGTGAAACAGTGAAGCCACTTTGAAAAACAGTTTGGTAATTCCTCGAAGTGTTAAACCTAGAGTTACCAAATGACCCCCAGCAATTCCACTTCTAGGTATATACCCAAGAGAATTGAAAGCAAGTTTTCACATGAAAACTTGCACAATGAACAGTCACAGCAATATTACTCACAATGGCCAAAAGCAGAAACAACCCAAATGTCCATTGATTGATGAAAGAATAAACAAAATGTAGTATATGGCCAAACGCAGTAGCTCACGCCTGTAATCCCAGCACTTCAGGAGGCCGAGGCAGGCAGATCACCTGAAGTCAGGAGTTCGAGACCAGCCTGGCCAACATGGTGAAACCCCCTCGCTAATAAAAATACAAAAATTAGCTGGGTGTGGTGGCGCACACCTGTAATCCCAGATACTCAGGAGGCTGAGGCAGGAGAATTGTTTGAACCCAGGAGGCAGAGGTTGCAGTGAGCTAAGATCGTGCCACTGCACTCCAGTCAGGGCAACAAGAGTGAAATTCCATCTCAAAAACAAAAAACAAAATGTAGTATATCCGTACACTAGAATATCATAAAAAAGAATGGAATTCTGATACACATTGCAGCAGGATAAACCTGGAAAACACCGTGCTAAGTGAAAGAAGCCAGGCGCAAGAGACCATGTGCCATCGCATTCCGTTTCCATGAAACATCTGGAGTAGGCAAATCCATAAAGGCAGGAAGTAGATTAATGGTTTCAGGGACTGAGGAGGGGGGACAATAGCGAGTGAGTGCTCATGGGTAAGGGGGGTTTTGAGCAAGGTTGGGGATGGATACTTTCAGGAATGAGTGGCAGTGATTACAATGATTACTGATTTGTTAATCAATCAGCAATATGTGGTTGTACAACTCTGTGAATACACTAAAAACCACTGAACTGTACATATGAATTTCACATGTGAATTTTATCTCAATAAAAAAAGTTATATGAGAAAAAAATCAACCCACCTCCCTTCCTGTAAAACACATGCCCTCTCGCTAGGGTGGATGACCCAGCCCTGCTCCTAAGACCATCCTCTCCAGCTGGACACTGGTTCCAGGTCCCTGCCACCTGTGCGAGGACACTGCTGCAACTGTTGTTCCTTCATCATCCTATTCTCTAGTGGTTTATTTTCACCAGCAGGTAAATGTGCTGTAATTTCTCTCATCTTAAAAATACACTGGCCGCGAACACTGGCTCACGCCTGTAACCCCAGCACTTTGGGAGGTCAAGGCAGGTGGATCACCTGAGGTCAGGAGTTCGAGACCAGCCTAGCCAACATGGTGAAACCCCGCCTCTACTAAAAATACAAAAATTAGCTGTGTGTGGTGGCAGGCACCTGTAGTCCCAGCTACTCAGGAGGCTGAGGCAGGAGAATCGCTTGAACCTGGGAAGCAGAGGTTACAGTGAGCTAAGGTTGTGCCACTGCACTCCAGCCTGGGTGACAGAGTGAGACGTGGTCTCAAAAAATAATAAATAAATAAATAAATAAATAAATATTTTTAAAAAAAACTCAAAAATACAAAAAAATGAAACACAAAAATTTACAAATAAAGCTGGGTACAGTGGTTCATTCCTGTAATCCTAACACTTTGGGAGGCTGAGCTGGGAGGATCACTTGAGCCCTGGAGTTTGAGAGCAGCCTGGGCAACAAAGTGAGACTCCGTCTCTACAAAAAATACAAAAATTTGCCAGGCCTGTGGTCCCAGCTACTGGGGAGACTGAGGTGGGAGGATTGCGGGAGGTCAAGGCTGCAGTGAGTCGTGATCATGCCACTGAACTCCAGCCTGGGTGACAGAGCAAGACCCTGTCTTAAAAACAAACAAAAAAATTACAAATTAAAACCCCGCCCCTAGGCCTCACCTTTCCCTCCCACTACTGTTCATTTCTGTCTTCCTCCTTACAGAAACACTTCTTGCCTATCCTCGCTGCCTGCTCCTCCTCTCCACCACTCTTTCTTGAATCCACTCTGATTAGACTTTCATTTCCAACCATTCCATCAAAACGGATCTTGTCAAGTCTCAAATGACCTCCATGTCACTAAATCCAGTGGGTGCTTCTCAGTTCCTCACCCTGCTGGGCTCCTGGCCGGCCTCTCACGCAGTCGATGGTCCCTGCCTTTGTGAACCACCTTCTTCACTTGGCTGCAGGATGCCACTCTCCCTTGGTCTTTATCCAACTGCAGTGACTGGTCCTGCCCTGTCTCCTCTCCTCCCCAGCCTCTGAACATTGGTGGGTCCTTCTCTAACCACAGTCACGTTCTTGGTGATCTCTCATCCTGCAGCTTTATAGGTCACCACCCAGATTTCCATCCAGCCCATACGTCTCCCCTCCTACGGGCTTAGATATCCAGCTGCCACCTTGACTTCTACTTGTATGTGTGAAAGGCATCCTGGATTTAACATATCCAAAATTAGACTCTTGATTTCCCCCCAAAACTCGTTTTTCACTGTTCTTCCTAATCTTGATAAATGTAACTCTATTCTACTGGTTCTTCAGGCTAAAGACGCTTCCCTCTCTAATAACCTCATATACTCCATCGACAAATCTTGTCGTTTCCTCCTTCAAAACACATCCAGAATCTACCCTTCTTACCACCTCCTCCACCAATGCCCAAGCCCACCATCAGGAGCTTCTTTACAGGTCTCTCCGATTCTGCCATGGTTCCTCTGTGTTCCATTCACACCAGAGCCAGAGTGAGCTCTTCTCACTCGCCGCGCCGGGAGGGCAGAGGGATAAGGAACTGAGAAGTACCCATGTTTTAAACACGTTAGATCATGTCATTCGTCTGCTCAAAATCCTCCAACGGCTTCTCATTTACCTACAAAACCCCATGAGATCAATCCCTTCCAGCTACCTACCTGACCTCTCTCCTACTAGCCGTGCTCTCACTTGCTCCCCACGCTGGCTTCCTAGCTATTCCCCACACAGGCCAGGCACACCCCTGCCCTAGGGCCCTTGCACCTGATACTCCCACTAACTGAGATTCTCTTCCAGATACAGGTGCAGCTTTCTCTTTTAGGTCTCTGCTCCAACATTCCCTTATCAGGAAGGCCCTCCTTGACCAGCCAAAATAAGAGAGCAACCCCTGCCTCACTGTGATTCCCTTACCTTGTCTTATTCTTCATCACAGCACTTATCACCACCTGACACCATACATATTTGTTTATGCTCTGTCCCCTCACCCCACTGAAACATAAGCTTCATGAGAGCAGGGACTTCGATTTGCCAATTGCTACGTCCTCAGAGCCCAAAAGAGAGATGGGTACATTAGCAATTATTTGCAGAATGAATTAGTGAACATATCCAGGTACATAGGACTCAGGGTTCAATTCACACAACTCTGGGTGGAGAGGTATATCCCTAAGTCAGGGACTCAAGCCTCACTCCTGGACCTCCCTAGACACAGGGACACATGTCAGTGGCCCCTCATCCATACAGGTGATGGGACCTATTCTTGAAACCATCAAGCCACCTCATAAATAATATAAACCAGACACAGTGGCTCACATCTGTAATCCTAGTGCTTAGGAGGCCAAGGTGGGAGGATCACTTAAACCCAGGAGTTTGAGGCTGTAGTAAGCTATGATCATGCCACTGCACTCCAGCCTAGGTGGCATAGTGAGACCCTGTCTCTAAAACTAACAATAAAAACAACAATAATATACATCATATTAAAGTGATCACTGCAACAATAGCATCTACTGAGGTCTGCTATGTGCCAAGCCCCTTGCAAGGTGACTTGTTTCCTCCCTCACTCAATAAACAATAGTTAAACACCTAATAGATGCCAGGTCTGGGCTGACATCAGAGATACAATGGTGGGCACAGTCCTTTTCCTCAAGGAACTCACAATTTCTATTTTGTTCATTTATCCTTTGCAACAACTATGGGGTGTATCTCATTTGGATACAGATCCCACTGATGAGGGTGCAAGGTCTTTGTCCAGAGGCAGCCCAAAGGGAGGAGGAGCCCCAGTCACCAGAGCCAGGGCGTGGGGAGCACAGGCCGACAGAGGCAACACTGAGGCCCAGGGAAAGTGGCATCACCCAATACAATGGCAGACAGGGGAGGTCTCAGATCTATTGGTCAGGCTGGTGTGCTTGGCCCAAACTGGTCACGTGACTTCTAACAGTGACCAACATGAAGTTCTGAAACTCAGGCAAAACACCACATTAACTGCCATATATGACCTGATTGTCAGCAAGGGAAGTGGAAAAACACTTGGATTTTGGGATGCTGACAAATTTGGAATGAGCCCGGGCTGTGCTAAGAGTTGGGTGTGGGGAGTTGCATATTCCACTCACACCTTCACCACTGAGTCCAAGCCTTACTGAGCTGACTCTAGGTCAGTGGCTGGAGGGGGCTCCCTCAGCTCCAAGTCTGGCTAGTGGGTCTGGGAAGGGCCCCTGGGCGCAGGGCAGTAGCGGTAGCAGCAATTTTCCAGTGGTAGAGAGTACTTCACTATTTTACCAACTAGAGCAGCAGTACTGAGGTACACTGGCTGCAGAGCAGCTGTGCTCACCTGGAAAGTGATTTACTCTCACTTCACTAATCTCAATTTCACAGAATTATCACAAGGATGAAATAAGGCATCCTTGTAAAAGCCCTTAGTATGAGGCCTTCAAGAAAAGTCTGGTCAGTAGTAACTGCTATTACCGCTCTGAGGACAGACAGCAAGAGAGGATCTGGGAAGAGATCTGTCAGCAATGTGAGGAAGGGCTTTCTACCAGCGAGCACTGCCCTGGGCACAGTGGAGATCAGTGAGGCATTTCAGCAGCGCGGCTGATGCAGCAGGGACAAAGGGTCAGGCCCAGGCCTGCAGGGCTGGATTGCATAATCTCAGGCCAGTAGCCATGCTTCCCCATGAAGGGAAAGAGGGAAATTCCTCCCACATCACTGCTGGCAGGGGAAGGGCAGCTTCCCCTTGGTGGGGGACAGGCCAGCTCTGCCTGCACCCCATTCTTAGTTGGGGCCTATGGAGAGTGCCCACTCTAAAGCTGGCCTAAGGCCTGCTGAGCATAAAGCCCCCTGGTAAAGCTCCTGGCTCAGGAAAAAAAAAAAAACTCTCAATAAATGTTCCTTTTCCTCTGCCTGTCCTTCCAATGTCCTCCTCTACTCCCCATCCCCAGAAAGAATGTGGATTCAAGTGTGCGGGGAAAAGCCAGGTTCGGGCCCCTCTGAGAAGACAACAGCACTTGTGTCTGAGGTTTGGGCAGAAGCCAGGGTGGAAATGTCCCAGCTTCTGAGGGTGCAGGAGAAGAGCCAGGCTTTTGCTCTTTGAAAACACTGGGCCCTTGCTGAGAAGATGGAGACAGAGAGGTTGTGGAGCTGGGCCCAAGAGCCCCAAGGTGGAAAGCGGTGTCTGGAGACCCAGGGCCCACTGCTGTTCTCTACTGATGGAAGAAAGATGCAAAGTTCCAGAGGCTGGCCGGGCAGAGGGCAGGGCTGGGAGACAGAGGATGGGGAGGCCCAGAGACATCTGCCCTGTTGTAAGTGCGCAGAGGATTTGGTCAGCATCCCACCCTAGAGGCCCAAGGCCTGGGCCAAAGCAGGAGGTAGTGGGACAGGGTGGAGGACACACTCGGCAGAGTCAAGAAGCCCAAGATCCGGCTCTCCAGCTAGCTAGGTCTCACTGTAGGCTAGTGACCTCTCCATCTGTACCTCAGTTTCCACAATTGTAAAGTGAGGGGCTTAGCAGCCTTCTATCCCTAATCAACAGAAAAAATAGGCACACAAGAACTCTAAGACAAAAGAAGGAAAGCAGGGACTTGAACAGATATTTATATACCATGCTCATAGCAGCATTATTCGTAATAGCAAAAAGGTGGAAACCACCCAAGTGTCCATCCACAGATGAATAGATAATGAAAACATGGTACATCCATACAGTAGAATATCATCTGGCTTTAAAACGGAGAGAAGGCCGGGTGCGGTGGCTCATGCCTGTAATCCCAAAGGGGATCACGAGGTCAAGAGATTGAGACCATGCTGGCCAACATGGTGAAAATACTACCCGTCTCTACTAAAAATACAAAAATTAGCTGGGCATGGTGGCAGCGCGCCTACAGTCCCAGCTACTCAGAAGGCTGAGGCAGAAGAATCACTTCAACCCAGGAGGCAGAGGCTGCAGTGAGCTGAGATCATGCCACTGTACTCTAGCCTGGCAACCGAGTGAGACTCCATCTCAAAAAAAAAGGAAAGAAATTCAGAACATGCAGCAACATGGATGAACCTTGAACAGATTGTGCTAATTAAAATATGCCAGCCACACAAAAGGACAAATGTTATTCTACTTATCATAGCACTTAAATGAGGTATCTAGATTAGTCAAATTCAGAGATAGAAAGTAGAAGCCAGGCGTGGTGGCTCACGCCTATAATCCCAGCACTTTAGGAGGCTGAGGTGGGTGGGTCACCTAAGGCCAGGAGTTTGAGACCAGCCTGGCCGACACGGTGAAACCCCATCCCTACTAAAAATACAAAAATTAGCCAGGTGTGGTGGTGCATGCCTGTAATGCCAGCTACTCAGAAGGCTGAGGCAGGAGAATCACTTGAACTCAGAAAGTGGAGGTTGCAGTGAGGCGAGATCACGCCACTGCATTCCAGCCTGGGTGACAGAGTGAGACTTCATTTTAGAAAAAATAAAGAAAGAAAGTAGAATGGTGGTTGCCAAGGACTGAGGAGAGGGGAAAAAGGGGAGTTAGTGTTTAAGGGGCAAGGGATTAATAACCCGAATATATAAGAAACTTAAACAACTCACTAGCAAGATAAAATAAAATAAAATTCTGATTTAAAGGGCAAAAGACCTGAATAGGCATTTCTCAAAAGAAGACAAACAAATGGACAGCAGGTATATGAAAAAATCATCAACATCGCTAATCACCAGAGAAATGCAAATTAAAACTACAATGAGACAACATCTCACCCCAGTTACAATGGCTATTATCAAAAAGACAAAAAATAACAAATGCTAGGGAAGATGTGGAGAAAAGAGAATGTTTGGATATTGCTGGTGGGAATATAAACTAGTACAGCCACTATGGAAAATGCTATGGAAATTCCTCAAAAAACTAAAAGTAGAGCTGCCATATGGTCTGGCAATCCTACTGCTGGGTATATACTCAAAGGAAAGGAAATCAGTATATTGAAGTGATACCTGCACTCCCATGTTTATTGCAGTGCTAGTCACAGTAGCCAAGAGTAAGGAAGCAACCTACGTGCCTTTCAATGGATGAATGATAAAGAAAATGTAGCATATATACACAATGGAATGTTATTCATCCGTAAAAAACAATGAGGCTGGGCACAGTGGCTCATGCCTGTAATGCCAGCACTTTGGGAGGCTGAGGTGGGCAGATCACCTGAGGTCAGGAGTTCGAGACCAACCTGGCCAACATGGTGAAACCTCATCTCTACTAAAAATACAAAAATTAGCCGGGCAAGTTGGCAGGTGCCTGTAATTTCAGCTACTTGAGAGGCTGAGGCAGGAGAATTGCTTGAATCCGGGAGGGGGAGGTTGCAGTGATCACACCGTTGAACTCTAGTCTGCTCAACAAGTGCGAGACTCCGTATCAAAAAAAAAAAAAAAAGAAAGAAAGAAGAGAAAAGAAATCCTGTCATTTGCAGCAACATGGAGGGAAGCGGAGGTCATTATGTTAAGTGAAATAAGCCAGGTATGGAAAGACAAATATCGCATGTTCTCACTCATATGTGGGAGCTAAAACAGTAGATTTCATGGAGGTAGAGAGTGGAATGATTGACACCAAAGGCTGGGAAGGGTGTGTGGGTGGGGGGATGAAGAGAAGTTGGTTAATGGGTACAGAAATACAAAGAGCTAGAAGGAGTAAGTTCTAGTATTTGATAGCACAGTAGGGAAATTATAGTTAACAATAATTCATTGCAAATTTCAAAATAGCTAGAAGAGAAGAACTGTAATGTTCCTAATACAAAGAAAGAATGTTTGAGGTGATGGATATACTAATTACCTGGATTTGATTATTACCGTGTCCTCAAAATATGCAAAAATATGATATCAATAAAAGAAAAGGAAGCAAGCAGAATAGTGGTTGCCAGGGACTGAGGAGAGGGGAGAATGGGGAGTCAGTGTTTAATAGGTACAGAGTTTCAGTCGGGGAAGGTGAAAAAGTTCTGGAGATGAACGGGAGGGATGGTTGTAGAACAAAGTGAATACACTATACACTTAAAGATGGTTAAGATGGTAACTTTTATGTTATGTACACTTTATCACAATAAAACAAACACAAAACTCCATGGCTCTGGCTAAGGTTTGGGGCTTCCTGATTCATGACAAGAGAAAATTGGGGTGAGGGGAGTCACACAGCTGAAAGCCGAGGTGAGGTGGAGTTCCAGCGTCGGAGACGGGAGTAGAGGGCTGAGAGCATGGAGATGGTACAGCTGGAGGGAACCCCACAGTGGAGAAGCGGGGACCAGATGGGGAGGAAGAGAGGCTCCCAGGGTTGGGCCCTTGACAATGTAAAGTGAGATGAGGATCCCGAACCCCTGTGGGAAAGAACTCAGAGCAGGCTTGCTCCAAAGCCTGGGGGTCCCGCAGCCACAGGAGAGCCTGGCTGCTGGCCCCTGAGGCCAGCCAGCTCCTGCCTCTTAGGTTCTGGGAGGACACAGGTAATGTGACTTCTCGGAAGAAAACAAGAAACAGGTTTGCAAGAAAGCAGGCAGCCTGTGAGAATAATCAGTGTGGAAGTCACAGAGAAGGCTTCCTTAAGCAGCTTGCAAATCTCCGAAGTGAGACTGAGATCACAACTGGAGCACCTAGCTCTCTGAAGGACCCTGGGTGAGGCGTAAGAAGGGCAGGGGAGGTGTGACAGTCCAGCCATACCCACTTCTTCCTGGGATTTCAGCTCCCCTTCCCAGAGGCACAAGGATCCACTGTGCTGTCAGGGAGGATTTTCCTACACAACGAGACTGACAGTGAATAGGAGTCAACAGGTAGCTCAGACTGTTGCTGGTTGTGTGAAACTTTGCTGTATTTTCTTCATCTATAAAACAGAAATAACAACAGCAACTACCACGATAGCATTTGTAAGGATTCAAAGACAGCAAATGCAATGTGCTTAGCACGGGCCTTCCACACAATTTCTGCCCATTCAATACCCCGTCATCAAAATTATCATTCTCTTCCTTCTCATCATCATGCTGCCACGTTTTTACTCTTTCTGAGTTTGGAAGAAGAGAAACTGCAGAGTTGAGAGTCCCTGGAGTTCAGTGGGGTACAGGGTAACTGAGGGCACCTCCAACTTAGCACCTCCTTGAAGATGGCATGGCCTCAGGGGAGCAGGACCTCTGGGATCCTGCTCAAGGTTTAAATGTCTTGAATTTCATATTGACTTACAAAATATGTGAATACTTTTAATAATGGGGCTGTGGTTGCTGTAAACTAAAGAAGTTAAAAGTCGTTGCTACTCCCTGTGACAAAAAGCAGTCAAAGCATAATTAAAATATATTTCTAAATTTGAATGTAAATTAAAATTTAACTTATGTCTCATTTTATTTAAGCATAACACTTCATAGAAATAATATGTTTAGATATTTTTTTCTTTTCTTCCAGTTGCAACACTGCCTCCCAGGTTCACGCCATTCTCCTGCCTCAGCCTCCCGAGTAGCTGGTACTACAGGTGCCCGCTCCCATGCCTGGCTAATTTTTTTGTATTTTTAGTAGAGACGAGGTTTCACTGTGTTAGCCAGGATGGTCTCAATCTCCTGACCCCGTGATCCGCCTGCCTCGGCCTCCCAAAATGCTGAGATTACAGGCGCGAGCCACCACACCCGGCATATTAAAGGTTCTTATAAGTCCTGCAGTGAAGAAACTTGTTTACATTTATTTAACTCAGTATATCCCAAGCTGTGCCATATATTCCAATAGGTGATACATGAAATGAGTTCAGAAAGTTCACAGATGCCCAGGGAAGTCCTGGCCATCCCAGACGTGTAGACCACTCCAGAAAACTTCAGCTCCAGAAAGGTTCAGAGTTACTCACTGCAACCTCCACCTCCTGGGTTCAAGCGATTCTCCTGCCTCAGCCTCCTGAGTAGCTGAGATTAAAGGCACCACCACACCTGGCTAAATTTTTTGTATTTTTAGTAGAGGCAGGGTTTCACTATGTTGGTCAGGGTGGTCTCAAACTCCTGACCTCCACCACCCTCGGCCTCCCAAAGTGCTGGGATTACAGGCGTGAGCCACCACACCTGGCCAAGTCTTCCTTTTCTTAACAGCAGATCTAATGGAGCGGAGAAGCATCTAATCTGGGAATCTGGTGTCTATTCCTGAGGAAAGCCTGGGTGGGCAATGCCCTCAATTGGGCCTGACTCTGGTGGCAGAATTAGAGGCTTAACAAATTCATTCTTCTAAAGTAACGCCATGGAGAGCCCAGGCGCTTCAGAACACAGGCTTTGCAAATGCACGCTTCTAATATAATGCTGCGGCCATGTTGCCCCTCTCCCTGCTGCTCCGGCTATGTTATCACAAAATCTTCCTAAAAATCAATCTCGAGGAAAACATTTTTCCTCAGAAACCAATTTAACATCCAAAGTTACTCAGAAAAAAGTTATAGAAGTTTATATGGCTGTAGAAATACTGATTGAGTTCCAATGACATACCAGGCATGGTGTTACTTTCTTACATGCATTATGCAATGTTTCAGAATGTTTTCTACGGAATGTAGTTCAGTAGTTCAGAATCACATGCAAAAAATGACCCCTGTGGGAGCCCTAAGGACAATGTATCCTATCACTACACCTCTAATATGTGTTTGCATATTAAAGGTTCTATTGTTTTTTTCATTTTTTTTTTTGAGACAGAGTCTCGCTCTGTCGCCCAGGCTGGAGTGTGGTGGCGCGATCTCGGCTCACTGCCTCCCAGGTTCACGCCATTCTCCTGCCTCAGCCTCCCGAGTAGCTGGTACTACAGGTGCCCGCTCCCATGCCTGGCTAATTTTTTTGTATTTTTAGTAGAGACGAGGTTTCACTGTGTCAGCCAGGATGGTCTCAATCTCCTGACCCCGTGATCCGCCTGCCTCGGCCTTCCAAAATGCTGAGATTACAGGCGCGAGCCACCACACCCGGCATATTAAAGGTTCTTATAAGTTCTGCAGTAAAGAAACTTGTTTACATTTATTTAACTCAGTATATCCCAAGTGTGCCATATATTCCAATAGGTGATACATGAAATGAGTTCAGAAAGTTCACAGATGTAAGTTTTAATAGTTATATATACATATTATTGTGAGTTAGAAAAAAATAATATAGCTAGCACATCAAACCTGTCACTACACATATATTGTTCAAGGTTTATTCATTCATTTGGTCATTCCACAAATGTTTACTGGGGACCTTCTATGAGCCAAGCAGTATTCTAGATGCTAGGAATAATGCAGTCAATAAATAAAGTCCCTGCTCTCAGACATTTATATTCTAGTCAGCAGAGACAAAAAGACAAACAAACAAAGAAAAAATATGTTCAACCATAAAAGACAGAATAAAGAAAAACAGAGCTGGGCATAGAAATGACAAGGGTGGGGTAGATACTAGTGTCAATGGTTTGGTCAGGGAAGACCTCTTAGATAAAGTGACATTTGAGCTGAGACCTAAATGAAATCAGTGTTTCTACAGGAAGAATGTTGTAGGCAGAGAGAAGACAAAATGCAGAGTCCCAAGATGGGAAGGTGCTTGGTACCTGGTCAAACTGTTCAAAGTCCCAGGGCTGCAGACAAACCCTTGGAGGATGGTGCTTTTTAAAATTGAGATACAATCTACATGCCATAATATTAATACTCTAAAAGTACATAATTCAGTGCTTTTAAAATATATTTACAAAGTTTTTTGTTTTGTTTTGTTTCGTTTTTTGAGAAGGGGTCTCACTCTGTTGCCCAGGCTGGAGTGAGGTGGCACAGTCTTGGCTCCTGAGCTCAAGTGATTCTCCCACCTCAGCCACCCAAGGCTAATTTTTATATTTTTAGTTGAGATGGGGTTTCACCATGTTGCCCAGGCAAGTCTCAAACTCCTGAGCTTGAGCAGATTGCTTGAGCAATCTGCCCACCTCAGCGTCCCAAAGTGTTGGGATTTATAGGCCTCGTGAGCCACAGCGCCCGGCCACAAAGCTGTATTTTTTTGAAGTCATGATTTGGTTCTGCTTCTGGCCAAGACGGAGTAACAGGAACCAGATTTACCTTCTCAGCTGAAACAACCAAAAGACAGACAAAATATGTGGGAGGACTGCTTCAGCCCAGAAGGTCTAGGCTGTGGTGAGCCTGGATCACGCCACTGCACTCCAGCCTGGGTAACAGAGCGAGACCCTGTCTCAAAACAAAAACAAAAACATCGTCCCACAGAGAAAACTCCAGGGCCAGATGGCCTTGTTTGTGAATTCTACTAAACAGTTAGGGAAGAAATACGAATTTAACTCAAACTCTTCCAAAAAATTGAATAAAACTTGTTCTATAAGGCCAACGTTACTCTGATACCAAAACTAGACACAGACATTACAAGAAAACTATAGACCAATATTTCACAAGAACACAGATACGAGAATTGTAAACAAAAGTTTAGCAAATCAAAGCCAACCATATTAAAGGATAATATATAATGATCAAGTGGGGTTTATTCCAGGGATGCAATGTCAGTTTAATATTAGAAAAAAGAAAAATCAAGGACCAGGGATGGTGGCTCACACCTGTAATCCCAGCACTTTGGGAGGCTGAAGTGGAAGGATTGTTTGAAGCCAGGAGTTCGAGACCAGCCTGGGCAACGAAGGGAGATTTCCCCCCAATCTCCACAAAAACGTAAAATATTAGCTGGGCACGGTGGTGTGTGCCTACAGTCCTAGCTACTGGGGAAGCTGAGGCAAAAAGATCTCTTGAGCCCAGGCGTTTGTGGTTGCAGTGAGCTAAGATCGTGCCACTGCGCTCCAGCCTGGGTGACAATGCAAGACTCTGTCACAAAAACAAAACAAAACAATCAATGTAATTTACCATATTAACAAACTAAAAAAGGAAAACCATATGGTTATCTCAGTAGACACAGAAAAAGCACTGGACAAAATCCAACATCCATTCCTGATAAAAACTCTCAGCAAACTAGGAATAGAAAGGAACTTCCATGACCTGATAAAGGCCATCCATAAAAAGCCTGCAACTAACATCATACTTAATGCTAAAGACCGAACACTTGCCCTTTAAGATAAAGAACAAGACAAGGATGTCTGTTCTTGTCACCTCTTTTCAACAGGGTGCCAGATATTTTAATCAATGAGATAAGGCAAGAAAAAGAAATCAGAGCCATCCAGATTGGAAAAGAAGTAAAACTGTCTTTACTTGCAGTCACTATGGTCTATTCAGAAAAATCCAGCAGAATCTACAAAAAAGACACTAGAACTAATAAGTGAGTTTAGCAAAGTTGCAGGTTACAAGATTAATATACAGAAACCTATTGTTTTTATATATACTAGCAACAAATAATTGAAAATGGAAATAAAAAAACAAAAATAATAATTTACAATAGCATCAATACAGATGCAGGTATAAATCTGACAAAACACGTAGAAGACCCATGCACTCAAAACTACAAATAAGCCAGGGCGCGGTGGCTTACGCCTGTAATCCCAGCACTCTGCGAGGCTGAGGTGGGTGGATCATGAGGTCAGAAGATCGAGACTATCCTGGCCAACATGGCGAAAGCCCGTCTCTACTAAAAATACAAAAAAATTAGCTGGGTGTGGTGATGCGTGCCTGTAATCCCAGCTACTTGGGAGGCTGAGGCAGGAGAATTGCTTGAACCCAGGAGGCGGAGGTTGCAGTGATCCGAGATTGCGCCACTGCACTCCACCAGCCTGGTGATAGCGAGACTCCATCTCAAAAAAAACCAAAAAACCAAGACAAAAAAACCTACAAATAAAATTGACAAGAGAAATTAAAGAAAACCTAAATAAATAAATAAACAAATGGAAAGAGATATTGTGTTCATGGGTTGGAAGCCTCAACATTGTTAAAATATCAATTCTCCTCAAACAGATCTACAGATTCAACACAATCCCAATCAAAATCTAGGATTTTAGAATTTAACTGATTCTAAAACTCACATAGAAATACCTTAGGACCTAGACTAGTCAAAACAACTTTGAAAAAGAACAAAGTTGGAGATGTAATGCTACCCGATTTCAAGCATCTCCTAGAGGGTGCGTTAAAACACAGGCTGTTGGGCTCACCCTCAGAATTTCCAAATCAGTATGGGCCTGAGAATGTGCATTTCTAATTAGTTTCCTGATGCTGTGGCTGCTGCTGGCCTGGCTGCCACACTTAGAACTAGTAATCCAGACTAATTCACACTCAGCTAGAAACAAAATGTCAGATGCAAGAGATTCCCCTCAAAGGAATATATATACAAGTACCAAGAAAACTATGTTCATTAAGAAACAACTTGCTTTTCCCTCTTTTATTAGCTAAAGACATCCATAACTGTTAATCAGAGATTCTGATCAGCAAGAGAAAACAATCATGTCATCGCTGAGTTGGCATGATTCTAGCCTCCCCTCTTTGTTGAATGCACATTTTGGTTTCCACGAAACCTTGCAAGTCCTCTACGCAGGCCTTCCCTGTTCAGAATTCACCCTGAAAACGACACACGGCTTTATACCAACCATTCCATAACAGCAATATTAAGGAAACCACCTTGCCCCACTGAAACCTGTCAAATGTCCCTGATCCTCCCCATCTACTATCCCACCCAATGCAGGGCTGCCACCCAGGTCTCACCGTCCAAGATGGCCCACTGATTGTCAATCTCTGTATGTTTCAGGTAGGAGTCTTCAATGGTGGGGTCATAGTCAGGCACAAAGATCTTTTGGAAAAACTGGATGGTGAGGGCACTTTTGCCCACGCCCCCATCCCCCACCACCACCAGCTTGTATGTGGGGAGGTTGTCACTGGGGACGGCGCTGGTTGCCATGTTTCTCGAAGGTCAGACCTGCGGAAGGAAGCAAGACGTGTGGAATGAGACAGAGGGCTTTTTAACTTAGGGGAAGATATTCATGTGTCTTCCTCCTTTATAAAGTAATAAATACTCTCAATTATAAAGAGGTTTGAAAATGAAGAAATGCAAAAGAAAATAAAAGCATTACACCTGGTCTCACTACCCAGAGACAGTCACTGTTAAAGTGATTTATTCAACCGTCATTTATTCAACACCAATTATGTGCCAGGCCCAGCATTGAGGACACAGTACCACTGGTCTTGTTTAGCAAGTACAGCCAAAAGCCATGTCAAAGAGGCTTTTTGGCCACTAAACTCTACTTGTACAGGTTAACATGAGGGCAGTGGTCTGAGCAGGACTTGCATGGAGGTTCGTCTTTCACATCCCCTCTTATTAACTGGACTGCTATGCTGAGAAGGATTTGAAGTTGTGTCTAAGCTTAGAAAGGCGGCCATGATAGCTTAGCACACCTGAGTTCTGGGATTCTGAGGCTCCTTCAAAGTTTCAGAATTCTAGATTCTGGCTCCTTTCTCTCTGCTTCTTGCCCTGTGTTATACACAAAGTCATGCTGGAATCTTACGGCTTCTGTTCAACCTCATTTTATTTGGGGAGGAGGTAGGTAGGAGCAGGTCGAAATTTTGTTTTCATGCTATTGAGGCCAGCTAAGGCAGTGGTTCTCAATCAGGGGAACTTTGCTCCCCGGGCATATCTGCAACGTCTAGAGATATTTTTTGTTGTTGTCAAAATGGAGTGGGTACCACTGGTATCTGTTCAGCAGAGGCCAGGGATCATACAATGCACAGGGCAGTCCCCTCCAATGAAGAATTAGCCATCCTAAAATGTCAATAGTGCTGAGGCTGAGAACCCTGAACTAAGGTGACCAGGAGGCAGCTGGAAGTGGGAGCAGGACTCTAAAGAATAATCCGGCCTTAACAGAAGTGAACAGTGACCTTTGTAAATAGTGTCGCAAAGTGATAAGGAGGAGAGGCAGGAGGGAGCCTCCTAGAGGTACTCAGAAGGAAAGGAAGGAAACCAGGATCTGTGGTCATGATGGAAGCCGAGAGTTTCCAGGAGGAGGCTGACAGCACCAAATGTTAAACACGGGTGCAGCTAGGGGGATCCCCTAAAGAACAATTTGGGGTTGTAGCCAGGAACCTAAACTGCTAACTAACTGTGGACCCTGCCAGGAAGACGCAATACCACCTCCTGGTGGGGCATTCCTCAGTACCACAAAAATTGACCTTGAATCGAGGGGGGGAATGCTTGATCCTACTGCTGTGTAGAAGAAAAGAAAGAATCCCTGTGCAAGCTGGGAGGGAAAACAGCATGGTGTATGTGTGACCAGGAAACTGATGGTCTCACAGACAGGAGGGTGGCAGCGTGGCCCAGAGGACAAAGAACTGGGTGCCCTGTGTGCTCCGCCACCACTTGGGAAAGCCACTGACCTCTCTGAGCCATAGTTTCCTTATCTATGAATTTAAAGGGCTGGATTACATTACTTTTATAATTATTTCCAGCTCTAAGATAGTCTTTAGTTCCAGATTTTGACAGAAAGGGGACTAAATACAAATGTGGGTTATATGGCCACACTGATTTGCATGGGGCTACAGGCGAGAGTCACTGCAGAATGCTTTGTAGTTACTGAAGCCTGATGTTGACATTTAGGACTTCCCCAAAGTGTCAGGGAAGTACAAGCTTTGCTACACTGCAGTGAAAGTGCAAATCTGCCTAGGCTGTACTGAAAATACACTTGCATAAATATATTCATACCCTCTCCTGCAGCTCTACCCCATGTGAGAATTTCTTCTAAGGAGATAATCAGAGAAGTGAAGAAAGATGTTAAGAATGGGGGAAAATAGAAATAACTTAATGTTGGGGGAAAAGGTTAAAGAAAAAGTTTATTCATATAATGGAGCACTACGCAGTCATTTAAAAGGAAGATATTCAGTAACCTAGAAAAAGTGCATTGTTATGTATGAAAAAAGCCAGGCTGCAACAGCTAGTAAGTACACCTGATCCACCTTCCACGAAGAGGCCCACTATGAATCTGCACAGTCAGGTGTGAGGTGTGGATCCAGGCATTAAGAGGTTTAGCAGTTGGTTGTCTCTGAGGCACATTTCAGGGCATTTTCATTTTCTTAATGTTTCAGTTTTCTACAACAAGCATGCATTATATTTGTGTACTAGAAAAGTTTAACACTATTAAAATGCTCCCAGGAAAATAAAATGTTCCAGCCACCTGAAAATGTTTGATTTCCTCTCATTCGAGTGGGGATCTCAGCTCTTTTGGGGCAGGATAGGACCAGGCACCGGCTGTGGCCCTGGAATCTGGTTCCAGCATCTTCCTACAACATGAGACAGGCTGAGGCTTCACTTAACTGAGCTCTTCCATGGCCAAATCCACAACGGTAAAGGCAGGCCAAGGAGAGACGGCGGAGGGGAGTTGCAGGGTGACAGAAATGGGGAGGAAGCGGTGGCCCAGTGGCCTCTCTCCTTTGCCCTGAGCATGGGGTTCACTCCTTACTGCCCCTCAGCAACTGCTGCCCTGTCCTGGGCAATGGTGCTGGGCTGTGGGTGAAAGGTGTTTGCTGGTGTTTGGCTGGTTTTTGGTCTTTCTGAGACAGTCTCACTGTCACCCAGGCTGGAGTGCAGTGGCGCAATCCCAGCTCACCACAGCCTCCGCCTCCCGAGTTCAAGAGATTCTCCTGCCTCAGCCTCCTGAGTAGCTGGGACTACAGGTGCCCACCACCACGCCTAAATTTTCTTGTATTTTCAGTTGAGATGGGGTTTCACCATGTTGGCCAAGATGGTTTTGCTCTCCTGACCTTGTGATCCACCTGCCTCGGCCTCGCAAAGTGCTGGGATTACAGGCGTGAGCCACCACGCCCAGTCGGTGTTTGGCTGTTTTTAAAGCTTCCATTCTCTGCTGGCAGCGACATAACTAAAAAATACTAAGTGGGTGGGAAGGTAATGAAAAGGAAAACTGTTCATCTTTATTTTCTTCTCAAAAGAAAACAAGATAAGAAATACACTAGTAAATATGCTGGAGGACATGAATGAAGCTTTGAGTCGGCACTCAGACCACCCACAGCCGAATCACCTGGGGACTCCTTAAAAAATGCCCTCTGCTTGCCAAGGCAGTGGGCAGGAAATGGCCAGTGGGGGCCCCCTCCTTTTGACAGCACCCTGCTCTCAGAGGTTGAACCCTGAGAGACCACAGGAAGCCAAGCCAGGGTTCCCTTCTAATTTGGACGCAATGGAACAGGGCTAGACTACTCATTTCACACAAACATCAGACTGGCTCCCCTGTGAAAACCCTTTCTGTGCCCCTCAACACTGAGGAGGAAAGTGCAGGCCCCCTCACAGGACAGTCAATGCCTGTCGCTGGCTGCCACTGCTGACCTCTCCAGCCACACACGTGCCGCAGCCCCTCACAATCTACTCTCACCCCCAACCAGCTCTGTGGTCTCCCAATGTGTCCTGTGGTCACGCTGCAGCCTCTGCGCACACCTGAGACCCCCAGGAGAGCACATACTTCCTCATGGGCCAGCACTAGGCGCCGCCTCCACCTGTGCTTTGAGCCCTGAAGTTCCTGCCACAGACGCCACAATGATGCCTAGAATTTTCTATGTGTTTACTGTGCACAAAAGGGCAGGGACAGCATCTTGTACTTCTCTGTATCCCAGAGCCTGGCATAGCACTGGCACAGGGCAGACACTTACTGAACGAACTAGAGGTTCAACGCGCATTTCTGAACAATGGTCAGACAACCTACGTACCACAGAGCTGGCTTCCCCATGGAGAAAGCTAAGGGACAACTCTCTCAGCCAGGGCTTGGGACCGTCTCTCTCCTACTAAGAGATCAGACTAATGGCACAGACAGGGCCCTCTGGAATCAAGTGTGAGCCAGGAACAAAGAATGGGTTTCCAAAGCTGGAGAATGAGTCCAGAGAACCCCCCAGTTCCTAAAGGTGCTATCTTCTTTTGATAGGCCTGTTTCTCCAGCCCCTCAGAAAACACTGATCAAATGGTGTCTTTGCAGATGGGGAGGTCAAGATGCCAAGAACCATGAACCACACTCCTACAAAACCAGCTGGTCTCATGCGGTACAGAGAAAGATTTTTTAAAAACCACTCACAGGCTATGATGAAAGTCGCCACAGAATGAAACGTTGGTTGGTTGGTGGTTAAGGAGCAAACTGCTTACATTCACAACACCTCTCCTTTCCAGCCTTCTCAACTAAAAAGCACCTCAGAGATCATTCTAGGATGTCGGGTCTTCACTTTAGGGGATGATGGGTGTGCCCCTCTGAGGTGGGACGGTGGTATAAGGTAGACTTGGGGTTCTCCTTAAAATTTCCCCACTATTTTCTGTGCTGAATACTCTCCTACTGACCAGTTGAGTGACCTTGGGCAAATTACCTTCCATTGCCTCAGTATCTTATTAGTAAAGTGGGTTAGCTGGAGACTCATACTTTGCAGGATTGCTCTAAGCATGAAATAAAATGTATGAGATATGCTAAGCTCTAAGAAGATGCCCAAATGCTCGTTTTGTCACCTTGTTTACTTTGTTCCCAAGAAGAGGGAGGACACACACACATATACAGACTCACACATACACACATATACACACTCACACATACACACACACACACACATACACATACACACTCTCTCATTCCCAGCCTCCTCTCAGCATAAGAAGCCTCACCACCATCTCTGCTCTGTTAACAGCCAGACAAAATAGGCCTGTGTGGGAACATCACCCACCATTTAGAGCATTGTTTCCATGGGAAATGGCTCCAAGGTTCCAGGCAGCCCCATCCACGCAGAAACCAACTTTGGGAATAGCAGCCACTTGGCTGTGGGGGTGGCTGAGCTGGTTCCCATGGCAACCACTGCTCCCAGGGCCCCGCCCAGGCCACAGGCTTCATGGCAACCCAAACCGTTGTTCATACTGGAAACTTCTGCCTAAAAGGCAATATCGCTTCCTCAATAATTTTAATAACGTGTGTACAAAAACCTCAGGCATCTGTAAATGGAAAAATAAGCTCTCTTGGCTGTTGTCTGCCTCTTGCTCCCTTTCTTTCCCCATGGGTAGAACCTTCTTGCATGGTTTGAAGTCGTTTCCCGGAATGCCAGATTTACCTTGTCAGACAGATTGTAAACTCCACAAGGACAAGAGCCACATCTTCTCATTCCTTCGCCCCTCACGGGGCCAGGCAGAGCCTAACACATGGGAAGCTCAGTCTCTACTCACACTGCCCTCATCACTTCCCCAGTGCGGTCTTCTACCCACACAGGCCTCCCTCGTGCTAAGAAGCAGGGGGTCACACCCATCCTTCTGAAAGGGGCCGGCTCATACCCCTAGGAAGTGGGTGGCTGGATGGACTGATCACCCCAGTATAACCTTTTCACTCAGCAATCTTCAAAGTTAGCATGGGTGTGTCTAAGACCTCCCAGGAATAGTCTTGTGTAACAGCCCAACGGTTCTCAGTGGGACAGCTTGGGACATCAGGGACAGCCTCAACTCCACAGCCAGGCAGCCGGAGTTCCACTGTGGCATCCAATACAGACTCCCTGTGTGACCTGGGGCAAGTTTCTTAACTTCCTGGTGCCCAGTTTCCCCATCTATAAGACATGAGAACAGGGTCCCCAGGAAGGTAGTAAGGCCCCAGTGAGAAAATCTTGGAGGGTCCCTCAGCAAGGGCATATTTTCATCGATAAAGTAGTTGGGCCCCTGCTTTCCCTTCAACCTGGTAGGCTTCAGTGATTTAAACCATTTCCTTGCCCCATCCACAGCCCTAGGGAAGGGCATCCGCACTGCATAGGGCTTTGGGAGGACCTGATGCGGTGACAGATAGAAATGTCCAAGACACCAGCAGGCCCCCGCAGCCCCCACAAAATGGCAAAATGGCAGGGCTCGGTGGTTCTTATCCCTCATGAAATTTGCCTCTTCTCCTCAGGTTTCCAGGTTCTAGGGCTTCTATGGAGCTTGTTGCCCAAAACAATAGCCTAAAACCACTGCACCCATTGTTCTAAGTGAGCAGCACATGTTAAATGGATGGCTTCAGCTACAGATGCTGCCAAGCGGTCCACAGGCCCCCTGGCCTCTCCATGCACCCCACCCCACCCAGCATCACTTCCAAAGCAGTGTCCTATGTGCTGGCCAGGGAAAATGGTGCCCAGAAGGAGCTGCATAGCAGCAACAATGCCCACCCTTAGTGGACAACTGCTGTGGACTGGTTAGACACCAAAGGTCATGTTAGAGCGGTCATGCCACACTGCCTCCAATTCTTTTGCCAATTCATTTTGCTGCATCACATGGCTTTTCTTTTCTCAGGGTAGTGTCTTCATGATTCACTGTCCTACAGGGCACTCTTCATCACTGTTGCTGCTTCCCTTGGCCCTGACCTTGGGACCACAGATTCTCAGAGGCTAGGCCAGGGCCAATCCAGAGGCTCTCCCAAAAATGCTGGCAACTTTATTGAAGGTTTGGTATTTACTGTTTTTTGCTTCTGTATTTCTATACTAATTATTTCAAAGAGTCCCCCTAACCCCATCAATTGAATTGCAAGTATTTTAGGTAAATCAGGTTAGAGAGAAGGACACATCCATTATTTGGGGCTCTTAGGAAAGTGAATGGACTTTCATTCACATTGAGCTGAATTAGACCTGGGAAGCTAATCTCATCTCTATGATGTCTGGGTGTGCCCAACCCAGAGGGATGAGGACACGCTGTGGGGAGTGACCCAACCCATGTGGAGGAAATGGCTCTGCATTCCAGGAGCTGCCCTTCCCTTCTGCACAATTCCCAGAAATGGGCAGCTTCACCAGAGCGCTGACCTGCAGGCTGTGCGTAAATGGCACGTGACCCCACAGGGGTCTAGGCCACTTGGCACCCCTTAAGGCTTCACTCTCCACTCCCGGAGACTTTGCTCCAGCCCCTTGTTTCATACCTTTGCTAAGCCAAGTATGGTGCTGTCATTGGGCCTCTCAACTCCTCTAAAAAGCCACCAGTGCTTTTTAGCTCACTCCATTATTAAGCCCTAACCACCCACCCAACCATGTATGTGATTTCATGCCATAAACAGCAAGTCTCGATGGCAAGTAGGTGGCATGGGTGCTGCTCCTTCCCATTCCCAGAGCCATGGCAGACAACACTGATGGCTCACGGTCCCCTTCCTTGTCAACACAGTACTCCTGGCAGCAGAACACACTGACTGCTCCAGAGAGAAAATCTGTTTGCTGCCCCAGATCTAACCTACTACCCTTCTGGTTCCCTCCAAAACACCCCACTTAGTGGCCATCCTTTTCCATGGGAAGGGCTCAGGACCTTTAGGGGTAGCCTGCCTGGTGATCTCTGGAGATGTCTATTACCCAAGTCTTCTGTTAATCTACCAATCCCTGCTTTTCTTCTAATCTCCTCTGCCAGGATCATACCTGGACTGCTGTCAGCAGAGCAGAAATGATCAGACAGAAGTCCAGAGATCCAAGCAAAGGCCAAGGTTGAAGTAAGTCAGGGAGGGACACTGTTGTTGGGCTTACTCATGACCCCTAAGTACCACATGCTTCCACAGTTCCACATGGCAACTGTCAATACCTGGGTCTTTCCCACCAGTATACGGACGGGCACCTCCTAAACAGGACTTAGGGCGTAGCCATCTGCGACCCAGCACTATGAGCCTCAGGAGGTGTGCAGAAACCACCTGCCACGACAATTATAATTACAACAGTCATCATGTTAAAAGCAATAGGAACATTTAAGGTAAACAATGAATGTGTCAGATGCTGTTGGAAGATTTTAATTCTCACAACAACCCTACGGGGTACAGATTCCCATTATCCGCATTTCACAGTTGAAGAAACTGAGACACAGAGTAGTAAAATAACGTTTTGAAGGTCACCAAGCTAGAAAGAGGCAGTGTCGGGATCTGAAACCACACAGTGTAGTTCCAGAGCCACTGTCAGCCTGTGGTGCTAGGCATCCTCTGCTGGCTAGGGGCTGGTGAGTATGCGCGTGCAGTCAGGCCAGGGCAGAGGCAGCTGATCCAGGAGTGCTGGAAAGAGGTCAGGAGTGAGCTGGGAGGTGGTG
Organism: Rhinopithecus roxellana; assembly: GCF_007565055.1. NCBI lineage: Eukaryota > Metazoa > Chordata > Mammalia > Primates > Cercopithecidae > Rhinopithecus > Rhinopithecus roxellana. The sequence continues at coordinate 186,643,594 of NC_044549.1, read as the reverse complement.
TCAGAGTAGGAGACACCCCCAAGGTCAGACCGTTGCCCATGTGGGTGAAACAGCTGGGCAGGTCAGAGCTTCAGAGGCAACCAGGGCAAATACTAGTTATCAAAAATAGACACTTCCCACCCCAGCACCCTAGATCCAGGCTGGGACACCCTGCTGAGCAGGGCCTAGATCTGGTACCAGCAGGTAGCCCTCAGCCCTGAGGACCTCCATCCTGAGGACCAGCGAGGAAGCTGGGGGCACCAAGCTGCTGTGAAAGCCTTATTTTCTAGCACCTCTGTTTGGGACCCTATCCCCTATATGGGTCCCTGCCCCAGCCTCAGCCCATCTCCCTGTGGTCCTACACTTGAGCTGTTCCCTGCCCAGCTCAGGACTGGCCCCTCAATTGGAACTCCTTGCCAAGGAGCTTGAGCTATGCAGACAGCCTGCAACCCTAGGCAAGTTACTTTCTATACCTTGGTTTTCTTTTCTGTAAAAGTAGGGACAGTGGCAGCATCTGCCTCATGGTGGCTGTGAAAAGCTGCATTTATTTGCTTGACCCAGTATCTGGCACATAGTGACTGTTCAACAGACATCAAGTTGTTACCATCATCAATATCCTTCTTTGAAATCCATCCCAAGTCCCTCCTCCTGCTTCTCCAAAGCCTTTCTTGAGTTCCTTGAGCACCCTGCAAACTGGCAGGTTCCACAGGTGACAGTTCAACACAGCTCAGCCTCTTACCGCGCCCTCCTCGGAAGGCTAGCAGGCTGATCTGTGTGTGGGGCTCAGCTCCCCGACTCTGCCTAGAAGGGCAGCAGGCATGTCTCAGCCGGCCACTGAATCACTACAGCAATGTCCCAGGAGAGCAAGCCCTCAAAGGCTTGCTGAATGAACAGTGGATGAAAGGTAAGCTCCTCAGATGCCTTCTTTTGCATTTCTCCAGTATTCAGGAGTTGCTTGTTCACCAAAGAGAATGTGGAAGATATCAAACTGCCAGCAAGTTCAGCATGAAACAAAGTTTCTCCCTCTGGTTTCGAAATCCAGACGAGCTCTCCATCACAAAACCAAGCCACCCTCTCTGGGTACCCTGTAGTTTGGGGGAGGGGGGAGGTATATCCTCTAACAGGTCACATGACATGAGAAAGGTCACAGTGTAACCTGAGCCCAGAGAAGAATGAACAGGAGTAAACTGGTAGAGGAGCCAGTGTTGGCCACCCTCCTCTCAAGACACACACTTGCTCAGGCTCCGTGGGATCACACACATCCAGTCAATGCTCCCAGAGCACCTCCTGTGTGCTTGGTCCTGGGAACTGGAGATACCAAAATAAATGAGCCTGAGCCCAGCCCCAGACCATGGGGCACACAGTGTGTATTTTGTGGGGGAGGCAGGCAGAGGATTATGGTACACTGGGTAGGTAACGCAGGAGCATAGGAGTGGGAGGCATCTTACCCAGCCTGGGGATGCTGCGGAAGGCTTCCTGGTAGAAGTGACACAGAATGGGATCTTAAAGACCAAGTAGATATTAGCCAGGTGAACAGTAAGGACAGCCAGGCATGGTGGCTAACGCCTGTAATCCAGCACTTTGGAAGGCCGAGGCGGGTGAATCATGAGGTCAGGTGTTCGAGACCAGCCTGGCCAAGATGATGAAACCCCGTCTCTAATAAAAATACAAAAATTAGCCAGGCATGGTGGCTACTCAAGAGGCTGAGGCAGGAGAATCGCTTGAACCAGGGAGGCGGGAGAATCGCTTGAACCGGGGAGGTGGAGGTTGCAGTGGGCCGAGATCACGCCACTGCACTCTAGCCTGGGCAACAGAGCAAGGCTCCGTCTCAAAAAAAAAAGAACAAAAAACAGTAAGGACAAGCGTGTCCCAGGTAAAGAATAGAAGTGACAAAAGTATAACGCATGGCAGCATGAAAAGCCAAGGAGACGCTCAGTACTGCAGGCAACATGATATGACTGGAATGTGGAGTGTATATGTGTGCATGGCAGGGGTAATGGGTATGGGGGGTAAGAGTGGCAGGGGAGGGGGTTACTGTTGGCTCCCTGGAAACGGGATCTTCATTTTTGCATCCCTATACCACGCACAGTGCCTGGCACACAGTGGCTGCTTAATAAGCACTGCATGATGAAGAAACAAGTGCCCAAGGCTGCAGGGCTAGGCAGGGGAGGGCGCTGGGCATGATGGGCCTCACATGTGCTGGAGGCCCCCGGACCCTGCCCTAGCCCCAAGTCCACATAGAAGTACAATGTAGGCTGGATGGCTGCCTAACCCAACAGGGCCCCTGCAACTCTTTTTGATGACTACACTGAGGTTCACCAGCAGAAAAAGCCCAGGAGAGGGTGGATGAATTACACAGGACACACTCGAAGTGCTCCAGAATCTCAGAGGAGGGGAAGGGGATGGGAAAGGGGATGAGAATAGGGTAAGGGAGGAACAGGTAACCCAGGTTCAGCCACAAAGGCTTGAGGCAGAAAGCTGCGGAGGAGGGTTATTATCCCCATTTTACCAAGGGGAGAGAGGCATTCTACCAAGGGCACAGGCTAGTGAAAAGAGAATCTGGGATTTGGCACCTAGGCCTGGCAAGGTGCAAAATGAAAACACTGTCCCACTCACCCCCAGGCTTGTCCACTGAGCCTGGTGGGTCTAAGTGGCTTTCAGAACGAGGAGTTGGTAAGGGCCTCAGTGTCTAAGAGGTCACAGAACCTTCAGAACAGTATTCCCTGCTGGCATCCCTGGCTCACAGGAATGCCTGCTACTTGGCCACCTGGCCTCTGGGGTCCTACCGTAGTCCCCCACAGTGCCCCCTGCCCAGCAACCAACAACCGGGAGGGCGGGAAAGAACTCAGTCCAGGTGTGAGGGGCAGGCATGGGTTCTGTGAGGGCAGAGCTGCATCAAGCTCACAACTTCTTGGAGTGGCAGCTGAGGAAAGACAGTAGGAAGTAGTTTCATTTTTCAATCCTTGTTCTCAGTCCCTGGGGGTCTATTAATATTTTCCTAGCGCCAGGGCAGTCTCACCCGCGGTGAAAGAGGAGGACTTCTGCAGCCTTCCATAGGAATCTGAGCGCAATTGGGAACGTCACACTGGTGGTCACCCAACCAGGGAAGGCCAGCCTCTGCACACTCTGGGGTTCCCCAGACTGAGGGCCCTCGGCCTCCCCAGAGCCTGGCAGGCTGCTGTCCTCCCAGCCCCCACTCTGACTCCGCTTTGCCCTCTGCTCACAGAGCCCCGCACCTCCTCACTGCTCTGCTCCGCTGCTCAGGCTCAACCCTGCACAAACTGGATTCAGCCAGCACCTCCCTCACCTGCCCAAGGGTGGGCCCCTTTGCCCACCTCTCTGCCCCAAACTCTGTTCCTCTTTCTCCCCTGGCAATGTGAGCAGCCCTTTACCCACATGCCAGGCCAAGGCCTAGCAAGGCTGCCCACCGCTGTGCCCACGTCTGCCCCCAGCCTGAGCCCCAACTACCAGCGTTGTCCCACTCACCACCCCAGCATTATCACTCCCCAACAAACCCGAGCACAGAGTCTCCTGGAATGCCACCCGTGGTGCCTGAAGCTCTCCCCACTGACCACAACATTCTAGGCCTTTCTTGAGCTGCCCAAGTGCCCCCTTCCCCTTGCTCGGCCTCTGCTCTGCTGATTCCTGGTCTGGTGTCCTCAAGGACAGGGATGGTACCCAAGTGTCAGGTCCCATCCCCCAGAAGCCATTCCTTTCTCTAGGGCCCTCTTCTATCCCCTAAGGTCTCCTTCCACTGAGCCACCTCGCCTCCATCTATGGAATGCCAGCCCCGTGGCAGGTGGCAGCACAAGTGCTCAGCCGCCATTATTCCATGTGATGACTCAAGACACTTCACCAAGAGGCACTGTTTAGCCCCTTCATGAACTGTGAAGGTCAGAGAGGCTCTGTGGTTTCTCCAAGGCCATCTCTCTGACCACAAAGCTTGGCATGCCCCTCCTCATCTGCCCTCAAATCTAGGAGCTGGGTGTTACTTCACGGTCACATTCCTCTGCTACAGTGGGACAGTGGACAGAGGGCCAGGCCTTGTCTTCTTTTTCTCTGGGCACCCCAGAGCCCTGGCACAGCTTTCTGCTCAGAGACACTCCAACATGTCTGCTGTCTGCATTTCCAAATGCAGGAGTGATACTGGCAGCTGGCTGGGAGTCTGGCTTGGGTAGACAGCAGGGCAGAGGTGATGTGGGCACTATGCCATAGGCCACACAAGACCTAGAGGACTGCAGTGGCAGGCCTTGTGAAGGACATACCATGTGAGGAGTCCCACTGGACACCCGTGGGCACCAGCCCAGCAGGAGGAGTGCTGACGAGGGGTCCTTCCTTGCTGTCCAAATTCCCAAAGCACTGAGCCCTCGCCAGCACCCAGGGTGTGGTCCCCTGACTGGCCCTGCCTTCTGAGCTGGGGATGCCATACCCAGCCCCCAGAGCACATCTAAGTTTGTTCCTTAACTCCTTAGCTGTTCCAGCCCAGAGCTGCTCATCTCATGGAATCACGGTGTTCCGCCAGTCCCCTCTGGTAATCCCAGGAGAAGGGCAGGGTGGCGAAAGAGAGGGAAGGGAAGGTCCGGATTGCAGGGCCAGGCATCCCTCTGCATCTTACAGTCCTCTGCCTGAGAGACGGATGCTTCCTGACTGATCCCCCATCTCAACTGCTTTGCCCTGCAGTAGCAGCAAGAGGGAATCAAGAACCAAATGGACATCCCAAAGTCACGTGCCGGCAGAGGCTGTGTCAATAAGTGATAGAAGGGGGTAGGTACAGGCAAAAGAGAGCAGTGGGGCCTGCGCAAACAGATTACTGACACCCCGCACCAGCTGACTGCTGCAACATAATATTGGCAATGAGCTTGCCACGTAGTCTAAATTTTTAAATAGCCAGCAATCTGAGTCTATGCAAAAACTCAGATTTCTGGCTATTTTATTATTTTAAATACTGGCCACCAATGAAAAAGTTTTACACATTGTATAACCCAAATAAATCAACACTCTGTACCCATCCTTCTTGAGCACACACACATCTGAGTGGTACGGCCGTTCCAAGGCAGACAACTCTTCGCACTGCCTTGGCTTGGCCTGGCTTTGGTGCAAGGAGGTGTGAGATCGAAGGAAATGATCTCACTGAAGAGAGCAGCCGCAGGGGTTACTTGGACTGCAGGAGATGGGCCAGCCTGGCATTCTTCAGGGACAGGCACACAGCCCACCCTAGGAGTGTGCCAGAGCCCAGAGAGGTGGAGGCCAAAAAGGCACACTCAAAAAAGGCTGCTGCTTTGTTTTGTTTTCATTATTTATATTTAAGATGTTAGACACCATTAACAAAGAATGTGAAAATGTTTCTGCTTGACCAAAAATGAGAAAGACATAGGGTCTAGGTTCTTCCTTGAGGTGGGGAGAGGCGATTCAATTTCCATTTTTAAAGAGTAACCAGACTGCAGAGAGACGGACTGAAGCCAAATAAAAGGGAAACTTCCTGAAAACGAGGCAGGCATGGCAATGAGTGTGGGATTTTCCTCTGCAAAGGTCTGTGAAGCAGACGTGGAGGAAGGAGGACTGGCCACCTAGCTTTGGAGTGGTGAACCAGGCTGGAGGTGGGTGTGATGGCTTCTCAGGGACCCTTCCAATCCCAGGGTTTTAAGCCCACTTAGCAGAAGGCTACTTCTCACATCTCCCTCCCCAAGCCCTAAATGACTGCTGCATTTTTTCTCCTCAGTATCCAGCCTGCTGCTCCATTCCTGCGGGGCAAGGCCTGTCCAAAGGTCGGTATTGGCTGGGGGGTTGAGGGAAGCTTCCCACCCCTCTGCTTTCTACATATAGCACTTTTATAAAAAGTCATGAATCAAAGCCCCTCTGCTAGCTGTATAACCGTGGCCTAATGAAAAACTTCTCTGTGCAAAACTATTGTTGGTGGGTGGTAGCAGCCACCAGCTGGAGGTGGAACCAGGCTGGGCCCTGTGGCCAGGGATGGTCATTATAATGACCATTTATTAAGCCCTGACCACATGCTAAGCACCTTACATACACTTCCCTGACCCCCACTGCACCCCAGACTATATGAGATTACTATCAGGGTCTCCCAAAGCACCCAGCTGTCTGCCTTGACAGCATCTTGTATGCTGGCACTTAACTGCTTAGTTAGTTGTTTACAAGATGCAAACATGTAATACATCTTCCCCACTAGACCGTCGCCTCCACGTGGGCAGGGCCCACCCTCTGTTCTCTTCACTATATCTCCAGTGCCCAGCACATATCTGGCACAGAGAAAGTACTCAATAAATACTGTTAATCTATATCATCTCCAGTCCTTATGTTACAAAATGTTCTAACAGGAAAGGGAAAAAATTAACACCTGGCTTTGCCCTGATCAAGTTAGGAGAGGACTGACTTGATCTGGCTAGTAATAATGATAGCTCAATAATCCCAGCGTTTCTGCTGGTTCTTACTGTAGGCAAAGGTAGAGGTCTAGAGTGTCTAATTCTTTCTTAGACGAGTTATCTAAAGGCCACTTTATATTTTTGTTGTTGTTGTTGTTGTTGAGACAGAGTCTCACTCTGTCACCCAGGCTGGAGTGCAGTGGCGCGATCTCGGCTCACTGCAAGCTCCGCCTCCTGGGTTCACGCCATTCTCCTGCCTCAGCCTCCCGAGTAGCTGGGACTACAGGTGCCCGCCACCACGCCCAGCTAATTTTCTGTATTTTTAGTAGAGATGGGGTTTCACCATGTTGGCCAAGATGGTCTCGATCTCCTGACCTTGTGATCCACCCGCCTTGGCCTCCCAAAGTGCTGGGATTACAGGTGTGAGCCACCGCGCCTGGCCTGTGTTTTTTTTTTTTTTTTTTTTTTTTGAGACAGAGTCTTGTCCTGTCGCCCAGGCTGGAGTGCAGTGGCGTGATCTTGAATCAGTGCAGCCTCTGCCTCCTGGATTCAAGCGACTCTCCTGCCTCAGCCTTCCAAGTAGCTGGTACTACAGGCGCATGCCACCACGCCTGGCTAATTTTTGTATGTTTTTTAGTACAGACGGGGTTTCACCATGTTGGCCAGGCTGGTTTCGAACTCCTGACCTCAAGTGATCCACCCACCTCAGCCTCCCAAAGTGTTGGGATTACAGGTGTGAGGTACCAGGCCCAGGCCCCTTCACATCTGACAAGGGCAGCCCACAGTCTAGACTAAGACAGATTGTAATATTTGTTCTGCAATCAAAAGTAATGAAAATTTGGAGTTTTCAGAAGGTCTGGGGGAAAGTGTCCAGGAAAGTTGGTCCCTAGAAAATAGCAGAAAACTAGGTTTGAGGAGACAGCCACAGAGACATTCTCCAACGGTGTGACAAAGAAGGGAAGGATGTCTGACATTCATTTTTAACTTCTGCCCTGATCTGGGCTGCAGAAAACCCCCTTTCTTAAAAGCCCTTGGTGAATGCCTGTTATATACAATAATAGTGACTGAGCAGATGAAGAAGCCAACCTTACTGTATGCACATGGGGCAAAGAGGAGTGCAGGCCAGGCGGCCAGTGGGCATGGCCCATACCCTGAAACCTTCAGAAATACTGCAAATTAGGAGGGTTTTCATCAATACTTGGGCAATTTTTAAAGACAATAAATGATACCCTCAGAGAATTTCTATGAGGAGAAAATCCTTTGGAAGAATTAAGAAATACTGGGGGATGCAGCTCTCCATTTCCACATGTCAGGTGAGAGCCCGACCCAGTATGACTGGACTAGAGAAGAAAGGCCAGAGTGTGGCCGGGACATCCTCCCATTACAGAGGCGGAGAGTCACACAGACAAGTAGTGGGGCAGAAATTGGAGCAGAGGGTTCCTTCAGGAAGGGAGGACTGAAAGTCCCTGAGTCCCCAGGCTGCCAATTCTGCAGCCCAGCTGGGTGGCCTCAGACCCCTCCCTGCCTGAACACTAGGCACTGCCAGAGGCCCCGCCTGGTGCAAGGGCGGCCCCACTTTCTCCTTCCACACAAAGGGGCTCTCCCAGTCCTGCCATCTTTCCTATTTACCCACCCCAACCCTAAATAGAAAAAGTCCTTGTTAAATGCTCTAGTAGAATGGTTATGTTGTTGAAGTGCCAAGTGACCTGCTCCTCCTGCTCCCCGCTTTCCATCCCTCCAGCCATCCCCAGTTGGGAGTCCAGAAATAAAACAAAGGCTTTGTTTCTTTATTTTGATTTCCTCCTAAAATCTCAAACATGCAGGAAACACCCACCCAGCCCCAGATTAGTGGATCAGGCAGCTGTCCACTGCGGGGGGGTGGGATGGGGTCAGTGAGTGGGGGTGGATGGGAAGGCTGTGATGCCAGCTGGCCTTAATTGCTGGGGAGTGCCAGGGCACCTGGCCTCTCCTGGGCTGGACTTCCTCAGCGGGAGCATGAGACAGACTAGGCCTTCCAGCTCTGCCCCAGGAACCTCAACCTGAGGAATGTGGGTGGGGAGGGAAGACTAAGGAGGCATAGCTCATAGAAGTTTTTAAAAATATATGCCCCCAAGGCTTTGGGACAGTGATCCCACCCTCCTTCCATCATCTCTGGTTATAATAAAGCAGACATTGAAAGAAGACCATGATAGACTGGTGAGGGCGGTGTTGGCCAAGAAAGACGGCTTTGCCTGTCTCTTCCTCGAGCCTCCATTTCCAATGGAGTGAAAATATAAAGAGATGAATTTGTGGGTTATCTAAAAAGGGAGAATTTTCAAGAAGGCATGTTGAAATTCTAAAGGATTAGGGAAAAAAAGCTAAACTGAACTAAAATTAATTTTGCTTTTGAAATGAATACATAACGCTTTTGAGGGGCAAGAATCTGTCGCCAACACCCCCCATAAATGGTCAGCTCCTAAAGGGGTAGGGGAGTCTCCTGAATCCACTACACTCCAGAGATCTCCCCACAGATCCACATGCCCACAAATACTTCTACATTTAATCTGTGTACTTGGTATACTAAGGCCAGCCTAATATATAGTACGCCAAGTAGTTTCTTTTTAAACCCAAACTTGTCTTTAAAAAGGTATGCCTGTAAGTATAACACATATGTGGATTTCCGTATAATCACATAGGCAGTGGTTGTAGAATATGTTCAACTGCCTTCACTGGTACGGCTTCTACTGCAAGATAAGCCCCAGTAAAGCAGGGCCTTCTGAGGTCTCTCAGCACCCAGCCTTTGCTGGGTTTTGCAGCATCTCCATTAGAATGAAGGAAAAGGATCTGGTGGTGCTATTCTTTTTTATTTTTATTTTTTGAGACAGAGTCTCTGTGTCGCCAGGCTGAAGCACAGTGGTGCGATCTCGGCTCACTGCAACCTCCGCCTCCCGGGTTCAAGCGATCCTCCTGCCTCGGCCTCTGGAGTAGCTCAGACTTCAGATGCCCACCACCACGCCCAGCTGTTTTATATTTTTAGTAGAGACGGGGTTTCACCATGTTGGCCAGGTTGGTCTCGAACTCCTGACCACAAGTGATCCTCCTGCCTCAATCTCCCAAAGTGTTGGAATTACAGGTGTGAGCCACTGCATCCAGCCTGGTGGTGTTATTCCTTAAGGGCAACTCAGGGAAGGAAAATGTTTCCAGACATTCTCAGCACTTAATGAAGAGGACTTGGAGTCCCCTACGGGTCCCCACTTTCTGTTATGAAACCAGACGAAATCTCGGTCTCCAATAGGAACTGACAAGAATCTGCCCTGGATAAGGAAGCCTTTCCAAAAGTTTTTGAATCTTTCTGCACAGCTTTAAAAAGCAGTGCTTTACTCACTGTTCTAACTCATGGCAAACTACATGCAAACAGGATAACATCAGACTTCAGCTCAGGAGTCAATCGGTGGGTGGAAAGGAGAAGGCTGCAAACAGGTGGGTGAGAAGCTGCGTCCTGTCGTCATGGAGAGCTTCTATCTGCAGCTGCAGGGCTGGCTCTGCCGCCTTGCTCCTGCTTGGCAGAGAGAAGGACCCAGTACCAGGTACCTATTTTTTTTCTGTGAAAGCTGCAGGAAGGGAAAACTGTGAAGTTATGGATTAGAAAGTAAGCCATCATACTTTAGTTTCCTTCTCTTAAAGTAATCCTATACTTTAGAATATAAAATGTATTTTGTGTCCAGGTGTGGGGGCTCATGCCTATAATCCAGCACTTTGGGAGGTTGAGGTGGGAGAATTGCTTGAGGCCAGGAGTTCAAGATGAGCCTGAACAACAAAGGGAGATCCCATCTCTACAAAAACAATTTTAAAAAATTAGATGGGCATGGTGGCACATACCTATAGTCTCAGCTACTCAGGAGGCGGAGACAGGAGGATGGCTTGAGCCCAGGAGTTTGAGGCTGTGATAAGCTATGATTGCTCCACCACACTCCAACCTAAGCAACAGAGTGAGACCTCACTGCTAACAATAACAACAGAAAGTATTTTGTTATCATTGTCATTTAATTATAAAAAGAGAATTATGTTTTCTCTATCTTCCAAATATACAAACCTACCATTAATATTACGGTTCAGTTCTGGCAGCTATGACTAAACCATGCTCTGCAGCCTGGCTAAACCCACAATGGTCACGGCAAGTGTTTGTGAGGGTAGATGAACTTCTCTGAAAAAGGTCACAGCCAAAAAAACACACACTGTCCCCAGAGTGGCTTCTCCCCAGTGTGGTCAGAAGCAGCAAAAGGCTCTTCAGTCAACAACTTCCAGGGAGGCCCACTGGCATCAACTGAGGACATGAAGCCCCCAGAGAGAACCAATACAGGAAAACTCAGGAGCAAGGCTCCCAAAAGCCCATTGCAGGCTGAGGATGGGCCCAAACCAGCCCGGGCAAAGAATGAGCAGACCGCTTTAAGTCCAGCCCTACTGTGAAAAGGATCAAGTACAGACAAAATGGTCACATCCGTTCGTTTTGGGTAACGGGTACATGGTATTTGTTATACTATCCTTTACATTTTCCTTTTTCAAAATTAAAAAAATAAAGTACACAAATGATTTAGGGGTTCATTTGTGACTGTAAGATTAATATCAGCCAGGGAAGACTCCTGCCAGCTAGGTACCCACTGCCTCTCTTGCCAGCCAGCGTCTTCTGCACCTCTGCTGCCTCACCACATCTTTGTGCACAGGCTGCTCCATCCCCGCTCCTCTGAGGCCTCTACCCACCGCACTGATTATGTAGAGCCACACCTCCATGGGATAGGTCCCCTAAGCACCAGGAGAGAAGGGATCATGACATTTTTGGTCATCCAGTGCTGGGAACAGCACGGTCTAACAGAAGGAGTGTGCACTTCAGGAAGAGACAGACCACGGTCAGATTCCTTCCTGACTCTGCTTCTCTCAGGTTATGACTGCAGGTGACCTACTTAACCTCCTTGAGCCTCGGCTTCCGCATCTATAAAAGGTTAACTGCATCTAACAAAATCGTTGTGAGGCTTAGAGATAGCGAATATAAAGTATATAGTACAGGGTCCAGCCCACAAGTCTTTGCTGAATGAAAGATGGATGGAGAGATGGATCAATTAATGGATGGGTGGGCGGGTGGGTGGGTGGCTGGAAGGATGGAGGGAAGAAAGGACAGACATACAGAGGGGCTGATTTTAAACCATGACATTTGAAGAGCAGTTGAAGGAAGTAAAGCTGCTCATGCTGGAGAAAAGCAGGACTGTCAAAAGTTCATGTGGGACAGGTTAAGGAAGAAGGGAAAGAACTTCCCAAGAATGAGAGAATCCCCAAAAGCAGTGGACTGACTCAAAGGGTAGCAAACATTGTGTCTCTAGAAGGGTCCAGGTGAAGTCAAAGACACAACCCCTAATGGGCTGTCAAGGAGGGAAGGACTCCCCTTGTTGAAAGTTTCTCAGCCTTTCCTCAAGGGCTCACTTTCCCATTTGGGCCACATTTGTCTACTACTGCACTATAACTAGCCTAATCTGAAAACCACCATACTTTAAAATTTTTTTATCATTTGTTTTACTTAAAATACTTCTTTAGCCTTAATCTGAACAAAATATCCATTAAAAAAAAAACCCCGTTTGTTGTGATGCCTGTATTTGCATAATACATTGAAATAAACCAGTATATAACTATCAAAATGATAGATCATCTTCTTCGCCACTATGAGAAATGTGCTCTACGGGGGTGTGACTTGACTTAATACACTCAGGGGGCTCCTTCTGGGTCTAGGATTCTGTCCTCTGAAGGTTGCTTGAATCCTGGTAATGCTCTTCATTCTTCCGGCCCTTTCTGGCCTCCTAAGCGTATTTTCATGTGTATATTTTATCTAATCCCTATGACAACACTGAGGGCTGGGCAGAGAAGTCACAGATGGAGCCTGGGCCCAGGCAGCACAGGACCCAAACATGGCCCTACAGATGGTCACAGAGGCCAGAACCAGAGCTCCCAACCCTCCACCCACCCTCCTTTGTTTGGCCATTACAAGCTGCACAGCCAAATTCATTCTTGGTGCTCTCCAAAATGTTACTAGCAATACAACCCATATGTAAATCATATTGTTTTATCCATCAAGGTAGCCTGATGCCAGGGCTATACTCCTCTGAGACTCAGAAAGTCACCTCAGCAACCGGTGATGACCCACATTGTCATGCAGCGGGCCCCACCTAGTGAAGGTACCAAGAATATGAAGGACAATGATAGGGACATTAAGAAGCAAAATACAAAAAATACATTTTTATATGTAATATATAGCCAAAAAATCAAATAATATGAATTGGGATAGAATATAACAAATATTTTTTAATATAACAACAAGAAAAAGAAGCAAAATACACATTGCTGCTTCATGACTCCTACAAGAGGAATGCCTGCAGAAAGCTGTCTTAGATCATGCTAGCCAGCTAAATGGCCCTAGGGGCTCAGTGGTGGGGGCCAGGACAAGGAGGGCCACGGTGGAGTCTCTGGGAATAGGTAGAACCAACTGCATCACACACGTAGCGGGAATGCTACCTAGAGAACAACAGATGGTGCACCACTGAATGTGTGGTGACTGCAACGTGGTCTCCACCTCAGCCTGAACCTCATCAACCCTGCTGAAGCTCGAGGCTGCACCAGCACTGCCCTCTTGGTCAGACCCACCGACTGACTGCACAGACTTCAACTCACAGGCTAGGCAATGAGAACTGTCCCACTCTGTTTGTACTCTTGGCCCCCATCTCTGCCCTCTCAGCCTGCACTGCAGTGGCATGCTGGCTTGGCTGCACAATGGGCTTACAGAATAGGTCTGCCATGAACATTAGAGAAGTCACGTGCCTTTAGACCAGAGACGGCTAAGCTGGGATCCAGGGATGGTTTTCAGAGATCCATGAATCCCCTGAATGATATGTCCAACTTTGTACATCAACGTTCCCTGGGCTTCTCATCAGCATATTAAAGAGACTATGATTCAAGAAGACAAAACCTATTACTCTGAACTCCAGACCCTCAGTCTTTGTGGCTACCTGTCCCATGCAGGAATTGCTGGAAATGGCACTGATATCCCATTCCTGTGTACAGAGACCTTACAAGAGCAGAGAGCATCTTTGGGAGATCTGAGCTCTGCTTAATCTCACTGTTATTTGGGTTTTGTTACTTGTTGCCAAAGCATCCCCATTGATTCAGTACTACAGGGCTCAGAGGCACGATCTAAGACTTATCAGGGCTGGCAGGGACTCAGAGTCCAGCAACAAAATTCCTCTTAAAGCTTGAATTCTCTGCTCAGTCCCTAGAAAATAGGTACCTGCCAGGTGTCCCAGGTCTCAGGGAACTCCTCCAGCTCCTTTCTTTTTCCCATCTCCAGATAAAGGTGACGGTACCTTCTATGTCTGCCCAGGGCCTGGCAGGTACGGAGCCTCTGGAACTCAATGCACATCCTCTGGACACTTGAGAAAATTCCAGCATTGCACAAAAATGCATTCCCATTCAGTTCACATGAGTATGCTTGTATAAACTACACAATGTTCATGAGCAGCTATGTTTTTCAATTGCTTTCAGGGAGACACACTCTGTTTGGGGGCATTTCATTGGCAGAACAGATTGCAATGATTAAATCAGATGTGAAATATATTATGGAAGCCACATTTCCCTGAGAACTCACTAGATCCAGGAGGCTGGTCAACATGTGATTCCGACTGAGGTTAGGAGCAGTCATCCCAGGAGCCTAATTTATCAGAGGCCAATAGTCATTCCTTGTTCCAGGTGATCACTAGAGCTCCCGAACCAAACCGACCCCAAGGGTAACTGACTTGTCACTTTTTTTTTTTTCTTTTTTTGAGATAGAGTCTTGCTCTGTCACCCAGGCTGGAGTGCAGTGGCATGATCATGGCTCACTGCAACCTCTGCCTTCTGGGCTTAAGCAATCCTCCAGCCTCAGCCTCCCGAGTAGTTAAGACTATAGGCGCATGCCCCCACACCCAGCTAATTTTTGTAGAGACAGAGTTTCACCATGTTGCCCTGGCTGGACTTGTCACTTTATAAGTAGCTCAGACGAACTGAGTGTGAAATACCAGTGGCTAGAGCTAATAATAACATAAAAGTTAAACCTGTCACAAAATGTCTTATGTAGGTGAAAAGAGAGGTGTAAATTAGCAACTGTCTTATAAGGAGCGAAGCTGACAGCCCTGGAGACAATCACTTGCCTCATCAGAGGGCCTTGAGTACCGCTCACCCTCTCCCCACCCACCGACCCCCCCCAACTTTAGAAAATGCTGAGGTCACATCTGGGGGGGTCAGTTTCCACCAGAGCACGAGGCTTGCCCAACACCTCCCTCCCCAGAGGCTGGCAGACCTCAAAAACCCCAGAGCATGAAAGCCCCATGCCTCCCACACCGGCAGAAAAAGGACAAATTACACCATAAACTACACAGAGAAGCTAACTGGCGGCTGGGCAGTATGAACAGACCTAAGGGTGAAAACCATTGCCCGAAACATTTTCAGCCCCAGTCAGCAGGGACATGTGATTTACAGGAAATTAGGAGGTTTACAAAATGTTAGCAGCTCAAGTTTCTTCCCCAGGAAAAGAAGCAGGAGAAGCTCTAAGAACTGTATCCGAGAAAGTGCTTTGTTCACTGCTAAGCTTCTGACACGAGTCAGTTATTAATACCCACAGCTCACTGCCTCACACTTCAACCCACCAATGAATGTCTATAGTGAATAATTATAAAACAATATATTACAAAACTCTAACACAGGCTGCACCAGAGCCTTCCCAAGCCCAGACAGCCACGTGGCCAAAAGCAAGGACTTAAGATATTATCTTGGGCAAGCTGTTGGCTCTTTTTCACCTCAGTTTCCCCATCCTTTATAATAAACAAAATCTTTCTGGAGGTGTCTTGTCAAATGATGAGCAAATCCACTTCAAGTGCCGGTCTTTGTAAGCCCTGTTGGTTGCTGTTATTACAGTGAAGTTTCAGAGCTCTTAAAGTCGTATCTCCATTTTACTCCTGCTGCCAAACCTCTGGAGGCCACGATTCCGAGCCGTGTCAGCCACCCTCTCCCAGTACAGAGTGAGTCCTGGAGGAGCAAGGCCAGGGAGGTTCCACACCATCAGGGGCCACTGGGGAGTAGGGGCAATGGCAGAGCTCTATGATCAAGGCCCCAGTGGCCTTGACGGACTTTGTCCACCTCTCCAGACTCCGCTTTGCCCCAGGCCAGAACAGACCTCAGCTCCAGCCAGAGTCTAACTGGGTGTCCTGTGTCCACGCTGCGGTCAGACATCATCTCCTCTAGGGGGCCTTCTCTCACCTCCCACTCTGGAGTAGGGACCCCCAGGGGCTCCCACAACCCCTGGGCTTACCGGATCTCAGCACTTACCACACTGGCTTGTCACTTTGTGCTCTTGTCTTCCCCGCAGGGCAGGACTGGCACCGTGTCTGATGCCCCAGACAGGTCAGTTCAATGTATGAGCCCAGGCCCTAGTTGTGACCACAGCTCCAGCTCCCCAAACCTCCGGGAGCAGTGAAGGGTTGTTTATGAAGCAGTCTGCGTTTTATTATTCAGATGAATTTGTCAACTCCCTGGCGGATCCCTCCCCTCTTTAACGCCATCTTAAGGCGAGGGGGAGGGGGTAGATAAAAAGCCCCCCGCCCACTCCCCCGCCCCTTCATGCCACCCATCTACCCACCGGGTTGTCGCCCAGGCAGCCAAGGAACCCAAGTGTGATTACCATGAAAGGGTCTCTTTGAGCGGCGCGCAAGCCCTCCCCACTGGGGTCTTGGTCGTGGCCGATTTCCCGAACGCACACCGTTACGCGGGAGCCCGCGATGGGGGCAAAACGCCACGCACAGCCGGTCCCAGGGCGCACCCCACGAGCGGAGAGCGCGGCCGAGACCGGAGGGCGGCCACACCTCCCGCCCCGGAACAAAGCGACGGCCGGGGAGAGAGGCGGCGCGGCCGGGCCCCCTCCCCGCCAAGGCCTCCCGACCACTCACCGAGAGCTCCAGCCCCGGCTCGGCTACGGCACTCAGGCCGCCCCCTCCTAGCTTGCGCCGGTGAGGAGGCAGCGCCGCGCCCGCCGGGCCCCGCGGCCGCCGGACTGACGGCTCCCCGCCAGCCGGCCACTCCGGTCCGTCCCCGCCCCGGCGCCTCCTTAAAGCGACCGCGCCGCCAGCGTGCGCCCCGAGCGCCTAGCGCGCCGCGCATTCCTTATATTGCCACAGCGCCTGCTAAAAATAGAGTGCCGCGGCGGGCACGCCACTGGGGAGCCCGGGCAGGGTGCCTCGACCCTGTCGCCCCCCCCGTGCACCCAGGCCCCCAGGACGCGCGCCCGCGAAGTCCAGCCCACCCGCGCCGATTCCCCTGGGCCCCGCACGGCGCGCTAAAACGCCAGGGGCTGGGGTCGGCGGCGCCGCCTCTCCCGCGGCCCAGCGCACTTACCCGGGTCGGATCCGTGGCGCCCGGGAGCTGGCTTTAATGTGGACGCCAAATGGGAATTCGACCCGGCCTCTTTAAGAGCCTCTGCGCTCCAACCTTTAAATCTCCGCTCCGGCCAGACCAACTTCTGAGCCTACGGACGCCTCCCCGGTCCTAGACGAACATCCGCCGCCACCTTAGCCGCATTCCCTTCGACTCCTGAGACGTCTTTCTTCCTTACCCTGCCCCAGCGTCTCTCCCCGGAGGCCTTCTTGGTGCACCGTTCCAGGGCCCAAACTTCGTTGGGATGGATGCGACGGGGACAGGCGACACTCGCGCACCATTTCATTGTTTCAGTTCCGCTAACTCCTCTCCAGCGGCGTCATTTTCCCCCCCGTTAAAAAAATAAAGATATAATTCAACACCATAAAATTCCACCTTTTGAAGTGTACAATTCAAGCCGGGTGCGGTGGCTCACGCCTGTAATCCTAACACTTTGGGAGGTCGAGGCGGGTGAATCGCCTGAGGTCAGGAGTTCAAGACCAGCCTGGGCAACATGGTGAAACCCCGTCTCTACTAAAAATACAAAAATCAACCCGACACAGCGGCACGTGCTTGTAATCCCAGCTACTCGGGAGGCTGAGGCAGGAGAATCACGTGAGCCCGGGAGGCAGAGGTTGTAGTAAGCCGAGATTGCGCCACCCACCGCACTCTAGCCTGGGCAACAAAGTGAGCCGCTGTCTTAAAAAAAAAAAGAAAAGAAAAGAAAGAAAGAAAGAAAAAGTGTACAATTCAGTGGTGTTTAGCATATTCACAAAGTTTTGCAACCATCACTATGAGCTAGTTCCAGAACATTTTCACCACTTCCCACTCCCCCGCCCCTGCCGCCACAGAAAGAATGAAAGAACTACTTATTAGCAGTCATTCCTCATTCACCCCTTCCCCCCGCCCCCGCCAGGAACCACTAATCTACTTTCAATCTCTATGGATTTCCCTATTCAGGACATTTTCTATACATGGAATCATACAACATGTGGCCTTTTGTGACTAGCTTAGCTTCTTTCAGTAAACAACATTTAATGATCTATTCATGTTGTAACATGTAGCAGTACTTCATTCCTTTTCATGACTGAGTAATATTTCATTGTATGTCTATACCTTTTGTTTATCCCTGCATCACTTGATGGATATTTAGGTTTCTACTTTGAGGCTACTGTGAATAAAGCTGCTATGAATATTCATGTACAAGTCTTTGTATGAACATATGTTTTTCTTTCTCTTGGGTGTATACCTAAGAGTGGAATTGCTGGATCATATGTTAACTCTATGTTTAACTTTTGGGGGAACGGCCAAACTGTTTTCCAAAGTAGCTGCACCATTTTACATTCCCATCAACAACACATGAGGGTTCCAATATCTCCACATCCTTGCAAACACTTGTAATTTGAGTGTCTTTTTTTATTATAGCCATCCTATTGGGGGCAAAGTGGCATCTCATTGTGGTTTTGATTGTCAGCATCATTTCTGAGGACATTCTTTTTGTGGATGGACCTCAATGACTTAGAACCAGCTTTACATGTCCAGGGAAACTTGGACACTCCCTTCTCAGGTTTGCCCCAGGCCTAAGGGAGCCTCACAGCGCTGCTGGCTCTGCTTGCCATGCTGAGGCTCTCAATCTCATGCAGGCTTCCGTTGGCATCCCAGCCACCCACGCAGCCATTTGGTGAGAGTTGCTGTGCACCCCCTGTGCCTCCACTCCCACCTGCTGCTCCAAAGACCCTGTAGACCCCAAAAGTCCCCTGGGAAGGGGACAGCAGGTTGGGTGCCATCAAAAGCATGTCTCCTTGGCAGTAGGGAGTAAAAGACCTAGTTGGGGAGAAGGCTTGAGGGACAGTAGTTTACTTCGGCTGGCTGGGTCTTGCCCTGGAACCTGACTCCCTCGATCCCTTCCATTTACCATAGAGCTTGGGAAGGCAGGCAGGGATCTGTACATCCTGGTGGTCTGTCAGCCCCTCGTGAGCTCCCCATGTAAGACATGTCTTCTCTTGGGCCCTGACTGGCACAGGACCCTGACCATGCCCTCAGCTTGAGCTAAGCCAACATCTACACAAAAGTCAAAGAGATGTCTTTATACTGCTTTCATACACATATCTGTAATAATACCTCTTCTCAAAAATGGAATGTAAACAGCTAATAGTCATACCCAGGTACCTGGGATTCCTTTTTTTTTTTTTTTTTTTTTTTGAGACAGTCTCGTTCTGTCACCCAGGCTGTAATGCAGTGGCACGATCATAGCATCATAGCTCACTGAAGCCTCGACCTCCCGGGCTCAAGAGATCTTCTTACCTCAGCCTCCTGAGTAGCTGGGACTATAGGTGTGCACCACCATGCCTGGCTACTTTTTGTACTTTTTGTAGAGATGGAATTTCACCATATTGCCGAGGCTGATCTTGAACTCCTGGGACTCAAGCAATCCACCTACCTGGGGCTCCCAAAGTGCTGGGATTACAAGTGTGAGACACTGAGCTTGACTTACCTGGGATTGCCTAATGGTGAGATTAAATCTTGCAGATTGTGATTGCGGATGGGCTGTTCCATTTGAGCTGCCTCCTTTGCTCTTTGAATCTTGAAATACAGTTGTGGCTCCGTTGCTGGCAAATGGGGGCTTAGAGAACAGAGCCACTGAACAGAAAAGCTTCATTCATCCAGTAAATACTGCCAGAGCATCTACCGAGTACCGGGCATTGGGACAGAGACCTGCCTTCAAACAAGCTGAATGCCAACTGAGGAGCAAGTGGTGTGGAAGAGAGAAGCACAGGGCCTGTGGGAGACCAGAGGAAGGGCACCTAACCCAATATGGGGAGGAGGCAAGTACCAAGGGAAGGATCTCTGTGAGAGCTGATGACTGAGCCACATCTGGAAGGACAAATAACAATTAGCTAGGGCTGAGTGTGGTGGCTCACACCTGTAATCCCAGCACTTTGGGAGGCCAAGGTGGGCAGACCACAAGGTCAGGAGTTCAAGTCCAGCCTGGCCAATATGGTGAAACCTCATATCTACTAAAAATACAAAAATTAGTCAGGTGTGGTGGCAGGTGCCTGTACTCCCAGCTACTAGGGAGACTGAGGCAGGAGAATTGCTTGAACCCGGGAGGTGAAGGTTGCAGTGAGCTGAGATCACACCACTGCACTCCAGCCTGGGGGACAGAGTGAAATTCCATCTCAAAAAAAAAAAAAAAAAAAAATAGGCTGAGAAGGGAAGGAGAAAACCTTATACGCTGAAGCATGATTGAGCAGAAATCTTTCCAAAGTCTCTGGCAGATGTGCCTGGCTGATCAGGTGTATTTGAGGCACGGCAGAAGGCCAGACTCCTAGCGAAAAACCCAGGCAGGGCTCAGGCCCAAATTTAATCCACAGAGGTCCAAGGTCAGTCACAGGGCCAGGAGCCAATTTCTGGCTGAAGTCAGAGCCACTGTACTGACCCAGAGTAGGACAAAGCAAACACACTTCATCCACTGCAACATGTCCTGCACTTGTCTGTCTGCCCTGAGGCTTGTGACTGCCATGCCTCAGAGCCGATCCAAACTGGTGTCTAGTTCAGCAGCAAATGTGGGGGCCTTGGACCTTGGGGCTGGAAGTCAACTAGGTCACTGTGGCCCAGCCTTCCTCTAGAACTCCCAGCTTCAGGCCAGGCTTGATGGCTCGCACCTGTAATCCCAGCACTTTGGGAGGCCGAGGCAGGTGGATCACCTGAGGTCAGGAGTTTGAGATCAGCCTGACCAACATGGTGAAACCCTACCTCTACTAAAAATACAAAATTAGCCGGGCGTGGTGGCGCACGCCTGTAATCCCAGCTACTTGGGAGGCTGAGACAGAAGAATCACTTGAACCCAGGAGGCAGAGGTTGCAGTGGGCCAAGATCGTGCCATTGCACTCCAGCCTGGGCAACAAGAGTGAAACTGTCTCAAAAACAAACAAACAAATGAACAAACAACAACAACAACAACAAAACTCCCAGCTTCAGTGTATTCCCTAAAGGTAAAATAAGCTGTGAGTTTCTGAGCACTCACAGTGTGCCTGACACGAGACATAGTGATGGGTCTGCCCACCTCCCAGTGACCCTGTGCTGAAGGTCATCTGAGCCCTGTCTTAGATATAAGGAGAGTGTGAGCCCAATCCCACACAGCCAGTAAACTAAGAGTCAGGCTTCTCTGACCACAAAGCCTACACTCTTCTCCCATGCCAGGTGGCCTTGATGGACAAGTGTGTGTTTGGTGTTGGTGGAGCAGGGATAAGGTGAATAGGAGATGAGGGCTCATTCTAGTTACTGGACCTGTGGCTGGAATTAGATCTTTTGGTGACCCTGAAGCACCAACCATGGGCTAGCAAAAAAACCTTGCCTCCACCACCCATGCTTATTCATCCCCTCAGCTGACCCTTCTTCTGTGCCAAGTACAAGGCCTTTCTTCCCCTGGGCTGCCCATGATGTAATGCCAAGAACTTATACTCTGCTTTCAGAGTTTTCATGGACTTCACCAATCCAGGCCCAATTACTTCTCATGTTTACCCCTTCCTGCCACCCTGCTGTGATTTGAATGTCTCCTCCAAAACTCATGTTGAAATTAATCGCTAGAGGTGGGGCCTTTCAGAGGTGATTAATGCCATTTTGTGGGAATGGGTAGTATCACAGGGAGTGGGTTCCTAACAGAAAAGATGAGTTTGGTCCAATTTTCTCTCTGTCTCATGCTAGCTTCTGCCTTCTGCCATGGGAGGGCCCTCACCAGATGCCGGTGCCATGCTCTTCAACTCCCCGGCCTCCAGAATTGTGAGCCAAATAAATATCTTTTCTTTGTAAATTACTCAGTCTGTGTTACTGTGTTATAGCAGCAGAGGGATATGGACTAAAACATAGCCCTCCACACCTACCACCTCCTCCAGCCTCATTAGGAGCTAAGCCTCATAAACTTTTCTTCTCTGATACTTAGAGTTCATTCCTCACACGGGCTTGCTCTTGCTATCTGGGGCCGGAAGAAAAGCTTCCAAACAATCTCCTTCCCATTAACGGCTAAACTTCTCCAAAAGTTGTCCAGACTCAGCTAATGTGTTGGTTTCTGATAATATTTGTTTTTCTCCCCTTAGCTCTTATTCCGTTAAACTAAAGTCCAGCGGGTTTTAAACATTGTGGGCTCAAACCATAGGAAGAAATAGGTGTTACACTGCAAACCAGAACACACACACACACACACAAACACACATATGAAACAAAAGTTAATGTTAGCGTGACTTACTAAATCAATGTTTTGCCCCATTAATGGATTGTAACCTACAGTTTGAAAAACATTGTTCCATTTTTTTTACACCCAGAGCCTCAGGATAGTGATAGTGCAGCAGAAATTTGTCAAGAAAAAAAAAAGTCAACTCTAAAATATTGAAACACATGCTAGAGACAACAGTTTAAAAAGAAAAGTTTTGAGTTTCAAAAGCCTAGGCGATTTCCTCTTCTAGGTAGGATTCAGTAGGTGTGGCAGGCTAATACTCCTACTGCAACAAAATGAGATGAGGCTCCCCAGCCGTTCCCTCATCCCCAGGGCATCTGTCAGTTTGGGGCACTCGCTAATGATCAAGTTTGCCTAGCAGGAGGACCTGTAATGGAGGAAAGGGAAACCAGCAAAGCTTTTAGTGGCCACAGGTGCTAGAATGACAAATTAGAACATGGGAGCTTTAAAAACAAAACCATTTTTCTGCACCTGACATTTGCTGAGTTCTGCACCTAGGAATGCATCTAAAAGCAGAATAGGGCCAGATGCAGTGGACCATGCTTGTAATCCCAGTGCTTTGGGAGGCCAAAGTGGGAGGATCACTTGTGCCCAGGAGTTCAAGACCAACCTGGGCAACACAAGGAGACTCCATCTCTACAAAGAAAAAGTAAAACTTAGCCAGACGTAGTGGTGCGCACCTGTGGTCCTAGCTACTCGGGAGGCTGACATGAAAGAATCACTTGGGCTGGGAAGGTCAAGGCTGCAGTGAGCTCTGATTGCACCACTGCACTCCAGCCTGGCCAACAGAGCAAGACCCTATTTCAAAAAAAAAAAAAAAAAAAGGTTGAAATATTCTATAGTCCCACAGTGCTTAGAAAATGAAAGTTTCCTCAGAAGGAAGGGCCTTCCCCAAACACAGAGCCAGTTCCCACCTCAAGACATTGGCCAGATCTTGAAGCTCCATGGAGACAGAGTCTGGAAGCTGGACTGGGAACCTCTGAAAAGCAGAGCTGAATCTCCACAGTCTTTCATGGCTGAGGATCCAGAAACCTGGCAAGGCACTCACCCAAAATCCACATGTCAGGTATAGGGGCAAACCAGAGATGGACTTGAGATAGATAGATTCCAAAAACCAAAACCCAGTCCCAACCCACTTCAGTCCTTCACTGGACTGACGCGATCATTCCTTACTCCCATCTGCTTAACAGAAGAAAGAGGGAACACTGTGTGGCAAATTATATCATCTGGAGTCTCACATATAATGCCTCTTACATATAATGTCTACATATAGTAAAAAATAAGTAGACTTGTGAAGAGACATGAAAATATCATTGATAAGCAAGAGAAAAAAACAGGCAATAGAAGAAGACACACAGATCATCCAGATGTTGTGGTTGGTAGACAAAGGCTTTAAAATAATTGACTGTGGAGGAACTGGAGCTGTCACACATTGCAGGTAGAAGTATAAACTGGTATAGCCATGTATTGGTCAGGGTTTACTCAGGATACAGAAACCACACAATAATTTGGACAAGGAAATTTTAATATAAAAAAGTACTGTGTGTAAGAGGGGATTACCTAGTAAAGGGAAAAGAAAACGCTAAAGAATACAATTACAGCAGATATAAGGGACAGCCTCTAGGGCTGAGGCAGAGCACCCAAGGAAGGAAGAAACCTGGATGAGGTCCTCATCTTCACATTCTACCACCAGGCTAAGATCCATACCTTGCTGAAGATGGTGATGGATGATGGAGAAGTTCATTGCAGTTCTATGCAGATGCGATTCTGTATGAATCTACAATGGTAGGTACATGTCATTATACAGTTGTCAAAACCCATAGAACTCCACAATACCAAGAATGAACCTTAATATAAATTATTGACTTTGGGTGATTATGATGTGTCAATGTAAACTCAAATATAACATTCTGAAGGAAGACGTTGATAATCCAGGAGGCTATGCATGTATGTGGGCAGGGGGTATATAGAAAATATCTGCACCTTCCTCTCACTTTTGCTCTTAAAACTGCTCTTAAAAATTGGAAAAAAAAAAAAAAAAAAAAAAAGGCCGGACACGGTGGTTCATGCCTGTAATCCCAGGACTTTGGGAAGTCAAGGTGAGTGGATCACCTGAGGTCAGGAACTCAAGATTAGCCTGGCCAACATGGTGAAACGCTGTCTCTACTAAAAATACAAAAAAAAAAAAAAAAAAAAATTACTACTAAAAATACAAAAAAAAAAAAAAAAAAAAATTAGCTGAGTGTGGTGAAACATGCCTGCAATCCCAGCTACTCAGGAAGCTGAGGCAGGAGAATCACTTGAACGAGGGAGGCAGAGGTTGCAGTGAGCCGAGGTCACGCCACTGTACTCCAGCCTGGGCAACAAAGCGAAACTCCGTCTCAAAAAAAAAAAAAAAAAAAAAAAAGCCAGAAGATCCTATGGATCTTACAGTTAGCCGGGAAAGAATTGTAGTAGCCATCTGCAGGGAGTGACAACCTGATACCACCAGACTTGTATGTCCCTGCAGATGCCAGAGTAGACAAGTAATCCTCCCACTGTGCACTGGCATTAGGTATATAACTGCAAGGTAACTCCAACAAAAGGGTGTGTTGGGGGTGGGTGGCGAGAAACAGTAATTAATCGAGAAATTTCTGAATTTACTGATAGGAAATGGAACCGGCCACAGCTTAATTTGGGAAACCAGGTGGAATGAGAGTTTTTTGGGGTTTTTTTTTTTTTTTTTTTTTTCTGTCTTCCAGGCTGGAGTGCAGGGGCGTGATCTCAGCTCACTGCAGCCTCTTTCTCCCGGGTTCAAGAGATTCTCTTGCCTCAGCCTCCCAAGTAGCTGGGATTACAGGTATGAGCCACAACGCCTGGCTAATTTTTGTATTTTTAGTAGAGACAGGTTTTCACCACATTAGCCAGACTGCTCTTGAACTCCTGGCCTCAAGCTATCCACCCGCCTCGGCCTCCCAAAGTGCTGGGATTACAGGTGTGAGCCGCAGTGCATGGCTGAGAGTTTCAAATAATGTTTAAGCTGAATAGCATTGTTTGAGGTGGTAGATTTAGAAACAATCTTGATGTTTATCACTGGGGAGTGGATAGGGAAGATGTGGTGAGTGCTTGCCATGAAGTACCAGGCAGCACCTGGACCAAATGTTCACACATAGCAACATGTATGGATCTTAAAAACACTGGGATGGTTGAAAAAGAAAGAATGAGAAATAAAGTGTATAACACAATAACCCCTATGTAAATTTTACATACAACACATACAACAAAAAATATTTTGCAAATATGTATACAAACAAGGAAATACCTAGAAACATTAGAAGGTTTTTGCCAGGCACGGTGGCTCAAGCCTGTAATCCCAGCACTTTGGGAGGCCGAGACGACGGGCGGATCACGAGGTCAGGAGATCGAGACCATCCTGGCTAATACGGTGAAACCCCGTCTCTACTAAAAAATACAAAAAAACTAGCCGGGTGAGGTGGCAGGCACCTGTAGTCCCAGCTACTTGGGAGGCTGAGGCAGGAGAATGGTATAAACCCGGGGGGCGGAGTTTGCAGTGAGCTGCGATCCGGCCATTGCACTCCAGCCTGGGCGACAGAGCGAGACTCCGTCTCAAAAAAAAAAAAGAAACATTAGAAGGTTTTCCTATGGGGCATTAGTGCAGAATAAGAGTAGGAAAGGGGATTGTCTTAGCTTGGGTTCCTTAGAAAACGGCCTGTGCAAAGCGCATATACTAACACTTTATTGGAGGAAGGTACAATCCCAGGACAGCAAAAGTGAGAGGAAAAGGGAGGTGAGGCAGGAAAGGTGGGGAAGCAAATGAAAGATGGTGCACTAACTAGGTTGACCATAACCTTATCAAAAAATGCGTCCTTTTGGTCTGTCATGCAAGACATCTGAAACCACTGAGCACTACAGTAGTTTCATTAGGGAGAGGAGTTTATCTCCTTCCTGTCTTATGTCTCTCACGGGTCAAAGTCCTTCCCAGGATGCACTCACTCCACTTCCAGGCTGTATCATTAGCTTCTCCAGGCAGCCACAGAGGGACCTAGATTCTGTGCGGTGGTGCTTCGCCCGCCTTAGGAGGTGGTGGGAATGCCCAGAGGTTCATGGGTCTGATCAGCCAAGGCTTGTGGCAAGATCTGCTGCAACTCCTGCTTCAGTAAGAACAATGGAGGCCCTGCCAGGGCTGGGATCTCATCCTAGTGAAGGCTGGGACAGCTGGTGGTGTTAGGAGATGAGGCGTTGGTAGTAGCAGCTGTGGCTCAATTGCATAAGTGGTGCAAGCCCTGGGGAGCAGATGGGCCCAATAAATTGGGTCTGATACAATGCCTCTGCATGGATTCCATGCATAATTCTGCCCAAGGTCACGGAGTGATCAGGGCAGACTTCCGGTACAGTATGTTCATTCCCCTGAAGCCGCTGAAGGCTGAACCTGCATGTGGGCTAAGGTCCTAATTCTTAGACATCTTTGTCCAGATCCTACTCATGACTAGGCTTGGTTTTTCTCCCCGTGTCTGTTCTCAGGAGCAAGTCTTCTCTAGGATTGTATAACTTCGCCCTTCATGCTGGGAAATAAAGTTGAAAAGGGAAGAGGACCCAGGCCCAGCCACTAAAGTGGACGCATATTCTAATACGGCTACTATGTTTGGAGTATTAATAAACTAGTCATTTTTTTCTGGTAACTAAATGACCTGGGGAGGCAGGAGCTGCAGTGGATCAAAGAAGTCCCACGCCTCCTCCATGGTCTTAAGCACTGCACATGTGCAGACCAGGGCAGACCTCCCAGAGCCTGAGCTTGTCACATCCAGGTATGGCACATGGGTGAGCCTTCGGGGCCAATCACAGGCTATTTATTACTTGGTTCATTTTCCTGGAGTGTTGTTTTTACTCAATGAATTAAAAGAATAAAGTTTTGAAATTTTATGCTTGTCAGTGGTTTTGTTACATGCAGATACAAACCAAATTAAGCACCTCCTGTTTTTCTCTCAATCATTGTCATGTTTTTTTCATGAAATCCCAGAGTTAACATTCAGTGAGTGACATAAAGACTTGGTAATTTGGAGTGCCCTGATGCTATGGTTTGGATGTGGTTTGTTTGGCCCCACCAAGTCTCATGTTGAAATTTGATCCCCAGTGTTGAAGGTGAGGCCAGGTAAGAGGTGTTTGGATCACAGGGGCAGATTCCTGTGAATGGCCTAATGCCAATCTCAAGGGAATGAGTGAATTTTCACTCTTAGTTCCCATGATAACTGGTTGTTGGAAAGAGCTCAGTTCCTCCTCTCTACTCTTTCTTGCTTTCTCTCTCACCATGTGATCTGCATATCCAGCTTCATTTTGCCTTCTGCCATGAGTGGAAGCAGCCTCAGGCCCTCATTAGAAGCAGATGCTGGCAACATTCTCCTTGCAGAGTCTGCAGAATTGTGAGCCAAATAAACCTCCTTTCTTTATAATTACTCAGCTTCATGTATAAGCAACACAAAATGGACTAAGACTTCTGAGCACTTGCTGGTAGACATGCTCAAGTAAAAAGACATGTATAGGGTGGGTGACTGCTAGAGAATGAGTTACTGCTGTTGTCTCTGGCCCGCACAACTAGTACTGTGCCTGGCTGCGGGTGGGAGACAGTTAGCTTTTTGGATGGCAAATCTATGGTCATCTGAACTAAAATAACAAAACTATTTATTCTGGCCAATTCCCCAATTTTTGGGGAGCTGGGTGAAAAGGACTACGGGTCTTTTGAGTAACTCACATTTACTCAAAATCTTACATTTTCAGGCTGGGCATGATGGCTCATGCCTGTAATCCCAGCACTGTGGGAGGTCGAGGCAGGTGGATCACTTGAGGTCAAGAGTTCAAGACCATCCTGGCCAACATAGTGAAACCCCATCTGTACTAAAAAAAAAAATACAAAAATTAGCCAGGCATCGTGGCATACACCCGTAGTCCCAGCTACTTGGGAGGCTGAGGCAGGAGAATCTCCGGGGAGTGGAGGTTGCAGTGAGCCAAGATCGCACCACTGCCTGGGCCACAGAGCAAGACTGTCTCAAAAAAACAAAAAACAAAAAACTTACATTTGATAAAAATGACAGTGTGGAGGGTAAAAAATCATTTTTAAAGCATTAGACATCTTTCTTCATTGAAAAAGAAAAGCCTTTAATAACATTTCCCGGAAGCTGATAAAAAGCTGACCTTGGGCGAGGCATCGTGGCTCACACCTATAATCCCAGTAATATAGGAGTTATTAAGAAATTATTTTTAGGCAGCTAGAAAGGCTTGGTGGAATTTTCCTTTAATAAAAAGCAGTCCCCAAACCATGTCTAACAAAAAACAGCCGGAAGGTCAGGCTGCAAGCATAGATATGCATATGTAAATGCAGGTGGCTAAGAGCCAGGTCCCCCCAATATTGCGGTTCCCACTCCCTTTTCCTTGTCACTATTTATGCGGGTGTCATGGCACCATCCAGGTAAAACCAAGTGTGCTGGTGTCATGGTGACCGCCAGGTAGAAGCTGCATTTGCATAATAAAAGACGGTGGCGGAAGTGCCAGTCTTTTCGTGGGCTCTGTAAAATGGCACACCTGGTCAAACCAATCCCCTAGGCCCTATGTAAATCGATCACTGCCTCCTCAAGCCTCTTTACAAAATTGATCGCATTCCACCCTAAACCAAAGACCCCCTCTTGGGCGACCTGCTTTCTCAGTATGAGGAAGTTCTCTTTCTCTTCTTCTTAGTCTGTTAAACTTTCCATTCCTAAACCCATTTCTCGGCGTGAGACAAAGTACCACAGGTAAATAAATCCCCAGACAACGGAGCTGTTTCAGCACTTTGGGAGGCCAAGGTGGGAGGACCGCCTGAGCCCAGGAGTTTGAAACTAGCCTGGACAACACAGCAAAAGCCTGTCTCCACAAAAAATTTAAAAATTAGCTGGGAACGGTGTCATGTGCCTGTAGCTTCACTACTTGGGAGGCTGAGGTGAAAGGATTGCTTGAGTCCTGGAGTTTGAGGCTGCAGTGAGCAATGATGATTGGGCCACCACACACCAGCCTGGGTGACAGAATGAGACCTAAAGAAAACAAAAGCAGCAGTTTAGGTAAGAGTCATTCCCTGCCACAGGAGCAATGCGACCTCTCAACAGGAGATACAATGACATTCTGCCACCCACAGCCTGGGGCCAGCTTCCTGAGCGTCTCCTCTCAGTAACCAAGCCCCAGTTTGTAAAACAATGGAAAAATGATCTTCATTTGTGGTCACATGTTTTCATGAGTTTTAGTACTTGAAATATTGTAATACCAAGTCAAAGAAAGAAAAATTGCCTGGACGCCAAATTTGAAATGCAGGGCTTGCTTGTTTTAACGTAGCCCAATTTTTTGAAATCTAGTAGCATCATCCAGTAGCATCACGTCAACTGTCTTAACAAACAAGACAGTTAGAAAACACTTTTAAAATCCCTGATGGCTAGAATTTTAAAGTGTTATTTTTACATTAAAACAAATATGGTTGTGGTATGTTGTATTCCAAAATGCACACAAATCTTTGAGTTAAATATTAGTGATGTTTAGAGATCTCTAAATGCTTAAGGCCTTTTAGCATTAAGCCCTCAAATCTCCAGGGCAGCCATTCAGGAAACTTCGGGTGAAACACTGGAGGAGTGTGGTCCTTGATAATGAGGTCTTTGTAGCTTGACTGAAATCTAGCTCTGCCTCAAAAGTTTCAGGTGTATGGGCAAGGAGTTCTAATGGGTGGTTGGACGAACATGCTCTCTAGGAGCCTCAACAATCAAGGGCAAAGTTTGTTACCTCTAGGGAGGTGTCAAGAACTGTAAATCATCTGAGATTTTACCCTCCTTGCAAGCTTACAAGTTATTCTTCCATAATCGTGATGGTGAAAGAATATATAAGTCGCTCCTGGGTCAGAGATGAAGGACAGTTTATTATTCAAAGCAATAGCAATAACCAAAGTATTAGCATTTTTGCATAGGTTTCCTGAACTGATTCCCATAGGACAATGCAGAGAGGGCCAGGTGACACCTGCACATGCAGCAGGTTGTGTTACAGGAGAAGAATCCTAGCTTCAAGAAACCAAAGCTTTTACACTGAAGAGTTAAGTATGCTTTCTACAGAAAGAGACACTATCTCTAAGTTCCAAGGCTGTAAACAAACCTTTCCTTTGCTTTAGAAGGAGGTACTACCTCTGTCTTCCAAGGCTGTTCACTACATAAACATTCCTGAAGAGGTAGCTGGGAATAAAGCAGTCAGTGCCTCTGCTTGAAAAATATGCAGAAACATGAGAGACCCATGGAGAAACATCTGTCAACAGGAGGGACCTATGGTCAGATTCCTTTACAACATGTAGAAGTCTCCTTGTCATCTCCTCCGACTTCTCACTAAGCATGAACGGTGGGCAGCATAGGGCTCATTCGTTCAGGTCATGACGGAAACCTGAGGTTCATTATAAAAGGTTCACTAGGAAGTAGCAGGGACAACCTGCCCTACAGGGACTCACAATGCAGATGAGCAGTTTGATTGTAACCTTCAGTGACTACTACGACATGAAGAAACTGCAACACAGTCCAAAGCAGGTTGGTAGGCTCAGACTGGCTGCTTCCATTTTATGGCTCACTCTCTTGTGTTTTCACAGTTACCTTCACAATCAACAAAGAAACTACTGGCACTAATAAGTGAGTTTAGCAAGATCTCAGAATACAAAGTCAATATACAAAAAATCAGGTGTATTTCTATGTACTGGCAGCACAAAATTGGTAATAAATTTTGAAAGTCAATTTCATTAATAATAGCATTAATAAATACAAATGACTTGCAAGATTGGTTCAACAACTATAAAACATTGCTGAAGTTAAAGAATAAATGGAGGCCGGGCGCGGTGGCTCAAGCCTGTAATCCCAGCACTTTGGGAGGCCGAGACGGGCGGATCACGAGGTCAGGAGATCGAGACCATCCTGGCTAACACGGTGAAACCCCGTCTCTACTAAAAAATACAAAAAACTAGCCGGGCGAGGTGGCGGGCGCCTGTAGTACCAGCTACTTGGGAGGCTGAGGCAGGAGAATGGCGTGAACCCGGGAGGCGGAGCTTGCGGTGAGCTGAGATCTGGCCACTGCGCTCCAGCCTGGGCGACAGAGCAAGACTCTGTCTCAAAAAAAAAAAAAAAAAAGAATAAATGGAACACACATCCTCTTTATAGACTGGAAGACTACACATCATTAAGATGTCAATTCTTCCTAAGTCAGTCTTTAGGTTCAATGCAATTTAATTAAATTTCCAAGAGCATTTTTAAAGACATATTAACAGATTGACTCTAGGATTTGTATGAAAGTAAACAACTTAAAATAACTTAAAATAGACTTATAAATAACTTAAAATAGACAAATAAATTTTGAAAAAGAAAAACAAGGCTGGATGACTTAGATTACCTGATTTTAAGACTTACTATACAACTAGTAATCAAGTACTGGTATAAGGATGGTCAACTAGATCAGCGGAATCGACTAGAGAATCCTGAAGGAAACTCACATTTATATGACCAATTGTTTTTTGACAAAGACATCAAATCAATCCAGTGAAGAAAAGGAAAGTCTTCTCAACAAATGGTGCTTACGCAACCAGAAATCCATATGGGGAAATAAAAAACCTCAAATATTAATTTGAAACAAACGGTGATACACTGAGACCATGGAATACAAAGTAATAAAAAGGAATTAAAATATTGATCCACACAACAACTTGGAAGAACCTCCTGGGGACTTATGGCTTGTGATCCTTGACTGGGAAGCTGCTACCCAATACGTTTCTATACTGTGGAAAGGGTTGATGATACCTTCACAACAACAACGATAATACTGGTTTTAATGTCAAGAAATTTTGAAACACATTACCGCTCTCCACAACATTCCTGAAAGGTAGGTCTTATTTCCCTATTTAAAGATAAGGAAACAAGC
Source organism: Rhinopithecus roxellana (assembly GCF_007565055.1). Taxonomy (NCBI): domain Eukaryota; kingdom Metazoa; phylum Chordata; class Mammalia; order Primates; family Cercopithecidae; genus Rhinopithecus; species Rhinopithecus roxellana. The sequence goes on along the minus strand of NC_044549.1, from coordinate 186,611,599 downwards.
TGGGCATGGTGGTGGGCACCTGTAGTCCCAGCTGCTTGGGTGGCTGAAGTGGGAGGACTGCTTGAATATAGGAGTTCCAGGCACCTGGCAACATAACAAGACCCCATTTCTTAAAAAAAAAAAAAAAAAAAAAAAAAAAAAAAATTAAAGATGAGGAAACTAAGACTGACTGAATAAACTGAAGTAGCTTCAACCAAGCTTAGACAGGTAGTAGGTGTACCTGTGATCCAGCCCACATCTGTCTGACCCTAAAGCTGCCAGTTCTACCACTCCCGGCTGCCTTCCTCAGAGCAAGGTACAGGAGGGACCTACTGTTACTTGTTGAAAAAAGAAGACATTACACCTGGAAGGAGAGAGGAGTCAGGTTAGATGAAGATGTGTATATACATTCTTATCTTCTACGATGAAAAACGGGAAGGTATCTGAGGAAATACAGCCTGCTTTGGTCTATGATTTCCTCTTAAAGTGAGGAGGATCATCCTTGTTTTACAGAGTCACATCAGTTCTGAAGTATTTTGATAAAGAAAATGCTCCTAGTGTCCAATTTGGGTCTCAGAAGGGTTTCCTTTGAGTAAACCACCACCTTGTGGCAATAAACATGAGTTGCTGGAGGAAGAGTTTGGTTTTTAATCTTTCGAACTCTAAAACATCTCAGTAGCCCTTAAAGTTAGCAGGCTTTGCATTAAAATAAAACAAACAAAAAAGTACATCACTGAGGGAAGGGCTGATTAAAAATAGATACATTTGGAAAAAAATCTGACTTTTGGATAATAAATAAAAACATTGACCCAGCTGGGAGCGGTGGCTCATGCCTGTAATCCCAGCACTTTGTGAGGCCGAGGCAGGTGGATCACGAGGTCAAGAGATGGAGACCATTCTGGCCAACCAACATGGTGAAACCCCGTCTCTACTAAAAATACAAAAATTAGCTGTGCATAGTGGCACATGCCTGTAGTCCCAGCTACTCGGGAGGCTGGGGCAGGAGAATTGCTTGAACTCAGGAGGTAGAGGTTGCAGTGAGCCGAGCCATCGCGCCACCACACTCCAGCCTAGGCGACAGAGCGAGACTCTGTCTCAAAAAACAACAATAACAAAAAAAAAAAAAACAGAAAACAAAAACAAAAACAAAAAACCATTGACCCATGTCACAAAACATGTAAAAGATGGAAGTTTTATTAAAAAGCAGGAGAGACCCGAGGTGATTCATTTGGGAAAAAACTGATGAGGTTTCATGTTGTCCAAACTATATATTTTTTTTCTTTGAGACGGAGTCTTGTTCTGTTGCCCAGGCTGGAGTTCAGTGGTACGATCTTGGCTCACTGCAACCTCCGTCTTCCGGGTTCAAGCAATTCTCCTGCCTCAGCTTCCCAAGTAGCTGGGATTATAGGCATGCAACACCATGCCCAGGCTATTTGATATTTTTTTTAGTAGAGACAGGGTTTCACCATGTTGGCCAGGCTGGTCTCGAACTCCTGACCTCAAGTGATACACCTGCCTCGGCCTCCCAGAGTGCTGGGATTACAGGCGTGAGCTACTGCACCCAACCCAAACTGTACACTTTTGAAAGTGAGAGGGGTTGCTATTAATAATTGCAGGGGACAACAGGTGAAAAGTGGGGGTGTCCCGGCAAACTGGGGACATGTGGTTTACCTAAATTTGTTTCTGAGGTCTAGCCTGGCAAAGATGTGAGTACATTTTGTAATAGAGACCACATGGTAAGAAATTTAACCCTTTCAGAAAGAATAAACATCACTATCTTTCCGTGTGCTGGCAGGAGGAGTTTAGCATCTGATTTGAATTTTATTTTGGAAACTAAATTCTAAGGGAGATTCCACACCATTCAAGAGCTTGAGCAACCACCATCTTGTGGCAATGAACATGATTTGCATCTAATCAACTCAGTTTGCAATGCAGTGTCTTAAGGAGTGACTGTGGCTCTGAGTAATATTATCATGGAACTGAATATTGCCATGGGACTGAATGCAAGAAAAGAGTAGGTGGATTCAGAGCTGAAGTGGGAGAATACAGGATGACAGGTAGGAAGATGCTCAGTCTCCAGTATATCCATCACCCTGTACTTCACAGAGGGTTGCTGGGTACCTTATGGCCAAGCAGGGTATCAGCACTCCCTGGATGGAAATCATTTGGTGTATGCTTCACTTGGGAAGAATTCATATCTTAACAATATGAATTCTTCCTATCCATGAACATGGAATATTTCTTCATCTATTTAAATCTTTGAGATTTCTTTCATCAGCTGTGATTGATTCCTAGTTTAATTCTATTATAGTCAGAGAACATACTTTGTTCTATCCTTTTCAATTTGTTAAGCTATGTTTTATGGCCTAGATTGTGGTCTATCTCAGTGAATGTCCCATGTGAGCTTGAGAAAGAATCTATATTCCGCTGTTGTTGAATTAAGTATTGTATAAATGTCAATTAGATCAATTTGATTGATTTTTTCAGTTCAACTATATCCTTGCTCATTTGCTGCTTGCTGGATTGTATTAAAATGGTATCAAAATATTTTAATGGTATTTTTAAAATAGTATTAAAATATTCTATTATAATAGTGAGTTTACCTATTTTTCCTTGCAGTTTTATCTTTTTTTGCCTCACATATTTCGGTGCTCTGTTTTTAAGTACATACATATTAAGTATTGTTATGTCTTCCCAAATAATTGATCCCTTTAACTTTATGTAATGTCCCTGTTTATACTTGATAAATTTCCTTGTTCTGAAGTCTGCTTTTCTTGAAATTAACATAGCTACTTCAGCTATTTTTTTAGTTAGTGTCAGCCTGGTATAGCTATCTCTATTTTTTTGCTTTTAATGTATTTTCTTGTGGATAACACATAGCTGGGCTTTGTTTGTTTTTGAAATCCACTCTGACAATCTCTCTTTTAATTGGTGTAATCAGGTTATTCACATTTAAAGTGGTTATTCATAGAGTTGGATTAATATTTACAATGTTTGTAACTGTTTTGTATGTGTCTCAGTTGACTTTCATATCTAATTTTGAATTTGTAATTTCATATTCTTTGTCTTAAAGAGAACGCTTGTAGACCCCTTAAAACCTGGAGACGCCCCCTACCTTGCACACATTATACCGGTATGTGATGGTAGAAAAGCTGCACAGTAGTCTTGGCAGGCGGGGCAGGAGGGATGCATGGATTCACAGATGCGACTGTGCAACGCACAAATGCACTGGGTCTTTGCCTGGTGGGTTCAAAGCCTCCAGACGCTGACAAACGCTGCAGCCAATGAGTGGATTCCCATAGTCCGATATGGAGGGCAAGGGGCGGGACTCCCTCCTGCCTCTCGCTGGCTGGGTTCAGAGTCTCCGCGAAGAGACTGCGTTGGGCCCAGAGTGGGCGTGGCTTACGTGTCCGCCGGCTTTCCTAGCAGGCCTGGCAGGGGGGCCAGGTTGCCATGACGACCGCGGCTAGGTCGCTGCAGACTCGGTTGGTGACTCCGGGCGCATCGAAGATCGTGTACCTGTCGTTCGCAGTGGCTCAGTTTCCCAGTAATCCATAAGAACAGCAGGGATGACAGGGTCCCATGTCGTTTTTTGGTCCGAATTCCTCGACCGGCGACCCTGTGCCCGGCAGGCTGCACCGCGCCCCGCGCACTGACTCCGGCCTCTGCGGGAGCCCCCTGGCCGGCTCCGGGGTGGGGAGGGGGCTTTGCAGATCCCCAGAAAACCGCCCGGCGAGCCACGAGCCCGCGGACTGCAGGCTCCGCTTCCTCGTGGGGTATTCACTTTGTGTCAGTGTGTTGATTTGCCGCCAGTTAGAAGCGTCTTAAAAAGGGGCCGGGGGCCATAGGAGGGGGGCTTATCTGAAGGAGGCTCTGGGCTTGCTGATCCACGCAGCGGTTTGTCGCGAGGCTGCGGGGGAACGGCCCACGGCCGCGGTAACAGGGCTTCGTCTTCTTTGCAGAGCCATGGGCAGCAGGAAGAAGGAAACTGCCCTGCAGGTAAGCCTCAAGGGGCGCTAGCTTCCAGCTCTGGGTTGGGCTCGGGGAAGAGGAGGGTGATTGGAGCGGGGATGTAGTATAAAAGTGACATTTTGTTTGCTAGCAGTATGTGACAGTGTTCCCAAACTTGAGTGATGTACCCTTCCGTCTTAAAGGGCCAAAACTTATCTTGGAACCCCAGTGATGACAAATTTTATGCAAACAAAATTAATGCAAACAAAACTGATTAGAAGCTGTTTATATTTATAGTGCGTATACAACCATAAAACCTAAACATGCGTTAAATAAAACTACAAACCAAGAAAATATGAATCAACATAACTCGACGTGACCGTTATTTTGTTATTGTTGTTGAAATATAACTGCAGCTTGCACAGAGAATACAGTATAGGTTCTTTTGGCTTTGGGCATGAGTCTGTAACTGTGTGCTCTGTGGAGACCCAGTTTTCCCACCACTGTTCTCATCAAATTTCACTTATTAACAAATATGTTTTGAGATATATTATGTGCTGGGCATTTGTTATATAGAGTACCTTACTTCATTTGCATGTGGGACAAGTGAATTCAGAAGCCAGCAACTGCTCTTTTTCTTGGTTCTGGACAATAAACAGTGGTTGATTCTGAAGTGATGATAAAAACATGCAGGAATAGACCCTGGAATTGGGAGAGAGTGCTTTGTCATAAGGAGACCATCTGGATGATCTGTAACATGGGAACATTTTAAAACAAACTTTAAAATGTCTCATCATCACCTGGTCCCAGTAAGATGCATACTAAGGCTACAGCGCCTCCTAGATAATAGAGCATTAGCGATTTTGAAACATCTGGTTTTTCTCTTATTGTCCTCGGTAGGATAGTTTGTATGTGGATTTCAAAAGTCTAGTGGTTTAAAAAAGAGGAAAGGGGAAAGCAGCATCATTCTAAGGGTACCCCATGCTGGGGGTGGGAGGGGTGGGGGGTGGGGTGGGATTTTTAGACTGAAAGTCAGAAGACCTGATGTAGTTCTTGTGTCCTCTATAGCCAACTGTGTCTTTGACTACATCCCATACCCTCTCTGGGCTATAGCTTGCCCATCTATGGAATGAGGATGTTGTGTGAATTATCCCTAAGGGCCTTCTTCCAGCCTTTATATTCTAGAATTCTAGAGTCAGAAAGCACTTCATATATGAATGTTCTGGTTGAAGTAAATTCTGAGCAACTGGTCCTACCATTCATTGCTGTGTGACTCATTTCCTCAACCCTCTGGCCTCCGTATCTTTTACGTAGACAGGAGGGATAATACCTGTCCTTTAACGCCTGCAGAGCTGTGATGAGACTCCTTTAGACACTTCCTGGCTGGTCTGATGCGGTCTGTGGTGTCTCTAATGTTATTGCCCCATATTATGTTCATTTCATGTGTTGATGCCCTAGATCTCCTATGGCGGTAATAACTTTTGTTAGCAATGTTGTTATTTTTTCATGTGTATTACTCAGAGCTCTGAGTACAATGCAGTACTCAGTAAGTGCTCCCTCCTGCTGAGGGAGGAGAGTGAGTGGCCTCCCTCCCCTCTTACACTGAGGCATCTGTGTAAAGGTCACCTCTCTATAAGGTAAACCCCTCGAAAGCAGTGCCTAAAGTCGGCCAATCCAGGAACCTTGTCCTGTCTCTCAGCAAGGTTATTCAGGGTTCCGTTTATAACCGAGACAGACAGAAATCACAGGACATCAAGGGACAGTCTGGGTAAAAGGTGCCACACATTCCCTATTCATTCCCTACCAAATGCAAGGTTTAGTGAAGTCCGGATAGTTCCCACACCGTTCCGCTCTTACCTGGCTCCCAGGGCTGAGATTCTTCAACTGCCCAGAGTCCTGGCCCCAGAGCTGGTGGGACTCACTCCGTGACAGGGGTGGGCCACAGAGAGTTGCTGGTGACTTAAGTCTGAGCCTCTGGGTAGGGGTGGGGGGTCCTTCTGAACACTTCTATCACTTTCCTCAGGACTGTAGTTGTGGGCCCAAGGTTGTATCAGTCCAGCTCTCTTACTTCATTTAAGGCATCAAGAAGACTCTTCTGGGTTTTTCTTCTACTTTTCATTGAAACAAAAAAAGTAAGGAGTATGCTTCCTTAAAAGAGATACCTTTTTTTTTTTTTTTTTTTTTTTGAGACAGTCTCATTCTGTCCTGTCACCCAGGCTGGAATGCAGTGGCACGATCTCATCTCAGTTCAACCTCCACCTCCCAGGTTCACTAATTCTCATGTCTCAGCCTCCTGAGTAGCTGGGAAAACAGGTATGTGCCACCACGCCCGGCCAACTTTTGTATTTTTTTTTTTTTTTAGTAGAGGCAGGGTTTTACCATGTTGGCCAGGCAGGTCTCAAACTTCTGGCCTCAAGTGATCTGCCTGCCCTGGCCTCCCAAAGTGTTGGGACTACAGGCATGAGCCATCACGTTCGGCCAAAAAAGGGGCTTTTAATAGAGGATTAGCAGGTGTTGCATGTTTCTTGCCCTTATTGCCAATAATGCATCCTATCTTTTTTAAAGGGACATAGACCTTGGCATACCGGTATTAAGAATAATAGTAGGCCAGGTGTGCTGGCTCATGCCTATAATCCCAGCACTTTGGAAGGCCCAGGCAGGTGGATCACTTGAGGTCAGGAGTTCACAACCAGCCTGGCCAACATGGTGAAACCCTGTCTCTACTAAAAATACAAAAAATTAGCCGGGTGTGGTAGCGGGCACCTATAATCCCAGCTACTTGGGAGGCTGAGGCAGGAGAATCACTTGAACCCAGGAGGCAGAGGTTGCAGTGAGCCATGATCATGCCACTGACTCCACTGATCATGCCACAGCCTGGGTGACAGAGGGAGACTCCATCTCAAAAAACAAACAAAAAACCCAGTAGTAATTTGTGTGGTCTTTTAATTTATATCGTTTCAAAGTAGCTCATCACAAAAATATGTTAATTACAAAGAAAAAGGGAATAATTTTATAGACAACAGGGCTGGCAGACCATGTTAATCTAGTGATCAAAGTGAACATCAGTAATAGGCAGATGGAAATTGTGTCTCACCTGCTAGGGAGTAGTGAGAGGAATGATCTTCAGCTTCTCCAACACTCCAACCAGTCCAGCCAATTTCAACCAGCCCAAACATGCACAGTCTGAATCCAATCAGGAAGAAACATCTCATATGCCCCAACTGAGGGACATTCTACAAAACACCTGGCATGTAATTTTCCAAAGTGTCAACATTGTGAAAAGAAGAGAAAGACTAAAGAACTATTCCAGGCTAAAGAGACTTGACAAATAAATCTAGCACACGTTTCTGATTAGCTCCTTTGCTACTCAGGACATTATGGGATAAATAGGAAAAGTTGTACTCTATCTAAGGATTAAATGTTCAAAATATGTCAGTGTTTTTTTCCCCTGATTTTGATTATTGTATTGTGTTACATAGGAATAATATATTCAGGAGTAATGAGATAACAAGCTGTAATTTACTTCCAAATACCTAAAAAAAAAAATCCCTGAATGTTTATACTGTACTTGCACACTTTCTGTAAGTTTGAAATTATTTCACAGTAAAAAACATTATACAGAAATGTTTACTATTGGCCAGGTGTTGTGGCTCACACCTGTAATCCCAGCATTTTGGGAGGCTGAGGTGGGCAGATCACTTGAGGTCAGGAGTTTGAGACCAGCCTGGACGAGATGGTCAAACCCGGTCTCAACTGAAAATACAAAAATGGCCAGGTGTGATGGTGCGGGCCTGTAATCCCAGCTACTCAGGAGACTGAAGCATAAGAATCGCTTGAACCTGGGAGGCAGAGGTTGCAGTGAGCTGAGATTGTGCCTCTGCACTCCAGCCTGGGTGACAGAGCCAGACTCCATCTCAAAAAAAAAAAAAGAAAAGAAATTTTTACATTAATGAATAGGGATAATATGTATTTTTCCTTGTATTTCATATTTATAAAACCAGAACTCTGTGGATAAGAAAAAAAATGTGAGTGAATGGCAATAAATTCAACTTAATTCTGATACTAAGTGAAAACACAAATTTCAAAATGAGACCTAAAGTTTGATACATTCATGTACATTTTAAGGACACAAAAACAATTTATATATTGTTCCTAGACAAATAACATGTAAAATTATTTTTTAAATGCCTGAGACTAGTACACATTATTCTTAGGATAGTGTTTTTTTCTGGGTAGGGAAGGAGGGAGAAAAGGAAGGAGAAAAGAAGACAGAGGATAACTTGAACTGTACTTGTAAGTATTTCAGAGATAGAAAGATAGAAATCTAGAGCAAAGAGATTGAATTGTTTCCCTGCCTGAGCCCTCAGTAATACAGCATTTGATCCTCTTTGGCTTTAGGTCAACATCAGCACCCAAGAGCTTTGGGAGGAAATGCTCAGTTCCAAAGGACTAACTGGTAATTCAAAGTAAAATAACTTTTTAGATCCATTCTTTTCTAAATTATTAAATGGTGTGATGAACCATGAAGAAAAGGGCTGCAATGAACACTACTTTCCTATTACCTTGAACCTCATAAAAACCCAGATGTGTGTGTGTGTGTGTGTGCGCGCGTGTCTGGCTTGAACATCAGTAAATTCAGTTCAGGAAATGAGTCGGTACTCAGGGTTGTTTGGTGTTAAAAGTAACAGAAAACCTCTTCTAATTACCTCAGGCACTAAAGGAGAATGCATTGGAGGGAATACAGGGATCTCTTGGAACTCAAAAGGATGGAAGGCGAGCCAGGCATCACTGGGACTTGAACCTGGGACTGCAGTCATTAGGAAACAGCAGGCCACTGTCTATGGGCCTCCTCATCCCCATCCTCCTGGCATCAGTTATTTGTTGCTGCTTAGCAATTTACCCAGAAACTTAGTGGTTTAAAACAACAAACATTGATTATCCCAGTTTCTGTGGGTCAGGAGTTCAGGTACAGCTTAGTTGGATAGCTCTGGCTCAGAGTGTCTCACCATGGTAGTTAAGGTGTCAGACGGGATCTCAAGGCTCAACGAGTAGTAGATTTGCTTCCAAGCTCTTTTGTGTGGCTACTGGCAGGCCTAAGAAGATCCACTTCCAAGCTCACTCATGAGGCTGTTGGTAGGAAGGATTCAAGTCCTCACTGGCTGTTGGCCAGAGACATTAACTTCTTGCCATTGGTTTCTCCATGAGGCTACTCACAACCTGGTAACTTGCTTCCCCCAGGACAGAGCTCTAAGAAAGGGCACAAGTTGGAAGTCACAGCCTTTTGTTAGCCTAATCTTGAAAGTGATATCCCATTGCTTTTGCCATACTCTGCTCATTAGAAGCTGGTCACTAGGTCCAGCCCACACTCCAGGGCAGGGGATTACACAAGTACATGAGGACCAGGAGGTGGGGATCATTAGAGACATCTGAGAGGCTGCCTACCACCTGCTGTCACCCACTCTTTACTTCTCGTTCTCATTCACTGCAGATATCTCTGTGCTCTGTTACTCTCTGTGTGCCTGCTCAATTTTTCTGTGAATATACCTGCTCACTGTGCTTGTATCTGATCTTAGCTTGCCCATTACCAAATGACGTCAGCATTTAAGCCCATTCAAGCCAGATAGGATATCATGGCCCATCACCAACTGTAGAAATCTTTCTTATTCCCTGACCCAGTGCAAAATTAGCTTCCTCGTATGAAATCTTTCTGGAACCTCTGTGTGGTCACGTCCCTCCTGGGAGCTCCTAGGGCACTTGGGGTGAGTCCCTGTCTCAATCCCTCCAGCACACACCCCACTTGCTGTGGCCCCTGTAGGGAAAGACCATCATGGCTTTTCTCCTAGACTCTAAACACAACGGCATTGGCTTTTTCTTTCTTTTTTTGAGACTGAGTCACCCAGGCTGAAGTGCAGTGGTGCAATCTTGGCTCACTGCAACCTCTGTCTCTGGGGTTCAAGTGATTCTTCTGCCTCAGCCTCCCAAGTAGATGGGATTACAGGCACATTCTCTCACACCCAGCTAATTTTTATATTTTCAGTAGAGATGGGGTTTCACTGTCTTGGCCAGGCTGATCTCAAACTCCTGACCTCAAATGATCTGCCCACCCCGGCCTCCCAAAGTGCTGGGATTAAGGTGTGAGCCACCACGCCCGGCCAGCATTGGCTTTTTAATCTCACATCTGTAGTAGACTTGCCTGGGACTGAGGCTGAGTGAGTACTAGATAAATGCTGATCCAGTTGTGTGGGTGTGAATATAATCCCTCAAACACTCTACTGTTTGAGGGATTATAAAGTCTTTTTGATGGTGCCAAGGCTTAACCATTTGTCCATGTGTCTTGTCTGGGCAACTGGAACATGACTCCAGGTGAAACAAATCATTATTTCCATTTCTTTAACAACCGTGAAAAAACCACCATTCCTTAATTTTTTGAGAATGTATCGTGTGCCAGCCACCTTGCTAAGCATCCTTTGTGATAGTAGCTAACATCCAGTGAGCACTGACCCTCTGCCAAGCCTGGTCTAAATGCTTCAAGGGCCTCTGTTGACTGAAGGTAGCAGGACCTCCTCTTTGCTCCTTCTCATCAGGCAGTCTAGAGGAATATATAGATATGGAGCATATAAATACATAGATAAGTGTTTTTCTCTCTCTCTCCAGCCAGCAGAAATTTGCTTCCAAAGTAAACCAACAGCATCTTGGGAACTTGCCTTCTGCTGGCTCATTTTCACCTGCTTTCAACATGCCAAAGTCCCTTCAGGCCTACACATGCATGCACAGACACACACATACACACACACACATGCACACACACACAGACACACCTTTTTCTTGTCTCTGCCATTCCGTCCATGTGGCTTCTCTGTTTTGCTTCCTCTCACTCAGAGTCAAATCAAACACTTCCTCTCTGTTCCTTCCTACCCCCTACCCCCATCCCCGCTTCCTCCATAACTTTGTGAAGGTGCCTTTGTGCCCACCACTCCTCACAGAGCCAGGGCGTCAAGAGGGAGGGAGAAGCTAGTAGCAATGGCAGGTGCACTGTCAATACAAATACAGCACAGAGAGTTGAGCTCCAACTTTTTTCCTTTGGGATTTAAACCTGCCCTTTTCAGTGGGCCTGTGTACAGGGCCCTCTAAGTCTTCAGGGACATTTTCCTAGCTTGACCCAAATGCCCTTTTTGGCCATCATCCACATAACTGTAGTAGGTTGAAATAAAAAAATAAATTAAAATCTGTCAATTGTGAAACTCTTGTCTTCAGGAAAGCCCAGAACTTTATCCTCTACCTGGATGCTGTGGAACCCAAATCCCACTCTCCTGCTTCGATGTCTGGTTGCCTTTGTGATCACTTGTCTTAGATTTTCTGGTTGGTACTGAAAACCCAGCCTGTTTAGAGTTGAGTTTGTTCTCCTTTCCCCTCCAACAATCTCTCCCCACCCCTCGCTAGTTCTTTTTCTCTGCCAGGCTCAAAGGTGAAGTCCTTTTCACACCGTCTTCATTTTCATCCCTAGTATTCTGCCTACATTCTTTTCATTCTATCCCCTCTGCCACCTGTGTGTCTGGCTTCCTCATTCCTCCTATACCCAGCTTGGGTTCTCACATTCTGCAAAATTGTGCTACTTGGCTGAACCAATGAACACTGCTGAATTTATGCATCTTGCTTCTTCCCTGGAGCAGTTGAAAGAGCATGGGCTATGGCATCAGGCAACACAGGATTTAAAACTTGAGTCTGCTGTACTGTGGTTTAAATGTGTCCCCCTTCAAAATTCAGGTGTTGAAACTGAATGGCAAAAATAATGGTTTTAAGAGGTGGGGCCTTTAAAAGGAGAGTAGTGTCCTTCATGAGTGGCATTAAGTGCCCTTATGAAAGGGCTTGATGGCAGGAGTTTATTCCTCTTGCCCTTGACTTCCATCATGTGAGGACACAGCATAATTCTCCTCCAGAGGGATGCAGCCCTTACCTGACAACCAAACCTGCTGGCACTTTGATCTTGGACTTGCCAGCCTCCAGAACTATGAGAAATAAGTTTCTGTTCATTATAAACTGCCCCAGTCTGTAGTGTCCTGTTACAGCAGCATAAATGGACTAAGCTATACTGCTTGAGAATTTGCTTTCTTACCTTAGGTCCATGACTTCACCTCTTTGAACTTCAGTTTCCTCATCTCGATAGTGCAATAATGATATCCATCTCACTGGGCTTTTTAGAGAAAAGCAAAGTGCACCTGCCCTCTTGCAGCTAAAGCAGAATAGCTTAGTCTGTTTATGCTACTGTAACAGGACACTACAGATAGGTAGTATATAAAGAACAGAAATTTATTTATTACAATTCTGGATGCAGGCAAGTCCAAGATATTAGCTCCCTCTTCTCTCTAATACTTACTGTAAATCCTCGTTGCCTAGTGATTCAGGATAGAGCTCCTCAAGCCCCACATTCCAGATTCCTCCAGTGATCCCTGCCACCACTTCCTACCACACCACCTCAGGCAGGTCTGGTCCAGCAGGCTGCCCAGGGGTCCCTGAGTCTGCCACCTATGCCTGGCTGCCCATCCTTTGCACCACAGTCTCCATCTCTGCCCATCCAAGCCTGGGCTCTCTACAATGCCCAGTGCAAGTCACCTCTTCAAGGGAAGCCTTCCTTCCCTGGTTAGTACAGAACAGTGTTAGTACAGTGCCACCAGTCTCTATACTAACTTTAGTCATGACAATTTATATTGTATTATATTAATAGTTCTCACTTGATGAGAAAATTTTGAAATGTGTATCTGCGATAAGTAAAATCACAAATTGCATGCTATTAAAATTGACAGAGTTAATCAATTATTAGCAATTTTGACACTATCTCCCTGTGACTATGCTACTCTAGCGGTTGAACTGAAATCCTCACCTGTGTAGAACAGGCATGAACTCTGGGAGTGTTGAAGCCTTTTGGCAGATATCCCTCCTCTAAAATACGGCCACTGGTATGTCACCATCTAGCCCTTGCTGCCACTTCATGGTCGTGTGGGGCAGGTCCTGCACAAATCCAGTAGAAGGGAGTTGGCTTGGTTTGCTTAGCTTCCTGTAGATCATGTGGTTCACAACACTCAGATGAGAGGGTTCCTCTACATCCAGCCCTGACATGTACTATAGATTGGGACTAAAGAAGAAAAAGGTATCCAAGTTTCTCTCTAGCTGTCTATCAGGCTCACTTTCTGGGAGAAAAATGTTGATTTTTCTAAAGTAAATAAAACTCTGCTTCACCCAAAGAAAGTGACTTTTAATTCATCAGAAGAAAAGGTCAAACCTGTGTTTATTATCGAAGGATTACATAAAAGTCAATTGTGTGCTGCTGGGTCACCTACAGTGAGTGACCTCTCCTTTTTAAAATAGACGTTTTCAGTCTAATTCCAATATCATTGAGGGCCACCCTGTGTTAGGCCTAACCCTGAATGTAGCCTGGAGAACCCTTAAGATAAAGGAGCCATGTTAAGAAAATTATTTTCTGCTATACTTATACTGTATTTAGAATTCAGTATACCAAGTTCATAAGAATGAGGGCTAGCTGTGTTTCCATACTTGCTTACAATCTCATGGGTTAGTAAATCCCTTTAACCATTAGATATCCCTGCAAATGAATGTCCATTTGAGGAGGGTTAGAATGTACAGGTATAAATTTTGCCTGGTGTGGTGGGCGCTGGTGTCTACTGAATGTTCCTGCTTCTTGGTTCCACACAGTTGTTGATGTCTATCAAGGCTGGTGTGGCCCCTGCAAACCTGTGGTGAGCCTCTTCCAGAAGATGAGGATCGAGGTCGGCCTGGACCTTCTGCACTTTGCATTAGTAAGATTCTCTCTCATCCAACAGTCATACAATATTGTAAAAAGAATTTAAAAATTTAAAAGAGTCAGGAAGGAGAAGTGTGAGAATGGCCTTTCTCAGATCATTAAAAAGGAATCAGTGTGGACTTTTTGTTGATACTGTCATGATACTTTCTAATTTCTCTAGCTATGAAGGTTCCTATTCCCCACCCCACCTCCCTATATCACTCTTGGCTTGAGCAGTTCTTGGTGCTATATGAAGAGAAGAAATACATGTCACTCAAATGCATATTCTCTCTCTTCTTTTTTCTTTCTCCTGTCAACCAGGCTGGAGTGCAGTGGTGGGATCACGGCCCACTGCAGCCTTTGCCTCCCAGCCTCAAATGATCCTCCCACCTCAGCTTCCCAACTAGCTGGGACTATATAGGCACATGCCACCATGCTTCACTAATTTTTTAACTTTTTGTAGAGGCAAGGTCTCACTATATTGCCCAGGCTGGTCTAGAACTCCCGGGCTCAAGCAATCCTCCCACCACAGCATCCCAAAGTGTTGGGAGTACAGGTGTGAGCCACCACCCCAGCCGCATCTCCTTGACTCGTGAACACTGTTGACTGAAATGTCACTTTCAGATTTCCATCCTCTGCTCCATAAAGGGGAACTTATAGCAAATATTTATTTGGATGAATGTATGGAAATGGGAATAAATTCCAGAGAAGTATTCAACAGACACTGTTGATATGCTGCATGGGTTTGAGGTTCATAGGCAGTGAAGACAGGAGAAAATATGACTTACACTAATCACTCAAGAAGTTGGACTTCAAGGACTTTGCAGTTCCTCCTTTGGCAGTCAGTCTTGGTGCTTCCATAGGGAGTGTGCTGTAGAAGGGCTTGTGTGGGGGATCTCTTATGCCCATGTGCAGCAGGTTTCTCAATGAAGTCGGTGCCTGAGGACCTTCACCTCGGTTGTCAGTCATGGCTGCAGAAGGACATTAGCCAGTAGCGCTCCCTTGGACTGGTACAGTAGCTGGGTGGGGCAGGAGATACTCTTGCTTCCTCCTCGTTTGATTCTTCAAGAGAGTACATGTCTGCAATTTTATAGGACAGCTCTGATTAGCAGGAACAGCATGAGAGCAAATCGGGGCTCCACCTGGGGAAGTCAGTCCTGGGGGTGTTCAGTTCCCTGTGTGGTTTCCCACTGATCAATCGGGCCCTGCACCCCCTGCACCCAGGGTAGCTGCTGATAGTGGTTTTCTTTAGGCAGAGGCAGATCGTCTTGATGTCCTCGAAAAGTACCGAGGGAAGTGCGAGCCAACCTTTCTGTTTTATGCAGTAAGTACATTTTCAGAACCAGAACTATTTGACAACTGCACATCATTAGAGTTCAAAATAGAAGCATCTCACTGACATTAATTATCTTTGGGAGAATTAATGGGAACCACCAAGAGGCCTCACAGATTCAAACAAGTGATGCTGTTTTCTCTGATGCCTCCCAGTCTTTTTTTATGATGTTGGCTACGTACAGACACCCCCACCCCCAAGTTGAAGTGGTGATACAAGCTGTTGACTAGGATGGCGACCTGAGGGCCCTGCGCCCAAGGAGGTGGATGACACAACACCCTGGTGGTCACTGTGCTGGGGCAGCCTTCCTGACTTGGTGTACACGGGGAGAGAGTACCAGTCCCTCAAATGTACATGCTCCTTTTTGGCTCATGAATACTCTAGACTTGAGGCTTCACTCTCAGAGCACAGGGTTTCAAGATTTCTATCCTTTGCTCCATAAAGGGGACTTTTTGGTAAAAACAGATACTCCTTTATGGGGCAGACAAGCTCTTCATTCACCCTTATTTAATCATAAAATGTGAAGATATGTTTACAGAAAGTCAGAAATGAGAGGGACTATTGAGGAAAGTCAAGTGGCCCAGTGTTTTGAAAATATAATTTGGATGTCCTTGGGTGTGACATCCATGGTCCAGCTCCATGCCCCTAAGGGCCCATTGTTTCACACTTGGCTTCCCAGGTTGAGGCCACCTGCCAGGCTCTGATGGCAACGGATCGATATACCTCCTCACTCAGACCAGCCCCCTCATTGTAGAGTCAGGAATACCAGGATCTACTCAACCAGGTCTCCGAACACCAGGCCAGGGTTGTTCAATTTTGAAAACTTCAGCCTCCTGGCCTCAGCACTGCAAGTATTATAAATTGGAAACTTATGATAAAACATTATTTGAGCTTTGGATTTTAGTAGGGAGACTGAACTTACATGAGATAACATGATTGGGAGGAAAAGAGGGAGAAGCAGGGAGGAGCGCGGAGATGAGCATGCCCCAGACACACTTGACATCAGAGCTTAGCTGCAGAAATGGACCACAATGGCTTAATTGCCTGAGCCCAGAGCAATTAAAGCATAAATCTTACTTGGCTGTATGGGAACATGGGCCACAATCTTCAACCCCGTGGTGGTCCACTAAGGGATGGGATGGAAATGGAAGGAGGACCCACTCTATGTGAACTTCTCCCTCTCCAGATTCATTTCTTTGTGAGTACAAACGTAGAGACTTTTGGCCAGGTGCAGTGGCTCACACCAAAGTGTAATCCCAGCACTTTGGGAGACCGAGGCAGGCGGATCACCTGAGGTCAGGAGTTTGAGATCAGCCTGGCCAACATGGTGAAACATCGTCTCTGCTAAAAATACAAAAATTAGCCAGGCCTGGTGGCGGGTGCCTGTAATCCCAGCTACTTAGGAGGCTGAGGCAGGAGAATCACTTGAACCCAGGAGGCAGAGGTTGCAGTCAGCTGAGATCATGCCATTGAACTCCAGTCTAGCCACAACAAGAGCGAAACTCCATCAAACAAACAAACAAACAAACAAACAAACAAACAGACTTTTGAAAGAGTTAAAGCAGAAACTCAGGTTCATCCCAAATACCACCTCGACTGGGAAGCCTTCCCTGACCATCTCAGATGATGCTGGCAATTCTTGCCCCAAGTTCCAGGCACCTTATAAATTTCCATATTACTTACAGCAATTATAGTATTGTAATTGTTTCTTTGGCATGGCCAGTCATCCCTCTCCCCACTCTAGTCCCCATTCATGAAGGCTGCAGCTATGTTTTTTCATGTTTAATGTTTATATTCTTTGCCTCTGCCTTGGTGCTTGGTATAGTAAGTGCTCAATAATATTTGTTGAATGAGTAAGTCATGTGTAAGCCACACTTAGTCACTCATAACTTACTATGTACTGTTCCTCCCTTAATGAACTGATGGTTACCCTGAAGGAAGCTTTGAAAGGAGTGGCATGGCCTAGAAGGTAGAGATCAGAAAAAGAGAAATCATTTAAAACTAGGAGCAGACTGGCTGGGCGCAGTGGCTCACGCCTGTAATCCCAGCACTTTGGGAGGCCTCGCATCACGAGGTCAGGAGATCAAGACCAT
The DNA here is from genome assembly GCF_007565055.1 of Rhinopithecus roxellana. NCBI lineage: Eukaryota > Metazoa > Chordata > Mammalia > Primates > Cercopithecidae > Rhinopithecus > Rhinopithecus roxellana. The sequence continues at coordinate 186,594,447 of NC_044549.1, read as the reverse complement.
CCTGGCTAATACAGTGAAACCCCGTCTCTACTAAACATACAAAAAAATTAGCTGGGCATGGTGGCGGGCGCCTATAGTCCCAGCTATTTGGGAAGCTGAGGCAGGAGAATGGCGTGAACCCGGGAGGCAGAGCTTACAGTGAGTCAAGATCACGCCACTGCACCCCAGCCGGGGCGACAGAGCGAGACTCCATCTCAAACAAACAAACAAACAAGCAAAAATCCTAGAAGCAGACCTGAGAGCGTCCTGGCCAAGGGAGGGCAGCAGAAGTGAGCACATTGCTATGAGCCTGGGGTTGAGGGACCTTGATCTTGGGCACACTCCTAGACACTCTCGCGATCTCTTGCACGAGATTAATATTTGCCAAGAGTATTTCATGCTGTTTGTAACATATTCTAGGGAGGAGAACTGGTGGCTGTGGTTAGAGGAGCAAATGCCCCACTGCTGCAGAAAACCATCCTAGACCAGCTGGAGGCCGAAAAGAAAGTGCTGGCTGAAGGCAGAGAACGGAAAGTGGTAACTGAAGGTCACTTCTATAAGCAGCTAACTCACAAGTGCGCTAGTAGGGCGAGATCAGCAGTCCCCATCCCCCTTACCCGACTGTCCTGGAGCTGTTGGTGGACAGCTTCATAAAAGTTTCACCTGGATCTGTTCCTCAAGCACTGTGCCCTGGTGATATGTGTGCATTTTGAAACCTTCTTATAAAAGCCATCTCTTTCATCCAGAGCACTTTATTTTATCAATTTCCCTTTCATCTCCCACTTCAACTCTTAACAATGAATTCAGAAATGAAAATCAAGTTACAGAATGGAGTGATGGGTAGGAGAAGTCAGCTATCCTGGGCTCCTCTCAGCCTTGAGGTGAAATCTCTCCTAGTGACCCATTGGCTCATATTCCTGAAGGTTTTACTTGTGAACTCAGAGGGCTCATTTCTTTAACTTAGAAATTAAGGTCTGTCATTAACATGAGAAATAGAATCAGCATAGCTTGTGATTTTGATAAATTATTTCCATGATAACACTGCCAGTTCTTCAAATAATTGACTGCCTTTGAAAATCAACATACCATAGGTAGAGAGGTATTTCCTGGTGCTTTGAGCATCTGGCAAATGTGACTCCACACCATTCCATGTTCATTGTTCAAGTTTCCTTATTAAATTCCAAATAGCAAAGCTCCATTTTTATGGAATGGATTAGAATCAAATCATATTTTTCCCAAGAAACCTGGCCATTTTCCCTCTCGAAAGAAAACTGCAAATGCTAACATTTTCATGTGCCTCCTCCAAGGGAATATTATCTCTCTTTACTGCTTCTCTGTACTGCATAGTCAATCTCTTAGTATTTACTTACATTTCAATTCTTTGTCTTCTTATCAACTATCTCTACTTAATGCGTATGAAAAGAGGCAGACTCTAAAACCTAAGATAAGCATGGCTTTTCTTGTATTCTAATTCTGTCAGCCCTACACCAAGCACCCAGCCACCAAAAAGGGTCTTGCAAAGTTTCCAAGACTGGTAACTTTTGACATTTTTTTTCTCTGTTTTTTGGAGCTTTGCTTTTTTTAGTCTCTACAGGTTTTTGAAGGTTTTAGTGGTAATGTTAATTAGCTAACTACTTTCTTTTAATGACCAATTTATACTAGATTAAAGATGAGGCTCTTTCTGATGAAGATGAATGTGTTTCCCATGGAAAGAACAATGGTGAAGATGAGGACATGGGTGAGTGCAGAACCAATGAGCAAGGGAAAAAGGCAAAGCAGACTCAGATTTGATGTGTGTTTAAAATAGATGAGTATTCAGTTCATTGAGCAATCTGAACTCTGAGAAGATTTTTTGATGGTTCATAATTTTCTTTTAAAAATTGATATATAATAGATGTGCATATTTTCAGAGTACATGAGATAATTTGATACATACATATAATTAAATCAGGGTAATTGGGATATCCATCACCTTAAATATTTATCTTTTCTTTATGCTATGGATATCCAAATTATTTTCTTCTAGCTATTTTGACATGTACAATAGATTAATGTTAACTATAGTCACCCTACTGATCTCTTGAATACCAGGTCTGATTTCTTCTGTCTATCTGTAGATTGTACCTATTAATCAACTTCTCTTCATCCCTCTCTCTCCACTTCCTGGCCTCTGGTAATCACTAATCTACTCTCTACCTTCACGAGATCCATTTTTTTAAGTTTCCACATATGAGTAAGAACATGTGCTATTTGTTGTTCTTTGCTTGGGGGCTTATTTCACTTAACATAATGATCTCCAGTTCTATCCATGTTGCCACAAATGACAGGATTTTAATTTTTAATTAATGAATAATATTCCCTTGTGTATATACACCACATTTTCTTTATTCATCCATTGATGGGCACTTAAGTTGATTGCATATTTTGGCTATTGTGAATATTGCTGCAATAAACATGGGAGTGCAGATATCTCTTCAATATATTGATTTCCTCTTTTGCATATATACATAGTAGTGGGATTGTTGGATCATCTGGTAGTTCTATTTTTGTTTTTTCAGGAACCACCATACTATTTTCCATAGTGGCTGTGCTAATTTACATTCATACCAGCAGTATATGAACATTCCCCCTTCTCTACATCCTTGCCTCATTATTCTCTTTTTTTTGTTTTGTTTTTTTTTTTGAGACGGAGTCTCCCTCTGTCGCCCAGGCTGGAGTGCAGTGGCACGATCTTGGCTCACTACAACCTCTGCCTCCCAGGTTCAAGCGATTCTGGTGCCTCAGCCTCCCTGAGTAGCTGGGATTACAGGCACCCGCCACTACACCTGGCTAATTTTTGTATTTTTAGTAGAGACTGGGTTTCAGCACATTGGCCAGGCTGGTTTCGAACTCCTGACTTCAGGTGATCCACCTGCCTTGGCCTCCCAAAGTGCTGGGATTACTGACGTAAGCCACTGCACCCAGCCTCCTTTTTTTTTTTTATAGTCCCCATTCTAACTGGGGTGAGATGAAATCTTATTGTGATTTTATGATTTGCATTTCCCCGATGATTACCAATATTGAGCACCTTTTTCATATACCCATTGGCCATTTTTATGTCTTTTTTTTGGAGAAATGTCTACTCAGATCTTTTGCCCATTTAAAAATCAGATTATCTTTCTTTTTGCTTTTGAGTTGTTTGAGCTCCTTATATATTCTGGTTATTAATCCCTTGTTGGAGGGATAGTTTGCAAATATTTTCTCCCACTCTGTGGGTTGTCTCTTCACTTTGTTGATTGTTTCCTTTGCTTTGCAGAAGCTTCTTTCCTTGATGTGATCTCATTTATCTATTGTTGCTTTTGTTGCCTATGCTTTTGAGTTCTTACACAAATAACCTTTGCTCAGAACAATATCCTGGAACATTTCTCCAATGTTCTTCTGACAGTTTCATAGTATCAGGTCTTAGAATTGTGCCTTTAATCTATTTTGATTTTGTGTTTGTATATGGTGAGAAATAGGGGTGTAGTTTCATTCTTCTGCATATGGTTATTCAGTTTAACCACCACCATTTATTGAAGAGAATGTCCTTTCACCATTGTATGTTCTTGGCACCTTTGTTGAAAATGAGCTGGCTATAAATGTGTGGATTTACATCTGGGTTCGCTATTCTATGTGTCTGTTTTTATGCTAGTATTTTGCTGTTTTGATCACTATAGCTTTGTAGTATAATTTGAAGTCAGGTCGTGTGATGCCTCCAGGTTTGTTATTTTTGCTCAGTATGGTTTTGGTTATTTGGGGTCTTCTGTGGTTCCATATACATTTTAGGATTATATTTTCTATTTCTGTGAAGAATGTTACTGGTATTTCAATAGGTATTGCACTGAATCTGTAAATTGCCTTGGGCACTATTAACATTTTAACAATATTAATTCTTCCAATCCATCAGCATGGCCTGGAATATCATTCCATTTGTGTGTGTGTGTGTGTCCTCTTCAATTTCTTTCATCAGTGTATCATAGTTTTCCTTGTAGAGAGCTTTTGCATCTTTGGTTAAATCCAATTCTACATATTTTATATTCTTTGTAGCTATTGTAAATGGGATTGCTTTCTTGGTTTCTTTTTCAGATTGTCTGCTGTTGGTATATACATATGCTACTGGTTTTTGTATGTTGCTTTTGTATCCTGCAACTTTACTGATTTCATTTATCAGTTCTAACAGTTTTTTGGTGGGGTCTTTGAATTAACATGGTAAAAGCAGCCATCCTTGTCTTATTCGAGATCTTTGAGGGAAGGCTTTGAAATTTTCCCCATTCACTATGATGTTTGCTGTGGGTTATACATGGATTTTATTGTTTTGAGGTGTGTTCCTTCTATTCCCAGTGTTTTGAAGGTTTTTTATCATAAAGGGAATTCAAATTTTATTGAATGGTTTTTCAGCATCTATTGGAATTATTATACAGTTTTTGTTCTTGGTTCTGTTAATGATTTGATGAACCACATATATTGCTTTACATATGATGAACCCTTTTTACATCCCTGGGATGAATCCCACATAGTGAATGATCTTTTTGATGTGTTGTTGAAGTTGGTTTGTTAGTATTTTGTTTAGGACTTTTGGATTTATGTCCATCAAGAATATTGGCCTAGTTTTCTCATTTTGTTGTGTCCTTGTCTGGTTTTGCTATCAGGGCAATTCTGGCCTCACAGAATGAGTTTGGAAGTTTTCCCTCCTCTTCAAATTTTTTGAAGAGTTTGAGTAGAATTGGTATCAGTTATTCTTTAAATTTTTGGTAGAATTTAGAATTGAAGCCATCAGGTCCTGAGATTTTCTTTGGCAGAAGACTTTTTATTACAGTTGTGATCTTGTTGTTACTGGTTTGTTGAGGTTTTCTATTTCTTCATGGTTCAATCTTGGTAGATTGCATGTATCCAGGAATTTATCTATTTCTTCTAGGTTTTCAGATTTGTTGGTGTGTAGTTGTTCATAACAGTGTCTAATGATTCTTTATATTTCTGTAGTTTGCAGTTGTTATGTCTCCATTTTCTTTCTGATTTTATTTATTTGGGTCATGTCTTTTTCTTAGTCTAGCTAAAGGTTCATTGATTTTATCTTATCAAAAAATCAACTTTTTGCTTCATTGACCTTCTGTATTTTTTAGGCTCAATTTCATTTATTTCTGCTCTGATCTTTATTGTTTGCTTCCTAGTACTAATTGGGGGTTTGGTTTGTTATTGCTTTTTTAGTGCATTTGGGTGCATCATTAGGTTATTTGAAATCTTCCTATGTTTTTTGATGTAAGCATTTATTGCTACAACCTTCCCCTTTACTGTATTACTCTTTTTACTGTATCCCATAGATTTTGGATGTATATTTCCATTTTCATTTGTTTCAAGAAATTAAAAATTGTCCTTTATAATTTTTTATCTGATGCATTTGTTGTTCATGATTATGTTGTTTAATTTTCATGTGTTTGTGTAGTTTCTGAGGTTCCTCTTGTTATTGATTTCTAATTTTATTTTATTGTGGTCAGAAAAGATATATACGATTTCTGCTTTTTTGAATTTGTTGTGACTAGCTTTGTGGCTTATAATTTGCTCTATTCTGGAGAATATTCCACATGCTGATGAAAATAATGTCTTTTCTGTAGCACTTGGGTGAAATATTCTGTAAATATCAGTTAGGTCTGTTTGGTCTAGCGTGCAGTTTGACTATGATGTTTGTCTTCTGTCTGAATGATCTGTCCATTACTAACAGTAGGGTGTTGAAGTCTCTGTGTATTGCAGTATTGTATTACTGTATTGCAGTCTATCTTTCCCTTTAGATCTATTAATGTTTGTTTTATATACTTGGATGTTCTGGTGTTGGGTAGATATTTATAATTGTTACTCTTGATGAATTGACCCCTTTATCATTACATAGTGACCTTCTCTGATCTAAGTATAGTTTATCTTGCTCTCTTTTCATTTCCACTTGCAATGAATATCTTTTTCCATGCCTTCACTTTCCGTCTATGTGTCTTTATAGGTAAAGTGGGTTTCTTGTAGGCAGCATATAGTTGGGTCTTGGTTTTTTTTTTTTTTTCTTTGAAATGGAGTTTCACTCTTGTCGCCCAAGCTAGCACAGTCTTGGCTCACCGCAACCTCTGCCTCCCAGGTTCAAGAGATTCTCCTGCCTCAGCCTCCCAGTTAGCTGGGATTACAGGCATGGACCACCACGCCTGACTAATTTTGTATTTTTAGTAGAGACAGGGTTTCTCCATGTTGGTCAGGCTGGTTTCGAACTCCTGACCTCAGGTGATCCACCTGCCTCAGCCTCCCAAAGGGCTGGGATTACAGGCATGAGTCACCACACCTGGCTCTTTTTTTTTTTTTTTTTTTTTTTTTTTTTTTTTTTTTTTTGAGACAGTCTAGCTCTGTCACCCAAGCTGGAGTGCAGTGGCATGATCTTGGCTCACTCTGACTCTGTCACCCAGGCTGGAGTGCGATGGTGCGATTTCAGCTCACTGCAACCTCCGCCTCCTGGGCTCAGGTGATTCTCATGCCTCAGCCTCCTGGGTAACTGGGATTACAGGCATGTACCACCATGCCCAGCTAGTAATTTTTGTAGTTTTAGTAGAGATGGGGTTTCACTATGTTGGCCAGGTTGGTTTTGAACTCCTAGCCTAGAGTGATCCACCTGCCTTGGCCTCCCAAAATGCTGGGATTATAGGCGTGAGCCACTGTGCCTGGCCAACAGTGGGTTTTATACCTCAAATGTCTTCTTTTTGCATATTAGTATTTTTTTCTTTCAGATTAAAGATTTCCTTAGGCTTTCCTTCTTCTTCTTCTTTTTTTTCTTCTCTTTTTCTTTTTTCTTTTTTGAGATGGAGTTGCACTCTGTCACCCAGGCTGGAGTGCAGTGGCATGATGTTGGCTCACTGCAACCTCTGCCTCCTGGGTTCAAGTGATTCTCCTGCTGCCTCGGCCTCCTCAGTAGCTGGGTTTACAGACACGCTTTTTTTTTTTTTTTTTAGTAGAGACAGGGCTGGTACCTTGGCTCAAACTAATGAGTGGGGCAATCTGGCTTCTCTCAGGAGAACTTGAATGGAGACAGAGACTATTGAAATTGCAATCTGGTAGTATGTGCTGGAGCTGAGAAGTCATGGAACATCATGCAGACTCAGGGCCTGGAGGAGCCACTTTTAGCCACACCTGGCTTTTTTTTTTTTTTTTTTTGTATTTTTAGTAGAGACAGGGTTTTGCCCTGTTGGTCAGGCTGGCCTTGAACCCCTGACATCAGGTGATCTGCCCACCTGGGCCTCCCAAGGTGCTGGGCCATTGTGCTTGGCCCACCTTCATATTTGAGGGATAGTTTTGCTGGGTATGGTATTCTTGGATGACCGTTTTTTTTTTTTCTTTCAGTATTTTGGAAATGTCATTCCACTGCCTCCTGGCCTATATAGTTTCTATTGAGAAGCCTGTTGCTAGATAAATTGGAATGATTCTGGGAAGCTTAACCATAAAATATTTTGTCTCCAGTCACTGGACTTCAAACATACTGTGTTAAATCTCTCTTCTGATCTTTAACAGCATTTTGGGCCCATTACACAGCGTTTTGATTATGTTCAAATATAACAGGTGTGACTTTCATGGCAATTACCAGGCATCAAAAAAAGCTGCATGTAATAAAATGGAGGGAAGCAACACCAATAACTGAAAGCAATGATGCTGGTATTTCCTTAGTCCTTATTTGAACTTTTTAAAAAAGCTCAAGCCTCTTTTTTCACCTCTTTCTTAAACATTAGAAAACCTTTCTTTCCCAGAGCCCTACAACCTCTTTCCTATCTTCCCCAAATATTAACTTGCAGACTTTACACTCCTGGGTATCACAGTACTTCCTGAACCTTTCATAAGAGAAAACTTGGCCTGACAGAATGAAGAAAAGCTAAGAGTTAGGAAGGCTATTGCTGGGATGGTGTCTCTTGGTGGTAACCGAGACACAAGGGAAAACCAGAATTAGGCTCAGGAACTGTGTTGATAAGAGGAGGAAGATTTTTTAAATTATTGCTTGAAATAGAAAGGCTGTTTTTACATGTGTGGAGAATAAGAATTGTTTGAATTGGATTCTAACAAGGGAGAAGGCACAGTTTAGGACAGCAAGAAAACTTCAAGGGTGAAGAGAAAATCAGTGATTGTGATTCTGCAGGAGACATCTGTTACTCCCCTATTGTATTATCGCCTCTTTCTTCCCTCCTCCGTGATTTCCTCCCAAATCAAGTCTCTCCCACCTAGAAAACCACCTAAGATACTGCCCTTGCCCTTAGTCTTCCTCTTATTCACAGCCAAGCTTCCTTTGTCCATACTCTAGGCCACCTTCACTTTCCATTCGTGCCCCGACCTATTGCAATCTGGCCTCTGTGCTCACTACTCCCTGAAATGGTGCTCATTGGTGGCACCAACAGGTAGTTTCCAGTGCATATCTTATGGGATTTTTCTGCAGAATGAGATGATGTTCACAGTATCTTCCCTCTCAAAACCTTCTCTTCCGGTTTCTGAGATGTCATGACTTTTCTTGTTTTCCTTCTATGTCTCTGGCCTCTCCTCAGTTTCTCCTTCATTGGCTTCTTTTCTTGTGCTGTCCTTTTAACCTGGAATGCCCCAGGCCCCTGTTTTGGTCTCTTCTCTTCTTCCTCTACCTTTAGGTGATCTCATTAATCAATTTATAATGGAATGTATTGTAAAAGTCTCTTAAAATCTAACTATTCATGATATATTAGAAATAGTAATCTCAGAAAGAAATAATAGATTTGTTACTTGAAATGATTTATACTTTTTGCAATACATGTTTTTGAGATTTTTCAGACTAGAAAGCCCTCTTTAAATGTAGATATTGTCTTGTTTCATTTCAACACAACCAATGTAAAAGCTGAGAAACAAAATAGGTGATAGGAGAATGATGATTCTGTGTAGAGTGTAGATAACTCACCAAAGACAAGTTTATATAAGCAGGAGGACAATGGAGGTGGGCTCATGGACTAGACACAGACCTCCCTATAGCTCCTGTGGGCCTCAGCAGTGGACTCTGATCTTGTGGCACCTCCTTCATTGTCATAGCTAATTGGACTGGTGGATGCTCATTCAAGGGCAGTCAATCAGCAGACTGGCCAGTGAGCTAGGGCTGGTACCTTGGCTCAGACTAATGAGTGGGGCAATCTGGCTTATCTCAGGAGAACTTGAACGGAGACAGACTACTGAAACTGCAATCTGGTAGTATGTGCTGGAGCTGAGAAGTCACGGAACATTACGCAGACTCAGGGCCTGGAGGAGCCATTTTTAGCTACATAGCAGGAAAGGGAAAAAGCAGCAGAGGCACAGGAGCCAGTAGAGTGAAAGGAGAGCATGTGGCAGACAGCAGGTAGAGGCTGGGTGGGAATCATGAGAGGGTGACAGGAAGAGATGAGGGCAGCCAGGTCTGTGTTGCCCATGCTCTAGGCCCCCTCTCACTTTCTCCTATACCTCTTCTTACCACTCCCCAGGCCAACTCAATTCAGTTGTTTCTGGATTTCTGGTCCCAAGCAGTCTTTCAGCAATCCCTTCCCCCATGTTCCTCCTCTGCCACCTGCCCTGTCAGAGACAGGTTCATTAAGCCAGTCTCTCAGTCTCTGTTCCTTGCAGCAAGATGGAGGTTGAGGTCTGGAGTCAGACTGGTACATCCACCAGAGTCCAGGTTTGCAGGGGCAAAACTAAGGCCAGGGGAGGGAACCCTGAGAGCCCAAGCCTGTGCCTACCACTTGGTGCAATGGAGCCTTGTGTAGCATTGTTTTTTTGTGGATGGACTCCCGAGAGCCTCAAACATCAGCATCTGACAGCACCATTTTTGGCTTAGTTTCATCAGAGAGGATCTGTACCTTGGCCATCATTAAACCAGACGCAGTGGCCCACGGAAAGACCGATGAGATTATCATGAAGGTAAGAGAGACAACACTTACGTGCACCACTGTCCTTGTGTCCTCTCTTGTGGATAAACAGGGATGGGGCACCAGGCAGTGATATCTTAGTGCAGGAAGACGACTTCTAAGGGATTGTAGCTCAAACTCCATTCAAGCAAATGAAAATGTTAAATCTGATTGGGACAGATAATGTGAGGATCAGTGTCTCCACAGCCTTTAATGTTGCCTGTCTTTATTTTTTTACCTTGCAACTAAATTAATTAATCAATGTGAATTTGAGCTTGATTTACCCTTTCAGAATATTTATATATATTCTACAGATTCAGGAAGCTGGGTTTGAAATTCTAACAAATGAAGAGAGAACCATGACAGAGGCAGAAATGCGACTTTTCTACCAACACAGAGCTGGAGAGGTCAGCTCATCTACTTCCACAAGTTCAACACGCTGTCGTTTCTCTTCCTCCAACATTATGCTTGTAGATTGATATTAGTTTGTGACAGAAGAAATTATGAAGAACCAAAATAGGAACGGCAAGTGGGTCATGAATTTGTTCTCAGAATGACAATAGGCTGTGTCAGGTAAAGTTTTTTGGTTGCAAAGAAAAGGTTTTGACTCTAAGAAATGAATTAAGGAATTTATTAGAAGGATAACCCATAGTTGAAGGGAGAGTTTAATGAGAAGGACTTGGAGACAAAAGGAAGCGAGGGATCTCAGAAGCAAAGCCTCGAGCATATGACTTTAGATACTGCCATTGGATAACTCAGATCTAACCACCTTCCATTTGCTTCTGCTGATGACCCACCTGCTTGGGAGTCTTCTTGGCTTAGCTTGGGCCATAGCCCTTCCTCTCATGTCAGGGGTGTGTGTGTGTGTGTGTGTGTGTGTGTGTGTGTGTGTGTGTTGGGGAATAGGCATCATGATTGTCAGTCAAATTTGGACCAAATTAAATGGAGAAGAGCTGTTCCCCGAAGGAAAACCAGAGTACTGTTACTTGAGGAGGAAGGGTTGTGAGGCATTGCATGAAAAAAAAAAAGAAGTACCAACTATATTTCACCCCTTGGTTATCCAGCATCATATGATTTCCATAGATATGGTCTTTTAAATGTCTCTGCCTAACTTATATAATCATCTCATATTTATTCCCAAATGAGTCAACTTAAAACTCTTGTCATTCTGAGTGCTCTGAGTGTGGCTGGTCATCACTACCACCCATGCCTGACATCCTCCACAGCAGGCAGAGGTGGCCAGGCAGAGACAGGGTGCAGTGGCTGAGTGGCCACGGGCATGCTGGCTGGTAGCCAGGCTGCTCACTAACTCTCTCTCATCCCGTGGGTGAGATGGGCTTGCTGATCCTCTGCAGGCCCTAGCAGCTCCTGCCCTGGGTCACTGTTTTCCCTCCCTGTGCCTAGGAGGCATTTGAGAAGCTGGTACATCACATGTGCAGTGGACCGAGCCACCTCCTGATCCTTACTAGGACTGAGGGCTTCGAAGACGTGGTCACTAGCTGGCGAACCGTCATGGGCCCCTGTGACCCCATTGTGGCCAGGAGGGAGCAACCTGAAAGGTGACGTCACCAGCTGTGGTCCTTTCATCCATCTTAAAACCTGCATCCCAGGAAGCTGAGTCCCACTCAAAGTGTTCAGCCTAGAATCGTGGGTAACACAGAGGACTCTCTGATGGCCAGGAGCCTCTCTCTTATATATTTGGGGAGACCCTGACATCTTCCCCCTCTGGTCCAGTCCCCAGCCTTTACTGAGTGCCTCCTGTGAGGTGCCTCCTCTCCTGCTCTGTCCTCTTCTGAAGGCTGCTTCTGGATTCATTCCTCAGTCGCTGTTTTCTCTTTGCAGCCAGAGGATTCCAGAGGGTACTCCCAGGAAAATACAGATTCTAGGGCCCCATTCAAGCCTATCAGAGACTCTGGGCCAGGGCCTGAGAATCTGCACTGTAGTCTCAATGCCATCCAAACCTACTCCCCATCAGGGTGTCCTGAGGCCCTCAGGAGTCTGAGTACCCTGTTTTGCACATTGCACTGGGCTTCCTTGGCCTGCTCCTTGGACATGGGAATATTTAGCCTGGCGCCAGCAATCCAAATCCACTGTACCTTGGCCTTTGAAGCTGACAGGTCCAGACAACAGGAAAGAAATTAGAGAGGCCAAGGAACTGCAGTTGTACTTTGTAGCTGTAGGGGACCAGGAACATTTATATATGAGGCAGGCTGGGCTAGTGAAAGACAGCTCAAGATTCAGATCTTAGGTCACTGTAAGTCTCTTCTTAGCCTGAGTTCTCTCAACTGTAAAATGGGGATATAAGCATCCATCACGAGTGTGTATACATGCATGTATATACCTCGCCGAGAGTAGTGCTTGACACACAGGAAATCATAGCAATATTACTGTCTTACGAAGCTATTGCAAGGATAACTATGCAAAACTTTATCAAGCACTTGGTATGGTGCTAGCCTTTGGCAGTAATATCGACAAAATGGCAGCTCCTGCGCTTACACCATTAATCAGGCATCTTTAAAATGGGGGTAACAGCACTCTGTCTCATAGAGCTGTGGCGAAAATGCAATGGGATCGTGTAAGTACCCAACTATGTGCCCAGCACACTGCCATGACCAAATAAATGCCAGCTACTATTATCATTGCTGCTGTTCTTGGTATTTCCTGCAGAGAAATCAATTTCACAGGAATGCAGGGTGCTGATTGGTAGCCAGTGATCATGTTGCCAGAAAGCAAAACATTTCTTTTCAAATGAAACAATTGTTTCTTTTACATTTTGCCAATGTTCCCAGTCTCCGAGCTCAGTACGGCACAGAAATGCCCTTTAATGCCGTCCACGGAAGCCGGGACAGAGAAGATGCTGACAGAGAACTGGCATTGCTCTTCCCCAGTTTGAAATTTTCAGACAAAGATACAGAAGCCCCTCAGGGTAAGTCATCAAGGCAGATTTGATCTTTATTAAATCATAGATACAAGGAATTTGTGACTATGTGCTTGAGTGTGTGGGGGATTGATAATTTTTGGTAACTAAGTCTTCAAACTAATACAGTCCTGTTCTGAAAATACAGGTCATTATATAACTTGAGTATCAATACTAAACTCTTTTGTGTCCTCATAGAGTAACAGTGTTGCTTTTTAATACCTCATTAAATTTTTTGCTGCTTATTCTGGAGTCATATTTTTGTGCAAAAAGTACTTTATTTGCATTTCCCTGTGGAAACCATTGGGAAAATTTCATTAACTTTCTGGAAGCCTACCTCAAAAGTCAGAGGCCAGACGTACTCCACACACTCCATGTTAAGCCCCTAAGGGCTCACTGAGAAATGCAGCTATACAGAAGGGGCTTCAACCTGGAGCCTGCTGTGACCTCATCTCCCTCAGCCCCACATTTCAATGCATGACCATTGTTTAGGACCTTCCCTTCATGGGAAGCATTCAGACAGCCTCTGGGAAAGGCATGGGAGGTGGCATCGCCACCTCCAAATCTGGGTGAGAGCCCCAAGGGGCCCGGAGCCCATGTGACTAAGTCTACCCTATAACCAGTGAAACTGCTGCATTACATGTCTCTGGTTTGAGCACGAAATGAGTGGACGGGGCTGGGAGATGATTACCTTGGGAAAACCCAAAGGATGTGAGGGTTGGATTCTTGGGAGAAGGCCACATTCACATCTGAAATGGAAATAATCAATGTGTGTCTAAATGTTTGGGTTTTAATTGATATATTTGCCTAAATGTTTGATATGCTCATGGTCTCAAGATCTGAAATGCAGCCAAGTCAAAATAGGTGGACTTGTCACTGCCCTGTGAAGCAGAATTATTCCCACTGCCAGCTGAGGAACAAGCTGAGCAAGCCAGAGGTTGGGGAGCCAGGAAATCTTGGGAAGTGTGGCTCTGTGTGGATCAGAGACCCACTGACACACTCCAGGCCAGCTTTCCTCTGGGACCTGCCCTCAGAGAGTCCATGATGCATTTCCTTATGTGTCCAGGGTTGTGGGGCACCTTCAAGCTTTTGGGAATGGGGGGTGGTGATTGGAAGCAAAGAGCTATAACTCAGAGCCAAGTCTGGGGCAGGTGGCTGGGAAGTTCTCACTGGGCTGTTGGGCGTGCTGGAAGATCATGAGACTGACTTTTTGGCCTCAGGTGATGAGAAAAGGGGTTACCTGCAGACCACATCCTGGGAATAAGTGCACAGCCTCCTTTGGACACTGAAGCAGCCTGGCTGGGGTGCTGTTCTGCCCATTTATTCCGATGTGTCACACTTTCTCAGCTTTGGGGAGAAGCATATGCCTCCATTGTACTTAGCCCTATTCCTGCTAAAAAAACGCAGGAGTCAAGGTGACAGACAATCCCGGGTTTGAATTCTGGCTCCACTATTCCCCAGCTGAAGAGCCTCCAAAAGGTTACTTACCTTTTCTGGGCCTCAGTTTCCTCATCTGTTAAATGGAGATAATGATAGACTTGTCATAACCACAAGTAACTTCATAATAAAAATCATCATCATAGAGCTGTTGTGAAGATGAAAGACAGGATGTAAAGCTCTTGGTCTGGCATATGACATGAATTAAATGCTCAATGTTATCCATTCTGTTTAATTCCTGGTCCTTAACACGTATCAGGACTTCTTTGCTGGCCCTCCCGCTCTGGCCTTTAACTTCCCATTTCTTTGTGGATGGTGGGTGGGACAGAAGGTCTGGGACAGGGCTGTTTCAGGAGTCCTACCCAACATCTGTCATCCCACAGGCGGTGAGGCTGAAGCAACAGAGGGGCCCACTGAGGCGCTTTGCTTTCCCGAGGATGTGGATTGAGATGGCTGTGCTGCTCTTCCGGGGCACGTGACCATGGGTCTACTGCACAAAACGGACCTCCAGAATCGGAACTTACTCTTTTGAGTACCAATACTTTTTGGTTTAGCTGTCTTTTGTAGACAATGGAAATAATACGGCTGGGCGCAGTGGCTCACGCCTGTAATTCCAGCACTTTAGGAGGCCGAGGCAGGTGGATCACTTAAGGTCAGGAGTTCGACACCAGCCTGCCCTACATGGTGAAACCCTGTCCCTACTAAAAATACAAAAAAATTAGCCGGGCGTGGTGGCGTGCGCCTGTAATCCCAGCTACTTGGGTGGCTTAGGCATGAGAATTGCTTTAACCCGGGAGGTGAAGGTTGCAGTGAGCTGAGATCATGCCACTGCACTCCAGCCTGGGTGACAGAGTGAGACTCCGTTTCAATAAAAAAAAAAAAAAAAGTAAAGAGAATAGTATATACTTTTCTGCCTTATTAAACAGTATGTAGAACACAGTTTTTTTTTTCTGTCTTTGGGATTTTACAAAATAATTGAACATCAGTTATTATATCCTGTTGTGAGATATAGTGTTATCTCAGAAGATACTGGGTTATATGAGATGGTGTTTCCCCAACAATAAATCTACCTTATGAATTAAACAATTTTAGAACTTAATTTGGTAACCATGAGCTTGAAAACAGTGCAAGATTGGCTATGACACTTTCAGGCACCCTGATGCCGAGGCAGGTATAAATAGGCTCCAAATGCTTCCTCATGCTGCCTGCCCAAGTCACACCAACAGTCATTTAATGCTGCCAGATTTTCCCATCTGCAGTTCTCCATTACCAAGGCATGTTCATAAAGCAATGCTTAGACATTAAATTTGGAAACACGGTTCATCTAATTTTCTTGACGCATCCCTCCCCCATTTCTCTGGTTTCTGATTCTGGGTGACACCTAAATTTAAAAGCTGAGAGCTCCTAGTGGGGCAGGTTGCCTTCAGCTCTCACTGAATTGCCTGGCTTAGCCATCACTCTGCAGTTCTCCCCTTGAGGGACACAGGATTTCAGTAAAAAGTAGCTATTATGACCACTTGGAAATTATTGGCACACAATGCCACCCCCTCTAACCACTTTATTTGTAAATTTGCCAGGTGCAGGCATACTTTTTCCTGAGGAGAAGGCCATGTTTTTCTATACTAGGAAGCAAATGGCAGCGTCTTCCTCCTTGCTGGTTTTGTCCATGACTTGAAGTTCTTTAAATGGGCAGTTAGCTCCCAGAGGACGTCTTCGTGGGTGCATCACACTTTGTCAGCCTAGCACAAGACAGTCTGTGCTAGGCCCTGAGCTGGCTCTGGGGATACATGGATAAATCAGTCCCCAGAGTTGGGAACCAAGGCTGGTGACCTTCAATAGGCCCTACTGTTTAAGGCCACTGTGTTTGCCAGGACCTTGTGTCACCCCTGGATGGAAACACACATGTCCACAGTGCTCATCGGAACCTGTACAGGATCTCAATGTGCATGACAAAGCCCTCACTGACAGAATCTGTCAGGAAGCTGGATGCACTATTCCAGATCCCCAGACTCACAGCCCACCATGGGGCTGTGCTCTTCCCTTTGGGAGTGGGTTCAAGAGCGGGGCCCATATGGTCTGTGCCCACTTCAGAAGTGGCAAATGACTTGGAGAAGCCCTATGCCTGGGCTTCCACACCACAGGTATGTGTGGCTCTGAATGAGCTACTTCGAGGGGGTGCACCCAGCTGACAGCCATCTGATCTCCCCAGAATCTGGGAAGCCAAGGATCTTCCAACACTGGTGAGATGAGAGATGGAGCCACCAGGGCCTCCCAAAGCAGGGGAGAGAGGGGAAAATGAGATTGGGGAACTGAGCCTGTAGGCGGAGAGTGTTCTTGTGTCAGTGATGGATGAAGTAGCTGGGCAGGGCAGTGGGAAAGCAAGTGGGGCACTAGGTGATGGGGCTGGAGTGTAAGGAAATGGTGACATGCCTCTTCCTCCCATTACTGGTGACTCAGGGATGCTGTGGGTTCAGCATTGCAGGGCATCTCTAAGAGTCCACAAGTTTCATGGCATAAGGAACAGGGGAATGGGGTGTAAGGGGGTTCCCGAGAGTGGCTCAAATATCAGCCCACTCTTAGAGGATGGAACTCCTTGGCAGAGACCCTAGGCCTGGTTTCCCACAACAGAAGCAAATAAGGAAGTCAAGGATGGGTGCCGCTTTTGGTTTTAAGACCCGTTGGCTCCTGGGTGTGAGTGCCTGACAGGAAGGAGGGCAGACTCGGCTCCATGAAGTCAAGGAGGGTGGTTTTATTTCAGGACTGGCTCTGGACCTCCACTCAGCCTGAGGGCAGAGTGCTTGCCAAAGCCAGGAGCCAGGGGTTGCAGAGATAGAAGGAGGAAAGGTGGCTTAGTAGTCCACTCAGTGGACCTTGGGGGGTTCCCTCAGCCTTCCCTAAAGCCAGATCCTAGACCTTCTCTCATGCTGGAAATAAACATGTGCCTCTCTGCCCAGTAAACAGGGAAGGGGCAGGATGGGGACAGCACCAGTCCCTATCCCAGGTGGCAAGAAATTGGAACCCTTCTGTCAGCCCTCCATCAAGATCTGGGGTGGGAGGCCCTCTTCCTCTTTTCTTAGGCTTTTCTTCCAACTTTTCCCTGTGGCGGTTATGGGAAACAGGGGCCTGCTTGGACCTGCTCCTACTCTCTTGGCCTTACCTTGGGTCCTCTCAGAGGTTCCTACCACGATTATTCCCTCTCTTGCCCGCCTCATCACCCTCCCACCACACTCTGGTACAGGTATCCTTGGCTTTGTTTCCAGTGAGGCCTTGAGATAGGAGGTGTGCCTACAATTCAGAGACGGGAAAGGTGGCAGTGCGTGGTAGATGAAGAGCACCTGTGTGTCCTTGCAGAGGGAGAGCAAGCTCTTGCACACTGAGCAGCTGGTGGCAGTGGAGATGGGCATACCTAAGAAGAGGATGGAGGGGATGGACATGACATTGGGGATGGGATACCTTGTGGCTAGGAGTGCCCACCTGTGAAGGTCTGCTGGCCTTCAGAAGGAGGCCAAAAAGAGTGGGGTCCCCAGACTGCTGCAGATGCCTCTAGGAGCCACAGTTACCCTAAGGCACTGGGTCCCACTCTGAAATGCAAAGCACTTCCCAGCCCTTCATTTACCAAGAATCACAGGTTCCAAAAGTGTGTACACATTATCTTCTGATGTTTCCTAATGTTCTAGACATTTGGAAAACAGACTCCTTTTTAGAAGTTGCCGTGATTTTTCTTGGCTTTTATTAGCATGTGTTAAAATCATATTATCCAAACACTACCAGAAGAACATGTATTGTTCTGAATAAAGTGCTTAAGGAAAAAAAATGCAACTTATTAAATTGGACATTCTTTTCTAGTTCATAAATTTTGGATTACAATGAGGGCACAAAAGGAGAAACAGAATGCAGTATTAGAGCGAGAAGCTTAGTTAAGAACTTGGGTGTAGACACAAGACCATGTCCACTCTTCCCACTTCCTTGTTGACTGAACACTGCACCTGCATAAAGCAGCAAACAGCTTTGTTTCAATAAATACATTTCCCTTCATTCAAATCAGAAAAGTTAATTATAGTAAAGCATTTTTAATTTGACCATCTGTTTATACCCACAGGCAAGATGTATCCACAGAGTTTAAGTGTGAAAGTGTTACTTCACTGGGCCTTCAGCTCTCTAATGCTATTTGGGTTCAAGATTGTCTCAGCAATTCATTATTGGTTTCTTTATATTTACCTAGTACTATTTAATACCAATACTATAGTGTTTTGTGTTAAAAATGCCAACCAAGGATATTTTCACAGTACTAGAAACGAGTGGGCCTAAGGCTTTCTTCCCAATAAACTAAGTTTTCTTTTAACCGGGTTTCTCACATTAGCACTCTGATATCTGCACAAAACCAAGTCCTGTTGGGACAGATTTTAAAATCAGTGATGTTCTGAAAAAATAGTAACTTGAATCTTGGGTGGTCATGTTGAAAACAGGAAAAATTGCATTAAATACATTTTTAAAACATTCATTTGCAATCAAACATTTAAATCTTCAAAGGAAGGTGCAGGGTGGTGATAGGGCAGCTGCAGTGTGAGCAACCCCATCAGGAGTGGCTGGTGGGTGGGCTTGGGGCTCCATCAGTGGCACACACTCACCGCAAGCTTCTGGACCACAGACCTTGCATCCTGGTTGTGATGCCTTTGACCTTCTTTCAACAAAGAGAAAGGGCAGGCTGCTTCTACCTTCAAACAGTCAAGAGCAACTTCTGTTGAGTTCACCTTGCTGCTGACCCAGAAGTTGGGTGCAGAAAGGCTAATGGTACTTGCTGTAAAAAGAAGTCATCTTCAGTCATCCTGGGGAGATTCCCTTGCCCCTCTCTCAACTTGAGTGTTTTTCGCTTCATGCAGGAAAAGATTTTAGTTGCATCTTTTATTAAATTTCATCTCATTTTACAAAAGCATACCAACTAGCAATCCTGAGCAACTAATATGAAATTTGCTGAATACAGCTAAGAGAAAGCTTTCTAAACTATCCTGTTGTTTCTTTCTACAGGTGTGTCTGTAGAACATTCTTTAGTTTCACAGTGATATATGCTGTTTCAGGAAGCACAAGGTGTTCTGTTTCTGGGAAGTGATGACCTACTTTTAGTTTGAGCACAAGTTTCCATGACTGGTTCTAAATCCAGCCAGATATTGCTAATACCAATGACAGGAGTTAGGGCAATTGGGAGGCTCTCGGTCCCCAGTTCCTGTCAAGGGTAAGCCCATCTGGGTCATGGCTGGACTTTCACTATCAGTAGTTATATTTCCCTTTGATGCTTCAAAAAGCCTATGGTGAATCTGTCGCCTCACTTTACTCCTCCCTGTCTGTCTGACTTGGAAGCCTGAGAACTTATTGAATTAGGATGAAAAAAGGCTTTGTACCTGCTAATATTGATGGCAGTAAGATGCTAGCTTACTATTTTTGCACAGCACCATGTATAGTGCCTGTTAATCAGGCCAACTATAGCCAACTTTTTCTTTTTTTTTTATATATAAAGAAAATCTATGTAAGTTGAGGTTCAGAAATGCATATATTTTTTACTTACAAATATTCATCTGACCAAAATTCAACATAACCTTTATGGAACACTTAACAATTGTTTTGTTTTTAAAATAACATTTCATTCAAACTGTATATAATTCAGTAAAGTTTTTTATACAGCAAGCAATGCTTAAACCCTGGAAAATCTGTAGAAAAGAGATTTTCACACAAAATAAGAAAAGAAAAATCTGAGGTATCCCTCACACACACACACATCCATTCATTCTGGCCCATGTACGTGCACATACACACACGTGCCTGTGTGTTTACACAGACATATTCATTCTCACTCACAAAGTGGCTGCAGCATAGGCAAAAAATTGTAGGTCCAAAGGAAAATGACTGATTGTTCTAATAAAGAGTCCGGGTAGCTCAGAAAAAAAAAAACCAAAACAAAACACAAGAGTCTTCTGAGGAAATTACTACCTCAAAAAAATGTTCTCAAGATGAATTTGAGATCTAAGCCTACTAAACTGCTTTTGCAAAACAGCTCCCTGCAGTCCAAGGTGACTTGTGCAAATAGAAGGAATCAAATGAGGCTGGTTCCTGTACTTCCTTAAACAAGGAGGTGGGATGCTCGCAGGTGCCCAGGGGCACTCCCATCATGCCAGGTACTGCTGCAGTGCCATCTTTGCCCTGAAATCACAAAACTCCTGTTAGCCATTATCTCAGAATTGTAATTGGGGTAAAAAACCCTATGGTTCAATGATGATAGTTGGGGAAGTCTAAAAAAGTAAATCTCCAGAGGGAATTGGGGTAAGCACAGGTGAGCACCTACCTTAAGGGGCACAGATCTGCAGTGGGCAGATACCTGAAATCTACTCTGGCTATATTCTTATTTCTGTGGTTCTCTCAGAGGGCTGTTCCTGCACTTAAACCTGCTGCAGCTCAGTGACATTCCACAGTCGCTGGTATGTGCTGACATTCTATAATGTTTTTTTTTGTCACTGGAATCTAGTTGTGATAGGTCTCAAATTCTTCACTTTTTCTTACTGCCATGTAGGTTTTACGCAGTGAAGCACAACACTAGGGGAGGACACTTAGGGTTCTGGGAAGCAAATAAGAAAACTGACCAAGGAAATGGTGTTGAGGTGATTAGAAGGTGCATGGAAGGGGCCAAGAGCCCATGGGATGAGGCTGTCTTATGCTTTACATGCCTCAAAACTGTGGAAGAAGGCTACAATTTCATCTTGTTCTTCTCATCACACCTGATGACTCCATAACTGATCAATGTGAGATGTGCGTTGTTACGGTGATGGGGGAAGAAGGAAATGGGCCAGGTAAAAAGGAAAAGATAGAATGTCTGTGGCTCGGCCGGGCACGGTGGCTCAAGCCTGTAATCCCAGCACTTTGGGAGGCCGAGACGGGTGGATCACGAGGTCAGGAGATCAAGACCATCCTGGCTAACACCATGAAACCCCGTCTCTACTAAAAAATACAAAAAACTAGCCGGGCGAGGTGGCGGGCGCCTGTAGTCCCAGCTACTCGGGAGGCTGAGGCAGGAGAATGGCGGGAACCCGGGAGGCGGAGCTTGCAGTGAGCTGAGATCTGGCCACTGCACTCCAGCCTGGGCGATAGAGCGAGACTCTGTCTCAAAAAAAAAAAGAATGTCTGTGGCTCACACCTGTAATCCTAGCACTTTGGGAGGCCGAGGCGGGCGGATCACCTGAGGTCAGGAGTTCAAGACCAGCCTGCCAACATAGAGAAAACCCTATTTCTACTAAAAATACAAAAATTAGCCGAGTGTGGTAGCAGGCACCTGTAATCCCAACTACTTCGGAGGCTGAGCCAGGAGAATAGCCTGAACCTGGAAGGCAGAGGTTGCAGTGAGCTGAGATCATGCCATTGCACTCCAGCCTATGTGACAAGAGCAAAACTTCATCTCAAAAAACAACAAAACAAAACAAAACCCAAAAACAAACCAAAGAAAAAAAAAAGAATGTGAACAGTGACTTAATCTATCCTGATCCTTGTAAAAGTGGCCTCCTTTGAGGTGGGCCCAAGGAGGCCTCCTTTACTATTCCTATCACAAACTTGGCAAAGTTTCTAAAGAGGCTGAAACTGTGGGAATTAGGATGTCAGGTTTCAGCAATGGTCTCCTCTTCTAAGCTATGGAAAGAAAGTCTACAATGTTCAGGTACACTAGCTAATCAAACTAATACCAAGTAGACTATGCATACAATAAGCTGGATTCAAGTGCAGTTTCTGCAGTAATGGACATAACAGTTTTTTAAGTGGTATACTAAGGTATATTCTTGCAATTCTGTAAGACTCTAAAGATGATACTGTGAATAGTCCAATTCATCAGAACAGAAAACTCTAGAAAGATTATCTCCAAGTTATGAGCAAG
Organism: Rhinopithecus roxellana; assembly: GCF_007565055.1. Classification (NCBI taxonomy): domain Eukaryota; kingdom Metazoa; phylum Chordata; class Mammalia; order Primates; family Cercopithecidae; genus Rhinopithecus; species Rhinopithecus roxellana. The sequence continues at coordinate 186,572,294 of NC_044549.1, read as the reverse complement.
TTGGGTTCTACAAGGACATTTTCAGAAACAAGTTTATGAATGATGCCACAAACCATCCACCTGACTCCCCAAATACTTAAAGAGGCTGAGAAGAGCGGTTCTGATGGAGGCGGGAGCTCTGGGACCCTGCAACCCTGAAGCCCTCTGAGCCTGGGTGGAGAGGGCTGGTTAGCAATAGCTTCTCATCTGTAAGCATCTGAAAGTCAAAGGATCAAAGCCTTAACGACAAAAGGAACCTGAGAGATGTATTCTTCAGGTGATAGACTTTACTGTACTATGATGCGAATACCACATAAGGGTCTTGATCAAAATTTTGTATTGCTCTTTAAATCTGCCAATTCAAACTCCTTATGGATCTTATTCAGAGGTTGGCTAGGTTTGATTATTTTGGGTCTCAGACACTGCACCTTTATTGTCTTTCTACTATCGTTATCTAAGGAGTCTTTTTAGAAGAATGGTTTTGGAGGCAAGATCACCCTTTCTTAGATGGACTCAGGTTGGGTAGCTCAGACCTTGATTCTTTTAATGAGGGTTTAAGTTTAAAAAGAACTAAAAATTTATGTGAAAACAGCACCAGAGTGGTCTAAGCAAGCAGGCTAAACCTATCCCACTTGATGCTGGTAAGGCCTGTCTTACATCCTAGGTTATCTCTGAGATGATTTTAAGTAAAATCTGTTTTTACTTCTGAATAAATATGAGATAAAAACCCCAGTGAACAACCTAGCTCTCAGGCAGAAGAGATGGGCTGACAGAGCCCATCGTTTATGCCAGCAGCTGTGGAGGTGGAAGTTCCAGTCCTCAAAGTACAAGCTCAAATCTAGCCTTCAGCATGTGACTGGACTTGACTTTGATGTTACACTCATCTGACCAGCAGCCTTGGGCTGCAGGTATTTACTACTTCTTCTTCTTCCTTTTTTTTTTTTTGAGACAGTCGCGCTCTGTTGCCCAGGTTGGAGTGCAGTGGCGTGATCTTGGCTCACCACAACCTCCACCTCCTGGGTTCAAGTGATCCTCCTGCCTCAGCCTCCCAAGTAGCTGGGATTATAGGCGCATGCCACCATGCCTGGCTCGTTTTTGTATTTTAGTAGAGATGGGGTTTCACTATGTTGGCCAGGCTGGTCTCAAGCTCCTGACCTCAAAATCCACTCGCCTCGGCCTCCCAAAGTGCTGGGATTACAGGCGTGAGCCACTGCTCCTAGCCTAGTTATTGTTCTTTAGCCTACAGGATGTTAAGCTTCCGGGAGGCAGAGGACCAGCCTGTCCTGTGTGCTTCACAATCTGGGAGAGCCATTTACTTCAGAGGAGTTAGTTAAGTTTCTCTCCCCTTCAGTGGAGAAGACAGACAAGCTGATAGCCAAGACACAGTGTGACGTGTTCTACAGATGCTATGGGAGCACAAAAGGCATCCCTGGCAAAGCCTGGAGGGGAGGGTAGGAGAGTGGGTCAAGCAAGGCTTTTTGGAGGACATGGCAACCTGATATGAGTTTTGAAGGATAAATGGCCACTGTCCAGGCATCTTTTTTCCTTTGCTTTCAGGACACCTTATGCGCCAAGTCTCTGCCTGCCTCACTAGCTGTTCCTTCTGCTCCTTTGCTGCATCTTTCTTATCACTGCCTAAATGCTGGGGGGTACGGGAAGGGGGGCTCTAGATCTTGGTCCTTAGCCCTCCTTTCTCTCTTTTTTACTTAATCTAGGTGACTTCATCCAGCTCCATGGCTTTAAATACCATTCAGATTTACACCCCCAGCCCTGCTCTTCCAAGTCCCTTGGACATCTAATAGGCATCCTAACGCTGGCATACCCAAACAAGAACTCCTGACGCTCCCTACTGCAACACACTTCTGTATTCCTAACCATCTTGGTATACACCCTCTGTCCAGTTGCTCAGGCTAAAACCCTAGACATCTTCCTTTCCTCTCTTTAACATCCTATACTGAATCTGCGAGTAAGTCCCATTGGTGCTTATCTTCAGATTAAATCCTGAATCTAACCACTTCTCAATACTTCCAACACTAATACCCCCATCCCTTACCGACATTATTACAATGGCCTTTAACTGGTCTCTGCGCCTCCATTCTTGCCCTTCTACAGATGGTTCTCTGTACAGTCACCAGAGTGATCTTTTAAAAATTCAAATCAGGGCCAGGCATGGTGGCTCACGCCTGTAATCCCAGCACTATGGGAGGACGAGGTAGGTGGAGGACGAGGTGGGTGGATAACATGAGGTCAGGAGTTCGAGACCAGCCTGGCCAACATGGTAAAACCCTGTCTCTACTAAAAATACAAAAAAAATTAGCTGGGCGTGGTGGCAGGCGCCTGTAATCCCAGCTACCTTGGAGGCTGAGGCAGGAGAATCGTTTGAACTCAGGAGGTAGAGGCTGTGGTGAGCCAAGATCACACCATTGCACTCCAGCCTGGGCAACAAGAACAAAACTCCATCTCCAAAAAAAAAAAAAAAAAAAAAGAAAGAAAGAAATTCAATCAGATAATGTCTCCTCTCCTTAATAGTCTCCAATGATTTCCTATTAAACTCTGAATAAAAGCCAAAGTCCTTACCCTACCTACAAGGCTCTTCATGATCTGGCTTCTTCCACCTATTAGCATTTTCCCCCTCACTATTTTTCATCAGTCCTCTGTTCTTTTGCTGTTTCTTGAACATACCAAGTTCACTCCTGCTTCAGGGCCTTTGAACCCACTATCACCCCTGCCTGTAATACTCTTCCTCTAAGCATTTGCCCAGATGAAATCTTCCTTATTTCATTCAGGTCTCTGATCATGTCATCCTCAGAGAGATCTTTACTGGCTAACCTACATGAAAATAAATTTTCTTGACTCTCCATTCCTTCACCTTGCTTTATTTTTCTCCATGGTACCTCTCTCATCACCTGATACTGTGTTATGTATTCATTTGCTTATCATCTATCTTCTATACTAGAATGTAAGTTACATGAGGGCAAAGACTTCATCAATTTTATTCATCAATATATCTCCAATGCCTAAAACAATGCCTGGCAAAAGGCAGGTATTAAAAAGAGCTATCTGATGAATGAATGGGGACTCAAAGGAGAGGAGACTGGGATAGCAAAGCAGATGGAACAGAATGTGTAAATGCATGAAGGTGTGCTACTGTAAGCGGGCAGGTATGGCTTCAGTATGGGGTGTGCATGGTGGGTGCGGGGAAGATGAGAAAGGCAGAGCCAGACCATTAAGGGCTAAAGGGCTTCTAAGCCACGCCCAAGAGTCTACAGACTCAAAGTACTGATGTTCCCTGATTTGTTATTATACAAAGGCAAAATGGAAACTGAAGGCTGTTACAAGGGAGAACACACAGCTAGGAAGAGCATTTATGGCTATTTTGAGGTTAGCTGCGTATCTGATTATAACTCTTGACTCTACCAGGAAATGATGAGCTCTTTGAGGACAGTGATTCCTTAGTGGTCGCTTCTGTATCCCCAGCAGCCGGGCCAGCCTGGCACAAAATGGGTGTTCAGTGAGGTTTTGAGCTAAAGAATGTTTGCATTACTGGTTTTTCTGCTTTCCAAAAGGCCACGTGCATGTCTATTCTAATGATCAGGGGAATGTACGCAAATGGCCTCTGGATCCTATCCACTAAGATGGCCCAGACTCATGTTAATTCACAGTGAGAGTCTTTAATAATTTGGTAATCATTAGTTTACAGCTCACTCAAATGTCGTACAATGACTCACAGAAAACTATAAAGAAAATCTAAGAATCTAAAAGATTTTAAAAGTGTGGCCATGTTAATTACCAAGCAATTCAAACCCTTTCATGAAAGAATCCAACACAGCCCAAAGCAAGGCCTTTCTGCATTCATACTCACTTGTCACAAAGGTTTGAATCTGGTGACTGACTCAGTTTGTGTAGAATATCTACGATGCCCATGTCTCGTAATTTATCCTGGCGTTCTTGTGAACCTAAATGATTAAAGCCAGGTTATTGGGAACATGACCCAGGCAAACGCTCTCTTTGATGTACAATTAACAATCTAGAGCCTTACCAGTGTCCTTCACTCCCTACTCCTCCTGTACCCCTTGTCCTCTACCCTCTCCCAATGTAGTTGGACCTGCTCAAGCTTGGACTCTCTGACAGCCTTCTAACTCGTCTCTCTGCCTCCTGACCATCCTGCCTGCAGTCTATCCTGGGTTCTGCAGCTGGACTGATATCTCCGTGGACTACAGGGTCAAGGTTAGATCCTTCAGCCTGGTACAAGACCCTCTGCCACTGACTCCCAGCTTCATCACTTCTTTCAGGACATACCCATGGCCCTGGCCAGATCAGGCCAGGCTCTTACTACTCAAAACAGGTCTTATCTTCCCCTTTCTATTGTCTTCTACCCTCCTCTGTCCTCCCAGCACTTTTTGTTGTCTCTCAGCACAACTGGCACTTCCAATTTCCTATCACCCTGTTATATTTTCCAACTAGACTAACACCTCCTTGAGGGTGGCTTGTCTCCCCAGTACACAGGTGGTACTTGGTATCTAGGTCTGTGGGTGGAATCCAGTTTCCCTTCTTGCACTTTGTTTTGGGCGCAGCTGCTGAGTAATCCCCTGGAGTCTTCCCCACTGAAGAGCCCACAGTGACCACTCATGCACTGGCTCTCTCTAGACACAGTGAATCAGAATTTCTAGGGATGAGACCCAGAAATCTGCACTTAAAGAAGTTCCCCAGATGATCCTAATGCAGCCAACCCAGCCTTAAGACCCACTGCTCTCCTATATTTGCTACCTCGGCTATATATTGGAATCATCTGGGGAGCTTTAAGAAACACTTATGCCTGGAGCCCACCCCCAGAGATTCTGATTTAATTGGCCTGGTGTAAAAATTCCCAGGTGATTCTAATATGCAGTCACAGTAAGGAACCTCTGATCTATACAGGCCTCCTTACAGACTAGCTGCTTCACTGGTCACACTGCACTTCTCATTTCTCACCAATGCACCTTCTTCTCCATCATGTTTATCTGCCTGTAGTCCTCATATGTGCTTCCTCTGCTCACAACGAAAGGCTCATCCTCCCACCCACTCTCTCGTCTCACCTTCTTCAAGTGCATCTCACATTCTCCTCATCAGCTTTCTCATGGCAGGGACTGCCACTTACTTCTCACTCTCCGTCCTTGAATCTGGTATAGAGTTGGCTCATATGGGGCACTCAGTGTTGACTGTCTGGCTGACTTGCGCTAATTCCACTGATTCTCATACCAGGGCGACTCTGGAGGGTGCTTGGGCCAGATGGTCCAAGAACAGAGCCTCTGCCCAGGATCTCAGGGGCACCTGCTAGCTTCACTGTGCAAGACACTCTTCCCATAATTTTTTTCAAAACAAATCTCACCAATCTCTTACCTTCCTCTTCATTCCATATGAGGTTTGAGATACAAAACATGGCTGCAAGCTGCAGTTTAACATGTGAATGGCCCTATTAATACAGAAAAAGAAAAAAAATCAAAATGGTGGTAATCTCATTTTAGATCTCTTTTTTGGGGACCTACCATAGGCAATTCCTATAACCTAAAAGTCTGAAGCAGGGCCGGGCGCAGTGGCTCACACCTGTAATCCCAGCACTTTGGGAGGCCAAGGCAGGCAGATCACGAGGTCAGGTGTTCAAGACCAGGATGACTAACATGGTGAAACCCTGTCTCTACTGAAAATACAAAAATTTGCCGGGTGTAATGGCGGGCACCTGTAATCTCAGCTACTCGGGAGGCTGAGGCAGGAGAATCGCTTGAACCTGGGAGGCGGAGGTTGCAGTGAGCTGAGATTGCACCACTGTACTTCAGCCTGGGTGACAGAGTGAGATTCTGGCTCAAAAAAAAAAAAAAAAAAAAAAAGTCTGAAGCAGAGGCCTCAAATTCAAATAACTTGAGGGGCCATGAAGTTAACACTAATGAGTAAAAGGCTTGGGCTAAAGATAACAGGGGACAGTGGAGAATCTGGCAAATTGAGGAGTACAAGCCTTGCCAAAAGACATTCAAATTCAAATTCAAATTTAAAAAACCATCTGGCTGGACAAACAAAACAGCTCTAGGGCTATGGGTACAGTTTGCAATTTATGATTCAATCCATGCACGAAGAAACACTGTCATATGACAATTCTATGCTTTCGACTTAGGCTATATCTCCAGGTCACCAATAGCCAACATACACTGGATGGATGTGTATTTGGTATTTATCTCTTAAGCTACTGGTTATCTTATTCAAGTGGCCCAATAATTCCTTTGGGGAAGAAAGTGAATATATGGTCAGGAAGTTCTGTAACACCCAGACTTTCACACACACACAATCTATAAATGGTTTACTCCTCTGACACAACTTGCTGAAAATAAGAAGCATTATATAATACATTCAGCTTCTGGAATAATTAAATTACTCCTATATCTATAGGAGCATCCCCCAAAACTTGATGAAATCTCTAGTTGATTTCTCAAATGTCTCTGCTACCACTAATGAGCCTCCTATTCTTCTAAATAAGATTCTTATTTTGCTTTATGTACTAAAGTACAACAATTTCTGGTTGCTTTGGATACAGTGCTTTTGCCTGAATGAAAAAGGACCCAATAATAAAATAACCTTTATAAATGACTGTCTTACTCGTCAATAAAAAAATTTCTAGTATGTTTAAATAATTTATGCACATCTGAGGGAGTATCAATGGCAAAATATGCTCAATGGTTTTTTCAAGGCTAAGACAGACTTATCTTCTCATGTAGGACTATATTTCAACTAAGCAGAGACAAAGAAATGGATGTGGCTTCCTCCAGTAGAATTCTATAGCTAGTGATTCTTTCTTCTTCTAACTGCCAACACTTTTTTTTTTTTTTTGAGACGGAGTCTCGCTCTATCGCCCAGGCTGGAGTGCAGTGGCTGGATCTCAGCTCACTGCAAGCTCCGCCTCCCGGGTTTACGCCATTCTCCTGCCTCAGCCTCCCGAGTAGCTGGGACTACAGGCGCCCGCCACCTCGCCCGGCTAGGTTTTTGTATTTTTTAGTAGAGACGGGGTTTCACATTGTTAGCCAGGATGGTCTCGATCTCCTGACCTCGTGATCCACCCGTCTCGGCCTCCCAAAGTGCTGGGATTACAGGCTTGAGCCACCGCGCCCGGCCCTAACTGCCAACACTTTTAAGGAGATGTCCAGTTTGGGCTCCCTTAAGACAAAACAGAATAAAACTTATCTGCTTCCAGCCTCAGACAATCAATCAATATTTGTTGAATAAGTGAGCTTGTATATACTATAACAAATATGCATTTACTATGCATAAGTTTATTCATCATTCATTCAATATTTTTTGAGGACACAAATCACTATGAGGATAGAGAAAATTGGAGGGTGGGGGGTGGGAACTTAATTTAGGTGGAATGCACAAAACAGATCTCTTTGAAGGAGGCAATATTTAAATGGAGACTTAAAGAACAGGAAGGTGCCAGATGTGTAAAGAGCAAGGGGCTTGAAATTCTGAGGAGGAGAAAACGTTTCCGAAAAGGTCTGAGGTTAAGAAGGAGCTGTCTGTTCAGAGAAGTAGGTATAGCCAAATTGTGCGAACTTATAGGCTACAGTAAGGACTCTGGATTTCATTCTGTGTTGAGAGGAAGCCCCTGAAAGATTTAAACAGTGGAGGGACAAGATCTGATTTACATTTTTAGAAGACCACTTGGGCTGAAGGGACTGGAGTGACAGTGAAGAAGTGTCAAGGAGGATACTGTTATTATAGTTAATCAGGCATAAAGTGCTGTGACTTGGACTGACTAGGGTGGGAGCAGTGGTGATGGAAAGGAGTAATCGGATTCAAGGTAAGTTTTGGAAGAAGGGCAGATAGGACTTGTTGATAAAATGAGTGAATGAGGGGACAGAGCTGGAGAAATCAAGATAGATTCCAAGATGCTATCAGACAGCCACATGGATATGCTGAAAGGGCAGGAGGATATATAAGTCCAGAGTTCGGAAGAGAGGTCTAGGCTGGGAAACACATTTGGAAATTAGAGCATATTGTCAGCACAGGGATGACAGTATAAGCTATGGGGGTGCATGAGATTCCCCTAAGGCAGTGGTTCTCAACTCTGTACATAAGAACCACTCAGCGATCTTAAAAAAAAAAATTCCTGATGCCCAGGCTATAACCCTAGACCCATTAAATAAGAATCTTGGGAGGGAGGAGACAAAGCAGTAATCTTTGAAAGCTCCCTACAAGGTCCTATTGTACAATGAAGGTTGTGATCTGTTGATCTCAGGAGAGCACGTGTAGGAGAGAAGAGAATAGGGTTCAGAGATAAGTAGGGAGGTATGGTGTCATGCAAGCCAAGAGAAAAGGATATTTCCAGGAGGAGGAAAATAGTCAGCTGGGTTGAAGTCTGCTGTAAGTGGGGTAAGATGAAGAGAGAAGAGGATCCTTTGGATTTGGCATCATGGAAGTCATTGGTGACCCTAATTACAACAGTTTCAGTTGAATGATGGGGGTAGAGGTGAAATGGAGCAGGTTAAAGAATGACTTTAGAGGTAAGGAAGGAGGCAATATGTACAGAAAAGATGCTTTTAAGAGTTTGGCTTTGAAGGCTGGGCATAGGCTCATGCCTGCAATCCCAGCACTTTGGGAGGCCGAGGCGGGTGGATCATTTGAGGTCAGGAGTTCCAGACCAGCCTGGCCAACATGGTGAAACCCCATCTCTACAAAAAATACAAAAATCAGCCAGGCAATAGTGCCACGTCTATAATCCCAGTTACTCAGGAGGCTGACGCAGGAGAATCGCTTGAACCCAGGAAGCGGAAGTTGTGGTGAGCCGAGATCGCATCACTGCACTCCAGTCTGGGTGACAGAGTGAGACCCTGTCTCAAAATAAAAAGAAGTTTGGGTTTGTCTTTGAATAACAGAAATGGGTATGCCTCGATGGGTATGAGAAGTTAAGAAAAACCTTTTAAGTGATTATGAATACAATGTGGATTGATATTGGAAAGATAAGGGAATCCCTGGTTGAAGTGGTAAGGTTTTCATTCAACAAATATTTACCAAGCATATGCTAAGGGCCAGACACCATGGTGGATATACAATTGTGCACAAAGCTGACATGCTTCCTGCCCTCATGGAACTTACACTGTGTAGAGACACCCAGTAGGCACACAAACAAATATATATATCACTAAAACTGAGCTAAGTGCTCTGAAGGAAGGGAACAAAATGCAGTAATGAGTAATAATCTACAAGGGCAAGAGTCCAGTAAGAAAGTGTAAGTTCAGCTGAGATTTGAAGGGTGAAACAGAGAGAAGAGAAGTGTTCCAGGCAGAGAAACCAGTATGTGTGAAGGTCCCAAGGAAGGAAAGAGCATGGCCTTTTTGAGAAACTGCAAGCGGCCAGTGTAGTGAACAAAGGAAGAGAGGAATAAGATAAGTTGGGGATATAAATGGGTTAGGTCATGTAGGACTTGACAGGCCATCATAAGGGCATACGAACTTTATTCAAGGTATAACAAGGAGCCACTGAAGGATTTTAGTTTCTCTTCTCTTAATAAAACAAAAAGCTGAGGTCATCACTAACTGTAATGGGGGAGGGAAGAGGTGAGGTCTAAAGAATGAGGGGCAGGTAAGAATCTATTCTCATGGAGAATGAGGTTGCCAGCTTCCTAGAGAATCACTGAAGGATACCAGGAGGAGCTGAGTGCCCATGTAGGGTTCTGTGCCTTTCTCTGCAGTTGTTAACTCTGACAAGGAAGGGATAGAGAAGACAGATTGGTGTGACAAGGAGAGGCTTCCTCCGCGATTAGAATTTTGTCAGGAGATGTTGACAGAATGAAAAGTGGAAGGCTGTTTGATACCCACATTTTGGCAATGGGCAGTCTCTGGTGATGATCAGATGCAGGGTATGGCCACGGCAGTAGGTAGCAGATTGTTTAGAAGCAAACAGGTAAAGAAACTATGGTGCCAGGGGGCTAGAGGGTTCATCCACCATGCAACTGAAGCCTTGAGAGGGACGACGGGGACTGGAGAGCACTGAGAGAAAGCCAAGAGCCCGGGTCTTCACTGAGTAAGAGGGAGGCAATCAGTAGATGACAAGGGCAGAGAGTGGAGTGGCAGGTAATAATATTACCAAGTGGTACAAGCTTCAAGGAGTTGGTGTTTTTTCTTTTTCTTCAGGATAGAAGAGAGTTCTTTGAATCTGAGAAGTCACAGAGTAGTCTATTCTTTTCCTCTTTTTAAAATCTCTGCACAATTTATTTTGAGTTAACAACGCAACAGTCCCTGCATTCTAATCCTATGGTGAAAGGGGACAAGGTCTCACCATGTAATACTTGATTTTCTGTAGGATATCATCATTGGTCATAATAAGATCTTTTGCTGTTGTCCCATCCGCTATGTTGGCTAAGATGCACAGTGTCTGGAAAAGAACAAAGGGCCAACAGTCAGGAAGGCTCTAAAGTCCCAGAGTCAAGCTGTTTCAAGAGCTTGGGCAATTTTTCACTTGAAGGTACATGGATTCTCACAGGTTCCACTCTCAATGCCCTGATTTCTCATCGGCTGACATCATTGCTAGCAACAGTAACCACACCCAAACAAAATCTCCTTTAGGCAAAAGAGAACCCCAACACTTTGGTGGTTTCTTTGTGGGCATTAAGCCATAGCTGGGTAAAGGCAGCTATTTTGTATAGGTCATACCATCAAATCAAAGAGAAAATGTAATTTATTATTTTTCTTGAAAATCTCATTTCTAAGATAAGCTCTTGTGACAAACCACAATGTTCCTTCAACAATGCAGTCTCTTTGGTGGAAGCTCTGTAGGTGTTGCAACTCCCCTCCTAGGGAGGCCTCCCTTTCCTAGGCCTCCACCTGCTGCTTGCTCCTAAGCTTATGACCTTCTGGGTGAAGGCCTAGACCCTGTCCACCAGCTACACCAGCCATGGGCACTTAGGAACTTTTAACTTTTTTGAACCCTGTTAGGGAAGATAAAAGGAAGAAAAATGTGTGAAGAAACTTAGTCCAGGCTGGCCTAATGTGAAGACTGGAGGAAGCCTGTGCCAGCTGGCAGGACAGTACACCTTGAGGACAACCACTGCACTGGTGACTGCAGTCTTCTCAGAGGAAAAACTGTTCTTGTCAGCTGTTCCATTCTCACAGCCAGACCAGCAGGAGGCAAAGATTAAGATAACGGTGAAAGGATTATGATAGGGATACCAACAGTACCAAGCTTAGCAATTCAACAAACCATTTACTGAGTACCTATTATGGGTATGCCCTCTGTAGGGCATCAGGATGAGGCAGGAAAAAAAAAAAAAAAAAACACACTCCCTGACTTGGAAACTGTCACACAAACAATTATATTTCACTGTGATTGAAGTAAACACAGAGAATAGAGAAGGCATGAAGAAAGAGCACTTGTTGGATACTGCAAGGGTTAGGGAAAACTTCCTGGAGGAAGTGACACAGTCCTGGAGCCCAGTCAGGAATAACTCAAAGGAATGAGGATGGGATACAGATTCACATAATTTTCTCCAATTTTAAACTTTTTCTTTGCAAGACAAGTTAATTAAGCTAACTGAGGAGACTGTTTGCTTGCAGTGGCCAAAGCCCCCAAATACCCTAAAGGGTACATGGTTTTATTTCTCCTAGATTAACACACTGCTGTAACTAGATTATTAGGGAGTGAGTCCTGAGGTGTGAAACCAGAAAAGGCTGCCTTTGAGACATAGTAGACATGAAACATAAATTGTATAGTCCAATAGCTAAGCAAGCACTGGGAAACTTTTTATTCCAGGGCAGTTAGATCATGTTGAAGAGGACTTTAGGTGCCCATGAAGTGGGACAGACATGATCTGATCTGGAGAAGATGTCAGATTTCTGGTGATGTGGTATGTAAGCACTGGTACATGGTGAATCTGTCTTAAATTTCTTGGTAGGAACAATACCCTAAGGAAATTAATAATAATGAATCTGCACTCTTTTTGGTTAGTCTCTTGTGGAAAAGATCTTATGAAGGGGCAGACATAAGCATGACAAGTGTAATTAACAGGAGTAATTAGTTTGGGGAAGAGTTGACAGTCAATGTTTTAGGAGTCCAAGTTCAAGATGACATCAGAACCAACTGAATTATAGTTGCTCTCCCCACATTCTAGCCCCACCTGAGCCTACAGGATAAGGTAATTAAATACAATGAGTGTTCTTTTTTTTTTTTTTTTTGAGACAAAGTCTCACTGTGTCACCCAGGCTGGAATGCAGTGGCACGATCATCTTGGCTTACTGCAACCTCTGCCTCCTGGGTTCAAGCAATTCTCCCTGCCTCAGTCTCCCAAGTAGCTGGGATTACAGGTCTGTGCCACATGCCCAGCTAATTTTTGTATTTTTAGTAGAGACAGGGTTTCACCATATTGGTCTGGCTGGTCTCGAACTCCTGACCCGATGATCTGCCCACCTTGGCCTCCCAAAGTGCTGGGATTACAGGCATGAGCCACCATGCCCAGCCTACAAGTATTCTTTCTCTCTCCCTCTCCATCACTTGTCTTGACATGCAATCCAAATGTGGCAACACCAGACTCACAACACCACACTCCTTCTAGTTCTGCTCAAATTCCTTAAAGTGATTATAGAAAGCCTTAGCAAGCTTTACAACAACCCCACCTTCCAAGAGCAAGCCAGCAAAATGATATTCATCAGTGGTAGTGATCCAATCCTCACCAACCAGCCTCTGCCAGGCTTTACTAAGACAAAATCAGAATGCAGAGGATGAGGCCAATCAATGGGAACACAGGTATAACCTGGCTGAGAAGTAGGAGAGGGGCAGCACATGGAAGAATCATAGCTTATTACTCTCTTGTTCTCCATCTCCCCACCATTTCTCACCAAGAAGACTCAGTCCTATGAGTTGGCCAGAGCAGCTTAAGAGGAAATAATGGAAATGATCCTAACAATGAGTAAGAATTTCAATAAGGCTTCATAACCTAAGGTATTCATGGGGAGAGGAGAAATGCTGAACACCTTTAGACTCACCTAGAAAACAGCTATCCCCTCTTACCCACTAAAACAGAATATAAAGGGGAATTCCAGGGAAGATCCCTCAGAATAGACCAGGTCAGCAGGACAGGTAACTCCCCTTTTTGTAGTGTTAGAACACACCCATGCATTCCCAGGCTTCATTGAAAAGCATGAAAGAGTGAGGTACAGTTCTGTTTTGAAGCTCACAAAACTGCTCCGTAAATATTCCTATGGAGACAAGAAATCAAATCTTAAAAAAATCAGTTAGGCCAGGCATGATGGCTCACGCCTATAACCCAGCACATTGGGAGGCCAAGGCTGGTGGATCATGAGGTCAAGGGATCGAGACCATCCTGGCCAATATGGTGAAACCCCATCTCTAATAAAAGCACAAAAATTTGCTGGGTGTGGTGGCGCATGCCTGTAGTCCCAGCTACTCGGCAGGCTGAGGCAGGAGAATCTATTGAACCTGGGAGGCAAAGGTTGCAGTGAGCCAATATCGTGTCACTGCACTCTAGCCTGGCAGCAGAGTGAGACTCTGTATCAGAAAAAAAAAAAAAAAAGAAATCAATTATTGGGCCAACTCAATTGAGTATGTGAGCTAAGGAACGGATAAAAGCTACACACACACACACACACACACCCCATTAATGTATGCATATTAGTGTATATACTAATATGAACAATTGGAAATCAATGAAATAGAGCACAGACTGGTAAATTACGGTCTGGGCCAAATCCAACCTGCTGTCTCTTTTGGTAATTTTTATTGGAAGACAGCCATATCTACTTGCTTATGTCTTGTCTATAGCTGCTTCCAGGCTATAACAGCATAGAGGAGTAGTTGCTAGAGACCAGAGCCTGCAAAAATTAAAAAAAAAAAAAAAAATTCACCATATAAATCAGAGTTAAAAAAAAAAAACACAAAAAACTATTTCAACAGATATAAAAAAAGTAATTGATTGAAAAAAAATCTATGGCTTATGTTTGGGGTTTAAAAATAAAAAAGTAAAAATAATCCAATATATATACCTTGCCTCTTACAGAAACAGTTGGCTAAACTCTGAAATAGAGAACAGGCTGGCTGCAGTGGCTCATGCCTGTAATCCCAGCACTTTGGGAGGCCAAGGCAGGTGGATCCCTTGAGGTCAAGGGTTTGAGGTCAGCCTGGTCAACATGGTGAAACCCCATCTCTATTAAAAACACAAAAAGTTGGCCAGGCGTGGTGGCTCATGCCTGTAAGCCCAGCACTTTGGGAGGCAGAGGCAGGCAGATCACTAGGTTTGGATTTCGAGACCAGTCTGGACAACATGGTGAAACCCCATCTCTACTAAAAATACAAAAATTAGCCGGGCATGGTGGCAGGCACCTGTAATCCCAGCTACTCAGGAGGCTGGGGCAGGAGAATTGCTTGAACCTGGGAGGGGGAGGTTGCAGTGAGCCGAGATCGTGCCATTGCACTCCAGCCTGGGTGACAGAGACTCCATCTCAAAAAAAAAAAAAAAAAAAAGATAACCCGGCGTGGTGGTGGATACCTGTAATTCCAGCTACTCGGGAGACTGAGGCACAAGAATAGCCTGAACCCAGGAGGTGGAGGCTGCAGTGAGCCGAGATCACACCACTGCACTCCAGCCTGGGCAGGAGAGTGAGACGCTGTCTCAAAAAAATAATAATAATATTAATAGGTGGGAAAATCAATGAAACCAAAAACTGATTCTTTGGCAATGAAACAAAAAACTGATTCTCTGCTAAACCTCTGGTCAGACTGAACAGCAAAAAAGGAATTACCAGCCAGGCACAGTGGCTCACATCCATAATCCCAGCACTTTGGGAGGCTAAGGTGGGCAGATCACCTGAGGTCAGGAGTTTGAGGCCAGCCTGGCCAACATGGTGAAACCCCGTATCTACTAAAAATACAAAAATTAGCTGGGCGTGGTGACGCGTGCCTGTAATTCCAGCTATTTGGAAGGCAGAAGCAAGAGAAACGCTTGAACCCGGGAGGCAAAGGTTGCAGTGAGCTGAGATCGCACCACTGCACTCCAGCCTGGGAGACAGAGCGAGACTCTGTCTCCAAGAAAAAAAAAAAAAAAAGGAATTACCACTATAAAGAACAAGAGAGGGAATACTGCAAAGGATACTACAGACTTGAAAAAGGAATAAGAAATTATGAACTGCTTTATGTTAATAAATTTGAAAACTTGGATGAAATGAGCGAATTCCTTGAAAGCTCACGTAAGACACAGATAACCTGAATAGTCCTATTTCTATTAAAAAATTTGAATTTGTAGTTAAACACCTTTCCACAAAACGGTCATCATATTCAGATTCCAACTGGTAGCATTCCACCAAAATTGAAGAAAAAAATAATTCTTCACAAATTATTGCAGAAAACTGAAGAGGGAACACCTCCGCCTCATTCCCCAAGGCCAGCATTATCCCAATACCAAAACCAGAAAAAGACATTATAAAAAAACTATTCATCAACACCCCTCATGAATATAAATGTGAAACACTCCTTACCAAATTTCCATAAACTGAATTTAACAATATATCTAAAGGATAATACATAATGACTAAATCAGGTTTACCTCAAATATATTAGTTTAACATTTGAAACCAAATCAAATGAATTCACCATATAAATCAGAGTTAAAAAAAAAAAAAGAACTATTTCAACAGATACAAAAAAAGTAACTGATTGAAAAAAAAATCTATGGCTCATGTTTGGGGTTTAAAAATAAAAAAGTAAAAATAATCCAGTATCTATTTATGATAAAAACTCAACAAACTAGAAGAGAATTTCTTTTCCTTTCTTTAGTAAAGGCAATCTATGAAAAACTTACACCTCACATATTCAATAGTGAAAGACTGAGTACTTTCCTCTAATATTGGGAACAAAACAAATATGTTCATCCTCATCTCATTACACTGGAGAAGTTCTAGCTAGACAATGAAACAAGGAAAACAAAATAGCATATATGTTGGAAAGTAAGAAATAAAGCTATTTTTATTTACAGATGTGATCATTTGTTGAAAATTTTAAGTAATCCACACAAAATAACTTAAAGCGACTTTGGCAAGAATGCAGGATACAAGACTGACACACAAAAACTGTATTAGCGTATACTAACAACGAACAACTGGAAATCAAAATTTTAAAAATAACATTTACAAAAACATCAAACTATGAAATACTTAGGAATAAATCCGACCAAGAGTGCAAGACCTATACATCAAAAACTACAAAACATTGCTAAGAAGAATTAAAGAAGACCTAAATAATTGGGAAGATATAACATTCATGAATTGGAAGACTCAATATTGTTAAGATGTCACTTCTTCCCAAATTGATTTATAAATACAACACGATTAAAATCCCAAGTGGCATTTCATTTGTAGAAATGAGAACAGAATTATGAAGTACAGTAAAATTCACTGTTTTGGTAGTAATTTTATTTACCAAATGTATAGAATCTTTTTTTTTTTTTTTTGAGATGGGAGTCTTGCTGTGTCACCCAGGCTGAAGTGCAGTGATGTGATCTCGGCTTACTGCAACCTGCTTCCTAGGCTCAAGCAATTCTCCTGCCTCAGCCTCCCGAACAGCGGGGACTACAGGCGCGTGACCACACCCGGCTAATTATTGTATTTTTAGTAAAGACAGGGCTTCAACATGTTGCTAGGCTGGTCCTGAACTCCTGACCTCAAGTGATCCACCCACCTCAGCCTCCCAAAGCGCTGGGATTACGGTATGAGCCACCATACCCGGTCTACCAAATGTATAGAATCTTAAAACCACCAGTATAATCAGCATTTACAGGGCAGTTCTATCACCGCCTCCCTCCCTAAATTGTCCTATGCTATCCCTTTATAGTCAAATACTGCCCCCAACCGTTAAGCCTTGAATACCTTTTTTTTCTCTGTCTCTACTGTTTTCTCTTTTACAGATTGTCATATAGATGGGATCATATAGTACCTTGCCTTTTGTATTGTATCTGGGCTCTTTCACATAGCATAATGCATTTGAGATTCATCCATGCTGTTACATATAGCAACAGTTTGTCCCTCTTTATTGTGACTGTGATATTCGGCTATGTGAATGCACCATAGTTTGTTGAGGGATGTTAACTTCTAATTTTTGGTGATACAAATAAATTGTTACGAACAGTTTTTTATGTGTGAACTTAGGTTTTCATTTTATGTGAATAAATGGCTAGGAATGGGATTGCTGGGTCATATGGTAAGTATATGTTCAACTTTTTAAGAAACTGTCAAACCATTTCCAAAATGACTGTATTATTTTACATTCCCACTAGATGATCTGTATCCTTGCTAGCAACTGTACTTAGTTTTTAAAACATTTTAGCTATTCTAAAAGATGCATAGTGATATTTTATTGTGCAGTGTCTGTTCATATTGTTTGCTCAGTTTTATATTTGGTTGTTTTCTTGTTTTGAGAATTTTTCAAATATTCTGGACACAAGTCATTTGTCAGATATCTGATCCACAGATAGTCCTTCCAGCGGATGGCTTGTCATTTTAGTCTCTTAACAGTGCATTTCATGACACAGAAGATTTACAGTTTGATGAAGACCAATTTACCTTTTCTTTTCTGGATGATGTTTTAAATTTCATAGCTAAGAACTCTTCGCCTAATCTCTCAAAAAGATTTTCTCCTGCATTTTTTTCTGTAAGTTTTATAGTTTTACCTTTTATGTTATGTCTGTCAGTAAATTTTTATCTGAAGTGTCTAGTATAGTTCAAAGTTAATTTTTTTTTTTTGGCACTTGTACAGCATTTTTTCTTGAAAAGACCATTCTTTCTCCACCAAGTTGCCTTTGTACCTTTGTCAATAATCTGCCGGCCATATATGTGTGGGTCTCTTTCTGGACACTCTAATCTGTTCCATCGATCGACACGTGCTATCTTTTTTTTGCTAAGAGCATACTGTCTTCATCACTACTGTACTTTTATAGTTAAGTCTTGAAATAAGGTATTGTGAATCCTCCAATTGTTCCTGTTTTTTCTTCCAAACTGTTTGGGCTTTTTAGTTCCTTTGCCTTTTCATAAAGTTTTAAAATCTGTATGTAAAGGCACATATTTTAGATATTTATATCTATAGTAATATTTATAAACAATCATGCTGGGATTGTGATTGAGACTGTGTTGAATCTATAAATCAACTTGGGGAGAACTGACATTTTAGCATGGTATATCTCTCCATTTATTTGGGTCTTGAATTTCTTTCATGATCAGTGTTTTTATAGTTTTCAGTATACAGATCCTTGTGAGATTTATACATAGAATTTCATTTTTTTTCTAAGCTACTACAAATGGTACTGTTTGATATCCCAATATCCAATTGTTCACTGCTGGTAAATAAAAATACAACTGACTTTTCTATCTTGTGACCTTGCTTAACTCATTTATTAATTCTAGGTTTTTTGGTGAGTCCATGGCATTTTCTATATAGGCATTCATACTGTCCTTTCCAATCTGTATACCTTTTATTTCTTTTTCTTTCCTTCTTGTGCTTGGTAGGAATTCCAGCACAGTGTTGAACAGGAGTGGTACAAATGGACATACTCATCTTGTTTCCAATTTAAGGGCAGTGATACATATGTTTTACTATCTTGTCTGTGGTGACAGTTTCATAGGTGGATGCACATGTCAAAACTGATCACACTGTATACTTTAAATATGTGCAGCTTACTGTATGTCAATTGTACGTCAGTCAAAAAAATAATTTATCAGATGCTTTTGAGAAGCATTAAACTTCCAGCTCGTCAGCTGACTGTTTAGCCTTTCATACTCGCCTACTTCCAGATCATTTCCAAAATCTGTATGACAGAGTTCCTTTGTGTCCTGCAAAAACAATATTGTTGTTGGTCTTTCATTTTGCCCTAATTCAAATCTTGCCTCACCTTTCTGTCTTGCTTTGCTTTTCAAGTCACTGAAATTCTATCCAGGTAAGTTGTCTTTATATACAAAATTCATTCCTATCCTCTCAAAGTACAATGGTTTATTTTGAACGATGTATTTTCTTCATTGTTATATTTCAGTAATGGATTTCACTTCAGCTAATTTTAGTGATGCTTATGAGATTATACTTTCACTGTGTTGAATTTTTTCATCAAAACACAGTTTTAAAAAAAATTTTAAGAGATATCATGTAAAATATCTGTCCTAAAACCACTTTATCAAATCTACCATCTTTTTGCTCACAAATTCAATTGCAGCTCCTAAGACCTACAACTCTTACTTCCTGGACTGTTCTTCCAAGGCTGGCTGAATTACTTTAACTCAAGAATACAGAAAATGAGAAGCACAGCCCCTGAAGTTAGACTCTCTGGGTCCAACTCTCTACTGATGACCTTGGGCAAGTTTCTTTCAGATAGACATACATGTATGTCTACAGCTTAATGAATTTTGAAAGGCAACACAACCATGTAGCCAACACCTATGTCAAAAAACTGAAGATTACCAGTACCTCTGGTCCTGTGTTAAATCTTAAGTTTGCAGGTGACCTTTGTTTTTAGAGCAAAATACAATATATATATTAAAACTCCCATAGTAAATCCCAGAAAATAAAGCAAAATAATTCCCAACTGTCCTGATAAATGCACAGCTTCGTACTTTAATGCCTACCCTTAACTTGCCCTCCTGAAACTTAACAGAAGTAGGGTTATGGGATGAGGAATAAGATGCCTAAGAGAAAAGAAATGAAAACTATCTCCAGGATAAGGAATTATTTTATCAGTGAGTTGCAGGAATTCTGAGTTCAGAGCATGGTGGCAGAAAGGGCTAGAAATAGTGATCCTGGAAAAAGGATTCATTCCAGGATGATGAAAGGTGGCTGCTCCTGTAGAAACAGGGACAGTGTGCACAGTGCCTGACACAGAGGGCAAAACTGTAGACGCTGGTCATGTTTTCCTCTATTTCAGGAAGAAGTAGTCTTAAAGAGAGTTTAAGGGATAGTGGAAGATATTTCTTCCTATTTCTAGAGCATCTCCCGTCTCAGCACTCTATCTTCTGCAGATTTGAATATTTCAGGAGACTCCTAAGAAATTCCTTTGTGCTCACATTCAGAAAATATTCCCCAAGAAAAAGGAACAACGTACCTGCTCTTTGACCTCAATGTTATGTTCCCCTTCTAGAATAAGAGTGACAGCTTGCATAATTTGCTTTCCATGAGTACTCATTATTTTATCTATATGCTGTAAAACAATGGGAAATCCATAATTATCAAAGAAACAAAGACCATAGGATGAATAGAAGGCTTCTAAAAGTTAAAACCAGTATGATTCACAACTGCTTCATGCAGAACACTATAGCATATAGAACTACATGCCAAAGAACAGTGTTTATTATATTTTGAAGCTGCAGTTTGCCTTCAAATATGTCATACACACACACACACACACACACACATATATACACATTACACATACATACATACATAAAGTTGACCTGACAGAATATGCAAGTACAGTCATTGGGGGTCCTCAAACCCAAATATATTAAAGAAAAAGGAAGCAAAGGCCAGGTGCAGGGGGCTCACGCCTGTAATCCCAGCACTTTGGGGGGCGGAGGCGGGCTGATCACCTGAGGTCAGGAGTTAGTTTGAGACCAGGCTGGCCAACACGGCAAAACCCCGTCTCTACTAAAAATACAAAAATTAGCTGGGCATAGTGGTACACGCCTGTAATCCCAGCTACTCGGGAGACTGAGGCAGAAGAATCACTTGAACCCGGGAGGTGGAGGTTGCAACCAGCCGAAACTGCGTCATTGCACTCCAGCTTAGGGGAAAGAGCGAGACTCTGTCTCAAAAAAAAAAAAAAAAAAAAGGAAGCATAAAAAATGGACTTGGGTAATGGGGGAAGCCAGAGACATGGAAAATACAGTGTAGATTTCCTAATACTATCTTGGAGCATAAACGCATAATGACAACTTAAAAAGACAAGTGGGGCACAGAGAAGGGAACCACCCATATTTCCTCATCTACCTGAAAGCCACCTGCATTGTTTCTTGGGGGAACATTAGAGAACATCGAGAGGGACCCCACCAGCAAGGCTCAGTCTCTCCTACTCTGACACATATCCACTGCTTTCTACACTGGCATCTGCAGAGGTCAATCCTGTAAATGTGGGTAGGGAGATGGTGGTCTATGGAATGGCTCTGAGAATTCTCTAACAGGAAAGAAGCAGAGGCCCCAGAGATAAGTGATTTAGGCAGATGAGAAAATTCATCCTAGACAGCATACCAAGTAAGAAAAAAGTAACAAATCAAGGTAGGCACTGATCATGTCTTCCTCTGTTCCAGGGATTAGAGGGAGACAGAATAAGTAGTGTAGGAGTGTAGAATAGGGGGTGATATGGTGAAGCAGCTCCCAGAACACCTATGAAAGTGACAGGTCTAGACATCAACTCCTTGTTTCTTTGGACGAGGGCAGCATTTGAATCACACTCATGGGCAGATGTTAATGAGAGCAGAGAGAGAGAGCAATGTCTTGCAATGCATATGCAGGGCTAGCTAATTTGGAAGCCTGGGTGATTTTACTTACAGGACGAGTAGAGAGGAGATTTCTAAGAAGTCCCAATGTCTTCATCAGCACATTCAAATCTGAATCTGATAATAACCGGAATAGCTGTTCAGTACTCAAGCTTCGTAAAATATCTGCTTTTATTTTTTGTTCAGCCTGAAATGCCATATTCTGAAAGGATTAAAGAAGTTGCAAGAATCATGTCTACATTTACTTTATTAAATTATATTTTAATAGTAACTCTGATAATTTTCTTTTTTTTTTAATTTTTTTGAGACAGAGTCTTGCTCTGTTGCCCAGGCTAGAGTGCAGTGGCACGATGTTGGCTCACTGCAACCTCTGCTTCCCGGGTTCAAGCAATTCTCCTGCCTCAGCCTCCCGAGTAGCTGGGAGTATAGGCGTGAGCCACCACGCCCAGCTAATTTTTGTAATCTTTAGTAGAGACGCGGTTTCACCAAGTTGGCCTGGCTGGTCTTGAACTCCTGACCTTGTGATCCATTCGCCTTGGCCTTCCAAAGTGCTGAGATTACAGGTGTGAGCCACGAGGCTCGGCCAAACTCTGATAATTTTCAAAGTACAAACAGAATCTGCAGAAAATCTTTAAGGATAAGTCATTCTATTTTCCTGATTCTTGTTAATTACCTATATTTCTGTCTGTCAAGAGAAAGGTAACTGTTACTCTTAGATACACTTCTACATGAGGAATATGACCACTTTTAGGTACATGCATTTGAACGTCTTAAAATTTCTCAAATAAATACAAAACTCATTTATCACTTTTGAGAATATCTTTATGGTTATCAAGTTGCCTGCTGTACACGAAATGACTATTAATGATTATACTGTGCCATGCCTTTTGAGAATGATTTCAAAGTACTCACAGAAGAAAATAAGCACTGGGTTTTCTTAACTTTACTGGCATGAAAACATCTACTGTGTTCACAATACTATGGTAGGTGTTGGCATGGCTGGGCTATATCACACAGGAGGCTCTCCAGAGGGTAGGAGGTGTGTCTGAGCAACCAGTAATCCTGGATGGCCAGTAGCTATTTTGCTCCTTTTTCTCTAATTTGTATCATGGGTTAGCCCAGCTTAATCCCAAGCTATTCATGTCTGAAGAAAACAAAAACCATGGTAAATTCCAAATAACAACTTACAAATCAACTTTTGATACAAAAATCTCTTGTATAGCCAGGTGTGGTGGCACACGCCTGTAATCCCAACTACTCGGGAGGCTGAGGCACAAGAATCGCTTGAACCCAGGAGGCAGAGGTTGCAGTGAGCTGAGATCATGCCACTACACTCCAGCCTGGGCAACTGAGCGAGACTCTATATCCAAAAAAAAAAAAAAAAAATCTTGTAAACTAGAGACATAATATGTGGTTGTTGCCCTCCAGGAACTTATTTTAATTGAAGAGCTAAGACATCAGCGATCAAGTTATATAATAATGTGAGGCAGCATGGCAGAGCAAAAAGAATACTCTCTCTTTGTCAAGAGACCCAGGTCAGAGATGATTCTAAGGTTTTATATTTTGCAGATAAAGAACACAGAAGCTGGTAATATGGAGACTGACGAGAATAAGATAGTTTGTACAGATCTGAGGAGTGGAATAAGTTCAGTTTCCAACATTAAAGTTGTGCATGTCAGAGAATTCTCAAATGAAGTTCCATATGCCATTTAAGTGATAGATGTGGGAAATAGGTAACAGTTACATCTGTAGATTTCAAAGTAACCTATTAGGGGAAATTGAAACCATGATATGAGATGAAGTCCCTGAAACTGATGTAATAAGAAGTGGAAACCAGAAATTGAAACTTGGGGGTATGTTCCCAGTGAAGAGGTTGAAAACGAAGCTAGGTCAAAAGGGAGTAAAAAAAAGTAAGTCCTGGGAAGGAGTTTCAAGAAAGAGAAGTGCTAAAAGCTGTGCAAAGTTCAGGAGAAAAATAACTGTGAAACTACGACTTGTTGCTTTCTTAGAAGATAATTAATTCTATCCTGAAGTCTGTATAAAAACACAGCAGATATAGCATGGAACAGGGAGAAGAATGCAGGTTTGGAAAAGGTTCTGAACCCATTTCCATTATTAGCTGTGAGGACTTCACCTTCACAATTCACTTACCTTCCCTGAGTCTGAGTTTCCCATTTGTAAGGTGAATATATACCAATATATCTTAAAATAAGAATTAGAGATAAATATAAAACGCCCAGTTTAGTGTCTGGTACAGAGCAATTAAATTGTAAATAGTATAAATGTTTTAAAAATCAATTTAGGATTACTCTATTTTCAATTTCAAGAAAATTTTAATAATCTTGAGGAATGGTTCTCTAATCTCATAAAGTTTTAGAATATAAATTATTTACTAGAAACTGTTAAAAAATTTTATTAAGTATTTATGCACCAATTTTATTACCTTGGACACGTTAATCATTCTGCAAAAAATGGTTAAATGTGTGAGGTAATACATTTGTTAATTAGCTCAAATTAGCCATCCCACAATCTATTTATCTTTCAAAACATCATGTTGTACATTATAAACATATGTACTTTTTATTTGCCAATAAAAAATAAAATAATCATTCTGTGCCTTAGTCTACTTCATCTATAAAGTATGGTAAGAACTCCCTGGTTGATAGCATAAAGTTGTTCTGAAGAGCAAAGGAGATATGAAAGTGCTTTGTAAAGTAGGTGGCGCTACACAAAAATATAATATGTTCATGATGAGGAAAATTTATTTTCCCAGAATTAGCTAAGTTTCAACATCTGTTCACTTTTCTTAATAATAAATAAGAGAACTGAGGCATAACTTGCTTACACTTGTATCTGTTACTTTAATACTAAGTCTTCTAGGTCCTAGTCCTTAGAAAACTAGAACAAAATAGCAAGATTTTGGCCGGGCGCGGTGGCTCAAGCCTGTAATCCTAGCACTTTGGGAGGCCGAGACGGGTGGATCACGAGGTCAGGAGATCGAGACCATCCTGGCTAACACGGTGAAACCCCGTCTCTACTAAAAATACAAAAAAACTAGCCGGGCGAGGTGGCGGGGCCTGTAGTCCCAGCTATTCCGGAGGCTGAGGCAGGAGAATGGCGTGAACCTGCGAGGCGGAGCTTGCAGTGAGCTGAGATCTGGCCACTGCACTCTAGCCCGGGAAACAGAGCAAGACTCCGTCTCAAAAAAAAAAAAAAAAAAAAAAAAAAAAAGCAAGATTTTTGAAAAAGAAAATTCCAGACATTTCAAATAACACATTATATTCTAACTTAGACAACAGCTCTAATTCCTTTTATAAGTTATGATATATACAAAAGTGAAACGTACCATTAAAGCCCAAATTCCATTCACTCGTAAAGCGGGATTTTCACTCTGAGTTAATCCACAAAGTAGCTCTACGGCTCCTGATTCCAAAATTGGCTGCCATTGGACAGGAAAAAAAAAAAGTCACAGCTTTAAAGTCCGGTTTGCAAACTAAACATGCATATACCTTGGCACTTTGTCTATGATTTCTTCCCCACTCTTACTCGATTCCAGGCAACTTTTGCAAAGCAGGGAGTGATGTAGCCATAAAAATCACTTTGAGAAGGGCAAAGACAACTATTTTCTTATAAATCCAAATAGCCAAAAAAAAAAAAAAGAAAAGAAAAGAAAACCAAACCATTCTATCATTTCCTTTTATCCTTGTAGTCCTGGAGGATTCAGGAGACATCCTAGTTATGTGTACATTTCACACAGACCCTTACGATACCATTACCTAACTCCCCACTCTCATCATTCTCTGAGACTTTGTCACTTTCTGCTTTATGTGTGTACCTTGTGCACTGCTTACTAACTCTAACCATCAAGTAATGTGGTTGGTAAAGGAAAGAAATATAAAGGAACTTAGACAACCAAATCCTTCCAAGCTGTCACTCTTATTCCAAACATGCGCAGAATTTATCTTTTAGGATATTTTCAGGACTACTTATCAATTATACAAGCAAAAAACAGTCCTGTACTTTTATAGTCATGCCACATTTTACACCTAAAATACCATGCTTTAGTCTAACTACTTAACTTTATTTATGATACTTGACCGGACATGAATTTCTGGTAATTTCTAAAAAATATTCAAACCTCAGAGGATTTAAGATTTACCATCACCAATGAATGCTTAAAGGCCACTTGTCAAGAGGATTATAGAAACGTCAGAAGCAATTCAGATCTATATACCCAGAAAAAGGGGTATACATTTCTCAACTGTATAAATTATGATATTTTAAAAACTTATTTTGAAATAAATTCAAACTTATAAAGTAGCAAAACTACAAGGAACTCTCAGATATTATTTTCCCAGATCTGCCAGTTTTTAACATTTGTCATAGTTAATTTACCATCTCTCTCTTACTATGTACCTAATCCACATTATCTATCTTTTCTGAACCATGTGAAAGTAGGATACATACATTGTGCCTCTTTTATGCTTAATATTTCAGTGCATATTTCCTAAACACAAGGATATTATCTTAGATAACCACAGTACAGTTACCAAATTTAGGAAAGGTAATATTAAATTAAAATAATACTTTAATCAAATCTATAGCCCATACTCTAATTTTGTCAATTGGCACAAAAAAACACTTATAGCATTTTCCTGCCCCACTTTGGTTCAGAATCTAGTTTTGTTTCTTTTTTTTAATTTTAATTCTTTGAGACGGTCTCACTCTGAAGCCCAGCCTGGAGTGCAGTGGCATGATCACAGCTCACTGCAACCTCAAATTCCCAGGATAAAACAATTCTCCTGCCTCGGCCTCTCGAGTATCTAGAACTACAGGTGTGTGTGCCACGCCTGGTTGATTTTTTAATTCTTAGTAGAGACAAGGTCTTCCTATGTTGCCCAGGTTGGAAGTTAATTTTTCAATATAAAAAAATCATATTAGTGATCCTTTGCCTGAGCTCATCTACCTATTTCCTAACCAGACCCCAAATATCCTGAAGGAAGCTCTGGAGCAATATAAGAGCAGTTAAGGATGGTTAATGGTGGTACACAAGCTGTGACTGGGTTATCATCAGGCCAAGACCCCATCTACAGGGCAGAGAACTGATGGAAGCTCTGGCGTACTATTTCGCCTTTCTCTTCCATCAGAGTAACTACCAGTCCTGCCCTGTTTGTTCCAAGATTCCTGCTTGTTGAATAACTATTTCTGAACCTCCATCTTGTTTTTCTGTTTTGTTTTTTAGATGGAGTCTCCCTCTTTTGCCCAGGCTGCAGTGCAGTGGCACGATCTCAGCTCACTGCAACCTCTGCCTCCCGGGTTCAAGCGATTCTCCTGCCTCAACCTCCCGAGCAGCTGGGATTACAAGCATGTGCCACCACCCCCAGCTAATTTTTGTACTTTTAGCAGAGATGGGGTTTCACCATGTTGGCCAGGCTGGTCTCAAACTCCTGACCTCAAGTGTTCTGCCCCCCTTGGCCTCTCAAAGTGCTGGGATTACAGGCATGACCCACCATGCCTGGCCAGAACCTCCATCTTGTTAATATTACCTTTCCTAATTATAGTCAACGCCTACAAGTGTTATAATGCAGAAAATAAATTCAACACAAATGGGACTACTAAATGCACAATAAACCTGAGTTCATGATTGGGCAGATCAGGGGTATTATGACATAATAAAACTAATTTTATAAGGTTTTCCCCTTCTTCATTAAAGTGTATTTTAGTTTTTCCTATTAAAAAAAGAATACATGCTCAAGTATTTTATAAAATGCAGAAGGGAACCCCCATCCAACCCCTCCCCAAATAACTACCATTAACATTAAACATCAAAAGATGATTTTCCAATGACAGCAGTTATCTCCTTGAAATGACTTATAATCCTGGTTTACAAAATTTAGTCTTAATTTATTCTTTAGTAAAGGTAGCCTGAGAATAGTTTACTACTTGTAAGAAAAATTATTTCTTACATTCAGGCAGTTTAGATTGACTTTAAGCTGTAATATCTTTTAAATAAGCTGAATATGCTAGACAGAATAAAAAGAATAATGGGAAATGATAATCATATTTTAAAATGAATGATTTATTTGCACACCCCCGCCCCTATGCAATCAAACAATTCAGAAATACTTTTTAAACCCAACCCACAAATTTCAATGTCAACTACTATAAAAAGTATCTGAGTAAGCTCTAGCTGGACTGGGCAAAGTCTAGGAAAAGAAAATCAATACTAACCTCTTTGCTTGGAGAAAATTCAAGAAGAAGATTACATAGCATGGAAGATGCTACCACTAGGATTTCATCTGGTGCATTTTGTAAAACCTATGGAATTAAAAAAAGATACTATTAATGATTTGAAATGATGAAGATGAGATATAAAATGACATATAAAATATGAGATATAAAATATAAATAAAAACAAGAACAATTATCTTTCAGCCTGATTCTTCATATTGGAGAGACAGGAAGAATCCACTTGATACTGTGTCAAACTTTTCCTGTGCTAAAATTATGACTGACTAAGGCCCTCAAATCTGTTTTGCTTGGGGAAGCTGCAGCCTTGCAGCTGGGGGCTCTTGCAAGGAGGAGATAGACATATCAGGGAAAGGTACTCTCTGTGAAATGCTTGAAGGCCAAGGGACTGTTCTGGAGTAAGTTAGCTCACTCTACTCCATCAGTCAAGCCCCTTATGAGTCCACAGAATGGCCCTATAGCCTGACTTTCTGATTCGTCCTTAGAAGGGCTTGTTTGACCAGAAGCACTGAAGGATCAAGCAAGCTACTACTGCACAGGTAGGACAGCGTGGAAGACTGGTTTACATAAAAGGAATCACACAGACCTAGTTCCAATCGGACACCTCCACTAACTAGCCTGAGTCTGTATTTCTTCATCTATAAACTGAGGAAAATAAGACCTCCTTGATAGAACTATTTAGGATTAAATGTGATATAGTGAATAATAAGGGAAGTACTGTAGCAGGGAAATGAAAAACAGACTGTTTGGATACAAATTTGGGCTCAACAACTAAATAGGTACATGAATTCCTCAACTATAAAATGGTATCTGCTTCACAGGATTGTTATGAGAATAAATATATAAAAGGGTTTTAGAATAGTAACTGGCACATAATAATGGCTATATAAGTAAGGCTTTGAAAATGGTAATTTAGTACCATAATTGCCAGGCACATAATAGGTATACAGTAAACTAACTTCCATGAACTTTCACTGAACTAGAAGGCAATACAGCATGATGATAAATGTTTGTTGCTATTAGCTATTTCTAGAACCTGTTCTTTCTAGATTCTAAGAGACAAGGCTTCATAAATACCACCATTTATATGCAATAATCACTTCAACTAAATCCTCTGCATCTGGGATCAGATCAGGCTCAGGCTTAGGATCTCAAAAGGAGTATTAGGGGCTCTAGTTACACAAACCAGAAATGGGTAATCACAAAAAATTTCAAACAGTTAAATATATTATCTGCTTTCCATGGCTAAACCAAGTCTGAAATTCTCAAGTTAAGAAAAAGCGTGAATTATAAAGTAGAAGCAGCTCTCCTAAGATACTGTGTTTTAACTCTCCTATGGACTGTTCATTGATAAAGATCAAATCAAATCTCATATACTATGCATGCTGAGCTCTGTGTCTGTCACAACTTCCTTAAGGCCCCCTTCACCCTTTTCTTGCCTTGCCCTTCCCATATCTCTCAGGTACACCCCTACCCAAGCTTTAAAGTCATCCCAGTCCTTTCAATCAGAAGTCATTCTATCCTCCTCTGGGGTCCCATTGCCATGGTTTGTGACCTCCCTTAGGATCCTCATGACCATCAACCTATTCAAATTATTTGTGCAGTTATGCCAATCTCCCGATCTTATAATAGAGTTAAGCTTCCTGAAGAAATAATCTATGTATCTATGGTCTAATTTATACTGGCCCGTAGCAACCCAGTGGCACTGCACAAAATGGGTGCTCGATAATTGTTTTTAGATTAAGAGAAATAATCATTTTCCAAAACTATACTACTTAGAAACACTGGTGAAATAAGTCAATGCCTATCAAGTCTTTAAAAAGTTCCTTTGGTTGATATAATTCATTTTTTAAATGTTACTGTTTATAGAAATTTGTTTTTATCAAGTTTTATTAGATAACATTCAAATTAGATAACATCTAATGATAAACTAAAGCAGAAGAGATCCTATAAACTTAAAAACCACTTACCTAGTGCAGTGTAAGGTATGACCTGTGAAATTCAGAAGTTGACATCTAACACTGACAAAACAATTTCACCAAAATAGGAACAAAACATAGTCACAAATAATTTTTTAAATTAAAACCAAATGTCTACCTTCTTGCAGTTTGTTAACCAACTGTTAAAAACATGGAAAGGCAAATGGGAAAAATCAACAACTATGCAAACAGCCTCTGGACTACAGACCAAAAAGTATCTGAAGTAAATCATTTATTTACCCCCAAGCTTTTAATATTATAATTTAAACATACAGCAATATTGTAATTTGAGAGTAATTATATCCACATGTACCCAAGTATATAAACCCTTCTAGAATGCTCATCAGACCTTTTCACAGAAAGAACTAAAGAGAAACCATGTTACTCCATTTCTGATTTGTATGACAGAGGGCTACAGAGCTGAGCGAGCAGGGAAAATGGCTCTGGATGAAAAGGTAGTTATTTGGGGAAGCAGAAGAGCACTTAAAAATTCCTGAATGGATAATCAATAAATCAAGATCAAGCTGCTATGAAAAAGGTGCAATCTAAGAATAATAAAGAGTAGGAATAGTAAAAGAAAATACCACTTAACTGAGTACAGCCTTACAAAATCCAGAAATGTCAAATCTGGCCCCAGTGGTTTTGGATAAGGGATGGTGGACCTGAAATAAACTGTTGCTGGTAGGAGCTGACACACTCCATAAGCAAGTGTGTCCCAAGCACAGAAAGGCACTGATATTGTAGCTGGAGAGTAGGGTGTAGGTAAATAACCATTCTGAGATTTGGGGCTCTTAATGAGGTTCAGGAAGCAAAAGGATATTAGAGAATGAGGAGTATGCAGAAGTATGTCTAATAGGGTAAAAAAGAGTGAAAGTCAGGAAGATGTGCCAACGGATGAAAATGGGTCAAGTTCAATGTTACATGCTGCTTCGGCAGGCCCACTGAAAAGAAGTTAAAGAAATGTACTGTTCTGCTAGGCCTCATAAGACTATATTGTGACACTTGTTTAGACTAGAAAACTCTTGGTGTCTCCCTGACAGTTCCTGAGTAGTGAATCATACACCCAATCTATCATTCCTTCCACTGAAGTATCTCCAGGGTTCATATGGTCTTCCCTAAGCCACTCCTACTGCTTTATTCCACAACCTTAACATGTAAATCATATACTCTGTCATTAGATGAACCTCCCCAATGGAAGAACCACTCAGCATGTCAATTCCCAAGGCCACTGGCATTGGTCTAACTCTTCCACTTCGTCCTTTCCTGTCCACTGGTATATCTCATTATATCCCACTCCTCCACTAGAGTCATAAAGGTATACTTGCTGTTCCCTACACATACCATACACAATGTTTCTCCTCATGCTATTCTGCACCCCAGAAAATCCTCCTGTTTTCCTCTTGCTTTCAAAGCCCACTTTATATTCTTTCTGCCTGAATGGTCTCTTGCCTATTTCTGCCACATTGATGCCCCTGCCCCCTGAACCTAAAGCTTTAAGCCAAGAGTAAGAGAACTGTGGTAAAATGTTTTTGGTAGCTCACTGTACTTGAAAGCTTTGCTTAGTATATAGTAGGTATGCAAAAACAAAACAAAACTCTAAAAAATTAAGTTGACTAAATGCAAGGTATATGATCACTTAAGAAAAAAAATGATAGACCAAAGACTAAGTAGACCTATGGTTTTCTAATATATCAGGGAGATAACATTATTAGCAGCCACTTGATGCATGCTGTAAGTCTTGATTCAGATTCATTTGCCCTGAACCTTTTTTGGGGGGGGACAAAAGGGTCCTGAAGAGAAGACCTAACACCAAAAATGTTATGTTAAAAAATATCCAGGGGCCAGGCATGGTGGTTCATACCTGTAATCCTAGCCAACATTTTGGGAGGCCAAGGCAGGATCACTTGAGCTCAGGAGTTCAAGACCAGCCTAGGCAACTAGTGAGACCTTGTCTCAAAAAAATCAGAAAAATTAGCCAGGCATAGTGGCATATGCCTGTAGTCCCAGTTACTTGGGAGGCCAAGGTGGGAGAATCACTTGGGCTGGGGGGCACAAGACTGCAGTGAGTCATGATTGAGCCACTGCTAGCCTATGTGACACAGTGAGACCCCGTGTCTATTTAAAAAACAAAAACAAAAACAAAAAATCCAGGGATTGCCAAAAGACTAAGAACACTTCATCTCTGTAAATGGCAGATTCCTTTGTTTTTCAGAACCAAAAATTACAAGGATAATTCTGAATATAAGGTTAAGGTGTAATATTAAACAAATAGGCCGGGCGCAGTGGCTCAAGCCTGTAATCCCAGCACTTTGGGAGGCCGAGACGGGAGGATCACGAGGTCAGGAGATCGAGACCATCCTGGCTAACACAGTGAAACCCCGTCTCTACTAAAAATACAAAAAATTAGCCGGGCGAGGTGGCGGGCGCCTGTAGTCCCAGCTACTCCGGAGGCTGAGGCAGGAGAATGGCGTGAACCCGGGAGGCGGAGCTTGCAGTGAGCTGAGATCCGGCCACTGCACTCCAGCCTGGGCAACAGAGCGAGACTCCGTCTCAAAAAAAAAAAAAAAAAAAAAAAAAAAAAAAAAAAAACAAATAGGGAGATCAGATGAGTAACTAAAGCTTAGTTAATAAAAGAAAATCAGACCTCCTTGGGCACAGTGGTTCATGCCTGTAATCCCTGCACTTTGGGAGGCGGAGGCGGGCAGATCACGTGGTCAGGAGCTCAGGACCGGCCAGACCAGTATGATGAAACCCCGTCTCTACTAAAAATACAAAAATTAGCCCAGCGTGGTGGTGCGTGCCTGTAGTCCCAGCTACTCGAGAGGCTGGGGCAGGAGAATCGCTTGAACCAGGGAGGTGGAGGTTGCAGTGAGCCAAGATCGTGCCACTGCACTCCAGCCTGGGTGACAGAGCTAGACTACATCTCAAAAAAAAAAAAAAAAAAAAAAAAAATCAGGCCTGTAGTTCCCCCTGACACATGAAGCATTTGTAGATGCTTAGAACATCAGATTTGAGGAGATAAGTGTTCAAAATGCTCTACACAAAAATCAGACATACTCCTAGACCAGGGTGTAGTGTTAGCTAGCTTGGCTCACTCTAGGGTCTGTGAGTACGGTTGTTACTGGCTGACCCTTTCTTCTTACCTTCATTAAAGGTTTCCACACAGCGTGATCCTGGAAACTGGTTCGAAGCTGCTGCACAGATCTGGATAAACTGTGCAAACATCTACAAAGAATAATCAAAATTAGCTTTAAAAGAAACTAAAACTTCTACTTTTCAAACAAACTGGCTGGCATTTTACAATGACTAATATACACTTCAAGCATATCTACATTGTTAAGTGAACTACATCAGACCACTTCATGGGGTTTGGAGGCTAGGTTCTCTGTTAGACAATAGTATACACTCTATGAATTCACCAGAGCAGATTTTTGAGGAACATTTGTAGTCTGCGTTTACTCAGTGAAGGACCAGAAAGGAAACAGGTTAAATACATGGCAAAAGGTTTTTATTCAGACCATTTAAAGCTCATACCTGACGGCAGCTAACCGCACCTTGACACTAGACTCAGACAAGCCAGTCACAATTCGGTCCATCATATTTTCAGTCTCAATGATCTGGAGAAAAAGGTTAATGCTGCATAAATAACAACATGAAGGTGACAAACTTCGCTGCTTGTAAACGCAAGTATGTTAACATCCATTAAAAGTTTAATGCTGTTTTTGGCAAGAGTTTTTACCTCTCAAACAATCATCTTGCGGTGGGGGCAGGCAGCTCATCAGAAAGGTAGGTCTAGCCCACTAAGGACCTGCCAGGCTGAATGACAGGTGTAAGGGGCAGGTTATGTTTGTTTATTTTTAAAGACATTTAAAACAAAAATTAAATGGTGTAAGTACCGCAGAGGTGTTGTATAAACAATCTTGAGAAAAAGGAAAAGAAATAAATGAACTCTCATTGGGCAGGTTCCTTCCAGAGTGAGGTTCTAAAGAAATCACAGTCCATGCTCAGCCCTCATGAAATGAAATCTGGGCTTCTGACAGAGCCACCTTGTGGCTACTTTCTTACCAACCGACTGCAACTTTTAGAAAAGTAACCCTTGCCATCTTTTACTATAGCACTAAGTGCTGCTACATATAATCACTATAATCATGAAGCTTTATTGTTTCAACTTAAAATTAAGAATAACCTGCAATTTTCCTTCATCAAACAATGTCTAGATACAAAATAAATAGTGTGTGAAGGAAACTGAATTTGACTTGTGTGGGCCTACTGAAAAACAACCTTGTTCATATTAGGATAAAGTACTCATGACATCACAACACAAATACTAACAAACACATTTGTTGAGTTCTTCTATGTGCCAAGCATTGTGCTAAGCATGTTATATTACCCAATTTAACCCTCACTCTTCTGTAGGCATTACTCTAGATAACACAGAGCTTTCCTGTAATCACAGAGCTGAGATACGTACCCAGGAATGTGACTTGAGTCCATATGCTCAGCCACACTTGTAATACAGCCCTGGTTAAAGCAGTCCTCTTGTACTCACCAGGTAGTTCCCAATATGGACAACTCATTAATGGGAGTCATTACTCTTACCTGGGAGAATACCTAGACCAATAGATCTTAACTGTGGTTGGCCTTGCAGAAGAATTACCTGGGGAGAATTTTTTTTTTTTTTAATCCTTATGTCCAGGACATACAGCAGACCAATTAAATTAGATTCTCCAGGGTCAGGGCTGGGCACCTAAATTTTTTTTTTTTTTTTTTAATCTCCTCAGGTGAGTCCAGTACACAGCCAAGGTTGAAGATCACTGACCTAGACTAAAATGAAAGGATTCAGAAGGCTGACCTTAGAATATGAGACAGTAGGAAACCTCAGGATGTTTCAGCCCAGACAGGAAGGGAAGAAAATATTGTTGAAATTAAAAATGATCAGGGAAAATACCATCTATTAAGAACAGGGAACCACATTTTGGCTGTAGGTTAGGAATGGTAATTTTTATCTGGTATTTTAGTTTCCAAAACATTTACATATTGATCTACTCCTCACTCCAGACCAAACTTAATTCCATTCTTACTGATATGCACAACCACTCTGTCGTCATTGTCACCTCGCCCTAAACTCCTCCCTTTCTCAGTCTACCTACTCTTTGTGACTCTTTTATACCTTTCCCTCCTGGCATGGATGTCCTGCTCAGACACTCCACTTAGAAGACAGATTCCCTTTTTCACTGTCCTCCCACCACTCATTACTCCTGCTCCAGATCCCAACTGCTGATGTTGCTCTAGAAAAACCACCAAACATGGCTGTTCTTTCCGTGTAAGCTATTCCACCTCAGCAGCACCCTCACTGCTGGTGACCAGCCTTGTAACCCCCTGGAGATGCCCATATTCCCTATAGTAGCTACCTCTTACTTAAAATTCTTCCTGCCTCCCTCATGCTCGCAGCCACTCTGTGCCCACCTCATCTTCGTAGGGACCTTGTTTTATTTTGGGGACACACATTGCAACTTCCCACTTTTGATGAAAGGTCTCCATGCTTTTGCTGTTTTCTTTACTATTGTCAAGGTTGGGTACTTCAAGCTCAAAGCCCTTCTACCTTGATCCAAAAATTACCATTCTATAACATTCTCACATCTTTACTCTGCCCTACCTCTCATTTTCAATCCTGTTTAAAAGACATAAATGCCCAAACTTGAACCTCCTGAAGCTAGTCCTCTCCCCACTTCCCATCTTTAAATGGGCATATATCCAATAAAGGCTCTGTCCAACTCCATCTCTTACTCCACATATATGTAACAATGCTGTGACTTCAAAACCAACTCAGTATGGGAAATTTTCTAAAGTTCTGTTCTAGAGTTCTTTCCTGACCTCTAGCCCCATACTTCTGATTGCCTAATAAATATGACATGGATGTTCAGTGGAACTTCCGATCTATTATGTCTCATACTGAATTTGTCCTCCCACCTGCTAGCCTTGGCTAAACCTGCTTGTTCCCTGTGTCTTTCTGTTTTTGCAAATGGTATTTTAACATTCTCCTAGCCACCCAGGCCCTACATTTGTGCTAATTTTGACCCCAACTCTTCCTACCTTACCACACAAAACCAAAACAAATTACTTAGCACTATACCTTATATTCATTCCTTTCGCACTCCATTAAACTAGTTGGGACCTTACTACTATTTCCTTGGCGGTCACAGTAGTGTGTTTTCCAAATTACCTAATCCTCTGTGCTACAGCAACCAACAAAGACTGGCTGGGTTACTTCAATCGTGCACTAGTCACTGTTCTTGAAACAGACAAGGCTAAATCAGGACCTTCAGTATGGGAAGGAAACAAAAGCCTAGGGCAAAAGTTTCAGGCAGTGGAGGACTAGATGCTTATGCCTGAAAGATCCTTCTGCCTTGAGAAATTATTTTTACTTAAGAATGAGAAGTGGGCCAGGCGCGGTGGCTCAAGCCTGTAATCCCAGCACTTTAGGAGGCCGAGACGGGCGGATCACGAGGTCAGGAGATCGAGACCATCCTGGCTAACACAGTGAAACCCCGTCTCCACTAAAAAATACAAAAAACTAGCCGGGCGAGGTGGCGGGCGCCTGTAGTCCCAGCTACTCCGGAGGCTGAGGCAGGAGAATGGCGTGAACCCGGGAGGCAGAGCTTGCAGTGAGCTGAGATCCGGCCACTGGACTCCAGCCCGGGCGACAGAGCCAGGCTCCGTCTCAAAAAAAAGAAAAAAAAAAAAAAAAAAAGAATGAGAAGTGATAACTTGGGAGAAACAACTACCTGGTGGATCAGATAATGTGGTGGTGGTAGAAGTACGGATGGATTGAACACATGGTCACTCCCCAGAAAGAACTGAGAAATACTATTAGCAATGGCTCCGGGTGTGGCCAAGACTTGAAAGAGGTTTCTAGATAAGGTTTCCTGGCTACATTCAACCAAAGATGTAAATCTACCAAAGAACCAGAATGGTGTAGCAATCGTAGGTATTTAATAAAGTATTATCTCAGTAGAGCCAAACTGCTAAGTGCCAAGAAAAAGCCTAATTCCACACAAGAGATGGGACAGAAAAATCTACAAGCTTAATATGGGCTAAAGTCCAGACTGTAGCCTCTTCCCAAAGTTTGAAGGCTGATATGAAAGGACCTGTGGAAAGGGTGATGATCAGAAATAAAATGAGTAGACAGCCAGCCTAGTGGGTGAAGCAGGGGAAATGGAATGTTATGGAGTGGATTGGCTGTATAATCTTAGGCAATTTACTTTATCTCTCTGGGCCTTCAGTAAAATGAGATACAGCAATGATTATTTTATTTCCAATCTTTTGTAATCAGCAGGTGAACAAGGATCATGTTAGTCAGTCTGGGCAAAACTACCATGTTGTTTAGAAGGAACATGGGAAGAAGGCGGGTGAGGAGAGGCTGCAGAATGGTTCAGGTCTAGTCAGAGTGCTAAAGGAGAAGGCAAGGAAAGGCAAACGGCACAGCTCCTACTTGCATTTCTATAATTATGTATTCAGCAAATATCTGAGTGCCCAGAGAGTACCAGATATGATTTTGAAACTCAAAGACAAAATAGTGAGGAAGAGAAAGCCTTTGCTTCTACCAAACTCACAGTATTGAATAAGCAAGCACAATTAAGTGTTTTAGTGCTATGGTGCTTGGTTTCACGGTAGAAAGAACACCTTGGGAAAGACGGGGACCATGGCACCACACACGGAAACAAGCATCTACAAAGGGAAGGTAGGAAGACATCCTTTCTCAAGAACAGGAATTTTTCGATCTAGGACAGTGGAAAAACATTAGGGCTCAACCACTGTAACATTAAGAGTGTAGTTTTATCCTTTCTTTTAAAGTTTCTAGGGGTATATGGTCCCTGATACTTTGGAGACAGAGTATAGCTATAAGGTGGCTGGTAAATGCTTTCCAAGTCAGGACATAAAACTATCTGGAGGTGTCTTCCCTTCAGCCACAAGTTGACCCTTCTTAGATCATAGTCTATCAGAATGTCTGTAGAAGAAGGCCTGAATCTGTAACTGAACTTGCAGTGGAGAGAATTCAGTAACCTTGCTACGGTTCTAGAAAGCAGGCTTGAATCTCTGGTCCACCTTCTCCATCAAGATATCAGTCTGGGAGTGAGAGTGAAAAACAATACAAAATTAGAATGTAAACTTTGAATTCCAAAAGGGTATGGACAATAACCTTTTTTTTGCAAGCTTGAGGTTTTGCAAGCTTGAGGGCATGCAGACCATCTGTGTATGGACACAAAGGGCATTATAGTGAATACAATGACAAAAATGAGGACAAAAATGTGATCACAAGACAGGAAAAGGTTTGGAATCCAGTCCAGAGAAAAAATTTTCAGGTCAGCAGGGAAGGAGCTGGTAGTGGCTGCTGCCCTGCCACAGCCCTCTGACCCATACAAAGTTTAACAGTGCACCAGACAGCTTTTCAACCATGGGGTTGGAAAGCCAAGAGCAATAAAACAAGCTCTCCATGGTGCCTTTTAACGACCCCAGTATCGTGCTCCACAGCCTTGATATGATGGAGGGTGCCAAGTCCTAGCACCCTGCAAAGGCATCTTAGGTCCTTCCAGGATGTAAGAGCAATGCCAAGTAAAGGTGAAAGTTGTTCTCCCTCATGGTGCCTGTTGGAGACTCCTTGGCCATAGCTCAGCAAATATGCCCTGTGGCATAGCTGGTTGGATCTGCTAAAAAAGAAAAAGAGACAGTGCCCTCTGTAACACAGACACTGTGCCCAGCCAGAAGGGGTCCTTGTAGTAGACTGAATCCTCAGAGTGAAGGAGGCCATCTTTCTTTCTAGGCTTTTCTAGGGGCCTGGGCTGTAAATTACAGTACACAAAAAATGTTGCATGCTCAACTGACTGTTTTAGGTCAATGGACTGGTATTGTATACCTCCCTGCTGGTGTCTTTAGTTTTTATGACACACTTCTGCCAAACTGTCTCTTGCATTGCTGCTCTTGCAGGAGTGGATAAGGATCTATTAGAACAGGATCTGAGCCCCCTGTAATTGCGACAAGACTTTCATGACCAGTGGGAAAGAGGGGCACTCAGTCCAGAGGATCATGGGGAAAATGCAGAATCCAGATAATACTAAGGTGGTGGTTTATGGTGTATATATAGCAACTCCAACAATTTGAAAATCGGCCTTTGGCTACAAGGGAACTTCCCGGCCCTCCATGAGCTCTAGCAGATCCAAAATTTAATTGCAGCCAGGACATAAACCATCTTTTCCTCTGAGCACATGAAGAACTAAAAGAGTCAGAGATATGGTATTTGAAAAAACAAGACAAACTATTCTTCCAGCTTTATCCATGATGAAACATTCTTCAGATACTAGAAAACCTTTAGCTTGGCCTTTAGCTTCAACTGTGTTGACATCAGGTCAAGCAAAATATGTGGAAATTGAAACCGGGTAGATTCTTGGTGGTGTCAGCAAACTTCTCAGACAATTCAAAGTGGGTGGGTTGTAGGGGTGTCAAGGCAGTGGGTGGCAAAGTGGGCTCTCTCTTAACATCAATCACTTATGTGAATGTGCACAATAGCCAGGCAAATACAACTTAATTCCAAATAGGCTTTTGTGAAAGTTTCCAGAGAAAGTTTTACTGGATTATGAGTAATAACAAGACAAAACTGGCCAGAAAGAATAAGGACTTGCAATTAAACTCTCAAAGTCACAAGTCACAGACATTTGAGATCTAAGTGGATAAGGTATCAAATCCAGACTCTAGTTAAAGCAGGAGGGATTAAGCAGCCAAGCAGGGTGCAGCACAAGGAGGTCAGGGAGAAAGAGTAGGTCTGGCAAGGAGAAAGGATGTATAACAGAGACTGGACCTGCTGGGTGTGGATGGCAATGCTTTAGTCTCATAAGTGTCAATAAAGACAAGTCCCAGGGTACACACCTGAGTCTTTCCTAGCAGGACCATTTATTTAAGGTCTAGAGTTCCTCATTTAATTTTTTTTGTTTTTTTAAGGAAATGAGCACTATAAACTATAAAATGAGCACTATGACATCTCATGTCAGCGCCATCAAGACATTAGTTTTGGAAATGGGGTAGAGACTAGGGAGGAAAAAGAACGGCCATGAGGTAAGAAGGCAGATACTAGAATGAAATAGGCATGCACAACCAGCTTATCTGGGTAGACTGAGTAGAACCAGCAAGAGTCAGGGGAGAGATCCATTCCCCCAAATGGAAAACCAATCTTTCACTAGGTTTTAGGAAGTGACTATGTCATTTCATAAGATGGCCACAGGATACTTAAAGACATGATGCCATATACATCATGCAAATGCTTGAGCACCTAATGTGTATTATTCCTGAGTATATTCTCATATCATTTCTCCTTTATTAAAACAAAGCAAAGCAAAACAAAAACAAAAACAAACCAAAGACTAAAAAACAAACCCAAATCCAAAATCTCCAACAGTACATGGTCTTCCACGAATCAAGTAAGGGCAGCTGCAGTGCTTGCTCCTAAATCATTTCAACTGGAAAACAAATTCTCTTACTGCATTCTCTTAATGCAGTGGACATAACTATCTGACAGAACTAAACACATTTGTGCCTATTCACTTTTAGGCTAAATAATATTAATATCTGAAGAGGTCTTAGGAATAGCCTTATCTGAGGTCTCTGAAGTTCAGAAAGATTAAGTCACTGGCCCAGGTTCTTCAGGCAAACTGCAGCAGAGCAGCCACAGCACCCTTCCCCACCCCCCAGTTTTCTTACTTCCAGACAATTCAAACAAGCAAACTTCTCAGACAATTCAAAGTGGGTGGGTTGTAGGAGTGTCAAGGCAGTGGGTGGCAAAGTGGACTCTCTCTTAACATCAATCACTTATGTGAATGTGCACAATAGCCAGGCAAATACAACTTAATTCCAAATAGGCTTTTGTGAAAGTTTCTAGGTTCAGTTTTCCAGTATGAGGGCCTTTCTATTCACTATGTTGTAAGGATGAGATTTTTTGCTTAGCCTTAATAACTAAATTGAGATCTGACTTTGAAAACAGGGAAAGAGAAAAAGAACTATAAAAAGTTATCACTGCTGTAGAAACCACAGACTATATATTGACATCTTAGGCCAATAAACATTAGTGTACTATACTTGGCAAGAGAGGAGATCATTAATAAACTGAACAAGAAGGAAAAAAAGACATACTTTACAGGACCTCTTAGAGAGAGAATGACAAATCAATGATTCAGCTTTGGTTGGGGGTACAAATGGCAAAGATCAGAGAGGATGCCAGCCAGTGAAAAGAAAAGCCAAGAAAAACCAGGAAGAAACCACAGAGTTCCACTGACATTTCAACTCATCTGACCTCCACTTTAGAATCAGGACCTAGCTTTAGCAGACAGTAACCAAAGGGAACTAACATTCTACTGTCCTTAGCCACAAGTTCCATTCATCTGTTGTGAATAAAAACTGCAGCGTTTCCCATCCATACCGTTATGTAATATCTGTGCCACTGCTCCAATGTAAGATGTTCAGACATTTTCCTCTAGCAAATAATTTTAAAGTAAAAGGCAGTTTTGTTTTGTTCTTTCTTCCCTTTTTTTTGAGATGGAGTCTCACTCTATCGCCCAGGTGAGATCTAGGCTCACTGAAACCTCTGCTTCCCGGGTTCGAGCGATTCTCCCACCTCTGCCTCCTGAGTAGCTGAGATTATAAGCACATGCCACCACGCCCGGCTACTTTTTGCATTTTTAGTAGAGATGGGGTTTTACCATGTTGTCCAGCTGGTCTTGAACTCCTGACCTCAAGGGATCTACCCACCTCAGCTTCCCAAAGTGCTGGGATTATAGGCTTGAGCCACCGCACCCGGCCTTTGTTTTTTTCTAAATGAGAAAAAGCTGTTCAGCTTCCCTTAGAACAGATCACTGATGAATATATCATATTCTGGGGTCTCAGTAAACACTTGACAAAGTATTTCTTCCCTCCTCTCACTCTTTCATTGCTATCCACTCCCACATTCATACCAAATTTCTCTAAATCCATGATCTTGAGTCAACAGAACAATGTTTGGGAGGCACGGGGTGGGAGGAAATAGTCTATCTTTTCTCAGCTGGAGACCTAAAAAATCCACCGTCTAAGAGATGGTCTGTAGGGCCTCTTTTTGTTCCTTTCTCTTGAAGGTACTGAATTAAATCCGCATCTAGCCTCTCCTGTAGGCCTGCCTGCCTGGGAGCTGGGAACTGTATCACTTCACTTTAGGGGTAGAAGATAAAGAAGAGTGGTATATATTGTGGGTCCATTCCTAAGTTTCTATATTTCATTTTTGCTTTTAAGCCTCATGATATTTTGTCATTTACATCTTTTTATTTTCTTACTAGCTGGGAAAGTCATTTATGATAAA
The DNA here is from genome assembly GCF_007565055.1 of Rhinopithecus roxellana. Classification (NCBI taxonomy): domain Eukaryota; kingdom Metazoa; phylum Chordata; class Mammalia; order Primates; family Cercopithecidae; genus Rhinopithecus; species Rhinopithecus roxellana. The sequence continues at coordinate 186,530,223 of NC_044549.1, read as the reverse complement.
TGTCCAGAAGAAATATTAGAAGAAAATTCTAAACTTCCCTACACTTTGTGGAAAAGTGGGAGTTTTCTCTTGAGTCGACTTTTCCTTTCCCCAAAACCAAAGGTATAAACATATTACATCAGAAATACTTATACTGTAGAAAAACAGATCAATATTTCTGTCAAAAAATATTTCTCTATGAGTTCAATTTCATAATCATTAGCTTAATGGCATAATACAGCCTAAACACCACTGAATTACACTCTTTTAACACATAAATAAAACCATTATAAATTATGATGTAAATAAATGAGACTTCCATCTATCTCCTCCTGTTTGCCATCCTGGGGACATGAACGATTCACTGCCCAGGAATTGCACAGCACAATGCCTGTTCAGTCCCTATTCCTCTATATACACAGTCATGTACCCTCATAGTTTTTATTACCCTACAGGATAGCTGCCTAAATCTCAGGTCCAGACATACACAAATTACTCAATAGATAAAGTATAATATGCCGGGTACTGCTTTTACTTGGCTTACATTCCAGTGACCACCATTGCCAAAGGAGTAACCTATTAACAGATTCAAGGATTTCAAAATGTTGCCTGAAGTTTAATTCTATTCCGATAAAGAAGCTGTCTACAGAATAAAATGCAAATATAGTACCTTGATATATAATTCTGGATAATTCTCTCTAGAATGAAACAAAATCATATTTAGACAGTGTCCTTAGAAAAACATTTAAAATTAATGCAGAAGGAACACAGATATGGAGGTCCCTCATTTTCTATGGGTCAAAACTTCTGAAGAAATGATTTTAGTATTTTAGAAGGTGAGAAATCTTCCAAATAAACTTCTTTATAAGAGAGATACTTTTCCAGACTCATTAATAATAGGTTATTTCAATTACAGTCATACCTTAATCATATCTGGGTGCACTGTTCATGGCAAAAATGGCTTTCAGTGTTGGCAGACTTTTTATACACATGAGGCTCTGGAATTACTACATAGCAATTTAGTGTCTCATCTCCCTAACTACATTAAATTGTAGTACCATAGGGTGGTATGAGGGTTAAGGGAGAGAATGTGCTAACGCTTAGCACAGGGTCCAGCACATAGTGAGTGCTCAAAAAATGGTAGTAGTGGTAGTAGTTATATTTCTGTTGTATATGGTTTCCCAAACAGATTCTGTTGACTTAAATATCTGAGTTATATGATTTTTGCATGCCCCATACCACCTAACACTTTATATTTAGCAAAGGTTTAATAGACATTTGCTTAATAAGTGAACTAGATTTTTTTTCTCTCGAGCATAGTGAAAAATCTTATTCAGACACCCTTGCTAACCAATGCACAGAACCCAGTAAGATTTCCAATCATAACCCAAAGCCACAGTTTTAATCAAATTTTTCTAGGGGCTGTCACATGCCAAAATCATTCAAACAAAGGAATCAGTATGTAGGAAAGTATCCAGTGACAATGTCTACTGCCAACAATTGATAATGCCTTTCTTCAGAAAGTCAGACAACTGGCTTCTCCCTCTTCTGATCAGGGCTCTGTTTCTTTCTATATGCTAGTACACACAGGTATATGGGAAGTTTGGTATTTCACCAAACTGGTTTATGAGAGTTTCTATTTAGGCTGGGGCGGTGGCTCACGCCTGTAATCCCAGCACTTTGGGAGGCCGAGGCGGGTAGATCATGAGGTCAGGAGTTCGAGACCATCCTGGCCAACATAGTGAAACTCCATCTCTACTAAAAATACAAAAAATTAGCCGGGCGTGGTGCTGGGTGCCTGTAATCTCAGCTACTTGGGAGGCTGAGGCAGGAGAATCGCTTGAACCCGGGAGGCGGAGGTTGCAGTGAGCTGAGATTGTGCCATTGCACTCCAGCCTGGGCGACAGTGCGAGACTCCATCTAAGAAAAAAAGAGTTTCTAGTTAGCTATGCAGTATTAGTACAGGGTGGGCAAACTTTTTCTGTAAGGGCTAAGCAGTAAATATTTTAGACTTTGTGGGACATACAATTCTGTCACAACTACTCAACTTGCCTTGGTAGTGCAAAACAGTCAAAAGTCAACACATAAACCAACAAGGTTGTACGGCAATGTAACTTTACAGACATAAACTTGAATTTAATTTCCTTTTCATATGTCAGAAAATATTCTTCTTTTAATACCTCCAACCATCAAAAAATGCAAAAAAAAATTTTATCTTGCAAGGTACAGAATTATAATGTAGGTAATAGTACCCATAGGTTGTAGTTCACCAAACCCTATGCTAGCACTTTAATCATAGGAAAGAGCACAGCAACAATCCCTGATTCTTATCACAATCCTAATCTTTTCAAGTTCTACTGTTCCATAAATATTTAATTATTCCAAACATTTCGTTCATTTCCAGAAAGAATGTTCTTGAAAATCCAACTAAGTCACAAATTTTAGATTTACAGATCTAATAAAGATATTTTAGCCCATTTCTTGGTGTATATAACCTCTGTCTTTTTTTTTTTTTTTTTTTTTTTTGAGACGGAGTCTCGCTCTGTCACCCAGGCTGGAGTGCAGTGGCCAGATTTCAGCTCACTGCAAGCTCCGCCTCCCGGGTCCACGCCATTCTCCTGCCTCAGCCTCCCGAGTAGCTGGGACTACAGGCGCCGCCACCTCGCCCGGCTAGTTTTTTGTAATTTTTAGTAGAGACGGGGTTTCACCGTGTTAGCCAGGATGGTCTCGATCTCCTGACCTCGTGATCCGCCCGTCTCGGCCTCCCAAAGTGCTGGGATTACAGGCTTGAGCCACCGCGCCCGGCCATAACCTCTGTCTTTTAACTAGATAATAATAAACCAACTTGTACTTCATACTTTCAATGGCTTAAACAAAGGACATACCACAAATAGTATAACACTCAATTTTGTATCTCCATTTAATGAAATAAAAATTCATTATTTTATAAATACCTCTATTATATACATAGCATTATCACTCTCAGGTTTGCTTCTTTCAATATGTTGAAGGCCAAAGGTCTCAATACTGTGGACAAGTGGCAAAACCTGGTCCTGTCATGGTAATTTCTTTAAAAATACTTACCATTGTGAATGAATGTTGCAAGGTTCACATAAAATTCTTTGGTGGATTTGCTTTAAGAAGGTAACTAACAACTTAACCACAGTTTGAGGCAAGGAATTATGAATTCCGAATGAATTTGTTGCTATTCAGTAGCAGAGCCAAGTCCTGAAGGGTGCTACTTCTGTGGTACCATGGAAAACCTTCAAAATGTACAAGGTGTTTGTTTCAACATGCAGGCTAAAGTTCAGAAATAATCCCTTGCATCTGCCTGATTTCATGGTAGAGAAAAACAAAAAATTTTGATGCTGTGCCTTTTAAATGCCCATTTCGAATCATTAAACTTCGCAAAATATTTAACAATATAAATTCATGGTACATTTATACTGTTACCCAGAAGATCAACTAGTAATAAATAAAAATGTTCAAAGTGAATGGATGCTCAGCAATCTTTTTTTTTTTTTTTTGAGACAGTGTTTCCCTCTGTCACCTAGGCTGTAGTGCAGTGGTGCAGTGGTACAGTGGTACAGTGGTGTGACGCTGTGATCACGGCTCACTGCAGCCTCGACCTTCCGGGCTCAAGTGAACCTTCCACCTCAGCCTTCCAAGTAGCTGGGACCACAGGCGCATGGCACCACGCCTGGATAATTTTTGCTTTTTTTTGGTAGAGATGGAGTTTCGCTATGTTGCCCCAAGCTGGTATCGAACTCCTGAGCTAAAGCAATCCTCCCACCTAAGCCTCCCAAAGTGCTAGAATTACAGGCATGAGCCACTATGCCCAGCCAGCAATCTTTAGAGAAAACAGAAAGATATTAAGAAAGATTGACCTAAATTTACAACTATGCTTTAAAATCTTACAGCATTGAAAATACAGAAAAAATTACATTGGTTCAAAATGTAAACATATATTTTTGGGATACGGTTTTATACGAATGATGACTCTGAAGAAATGACATCTATGACAACCATGAGTATTAATATGTAGGTCATCAAAGTTAGGTAGATTTTGGCCTCCTTACTTGAGACCTCTATTATCTAAGATTTTAACCAATTATTAATACACTTTGGAGGGCATGCTATGAAAATAATTTTAAAAATTAGTATTTTAAATTTTATAATAAAATTATAAACAAGACATTTTGTTATCAAGAAATACTCTACAGAAAGAGCCTATGTTTCTAAAACATAACTTCTTTTACTGGAATAAAGTTTTAGTAACTTACAGCCTAAAATCACTTTCTTCATTGCAACCTCTTATTTACACCTCAATGTTGGTCATCTTTTAATATACTTAAAAACATATATTTTTGGCCGGGCACGGTGGCTCAAGCCTGTAATCCCAGCACTTTGGGAGGCCGAGACGGGTGGATCACAAGGTCAGGAGATCGAGACCATCCTGGCTAACACAGTGAAACCCCGTCTCTACTAAAAAATACAAAAAAAACTAGCCGGGCGAGGTGGCAGGCGCCTGTAGTCCCAGCTACCCAGGAGGCTGAGGCAGAAGAATTGCGTGAACCCGGGAGGCGGAGCTTGCAGTGAGCTGAGATCCGGCCACTGCACTCCAGCCTGGGCGACAGAGCGAGACTCCGTCTCAAAAAAAAAAAAAAAAAAAAAAAACATATATTCTTAATCTCCCAATGAATTATTTAGATATCCTAATAAATGCTTCCATTTATTGAGCACCTATTATGTGGTAGACACTGTGCTAAATATTTTAAGTATATTGTATCACATATCTACAATGATCTGCAGTCGTAACTTCCTTTGCTAGGAAAAAGAGGATAGAAGACAAATTCTTGTTCTTTGCTTTCCTTTTCTTTTTTTCTTCTGCCTATACTTCTCAAAAAAAATTTTTTTTAATGTCACTCTTGGCTTTCTTCACGTCATATAAAGCCACTGTGATTGGACAATTTTGTTTTCCTTCAAGGAACAAAAACTTAAGAGTTCATGTTTTCAATTCTTGAAAATGTAAAATGAAAACCATTTAGAAAGTATTTAAAATAACCAAAAATTAAGCTATTAAATTCCAAATTGACTCAAGGATAGCTCCATGGATAAACACGTCCATTTTAATTGGTTCTAAATACTTCTGAGCCCTCAGCAAATTCTTACTGGTCATTCATTCCTTACTTTTCTCTGACTTATTGAGGTTTTGTTATAAATGCTGAGTTTTAAGGCTATGCCTTCTTGATCTTTGTCTCCCCTCCCTGCCTGCCTCCTTCTCTCCACCCAGTGGGCAACATTACACAATGCAGGTAGTTCAATCAGTCTATGCAGAATTGAATAACTGATCTTAAAAATCAGATACTAACTGGAAAAATATTTTATATCAATATATATAACCTTACAAACAGGTTGATTCCTGAAAGGTTAATTTCTATAAACCAAACCATACTTTTATCCTTAGAAAACTTGGTCCAGATTCACATGTGTGAATGATACAAACTTTAAAAAAGTCACACATTTAGAAAGATAAAATAATGGTCAAAATTATTTTGAAATGAAGCAAGTACAATACCATAAAGCATGTTTTCTTTGATCTATAGCCAAGCAAGTGGAAGACAAGCCCTCAGGACTGCCTGCCTCTTGAAAAAATGGGAATTTCCTGCATTTTTCTCTATGCTAAGTATAATAGTGAAACCCCGACTATATGACCAGATGTATATTTTCTCTATTTCAAATTTCCTGTCCTTACACACAGACAGAAATGCTAGTGAGGTTAGGAAAGTTCCTAATGCAGACAGGAGCATATAAGACAATGGGTGCTTAATAATGCAATATTGCTCATTCATCCACTTGTCTGTGTGTTCATTTTTTTCATTCATTCAATTCATCAATTATTTATTGTCAACTATGCACAGACAGTGTTGTAGATGCTAGGAATACGTTAATGAACAAAACACAAATAAATCCCTGCCCTCATGGAGCTTACATTCTAGTTCCTCAAAAGAAATCTCCAGCTAAAACAGAAGTATTCAAATTTAAGCAGAAAACTGTCTCCAAAGGCTCCATTAGTCAGGTGCCCCAGGGGAATGAAGGTTACAATACGTGCTTAACATTTGAAATATGTTTACTTTTATCAAAAATAAAACCAACATCCTGGTTAGTATACCAATTTCCTTGAATTTTAATTCACACTTTACTTCTAATTTTCCTTAATTTTCACTAACATTTCTAACAAGTTCTACTAGTTACTTGACGAGTAAGAGAGAGATAATCCTTTTTCAACTTCCAACCTAATTGGTGATCGATAGGTCCTAATCAAGTGATGGTCTTCATAACAGCAATTAATTGTCATAGAAGAATCTATCTCAAAATTACAGGATTGTTTGCCACTGCTGCCTCTTGTGACTTAACCATTGACTGGGGATGCCAGTACTTGAAATAGTTTGTTGATCTATTTTGCTTCGTATCTTAACTTCTTCCATTTTTAATGTTCCATTAACTGGACTTCTGCTTCCTAATCAGCATTAATATATGGTAAAGGTTATCATTAGAAACTAGATTTTCCCTTTGGCAGAGGTAAGAGCTAATTTTTACTTGGCACTGCTGTCACTGCAGTTACTGCTAATGTGTTCTGGACCCTTCTTCCACTGAGCTCTCGATTCCTGACTATGCTCTTACTCTCTCTAACCAAAATCCATTCAGAGTCAGGATCAACTATTACAGGTAACTTGAATTCTTCTAAGCTTAACATGGCCAGGTCACAACTGTTGCCAGGCTCAGTGATCCTCCATCTTTTCTGGGGCTTCTTCTCCCTCTTCATGTCACAGTCAATGGCAGTATTTTTCACTCTCCCCTGCACAACTCTTTCCACCAGCACCACCCTCCTTCACTCTAGCTGACAGGACACCACAATAAATCAAGAAATTTTCAAGTATGCCATAGAGTAATAAAGGATGCAACACTCAGAATTAGAATACCAATTTTGCTCTACACAGGATAAAGGTCCAAACAAATTAAAGAAAATGTCACTCTGTGTATGATTTCTGCATTTTCATTTCTATATTTATTCAACAAATATTTATTGAGTGTTTATTAAGTTCCAGGGAATGTTATACAGTTGGTTTATTTTAGTGGGAATACACCAACACTGCTTCAAAGCAGGGGCGCTAAATCTCTGATCTACAGGTCACATTCCATTGTCAGCTTAATTTTCTCTGGCCCAAAGAGAAGGTATCAAGAAATGAAAACACAGCAGACCTTTAGACATCTTTAGAAGCAGTAAAAGAGACACAATTATATGCAGAGAGGCCAGTGTCCTTCTCCTTTACTACTGTGTATACCTCTCATTGTCTCTACTTCGCTCTTATTTTCTCTTCTTCATTCTGCCTTTCCTTAACTGGCCATAATAGGGCACTAGAATACATATTATTTGCCGAACGTATTGAATTATGTTCCCAATTTTAATTTAAATGGCAGACCAACTGAACATTTCATGTTTTTCTCCTGAAACAAACTTTTTGTTGGTTTTTGACGGGGAGAAGTAGGGATTGCGGAAGTAGATCTACAGTCCTTTAAATTTCTTTCAGAGATTCTCCACTCATTAACTCAGTTTCTCTACTTACTGACTCAGTTAACTGAAATTCCATCTTGGCAAGCATAAATATTGCATTTTAAAAAATCAAACAATAAACATTGTACTTTTAAGGATCTACACAAAAAATACAGTCAAGTTCATAAGACATAAGTATAAATAAGAAATAAATATTTCATGGAGAAAGTAAACAAAAATCTACTCAAATAATTATTTCAACAACAAAAAAGGAAATAGAAATGCACTCAAAAGTGTTACCATTTATCATTTTTTATACACTGAAAATAAAATGTTTCCACTCCTATGGCCAGTCTTCAAGTAGATTTTATCACAAAATTACTTTATAGTTTCCATTTTACAATTTCTCTCTTTAGTAGTTACTATGAACTATAAATTATTCAAACACTTAATTTCCCAGAAATTAAATATCTTCCTTAAAATGCTATATAATCCCCATTACATATCACAGTATCTTTGCTTTACCACACAAAAAACTATAATTAATAATTATAACTTTTTCTTTATTTGTCATCTTTCTACAGAAATGATCAGGAGTTAGCCTTACCAGGAAATTATACACATTATGAATACAAGTTTTAATAGACTACTGATTAGACTGTCATGTTGCAAATATTTCTAGAACATGATATCACAAATTAAGCCATTAATTCCAAAACAACAGTTTATTAACAAAAAAGTACAAAGAAGTACAAATGGACATCCTATTTCCCATTGTGGTCTATCTGTCTATCTACCTTTCAGTCCATGAGATGGCTTTTTAGAGTTTTAAGAATGGGTAAAATACTTCTCCTGTTTCTAATGGGCCCTAATAACCATCCCAAACCAAATAATTGTGTATTTAAGTTATATAGTCCAATTTTTTAAAAATGTTCAAATCTATTGTTATAAAAGCCTCTCTCCTTGCAATACACCACATACCTAAACTGAACATTAGCATCAACATCCATAAATCATATATGTATCATATCATTAGTATGTTTGCTTTGAAATAAAAGTTTATAAATGAAAACTTAGATGTACCAAAAATGATTTTCATAGGGATATACTAAAAACACTTCAAGTCAAAATATCTTAACTGAAATAAAGTGAGGTACATGGAAACATTCAATTTATTAGTTGTGCTTTGTGCATTGATTTTAAATCAAAGCTACTCACACATCGAATCTTATTGCTATTACTTCAGTTTCTTCAGGAAGTGGTTCCTTTTCAAGTTATTTCAACAAATGTAAGGTTGTTCCATACTCCTCTTTCTACAGGCCTGAAGAACTTATCTGAATCATGATAAACTCTAATACTTTGTGATTTCTCTCACAGTGCTCCTTAAAATACTAACGCAGATGGGCAGATTTAATAAATCATCATGTTCAGTAAATAATGAGTAATCTGCTCTTTCTGCTATGGCTCCTCAAGACAGAACATGTGGTTTTGCTGTCGGATGGTCCTGAAAGCCTTGTGTAGAATTTATTGGGTTATATATGTTTTTGAGCGGTAAGTTCCAGCTTTTTGGTTTGTGGAGACAGCCAAGTCAGAGCTTACTTACCACTATACTCCTCATCAAGAAGTATTCTCATCAAGAATATGAGTTCAGTGTAAGACTAGGCTTTAGTAACATAAGGGTGCTATACCAGTGCATACATTTTCTGGGGAGCTGGAAAATTCAGATGACCACTCACTAAACATAAAATCATCATTCCACAAAGATTTTATTCACATTAAACTTGCACAGTAGCAAAAAAAATCAAAACATAAAACTAAGCCACATATCAAAGAACAATATACAATAGAGATTTGAATTTCTCAATAGCATTGGAAGGTATTTCCATAAATAACATTTACAATTCTAATGTTAGGACTTTCAAGGTGTCTGAAGCTTCACAGTGCTAGAATTGATTTTTATCAGAACACATGCAAAAATGTGCAACATAATAATTCATATTAATGACACAAAAAATGCACACCAGTTATTTGTCATTCCAGCACGGCCATGCCACTCTATGTTCTAAAAACAAACAAACAACCCCCCAAATCCGGGTCCCATTCATTCTTCAATTATGCCTTTAGTCACTCTGCTTTAATATCAAACAGTCACTGTTAGTGCTCTTCACCACGACTTTCAGGTTGACGTCACTCCCTGCCTGCTGGCTGTCAGGACTGGGGGACGCCCCTCTCCCAGACTCACCTTCTTCCGGATGTCTTCATCATTTGCTCCAAGAGAGGCATAGAGCTTGAATGCAGCCTGGCGGAGTTCGTGAGCATGTTTTAAATCATGATCAAGCTATGGGGAAAAAAAGGATATGTTCCAACTCAGTCCATAAATTAAACTTTCAATAACACTAACTGACTTGAAGGAAAAAAAAGTTAACAACTTTTAGATTTTAGTGAATTTCCCAGTCATTAACTACATTTCCCAGTTATTTTTGGATTCTGTTCACATAGGACTGAGACCTTGCAGTGTTTGTATCAATGTGACCTAAAATGCACACAGTATGCTTCTATCTAAAAGTGAACACTACATTTGACACTGATATATGAAAAACCATTGTGAATCTCTGACTCTGAAAAATTCAGTGTTCCTAAATCGTAGCTTTAGTGGCACTAACGCTTGCTTGCAGCAGCTCTTTGAAATGTTCTCCTTCAAAAGAAGGCACACCTAGACTTCTCTAGCCCCTGGACTACAGCTGATAACCTGAATAATATCACAACAACGTCTTTAGGAGGTTTTCTCTAACTTTCTGAAATATTAAGAGTAGTGCTGGCCTAATTTTGGCATTTAAAAAGCTTTTAGAGGCCGGACGCGGTGGCTCATGCCTGTAATCCCAGCACTTTGGGAGGCCGAGTCGGGCAGATCACGAGGTCAGGAGATCAAGACCATCCTGGCTAACACGGTAAAACCCCGTCTCTACTAAAAATACAAAAAAATGAGCCAGGCGTGGTGGCGGATGCCTGTAGTCCCAGCTACTAGGGAGGCTGAGACGGGAGAATGGCGTGAACCCAGGCGGCAGAGGTTGTAGTGAGCCCGAGATCATGCCACTGCACTCTAGCCTGGGCAACAGAGCGAGACTCCACTTCACAAATAAATAAATAAAAATTTAAAAAATAAAAAGCTTTTAGAAAAAGAAAACCCATTGTGAAAACGCTTAACAAACTATATACTATGGTAACCATTACCATCATTACAGTTATCTGAGATTTATGTTGGGTATGGGTTTTTTCAAGAACATCATCAAAATTATCAGCATGAAGTAAATAATGTTATCTTTAAACATGCATAACTAATTATCAACTCTTCTATAAACCTGATCACCAAACTACTGTAAAAGTAAAATAGAAGCATATTTTCAGGATACTTTCAATGACTGACTATAACCAAGTAACTATACAAAGTCTACCAATAGTATAAATAATCTCATAACTAAAAGCCTCAATGTAATCATCCAAATGAATAACACTTTCCCCAAAGAAGTTACTTTGGAAAGGTTCACTCATTCGATGATGTAGGTGTTGTTCATAACATTCTGAGATCCTCTTTTGAAACTTCCTAAAGAGCTAACTGGTATTATTAGCTAGAAAACACTGACAGTGGTATAGCTTGATCAATGAGGAGAATTTTAGTTGTCACTGACTGTGCGTGAAGATGGAGAAATTCAGTTGGGTAATATAACATAGGTAACAAAAAATTCCACAAAAAGCAAAAGACTATATATATATTTTTTACATATATATATATATAATTTGGGGTGGCTCTGAAGGCAATTCTTAATAGCTCCAAAACTTTTGTTCAAAGCAGACACTGATGGATTATAGGAACAACTTCCCAATACAGAATACTCACTTTGATAAGTTCTAAAAGTATCTAAAAGCCTTAACTACGTTCTAGTCATAAATTAAGATATAATACTGACTTGAACTAATATATCATGAAAATCCCAAATCTATTAATATGTGAAGATTTCTCTTTCTGGGTCTAGTGTCTATACTTTTGGGGTCAGACACTGGATAATCCATCATCAAAAATAAAGATGACAAAACAAACTATTACTTAAGTTTGGTATTAGGAAGTCATTTTTAAGGATTATTGTTGTTACAGTTTTACTGATGGAAATGAAATGGAAAAACTAATAGAAGGGATAATCTACGTACTAGATAAATGATTTGCATATGCATAGGCTACATGTTCTCAAAATTATGTTTCCTTACTCTCATGGCCATCAAGACATTTTATTTGCCTTCCTGGGTGGTCAACTCAGGGTGTTCATGAGGCAGTAGTTAAGGGTTACCCATGTATCTTTGTATTGGTGAGATACAGTGTCAGTGTGAAAAAATGACCAGAAGGAAAACAGACAAGGCAACTGGTTAAATGTATGTAACCAATCACTTCTACTGGAAAAACACCACTACTGAAAGAAGAGCAGACACATAAGTTTAATACCCAGAGGGTGGAGTACATTACTAACGCAAATACCAATGAAGGTTATTTTAGGCTCTTCTTAAGAGAGTAAAGATATGGCCGGGCGCGGTGGCTCAAGCCTGTAATCCCAGCACTCTGGGAGGCCGAGACGGGCGGATCACAAGGTCAGGAGATCGAGACCATCCTGGCTAACCCGGTGAAACCCCGTCTCTACTAAAAAAATATAAAAAACTAGCCGGGCGAGGTGGCGGGCGCTTGTAGTCCCAGCTACTCGGGAGGCTGAGGCAGGAGAATGGCGTAAACCTGGGAGGCGGAGCTTGCAGTGAGCTGAGATCCGGCCACTGCACTCCAGCCTGGGCGACAGAGCGAGACTCCGTCTCAAAAAAAAAAAAAAAAAAAAAAAAAAAGAGAGTAAAGATATACCCTTAATAGTCTGCTTTATTTTCAATGTTAAATGCCAAATGAACAACTGCCTACCAGATGGGGTTTTTTGAAATTCAAAAGCATGAGGGAGAGGTCAAAAGAACAGCTACCATTGGAACCACTGGCATGAAAAATACAGTTACATTCATGAAACAGTACTGGTTACTAATTAAGAGGCAATGTTCCCTCTACCACAACCTCCTTGAATAAACTTTCTCTTACAGAATGTTCATGGCCTATGCTTAAAGAAATGGATAAGGCAAATAGGCCGAGACGCAACAAGTCAAAATAAATATCTATGTATTCTAAGGAACTTAGATTTTTCAGAAAAAGCACAATTTGGACTTTTTGGTACCAAATTCGAGATTAAATGATGCTTTAGTTATCACTAGCAGGTCCAAAGCACAGTATGAAACTGGAAAAAAGAGAAGATAAGGAAAGGCAACAAAACAGAAAGACTGTGATGGAAAGTAACATGGGACAACTTAGTCTCCTGTAACAAAAAGATTACTCCTGACCTAAAGAATGAGAATATAAAAAGAGATGATTCCATGACCAAGAATAAGACTATACAGTTATGTCAATACCCAGCTTGGAGAATCCACTACTTTTGAGGTTTAGTTGGGAGTCAGGATGCAATTTTCTTTACTGCTTATCTGCTCAGTAAAAACTTCCTGACAATAAACATTAAACAACTTGGATTCAAAAACTTACAAAGCAATATTATCTATGTTAACAAAGATAAAAGATCCTTTATTTAAAAGGGCTTTGAACTGTAGTTATCAATTGGTTCAAAACTGTGAACAATAAGAAAAACTAAAAAATCTCCCTTGAGTTGCTAAAAAAGGAAAATAACATACCCTTTTAATATCAGTGATGGCACTCACTGAGCTGGGATACTTGAAATAATCAGCAAGCATGGCAATGAGGTGATCAGTTATGCTAGCGATTCTCTGTAGCTCAACATCTGGTTCAATCAGATAGGCAAGTGTCTCAGCTCCTTCAACTCTCTCCTCTAGTAATCTCTCCTTACTGCACATTCGAACCAAACAAGGTAATGTCTGAAAGGTAGTGAGATTAATTATTTGCTTTTTGGTAAAGGTAAAAGCTTAAGCATATAGTGACTGAATCAACTCAATAGCTTTTATCAGGAGTAATGTTTGTGATCAAATATTTCCTTTACTGACTTCCAGAGCATAAAAGATTTTTTTTAAGTGCAAAAACAAGCAAAATTCAGTACAGATTAATCATTTGTACTGGCACATTAAACTCTACTCACACATCAAAGTATATTAAAACAAATTCTAATTAGGCTTTTGGGACCGGTAAGACAAGTTCTATTGTACAACTTTGTAAAAGACATTTAAGAATCCCTAACAAATCATGTCTGATGGTTCTGCCCCATCTATTTCTTTATTTACCTAAAAGAGACCCAGCAGTTTAATCAGGAATGATTTTGCCTTAGGAAAAGTATGCTATCTCTTCATTAGTGAGTAATACGGTTTATTTTTTGGTTTGGGGAGCCATACCTACAGTTGCCAAAACAAAATACAGCTTTAAAACTGCAGTGATCTTACCATTACTCAGATTCCACCAGTTCTACTATAATGTGAGTGAAACGTATCATTCACAGTTGCTAGGTTTTCTCCCAAGAACTTGCTGGAATTAGTAGTGGTATCCACGAGTCCAATTTTACTTCTGAGGTCCCTCAAAAATCTTGGCAATGGTTTTGGTAACTTATCTACATTAGGTTCTCAATAAAAATATTCCAGACATTTACTATTTCTTTTTCCTTTTTTTTTTTTTTTTTTGAGACGGAGTCTTGCTCTGTCACCCAGGCTGGAGTGCAATGGCGCGATCTCGGCTCACTGCAACCTCTGCCTCCTGGATTCAAGCAATTCCCCTTCCTCAGCCTTCTGAGTAGCTGGGATTACAGGCGCTCACCACCACACCCGGCTAATTTTTGTATTTTTAGTAGAGATGGGGATTCACCAGGTTGACCAGGCTGGTGTCGAATGACATTTACTATTTCTAAGCCTGATGGATCCACTTGAAACGACAATGTGGAAGTAGAAATTGAAATGTAATTATTATAGAAAGTCTTCCTCAAATACTGTAGGCAACTGTGCTTTGCTCTTTTATATATAAGTTTCTATTAAATCTTTTACCACAGAGCTTGGCACTTTATCATTCACTACTAATTTCCTATTAGGGTAGCTTTACAATTCAACCCTAGGTTTCCAAGGGGAAGGCCCTATTCTTTTTTCCCTAACATTACTAGTTACTAATATTTATTGATACCATAAATTCATGAATTATTTTATTTAATGCTCATGACTACTACGTGAAGAATATACTACTAACATTTTACCAATGCAGAAAAAGAGGAAGGTTAAAGAAGTAAATAAATCAAGATAATTGCTATGGAAGGCCGTGGCACTCTATGCAGAGTTGTCTACTTAGGGAGTGTTCAGATCTCATTAAATTAATTGTCTTCCTCAAAGACTAAAGCAAATATTAGTTTTCTTTGTGCTCTTTTATCCTTGGGATCACCTTTTGGACAATCATAATGTGAGATCTCATATTTATCAAATGACACATGATCAATGTATTTATACTTAATTTTTTATAGCTAATAAAATATTTTAATGTATTTAATATATTGCCATCCTCACAGTAACCCTGTGGCATAGATGAGCAGGAATTATTGCTTCAATTTTCATAATCTGGAGTCTGAGGCATCAAAAGAATAAAGGATGTTCAGTCAGAGGTGGAAGTGCTAAAACCAGAATCCCAGGTTTTAGGACTTTTAGGGCTGGTCTTTTCTCTAGGTTTTTCTAAATTCAAGTTGTATATGACATATCACAATGACAATGCTTATTTTCATGTGTCATCTACTTATTGTCTTTCATTATGCCTTTTGATTATCAGCTATGAGAATGATATAGTCTTTTTCTGCAAAAATAGCAAACTGCCTCTAAAACTGTAATACAAATTTAATGACAATCAAGAACAAAATATATTTTCTATTTCACGTGAATTGTACATTTTTACAATTTCCACATCCTCCTAATTACCATAAAATGAAAAGGCTGTGACAATGAAAGAATTATTTCACGCTGACTTTCAAAACACATCTAAAATCAATTTTTAAAAACTGTATGACATCCAATGAAAAGAAAGCATGGTCTTTTAATATTATTCTATGCCATGCACACATACCATAATGATAAATGTGTAAAATGAAATATGAATATCAATACTGATATTTAACACATAACTGGTTAATTTTCACATTTTAAAGATAATTAATTAGCTTACCTTTAATACAATACAGTTATCATCTGTCCGAATTGCTCCAGCTCTACACATGTAAGTTAAACTGGAATAAGACAGCAGAAAATAAGTTTTTGCTTGGAGTTTAAAGCTTTACATGAAAAATTATTTAACTTTAAGATTTTATTAAAAAATCGAAAACCAAATAATATCACTTATCTTGAGAGTGAAGATTTTGACTATTCGCTTTTTGGAGGTTCAGTCAATTTAACAGTCAAAGAAAACTAACTGACAAATACAGATGGTAAGCCAGCTATTAAAAATACAAAACAAAAACCTACCAAATAGTTTTAAAAATAAACAACCTAATGATGGACACATTTTGAGGCTAGGTGCTGGGCACATGTTGTATTCTTTATACTTCAGAATTTTCCATAATAAAAAGGGAAAAATGTTCAAAATGAAACATAAGATTAACACATTATCTCAGTTTAAATGAAGTGAGGTTGGAATATTCTAACTCTGAATGCAGTAGAAGTATCACAGAAGAGGCATTTAACTTGTAACACAGCTATCCATCAGAAATGAACTATTCAGAGGTTAACAGCAGTGGCTTTGGGAACAAGTCAATAATTTGGTTCTAATGAACAACAATTATAAGCTGCCTTTGAATAAGAATATAATTAATTTGTATTTCCTAGGCAGGTGCTGAACATTAAGCGCTTCAGAAATTTAAATTAATGAATTTCCTTTTTGATTACATTCCTTTAGCAAGATGGGAGAAAAAATTAAAACATCCCATGTTGGCTTCTACCACAAGTTATAAACAAATAGGTAAAATTATTTTACTTATATTGTAAAGGGCTGAAATATTTGTAGTTGTTATTATCTTGAGGCTTGTTACCATATTGTTTTTCTGAAACCATTTACTTGAGAACATTACCTTACTGACAGAGGCAAATGCTCAGTTTTAAAGACAAAAAGCAAGCAAAAAATACAAACAAAAATCAAACAATTCATAAGTAATTAATTGAAAATGCCAAATTCTCACCAAAATATTAGAACCACAGCTTAAATACTAAGATTAAACTGAGCATACAACCCTACACAACAAGTGCTCAACACATTCATTTCATGTACTGATAATTACCAAACATGCACTGAATGCTTACATAAGCCAGAAATTGTGCTAATAAAAACTCTGCAGCCAGGCACGGTAGCTCATGCCTGTAATCTCAGCACTTTGGGATAACAAGGTCAGGAGTTTGAGACTAGCCTGACCAACATGGTGAAACCCTGTCCCCAGCTAAAAACACAAAAATTAGCCAGGCGTGGTGGCATGTGCCTGTAATCCCAGTTACTGAAGAGGCTGAGGCAGGAGAATTGCTTGAACCCGGGAGGTGGAGGTTGCAGTGAGCCGAGATCATGCCACTGCACTCCAGCCTGGGTGACAGAGTGAGACTCTGTCTCAAAAAAGAAAAAAAAGAAAAAAAACACTTTGCATAAATATAAACCATCACAACTTTATGAAGATTTGCGTGTGTGTGTGTGTGTGTACATGTGTTTGTGTGTGTGTTTTCCTCGAAAGATGAGGAAGCCACGTTCTCTGAAATCATCCCGTGGTTATCAACTTCAACTAATTCTCATTCCATATTTCTACATCTTATAGTTCCCTGGCTAATACTTAGCATAGTATAGGTTGGTTAAATTTAATCTAATTCAGTATTATTTCAACTGAAGTACAAGGACAGCAGTTTGAGGATGTAATAAAGTAATTTTCTGAAGACAGTCTCAAATGTTATATGAGTGTTCCTGTTCTGCATACTACTAGTAATAAGCTGAGTATAAAAAACTCACATCCATTTAAGAAAATGTGGGATGGAACCCTGACTTTCAAATTTCAAAATCCCAAAATAAAATGGGGATTGGAAGCAAGCAAATTTGGCTGTCCAAAAATACTCTAAGATATTGATAAAGCACTGTCTTTCTTCCCACATTGTCCTGACTTTTACCATTTTGCTGATGTGAGCTGCATCTCAATAGGCTTATCCCTCTGTAACATCTTCACAAAAATCTGTGGTAACAATTCTCCATCAACCAAAACTAGAATTAAACAAACAACAATGATTAAGGAAATTCTTTAAATCTACAAAGTTCATCAATTAAATCATGTAGGTGCCACTGAAAGCTCCAGCCTACCATTTACCAGGGTCATCGATACCTGGGGGTTTTCAAAAGCTAAAACTGAGAAACATTTCAGTGCTTGCATTCGAACCTGTAAAAATAAATGAACAAACAAAAAATGCATTTATTTTAATTTTGCAAATGCAAATGCTAATGTCTCAGAATCTAAACTCTTCTAAAAAATTATGTAAATCTGCTTAAAATACTAACAGGCCTCAAAGACATAACAATAACACCTGTATAGCTGAAGAGCACAGTAAGTTAAAATTAACTATAAAAGTTAAAACTAATTTTGAAGTAATAGAAAAAAATGAGGAAGTAGCAATTTAAATTTAACTAGACAAATCTCTAATCAAAGTTAAAAAAAACCCACAAAATACAGTTGGTAAGACAAAGAGAACTTAATAACAATTAATAACCAAGTGCCTCTCAAGGCAAAAAAAAAAAAAAAATAGAGTACTCTTATCCATGGAATGGAGAGAGGGAACAGAAGGAGAGGAAACAATGTTACAATAAAATTTAAGAAGCACTAATTTTTAAAATACCCATGAATTGTGCTAGTATTCCTCAGAACTAGGTTACTGGTTTGGGATAATACCAAGGACCCAATCTCTTAACCATATATAATATGGTTTACAATTTCCAGGAGCTCCTAATAGATGTGTATTTTTAAAAATTCTTTCCATTCTAATCCAATCTAATCCTCACTTCCAAGCCTGAGTCTACACATGATATTTTAATGTGGAACCTGAGTTTGACAAGCACTCACAGGATAGGTAGCAGGGGTATGAAGCCCCTCACCTGGGCAATGCTCTGCAGCACTAGCACGTGCCCACAGCAGGAACCTAGAATATATTAATGGCACTTTGGTAATACAGCAAACCCTGGCAGAAGAGTAATGTTAACAGACTAGTACCCTTTCCACAACCTGTAGGTTTTTCATATCATTATAGTAAATAAGGAAGTCTAGTGCAGAAAAGATAGGAGAAATGGAGGAAGAGCTGGGGTAATTAATGAAGCTAGAGGAGATGAAGTAAAGGAACAATAAACAGCCACCCGAACAACTGTTTCTTGATGTGCAAGTGCTGACTGGTTTAGCATCTGCATGGCACAGTAAAGAGGAGGTAGCTCTCAGTATATATTTATTTCCCCTGCCTCTGGCTAGTTTGAAGTCAGTTCCACTCCCCATTCCTATCCTTATGAGCTCTTTACCGAGACTAAACTAGATAGCTGAGGTAGGGAAAACATACACATCAGTAGACCCTACCTGAAATAAATTTAAAGACTAAAAGGGCAGAATGGAGTCACTGCAAGAGGACAAAAGACAAAAATGACTGCTTCCCTGTTCTGCAACAAACTCCTGCAATACCCAACTCTAATGTGACACAATAAGGACTACATGTCAATATTTGCTACAACGTGTAGACGGACAACAATGAACGGCCAAGGTTTTAACTCAACACCTGGTAATATGACTCTGCTTACTTTTATATATAAAAGACAATAAAGAAAATTTAACTAGTAAGTCTGAAAACTCTTTACTTTTTAACTCAAAGTACACAACATAACACATTTTAAATGTTGATGTGTATGCAGCAATATGCTAAGTCTGAGACACTGTGGTTAAATAAAGGTCTCAAATATGGAATTAAATGTCTTTCTTGATACAGAAAGTCACTGCTTCTATACTTCGGGCATCATGGCACTGGTACCTACCCAAAAAGGATTTGAAATCTATTTAATGGGTGCAAATCAATAAGAACTCATGGTACAACTGTATTCTAAAAAACACAGAGATGCAAGGGCAGCCTTTTTTTATGTTTCAGAGCATTCTATAGCTAAAATGATGCCCTATAACATTTTACTGATAAAATACTACTTTTGATCACAATTATCAAAGAAGCAATAAAAATACGTGGGTCTCTTTCTAGACATCACAAACAAGGTATAAAAATCTGGCCACAATTTTTAACATCTTACTTTGTAGGACAGTGAGGTTAGTAGGTGAGCAATATTCTGAACTGCACCATGGTTAAATAAAATTGTTTGATGATCTGGCCCCTGTAAGAAAAGAGAATACAACAATATATTTAGAAGAGCAATGATTCATTTCAATAAAACCATATTTACTTAAATGTAGAAAACCACATTCACTACAGTAAAGAATTCTGTTACTCTTTGCTTAAATAAACTCAGACCTCAAAAAGCAGGATAAACACTGTGTTTAGTCCTGCAAGGGACTACCATATCTTAACTCATCTCAGTTCTAGAAATGCTGCCTCTCTACCTCCTAGAAATAAAGAAGTGGGCCCAGAAGCTATATTGGCACAAGTCCTCTGCAATTATTAAATAGAATACCACCACAGCAATAGAGCCACGATGAATTCTGCATTTCATGTGCACATTATTGCCCTATGCCCACAGGAAACAGTGGCAGAGTCATTCTTACAACTTAGAACTGATGAGTTAGTCAGGGGAACTCTGAAAATGAATTGTAAAAGACACTGGACCACAGACTAACCTACCTTAACACATCAGGGAGGTCTGAATAATGCTATAGTGGGAAACACAACACTCTGTAACTGGGAAGCGAACAACAACATGTTTTGGTTTCCGTATTTCTATCTCATTTTTCTTTTTAAAAGCATTGGTTCGGCCGGGTGAGGTGGCTCACACCTGTAATCCCAGCACTCTGGGAGGCTGCGGCGGGCAAATCAGGAGGTCAGGAGATCAAGACCATCCTAGTTAATATGGTAAAATCCTGTCTCTACTAAAAATACAAAAATTAGCTGGGTGTGGTGGCGGTGCCTGTAGTCCCAGCTACTCCGGAGGCTGAGGCAGGAGAATTGCTTGAACCCAGGAGGCGGAGGCTGCAGTGAGCCAAGATCATGCCACTGCACTCTAGCCTGGGCAACAGAGTGAGACTCCGTCTCAAAAAAAAATTGGTTCTTAAAAGAGTCAGAAGGTAAAGAGATAGGAAAATGAAGGTTTTTTTTTTTTTTTAATCAATTCTGTTTTCTACTAATCCATGTACTAAAGAGCTTCAAAGTGGCAGAAGCTAAAGTTAATGCAAAGCTTCAAATGTGCCATAATTCTTTTTATATCCATATTCATTTTATATCCAACCTTATCCAATCAATTAATGAAAAATCAGTTAAAGCCAACACAGGAATGATATTTCATGCTTATCATTATTCAGAAGAGAAAAATATCACAAAGGTAGGCTATCAGTCTGGCCTCACCAGAAGAAACCAGTTACTGGTCCAGCAAGCGCTCTCAAACCAATTTCTCCAACCCATTATTTAAGCAAGTAACAACTGTCCTGAAGATGCTTGTTGTTTCTTGAGCCAAAACACCCATCATTTGAAGTGGGGAAATTAGCATTCATACTTCTGAATAGCACAACTGTCATATTCTACTGTATAGGTAACGATCCCCAAATATTTTATGTATTATTAAAAGAATCCGTAAAAAACTCAGCAACTTCTCTCTGTCCATACATTTTCTAATTTTGAGTTTCTTAATTTTAATCACAATACAGTATTCTACAGTTTGCTCATGCAAACCCCCATTGTATATTTTAGGTAGTTTCTAATGTTTTATTGCTATAAGCAGTGTTCTGTTGAACATTATTTGAAGCTGCATCTCAGTACAGATCCTGAGGTTATAAGGATAAATTCCCAGAGTAAAATGGTGTGATATAGTTATCGTTACATATCCATCCAGAATGGTGCAAACCTGTTTTTGTAATAACTGAAAATACTGACAATCTCAGGGCATTGGTTTTAAGTGTGCTCCCTTTCCTCCCACCTCATCTGCAGTTATAAGTATAGGTACTACTTAATGGATACTGGATACCAGTGCCAGGCACTGCTCTAAACACTTTACATGCATTGTCTCATTTGAAACAAAGGAGTCTTTGGCTTATAAAGACAGTGGTGAAGACTGAAGTAGGGGAGCCAAGGAAAACAGGGGTCTCGTAAGGATTCGACCCATTTTTTCTTACCTAGTTACTAAATCATGAAGATAAGCCAAAATTAGCCTCAGCTTATGTCATCACACTAAGGTTTTTTGAGTTCCTGATCAATTTTGACAACCCAGTTTAGACACTGGCAGAGCTTAGCAAAAGCTAAGTAGGCAGGGTGCTACCTCAGCCTCCTGCACCTCATTGTTTTTCCACCTCTAACTGCAATCTGTTCTCCTACCTTGAGGTGACCTAATAGATATTTTTCAAAACATTTTATACATATACAGCAGATATGTAAATACATTCTTTCCCCCATTTTAATACAAATGGTAGAATACTATATACACTGCTCTAAACCTTTTCTTCCTTTACAATTTATCTCAGATCATTCATATCAGTACATAAGGAGTTTTCTCATTTATTTGTTGGCCTTATTCTATTATAGGAATGTTCTAAACTTTAGTACCCTATAAACATTTAGATTGTTTTCAGTCTTTTACTATTAATATCATTTCAGCGTATACCCATGTGCTTGTAACTTTTTTTCTAAGATCTGAATAAATTATGGCATATCCTTTCTAAGTTATATTTACAATGGATGGGGAAAAGATCAAGCACACTGCAATTCTCTCTATATAAAATTGTTTCCTGGTGCTGATAGACACTTTACTTTTTCCCTCAAATTCTTTGCCTCAAAGATGGCAGCAAGTACTTGTTGCAAAAGAAGTTCTTCCTCCTCTCTGAAGCTGTACACACTATTGTGTAAAAGCAATTGTAAGGGGCCAGACACGGTGGCTCTGTAATCCCTGTACAGATGGCTTGAGGTCAGAAGTTCGAGACCAGCCTGGCCAACATGGTAAAATCCCATCTCTACTTTAAAAAAAAAAAAAAAAAAAAAAAAAAAAAAAAAAAGAAAACGAAAATTAGCCAGGTATTGTGGTGCACACCTGTAATCCCAGCTACTCGGGAGGCTGTGGCAGGAGAATCGTCTGGACCCAGGAGACTAAGTTTGCAGTGAGCCGAGATACGCCACAGAACTCTAGCCTGGAAGACAGAGTAAGACTCCATCTCAAAAAAAAAAAAAAAAAGCAATTGCAAGGAAGGAATTAGTGGCTGAACCAACTAGCGAGGAGGCTCTGTCATTTGAGACTTACCAGTCTCTCGTTCATCTTTCTCCAAATCAACCTGCAGGAACCTGGTGGTTAGTGAGGGGCAGCATCCACTGGGTAGGAAGTACCTAAGTCCTCATGGTGTTTTTTTTTTTTTCCCCCCAGAGACAGGGTCTCACTACATTGCCCAGGCTGGTCTTGAACTTCTGAGCTCAAGGGATCCTCTCACTTAGGCCTCCCAAAGTGCTGAGATTATGGGCACGAGCCATCACACCTGGCCTAGTTCTCATGGTCTTAAACTCCAAAAAACAGGTCTCAGAAATCTGAGTAAATACTTAAGAAATAGCAATCGTTCAGAAGTTAGAATTTCAACAAATACTATTTCTGTTGGGTGTTTTTTGCTCAACAAATCAAAGAGAATTTTTCAAAAATACAATTATGATTAGATTACAACACAAATGCTTTAGTGATCTCTCCCCTTTTCCCTTCCCCAAAGTATGTATATTTATTTAATACTGATACCAGCCAAAGCAAATTAGTAATTTTAAGTTTTGTCATTTAATCTTAGCTTAATGTGAGTCCCTACAAACGAATCTTAAAATTCTATTATCTTATTTTTAGCCTATATGCAAAAAAAGAACAACATGAAAATAAAAGGGTTTTATGTTTAACGACAATACATGGACCATTGGATCAGTTGTTCTCAAAGATACATGTTGTCAGTATATTGGTAAAGTTGTTAATATTTTATTTTAGGCTTTTACTATTGTCACTGGATTTATAAATGCTATAGTGTTCCTTGAAGTCTAGCTATGTCTCAGAATATTTAAATGTGGTTACTTAATTACAGGGGCAAATGCTAATTTATCCAATTAAAAGGTGAGTAAAGGTGACTTTCTCTGATAACATCTTCCCTTCTGTCAGTGGTATGAGGCTGGCTGTTAAATCATTATCCTCAGTTTAAGTTTCTCTCCAGCAAAAAAATAGTGATTTAATGGTACTCTATAATTTCAGCTAAAACAGCATTGAGAAGTTTCAGATGAGCAATCCCTAAAGTGCTGAAGTTTCTGATGAGTAATCCTGAAAGCTATTTAGGTAACTTCAGGAATGGGATTATTAAAACTTCTCATAGCTTAAAATAATTTAACATGTAGTTATTCCTCCATGTCCAATTTTCGGTAGCCTTTTGGGATTACTGTGGTTATGACTGGTAGATGCTGGGCTCTGTTGAACACTCAGGAATAGATTTTTTTTTTTTTTTTTTTTTTTGAGACAGGGTCTTGTTCTGTGACTCAGGCTGAAGTGCAGTGGTGCAATGACTGGTTCACTGCAGGCTCAGCCACCTAGGCTCAATTGATGCACCTCAGTCTCTTGGGTAGCTGGGACTACAGGCACACGCCACCATGCCTGGCTAATTCTTTTATATTTTTTGTAGAGACGGGGTTTCGCCATGTTGCCCAGACTGGTCTTAAACTTCTGGGCTCAAGAGAGCCACCTGTCTTGGCCTCTCAAAGTGCTGAGATCACATGTGTGAGCCACTGCACCCAGCCCCTGAAAAATTTTTAATGAGGCATACAGTTCTGGAGCATCTTTCTCAACTTGCCAGGCTGGCTATAAGACGTCATTTTGTTGTTGGAAAATTTTAGGCCTTGATGGTTCGAGCTCCTTTTAAGCAAGTGAGTTGCAAAAAAAACTGTCATTTTCTTAAAGCCTTTCTTTGCCCACCTCAAAAGATTAAGGCATTGTTCCATCTCTCTGCTCCTATGAGTTAGCCCACACTTTGTCAAAGTAATCCAAGAAGAGAAACTTCAAAACTTTTTCACAAATATCTTAAATAGTACCGAATAGATTGTGCTAATCAGCTAGGGTTTGTTTGGAAGAGGGTTTAGATGTCTAAATTACAATGTAGAAACTTTTCCTAGAACCAGGTGATTTAGTTTTCATTTATTCGGAAGGCTGTTCTAAAACAGCATAGACCTGTGTCTTCCAGCTGTTCTCTTATCCCTTCTTTCCTATAGTACCCAAAGCTCCTTACTTGCAACTTGTATTATAAATGATAGGATGTATTATAAATGATATGGTATCATCAGAAGATAATTATTTGGTTAGAAGTTAGAAAATGTGTAGAAATTAAGAAAGATCTCAAGTAATCACCCATGGTTATCAAAAATGATACATTCAACATATAATCTATAAAGCAAACTAAAGGGCACTTCATAGGCTGAAGGGAAAAGAAAGAGAAACTTTACTCAACAATGAGAAGAATCTCTCATTTCTCCTTATATGAGATCACTTAAACCAGTTGCCAGTAATAGGGAACAAGGGTGAGGGGAAACAGTCATGATCACACATTGCTGGTAGTATAAAGTAGTATAATCTCTATTTTTAAAAAGTGGTAAAATTACAAATACATATATTCTTTGACCCCAAAATTTTATTTCTTATAAAATGCCTTATATACAAGGTATTTTTTGCAGTATTGTTTTATAATAGCACAAGACTGGAAACAAACTAAATGCCCAACAATAGAGGACTGGATAAATAAATCTATGCACTAAAATACTATGCACTGTTAAAAAAAAAAAAATGAATGGGGGAGAGCCTTAGAGATATGTCAAGTGAACAGTAGGTATGTATGATATGCTGTCATTTGTGTTTAAATATACATATATATATACACACACACACACAGGTCTACTTATATATGTATAGATTACCTCTGGGACAGTACACAAGATTTTACATTATAGATAATATTTATTCTGGTTCTTACTTTACAGCAGTGTGAGAAGATCTGACAGATGTACTCCTGGGTATAGCGGGACCTGCTAAGCAGTGCCATGAGGTGCGGTATCACTGTGGCATCCTAGGGAAGGAGAACACAGCAACAAGAAACTCAGGCACCATGAGTACGTTTGATAAAACATAAAATATTTCCACGAGAAGGTAGTCAAACCTCTTATCTTAATGACAGTAAATCAAGTCTCCTTAAGGCACAGTGCAAAACAAAAGCAAGGGCCATGAAAATTGTCTAGGTCAACGACAAAGAAAGAGGCTTCAATATTCATCCTTGATAGCAAAATACGGGAACAGGAAATTCTCAATAACTCTCTCAAAAATTGCCTACATCCTCATTATAAAATTATTTCAATAAGACGTAACAGAAATCAGTTCTGAAACCAAAATGTGAGGTAACTAGTACATTATGCACTAGTAAATAGTTTATGAGGAAGAATTTTTGTATAAAAACGAAATTTGAAAATTTTGATCTCCGAAATGTTAAGCACCAGTAACTACTAACAATCTCTCATAAAGACTGTCGTTAGCTATTTTCAATCTGTACAAGACGAGACAATTTACATGATTGGCAGCTTCTCAGGTACAGCCCACTCTCTGCCTATTGCTGACACTTAACAACCTATGTAGTAGCACAGAAAAAGAGAAAATAACTCACTCTGCTGCAAGTCTCTCCAAGAATTTCCTTTTATTTAGAGTGCAGGCCAGGAGCGGTGGCTCATGCCTGTAATCCCAGCACTTTAGGAGGCCGAGGCAGGCAGATCACCTGAGGTCAGGAGTTTGGGACCAGCCTGACCAACATAGCGAAACCCTGTCTCTACTAAAAATACAAAAATTAGCCAGCCGTCATGGCGCATGCCTGTAATCCCAGCTACTTGAGAGGCTGAGACACAAGAATCACTTGAACCGGAGAGGCGGGGGTTGCAGCGAGATTACGCCACTGCACTCCAGCCTGGGTGACAGAGCAAGACTCTGTCTCAAAAAAGCAAAAACAAAAACAAACAACAAAAGAATGCAGAAGGAATTAAAAGTTGAAAGGTATTTGGTTGGAACCACAGATAAAAAAGGAGACTTAGCTCAAGCTTCCTAGTCAATGACATCACAAGAGCTATGCTTCTCAAGAAGGAATGTGCACGCAAATTCCCAGGAGATGTCCTTAATGTACAGACTCTGATACTGTAGGTTTGGGGTAGGATCCTAAGAGTCAGCTTCCAAATGAGGCCGACGCCACTGGTCCACAGACCATACTTTGAGGATCCTCACCAGAGACAACAGAGGGCAAAGAAAAAAACTTAAAAGAACACCCTTGTTGGGAGGAACAAGATTTGGGATTTTCCTTGGGAAAAAAAAGAATGCCCAAGATACATAAAAGCCAAGTAGGAAAAGAGAAGGCTGCTGATTCCCTACAAGTAGAATATCTCCCCCATTTGTTAGTATAACCCTTTGTGTTTACACAAGAAGTTTAAAAACAAAATGGAAAACTTAGAAAACTTCAAAGAAAGTCAGATACTAAGTGCACAGAAAGAAAAGGAAAATGTCAAGTGGGGGAAGGCGAATTGGGGTTGCACTGGCAGAGGACAGTGAAGTAGGTAGTAGCTAAGATAGAAAAGGCAAATAGAGGTAGATTAAAAAGCCTCTATTGGGCTCCTAAAGCTATGTCCACCTCCTTCCTTTTCTCTAATGTTCTCACATTCTTCACTTTCCCTTAGTCACAATAGCCCTCATCTCATTTCTTCACATCTTCCCCCTTTCTGTCAATTGTGTCCACAGTTTACAGATTATTAAATAAGGCAAATAACAATTATTACATACAAAATTTGCCCGAAAACACCCATCTGATAAACACAATTTCAAATTAGAAATCCTGCTGTTTTTTTACTGGACTACCTACCCCATCTCTATTCTACTGCCTGAGTTGCTCAAACAGCTGGCCTCTACACACTCCAACTCATGGAAGTCAATTAATTACACGGAAACACTATTGCTAGTTATTCCCCAATCCAACTCTTCACAAATTCTCCACTGTCTCTGAGGCATAAAATATCCGAGGCACAAAATTGAGATGTTTCATAATTTAGATACTCTAAATTTAACCTGCCTGGGTCTCAATTTTCTCATGCAAAACAGCTGGCATAGACCAGAATTTTCCAAATTGTGCATCAGGATCCATTAGTAGGTCATGAATCAATTTAGAGTAAGATGGAAGGAGTTTAAATAGTCGGCCAGGATCAACTTCTCCTCTTATTATGGGATTGAGAGTAGGTGAGAAACTTCCAGGGTAAAAAAGACAGGTGACTGGCTTACTCTCTTTGCAAACATTACAATATGAACTACAGGAAAATAAATTGATATTTACTAAGTCCTCTATGGGATCCTTTGAGCAGGATGTTTACAGTAAACCAGCAGTTCTCAAAGAAAGAACTCTGAGACCAGCAGCATCTAAGTTACTTGGAAATTTGTCAGAAATGCAAATTCTCAGGCCACATCCAAGACTCACTGGATCAGAAACTGGAGGTGGAGTCTAGCAATCCCTGTTTAACAAGCCCTCCACATAATTCTAGTGCAATCTCAAGTATGAGAATGATTGTGGTAAACACTCTATAGATTTATGAGGCATGACTCCCTGAAGAATGTCACATAAAACCATGAGGTATAAAATAAAGACGTTAGGCCAGGAGCAGTGGCTCATGCCTGTAATCCCAACACTTTGGGAGGCTTAGGCGGGCGGAGGTCAGGAGTTCGAGACCAGCCTGGCCAACATGGTGAAACCCCGTCTCTACTAAAAATACAAAAAAAAATTAGCCGGGCATCGTGGTGCACATCTGTAATCCCACCTACCTGGGAGGCTAAGGCAGGAGAATTGCTTAAACCTGGGAGGTGGAGGTTGCAGTGAGTCGAGATCGAGCCACTGCACTCCAGCCTGGGCAACAGTGCAAGACTCCATCTCAAAAATAAATAAAATTAAATTAAATTTAAAGAAAAAAAATATATATATATGCTTCATAATGTAGGTGCTCCCTACTGTGTGAGGTGACCCATAAATCTCACCTACTGACCACCTTATGTATCGTTAAGGGCCAGAAGAGTATGTGTCTGATGTACGAAGGACAGACTAGGCAGCCATGTGACATGTCTCCTCTCCATGCTTGCTTTGCCTCTTCCTCTTGATTACTTATAGTCTTGAAACATTTATAAAGCCTGATTCTGGATAAGATCTCTGACTTCTGTGTGTATAATCTGACAATATGATTCGTTGTGTTAGCTCAGATAATCACAACCACCATTTTTTTAAAGAATGAAAAATGATAGCATAGAAACCAAAGGGCATTGCATCTGTGGAAATATGTCATGAAACTTGTCTTAGGATTCTTTCACATACACATACATACATGCACACATACACACACACATATACAAATTGACATGTATAGTGAGGCAGGGGAAAATATGCTTCTTGCTGTGAACTGTGAATAAGAGTGTTTAAAAATATTGGCCTAATTATCAGTAAGAAAGCCCCATGTAAAGTGACTGTAATTTACAATAATCTATCGTATATTGAAAAATAGCTAGAAGAGGCCGGGCGCAGTGGCTCACACGCCTGTAATCCCAGTACTTTCGGAGGCTGAGGCAGGAGAATCACTTGAACTCAGGAGGCAGAGGTTGCAGGGCCAAGATTCCTCCACTGCACTTCACCCTGGGTGAGAGAGACTCTGTCTCCAAAAAAAAAGAAAAGCCAGAAGAAAAGAATTTGGACCAAGCACAGTGTCTCATGCCTTCCTCTCCACTTCTCTAAGTCTTATCCATTATTCAAAACCCAGATTAAATTCTAGCTTCTCTGCAAAGCCTACTCTGCTGGATTTCAGCTAAAAGTCAGCTGAACTCCCTACCATTCATCTAGCGTAAAATAAACTTCTCTTAAGTTCTACATATAGAGAGATAAAAATGGGTCTTTTTAAAAATAGCTTGTAAATTCCTCAAAGTCTGAGACTGTCTTTCACTTTCTTGCAAAGCTGAGAGCATCTGATATTTGGAAATAAGCAAGAAGTTTATTCACGTACTTATTTAGAGACAGAGTCTGCCTTGTCACCCAGGCCGAAGCAGGGTGGTGTGATCTCAGATCACTGCAACATCTCCTCCTGGGTTCAAGTGATTTTCATGGCTCAGCCTCCCCAATAGCTGGCGTTGCAGGCATATGCCACCATGCCCGGTTAATTTTTGCAGTTTTAATAGAAATGGGAGTTTCACCATGTTGGCCAGGCTGGTCTCGAACTCCTGGCCTCAGGTGATATATCCACCTTGAACTCCTAAAATGCTAGGATTACAGGCGTGAGCCACCATACCCAGCTGAGACTTTTACCATTTTTTATTTTTAGTGACAGGATTTCACTCTGTCACCTAGGCTGAGGTGCAGGGGCACCATAATAGCTTACTATAACCTCAAACTCCTAGACTCACGCAATCCTTCCACTGCCGTCTCATGAGTAGCTAGGACTATAGGCATGCACCACTGCACCAGGCTAATTCATTTTTATTTTTTTCTTGTAGAGATGGACTCCTGTTGCCAGGCACGGTGGATCACATCTGTAATCCCAGCACTTTGGGAGGCCGAGGCGGGTGGATCATGAGGTTAGGAGTTCAAGACCAGCCTGGCCAAGATGGTGAAACCCCATCTCTACTAAAAATACAAAAAATTAGCCGGACATGGTGGCACACACCTGTAATCCCAGCTACTCTGGAGGCTGAAGCAGAGAACTGCTTAAACCTGGGGGGGAGTGGAGGTTGCAGTGAGCCGAGATCGTGCCACTGCACTCTAGCCTGGGCAACAGAGCAAGACTCCAACTCAAAAAAAAAAAAAAAAAAAAAAAAGAGAGATGGAGTCTTGTTATGTCATTCTGGTTTGTCTTGAACTCCTGGCCTCAAGCAATCCTCCCACCTCAGCCTCCCAAAGCACTGGGATTACAGGTGTGAGCCACCATGCCCAACTGAGACTTTTTTACATAACACAGTTAGGATGAGTCTGAAGATGCTAAGCAAATTAGGAGTAGGCTGTTAGTAAAATGTAACTAATGTCTCAAATACATCTAAAACTCACTGTATACAGTAGCTCCTCTGGAGTGACAGGACTGGTGAAGATGGTACGCAGGCATCGGAGGCAAGCTTCAATAAACTTCAGGTCTGGGGACAGTAGTCCTATTAACAGAAACTAGATTTAGGACTAATCTTTTCAACCAGTATTTAAAGCACTGCAAACTGATTCTCAGCCTTACTTGAGCTAAAAACGGCTTCCCTACGTACCTTGCAATAAGGCAGGGATAATATGGCAGTCCAGTAGAGACTTGACATTGTTTTCAGTACCCATAGCAAGACTTCCCAACACCACTGCACATTCAGTTTTCAGCTCTGTGCTTGAGGTTTCTTGCTGAAGCAAGTACAACAATCTAAAAAGAAGGAACTTAATAAACAAAGAGACTAAAAAATGTAAACAAGACTCAATATGACCAAAAAAGGCTGTGCAGTCCACATACTAAAAATATGGTTGGATGAGTTTATATGAATCGAATGGTCATTTGTTTATCTCATCTGCTAATTAAAGAAACATCTGGAAAAAAATCTAGAAGATGTTTTGAAAACAAGAACTATGATATTCTCAGGGTTTATAAAAAGTGTAAATCTGAAAGTTGTCCACAAGTGGTCTCTGTAGAAACAGCATCATCAGAGTCCACGTCGTCTACCACTTCCTGTTGGGTCTCCAAAATGTGAAGACTCTCAAATGCCATGTGCTGCCAGATCTTAAATTCAAACTAGGAACGATACTGCTCTGAATCCAGAGCAGTGGTGCAGAGTTTGTAGAGATAGAGCCTAGAGGGAATATTCAGAGCCCTTGTGCAGCTCCTTAAGCAAGGGAAATTTCTTCTTTCTCCAGTTCTCTCATTTGGAAAATGAAGAGATCCTCTCATTTCCACTCTAGCCCAGCTTGCCAGACAAATACTCCCCAAACCCTAACCTTTCTCCACTTATAACCATCTACCTTATGTTCTAAGATAGGACCCTCATGCTCCATAAAGTACTATTTATATATACCAAACATAAATCTCCTAAGAAAGGCTGCTGACAGCTTTACAGTTACTAAAGTATACATTTGAGGTTGGTGAGTTAAAACATTTAAACCATTAATTCTGTTTCAAAACCAGAAAATAAGGAGAAAAAAAACCCAAAATAATAAATAATTCTGAATGAAAAGCTAACAGCAATTGCACAGAAAACTAGCTCTGAGGAGCAAAAGTAAAGAGGAAGTTATATAACTGTCATTGCCTGCCTAAAGGAAGCTTATTAGGTCATCAAAAGAAGAAATTAAACTTCCTAAACTTCCTACATTAACTTAAAAAACAGCAAATTGTAACAATCAGAAGTTAAAATGAAACTGGATTAAAAATCAAGCAGGGTTTTTTTCCTTTAACTTCAAAAAGCTCTTAAGACTCTTAATAGGCCGGGCGCGGTGGCTCAAGCCTGTAATCCCAGCACTTTTGGAGGCCGAGACGGGCGGATCACGAGGTCAGGAGATCGAGACCATCCTGGCTAACACAGTGAAACCCCGTCTCTACTAAAAAATACAAAAAAATTAGCCGGGCGAGGTGGCGGGCGCCTGTAGTCCCAGCTACTCGGGAGGCTGAGGCAGGAGAATGGCGTGAACCCGGGAGGCGGAGCTTGCAGTGAGCTGAGATCCGGCCACAGCACTCCAGCCTGGGAGGCAGAGCGAGACTCCGTCTCAAAAAAAAAAAAAAAAGACTCTTAATAAATTACCCACTCACACAAAAAACTGCCAAGGCTCTAAGGAAATAGAGAAGAAAGTATCAGGCTGCTGTACATTGCGTATGTACCTAACAAACCCTTTTATCATCAGGTCAAAGGTCTTCCTGAATTTCCAAAAAGTATTAACACATTCACTTCTTATTACATTCTCTGTTACTTTATAATTTTTTTCCTTAGAGATGGTGTAAATACTTATGCTTGTTTTTAAAAATAGGACTTATTTTAAGAATTAAATAGACAATACAGGAAAAAATGGGTTCTATTATTGAAAGTAAGAAATACATTAGAAATTAGTATGAATGGCAAGAAAGGGGTGAGACAGCAAACATACCTTGGAACAGCTCCTAAAACAATGAGATTGGCTTTCTGCTTGTTGTTTCCAATTACAGCATTTTTCATGTCTCTGAATTAAGGGGAAAAAAATAAAGTATGTTGAGATAGCACTGAAAAAAATCAAAGATCATTCTACTTCATTATACAATATCTCAGATTTGACAAAGTAAAAACACTAACCTTTTTTCACATAAAGTACTAACGAAGGGATAGAGATAGGTGCAGAGTGAACGTGGGGGCTGTAAAACAGGCAAGTATTGTAGAAAGTGAGAGATATCCTGAGTACTGGCAAAAGACTTCCAGTACAGAATTGAGTTCTTTTAAAAAGGGTACCTACCAATTATTTGAATATAAAGGAATATAGGCCACTTTCCCACTCAGCTCTGGGAGTAGGGAGTGAGTTAAACAAACAACAACAACAACAAACAGCCCACAGAACATTATCTCCTTGTTTCAAGGATCACACGTTGTTCAGTTTTTTCTTTTTTTTCTTGATGTCTTTATATTTTATTTCTTATAATTTCATTTTATCTGCTTTATTGTCTTACTAACTGTACTCCTTTGTTGTTTTCCAATGCATCTTTTAATTTATCACAGTCAGTCTTCAAGTGATATTAGCCCATTGCATACGTATTTTAAGAGCCTCGCATATATATTTCCATTTTCCCATTCATTTTTTGGGCTGTTGTTATATAATATTTTTAAATTGCTTAGAAACAACATAATACATTGTTACTATTTTTGCTTAAGCAAAATTATATCTTAAGGACATTAAAAAAATAACAAAAAATCTTTTTTTTTTTTTTTTTTTCCAAAAAATCTTCTACATTTCTCAGATATTCAGGTATTTTTTATTCTAGCTACACAGAGCACTATACTTCACCAGGATCAAAACTCTATTCCACAATAAGAGAACCTCTACCACTGATCAATTGGCTCACAAATTTGTGGCTGGTTCAAAAGGAAATGTAGAGAAAAAATAAATAGCTCCAAATAAACCCAGTACTACTAATAAAATCTTTAAAAAATACTTCCCCGGCAGGGCGTGCTGACTCACACCTGTAATCTCAGCTCTTTGGGCCGTCTAGGCAGGCAGATTGCTTGAACTCAGGAGTTTGAGACCAGACTGAACAACATGGTAAAAATCCATCTCTACAAATAATACAAAAATTAGCCAGTTGTGGTGGCATGCACTTGTAGTCCCAGCTACTTGGGGGGCTAAGGTGGGAGGATCACTTCAGCCAGGGAGGTGGAGGTTACAGTGAGCAGAGATCAGACTGCACTCCAGTCTGGGCACCAGAGCGAGACTCCATCTCCAAAAAAAAAAAAAAAATTCAACAAATAAATGTTAGCGTCAGCATGTATTTCTAACACCAATCATATTTACTGGCATTAAAGAACCTGGTAACAATTAATCCTTGTCTCCAATTGCCTTTTTTGATCATTGCAGAAAAATACTGCAACAACTAGCATGTCCTGAAAGCAGATTTTCCCTACGAGCCAAACACTGAGAATGCCTGGTTTTTCTTCCATTAGCTCAGTGCCTGAGGGTACGGCTTTTTTTCAAAGCCTGACCTATCCCTCTGTAAAGTATCCCTCAGATCTTCTATATGGTTTTCAAGAAAT
The DNA here is from genome assembly GCF_007565055.1 of Rhinopithecus roxellana. Classification (NCBI taxonomy): domain Eukaryota; kingdom Metazoa; phylum Chordata; class Mammalia; order Primates; family Cercopithecidae; genus Rhinopithecus; species Rhinopithecus roxellana. The sequence goes on along the minus strand of NC_044549.1, from coordinate 186,495,694 downwards.
AAGTAGCAATTTTTTTGTTGTTGTTTATGGGACTGAACTGAATGAAGTTTACTGAGGTTGTTAGCAAGTTCTGACACAAGAATATAAAGCTATATGATATCAAAGGCTCAATTAGCAAAGTTAAAGATAGTAAGAGATTGTATTTCTAAGCTCCTGCATCCTCATGGAGGCCTGTTTTCTTTAGAGGCTTTAGTTCATAATCATCAGCATATGGACCTTAACCTACCAGCTTGTTGTTTACTTTCATCATCTCCCTTTCTCTTAATGTGTTCTGCCTATACAAATGCAGTACATTCATTTGTCCAGTCCGTCTAGAGTCTGTGTAGGCTAAGTGCCATCCTGAGTGCTTTCTATTCCACAACTCCCAACCCTAATATTTCCAGTTTTTCCTCTCCATTCTTCTTAATTAAGCAGAAATGAGGGGTCCCTAACATTACCAAATGAACGCATTCCCAACATCTGAAACCATGCCATGTTTTTATAGACAAGAGCAAACAAAAACCCTTCCAACCCAAATTTTCTAATTCTCTTAATAGTTTTACAAAAAGGACATGAAGGAGGTAACTGATGGCAATAGAGGAAATGCCACCTAAAGAGAACACAATAAAATGGAACAATGTCTAAAGAAAAAGATTCTCACTCTGGTTTTAGTAAGTAAACATACCTGTGCTAGATAAGGAAAAAAAGATGTTAATAAATTCTATTCAATTGTTGCTATAAAGGAATGCTAGTAGATCACTTCTATGAAGAATTAAAATCAAAAGGATTAATTAACAGGATTAAGGAATCAATTTCAGATGACAACATTCAGCCATCTAGATGAAACTTCTTTCAGTTCCCAGAGTGCAGTTATTCTTTCTCTGTCATCTCCTTATCCCCTCCCTCATACTTTGCTCTGGCTAGCTTTACTCATCCTTCAGGTCTGAGTGTCACTTCCTCCAGGAAGCATGCCCTGAAACCCCCAGGTCAGGGTTAGGTGTCCCTCCTAGTTGCCCTCTATCATAATACAATCATGACTTTGTTAAGATAAAAGTCTATCTCCTCTTGAGAGGCAAGAAAGCCAATCTCACCTGGAAATATCGGAGAAGTTACTGTCAGCAGATCATTCATTACAGTGATTCTAGATATCCATTATTTTTGTAAAATGCAAATTCACAGCTATCGTCCAAGATGGGAACACAATACTATCCCAGATTTCTATATTACTTCAAATTTACAAAGCATTCCATATCCACTACTTAATTTCATCTTCATCGTAACCTTGAGTAATATTAACTCCATTTTACAGAGGAGAAAGCTACAACTCAGGATTGGGGTTTTTCAGAACCCAATATTAAATGACAGAGACAGTCTCAACCCATGTCTTTCATGCCAACTGTTTTTTCCATTACCACCAGGACATCAGGCATTGACAACGAACCAATGGAAAAGACAAATGAATTCAGTAAATTCATTTTCTTTTTCCTTCTGTGTTTTAATGTTACATTTTTTTTTTTTTTTTTTTTTTCTGAGACGGAGTCTTGCTCTGTCGCCCAGGCTGGAGTGCAGTGGCCGGATCTCAGCTCACTGCAAGCTCCGCCTCCCGAGTTCACGCCATTCTCCTGCCTCAGCCTCCCGAGTAGGTGGGACTACAGGCGCCCGCCACCTCCCCCGGCTAGTTTTTTATATATTTTTTTTAGTAGAGATGGGGTTTCACTGTGTTAGCCAGGATGGTCTTGATCTCCTGACCTCGTGATCCACCCGTCTCGGCCTCCCAAAGTGCTGGGATTACAGGCTTGAGCCACCGCGCCCGGCCTAATGTTACATTTTTATACAAAACAAAAGTGTTTCTAACTTTTAGTCAGACACCCTTTTCCCAGCAGACCAAAAGAATGTCATCTCATGCCCACCAACTTTTAATGTTGGGGAAAATGCTCTACTTACTTCTACTGAAATTCAACAACTAGTTTTTGAGCTCAGCATTGTGCTAGTCTCTATGAAGCATATGAAAGTATCACACAGTGGGATGCCTGGTCTGAGGAGTTCACAATATCCTTGGAGTGGCAAAAACAACACTGTCAATATAAGTCAGTACTAAATTATAAACTGAGTGTTTATAACGTCAAGAAAAGTAGATGCTCAATAAGCTTAAAAGGTTTTGAGCAATGGTTAAGAACTAAGATAAACCTTAGAAAATAGAACTTGGATAAGCAGATGAGAGGGCAAAAGGAGAAATCGTTCATACAAGACCATATTGGAAATGAAAATGGCATGTTCCTGGGGCACTACAAGGAGCCTGAATTGAAAAACAAGTTCGCTTTAGGGTGGCATGGAACATAAAGTTAGAAAAGTGATAGGGAGATGAGACAAACTAAAGGGAGATGGATTAAGGAGCAATCATATTTCTGATCACAGAAGGGACATGAAGGAAGCAGTGAATAAGGAAAATAAGCTGAATGTGAAATGGATTGGAAGGCTTATAATACTAGTTAAGAGGGACAATTAAGTGGCTGATGCCCCCCTTGTCATCTCCAGACCTCCTATTTTTATCTTTAAATAGCATTCACCAGGTAAACTATCATGGATGGTCTCTTTAGTTATTTGACTATCTCATTAGATTTTTGGACCCTCCAGAGCACTGACTACATTATTCACCTTTATATACCCCCATACTAGCACAATGCTTGGTACTAGGCAGGCAGTCAATAAATGTTTGTTGAAGGAATTAATCAATCCATCTAGGTATCTAGTTATACAAAACTGATTAGTGGAGCAGCCAACGGAATCATTAATACAAAGGTCATTTTGAGGAAGCAGTTAACAAGATGATTTAATAGGTACAAAAATGTGTTACGTGACATGTCTTGAGTGACTACTTCATGTCTGGGCACATGGGTGCAGGAAACAACAGAAAGCTTAGAGAAGAAATCTCTTAACAAGACAAGGATTGATTCTGACTTTGTACACACTGAATTATCTTTGAGGTGAGATAAGAATAAATAAGCCTTGGGGATATCCCATTTTTTGGGAGTGGGAGAAAAGAAGTCAATATTAAGATGTTACAAACATGCACTTGTTGAGAAAGATTTTCAGCTAAAATCTGCCTAGAATCTTAAATTTGCATGCTAATAAATGGACTTGATAAGCTGCCACATTTACATGGAGGTTAAACTTTCTACCTTCTTTGCTCTCAAAGAGATTTTTAGTGTGGCAGAGAAAAAGGACTTGAATATTAAAATGTACAGTGCCTACCACAGCATATGTCTAAATTAGAGCATTATAAGGGTGATGAAAACCAAGAGAAAAAGCGCTGTAAGTTGCTATTAAAATTACAGAAAAAGTAAAAAAAAAAAAAAAAAAAAAGGATCTAGACCTGCTGGAAAAACAATTTCAATCAAGTATAAATACATTTATTTCTAAACAGTCAAAAGTAGCATACATTTTAACTGAAAGCCTAATATCACCTAAAAACAAAATTATCTTTAAAAGTATTGAAGACTGGAGACCCAAGCTAAAAATCAATTACAGTCATGCTTTGCTTAACGACGAGGACATGTTGTTTGATGACGGGGATATGTTCCGAGAAATGCATCATTAGGCAACTTTGTCCTTGTGTGAACATCATAGGGTATACTTACACCAACTAGATGGTATAGCCTACTACACACTTAGACTATATGGTATAGTTTATTGCTCGTAGGCTGCAAACATGTACATGTTACCGTACTGAATAATACAGGCAATTGTAACACAATGGTAGGTAATGTGTATCTAAGCATATTTAAATACAAAAATACAGTATTATATTCTTACCGGGTCACTGACTTATAACTGTCTTTAACTGAAACATCATTGCGTAGTGCATGACTATATTTTCATTTTGAACCAGTATTACTTTTCATGTACCTGAAGCAGCTCTTTTCTGCTTCATATTTGGAACACTCTATATTTATTTCTGGTCTAACTAGTATAAAGTAGCCCAAAACCACACTGGATATGGAAAACTATAATCTGAGTATGAAGTTTAATCTACTTATGAAAACTCGCTGTTTATAAAACATTCATTTGTAAAATAAAAAAAAAACACATATTTGTGGGTAACTAGAATAAGGGCAACACGGTAAACAACTTACATTATTTGGACTGTGAGAATCACAAACATACACACTGCTCTGTCCCTATAATTGTAATTATCATGACATTTTTTGGAGAATTAACATCCAGACATCCAAGTATAGTAACCTTTCTATTATCATACATGGTTAAGGAATGAGGTATATTCATATTCCAACTAAAGTTATATGACAATTAATTCCATTGTCATTACTGAATTGCCAATTTTAGGAATTAGCTAATGAGGATCTATTATTCAAATTAAAGTTATTTTTATCATAAGACTTTGATTCAAGAGGCACTTGGAAAATTTATAGCAAAATTCAGCTCAGATCAACTTAGGCATTTACTGAATATCAACTACATGTATAAACTGAAAAAACAGAATTGAGTGTAATTTAGTTCATTCTTACAAACAAATTACTCTGTGATGTAGATTTTTGGAATATATGTAGTTTCAGATACAGTTCTGATCTGTATAAAACCATGAAAAGCAGCACTTTGGAAGGCTGAGGCAGGCAGATCACAAGGTCAGGAGTTCAAGACCAGCTTGGCCAACATAATGAACCCTACCTCTACTAAAAAAAAAAAAAAAAAAAATTAGCCAGACATGGTAGCGTGCACCTGTAATCCCAGCTACTCAGGAGGCTGAAGCAGGAGAACCGCTTGAACCTGGGAGGCAGAGGTTGCAGTGAGCCGAGATTGCACCACTGCACTCCAGCCTGGGTGACAGAGCAAGACTCCATCTCAAAAAAAAAAAAAAATTAAAAAACACCATGAAAAGTTTACTGTAAATATTTAATCTTCTCTCCATAGCATTTTATGGTTTCTTAATGACAAGTGAATACATAATTTTGAAAATTAAAGGCTGGCTCCAAAATTAGGATATTTAATGTATTTAACTCTGTTTTATCAATATATGATTACAAATCACCTTACATTCTCCAAAAATGAAGAGTAAAATCTACCAAAATATTTTGGTAGATATTAACACTTTAAATATAATTAATCATTCCAAAGAACATAAAAAATGTGTCAGAACAGTATGGAACAATATGGCAGCATACCGTTAAGTGCTTTATACATTTGAAAAGATATATACGCCGGGCACGGTGGCTCATGCTTATAATCTCAGCACTTTGGGAGGCCGAGGCGGGTGGATCATGAGGTCAGGAGATCGAGACCATCCTGGTTAACACAGCAAAACCCCGTCTCTACTAAAAATACAAAAACTTAGCTGAGCGTGGTGGCACGTGCATGCAGTCCCACCTACTCAGGAGGCTGAGGCAGGAGAATCACTTGAACACAGGAGGCAGAGGTTGCATTGAGTCGAGACCACGCCACTGCACTCTAGCCTGAGTGACAGAGTGAGACTGTCTCAAAAAAAAAAAGAAAAGAAAAGATATATACACATATGCATACAAATATATAGTACTGATGTTCAAAGTTAGTATCACATAGACATATGTATACAAACAGCTTATCTGTCTGCAAGAAAAGATTACATCAATTTGATTTAATCATTCCTGGATAATCCTGCCTACCGAATTCTCTGACCAAATTCTGTCTCAGAATATATAGTTTTAAACAAGTAAGATGCAGATCACTCTATCACATTTGGTATTAAGGTCACTTTCGTGTATGTTTACCCATAACCCTCAAAAATAACTGATTAAGCCTGGGGGGCACAGTAATCCCAACACTTTGAGAGGCTGAGGTGGGAGGATCACTTGAGGTCAGGAGTTCGAGAACAGCCCCGCCTGGCTAACAGGGCGAAACCCTGTCTCCACTAAAAATACAAAAATTAGTTGTGCATGGTGGTGGGCACCTGTAATCCCAGCTACTCAGGAAGCTGAGGCAGAATTGCTTGAACCCAGGAGGCAGAGGTTGCAGTGAGTTCAGATCACGTTGCTGCACTCCAGCCTGGGTGACAGAGCGAGACTCCATCTCAAAACAAAACAAAACAAACTGATTAAATGTATTAGAAGGAGAAAATTTTTAAATGATTTTTTTGGAATACTTACTTTCAATTATTCTAAAACTTAACCCTTTAACTTAAAAGTTCTCAAAACCCAAAGGCTTCATTTTACGGAATTATGAATTCATTTTATCTTTAGCTCACCCAAGAAAATGGAACCTGCCTACATTCTACTGAAACCAAAGATACAAAATTTCCTGGAGCTAAGAGAATTAAATAATCATTACCAAAATAAACTCATATCAGTACATTAAAATGCTTCAGAAGACACTTTAGAAGTGGATTCTTGGTGGGGGAAAAAAAAAAAAAAATCACATGACTCTGCAGGTTCCACAAGTGCCTGACTGAATTCACCAGAGGTCTAGTCAAGCTTTCTAATTCTATTAAACTCTGAAACTACAAACTAGCTACACTGGCTTATATCAACTTTTGCTCTTCAACATAGCAATATCAACAAAGGGCCATGTAGAGATATCTGCTAACCTTTTTTTTTTTTTAAAACAAAACAAAAACAACTCTGTCACACAGGCTGGAGTGCAGTGGCATAATCTCGGCTCACTGCAACAACCTCCACCTCCTGGGCTCAAGGGATCCTCCTACTTCAGCCTCGCAAGTAGTGGGAACTACAGGCACGTACGTACCACCATGCCCGGCCAATTTTTTAATTTTTATTTTTGTAGAGATGGGTTTCACCATGTTGTCCAAGCTGGAACTCCTGGGTTCAAGTGATCCACCCACCTTGGCCTCCCCACAGTACTGGGATTACAGGCATGGGCCACCATGCCTGGCCTCTGTTAATCTTTTCACTGAAATTCACTAACATGAAAACCTGATCAAGTGCTCTAATTTTGTTATGTTAAAAAAAAAAAGTGTTTAAGTAGCTTTCACTCATGATTTACAAAATCATATGAACAGTTATTCTTCTTCTTCAAGTAAGAGATTTTACATGGTGGAACCAATACTATAATAACTTCACCAAAAAAGGTCCTGCAATTTTTTAAGTCACATGCAGATCTCCATATTACAGGAAGCTCAGAATTTGCAATGCAGGGTAGTTTAACTGACATACCTACTCTCTGTTGTAGTTGCAAAGGCTACAGTTTATGACCTACGCAGTGACTTTCCTCTTCTTTCAGCTCGTATCTTACTCCTTACTTAATGATCATCTATTCAGTTATGCACATGGAATTTTGCTCTTTTAGAGAAAAGAACCTGATTTTGTATTCAAACCTTTTACACAACAGGACCATTCAAGTTTATGCTAACTATTGTGCTACTATCAAAGTTATCTCTAGGTAATTCAGCATTCTTCAACAATTGAAAATTAAGCAGTTCTGATGCTTAATGTTATTTTTCAACAAGGCATACTCACTGACTGGGTAAAATGGTCCACTGTGATGTGAGCTATCTACAAAGAAGTTCCCCATATTTTTGGGTAGAGCTATAGCTCTAACTCAGCTAGCAGATTAGCTGTAGACTATGATGAAGAATCATTATTCATCTTTAATCTGATTTTGCTTTACCTGCTAGTATGTTATACATGTTCACAATCTTATCTGTCTTCAAGATAGGGTCTCACTGTGTTGCCCAGGCAGGATTTGAACTCCTAGGCTCAAGCAATCTTCCTGACTCAGCCTCCCAAGCAACTGTTACTACACATGCCTTCCACCATGCCTCGTATATGTTCATAACATTTACTGAGAAAAATCAAACTTAATAGAGGCAGTAAAATAAAACTCTAGTTAGCTTGTAGTCAAAGCTACAATTTTTGTCAATTATTTTATGTCCCTTCAATTAAATATTTTGGACTTAATGATATTTCAGCCTCTACCTTTTCCTTCCCTAAAATTAATAGGCTACCTTTGGTTGTTTATACTCTGTGCCCATCTTTCTACCTACCAATTTTGGTCTAGTAATGGTCTCTGTATGACTTGATGATGACTGTGAGGTATATAAAAATCAAAAAATTGGTCAACTCTCTTTTCCTAAATATCATTTTCATTCCCTTTTTCTATACATATTGTATTAAACAAGATTACTTTGGTTGGGCACAGTGGCTCACGTCTGTAATCCCAGTACTTTGGGAGGCCGTGGCAGGTGGATCACCTGAGGTCGAGAGTTTGAGACCAGCCTGACCAATATGGAGAAACCTCGTCTCCACTAAAAATACAAAATTAGCCAAGCGTGGTGGTGGGCGCCTGTAATCCCAGCTACTCGGAAGGCTGAGGCAGGACAATCACTTGAACTCTGGAAGTGGAGGTTGCAGCAAGCCGAGATCGCGCCATTGCACCCCAGCCTGGGCAACAAGAGTGAAACTCCGCTTCAAAAAAAAAAAAAAAAAAATTAAAGACAGATAATGTTGAAAATAATTCACTTTTCATTCTCTTGACCACGTACAATTAATTTTCAGACACTGACAAAGTTCAAGAAAGAAGTCATGAAGAATAAATATTTCTATCTGGAGAAAAGGAAGCTTTATCAAATCACACTACACATATCTCCATAAGATCAGTATTACTCTGAAATAAAGTGAAAAAATATTGGGTGATCTGTCCCCTTCAAACTATAAACAGATTTTAGTATTTTAGTAGCAATCACGTTTACTAGAATGTGTTATCAGTCACATTCTCCTGTCTGAGTCAGGAATTTTAGTCCCCCTCTCTCTTCTACTTTAGTTTGAACTGTCTCCTCTGTTTTTTTCCCCCTTTCTCTTCTTTGAGGAGAATTATCTTTTTTAAGTTGTTTTAAATTGGGGCCAATAACAACTAACCACCTAAGTGCCAACTGATCCACATTGTATCAGACATTGAATTTTATAATTCTGATTTAATTCTCACATGAACCTGGCAATATAGGCAGTGTTATCTTATCTTTACAGATGATAAAATTGAGGCTCAATGAAATTACAAAACTTGTCCAAGCAAACAGCTAGAAAGGGACCATACTAGAAAATGTCGGAATCAGGAATTCAACCCACTGTTGTCCAACTCCAAAGCCCATGCTCTTTCTACTCTACCATTCCTTCACACAAACATTTCTTTATGCCTAGCTGACAGCTAATTAGGTCTCAGACTGGTAGTTTTTCAAAAGACACTAAGGCTATCAAACTACATTTTAGCTGCTTGGTCATAATTCTATCTTTCCCACTTTTATCGTTTCGTATTTTATCAATTTTTGAAAAACTACAGTGTTCTTTGGTAAGTAAAAAATTTCTCAAAGTGACAACATTCGAATCAGCTACTCCTATCAAATAGAGAATTCTACAAGTCTATCACACAGAATCCTTGATTACTAAACTTAGCTTTCCCCTAAACATGGTAGCAGTGATGTCAGCTTTTAATACCATTTATTGAACACTTAATAAGTCTAACATTTTCAACCATTTATTGAGAAATTTTAAGTAATATTTAGAATTATTTATACACAGAGCTATCTGGTTGCATGTGGAGAGTATCTGTCTAAGGAAGAGTGTTAAGTTAAACCTGTCCCCTTGACTAACTTGTGTGTGTAGGTACAACCCAAACTGATTTATTTAATAGATGGATTTAATAAACCATTCTTCCTGGTAATAATTAAACTAGTCTAAAAAGGAGTGATTAAATAATTATAAACTCTCCTGCCTAAGGGGACAAAGACAAAGTTAACATAATGAGAACACTAGAAATGCCACCGTTTTTTGTAAACTGAGAGGCCGTGAAAGTAAAGTGTCAAGTATCTTGGGTGGATCCTAACCAGCTTCTCACCTTCCCTTGCAGCTCAATTTGAATAGCCAAGCAGTTTTACAGCACTGTTATCTTACCTCCCTTTATAAATTCACAACTCCAAAGCCTACAATGCCTTTGGGGAGAGAGGCTTTAAGAACTGCAGTCTGAAGAAACTTGTATAAACAAAGCATCCTAGCCTTGCCATGGCTGAGCACAAGTTAAAGTACTATTTGGCTGACAATGCTTATGGGATTAGAGAAAAAGAATGAGGCCTCCCTCACTGGCGCCCTCACCATTACCCAAATGTATCTTGACCCTTTTTTGTGTCTTTCTTCCCACAGACACAGTTCAGGCCTGTGGATCCTTCACATTTCCCAACTCCACGATGAGCCTTAGTCTAGACCTTCCTTCTTAGAACTAATGTGCTAAGAGTATGATAACCTGAAACTCAAATGAAAGGGAATAAATGTGAAACCTTATCCTATTTGCTTCTCTTAATTTTTTAAGAGCATAATTACCTCTGGTATGTGGCTTAAAAATGTTTCCTCTCATTAAACATGAAATTTTGGAGAAAAAAAGGCATTAAGGTTATTAAGAGTTTAAATTTTCTGACAGCTTTCTAAATTCTAAATTTAAAACATCATCAGGAGACTCAATCTTGGTGACAGTTAATGAGTTAACCAAAAACAAAACAAAAAACCCTACTGGTCTATTCTTTCACTGCGTTCCAATTACGAAAGACCATCAATCTTATTCTCCTGCTTTTGTGGATATTAAAGAAGCAAAAGCATTCTCCAAAGAAAACATTTTTTTTAATGTGAAACAAGCATTCTACAAAAAAATGAAGCTAACCATGTCAGTTAACAACTATTCAAAAGACAATTCTTTACAGTAAAATATTAAACGTCATGAATGTCAAGCAGTCTTTCTAGCAAGAAGCCAAATGAAAGAAAAACGGTATAACCCTGTATTTTCAAAATTAAAATATTTGGCAGATTAAAACATGAAAACAAACAACTTTTTGATAGACTCTTAAATACATACTACTTACATGACACCTTGTAGAACTTTCTGGGGATCAGGGTCAAATAGCCTGTCAACATAGTGGCGACTGCTAGCTGTTACTTCCTAGAAAGTGGGGGGAAAAATTATGACATCTGAAGCCATGCAAATCACAAATTCACAGCATCACCCACAATATCAAGTGACTAGATAATGTAACTTAAGGTAGATGCATTAAAATTTATATTAAATACTTAGTTTTGTCTCCTTATGATAAGGGATACTTAAGCAGGTGACTTTTCTCTCTCAGGTATCAAAATAATGGGAAACTGTAGTGTTTAGTTCAAGATGTCAAAGATCAATATTTTTCTTCTTAGAATGCCCAATTTCAAAAGTAAGAATGTCCATGGTATACATTTTACTATGTCTTAAAACTAGCAGGAGAGCTTGGAAAATCAACATAATTACAAAGCACATAACTTTGTTCATTCAAAAGAATCATCAGGAAGATATTAAGTATATTTTTGTAAATTTATTAGTCTGAAAAAAAGCTCATGACAAAGATAAACAGTAAGACAGAGAAGAAAGAAGACACCTAGTTCTCACTAAACACATAGCTAGACAGTGGGACCTTTGTGGTGAGCCCTGAAGTTTTGCCAACAGAAGACCTAGGCATATATGTTAGCATATATACTTAGCAGCAAGCTAAGTTTCCTCACTAACTGCTGGGTGTCACATACATATGATTAACAGGAATATTACTTCTGTAATTTAGTACACACTAAAGGACAAAATCTGGCTCTCAGCCAGGGAAGTGAGGACTTCATGAAATAGTCTGTAAGGGGTAGTCTAGGTACAAGAGGAAATCCTTAGACTAACATAGAGGAGCTTCACTGCTGGAGGCAGAAGTAAAAATAAATAAAGGAGTTATCACACTTTCTGTGAAGGAAAACAATTAAGAATTAGAGTGATCTGTAGGCCACCCAAGCTGTCTCAACTGAACTGGATAAGGGTGGGTAGAATTAGAAAGAGTACAAAGGGAAGACACTTACCTCCTTTTCATTTGTATTGTGGAGTTTTTCTATTGTGTTATTTCTTGTAATACTTATTTTGGAGGGTCACTTTTTTAATATTTAATTTTTGATGCTTAACATTATTTAAAACAAAGAACCCATATTTAAGAACCAGAGAAAAAGTTTTGTCCCCTGCTTCTTTTTTCTGATGTCTGCTGAAATATCTTTATATACTCCCCCACTGTTAGCAATAAGTTATTATAGGGAGGAAGAAATAACTTTTCCAATTTACTCAGAACTCCAAATCAGTAAAAGAGTTAATTACCAAGATACAGTGCCAGCTTAAACTTTTGAGCCACCAAAAGTAACTCTGGACAACTACACAAACTGTAGTTTTCTGATAATATAGTTAACCAAGTCAACACATACTTTCTTCCCCCCTCCACCGAGAGGCAGTCTTGCTCTGTTGCCCAGGCTAGAGTGCAGCGGCACGATCTTGGCTCACTTGCAACCTTCACCTCTCCGGTTCAAGCAATTCTCCTGCCTCAGCCTCCTGATTAGCCGGGATTACAGGCATGCACCACCACACCCGGCTAATTTTTGTATTTTTAGTAGAGATGGGGTTTCACCATGTTGGCCAGGCTGGTCTCGAAGTCCTGACCTCATGATCCGCCCTTCTCGGCCTCCCAAAGTGCTGGGATTACAGGCGTGAGCCACTGTGCCCAGCCAACACATATTTTCATATTCTGAATTTGCTACCAAAATATCCTCAAAGGCAACTCAAATACCTGCCTTTTTAAAAAAAAAAAAAAAAAAAAAAAAAAAAAAAAGAGAGAGAGAGAGATGCGGTCTTGCCCAGGCTCATCTCAAACTCCTGGGCTCAAGCTCCCATCTCAGCCTCCCAAGTAACTTAACTACAGGTGTCTGCCACTACATCCAGCTCAAATGCTTGCTTTTAGCATGTACTTCATTTATAAAGAACAAACAGTAGAAGCAAAGAGGCAAAAGTGATGAAAATTCTTGTGCCCACCGGGTACCATTAAAGCACCTGCTAACAGAATCTGTTTTCCTCAGAATAACAGAATCACAGTTAGAAGGACTCTCAACAATAATCTGCCCAATCCCTCAGTTTACAAATGGGGCATCTCATGATCTTTACTCATTTGTCAGATCATCAAATGTATAGTAAGGACACAAATAACTGTACAAACATATCAAGAAACAATATATGAAGAGCAAAAGCTAGAGAAGAACTGAAAAAAGCACTACTATAATACGAACAGGTAAGTTTTGCCACTCCATTTGAGTATATGTTTTCCTGGCTTTCTGACATAGTAAAAGTTCTAAGTATTTCAGACCCTCCTATCCAGAGACTGATTTTGATTTTACTGTTCTCTCTACCTTTACTCTCTATAGCTCCACATCTCTTACCTCTCAATGATGTGTATCTTAACATAAATTTCCCCCATTAATAGCAATTCTTTTGCTGCTCTGTGCCTGGTTCGTTCAATATAACATGCACCGAGGAAAGCATTAAAAATAAATTTATCTTTAATAAAGAAAAATTTAGTAAGGCACAGTCCCTGTTCTCAAGAACTCATATTCTCTTGTTACTATGCTTAAATGATGATTTTCCTATAAGGATATAAGAATTATAGTATACACGACACAAAAGCGGCACTGGGGAGGACGTCTGTAAACCAGGGGAATCAGGGAAGGCTTCTTTCAAGAACTGGCTTTGGAAAATGAGGAAGAGTGTACCAGGATGGACAAGGAAAGAAAGAATCAATGTCACAATTATTGCCATAGGGCATGCGAAGCCAACACAAGAAAACAATCAGCAAGTATACTAGTTGCTGGCACTGAAAAGAACAGAGGATACAGAGGCAACCACAGGACGTAAAACACAAAAAGCTAACCAATAGGTGGCCCGTAATTGGATATTTCACATTGCCTTTTGGTCAAAGTTACATGCTAGATGCCAAAGGTGTAAGAGGACATTAAGGCAGAGCTTCGCATTTAAGAAGCTTAATATCTGAAAGGGTTGTCATGTATACACAAAAATAATCATATAAGTTGCTCAGACAGCAAGCAAGCTGAAGGGATATGATCACTTATTCAACCTTATCTTACTCTACGCTTTTGTCTAACATATTCATTTATCTGTATAGGACAATTCTGATATTTCACTGCTTTCCCTTGTAGATCAGGTCACCTCTCCCCTCCCAGTCCTCTTCTCTCTTCTTTCAGAAGGCAGCCTAGAAATCTAAGAGGCAGGGAGAGAAGGCAATTTGTACAGATATTAAATGGGTTGGTAAGAGAAAGAACATCTAAAAAGGTGACATTTGAGCGAAGTCCTGAAGAAGGTGAAGGAGCAGACTGTGCACCCATCTGGGGTAGAGCTTTAAGGCAAAAAGAACAGCAAATTCAAATGCCCTAAAATGAGAAGTATTTGCCATAATCAAAGAATACGAGGCCATTACAGCTGGAGCAGAATGAGCAAAGGAGAGAGCAGCAGGAGATGAGGCAGAGAACAGGCGCCAGATGGTAAAGAGCTGTACTGTCCAGTAAGCCAGCCTCTAGTCTCATATGGCATTTGAAATTTGAAATATGGCTAGGAAGTGAATTTTGTTTATATTTTAAACTTTAATTAAAATTAAGAAACCAATACTGGATTCAGTTATTTTAAAACTTTTAAGAATGATTTGGAACTACTTGGGTATATGAGTCTACATTTTCAACTATAAACTTTATGACACCTAAATATGAATCCAGTATTTCCAATAAAAATTTAGCATCCAAATTGCATAAACTACACATCAGATGTTGAAGACTTGCTGTTTTTGAAACAAATTTCATTAATAACTTATTACACAGATATGTTAAAATAATATTTTGCTTTACTGGTTTAAATAACATTAAAATCAACTTCACTTGTTTCCTTTTTACTTTAGATAGCTTCGCTGCTAGAAAATTTTAAATTACATATGTGGCTTGCATTTTTCTATGGGATAGCACTGGTATAGAACTTTGTTGGTCATTGTTAGGATTTTGGTCCTATTTTATGGTCCAAGTTGGGAAGCCACTAGAAGGTTTAGGGAAATAGACACATGATCTGTCTTATGTGTGTACTTATCTTATGTTTTGTTTGTTTTATTTTTAGTAGAGATAAGGTCTCAACTTTGTTACCCAGGCTGATATCAAATTCCTGACCTCAAGCGATCCTCCCACCTCAGCCTCCCAAAATGCTGGGATTACAGGCATGAGCCACAATGCCTGGCCCTGACTTATGTTTTTAAAGAATCACTCTGGTTGCAATTTAGGAACAGACACGTGTGGAGAAGCGGAAGGGATATAAGACAAAAGTAGGGAGACTAGGAAGGAGGTTATTTCCATCATCAGAAATGCTATTATTTCACAGATGATCGTAGCATGGACTAGACCAAACACTGTGAAAGATGTATTCAGATTCCAGATAAGTGCTGAAGTTATAAAATGGATAAGCTGTTAGACTCGATGTAGGGTATAAGAGAAGAAAGGAGGCAAGGGTAACACTTATTTCCCAGAGCACATAAAAAGACTGAGTTGCCGCCGGGTATGGTGGCTCACGCCTGTAATCCCAGCACTTTAGGAGGCCGAGGCGGGCAGATCAAGAGGTCAGGAGATCAAGATCAGCCTGGCCAAGATGGTGAAACTCCGTCTCTACTAAAAAAAGACAAAAATTAGCCAGGCATGGTGGCGCATACCTGTAGTCCCGGCTACTCGGAAGGCTGAAGCAGGAGAATCACTTGAACTCAGGAGGTGGAGGTTGCAGTGGGCCAAGATCATGCCACTGCACTCCAGCCTGGGTGACAGAGTGAGACTTCATCTCAAAAAAAAAAAAAAAAGAGAGACTGAGTTGCCAGTTAATGAAATGAGGAAGACTGTAGGAGGTTTGGATTTGAGTGGGAAGATCAAAAGTTCAGTTGTGGACATGTTAGGATTGAGAATCATATTAGAAACCCAAGTAAAGATGTCAAGTTGGCAGTGGATATGTAAGCCTAGAGTTTAGGAAAAAGTTATGGGCTAGATGTGTAAATCAGAAGTTGTCGGCATATAATGAAATTAATTAACTAAGGGAGTGATCCTGGATACCACAAGACCTGAAGACTCTGCTCCGGAGTAGTCAAACAAGCAGCCAGTATAGAGTGAAGAAATCCAGGATGTCAAATCAAGGGGATATTTCAAAAGCGGACTAATCAACTATGTCAAATCCTAGTGATGTGTAGCTAAGATGATATTAAGATCTAACCTTTCAATTTAGGAACATGGAGGTGTTCACTGATCTTGACAACAGCAGTACAGTGGGGCCAAAGACTGCATGGAGAGGGTTTACAAGAGAATGAGAAAAGAAGAACCAGAAAAATTAAGTACAGTGAAAAGCCTTCTTTCAAGCCTTCTTTCAAGGCTTTTCACTGTAAAGGGAAGCAAAGAAATATAGTAGCTAGATGGAGAAGCAGATTCAGGAGAGAGTCTATTTTTTTAAGACAGAATAAATTAGAGCATGCTTATTCACTGATGAAAATGTTTTAATAGAGAAGAAAATTTGATGCTGCATGAGGAGGGGGAGAACTGTAACAATGTTCATGAATAACTGAGGGAGAATGGGATTTACCAGTCAAGTAGAGCATTTGTAAGTACAATAACAAGAGGGAATTATACAGCCAGGTGTAGTGGCGGGTGACTGTAATCCCAGCTACTCAGGAGGCTGAGGCACAACAATCACTTGAACCAAAAAGGCGGAGGTTGCAATGAGCCAAGATCATGCCACTGCACTCCAGCCTGGGTGGATATGGTGGTGAGAGTTTGTGAAAGTTCTCTTCAGATGACTTCTATTTTTGGAAAGTAAAAATAGAGGAAGAAATGTGAGTGGTTTGAAGAAAGAGGAGAAGGAATGAGACACTGAATGGGCCAGGAAAATGTACCAGGACTGCCAGAGAGCAATAAGGGGCTTACTGAGGCTTGTGATTATAAATTTGACAGGAAACCCATCAGCATGGCTGTTTTTCTCCAGCTACAATTAAATGCACAGAAGCAGCCACGAATAAGAGAGCTGGGGAGACGTTTGAAGTAAATTTATTCAGGAAAACAAAAACAGCAACAGGTAATGAGTTGTACTCCATTGTGGAAAAGTATTATGTGGAAGCAGTTTTCCTTTTATTAAGGTGACTATCTGTGATAGGCCCCAATGATCTCCACCTCCTGATATTCACGCCCTCATGCAATCCCTCGCCTTGAGTGAGGACTGGATCTAGTAAGTAGGTTCTAGCAAATGCAGTGCAGCAGAGGTAACAAGATGCCATTTCAGAAACTTCCAAGTTCTCCCTGCCCCCTCCCTTTTTCTCTAACAGAAACTAGTTGTCAGGCTGTGGAGTTGCCCTGTGGAGAGGCCCACATGGCATGGAACTAAAACCTGCCAACAACCACATGAGTGAGCTTAAAACTGAATTCTCTCTGAACTGAGCCTTCAGATGACACTGTGACTCCTGCTGACACCCTGACTGCAATCACATAAGAGATCTTGGGCCACAGGCACCAACTAGGCCACACTTGTATTACTAACCTACAGAAACTAAGATAATAAATGTTTTAAGCAGCTAAGTTTTGGGGCAATTTGTTACACAGCAATAGATAACTTATAGGCCTTTAAATTTATCATCCAAATCAGGATAATTTTAAGAGTGAAAGAGGGCATCATTAATAACTCTCACAGAATAAGACGCATAAAATGAGATTGTTGGAGACAAATTAAGCTGTATAATCCCACCTTTTGTTTGTCTTTAATAGTGCAAAAGACGGGCATGGTGGCTCACGCCTGTAATCCCAGCACTTTGGGAGGCCGAGACGAGCGGACCATGAGGTCAGGAGATCGAGACCATCCTGGCTAATACAGTGAAACCCAGTCTCTACTAAGAATACAAAAATTAGCCGGGCATTGTGGCAGGCGCCTATAGGCCCAGTTACTGGACGGAGACTATAGGCAGGAGAATGGCGTGAACCTGGGAGGCGGAGCTTGCAGTGAGCAGAGATTGCGCCACTGCACTCCAGCCTGGGTGACAGAGCGAGACTCCATCTCAAAAAAATAAAATAAAATAAAATAAAATAAAATAGCAAAAGAAAAGTGGAAAAACTTACAGATAGCTCAGGAAACTAGTCAGATGTCCTAAAAAGGCAAACTAGAACAGGTTCTGATTGTCCCTCTGAATAAACTACCCATGACTACAGTGAATTTAAACCATTGCCTTTTGAAAAAAATTTATTCAGGAAGGGTTTAAACCGCAGACTCGTCATGAATAGGATTTAACTCAAAAAATAGGAAAAATAAGTGTTCAACTCAAGTTTTAGGGTAAAACTATTAGTTTATTAGACAATGAAGAATAAAAATTTGAAGACTAATAGGAAAATACCAACCTTATTTCAATAAAGTCTTGCTCTGTGTATATTTTATTAAAATATAGTGTTCTTTATTTCTAACATACTCAGACATCATGTAATAGAAAGAACAAATAAGTTGGCATTTGAAGACTTAGGTATGAATTTTAGTTTTACCACTCACTAGCTGTGCAACTTTGGAAAAAGGTGAAATTTGAGACTGCTTCTTCAATTATTAAATGGTGATGTTATCACATGTCTCAGAGTGTGCCTCAAATGAGGTATCACACAGAAAACCCCTTGTAAATTGTAAAAGTATCCTGAAATACCGATTTTCAGGGTAATTCTATTTCTGTACAAAGAGGGTAATTTGCTTTGACAAGTGTACTAATAGTCCTCTTAGTTATTCACATTCATGGTTAAAGCTAAATTATTCAAAGATACCCATCCTCAACTGATAGCAGCTTACTCTCAAACTAAGCTAAATACTTAGCAAAAACCAAATATACTTGTTTAGTATGTTCTAGTTCATTTTCATATCTACTTATTCATTTAATTCATTTGCTGTTTAGAAATTAAAACAGCATTACAATTCCCAAGGAGGTATTCTGACCCTAGACAAAATAAATGTTTAAACCAGTGGTTTCTAATCAAAATTTAATATGTCAACCCACAAACTACTAGGAACTTCAAGATAAACTGTTCATAATTCGGCATTGTGAGAGAAAATCCTGGTTTGGGAAGAGATGAAAGAAACAAACACAAAAATAGGATGTTTGAACTCTACAAACATTTGATTTTAAATGAAACTCCAATTGTATCATTAATTTACCAGGAATTATGCCATGTTCTGATTGTAAATGGAGTTCCTTACCCTCAGGGTTTTGTAGTACAGAAAGGAAACACCATGTAAACAAGCAAGTCACAAGTATAACCACACGAAAGTGATTTAGTGTAATCATAAAAGTAAACACAATGTAAAAAGAAAATTGAAGATATCGTTGAAGTTAGGGACAAGATGGAAAATAATCTCTGAGAAGTAAGGATGAGTAATCTGAAAGACTAATATTAATCTGCCAGGTGAAACAGGGAGGGGGGAGGTCGGGCGCAGTGGCTCACGCCTGTAATCCCAGCACTTTGGGAGACTGAGGCCAGGGCCGATAGTGAGGTCAGCGAAACACTGTCTCTACTAAAAATACAAAAATTAGCTGGGTGTGGTGGCATGTGTCTGTAATGCCAGCTACTTGGGAGGCTGAGGCAGGAGAATCGCTTGAACCCAGGAGGCGGAGGTTGCAGTGAGCCAAGAGTGCGCCACTGCACTCCAGCCTGGCGACAGAGCAAGACTTGGTCTTAGGGAAAAAAAAAAAAAAAAAAAAAAAGGAGTGGGAAAAGACAAGGATTCTAGGTAGAGAGCACAACACATGCAAGAGCTCTAAAGCAAAAAGGTATTTGAGAAAATGTAATTTAGTATTATGATGATATAGTATACAGTTGAGAACACAAAATAATGCTGAAGTATATTTTTTAACTGAGTTGGTCAACAAATATTTAAACAGCTACGCAGGTACTATTCTAGGCAACTAACATTTAAAAAAAAAGAAAAAAAAAAAAAAAAAAAAAAAAGGCCGGGCATGGCTCATGCCTGTAATCCTAGCACTTTGGTAGGCTGAGGTGGGTGGATTACCTGAGGTCAGGAGTTCAAGACCAGCCTGGCCAACATGATGAAAGCCAGTCTCTACTAAAAATACAAAATTAGCTGGGCATGGTGGTATGCACCTATAATCCCAGCTACTGGGGAAGCTGAGGCAGGAGAACCATTTGAACCCAGGAGGTAGAGGCTACAGTGAGCCGAGATCACGCCACTGCACTTCAGCCTAGGTAACAGCGGGAGACTCCATCTCAAAAAATAAACAAATAAATAAAAGCCCACTAAAGAGTGTACATTTCAACAAAGGGAGAAAGAGAAAAAGCAATAAACATAATAAATAAGTGATATCATATATTAAGGGCTAGATACAGCACGGAAAAAATGTTGAACAGCACATTTTGTTTCCAAGTCCTTATACTACACACTCACACACTGGAGGGGAGGTGGAAGTGGAGGTGAGAAAGGGAAGAGTGTATGCTAAGACACACACATCACTCAGAAAACCCCATGCTCTCAGCAGTTCTAATCAGGATCCATTTTGTAAGTCTGAAACATGATTTTGGCTGTCACAATGACAGCAAATGCTACTGATATACAGTGGGCAAAGACTAAAGATGCTAGATGTGCTGGGACAACAGGCATACATTCCCCAACTTTCCACTGTCCAGTCATGTAGGCAAAAAACCTAGAATTGAATTCCATTTTACATATAAACACAAAAGTATGTTTTGTACCATTTTAATGTACAATCGATTTTCCAAGAATGTAATTCATGTGAATAAAGAAAAGGTGGTATTTTGTCCTGGTAGGAATTTTACCAAAAGTCATTCACTTCAGAAAGTCACACAAAAACATCATTTATTGTATTTAAGTAAACATTACAACACATCTATATCATTCTGCAGTGTAACTGTACATTCACAACAAAACTATGTATATTTACGAATATACTGTTACTTTATTACTTCTGGTATAGTAGGACCTGAGTATTTACGAGTTTAAATAATATTATAAATTAGCTTCATGTCTTTCTCCTTTATTACAGTTGGGGCATTATGTCAACTTTTTAAAAGTTACATGTGAGTACAGTTAACTTATCTATGAATGCCACTTCAAGATAGTCAAAAAAGTGCCAAAAAATATCTATTACAAGCAGAGTGTGTGAGTCTGATAGGGTTAGGAAACCACAAACTGAAACAACTCAACCTTCTGGTCAACTGGGAGCCCCAGAACCTCTTTCTATCCCTAAAACAATGTGAAACCAAAATTTGATTTTCTGATACCTCCAAAACCCTCAGTTCAAAAAATACTTCCTTCTGTCACTGTGACAATTTACTAAATGCCAAATAAGTACACTGCTCAGATCAATCACAAATTCTCAATTATTCATTTTAAAGCCCAGTGACAATGTATTTGTACTTGTCCCTAGAGAGATTAGAACTGCCACAATCCAGAATATCAGACACCAGAACTTTAAAAGCAGTATTTTACTAAATTGTGCTTCAATTTCAAACAACATGACTTCCCCTTTGTTCTACATGCGTTCTCATGAAACCATGAAAGACACAAAACATTAAATACAACTGTCTAACTGCTGCCTGAAGAGTTCTGGTGATGTGTACTATTTCACTGCCAAAGTTAATTTCACTATTAGACAAAACTAATTGTTAGGCAATTCTTTCCTAATCTTGAGGGGAAAAAATCTGCCTCTACTTGGAACAAAAAAGGGTAACACTATCAACAAAGACATACCTTTGACTTGCAAACAGCTATCGTGTCCTTCTTAGGTATTCCAAAATTCCGGCATTCCAATTTCTCTCCAAAAGGAGAAAAAAAAGTAGAAAAAAATACCCAAATACTACCCAAAACCCAAGATTTTGATGTAGACTTTTTTGGTTTTATTTTGTTTTGCTCTTTGTATTCTGGCAAACTTCTAGCCCCATTAGAACTTGATGAGATTTAAAACATTCAATTCCTTTTAAAGACCCCTCGTGTACTGTTTTTGTAACCAACTTTATCCTTACTCATTATTTGTTATGTCAAGTTTCACTGCATCCTCCCTCCCAAGATTAATCAAAGCTCTGCATTTCTGTAGCCTCTAGTAACTTCGGAAAGTTTCTAAAATGTTATTTCACAGTGTATCTGGGCCTCATTAGTGTAGAATGTAACATACTATGGCAACTGAGATTCCTAGAATGGAATCTACTTTAATTTCACAAACACAATCATAAAAACACTAAAATATATAATTTTTAAATTTAATATACTTGTATAGCATAAGAGGTAAGCCTGAATTCTCAGTAAAGACCAAAAAACAGACTTCACATGTTAATTTATTAAAAATAAACAGTAAATTAATCACTGCTTATCAAATTTTAAAATAAAACTCTAAAATATAAGGGTATGTGGTCGGGCACAGTGGCTCATGCCTGTAATCCCAGCACTTTGGGAAGCCGAAGCAGGCAGATCACAAGGTCAGGAGACACAGATCACCCTGGCTAACACGGTGAAACCCCGTCTCTACTAAAAATACAAAAAATAAGCCGGTTGTGGTGGCGGGAGCCTGTAGTCCCAGCTACTTGAGAGGCTGAGGCAGGAGAATAGCTTGAACCTGGGAGGCAGAGGTTGCAGTGAGCTGAGATCATGCCACTGCACTCTAGCCTGGGTGACAAGAGCGAGAATCTGTCTCAAAATAATAATATTAATAATAATAATAATAAAGAATATACAAGGCTATACACACAATTTTGTTTTTAAGAAGTGCGAGTTTGGAGATCTGACTCTGATAATTTATATTACAGTTGGCAACCCGGCCTCTCCAGTTTTCAGTTTTCCTCAATAAAAAATGACAAGAATGAACTAAAGATTATCTGTAGGTTTCTTCCAAGAAAAGATTCCATGATTTTATACTCAAACAAAGAGGGATTTTCTTTTTTCATAACAGAAAAGCCAGGACACAGTTAGATTAAAAGGGATATGAAGAGCAGCCTTTACTTTTTCTGGAGTTTTTTTTGCTTGCTTGGCTTTTGCCCCCCAGAGATAGGGTTCTGCTATGCTGCACAGGCTGGTCTCAAACCTCAAACTCACAGACTCAAGTAATCCACCAGCTTCAGCCTACTGAGGAGCTGGGACTACAGGTGTACGGCACCACATCTGGCTCTGTAGTGAGTTTTTAATGTGATAATGCATTCTCATTGCCCTTGTAAACTATTAAACATTGCCATAAAATGACTGATGGTCACAAGAGTGAAAGTAATTTTGCATTCATGCTTCTAATCAAGTACTATGATGTTTACCCTTTTAAAGTATGGTACAAATCATAAAGAGCTATCTGAGTCTAGAAGATCTTTAACGTTTCTTCTCACTATTAAATTCAATTTATTTACTCTTCACTGTAGATGAGAATGCCTAAACTGAGGGTCAGTAAAAGATATTTCTGGATAGAGTAAATGAGCTAAGAACCCATGGTGTGAGATAGCATAATCTGAAAGTCCAAGGGAGCAAGAACTATCTCTGGAAAGCACATGCAAAGTTACAAAAATGATGAGGAGTTTTACAAAGACTGAGATATCCTCTGGATTGGTTGAGGTTCATTTATATGCCTCCCAAGGTGATAAGATGGCCCAAGAAATCCACTAGGATGTATTTAAATGACAGCTTCTCAATCGTGACATAACAAAGTGAGGCTATTCAGATATGGGTGAGGTGTTATCCTGGCCCATAAGAATAGTTGAAATTATTATTCAAAATTGCTGTCACGTAATTACTTGGAGATCCTGGGTACCATCTTTCACAGCATACCTTCGAAGTAGTATTGTCCAGACAGGCCAGATGCTTTCCTGATAAAAAGGGCTTTATTTGCTTCAGATTCTTAGAGGCAGTAATTGCCTTGCCTTGGAGCTATCCATGGTGCTTGCCTCAGACTCAGCCCATCACTTGCAGCAGCTGGTGCATTCGCTTTCCTATTACAGGGCTGCTCAAGATGTATCTGACCAGTCACCCACATTGTGGCCTGTGACAATCATGGCAATATCACAGGCCACCCCGAATCTGTCTCTTTCACTTTGCCTGTGCCCAGACCCACAATCACCTTACTTTGTAGTTTGCTTGGATATCCAGATAGCCCAGCTTTGCATCCCAGGCCTGCTACACAAAGCCCTTTCTGTGGACAAAGTACACCTTCTAGGAGATTACTGGCATACTCTGGGTAAAAAATTACAGCTCCTCGGAAATAATTCTCACATATAATAGCTCATGAGTTTTAATACCTTATTGCTACAATATTTACCCTTCCAAAATGATTTTAAATGATTTTAAATTTTGCTTTTTTTTTTTTTTGAGATGGAGTTTCACTCTTGTTGCCCAAGCTGGAGTGCAATGGTGTGATCTCATCTCACTGCAATCTCCGCCTCCTGGGTTCAAGCAAGTCTCCTGCCTCAGCCTCCCAAGTAGCTGGGATTACAGGCGCGTGCCGCCACACCTGCTAATTTTTTGTATTTTTAGTAGAAACAGGGTTTCACCACGTTAGTCAGACTAGTCTTGAACTCCTGACCTCAGGTGATCTACCTGCCTCGGTCTCCCAAAGTGCTGGGATTACAGGCGTGAGCCACCACACCTGGCTTTTGCTATGTTTTCTTGACTCACACTGGGACAAGTAAAGAAGTTAATTCTGGAGTGACTTGTGGGTTTCAGTAAATCCAGCAACCTCTAGAACTTATGCAACTATTTAGGCATATGTATGTTCTCCTGGGAAAGCAGGTGTTGAGATTCTCATCCTTAAACAGCTAAGAACCCGAGATCAATACAATGATGATGCCAAAATAATGATCACTACCCCAGATTTAGGCACTCAACCTTTATATCCAACTGACTACAAATTTGGCATGTCCAAAATGAAACTCATTTTCCTACTTACTACCGTAACATATTCCTCTCCTAATTCTCACCATCTCAGAAGATGATACCACCTGGCCAAAAAGGCATAAATCCTGTGAATCATGCTTGATTATAATGATCATCATGACTCTTTCCTTTTCCTTAGTCTCCCTTATCCCATCAATCACCATCAGCTTTCTGAAAGCCTAAGAAATTCTTAAAAACACCACTAAGGGGCGCGGTGGCTCAAGCCTGTAATCCCAGCACTTTGGGAGGCCAAGACGGGCGGATCATGAGGTCAGGAGATCGAGACCATCCTGGCTAATATGGTGAAACCCCGTCTCTACTAAAAAATACAAAAAACTAGCCGGGCGACGAGGCGGGCGCCTGTAGTCCCAGCTACTTGGGAGGCTGAGGCAGGAGAATGGCATAAACCCGGGAGGCGGAGCTTGCAGTGAACTGTGATCCGGCCACCGCACTCCAGCCTGGGCGACAGAGCCAGACTCTGTCTCAAAAAAAAAAAAAAAAAAAAAAAAAAAAAAAAAAAAAAAAAAAAAAAAAACACCACTAAGGCAAAAGAAGCATGTGTTCAACAACCACTTTGCAGGTGGTAAAGACCTCCCAATATTAATAGATCTTATAGGCTGAAAACTTCCCATTGGACCACAACTTTTTTTTTTTTTTTTTGAGACGGAGTCTCGTTCTGTCGCCCAGGCTGGAGCACAGTGGCTGGATCTCAGCTCACTGCAAGCTCCGCCTCCCAGGTTCACGCCATTCTCCTGCCTCAGCCTCCGGAGTAGCTGGGACTACAGGCGCCCGCCACCTCACCTGGCTAGTTTTTTGTATTTTTTAGCAGAGACGGGGTTTCACCGTGTTAGCCAGGATGGTCTCGATCTCCTGACCTCGTGATCCACCCGTCTTGGCCTCCCAAAGTGCTGGGATTACAGGCTTGAGCCACCGCGTCCAGCCAACTTTTTATTTTTAATATAAAGCCTAACATGTTTCATCATTCCTCCTTCCTCTAATACCTACATTATGAATATGCTAGAGAATGTAACTCTTCATTCTTCTGAAATTATGGAATGTGTCAAAACAGTTTTTCTTCAACAAAACAAGTGGCGGGAGTGGGGGGCTATTTCTGTAAAACTACTCTTATTTGGAATACCTTTAATTTCTATCTCAACAGTCCAAGGGATCACAGCACTACTGTCCAGTGAAGGCAGCTGCTCTCCAATTTCCAGAGAATAACAGGAGCTTTGTTTTTTTCATGTAATACCGTATCTTTACCCAGAAGTCAATAGGACAGATGGTACTGCAAAAACAAATGCCAAATCAGAATTGAAAAACATACAAGTCAGAATCACTGACATTCCTGTCTGCTGACAGTATTTTAAAATTTAGTGAGAATAGGAGGTGATAAGAAGGCTAGGTCTCAAAAGTAAAATCTGAAGACCCTACATAAATGTGTTTGATTCTTTACAGAGTTTAAAAAACTTTCTGAACATGCACTATCTGAATTTAGATGGCAGTCTTTCCTCAAATACACAGCAAGATGTCCAGAAACATACAATGAGCACCTCTCATTTTTCACACACTGCCACTAAAGATTAGAAAGTTCACATTGATTCATTGATGAATTTATTTTTATTTTTTTGAGAAAGAGTTTTGCTCTTATCACCCAGACTGGAGTGCAATGGCGCGATCTCGACTCACTGCAACCTCCACCTCCCAGTTGGTTTCAAGTGACTATCCTGCCTCAGCCTCCGGAGTAGCTGGATTACAGGCGCCTGTCACCATGTTTTTAGTAGAGCCAGGGTTTCACCATGTTGGTCAGGCTGGTCTCGAACTCCTGATCTCAGGTGATCCGCCTGCCTAAGCCTCCCAAAGTGCTGGGATTACAGGCGTGAGCCACTGTTCCTGGCAATTCATTGATGAATTTATTTTAGGACCACCTACTGACATACCCTGTGCTTATTAATGCTTTGTAAACTAATGGCAAACTTTAAAATGTGCTGTACAGATTTTATTTTGCATTTATTACTAAAAACCTAGGGAGGCCAAATTTTTGTTTACAGGATAGTAGGTTCAACTTCACAGCTATTTTTTTTCCTAATTATTGCCAGTTATTGATGTAAGAGAATAAATCATTTAAGTAGCTATAGGCAAGGCCAACAATATGCTTATAATTGTAAAGAACAGAACAAAATGAAGGAATATCCAGACTTGGAATACCCTATATAGTTCTAACAGCTGCTTGTCAAAAAAAAAAAAAAAACATACTGGTGGCTGGGCACGGTGGCTCACACCTGTAATCCCAGCACTTTCGGAGGCTGAGGCAAGCAGATCGTGAGGTCAGGAGATCAAGAACATCCTGGTTAACACCGTAAAACCCCTTCTCTACTAAAAATACAAAAAAATCAGCCGGGTGTGGTGGCAGGCGCCTGTAGTCCCATCTACTCAGGAGGCTGAGGCAGGAGAATGGCGTGAACTTGGGAGGCGGAGGTTGCAGTGAGCCGAAATCGCGCCACTGCACTCCAGCCTGGGCTACAGAGCGAGACTGTCTCCAAAAAAAAAAAAAAAAAGACATAATAGCACTGGGAAAGGATTGTAAAGAAGACAAAAGTCAACAAGTGCCTCAGCTGTTTATAATAGACTACAAAACGATTCAAAGACAATTTGTTGCCTTACCTCTCTACCATTACAAAATGACCAAAATTAAAAGCAACCATCTTTTAACAGGGTCTTTCACAGAGCGTAAGTTTTCATTTTGATAAAGTCCTATTAATTTTTTAATAAGTAATGCATTTGGTGTTACATTTAAAAGTTCTTCACCAAGCCCAAGGTTCTGCAGATTTTCTCCTGTTTTATTCTAAAGGTTTGATTTTATGATAAAATCTATGATCCATTTTGAGTTACTTTTTGTATAAGGTATGAGATCAAGGTTCATCTTAAACTGTGTTTAAGAGGATGAAAAGGCAAGTTACAGATTAGAAGAAAATATCTGCAAATACTTATCTCACAAAGGGCTCATATTTAAAACATATAAAGAGCTTGTGGCTGGGGACGGTGGCTCACGCCTGTAATCTCAACACTTTGGGAGGCCAAGGTGGGCAGATCACCTGAGGCCAGGAGATTGAGACCAGCCTGGCCGACATGGCGAAACTCCATCTTTACAAAAAATACACACAAAAAATTAGCTGGGCATGGTGGTGCATGCCTGTAATCTCAGCTATTTGGGAGGCAGAGGCCCGAGAATCTCTTGAGCCTAGGAGGCAGAGGTTGCAGTGAGCTGAGATCACATCACTGCACTCCAGCCCAGGTGACACAGCAAAACTCTGTCTCAAAAAATAAAATAAGCCTGTCGCGATGGCTCACACCTGTAATCTC
Source organism: Rhinopithecus roxellana (assembly GCF_007565055.1). Classification (NCBI taxonomy): domain Eukaryota; kingdom Metazoa; phylum Chordata; class Mammalia; order Primates; family Cercopithecidae; genus Rhinopithecus; species Rhinopithecus roxellana. Next base: position 186,467,584 of record NC_044549.1, on the reverse strand, counting down.
AGCACTTTGGGAGGCTGAGGTGGGAGGACTGCCTGAGGTCAGGAGTTCGAGACCAGCCTAAGATGGTAAAACCCCATCTCTACTAAAAATACAAAAATTAGCCAGGCGTGATGGCGGGTGTCTGTAATCCCAGCCACCTGGGAGGCTGAGATAGGAGAATCGCTTGAACCTGGGAGGCAGAGGCTGCAGTAAGTTGAGACTGGGCCATCACACTCCAGCCTTGCCAACAAGAGTGAAATGCATCTCAAAAATAAAAAAGAATTAAAAAACAAACAAACTTATAAAGAGCTTTTAAAACACCACAGTAAAGAAGCAAACACTCCAATTAGAAAGTGGGCAAAAGGACACGAAGAAATATTTCACCAAAGAGAAAATATGGATGGCAAATAAGGAAGATTTTCAGGCCAGGTGCAGTGGCTCACACCGGTAATCCCAATACTTTGAAAGGCTGAGGCGGGAGTATGGCTTACACTTAGGAGTTCGAGACCAGCCTAAGAAACATGGTGAAACCCCATCTCTACATGGCCAGACATGGTGGCACAAGCCTGTAGTACTGCCACTTGGGAGGCTGAGACAGGATTGCTTGAGCCCAGGAGACAGAGGTTGCAGTGAACTGAGATCACGCCATAGCACTCCAGCCTGGGTGACAGTGCAAGACTGTCTCAAAAGGATACATAAGCCTGTAATCCCAGCACTTCGGGAGGCTGAGGCAGGTAGATCACGAGGTCGGGAGATTGAAACCATCCTGGCTAACACGGTGAAACCCTGTCTCTACTAAAAACACAAAAAAATGAGCTAGGCATGGGGGCGGGCGCCTGTAGTCTCAGCTACTTGGGAGGCAGAGGCAGGAGAATGGCATGAACCACGGGAGGCGGAGCTTGCAGTGAGCCAAGATCGCGCCGCTGCACTCCTGCCTGGGCGACAGAGCGAGATTCCATCTCAAAAATAAAAATAAAAATATTCTCAACATTATTAATCATTAGGGAAATGCAAATTAAGACCATGATGAGATATTACTACACATCTACTAAAACAGCTAAAATAAAAAAATAACAGTATCAAATGGCAATGAGGATGCAGAGAAACAATGTCTCATACATTACTGGTAGAAATGTAAAATGGTACCACACCACTCTGGAAAAGCTTGTCAGTTTATTTTAAAACTAAACATGCATTTACCATATGATTCTGCAATTGCACTGCTGGGCATTTAACTCAGAGATATGAAAAGTTATGTCCTCACAAACCTGTACATGATTGTCCATACTACGTTATACTAGCCAAAAACTGGAAGCAACCAAAATGCCCAACAGGTGAATGGTTAAACAAGTTGTGGTACATCCACACCATGAAATACTACTTAGCAATAAAAAGGAACAAACTACTGATACATGCAACAACGTGGATGGATCTCAAAAGTATTATGCTGAGTGACAAAAACCAATCTCAAAAAGTCACATACTGTATGATTCCACTCATATAACATTATAGAAAATGACAAAATTATAGAGATGGAGAACAGGTTAGTGGTTGCCAGGAGTTAGAGATACTTGATGGGGGGAGGGGCTGGGTACATGGGACTATAAAGAGGGACTATGAGGGAGATCTTTGTGGTGACAGAATAGTTCTGTATCTTGACAGTGGTGGTAATGGTTACACAAATATACATGTGATAAAATGATACAGAAATAGATACATACTTACACCAAGATCAATTTCCTTGTTTTGATATTGTATTGTAACTATATAAGATGTAACCTATGAGGGAAACTGGGTGAAATGTACACATGGACCTGTCTGTACTATCTTTGCAACTTCTTGTGAATCTATATAATTATTTCAAAATAGACGTTTTTAAAAATGCAATCGACGTAATTCAAAAGTATAGAAAAAATTGGAGAAATTTATGAATTTGTTGAAAAGGGTGATGTTGTAATGCTAAATGCAAACCAAAGACGGATGGGGTGGTCACGGTGCAGTCTAAAAGACGGCTGGAGAGTTTGTCCAATCCTCCAAAATAGATAGTTCAGTCAAACAGTTACTGAGTACCTAGGATTTGCAAGACAAAGTGTTACTTCTGAATTAATTTACTCTCTAATATGACAAGATAGAGTATTATTAAAGACCTCTGCAAAAGCAGTTCCCTTTGCCTTGTTTGCTTTTCTTCTTTCACTTCTTCTAGTTAGTACTTACTTATCCTTGAACTCTCAGCTCAGCGTCACTTCTTCAGGGAAACCTTCCCTAGTTCTTTTGATTGCCCTCCATATTAGATCAGTTTCCTCTATGACATGTTTGAACAGCACCCTATATACTTCATTCATAATACTAATCACCATTCACAAACTGTGTGATTATTTGATATTTATTTTTCCCACTAGGCTGACATTTCCAGAAGGACAGAGGCCTGTGTAGCTCATGGCTGTATTCTCAAACTCAACACCATGCCTGCCCAGCAAATGGCAGAAGCTCAAAGTAGATGTACAGAATACATATATACAAAGCTAAAATTCATATGTACAAATGAGTAAGAAGAATAAGATTTACTGGAGTTTGGAAGAATCCTGTATCACTCTAACCTGAGAAAGCCAGTTTATAAAGGATAGAAGGCTCATGTAGAAGATAAAGAATCTCCGCCAGGTGCTGTGGCTCATGCCTGTAATCCCAGCACTTTGGGAAGCCAAGGTGGCTGGATCATTTGAGGTCAGGAGTTCGAGACCAGCCTGGCCAACATGGTGAGACTCTGTTTCTACTAAAAATACAAAAAATTAGCTGGGCATGGTGGCGGGTGCCTGTAATTCCAGCTACTCAGGAGGCTGAGGCAGGAGACTCTCTTGAACTCAGCAGGCAGAGGTTGCAGTGAGCCAAGATAGTACCCCTGCACTACAGTCTGGGCAACAAGAGCAAAACTCCATCTCAAAAAACAAAAAAGAAGATAAAGAAGAAAATAAAGAATCCCAACTCTGAAGCTGAATATAAACTTGGGCCTTTGGGCAAAATAAACTCAACAAAGAAAAGAAACCGAGGAGCAGCTGTGCAGAGTTCTTTAGTAAAATTAATGTAGACATTGGACTTGCACTGAGAGAGTAAGACACTAGAGACAGTAAAAATAACTAAAAGGACACTGTGGTAGTGCAGGCACAAAACAACAAGGTCCTGAATGAGGGCGGTCATGGGAACAGAAAGATATGAGAAACACTAAGAATAAAGAAGCAACAGAGCTTAACAACTGATAGATATAGAGGGATGAAAGAAGGAAGAACCAGAGATTATTCAGGAGGTTTAACAGTGACTCATCAGTAAAAGATAATACCATTAACAGAAATTGGGAAGTCATAACTAATTCCCCTTAGGAGAAGGAATGTGCTTTGTTGGAAGCGATGGGTGTCATCCACACACAATTTAAGATACAAGACTAGATGTAGAAGAAAGTCAAGGTTGGCAATGTAGATGTGTGAACTAATCAGTTAAGGTTATAAGAAAATCAATGAGATCTCCCAAGAAGAAGGTATAAAGAGACTCAAATGGAAATCCTTTAAAACAACTTGAAGGCCTCTTTGCTGAAATTATGTTTATCAAGTTACAGCGTCATTCAGACTATGAGCTTAAACGCATTTCTGATCTCATCCTTGCATTCTCTAAGGTATACAATGCAGAGCTTGTACATAACTGGTACACTGTAACTTATTAAAGGAATCAACCATTCAAGATAATTTCTGATGAATACTTCCTGTTCTAGTTTGCATTTCAAAACGTTGTGCTCTGGGTAGTACTTTGAAAGGTACAGGTTTCACTTTAAATTAGTAAAATCAGTGAATTTAAACATTTTAAATCATTTATCCAAAAGCTCCTACTTCCCCCCCCCCAAAAAAAAAGCCCTTAATTAGACTAGGGCTAAAGGCAAATCGTAAATAGAAGTATTGATAGAAAATACTCTTCAAGAAGTTTTTGAATAAGCAGAAAATATTATTTACCAAGGAAGTGAAACAAATGAAAACTTTCAATCATATGCATTACACAAGTTGACAACACCCAAAAAGTAAGCTTCAGGTGAACTGACGAATAAATGAAACCTAAATGCATAATTAAAGGGGAACTGAGAACAGCCAAGACACACACTTTTTTTTTTTTTTAACATAATGAGGTAAAAATCATTAGCCTGCACTCCCACAAAATATTCCTGGGTATTACAGTCAGTGATGGAGTAACAGGCTAATATGATCTAATACTTAGGTAAACGGTATTTCCTTAGTTGCAGTTTAAAAAATAAGAAAAAAAGACTGCTAAAATGGATCGGGGGAAAAATCTGTTGACAGCCTCACAAAATTAAATTATTATTGTATTGACAACTTAAGCCTTTTCAAGGTTGAGGTCTGCCACACTGCTCTAACCCTGAATCATAAGCAAACGTCCTAGGTGCTTTCAGATACGTGAGTGTTTGTGGGACAAGTCAGAGAAGAGAAAAGAAACCGGTTGTAGTTACAAGACTCTAGGAACCCGACAAGTCATTTATAATCCAACTACCCTCTCAGTATCAGACGGGCTTCCACAAGTCTAAAAGATGGTCAATCAGTATTTGCCTGCTTGTTTCCAACAATAGCAAATGAACCATTGGTAAACTGACCATTCTCAGAGTCGGACAGCTCGAATTTGTTGCAAAATCCTTCGAAGTTATCTCCCAGTAACTTTCATTCCTGGTCCTGGTTCAAGAGCAACATAGTGAAAGGTGAAAGTCGTCTTTTTCTTTAAAAAAAACTTTTTTTAAAAAAAAACAAAACAGGTTTTACTTCCTCGCATGTCAATACCTTCCCTTCTTTCAACAATGGGGAAATCTCTCCCCCTTTTCCCCCCTTCAATGTTTGACTCCCCTTAAAGAAAAACGGAATACCAGGCACAGGGAACATAGAGTTCCTTTGACTCAGAGCCGCGACCTCTGAGCAGAGCGGAGGAAAGGGGCTTAAATAACCACACACACTAGGAAGAGTCGCAGCTGATACGAATCACCATTGCCAAAAAGCAAACAGCTTCAGCCGGTGCCCAGGTGCTGGGACGCAACAGAAGTCGCACAGACTTGGCCTGGCAGCTCTGAGGAAATGGGGGCCAAGGAGCCTGCACCTCTTCTTGCCAAAGCCCGGGAGAGCTGAGTAGGCTTTCGTTCCCAGGCCGGCTGCAAGCCCGGCGCTTCACAAGGCAGAGCGCTCGGCCCCCGGGAAGCGGCATCGCTAAGAGGAAGGCTCAGTGAAACGCTTGGCAAAGTCCAAGCCGCGCCGCCGGGCCAGTTGTCTGTAAGCCCAGCTACCCCGCCTGCCAGACGCCATCCTGGAAACCCGCACCGGCAGGAGCACCCGGAGTTGGAAACGTCTTTGGCTCGGCCGGGGTCCCCTCTGCCCGTCTATCCCGCCTGTCCACCCTCGCTCACTCCCTGGCCCAAGACTGAGCCGGGGACCACCCCAGGGGGTGGTGCCCAGGAGGCACACCACGCTTGGGGGAATGGTGGAGACCGGGATGGGGCTCCCTGGAGGGCTGGCGGGCGGCCGCAGCGGGTCACTCACCGAAAGGACGCTCATGCGGATTGGGGTCTCCAACAGGCACGCCATCTTGAGCCTTCCCACCCGGCTGCTGCAGGCGCCGGCGCGGGGGCCGGCACTTTCGACAGCCAACTATTGGCCAACGCTAGGCATCGCTCCCTAAAGACAGCCGGATAAACGAGAACTGGTCACGCTCTGGACACCGCTCAAGTACCAGAAAGGCCTGCAGAAGAAGGGCAAAAGGGAATCGCGTGAGGGGCTGTCCTACGAATCGTTCTCTCAGAAACAGCAGCTACTCTGAGCCTGGTTTAGAGGTGGGAGCGGGCAGCGGTTTCCGCATGCGCAAAGATCTGCCGGCCCCACCTGCCGCTCGCGGTGGGCGGGGCCCCAGAAGCGGAGTCTCGCCCTGGCGCTACGAGCTCTACCGACTCTGATAAATTGCAGTTTGTGGGTTCCCGTATTCATATTTGGAAAAAGTAGTACGTAGAGCCACATACATAGTTTGAAGTTCACTTTTATATTCATTCTCTCTCTCTCTCTGCACCAAACTCCCGGCGTCGTTATCTCCATTTTATAGGTGGGGAAATTGCGATCCGAGAACCTTTGTCAACCATAAGAGTGATTGTTTCACAATCCAATACAGAAGTGTGACTTGCCTTAGCTTGTGTGTCGGCCTCGTTTATTCTGGTGTAGTGTTGAGAATGGCCAGAATGCTTGGGCTTCTTCCTAGCTACTTTTCAGCTGCTTTACCCTGGGCAAGTTATCTAACCTTATGTTTTGAGTTTCTTCATCTGTAAAATAAAGGTTAATGAGGATAAAGGAGTCAACAAATGTGAAGCACTCAGAAAAAACCTAGAACATGGAAAGCGTTATACATATGTGTTAATATTTCTCCAGCTTCTGAGTTAAGTGGGGAAAATGGGGGCAAATATCTAAATATTTCACACTAAAACACTCTGATAACCGAAGCCAAATAGAAGTATGCTTTTAATTATAGTTGATTAATTCAGCTGTCCTACTACTTTGTGTGTGTGTGTGTGTGTGTGTGTGTGCAACACTGCCCTTGACTTGGTTGGAAAAGTTTCACCTTCGTACTGCTTGCAACCAGTAAGGTTTTCACAGTAGGGTTGCAATTAGCCTATTAACATTACTTGTATTCCTTCCATTTCTATAGCCACACCCTAATTCAGGCTCTTGTAACCTCTCCCCTGGACTAGAGCAAAAGCCTTCCAACTGGTCTTGTAGCCGGTAGCCTCTCCCTCACTTTGCTCTTCACTGTTTTCCTGTCTTCCTCCTGTACTTGGTTTCCAAATTTAGTGTAGCATTTATCACCCCTGTTTATGGGTCTGTGTTCCTTAACAAGCTGTTGAGTTCCTGGAAGGCAGGAATTTTATTTTAGGTAGTCCTTCTGCTATAATGCTATTTCCGAAACTTGGGTAATCTGTACACCACCTACACGATCTTTGCCAATCTGCACCTAGGTATTATTATTCATTAAATACTTTTATTTAAAGCCAATTTCAACTCATTAAAAAATTTTGGCTTTATCCGAAACCACAATACTCTGTAACTCAAGTTTGTTGTGCTCCTTATTTTTATTCTAGTACACATTAACTACAAAAAGTTTAAATGTCCATCCATGGACCACCTAAAATCACATCAGGTACTGCATACTGCAATGGGGCAGAGCATAACCGTAATACATAGCATATAGAGTCATTACTACTGTATTTGATCCACACTCCATCCATTAGTTCAAGGAATACATCCTCCAGGAATCGCCTCCCCCAGGCATGGGTTAGATACCCGTTCCCCTATGCCTTCCTACTTCACTTTAATTGTAGGGTGGTTTTGTTGTTGTTAATGGTTTCCTTGTTTGTCTCGCTATGCACTTCAGGACAGGCACTGGGAATTTTATCTTCTAGGTTGTCTGTCTCAGTACCTAGCACAGTCACTTAGTAAATGTTTGTTGAACGAATTTTTGGCTTAGTTTGAGCCTGGGACGAAGATTTGGGTGCATGTAGTTTATATAGGAAGTGCTCTCAGGGAACAAAATTGATAGGTCAGGGAGAGTAAGAAAACAAAGAAGAAATATTCAAGATAATTGTCCATTATTGATACCACTGTTTATTCCTCACTCACCTCTGAAAAACATACAGAATACCTCTCTGGATTGTCCATCTTGAAGCTACAGCATTTATCCATCAATACCATCCTGTAATGGTTGAGGATTTCCCTAGGGCTATTAACTCCTTGCCCTCCTGGATTATATTTGTGCCCAAAACAGAACGGGCTTCCTTAACCTGATACAAAAAAGCAGAGTCTGCAGGTTTCATCTTAGGGTAGGATATAGGCAGTATAAATCTGAGCTTGCACAGAACTTACTGCTGCTGTGGCTGAAATAAAAGCAGGGAGGAGCTAGAAATGTGACTCAAGACATCTCACACCTACCTCTGTTACCCAGGCTTTCCTGTTTTATATCCAGAAGGCTGACATGGACATTTTACAGGAAGAAAGCATTGAATAGCCAACTCCTAAGCTTGGAGATCAGAAATCTTTCTCCCAGTTCCAATTTTGCTGATAAATAACTTTAGGTACACTCTAAGTAATGAGTAGAAATTGGAGGATAAAAGGAATTTTTGATTCAGCCTCCATGTGACGATAACAAAACAGTCAAGGCTGGGTGCGGTGGCTCACACCTGTAATCACAACACTTTGGGAGACTGAGATGGATGGATCACCTGAGGTCAGCCTGCTCAATATGGTGAAACCCTATCTCTACTAAAAATACAAAAATTAGCCGAGCATAGTGGCATGCACTTGTAGTTCCAGCTACTCAGGAGGCTGAGACAGGAGAACTGCTTGAACCCGGGAGGTGGAGGTTGCAGAAAAAAAACAAAAACAGTTAAATTTGGCACTGTGGCGAGGAGAGTGAAATATCTATGCTGACTACTCTGCAAACAGAAATGAAACTTCTCCCTGTCATTCCATGACTCTTAGAGCAGCATTAATTTCTGGAAAAAAAAATGACAACAAAGTGTGAGTTTAACGAAGAAAAAAGTGAAATGCAAAACAAGCTGTAGCTGGAAAAAAATCTGAAAAATCTTTATAAATATCTATGTGGAACTGCCTAAGATGAGAAACAAAGCCAGAGAGAAATATATCTATACAAAAATAGGAAATTTAAAGTGTAGGAAGGTAGGTATAACCCAAAACCTGAATGGTCCCAAAAGGAATTTAGAAGAATCTTTAAAAAGACTTGAAAACAGATGAAATAAAAAAGAAATAAAACAGATGAAATAAAAACAGATAAATAAAAAAGAAAATGGACTGACAATAGTATAGAGGAGATACAATGCAGTTCAACAGACACTAACTACAGGTTTTCTTGTGAATGCACTGAACTAGAGTTTTGAAGTGGAAAAAAGACATCGTTCTTGCCCTCAGCAGACAGGAATAAAAGTGAGATGTGAGGCTGGGCGCAGTGGCTCACGCCTGTGATTCCAGCACTTTGGGAGGCCGAGGCGGGTGGATCACCTGAGGTCAGGCGTTTGAGACAAACATGACCAATATGGTGAAACCCCATCGATACTAAAAATACAAAAATTAACTAGGCATGGTGGTGCATGCCTGCAATCACAGCTACTCGGGAGGCTGAAACAGGAGAATTGCTTGAACCTGGGAGCAGAGGTTGCAGTGAGCTCAGATTGTGCCACTGCACTCCAGCCTGGGTGACAGAGCAAGACTCCATCTCAAAAAAAAAAAAAAAAAAAAAAAAGTGAGACTGTGAGAGGTTCAATAATTTGCTTAAGGTTGTTTGGGGAGTAAGAGGCTGAATCAATCTGGGTACAGGTTTCTCTGGTTCCAAAATTATTTGCAGAGCTCCTACAGTCCTCCAGGACTTAATAGGACTTCCCAGATGAGACTACTGAATGTTCATCTAAGCAACCATCCTATAAAGGAATGTCCACAAGGGCTTTTGCGGTGGGAAATAATGCATCAATAATTCATCAGGTCCACAGAAGGTATGAAATGTATATGCCTGGCCAGGTGCAGTGGCTCATGTCTGTAGTCCCAGCACTTTGGGAGACCGAGATGGGCTCACTTGAGCTGAGCTCAGGAGTTCAAGACCAGCCTGGGCAACGTGGCAAAATCCCATTGCTACCAAAAAAAAAAAAAAAAAAAAAAAAAAAAAATCAGCCAGGCATGGTGCTAAGCTTGTGGTCCCAGCTACTTGGGAGGCCAAGGTGGGAGGATGGCTTGAGCCCAGAAGGCAGGGGTTGCAGTGAGCTGAAATGGTACCACTGCACTCCAGCCTGGGTGACAGAGTGAAAACATGTCTCAGAATAAAAAATAAAAAGAAAAGAAAAGAAATATGTGTATGTCTAAAATAGAAGTAGTCAGATGTTTACAAAATTTTCAAATTGAATTGATAGAATTAGAAAATCAGGCTTGGTGCAGTAGCTCACACCTGTAATCCCAGCACTTTGGGAGGCCAAGGCGGGTGCACTTGAGACCAGGAGTTCAAAATCAGCCTGGTCAACATGGCAAAAACGTGTCTCTTCTAAAAATACAAAAATTAGTTGGTCATGGTGGTGCCAGGCTGTAATCCTAGCTACGTGGGGGCTGAGGCACAAGAATCACTTGAACCCAGTAGGCAGAGGTTGCAGTGAGCTGAGATTGTGCCATTGCACTTCAGCCTGGGTGACACAGCAAGACTCTCTCAAAAAGAAAAAAAAGAAAAAAAGAAAAAAGAAAATCACCACTTGACAACTGTATGAGTTATAATTGTTTCAAGCAAGAACCACCAATGGATGCCACAACTAAGTGGTGAAAATATTAAGAGAAACAGCGTATTTACACAGTCTTAAAGTTTCACTCTACAAGATACTAAGGATAGTAGAGGATAGTAGAGTACCTACCATTAGATACCTACTAATGGTAGGTAACATTTTATTTAAGTCATTATAATTAGTATCACCAGTAATGCAATAAACACCATGATATGATGTGCTGAGAAGAACACAAAATTACTTCTGTGGTATTCTTGCCAAAACTACATGAATATAATCATGAGGAAATATCGGATAAACCCCAATTAAGAAACATTCTAGGCCGGGCGCGGTGGCTCAAGCCTGTAATCCCAGCACTTTGGGAGGCCGAGACGGGCGGATCACGAGGTCGAGAGATCGAGACCAGCCTGCCTAACACGGTGAAACCCCTGTCTCTACTAAAAAATACAAAAAACTAGCCGGGCGAGGTGGCGGGCGTCTGTAGTTCCAGCTACTCGGAAGGCTGAGGCAGGAGAATGGCGTAAACCCGGGAGGCGGAGCTTGCAGTGAGCCGAGATAGCGCCACTGCACTCTAGCCTGGGCGACAGAGCGAGACTCCGTCTCAAAAAAAAAAAAAAAAAGGAACATTCTATACCCTTCAAAAATATCATGAAAGAAAAACTGAGGAATTGTTTCAGATTAAAGGACACCAAAGTGATATCACAACTAAATGCAACCTGTGATCTATAATTGGATCTTAGACAAGGAAAAACTTTTTTTTTTCTTTTGTTGCAGAGGACATCAATGGGAAAATTGGCAAAATTTGAATAAAGTCTGTAGATAAGGTATCATTGCTAATGTATTGATTTTGATAATTGTACTGCTGTCATGGAGAGAATGCCCTTGTTTTTAGGAAATACACAATGAAAAATGTAAGTGTAAATGACGAGTTGATGGGTGCTGACGAGTTGATGGGTGCAGCACACCAACATGGCACAAGTATACATATGTAACAAACCTGCACGTTATGCACATGTACCCTAGAACTTAAAGTATAATAATAATAAAATTAAATTAAATTTAAAAAAAAGAAAAATGTAAGTGTAAAAAATTGAGTCACTGTGGATTAAGCAACTGTTTTTCTTTAATAATGAAAAATAAACTATTTTAATTTATTTTAATAATGAAAAGAATTTCAAAAAAGAGAACCTAGCTAAGGATCCTGGAAATTTATTCATTTGACAAAACATAGATAGATAGATAGATAGATAGATAGATAGATAGATAGATAGATACTAGGTACCTACTATGTGCCAGGCACAATGCCCACGAATGGAATACAATTATGAACAAGATGAATATATTGCCTGTTCTCACAGAGCTTTCAGGCAAGAAGTAAAGAGAATCAAGTGAACAAGTCATTACACTGTAGGGTGGTAAGTGAGAGGGTGTGGGGCCAAGGGAGTACATAGGATAGAAACCTCACCAGAACTGAGGTCATAGGAGGGCCTTATGGTAGAGCTGGCACCCAAACTCTGACCTGAAGTGTAAATAGGAATGAACCAGGCAAAGCCCTGTATGCTATTTTACACAGATCCTGGCTTATCCATGAACATTTGTCTAATCGAATAATTAAGATACTACTTCCCTGGATGTAGATGTGGAAACACTGGCAGATTGTCCAAAATCATATTAGCACAAGAGCCCCAATTATTTATAGGTGAAGAAGAAACATTATATATACTATCAGCCCATCTTTGATGGTAATATGACCTTCTGGATTGTCCAGGTAATAGAAAGACTCCCCTACTCCCCTCAAGCAAGGGCGACCACATTAGGCAGATGCATTTCAAATAGGGAAGTAAAAATAACAAATTACACAAAGTAGATCTGATCTTTTCGCCACTTACAATACAGGAACATAATTTGGAAGCCATAAAATATATACACAGGAGATATTCCTTGTTTTATTTCTGCTAAAATAAAAAAGTCCACAACATTTCTGGTAAGTTTAAAATTCAGAGATTAGAGACACCACAGAACTCTTATCTGTCTGTGACGTTTGCTTTTCTATACAGCTACTGACTATAGTTTTACTGCATCAGGCATAGGTCGCTGTCCCTGCTTAGCTTTCTTGTAGAGTGCTGCCATCAGGTGGTAATAGGTGCCATAATCACTTAGTTCAATTATAAGATACAGATAGCAATGATGAATGTTTTTCCTGATGTTTGTAACACTTTACTTATAAGCGAACTTTACTTATAAGAAAACTCATTGCCCAGATACCCCGTAGTGCACTCCCTTATTTCATGAAAGTTTCTGCTCAATATGTCACCCTAAAGGCAAGGCCTTCCTGAACTACCTTGTATTAACTACCCTGCAACATTTCCTATCTCTTTACACTGCTCCATTTTTAATAATCCATCTATTAAACACAGTTCTTCCTTCCTGAATTCTTATTTGTATTCACCTCTTATTTGGCTGGATTTCATTATAGTCTTTTTTTTTTTTTTTTTTTTTTTTTTTTTTTCAGGAAGGGTCTATGAGTGTTGTCTCCCTGGAGTTCTTTTCAGTGGTCAAAAACATCTGCTTGCTGCCTTTTACATGAATAACATCTTGGCTGGCATATCATACAGGAAAACAGAACCCATTCTAAGTTTTTTAAACAAAAAGGTGACAAGTTATTGGAAGACCTAAAGTTGCAAAAAGGCAGGGTTTATTTTACTTGAGATCAGGAGCTGCAGAACGTTCATCACCACTAGAGAAGCTTAGGGTGCTGGCTGCCACTGAGAAGGTCAGGCTTGTCTGCTGCTACCACAATTGCCAGAGACAGAAAAGAGCAGCTTTTACCTTTCTTCTGCCTCCTAATCTCACACAAGTGCCTCCCACTTGTAAAACCTAATCCAGAACTAAGATGGCAAGGGAATCCAAAAAAATGGTTCCTTAGCTTCTAGTCCCTGCAATACAGGTATGAGCAGATAAGTAAAGATACATATATATATAATTTGAGAATAAGTTTCAGAAATGATGTCCATTTACACCTAAATATTTCAGTGTGTGTTTCCTGAAAACAAGGAATTCCCTTATACAACACCAGTGAAATGATCAAAATTGGGAAATTAATGCTAATATACTTCTATCTAATTTGCAGATCTTATTCAGATTTTGTCAATTGCCTTAATTAATGCTTTTTTCTGGTAAATCTTTTTTTTTTTTTTTTTTTTAAGACAGGGTCTCGCTCTGTCACCCAGGTTGGAGTGCAGTGGCATGATCATGGCTCACTGCAGTCTCCACCTCCCCGGCTCAAGTGATTCTCCTACCTCAGCCTCCTAAATAGCTAGGGACACAGGCACCCACCATCACACCTAGCTAATGTTTTTTTTTAAATTTTTTTTTGTAAAGTGGTCTCACTGTATTGCCCAGGCTGTTCTCAAACTCCTGGCCTCAAGCAATTCTCCTGCCTTGGCCTCCTAAAATGCCGAGTTTACAGGCATGTGCCACGATGGCTGGCCCAGAAATATTTTATATCTTGATATGGGTGGTTGTCACACGTGCATCATCACACTGTGCACGTAAAATGTTATTTATGTTAATTTAAGTAAGCTATACCTTAATTAAAATTTTTTACATGGAGGAAAAAGATCCAGAGGAAAACAATTCCCATGGATTAAAAATAAAATATAGAAGTTAAATTTAACAATGTAAAAAACATCCATTGTTCTATTTCAACAAAATCTATATAGAAGGAAAATAAAATATTTAAAACTAATCAGAACTATTAGATTTCCATATTTTTCTACCCTCCCAATCAATGTAAGTATCATGAAAATTATATCTTCCTTGTAAATTTGAAATAAATTGCTCCAACATTGCTCTGGACACAATGCCTTCATATCTTTGATAATCTTTACGGTGTCTCCTATTATCATTGTTCTGTTTACATATACTGCTTCATTTTTTATTAATTTTGGTGTTTTTTCTTAGAATATTTATTTTAACTAATTTTTTTACATGGCAAGAGATGGATTTATTATTCTCTGTACTACCTTGATTAGATTATCTTTTCTTGATTAAGTTTTCCAGAGGTGTTTTCTTTGCTTGTTTTTGTCTTGGTCACTCATCCTTTTTTTTTTTTTTTATTTTGAGACAGAGTCTAGCTCTGTTGCCCAGGCTGGAGTACAGTGGCTGCAACCTCTGCCCCCAAGTTCAAGCGATTCTCCTGCCTCCGCCTCCCGAGTAGCTGGGATTACAGGCACTCACCACCATGCCCAGCTAATTTTTTGTATTTTTAGTAGAGACAGGGTTTCACCATGTTGGCCAGGCTGGTCTGGAACTCCTGACCTCAAGTGATCCACCCACCTCAGCCTCCCAAAGTGCTGGGCTTACAGGTGTGTGCCACTTCGCCTGGCCCAGACATTCTTTATTTACCAGTTTGGTCATCTTCCTTTCTGAAAGTTTTAGAAATATTTACCTACTTTCATTTAGCTTGCATTCTAGTTAGGAAAACTGTTTGTCAGGAAAATGAAAAGTCCTTGGCCACTTAAAGGAAAAAAAAAAAACTGATAATTTTAGAATCTCTTAGAGGGAGGTAATTTTTTTGTTTTGTTTGTTTTTTTGTTTGTTTGTTTTTGAGACAGAGTCTCGCTCTGTCTCTCCCAGGCTGGAGTGCAGTGGCGCGATCTCGGCTCACTACAACCTCTGCCTCCCGGGTTCAAGCAATTCTCCTGCCTCAGCCTCCCCAGTAGCTGGGAGGAGGAGGAGGAGTAGACGCGCGCCACCACGCCCGGCTAATTTATGTATTTTTAGTAGAGACGGTTTCACCATGTTGGCCAGGCTGGTCTCAAACTCCTGATGTCAAGTGATCTGCCCTGCCTTGGCCTCCCAAAGTGCTGAAATTACAGACGTAAACCACCGCACCCGGCAGAGGGAGATAGTTTTTAAATCCTTGGTGGATTTTAAAGTTTTATTTAAAAATAATTATTTTGGGGTGTTTAAAAAATGTTTTTTTTAAATTCTAATTCACTTTCAGGTAATTGTCTTTGCCTTGAGAGGTTCGTCCTGAGGAATTCACCATTTGCGCCTGCTTGCTCATTTATCTTGGTTTAATTTTATCAAACTAAATTCCTACTTCTGAGGATTTTATTTACTATCCTAGTTTTGAATTTTAGCATCCGTGAGACTGCTAGGACTCAAGGACCTGTAAAGATAGGTGAAGAGAGACCAAGCCCAAGAATCCTCTTTTCTTCTTCTTCTTCTTCTTCTTTTGAGACAAGGTCTTGCTGTGTCCCCCAGGCTGGAGTGCAGTGGTGCAATCTCCACTCACTGCAGACTCTGTCTTCCGGGTTCAAGCAATTCTCCTGCCTCAGCCTCCCGAGTAGCTCGTACTACAGGCATGTGCCACAATGCCTTGCTAATTTTTGTATTTTTGGAGAGACGGGGTTTCGCCATTTTGGCCAGGCTGGTCTCGAACTCCTGGCCTCAAGTGATCCGCAAGGTACGGAGAGCATCAGGAAACATAGCTAATGCATGCTGGATTTAATATCTAGGTGATAGGTTGATAGGTGCAGTAAATCATCACGGCAAACGGTTACCTGTGTAACAAGTCTGCACATCCTGCACATGCACCCTGGAACTTACAGATATAGATATAGATACAGATATAGATACAGATAGACCAGAAACGAGATATTTATTTATTTATTCTTTTTGAGACAGGGTCTCACTCTGTAACCCAGGCTGGAGTGCAGTGGCGCGATCTCGGCTCACTGCAACCTCTGCCTCCTGAGTTCAAGCGATTCTCCCGCCTCAGCCTCCCAAGTAGCTGGGATTACAGGCGTGCGCCATCACGCCCGGCTAAATTTTCTTGCTCTCTCGCCCATGCTGGAGCGCAGTGGCGCGATCTCCGCTCACTGCAAGCTCCGCCTCCCGGGTTCACGCCATTCTCATTCCTCAGCCTCCCGAGTAGCTGGGACTACAGGCACCTGCCACCACGCCCGGCTAATTTTTTTGTATTTTTAGTAGAGACAGGGTTTCACCATGTTAGCCAGGATGGTCTTGATCTCCTGACCTTGTGATCCGCCCGCCTGGGCCTCCCAAAGTGCTGGGATTACAGGCGTGAGCCACCGCACCGGGCCCACGCTGGGCTAAGTTTTATATATATATATATATATATATATATATATTTTTTTTTTTTTTTTTTTTTTTTTTTTTTGAGATGGAGTCTCACTCTGTCGCCCAGGCTGGAGTGCAGTGGCCAGATCACAGCTCACTGCAAGCTCCGCCTCCCGGGTTTACGCCATTCTCTGGCCTCAGCCTCCTGAGTAGCTGGGACTACAGGCGCCCGCCACCTCGCCCGGCTAATTTTTTGTATTTTTTTAGTAGAGACGGGGTTTCACCGTGTTAGCCAGGATGGTCTCGATCTCCTGACCTCGTGATCCGCCCGTCTCGGCCTCCCAAAGTGCTGGGATTACAGGCTTGAGCCACCGCGCCCGGCCCTAAGTTTTATATTTTTAGTAGAGACAGGGTTTCACCATGTTAGCCAGGCTGGTCTCGAACTCCTGGCTTCAAGAGATCCACCCTCCTTGGCCTCCCAAAGCTGGCGGGAGTCACCGCGGCCAAGAAACGAGATTTTTAAACTAAGAATCCAATGAAACAAAAATAGACAATAGAATCAGCTCTGCAGATAAGTAAGATATTGGGCTTAGAACATAGGCAACCTAAAATAACTACGATTAATATATGAGAGAAAGAGAGGAAAAGATGAAGAAAATAAATTAAAAGATAAAGAATCTCTTTAAACTATTGGCTTTACTGGAAAATAATCCAATATAAATCCTAAAATTGAAAAGGACTATGTTAAAACATTAACAAAGAGTTTATACATTGGACATAGAACAAAATAGGATTAGTAAACTAGAAGAGAGGTTATTAGAAATTATCCAAATAAAACACTGATAAAAACGAGAACTATGGAACAGAAATAAAAGATAGATAAAATACCATGGAAAAATTCCAAAGGAGTAGGAAAAGACAGAAAAAAAAAAAAAGCAATATTTAAGTAGATACTGACCAAGAATTTTCCAAAACTGAAAAAAGATACCAAGCTATAGATTCAGAAAACATAAATGAGATAGGTTCAAAAAAAAAAAAAAAAACAAAACACTTAGACATATTTTATTAAAATAGCTTTAAGGAGTAGGGAGAGAAAGAAGAGAAAGAGATAACAGTAAACAGCAAAGAAAAAGGCACATTACTGGCCGGGTGAAGTGGCTAACACCTTAATCTTAGCACTTTGGGAGGCTAAGGTGGGAGGATCACTTGAGGTCACGAGTTCGAAACCAGCTTGGCCATCGTGGTGAAACCCCGTCTCTACTAAAAATACAAAAAATTAGCTGGGCATGGTGGTGCGTGCCTGTAATCCCAGCTACTTGGGAGGCTGAGGCAGGAGAATCGTTTGAACTCGGGAGGCAGAGGTTGCAGTGAGCCGAGATCATGCCACCACACTCCAGGCTGGGCAACAGAGAGGGAGAGACTGTCTCAAAAAAAAAAAAAAAAAAAAAAAAAAGACACATTACTTTCAATGAAAAAAAAAATTAAGTGTATAGGTGACTTCTCATAGAAGATAATGCAAGTCAAAAGATAAAAGAATGCTATTTTTGAAATGCTTTGTAAAACAAAAACAAAAACAAAAACACACTGCTGAACTAGTATTCAGTACTCAGTAAACACATCCTTTATAAATTAAGGTGAAACAAAGATTCCTCTATCCCTCCCTCCCTCCCTCCCTTCCTTCTGACACAGTCTCACCCTGTCACCCAGGCTGGAGTGCAATGGCACGATCTCAGGTCACTGCAACCTCTGCCTCCTGGGTTCAAGCGATTCTCCTGCCCCAACCTCCCAAATAGCTGGGATTACAGGCGTGAGCCACCACGCTCAGCTAATTTTTTGTATCTTTAGTAGAGATGGGGTTTCACCATGTTGGCCATCCTGCTCTCGAACTGCTGACCTCGTGATCCACCTGCCTCCGCCTCACAAAGTGTTGGGATTACAGGCGTAAGCCAGCGCGACCGGCCTCTTTTCTTATCTCTCTCTTTCTCTTTTTTTTTTTTCTTTTTTTTTTTTTTTTTTTTTTTTGAGAGGGAGTCTCACCCTCCCCTTCCCTCTGCTCTCCTTTCCTTTTTTTTTTTTTTTTTCTGACGGAGTCTCGCTCTGTTGCCCAGGCTGGAGTGCAGGGGCGCGATCTCGTGTCACTGCAACCTCCACCTCCTGGGTTTGAGGAATTCTCCTGCCTCCGCCTCTGGAGTAGCTGCGATTATAGACGTGCGGTACTGCGCCCGGCTAATTTTTGTATTTTTAGTAGAGATAGAGTTTCACCATTTTGCCCAGGGTGGAAATAAATTATTTATTTATTTATTTTTTTTTTTTGAGACGGAGTCTCTCTCTGTCACCCAGGCTGGAGTGCTGTGGCCGGATCTCAGCTCACTGCAAGCTCCGCCTCCCGGGTTCACGCCATTCTCCTGCCTCCTCGGTCTCCCGGGTAGCTGGGACTACAGGCGCCGCCACCTCGCCCGGCTAGTTTTTTGTAGTTTTTAGTAGAGACGGGGTTTCACCGTGTTAGCCAGGATGGTCTCGATCTCCTGACCTCGTGATCAGCCCGTCTCGGCCTCCCAAGGTGCTGGGATTACAGGCTTGAGCCACCGCGCCCGGCCGGAAATAAATTTTTAAACAAACATATCTAGAAAAAAATTCATCTGTGGTTGGCCTACACTAAACAGGAAAACTAAACTGAACTCTTCAGACTGAAGAAAAATGATCCCAAAGAGAAAAATGGAAATCCAGGAAGAAGAGAGTAAGAATGGAAAGAGTACATTCGTGGATGTATATACGAAAAAAATATTGACTGCATAAAACAATAATATTAAAAAAAAGAAAAAAGAAAATAAGCTCCCTGGGATCCCGGAGTTAGGTTTGACCTTCCCGGTCCCTCTATCGCGAGATCTGGAAACCGGAAGTGAATTATTTTGCAGGCGTCTACACCAGGCGGTGGCTCTACTTATTAAAGTTGGCGGGAGCTGAGTGATCAGTCGGGCCTGGGCAGGCTGTGGTGTAGGGCGTTGCAGGCAGCGCTCACCTCCTCGGACCGGCAGAATGTGGGTGGCTGTGGCCGGCTGCTGCCACGGCGAGCTGGATAAGATCTATGAGACGCTGGCGCTGGCGGAGCGGCGCGGCCCGGGGCCTGTAGACCTCTTACTGTGCTGCGGCGACTTCCAGGCGGTGCGCAACGAGGCGGATCTACGCTGCATGGCCGTGCCGCCCAAGTACCGCCACATGCAGACCTTCTACAGGTGAGGACGCGGCCCGGGCCGGGACTTGGCGGTGCGGGGTGGGACTGGGTTCGATTTCCCTCTGCCCCTTGCTGCCTGTTTCCCCTAGATCCTTTGTTCGCTCTGTGTCTCTGACTGGTACCTAACTGAATACAGGGGTGAGGTAGTGGGAGGCGGGAAATGTATTCAGTTAGGTACTGTATTCAGTTAGGTACCAAATTGTGTCTGCTTAACTTTAAGCACCCTGTCTCATTAGGAGCTTAGGAAATGTCACTTTCCTTCTTTCCATACACCCATCTTATCCATTACACGGGATCGAAGCCTGGGAGGGGACAACCTGGAGGAAGAAGCTGACAGGTTTAGATAGCTCCCTTGTACTTGATAGGACTCTGGAATTAGTTCATTTAATGATCCCGGAGTTTTTACTGGGCGCCTGAAACTGGGCGCCTGCTATATGCTTGTGGTTCTAGAAAGATAAGGTTATGGCAATGAACTCAGCACAGTTCTTGACTTATTTGAACAGGCACTGACTTGAGGCCCAAGGTGGAAGCTCTTCATTCCTAAGGGCAAGGAATGGATACTGGGCAATTTTTTTTTTTGAGACAGAGTTTCACTCTGTTGCCCAGGCTGGCGTGCAGTACTGCAATCTTGACTCGCTGCAACCTCCGTCTCCTGGGTTCAAGCGATTCTCCTACCTCAGCCTCCTGAGTAGCTGGGATTATACCCAGCTAATTTTTGCATTTTTAGTGGAGACGGGGTTTCACCACGTTGGCCAGATTGGTCTCGAACTCCTGACCTCAGGGGATGCGCCCACCTCGGCCTTCCGAAGTGCTGAGATTACAGGAGTGAGCCACCGCGCCCAGCCCCGGGCAATTCCTTTTGAAAGCGCTTCTTAACTTTTTATGACGAGGTCAATTTCTTTTTGTTGTTGTTGTTTTTTCAGAACTTATTTGCTTTTCTACTATGCCCAATTGTGGTAACTGACTTTGCTCTTATGTTCTAGGTATTACTCTGGAGAGAAAAAGGCCCCAGTTCTCACGCTCTTCATTGGGGGAAACCATGAAGCCTCAAATCATTTGCAAGAGTTACCCTATGGTGGCTGGGTGGCACCAAACATTTATTATTTAGGTATGTGATTGTGTTTGTGGATAATTTTTTTTCCTGGGATGGAAGAGCCTATCAGGATTTGCGTTAGTTGGGCTGTGTCTTGACATGTATGGTGTTTGGAGAATGTCATTTAAATAGTTAATCATGAAAATTTAATTAAGATAGTTAATTATTAAATGGTTGATCATGATAATATGCCCTTCATCTAGTGTTTTAAGCACTAGCTAATATAATTGAAAGACCTCACACACTGTTTGTAATCGCTTCATTTTTTCTTACAATTTTTATTGAATTAAAAAAAGACCTTAAACTTTTATTAATAGAAATTCTTAAGCATACACAAAAGTAGAGTATAGCATGATGAATCTCAGTACCTGTTACCCAGCTTCAACGACTGTTATATTGAAGTCTCCTGGTTTTTTTTTTTTTTTTTTGTGGGAAGAGATGACTAGAGTATTTAAAGCAAATCCAACTGTTAGATTATTTCACTTATACATATTTCAGTACATGTTTTTAAGTGATGAGGATCTTTAAAAATACTACTACAGTACTGTTATTATACTTAACTGAAGTACTCATTATCTATTGCCATATTTATGGTCAGATTTCCCTGCTTAACCTAGGGATGTCTGCTTTACAATTGGTTTAAATAGGACCCAGACAAGGCCAGCCCATTTCATTTGGTTGTCACGACTCTGAAGTCTATTAGACTATAATAATCTCCCTGTCTCTCTTTTTCATGCCATTTACTTGCTGAAGAAAACACAAAATTTGTCCTGTGGCATTTCCTGCATTCAGGGTTTAGCTAATTGGATTCCTTTTATCCTCTGCATTTCCTGTAATCTGCTTTCAGATTGACAGATTTGATTAGATTGTTTCAATATTAGTTCCTATAAACTATATAGCCTTTTCATCCCTTTATTTTTTGAGACAAGGTCTGGTTCTGTTGCCCTGGCTGGAGTGCAGTGGCTCCATCTTAGCTCATTCATCTCAGCCTCTGCCTTCCAGGCTCAAGCCATCCTCCCACCACAGCCTCCCAAGTAGCTGTGACTTCAAGCGTGTACCACCATGCCTGGCTAACTTTTTTGTTTTTTTGTATTTTTTTGTGGAGACTGAGTTTGGCCATGTTGTCCATGCTGGTCTCGAACTCATAAGCTCAAAGTGATCCGCCCACCTGGGCCTCCAAAGTGGTGAGATTATAGGGATGAGCCATCCCACCTAGCTTCATCCCTTTATTTAAATGTATATTCTTTCTAGAACTGTTTATAGGTTTTACCAATGATGAGATCATAATTTCAGAAATTTAGTTTCCCTACTTTGCTACTTATTGATCATCTTTTGATGTATTCATTCTATATTACAATATTGTGAAAAAGTGAAATTGTCAGAAGATGATCAATCAGAAATGAAACTAGAAGCTGCAGGTTCTTTATACCTTACCTGTTGATTTTCAGGTTTATACATGTAAGTCCATCATAGGACATTTTCCGCCTCCCACTACCTCCCCCGTGTATTCAGTTAGTTACCAAATTATGTCTGTTTCACTTTCAGCACCCTATCTCATTTGTCCCTTCCGCAATCTACTTAATGTTTTGGCTCATCTAATTCCAGACTTTGCCTTTATATACTTTTATAATATATCCCTAATACACTGTTGGCATATTATTATGTAAAAAGGGTAACTTCATCATGGTGCTTAATTTTCAAATAATTTTAGAACTGTGTGGAATTCCATCTAAATGGAATGGTTTATTCAGTCAGTGTAAAGAGATTCCTTTTACCTACAGTAATTTTATTTAACTGTACTGTTTAGGTTTGGCTGGTGTGGTAAAATACCGAGGTGTAAGGATCGGTGGAATCTCTGGTATCTTTAAATCTCATGACTATCGGAAAGGTATTGTTTTGAGAATTATTTTTAAACTTTAGAACTTGCATGCCCCAGAGTAACTTAAGCATAATATATACTTTGTATCCTCGATCTAGTTTTATCAAGTCTTAGTATTTTGCTAGTTTTTATTTTTATTTTTAAGAAATAAAACAGTATAGATACAATAAAAGTTCATTGTTTATCTGTCCTCAATCTCATTCCCTTCTTTTCTTCCCTCCTACTCTTTGCCAGGCAGTCACTATGTTGAATTTGGTGATTATAATTTACTTGATTATTTTACATCATTACCACATATATAAGAGCTTTAAACAATGTACTTGTTTTAAGCTTCATATAAATGTATCATATTGCTTGTATCTTTCTCCAACTTGCTTCTTTGTTTAACATGTTTTGAAATCCGTGTTGATACATGTAATCTAATCTGTTCATTTGTGAATAATATTCCATTATATAAGTATATCACAACTGCCTATTCATTTCATTGTGTTTGAATGAATTATACCTTGATTTCAAAATTAAAGGAATAGCTTGGATTCACATCAATTTCACAAATTTCATGAATTAAGTTGGCAGCTAAAACTTACATCCTGAATGTAACTGTTACAAGTCTGTTCCCTGCCACTTGGCTCTTTCTTATTCTAAACTGTTGAAATGGAGGTACAAAATAGGCTGTCTTCTCTGTGGCAGATGTGAGTGCAAATTGGAACCACTCTTGGGAAGATGTTTATCAGTTTTTTCTATTTTATCTCAGGGATATCATTTATGCATGTAATACACATATTTCTTTTTCGGCTTAAAACAACAATAAGTTGTTATTTTGTTAATATTGGGCATAAGGAACTAGTCTCCAGTCAACATTTAGAAAGTAACTGAAGTGTGCCAGCAACCATGTGTGGGACCTTAGAAAGCACATACACCCTTAGTTGAGCCTGTACAGGAGACTGCAGTCCACCATCTTTTAAAAAAATTTCCCTAGATAACTTTTTAAAATCATATATATTGAAGGTGTACATGATATTTGGGGAACTTGTGTATATGTCTTTGTATTTGCAGTGTTTAAGGAAATTGAATATAGCTTATTTTTCTTCTTCGATCTAAGGTCATTTTGAGTGCCCCCCTTATAATTCATCTACAATCAGGAGTATATATCATGTGAGAAATATTGAAGTCTATAAATTAAAACAGGTATGTAAAAAGTGCATTACAGCAGACTTGAAAAAATTTTAAAGTAATTCTGTACCAAAATGTATTTTGGTTATATTGGTATGCTACTTTCAAGAAGAGCAATTCAGTATTTTTTATTTTTATTTATTTATTTATTTATTTATTTATTTATTTATTTTTTTGAGACGGAGTCTCACTCTGTCGCCGGGGCTGGAGTGCAGTGGCCGGATCTCAGCTCACTGCAAGCTCTGCCTCCCGGGTTCACGCCATTCTCCTGCCTCAGCCTCCCGAGTAGCTGGGACTACAGGCGCCCGCCACCTCGCCCGGCTAGTTTTTTGTATGTTTTAGTAGAGACGGGGTTTCACAGTGTTAGCCAGGATGGTCTCGATCTCCTGACCTCGTGATCCGCCCGTCTCGGCCTCCCAAAGTGCTGGGATTACAGGCTTGAGCCACCACGCCTGGCCTTCAGTATTTTTTAAATGTGGATCTTGAGTTGTTTTTAGGAGGTTCACGATGAACATTTTTTTTTTCTTTTTTTGAGACAGAATATCACTCTGTCGCCCATGCTGAAGTGCAGTGGCATGATCTCAGCTCACTGCAACCTCCGCCTCCTGGGTTCAAGCGAGTCTTGTGCCTCAACCTTCCAAGTAGCTGGAACTACGGGCGCCCACAACCACACCTGCCTAAATTTTTGTATTTTTAGTAAAGGCAGGGTTTCACCATGTTGGCCAGGCTGGTCTTGAACTCCTGACCTCAGGTGATCTGCCTGCCTCAGCATCCCAAAGTGCTGGGATTACAGTTATGAGCCACCGTGCCCAGCAAATTTTTTTTTACTTCAATAATTATGAGTTTATTTTAGTAAGAATGAAACATTTAATTCATGATTTCAAATATTACTTAGGGTAAGGCTAAAGAATACCTATTAAAGTAAAATGATATTTAAAAGAAAATATTAAAGTGATATTTTAAAGAAAATATTAAAATAAACATTTTATTTTATGTAATAGTAATTAAGTAATGGTGTTAAATAGAAAATAAGTAATAGTAAAGATGATAGAGGAAATGGGAAAATTGTGAAGGTTAGTCATATCTAATATTTTGTATTGTCTTGAGCAGTTACTTAAGTTTTTTTTTTTTTTTTTGAGACAAAGTTTCACTCTTGTTGCCCAAGCTGGAGTGCAATGGTGCGATCTTAGCTCACTGCATGCTCTGCCTCCTGGTTCAAGTGATTCTCCTGCCTCAGCCTCTTGAGTAGCTGGGATTATAGGTGCCCGCCACCACGCCTGGCTAATTTTTTATATTTTAAGTAGAGAAGAGGTTTCACCATGTTGGCCAGGCTGGTCTCGAACTCCTGACCTTCAGGTGATCCACCCACCTCAGGCTCCCAAAGTGCTGGGATTACAGGCATGAACCACTGCGCCCAGCTGGTATTTAAGTGGTTTTAATTTTGTTTTCCGAGTATTCATTTCAGATTACTTGAAGGTTCTGGAGATAAGTCTATAGTATATTTTGTTTCCTTTAGTTGTTTAATTAAATACTAATTTATGTAGTAAACAGAGTTTTTTAGTGTATACTATGTCAGCCTATTAGAATTTTTTTTTTCCTGATAAATCTTTGGGTTTACTGAATCAGTCATGTTAGAGGTCTCATGAAATCTGGTTTCTCTGGATCTTCGAAATAGTAATTTCTTTTTTCTTTTTTTTTTTGAGATGGAGTTTCACCCTTGTTGCCCAGGCTGGAGTGCAATGGCATGATCTCGGCTTACTGCAACCTCCACCTCCCGGGTTCAAGCGATTCTCCTGCCTCAGTCTCCCTAATAGCTGGGATTACAGGCAGATGCCATGACGCCTAGCTAATTTTTGTATTTTTATTAGAGACGGGGTTTCACCATGTTGGTCAGGCTCGTTTCCAATTCCTGACCTCAGGTGATCACCTGCCTCGGCCTCCCAAAGTGCTGGTATTACAGGCGTGAACCAGTGCACCCAGCCCAAAGTAGTAATTTCTTTACCAAAGAGGAAAAGAGCTATGGTCATCATGTATTTTAGAAGCTAAGTGCTAAAGATCTTAGATAATTGGCAGTCCAGAGTCTGTCTCCATTGCCTTGCCTTGCCACTGAAAATAAGAATGATTTATGAGCAGAGAAAATGCACGTTTTCTTTGCCTAGATGAATGAGTAGCCGCCTAGTATTTTTATCATTCTCTTAAAGTGTCCTTAAAATGAATTACACAGAATTCTAGAGATCTCAGTGGGTGAATGGTTGTATGGTGGTAGAGAGAAAGGAGGGGATTGTTTTTTATTAATCTATTTTAAGAGTTTTCTTTCTTTTTTCTTTTTCTCTTTTGAAAGCTGAAGCAGCCTATAGATATATTCTTGTCTCATGATTGGCCAAGAAGTATATATCATTATGGAAATAAGAAGCAACTTCTTAAGACTAAATCTTTTTTCCGACAAGAAGTGGAAAATAACACATTAGGAAGTCCAGCTGCCTCAGAGCTTTTAGAGCATCTAAAACCTACTTATTGGTTTTCTGCCCACCTTCATGTGAAGTTTGCCGCCTTGATGCAGCATCAGGTAGAAAACAAAATGTTTATTCTTTCATTTAACACACACTTATCGAACATCTATGGACCAGACACAGTTGTAAAGTTAGAGAAAGAAGTAAAAGATAACTTACCTCTTATGAGTAGCTCAATATATGATTCTGGGAAAATACAAGCAATTACAAAATAGTACAATAAGTTTGAGAGAAAACTTAGGCAGTGGGAGCACCTAAGCCAGACTGGTGGGATGGGAACGTGGGAGATGATGATAGAGAAGGTTTTCAAAAGGCAATAGCTGAACTGAGTCTTGAAGCACCAGGAACAAACAGACTGTAAGGGTATTTTATTTAGAGGGACTGACATGTGCAGAGGCTAAAGGTCTGAGAGCATGGGGTGTTTGGGCACTTGTAGGTAGTTCCTGTGGGACTAAGGCATAGGGACTGATGAAGCTGGAACAAGATCATAACTGCCTTCTAGGGGCTGTGCTCTGAAGTTAAGGTTTTTGTGTTTTGTTTTGTCGCCCAGGCTGGAGTGCAGTGGCTGGATCTCAGCTCACTGCAAGCTCCGCCTCCCGGGTTCACGCCATTCTCCTGCCTCAGCCTCCCGAGTAGCTGGGACTACAGGCGCCCGCCACCTCGCCCGGCTAGTTTTTTGTATTTTTTAGTAGAGGCGGGGTTTCACCGTGTTAGCCAGGATGGTCTCGATCTCCTGACCTCGTGATCCGCACGTCTCGGCCTCCGAAAGTGCTGGGATTACAGGCTTGAGCCACCGCGCCCAGCCGAAGTTCAGGTTTTAACCAGAGATGATGGGGAAATTTGGGGAGTGATGAAATCAGATTTTCATTTTAGAAAGATTAGTTTGACAGCATTGTTGTGTATGGATTGGAGTACTGTAAAATGGGAGGCAGAGCAGGCTATTTAAGCAAAAGAAAAGGTTTTAACCTAAGGCAAAGAGAGAATACGGAGAATGAAGTAGATTCTAGAGAGATTTTAGAAGGAGAATCATCGTGATTTGGTGACTGGGGGAGAAGAGAGTTCAGGATGATCCTCCGTTTTCTTTGCTTAACTGCATGGATGATGTACTTGATGGAAGGTAGAAAATAAATATATACTTATAATTAAAATTCTATGGAAGTATGCATTTCTTCCTTTCACCTCTGATTCTGGCTGAACTCTGACTTTCCCATAAAGTATTCCATAGGAAAACTGTTCAGAAAATTCTGGGTTAACAGAGTTATAGATTTCTTCTTGGAGACATTTAGAGAATTTCTGAGAGTCTTTATTGCACTAATGGGCATTGCCTTTCGAGTAGAATGTGATGCTTCCCAAACTTAACCAAACACTTTTCTGTGTTAGAGGTACACTTTAAAAATGTTCCTCAAACACAGTTTGCAAGGTTTTGTCTGAAAATATTCCTACAGGCTCTTTTTATTGTGGATTTATTCTTCTCACTTCCCAGTTTCACTGGGAGATGGAGAGGTTTCTCTTTTCATTGTATTTCTGCATTAATGATATGTTTGACCTCTTTGTAATTGGCTTCTCAATCTCCTCTGACTGCCACTTTCTATTTTAGCCCCTTTACCAGCATCAAAGAGCACTTTTCCTTGGAACTGCTTTGCTGCCAATATCTGCCTATCATTTCCATGCCTTCCATTTTTCTTAGTATAGATTGAGCATCTCTAATCTGAAATTTGAAATGCTCTAGAATCTGAAATTTTTGACATGATACACAATTTTCAGATTTTTGGATTAAGGATATTCAACCAGTATGTATTCTGCAAATATTCCAAAATCTGAAAAAATCTGAAATTTAAAACACTTCTGGTCCCAAGCATTTTAGATAAGGCATACTCAACTTGTACGTCACCAGAACTGAACTGATGCTTGGTCCTCAGCAGGAGATACATAGCTTGCTTCCTTGTGTTTTTTCCTCCATGACGAAACTGGAACAAGATCATGACTGCCTTCTAGAGGCCATGCTCTGGAGTTCAGGTTTTAACTAGAGATCCTGGGGAAAGGTTTTTTCACCTTTTCCAAAATGACCTACATGTTTGTGATTCCCCCTGTGTTTCTAACAATTCACCTTTGGAAAAAAAACTTTATTGGAGTGTAATTTACATACCATAAAATAAACACGTTTTGGCATGGTGGCTCATGCCTGTAATCCCAGCACTTTGGGAGGCCAAGGCAGGTGGATCACTTGAGGCCAGGAGTTCGAGGCCAGTCTGGCCAACATGTCGAAACTACGTCTCTACTAAAAATACAAAAATTAGCTGGGCATGTTGGCACACACTTGTAATCCCAGCTATTCGGGAGGCTGAGACCTGAGAATCATTTAAGCCCGGGAGGCAGAGTTTGCAGTGAGCCAAGATCATGCCACTGTACTCCAATCTGGGCAACAGAGTAAGACTCTGTCTCAGAAAGGAAGAAAGAGAGAGAGAGAGAAACCACGTTTTAAAGGAACAATTCAGTGATTTTTAGTAAGTTTCTAGAGTTGTGCTAATATCACATAATCTAGTTTTAGAACTTGTCCATCACCCCCGAAGATTCTTTGAGCCTGCTTGCAGGTAATCCTTGTTCCTACCCTCAGCCCCAGGCAAGCACTAACTTGCTTTGTGTTTCTATAGATTTGCCTTTCCTGAACATTCATTTAAATGGAATCATAAAATATATAGTCTTTGGCAACTGATTTCTTTCATTTGCTTGATTTTGAGATTCACTCATATTGTAGCATGTATCAATATTGCATTCCTTTTTAGTGCTGAGTAATAGTTCATTCTATGGATATATCACATCTATTTTTGGTGGTATAGCTAAGAAATCTTTGCCTAACCCACAGTTACAAAGATTTTCTCCTATGGGTTCTTCTAAAAATTGTACAGTTTTAGTTCTGCCAGTTTACTTTTAAGCTCTTTTGTTTATCTTTAATCCTTTTATTTATCTTTAATCCTTTAAGCTTTGATTTATGTATATTCAATGCTTTGAGTTGATATCATCATCATTAGTTTTTGCTTTGAATTTTGTAGGAAAATTGAAGCTCTGAGAAGTTAAATGCCTTCTCTTATCGCACAAGTGGGTATAGAATTAACTTATTTTGGAAAAGTAACAGTCATTCCTTTGACACACAACTTAGGGGTATGTGTAATAAAGATTATTTTCATCCTATTCTGTGTATGAAGAATTACTGTGATTGTTTTAACATTCTTTCTTAAATCATGATTCATATTGTCCAGGCAAAGGATAAAGGACAGACAGCCAGAGCAACCAAATTTTTAGCCTTGGACAAATGCTTACCACATAGAGATTTTCTTCAGGTAAGAAGAATGAAGTGGCTTTATAGTATAGTTGTACTCTTCCAGAGACTTAAAAAAAATTAATTTTCCTTTCAGAATTTTTTTGTGCTCTTTGTAATTTACATATTCTGTGGAAGTATTTTAGTTATTCATGTTTTAAAATTAAATGGATTTATTTAAAATTAATTGAAATTAAATATAAATTAAATTTCTTTTTATTTTATTAAATTATATTAAAGTTCTTAGACTGTTAAAAATACATATATATTTCTTAATGTTGATTTCATCCTGTAGATATTAGAGATAGAACATGACCCAAGTGCTCCTGATTACTTGGAATATGATATTGAATGGCTCACTATTCTCAGGGCTACAGATGATCTTATTAATGTGACTGGTCACCTATGGAATATGCCTGAAAATAATGGCCTGCATGCAAGGTAAGTCAGACTTTATTCAGGACCTGCTTTTTCCATTGCATGCATAATTTTTGTGTCTCCCACCTTTGTTTTGTTTTTTTTTGAAACGGGGTCTAGCTCTGTTATCCAAACTGGAGTACGGTGGTGTGATCTTGGATCTTAGCTCACCGCATCCTCCGACTCCTGCACTAAAGGGATCCTTTCACCCCTGCCCCCAGAGCAGCTGGCACACGCCACCATGCCCAGCTAATTTTTTGATATTTTTGGTAGAGATGGGGCTTTCCCATGTTGCCCAGGTTGGTCTTGAACTCCTGAGCTCAAGCAATCCACCTCCCTCGGCCTCCCAAAGTACTGGGATTACAGGCGTGAGCCGCTGTATCTGGCCTCCACCGTTGTTTTTAATCAAGGGAATTATTGTTCAATGAGTATCAGAACAATTCAGTTTGCAGGTTTTCCATCTAAAAGAGACAGGAAAATGGACTGTTGAGCATTACCTCAAATTTATAAGTGAATAAGTGTACATAAAACTATAATATAGTAAAGATACAGTCCACACATTAAAATTGTTTTGGAGTATGAGTTAAAGATGGCTTTTTCTAAGAATTATTTTTATTTCTAAATGGTCCTTTGCTAAATTAACTGTAACTTTAAAAATGGAATTTTGATAGATGGCTTGTTTTTTATCCTTGCACCTGAAGTCTATAATTAGATTTCATCATTTATTGTTTAGAGCTAATAAAATGTAAAAAGCTATTGTTTTGTACTTTTATAGGTGGGATTATAGTGCAACAGAAGAAGGTATGAAAGAAATGTTGGAAAAATTGAATCATGACCTCAAGGTTCCATGTAACTTTAGTGTAACAGCTGCTTGTTATGATCCTGGCAAGCCACAGACACAAATACAGCTGATTCATAGGATCAATCCTCAGACTACTGAATTTTGTGCCCAACTTGGCATCACAGACATCAATGTTAGGCTTCAGAAGTCCAAGGAAGAACATCATGTGTGTGGTGAATATGAAGAACAGGATGATGTGGAGAGTAATGACTCTGGAGAAGACCGGAGTGAATATAATACAGACACATCTGCTCTGTCTTCTATTAATCCAGATGAAATAATGTTAGATGAAGAAGAAGAAGATGAAGATAGTATTGTAAGTGCACATAGTGACATGAATACACCATCTGTAGAACCTTCTGATCAAGCTTCTGAGTTTTCTGCAAGTTTCTCTGATGTCAGGATCTTACCAGGCTCTATGATTGTATCTTCTGATGATACGGTGGATTCCACAGTTGATAGAGAGGGGAAACCTGGTGGGACTGTGGAGTCAGGGAATGGAGAGGACTTAACCAAGGTGCCATTGAAGAGGCTGAGTGATGAACACGAACCTGAACAAAGAAAAAAAATTAAGAGGAGGAATCAAGCCATTTATGCTGCAGTGGATGATGATGATGATGATGCAGCTTAAGACAATTTACTTGTTTTGTTTTTGTTTTTGTTTTTTTGAGACGGAATTTCACTCGTCACACAGACTAGAGTGCAATGGCGTGATCTTGTCTCACTACAACCTCCGCCTCCCGGATTCAAGCAATTCTCCTGCCTCAGCCTCCCAAGTAGGTGGGACTACAAGTGCCCGCCACCACACCCGGTTAATTTTTAGTAGTGACAGTTTTTCACCATGTTGGCCAGGCTGGTCTCAAACTCCTGACCTCAGGCGATCCACCTGTCTCGGCCTCCCAAAGTGCTGGGATTACAGGCGTTAGCCACTGTGCCTGGCCGACAATTTACTTGTCTTAGTATTATACATAGATATATGATTTTTGAGACTGTATTTTTAGAGCTGAATTTTTGACGAAAGACTTAACTTTATAATAATGAAGATACACTAGAGAATTTTAGTTAGACATTGACTTTAGGCTTTTGTATGTTTCAGATGCAAACATATTAAAACTTTCATATATTTACTTGACTGGGTATCTTTTTTTTTGAAGACATACATTATTCACTTCCACTTTTACAATAAACACTTATTTAACATCTACTTTGTGCCAAGCACTCTGCTGTAATATGGGACCATAAAGATAAGTAAGACAAGGATTTTTGCCTTCAAGGACTTGCTATCACTGTAAACATTTTGATGTATACAATATGGCTATATTATATTTTGTTTTATAAAATCAAGTCATTGTATATATTATGTATTGTTTCTTTTCATTTATTATAAATATTTTTCCTAATCAGCTTTTAATATCTGTCAAATAAAAATTGAAATTGAAGATGGTATATAAGATTTCAGGAAATAAACTACTTTGAATACTAAACATTGGTAAACGTACAATCTTATATTTGCTGAGATTAGTATAACCCTGCTGACTTTTGCATATTGTGTTTTTTTTTTGAGACGCAGTCTCACTCTGTTGCTGAGGCTGGAGTGCAGTGGCATGATCTCAGCTCACTACAAGCTCCGCCTCCTGGGTTCACACCATTCTCCTGCCTCAGGCTCCTGAGTAGCTGGGACTACAGGCGCCCGCAACCATGCCTGGCTAATTTTTTGTATTTTGTTTAGTAGAGACGGGGTTTCACCATGTTCACCAGGATGGTCTTGATCTCCTGACCTCATGATCCACCCACGGCCTCCCAAAGTGCTGGGATTACAGGCGTGAACCACCGTGCCTGGCCAGCATATTGTTTCAACTTTAGCTTTAATTTTCATGTAACTATAGTAACTATGTAGGTCATTTTTGGCATAGTTCACCCCATAGTTTTAATTACTAGCAAGGATCAAGCTGCACAAATACTGCCCCTCATGCTGCGTGATGGATTGCTAATATTAAAGTATTTTTGAAGATCTGTATAGAAAAACTACACCTCTGTGCTATCTCTGGTTAAACTACCTGGGCCACCTGAAGAGATTGTCACTCTGTACTTAAAGTCGTGGAATCCAAGATTGTTCCATGATCTCATTAATCCATGGCAGTCCAAATCCAGGAGTTAATCTAGGAGAATATTGTAGCACTTGGCTTCTACCTTGTCAACATTTGACTTCGTAAAGGATTAGGATTTTGGGGATTTTATCTTTATTTCCTTCCATTTTTTGGTTTACTTTCTTTTTTGAGTTGAATATTTAATTCACTTATTTTACTTTTTTTTTTTTTTTTTTTTTTGAGACAAGGTCTCACTCTGTCGCCCAGGTGGGAGTGCAATGGCACAATCATGGCTCATCACTGCAACCTCCACCTCCCAGGTTCAAGGCAATTCTGGTGTCTCAAGGTGAATCTCATGCCTCAGCCTCCCAAGTAGCTGGGACTGCAGATGCCTGCCACCATGTCCAGCTAATTTTTGTATTTTTAGTAGAAATAGGATTTCACCATGTTGGCCAGGCTGGTCTTGAACTCCTGGCCTCAAGTGATCCACCTGCCTTGGCGTCCCAAAGTGCTGGGGCCACAGCCATGAGCCACCACGCCTGGCCCACTTATTTCATTTTATTTATTTATTTATTTATTTATTGAGGCAGAGACTCACTCTGTCACTCAGGCTGGAGTGCAGTGATCTTGGCTCACTGCAACCTCTGCCTCCTGGGTTCAAGCGATTCTCCTGCTTCAGCCTCCTGAGTAACTGGGACTACAGACCCACGCCACCACACCCAGCTAATTTTTGCATTTTTAGGAGAGAGAGTTTCACCATGTTGGCCAGGATGGTCTCAATTCTTGACCTCGTGATCCGCCCGCCTTGGCCTCCCAAAGTGCTGGGATTACAAGCGTGAGCCACTGTTCCCGGCTTGCTTGCTTGCTTTATTTATTTATTTATTTATTTATTTATTTATTTATTTATTTATTTATTTTTGAGACAGAGTCTCGCTCTGTCGCCCAGGCTGGAGTGCAGTGGCACAATCTCAGTTCACTGCAACCTCCGCCTCCCGGCTTCAAGCGATTCTCCTGCCTCAGCCTCCTGAATAGCTGGAACTACAGGTGTCTGCCACCAAGTCCAGCTAAGTTTTGAATTTTTAGTAGAAATAGGGTTTCACCATGTTGGCCAGGCTGGTCTCAAACTCCTGGCCTCAAACGATCCACCCGCTTCGGCCTCCCAAAGAGCTGGGATTACAGGCCTGAGCCACCATGTCCAGCCTGGCCCACTTACTTTTATTCTCATTATTTACATAAAGTATTTAAAGCTATGACCAGGCACAGTGGCTCATACCTGTAATCCCAACACTTTGAGAGGCTGGGACAAGAGGATTGCTTGAACTCAGGAGTTTGAGACCAGCCTGGGCTGCAGTGAGACCTCGTCTCTACAAATTAATAAAAAAAATTAGCTGGGTGTGGTGGCACATGCCTGTGGTCCCAGATACTTGGAATGCTGAGAAGGAAGGATTGCTTGAGACTAGGAGGTTGAGGCTGTAGGGAGCTGTGATCATCAAACTGCACTCAGCCTGGCTGACAGGGTGAGACTGTCTCAAAAGATAGAAAGAAAGAAAAAGCTATGAATTTCCCCCGATTGCTGATTTAATTGAATTGTAAAAATTCTGCCATTTATTGTTTTTCCCCAGAAATTTTTATTAAAGTTAAAAGCAGAAACAAATATTAGAGTTAATAAATGGTGTTTCTCAAAAAATCTAGATAATCCTCTAGCTTACCTAGTCAAAAAATGAAGCACACATTAGAAAGAGAAAGCACAAATATAGAAAGAAGGAAAGAAAGAAAAAGAAAAAAAGGAAGGAAGGAAGGAAAAGGAAAAAAGGAAGGAAAGAAAAGAAAAAAGGAAGGAAAGAAAAGAGAAAAGGAAGGAAGAGAAAGAAAGAAAAAAAAGGAAGAAAGAGAAAGAAAAGAGAAAGAAATTGCCATACTAAAGAACCTCCTGGCCCGAAAGAAAAGAGAGAGAGAGAGAGAGAGAGAAAAGAAAGAAAAGAAAGAGAAGAAAGAAAGAAAGAGAGAAAAGAGAAATTGCCATACTAAAGAACCTCCTGGCCCAGATGGTTTCAGGAGGAAACTACCCAATCTTTTAAAGCCTAGATAATTTCTGGCCAGGTGTGGTGGCTCATGCCTGTAACCCCAGCACTTTGGGAGGCTGAGGCAGGCAGATCACCTGAGGCCGGGAGTTCAAGACCAGCCTGATCACCATGGAGAAACCCCTGTCTCTACTAAAAATGCAATATTAGCCAGGCGTGGTAGCGCATGCCTGTAATTCCAGCTATTCGGGACACTGAGGCAGGAGAATCGCTTGAACCTGGGATGAGGAGGTTGTGGCGAGCCGAGATCATGCCATTGCACTCCAGCCTGGGCAACAAGAGCAAAACTCCGTCTCAAAAAAACAAACAAACAAACAAAAAAACAAACCAAATAATTTCTGTTAGATAAATTGTTTTAAAATATATAAAATTAAATAAAGTTTACAGTTTCTTTTTATGAAAGTATCACATTGATGTCTAAATCTGAAAAAATTATACAAAAAACCCCTGTAAATCTCATATATAAATATCAATGCAAAAATCCTAAATAAAATATTAGAAAGCAATCTATGGCACACTTTATAATGATATGGCATGACCAATACAAAGATGGTTCAATATTAGGAAATCTGTTTACATAATTCACACATTAATATACCTAAGGCCAAACATCATGATTATCGTCATGGACAATGAAAAGGTCTTTGACAAAATTCAACACCAATTTCTGATTTTGTAAAAAAATAAATAAATAAACAAAAAGTAGCATCTTACTTAATGGGAAAGCACTAAGTATTCCCATCAAAGCAAAGGAACAAAACAAAGAAACCCACTACCTCCATTACATTTTAACATTGTATTGAAAAAAACAAAACAATCACAAAAAAGAACACAATGAGGGGAATTAGAATTGCAACAAAAAAGGCATCCATATACAGGTGAGCTCATAGTTTAGGTGGAAAACAAGAAAATTACAATTAGGCCAGACACGGTGGCTCACGCCTGTAATCCCAGCACTTTGGGACGCCGAGGTGGGTGGCTCACGAGGTCAGGAGATCGAGACCATCCTGGCTAACATGGTGAAACCCCATCTCTACTAAAAATACAAAAAATTAGCCGGGTGTGGTGGGGGAGTGCCTGTAATCCCAACTTCTCAGGAGGCTGAGGCAGGAGAATGGTGTGAACCCAGGAGGCGGAGCTTGCAGTGAGCTGAGATTGCGCCACTGCACTCCAGCCTGGGCAACAGAGCGAGATTCTGTCTCAAAAAAAAAAAAAGAAAGAAAATTACAATTAAAAGTAATTCAAACAATCCTATACTTCAGTAAAGTAATAAGATAAAATTAACATAGAAATCAGTTTTCACACACACAATTACCAGTGACATAACACCAATAAGAATACTTAAGAAGGCCGGGCGCGGTGGCTCAAGCCTGTAATCCCAGCACTTTGGGAGGCCGAGATGGGAGGATCACGAGGTCAGGAGATCGAGACCATCCTGGCTAATATGGTGAAACCCCGTCTCTACTAAAAAATACAAAAAAACTAGCTGGGCGAGGTGGTGGGCGCCTGTAGTCCCAGCTACTCGGGAGGCTGAGGCAGGAGAATGGCGTAAACCCGGGAGGCGGAGCTTGCAGTGAGCTGAGAACCGGCCACTGCACTCCAGCCTGGGCGGCAGAGCAAGACTCTGTCTCAGAGATAAAAAAAAAAAAAAAAAAAAGAATACTTAAGAAGTAGGCAAAATGTATAATGAGGAAAACCATAAAATATACTTGAAAAATACAAAACTAGACTTTATGGTAAAATATCTTTTATTCTTGGATAGATGACAATTTTAAACATATCAATTATTCTCAAGTTACACAAATTTAAAATGATCCTAGTCATGATACCAATAGTTTTGTTTTGTTTTGTTTGTTTGTCTAAAGCTACACAAGTTGATTTTAAAGTTTACTTGGAGAAATAAGAACAGACAGGAAAATTTCCAAAAAAGAGGCAATGGAGGGATACTGGGCATATTATATATTAAAAACATACTATAAAACCTGCATGGGCCAGGTGTGGGGGCTCATGCCTATAATCCGAGCAGTTTGAGAAGCTGAAGTGGGCGGATCACTTGAGGCCAGGAGTTCGAGACCAGCCTGGCCAATATGGCAAAACCCAGTCTCTACAAAAAGTACAAAAATTAGTGTGTGGTGGTGCACTCCTGTAGTCCCAGCTACTTGGGAGGCTGAGGTGGCAGGATCGCTTGAGCCCAGAAGGTGGAGGTTGCAGTAAGCTGAGATCACACTACTGAACTCCTGCCTAGGTGATAGAGCAAAACTGTCTAAAAAAAAAAAAAAAATTCCTGTATAATTAAAACAATGTAGTACTGTGTAGTATTGGTGCATTGGACAGATCAATGGACCAGAAAGACTGGAAATAGGCCCAAATGTATATAAAGTTTTAGTATTAAGTGACATCTCAAATTACTGAGGAAAAAGAATGTTTTTGTTTGTTTTTTCAGAGACAGGATATTGCTCTGTTACCCAGGCTGGAGTGGAGTAGTGTGATCATAGCTCACTGCAGCCTCAAATCCCTAAGCTCAAGCAGTCCTCCCATCCCAGCCTCCTGAGTAGCTAAGACTACAGGCATGTACCACCCCTCTTGGCTAATTTTTTAAACTTTTTTTGTAGAGATGGGTTTCACTATGTTGTCCACGTTGATCTTGAACTCCTGGCCTCAAGCAATCCTCCCATCTTGGCCTCCCAAAGTGCTAGGATTACAGGCATGAGCCACTGCACCTGCTAAGATGACATTTTTAATAAATAGAGTTGGATATATGGATATTTATTTGGAAAGAAACTTGGGTTTATACTTTATATACCATAATAAACTCCAAAGAGATCAGAGATCTAAATGTGAAAAAGGAAACCCTATAAATACCAGATGAAAACACAGATAAATTTCCTTATAACCTGGAACGAAGGAAAACCTCTGTAACTGTATCTTAAAATGCAAACACAGGAAAAGACTGATACATTTTGCCTATATATAAAAATAGATAACTTTTGCATGGCAAAGAAAACATACCATAAACAAAGTTAAAAGGTAAATGACAATCTGGTGATATACACTTGCTACTCATCACCAACAAAGTGCTTATCTTCCCAAACTATAAACTATATAGACCCAGTAATCCCAGTTCTAGGAATATGTCCTAATGATATATGTCCACAAATTAAAAAAAAAAAAGCATAAGCACAAGGTTATTCATTGTAGCATTATTTGTAGTAGCATAAGATTGGAAATAACCTAAATGTTCACCAGGAGAGGACTAGTTGAACAAACACCCAAAGGAATAAGATGAAGCCTTAAAAAATAGAAGAATGTGATACATGAAATTTTATACATGAATATTTATAACAGCATTATTCATGTTAGCCAAAAAGTAGAAATAACCCAAATGTCTATCAATCAATGAATGGATAAAATGTGGTATATCTATACAATGAAATATTACACAGCAGTAAAAAGGAATGAAGTACTGATAAATGCTAGGTGGATGAACTTTGAAAACATTATGCTAAGTGAAAGAAGCCAGACACAAAAATCCACATGTAAGACTCCATTTATATGAAATGTTCAAATTAGACAAATCTATAGAGATAGAAAGTAGATTATTGGTTGCCTAGGGCTGAAGGAAGGGAGTAGGGAATAATGAGGAATAACTGCTAATGAATACAGGGTTTCTTTTGGGGGTGATGAATAAGATCTCAAACTAGATTATGGTGATGGTTACACAACTCTGAATATATTGAAAACATTGAATTGTGGCTGCGTACGATGGCTCGTTCCTGTAATCCCAGCACTTTGGGAGGCTGAGGCGGGCAGATCACTAGGTTAAGAGATCAAGGCCATCCTGGCCAACATGGTGAAACCCTGTCTCTACTAAAAAAAATATATAGGCCAGCCACGGTGGCTCATGCCTGTAATCCCAACACTTTGGGAGGCTGAGGTGGGCAGATCACGAGGTCAAGATATCGAGACCATCCTAGCCAACATGGTGAAACCCTGTCTCTATTAAAAATATAAAAATTAGCTGGGTGTGGTGGCGCACGCCTGTAGTCCCAGTGACTTGGGAGACTGAGGCAGGAGAATCACTTGAACCTGGGAGGCAGAGGTTGCTGTGAGCCAAGATCGCGCCACTGCACTCCAGCCTGGGCTACAGTGAGACTCTGTCTCAAGGTTAAAAAAAAATATACAAAAATTAACTGGATGTAGTGGTTAATTACAGGCATGTAGTCCCAGCTACTCAGGAGGCTGAGGCAGGAGAATTGCTTGAACCCAGGAGGTGGAGGTTGCAGTGAGCCGAGATTGAACCACTGTACTCCAGCCCAGCAACAGAGCGAGACTCTGTCTCAAAAAAAAAAAAAAAAAAAAAAAAAAAAAAAAAAAAAAAAAAGGAAACACTGAATTGTACACTTAAAGAAAGAAGAATGTGAGAGAT
Source organism: Rhinopithecus roxellana (assembly GCF_007565055.1). Classification (NCBI taxonomy): domain Eukaryota; kingdom Metazoa; phylum Chordata; class Mammalia; order Primates; family Cercopithecidae; genus Rhinopithecus; species Rhinopithecus roxellana. Next base: position 186,428,121 of record NC_044549.1, on the reverse strand, counting down.
TCTTATAAACTGATACGGAGTGAGTTCTAGGTTATAAGTGAAAAAAGCCAGATGCAGAATAGTATATAAGATATGGTTTGGCTCTGCGTCCCTACCCAAATTTCATCTTAAATTGTAATCCCCATAATCCCCACACATAGAGGGAGGGACATAGTGGGAGATGATTGAATCATGGGGGTGGTTTCCCCCAAGCTGTTCTCACGATAGTGAGTGAATTATCATGAGATCTGTCGGTTTTTGTAAGTGTTTGACAGTTCCTCCTTCTCTTTCTCTCTTGCCTGCCACCGTGTATGATGTGCCTGCTTCTCCTTCTGCCATGATTGTAAGTTTCCTGCATCCTCCCCAGTCTTGCAGAACTGTGAGTCAGTTAAATCTCTTTCCTACATAAATTACCCAGTCTCAGGTATTCTTTATAGCAGTGTGAAAATGGACTAATACAATATATTTTCTGCCAATAAGAAAGTTCACCTTCTGCTTTTTTTCTTTTAGTTTTGAATTTATAAAACATTTTCATGTTTCAAAAGTCAAAACTATATGGGAAAGTATACTCAAAGATGTCTTGCTTTCATTCTGAACCCCTTTATCCTCTTATCCCTCCCCAACTCTTTTTTTTTTTTTTTAGTTTCTAGTTTATCCAATTATTTGAATTGGTACTATCTCAGGTGAACCTTTAAAGTGGCGGAAGTTGTGGAAGTCATTGATTTTTGGCCTGTAAACCTCCATTCCTCTTTCTACTACTGGTACCACATCTTATTTTTTTGAGAGTCACCTTTACTGCACTAGTGTCCAGCTCTTGCCCGTTTGTGGGAAGTCACATGACTCAAGTTGTACCAGTTGGATGCTCCTTCCTTGGAATACAAATCTTGATCAGAGAGATAAAGAGATGAAAATGGTTGGTGCTCATTAATACCAGTGGCAGTAGCTTGACAAAACTATTGAGTAATTTCTACTATCTGTTCTACATTCTCAGGATTTCTCCTTTCTTAGCCTAGTTTTTCAGCCTTCCTTTCATCTTCTAATCACCAATCCCCCATTACCTTACCTCCTTCCAGTAAATTTCCCAGTTGTTTAATTTAGCCAGAGTGAGTTTTGGTGTTTGCAACCAAAATATCCTGACTTATACATATACTGTGAGTGTTAATGAGCTTGTATTGGAGTGGGGGGAAAGTGCAAGGGAAGAAATAGAAGGCCCTCACCTGTTATTTTCTTCAATTTTTCGTTATCATCCTAGACCACTCATTTATTCATGCGAGAAATATTTACTGAGATAAATATGTCCCAGGCACTATACCAGGGATATAATGGATGAGAAAAACCAGGTATAACTCCTGCCTTCATGGAGCTTATAGTACAATGAGATAACTTAATGTTAATAAAATAATCACACCAATAATAGTGAAATTCTAATTATAGTAGTGTGACAAATGAAAGGAATATAAGTGGAAATTTGACTTACAAGTATTGTTTAATATTCTTATTGGAGGTCTTGGTCAAAAGTATAAACTATGAAACGAAAATAAGAAGTGTAAGGGTTGGCCAGGAGGCAGAGGTTGCAGTGAGCCGAGATTGTACCACTGCACTGTAGCCTGGCAACAGAGCAAGACTCTGCCTCGAAAAAAAAAAAAAAAAATCAGGGCCGGGCACGGTAGCTCAAGCCTGTAATCCCAGCACTTTGGGAGGCCGAGACGGGTGGATCACGAGGTCAGGAGATCGAGACCATCCTGGCTAACCCGGTGAAACCCCATCTCTACTAAAAATACAAAAAACTAGCCGGGCGAGGTGGCGGGCACCTGTAGTCCCAGCTACTCCGGAGGCTGAGGCAGGAGAATGGCGTAAACCCGGGAGGCGGAGCTTGCAGTGAGCTGAGATCCGGCCACTGCACTCCAGCCTGGGCTACAGAGCAAGACTCCGTCTCAAAAAAAAAAAAAAAAAAAAAAAAAAAAGAAAAGCAATAACCAGTAAGAAAAAATGAGAGCAAATGAAATAGCAAGAACAAATATGATAACATTTCTGGAAATTAATGGTTCAAAAAATAAGTAGACATCAATAAAGAAAAATTTTAAGTTATATTAAAAATAGTATTTTAATATTTACATAAATGAAGAAATAGTCCATGGTTCTGGATGTGATAGAATAACATTATAAAGTTGTCAGTTAACAACTGCCAGTGATCCCAAACTGCTTGAGAGAAAGTGTTCATGCCATTCTGGTAATTTAACAAATCGGAAAAGTAAAATTTTTTTTTTTTTTTTTTTTTTGAGACGGAGTCTCACTCTGTCGCCCAGGCTGGAGTGCAGTGGCCGGATCTCAGCTCACTGCAAGCTCCACCTCCCGGGTTTACGCCATTCTCCTGCCTCAGCCTCCCGAGTAGCTGGGACTACAGGCACCCGCCACCACGCCCGGCTAGTTTTTTGTATTTTTTAGTAGAGACGGGGTTTCACTGTGTTAGCCAGGATGGTCTCGATCTCCAGACCTCGTGATCCGCCCGTCTCGGCCTCCCAAAGTGCTGGGATTACAGGCTTGAGCCACCGCGCCCGGCCGGAAAAGTAAAATTTTAACATGAATTATAGAAGTGAAATTACGTAGGACATTCAACATCAATTCTTTTTTTTTTTTTTTGAGACCGAGTCTCACCCTGTCACCCAGTCTGGAGTGCAGTGGTGCAATCTCAGCTCACTGCAACCTCCACCTCCGGGGTTCATGATTCTCCTGCCTCAGCCTCCCAAGTAGCTGGGATTATAGGCGCCCACCACCATGCCCAGCTAATTTTTGTATTTTTAGTAGAGACAGGGGTTTCACCATGTTGGCCAGGTGGGTCTCAAACTCTGACCTTGTGATCTGCCCACCTTGGCCTCCCAAAGTGCTGGGATTACAGGCGTGAGCCACCACACCCGGCCTCAACATCAATTCTTTAAAGTAGATAAAGGTACTGATACAAGAAAGAACACTGTGAAATGTTGATATAACCACTATATTTATTATTAACACATAAAATGTGGAGAAGGAAGGCTAGGTGAGATTATCAAAGGATTCCAAAGCATTTCAGTTGCTTTTCTTTTCTTTTTTTTTTCAAGATGGAGCCTTGCTCTGTTGCCCCTGGCTGAAGTGCAGTAGTGCAATCTTGACTCATGGCAACCTCAGCCTTCTGGGTTCAAGTGATTCTTCTGTCTCAGCCTCCGGAGATTACAGGTGCCTGCCACCACGCTGAATTAATTTTTGTATTTTTAGTAGAGATGGAATTTCTCCATGTTGGCCAGGCTGGTCTGGAACTCCTGACCTCGAGATCCTCCCACTTCAGCCTCCCAAGGTGCTGGGATTACAGACCTGAGCCACCATGCCTGGCCCTTCAGTTGCTTTTCTTTGTCCATTTTGAGCTTCTCCACTTACTGACTTACTGAGTCCAAAGTGGGAAATTGCTGGTGATTTCCTGAATTTTTCAGTAATACCTGTATCAAAATTCTGAACTCTCATCACAAGCTTGTGTTCATCAGTCATTGTTGGGATATTCATTTGGTTTTCTTTAAATTTTCTTTTTTTGAATTATTCATATATTCACACGATAGAACATATCTATTTTATCTCTGTCTTCCAGTCACCCAGTTCCTCTCTCTAGAGTCAATCAACATTGTAAGTTGAATTTATCTTTTTCTCCTCTCTTTTGAGGAATATGGTGGCAATATATATTCTATTTGTTACTTTACTTTTTTTCCACTTTAACAATCAATATATCTTGGAGAAGATTCCATGTCCATACACAAAAGTCTTTTTTGTTTTTTTGTGGGTACATTATATAAATGTATCTTATTAAACCAGTTCCTACCGATATACATTAGGTTGTTTCTAACCCTTTGATAATACAAACAATGAAAATGTCATTTTACCTATGTGTAACTGGATCTCCAGGATAAATTCCTGGTATTAGAATTGCTAGTCAGGCCTGGCTTACACCTGTAATCCTGGTACTTTGGGAGGCTGAGATGGGTAGATCACTTGAGGCCAGGAGTTCGAGACCAGCATGGCCGACATGGCAAAACCCCATCTCTAATAAAAATACAAAAATTAGCTGGGCATGGTGGCATGCACTTGTAATCCCAGCTACTGGGGAGGCTGAGGCACAAGAATTGCTTGAATTCAGGAGGTGGAGGTTGCAGTGAGCCGAGATCATGCCACTGTGCTCTAGCCTGGGTGACAGAGTGAGATCCTGTCTCAAAAAAAAAAAAAAAAAAAAAAAAAGGATATGTTGGTTTGTAATTTTGGTCTGTACAGCTCAACTCCCCTCTGCAGAAGCTGATACAGATTTATGCTTCCAGGAATGTATGTTTCTCCACATCTTCCCCAACACCTTATATTATTAAATTTTATAAGCCTTTGCTTATCTTTTACTGTTAACTGCCTAGTCATATATATTTTTTTCTTTTTAGGGATGGGGTCTCACTTTGCCACCCAGGCTGCTGGAGTACAGTGGTGTCATCATAAATCACTGTAGCCTTGAACTCCTGGGCTCAAGTGGTGCTCCTGCTTCGGCCTCCCAAGTAGCTGAGATTACTAGGTGCACACCACCATGCCTGGCTAATTTTAAAAAATTTTTTGTAGAGATGGAGTCTCAATACGTAGCCCACGCTGGTCTCAAATTCCTGGCTCAAGGGATCCTCCCTCCTCAACCTTCCAAAGTGCTGGGATTACAGATGTGAACCACTGCACCTGGCCAATTTTTGCCTGTTTTTTTATTGAATTAAATATAAATTTCTTATTGATTTGTAGAAGTTTCTATATAATAGGGAATTTATAATTTTGCTTTTCATTGTCTCTGACTTACCCTTAAAGATTCTGTAATCATTAGGCCTTTTTTTTTTTCTTTTTGAGATGGAGTCTGGCTCTGTCACCCAGGCTATAGTGCAGTGGCATGATCTCAGCTCACTGCAGCCTCCACCTCCTGGGTTCAAACAGTTCTCCTGCCTCAGCCTCCCGAGTAGCTGGGATTATAGGCATGTGCCACTGTACCCGGCTAAGTTTTGTATTTTTAGTAGGGATAGGGTTTCACCATGTTGGCCAGGCTGGTTTTGAACTCCTGACCTCAAGTGATCCACCCGCCTCGGCCTCCCAGAGTGCTGGGATTACAGGTGTGAGCCATCGTGCCTGGCAGGTCTTTTTATATAATAAAATAATAAAATATAATAAAACACAGAATCAGAATATTCTACAACACAAGTATATGGCTTACTGAATTATTATGAGGTGAATACTCCTGTAATTACCACCCAGGTTACCTGGGTGGCTAGAACTTTGCCAGTCATCCCAGAAGACCTTCTATATGCCCCATTCTTATCTCAACTCCCTCCCTTCCTTCTTTATCCATTATCCTGTCTTTTACAGTAATCACTTCTTTGTGTTTCTTCAGTTTTCCATCCATGTACAATCCTAATCACTACAGTTTAGTATTGTATATTCAAAAATTGCTATATCTTTAAAGCATTTTTTTTTTTTTTTTGAGATGGAGTTTCACTCTGTGGCCTAGGCTGGAGAGCAGTGGCACGATCTTCACTCACTGCAACCTCTGCCTCCCGGATTCTCCTGCCTCAGCTTCCTGAAAAGCGATACTACAGGCACACACCACTACGACCAGCTAATATTTTGCATTTTTAGTAGAAATGGGGTTTCACCATGTTGGCCATGCTGATCTTGAACCTCTGACCTCAAGTGATCTGCCCACCTTGGCCTCCCAAAGTGCTGGGATTACAGGCATGAGCCAGTGTGCCCAGCCTTAAAGTATCTTTTAATCTTCAGGAATCCCCTCCATTCTTTGTTTTCTTTACAATTTTTTCAGATTAAGGCACTGGAACTTCTGATGTGTGGTTTCCCGCAGTCTGGATTTTGCTCTTGATACAGTTTAACACATTTCTCTATTGGCTGTATTACCTGCAAATCAGCAGCTGGAGCCAGAGGCTTTATTGGATTGAGGTATAATCCCTTTGAAAAGTCCATAGGTGGTGCTGTGTTCATTCATCAGGAGGCAAATAATGCCTGGTTTTCACTCGTTTTTTGATATTAGCAGCTGTTGATGTCCAATGCCTAGAACCATTTTTTACTGGGAGTTGCAACATTGTAATATTCTAACTCAGTAATTTCTTTGCCATGTATTAGTTGGAATGCTTTTACATACATCTGTAAGTTGAAATATTTTTATAATTGCTGTTTTTACTGTCAGTAACCACAAGTACAATTTTATATAGGAAATATAAAATAAATCTTTGGTTCTCTCTCTTACCAATTTTCAAGATAGTGATTTGGGTATCTATCATGATCCAAAACTGGTCAATTAGGTTTTTAAAAAATATCATGAGTCTATGATTTTAAATGTATTTGAAGAGTTTTGATCAATTGCAATGATTATGCCTTATAAAACTAAAAGTATCCTATTTTTGTTCAGTAGAAGCCTCCTCAAGTTGGTTCCTGAATCATTTGATATGACCCTACTAGCTTTCTTGCTATCTGGTGTGAAAATATATTCTAGATTCATCATGTACTTTTCCTGCCTCAGGCCTTGAATGAAGTATTTCCCTCTAAAAGCTCTAATTTTTCTTTTTCTTTTTTTTTCTGTGTTGCCCAGGCTGGAGTGCAGTGGCGTGATCTTGGCTCACTGCAAGCTCCACCTCGCGGGTTCATGCCATTCTCCTGTCTCAGCCTCCCAGGTAGCTGGGACTACAGGTGCCCAATACCAATTTTTAAAAATTTTTTGTAGTTTTAGTAGAGACGGGGTTTCACTGTGTTAGCCAGGATGGTCTCGATCTCCTGACCTCGTGATCCACTCCCTTCGGCCTCCCAAAGTTCTAGGATTACAGGCATGAGCCACCGCGCCTGGCCCTAAAAGCCTTAGTTTTTCTTAGAGATATTTCAAAACCACAATCTTTTTGGGTTAAAGGATGGCTAATTGCTACTGGATTGGCCATTGTTTGTAGGCTTCTTCAATAATAGCTAGGAAATGTACACACACACACACACACACACAGCAAAACATCCCAAGTTCATTCTGATACTTATAATTCAAATTCAGGTCTATAGAGTGTTTTGCTTAACCTTTTCTGTATTGGATATATTTCTATCCACCGCAGATATTTCTATTGGAAATTTGGATATATTTCTATCCTGATTTTCAAGGACCTAGGTTATGATAGAATTAGAATACTCTGTAATCACTCGTTTATTTTGACTACATTATTCACACACAAGTCTCACGATAATACAATTACTGAGAGCTTTTTTGTGTTTTTTTTTTGTTTATTTTGTCTATCTGTTCTCCATTTTCTCCCCATTTTGGTTTTTGCTTGTTGATATGGTCAATTTTAAGTCACTGATACAGATTTCTTTTTTCTATTTTTCTCATCAGTTTTTTGTTCGCCATTTCTTCCTTTTCTGACTTCTTGTAGAATAATTTAATATTTTTATGATTCTATTTTTACCTCCTTTGTTGTCTTACTAGCTATAAGCTCAGTTGTGTCATTTTGGTGGATACTTAAGGGTTATAATACATACCTTTAAGTTATGAGTTTTTGCCTTCAAGTGATATACCACTTTACATATAGTATAAGGACCTTATGATCATATACTTCCATTGCTTCCCTCACAACATTCATGCTATTTAGTCATATATTTTACTTTTATATATGTTATAACCTCCACACTACATTGTTTTGATTTTTATTTAAGCAATGATTGTATTTGAAAAATTTTTTAAGTTTTGTTTTTAAACCTTTGTATATTTACTCATATATACTCATTTCTGGTGTTCTTCTTTCCCTTGTGTCAGTCCATATTTCCTCATATAATTTTTCTATTGCCTGAAGGACTTATTTTAATATTACTTGTACTGAAAATCTATTTGTGATAAATTATTTCACCTTTTGTATATCTTTAAAAAAGTCTTTATTTTGCCTTCAAATTTCAAAGATATTTTCACAGGGGGTAGAATTCTATGTTGATAGTTCTTGTTGTTTTTCACTTTCAAATGTTGCCTTACTGCCTTCTTTTTTGTATTGTTTCTGATAGGAAATCTGCTGTCATCCATGTCTTTGTTCCTTGTATGTAACATGCATTTCTCCACCTCTAACTGCTTTTTTAAAAAGACATTATTTTTAGAGCAGTTTTAGATTTACAACAAAATTGAAAGGAAGGTATAGAGATTTCCCACATACCCCCTACCTTCACACATGCATAATCTTTCCTATATCAACATCCTCCACCAGAGTAGTACATTTGTTATGACTGACAAACTTACATTGCTACATCATTATCACTCAAAGTCCCTAATTGGGGTTCAGTCTTGGTATTGTATATTCTAGGGGTTTGGATAAATGTAGAGTCACATGTACCCACCATTGTAGTATCATATAGAGTAGTTTCATTGCCCTAGAAATCCTGTATGCTCTGTCTATTCATCTCTTCTTCCCCGAAACCCTGGTAACCACTGATCTTTTTACTATCTCCATAGTTTTGCATTTTCCAGAATGTCATATAGTTGGAAACACAAAGCATGTAGCATTTTCAGACTGGCCATTTTACTTTGCAATATGCATTTGTGTCTACATGTCTTTGCATGGCTTGACAACTCATTTCTTTTTAGCATTCAATACTATTTCATTGCTTGGAAGTACCACAGTTTATCCATTCACCTCCCGAAGGACATTTGGTCGCTTTCAAGTTTTGGCAGTTGTGAATAAAACTGCTAAAAATATCCATGTGTAGGTTTTTGTGTGGACACAAGCTTTTAGCACCCTTGGGTTAATACCCAGGACTGTGACTGCTGAATTGCATGTTAACAGTATATTTAGTTTTGTAAGAAACTACCAAACTGTCTTCCAAAGTGGCTACATCATTCTGCATTCCCATAGCAAGGAATGATAGGTCCTGTTTCCCCACATCCTTGCTAAGCATTTGTTGTCAGTGTTTTGGATTTTAGTCATTCTAATTGGTGTGTAGTGGATCTCATTACAGTTTTAATTTGCAATTCCCTAATTACATATGATGTGGAGCATCTTTTCATATGCTTATTCACTATCTGCATATTTTCTTTGGTGAGATATCTATTAAGGACTTAGGTCCATTTTTATTTTTATTTATTTTATTTTATTTTATTTATTTATTTTTTGAGATGGAGTCTCGCTCTGTTGCCCGGGCTGGAGTGCAGTGGCACGATCTTGGCTCACTGCAATCTCCGCCTCCCAGATTCAAGTGATTCTCCTGCCTCAGCCCCCCAATAACTGGAATTACAGGCATGTGCCACCATGCCTGGCTAATTTTTGTATTTTTAGTAGAGACAGGGTTTTGCTATGTTAGCCTGGCTGGTCTCAAGCTCCTGACCTCAAATGATCCACCAGCCTTGGCTTTCCAAAGTGCTGGGATTACAGGCATGAGCCACCACGCCCGACCTGGTCCATTTTAAAATCAGATTATTTATGTTCTTATTGTGAGTTTTAAGAGTTTTTGTATATTTCGGATAACGGTCACTTATCAGATATGTCTTTTACAAATATTTTCTATACGTTTGTTGCTTTAAAAAACTCTTGACAGTGTCTTACATGGAGGAGAAATAATTTTAATGAAGTCAAGCTTATGAATTCTTTTTTTTTGTAGATCATGCCTTTAGTGTTGTATCTAAAAGGTCATTGCCAAACCTGAGGACATCTAGATTTTCTTTTGTGCTATCTTTTAGGAGTTTTATAGTTTTGTGTTTTACATTTAGGTCTGCGATCCATTTTAGGTTAACTTTTATGAAGGTTGTAAGGTCTGTGTCTGTCTAGATTCATTTTTTTCGCATGTGGATGTTCAGTTGTTTCATCACCATTTGTTGAAAAACTATCTTTTCTCCACTGTATTGCCTTTGCTGCTTTGTCAAAGATCAGTTGACAATATTTGTAAGGATCTATTTCTGGGCTCTCTATTCTGTTTCGTTAATCTATTTGTCTATTCTTTTGCCAATAACACACTATCTTGATTATTTTAGCTTTATAATAAGTCTTGAAGTCAGGTGGTGTTAGTCTTTCAACTTTGTTTTTCCCCTTCAATATTCTGTTGGCTATTGTGGGTCTTTTGCCTATCTATATAAACTTAGGAATCATTTAATCAATATTCAGAAAACAACTTACTGGGATTTCGATTGGTAGAGCACAGAACTGATACCCTGGAATTCTTGGGGCTATTGGTGGTCTGTTATCATCCACATATATTTTGGGATTTATGGGGATACCTTGTCACCTAGTTTTGTAGTAAATTTTGCCTGTGGTATTCCGGTTTTAAAATATAGTTGCTCTACATATTTTTACATGGAGATTTGGAGAGATTAAAAAATTATATGGCTGCTGTTATTATTTTCTTAAAATTCTGCTGAGATCTCTTGAGATAAAATTTATGTTTGTACCACATCCCGCACTTATTTTGGACTATCATTTTCACTAATAGTTTGTGGTTTTTTTACTTCTAAATAGTTTCAAATTCTTCAAATTCTTTCTTCTGAATAGCTGTTGTTGCTGATACCTGTTTCTTTTTCTTCCAGTCCTCCTCTTCCTTTCCTACTTCTTTTTTCTTCATTTCTTCCAGGAATATGTTCTATCCAGCCACAGCTTTTTTTTTTTTTTTTTTTTTTTTTTTTTTTTTTTTTTTTTTTTTTACCTGTTCCTTAATCTTCATTCATTTCTATCAATTTATTCTAAGGACAAGTGTCTCACTATTGCTACTGCCTTTTGCAGCCATTTTGTTCTGCTGAGGCAGCTGCTCCAAGGACGTGGGGAATCAGAAAAGGATGCAGTCCTTCAATACCTACCATGAATTAAGACTACCAGACAAAGCCAGTGGAATTTTAAAAGTACAGGCAAAGAAGTACAGGTACAGAACAATTAGACCAGTGGAACAAAAGAGAAAACTCAGAGACATATTCAAATATGTACATATATATGACATGCATATGGAGACTTGCTGTGTGATAGCATTGGCATCACAACCCAACAGAGACAACACGAAATATTTTGTAGACAATGTTGTGGAAACAGATTCTCCATATGGAGGAAAGGAAAAGCCAATCTCCATATCTTATTATGTACAAACGTGGACTCCAGATGAATGAATAAGTTTAATTTAATCTATGAAATTATACAGAATGGCCACGCACAGTGGCTCATGCCTGTAATTCCAGCACTTTGGCAGGCCGAGGCAGGAAGATCACTTGAAGTCAGGAGTTCGAGACCAACCTGGCCAACATGGTGAAACTCTGTCTCTATTAATAAAACAAAAATTAGCTGGGTGTGGTGATGTGTTCCTGTAGTCCCAGCTACTTGGGAGGCTGAGGCAGGAGAATCGCTTGAACCCAGGAGGTGGACCTTGCGGTGAGCTGAGATTGCACCACTGCACTCCAGCCTCGGAGACAGAGTAAGACTCCATTTAAAAAAAAATTATACAGGAAAAAGAAAAAATGCAGGAGAATATTTTTGTAATTTAGGAGTGAGGAAGGTCTTTTTCAAAAAGATCTCCAAGACACACGTTATTCAACAAAATAACTCCTGTATTTATTGCATCAAAATAAGAATATCTGTTAAATAGAAAGACAAACCAGATGACATATTGGGAGAAAATAGTTGCAATATTTAAAACCAACATGAGACTAATATCTAGATTTTATAAGGAAGTTGTAGATTTACAATAAAAAGGCAGAGAATCCAACAGAAAGATGAGCAAAGTGCATGAAAAGGCAATTTATACCAGAGGAAACAAAAAAGCTAACTTTTTATGAAGTGATACTTCAACTTAAGAATTATCAGAGAAATGCCAATAGAACAACAGCGAGACGTCTCACAGGAACACTGGGGTACTACTGACAATCTAGCAATTGGTCACCATCCCAAAATTTGCATGATGGGAACATAAATGGAAGGGCCATCATGGCAAAGATAGAGACCATGTATTGGCCTAACAGCATAGACTCCCACTTACCAGGACCAAACTAACGACTGCTGCCTCTGAATGCCCTACTTGTCAGCAACAGAGAGCAACATTAAGTCCCTGATATGGCATTATTTACTGAGGGGACTAAGTGGCTACTTGGTGCCAAGTTGGTTGACCACATCACACCCTTCTGTTGTGTGTTAATCAAGGTTCTCCAGAGAAACAGAACCGATGGAATAGATGTAGATATATAAGAGGAGGTTTATTATGGGAATTGGCTTACCCAGTTATGGAGACCAAAAAATGCCATGATCTGCTAACTGCATGCTGAAGACCAGGAAAGCCTGTGGTGTAATTCAGTCCAAGTCTGAAGGCCTGAGAACTGTGTGTTTGGGGGGCTGGGCGGGGGCAGCGTTGGGGAATGGTTAGGGAGAGCCTAGAGTAAGTCCTGGAGTCTGAAGGCCCAAAACCAGCAGCTCCAATGTCTGAGAGCAGGAGAAGATGGATGTCCCAGTTCACAAACAAAGAGGGCAAGAGGGAGAGAGAGAAAGGGAAGTCACCATTCCTTAGCCTTTTTGTTCTATTTAGGTCCTTACCAGATTGGATGATGCCCACCCACATAGGTGAGGGTGGATCTTCTTTACTCAGTCTACTGATTCAAATGCTAATTTCTTTTGGAACCACTCCCACAGACACACCTGGAAATAATGTTTTACCAGCTATCTGGGCATCCTTTAGCCCAGTCAAGTTGGCACATAAAATTAACCATCACACCTTGAAAGAGCCAATCGTTCATCCCCACAGGAGTGAAAATTCCTGGTATGAATTTTCTTTTCCTTCCTGTAACACCTCAACAACAGCACTATCTGAGGGTTAAGAAATGCCTGGTACACAGGCGTGGGATCTCATATAGCATAGAATTTGACCACCATTTTACAGTGATGGAGGTGCAGGAGTGGGCCCATGACCATGGGATCCACTGGCTGTATCACATATCACACCACTCAGAGGCAGCTTTCTGGAATGGCCTTCTAAAGGCGCAACTAAAGTGCTTGCTCGGAAGAAACACTCTGAAAGAGTGGGATACCATCCTTCAGGACACAACATATTTATGTCTATCGAGAGATGTGCATTGGGTGCTCTGTTCCCAGTAGGAAGGATACAGGCATTAAGGAGGTGTGAATAGGAGTGGCCCCACTAATCCTCACTCCTAATGATCTACTAGGAGATTTTGTGTTTCTTGTTCCTGAAACTCTGAGCTCTTCAGTGTTGGAGGTTCTTGTCCCAAACAGAGAAGATTATTGCCAGGTGATACTGCAAGGGTTCCCCTGTATTACAAACTACTGCAGGGCATCTTGGACTCCTTGTGCTTTGGCACCAGCAAGTAAAAAGTAGTTACACTGATAGAAGTAATTAACCCTGATTGGCAAGAGGAAGTAAGGCTGCTCTCTCACAATAGCAGCAGGGAGGAATAGATATGGTACCTATGAGATCCACTTTGGGCCTCCTGGTACTCCCTTGCCCCACTGTAACTGTGAACAGACATGTGCAGCAACCCTGAACTGAGAAAGTTATGACTATCAAGCATTTAGCACCTCAGGGTAAGTTGCACAACCAGCTGAGCTACCAACATCTGATGAGGTACCTTCTGAGGGTAAGGGAATTTAGAATGAATATTGAGAAGGGACAAGATGAGTTGCTGCTCAAGATCAACTACGGTGACAGGGGCTGTAGCTCATCTCAGTAACCTCCTTCTTGTTAGTTCCTCCCAGGAAGAAAGGCCTCTGGAACCTCTGTGCAGAAGTAAATCTATGCAGCTCAAGGGATGCACTGTGGCAGTTGCGAGAATGTGCCTCACAGACCTCCAGCTAGAGACAGCATAACTGACCAGGGGTCCTAGCTGCTGCTGCTGCACTATGAAACACATCACTGATTTTATGCCGAGGCCACTCCTTCCACAGGCTGCTCCCAGCCAATGATTGGATGTGGCAAGAGTATTAAGGTACACCCACTCTTGGGAGAGGCAGAACTACTCTATGACTGACTTTTATTTATTTATTTATTTTTGAGATGAAGTCTCACTCTGTCTCCCAGGCTGGAGTGCAGTGGTGTAATCTTGGCTCACTACAACCTACACCTCCTGGGTTCAAGCCGTTCTCCTGCCTCAGCCTCCTGAGTAGCTGGGATTATAGGTGCTCACCACCACTGGCTAATTTTTGTATTTTTAGTAGAGATGGGGTTTCACCATGTTAGCCAGGCTGGTCTTGAACTCCTGATCTCAGGTGATCCACCTGTCTTGGCCTCCCAAAGTGCTGGGATTATAGGTGTGAGCCACCGTGCCCAGCCTGTATGACTGACTTTGGCTTGAAGACTCCCCAGTGACTGTGCTGAATCTTCTTTAGACAAGGACAACCTTAGACAAGCCAGCCTAGAATGCTTCCCCCCAACTTTTCTCAGATCTGCATTGTGACTTGATAACTGTCCCAGCCATACAAGACTTTCTTCCTATTTTTCTCAAATATGCATTTCCGCAATAAAACCTTGTGCAGTTAATGTCATCATGGTCTCTGCTTCTCAGAGGACCTGAACTTTGTAGCTTAGATGTGAGGGGTAAGGAGAAAGAAGAGTTCAGAATTAACCTCTGGTTTCTGGCTTGGGCAACTGAGTGCATGGTGATTGTCAGTCACTGAGATAAGGAAGACCAGGGATCTCCATTTAAAGAGAAAAGACATAGCAAGAGGACAGAGCGGGGGTGTGTGGAAGGACAAAAGGAAGGAAAGGCAGAGAGGCCTCAGGTTAGGAGGACAGTTCCACTTGCTACAGGTTTCTGTTGCAGATGAAGTTACTCCTTCCCCACTGAAGCCTGGTCCCAATTCTGTAAATCTTTTTTTTTTTTTTTCTTTTTTTGAGACGGAGTCTCGCTCTGTTGCCCGGGCTGGAGTGCAGTGGCCAGATCTCAGCTCACTGCAAGCTCCGCCTCCCGGGTTTACACCATTCTCGTGCCTCAGCCTCCCCAGTAGCTGGGACTACAGGCACCCGCCACCTCTCCCGGCTAGATTTTTGTATTTTTTAGTAGAGACGGGGTTTCACCATATTAACCAGGATGGTCTTGATCTCCTGACCTCGTGATCCGCCCGTCTTGGCCTCCCAAAGTGCTGGGATTACAGGCTTGAGCCACCGCGCCCGGCCCCAATTCTGTAAATCTCAAGAGCAGCTCTAACCTCACTCATGGCTCAAAAACAGATTCTCATAAAAACGTGAGTAAGGGGATTGAACAGAAGAAACCTACCCTGGGGTTTCTGTCTTAGCTTGGGCTGCTATAACAAAATACCACAGTTTGGGTGGCTTAAACAACAGACATTTATTGTAGCCACCTTCTCTCCGTGTTGCTCATATAGCCTTTCCATGGTATATATGGAGAGAGAGAGAGAGAGAGAGAGAAAGAGAGAGAGACCATCACATTGTGGGTTAGGGCTTCAACATACAGAGGGGTGCAAACATTCAATCCATAACAGTTTCTTTCAGCCATGTTGAAAAGTGCTCATTCTCAGACACTCAGGCTTTATAAAGTCCTGTGCCATGTGGACACTTAGCATAGATGGCCCTAGGCTGTTTTCAGTTCCTTACAAGAAAAAGAAGGTAAACTCTGGCTTACAGAACTTAGCAAGGTCTCCTCAAATAGCCCCTCGCTCTCAGAAAGGTGCCACTCTTTTCTATAGGCTTCTTGCAGACCCTATTCTTCAGTCTTTGAAAGTGGTGTCTGGGGCACAACTGGTTTATAGGGAACATTTATTAACTTATTTCCCCTTATCTCCCTGCTCTTATCCCTCACCTACTCTTTTATCTGCAAGTAAATTAAAAAAGGGGGGGAACTACATGTGTGAACACAATAATTTCCAGAACAAACCCGGAAATCAATTATTGATAGCTGTGTGAAGTGTTGCAAACAGGGGCATGTTGGACTGCTGTGGCTGAGTGGAGAACAAAAAGCATTATCACCAGATACACAAGGCTAGATTCATTTCCTTGAAAATGCAGAACAGTTTAAAATATTGCTAAGGGACAAAGAGATTTTTATCTGGTGTTAACTCATTGATTTTTAGTGAAAAATACTTTTTAACAATTATTTTTTTCAGGATTTAATGTTGATAATGTCAGTCCTTAATGCATGTCAATTATTTTATTATTCCTCTATGGGTTTCCTAGTGTTGTGCTATGGATTGTCCTTAGTCTGCAGTGAAATGCTTCTGCCCAGCCATCTCTCCATTCATGTGAACCCAGCATTCCAGTGTTTGCTCCAACTTCAGAACAGTGGTGAAGGGAATTGACATTGTTGATAAGATATCGCTTTGTGTATTGGTTTCTCCCTGTTAATAACTGAATGCTTCAACAAATTTATCAGCCCTACTTGCTTAACAAATATGTTAAAACCGGAACTGTGGTTCCAAAGGCTCCAAAGTAAAGAGGACAAAATATTCCTAGGTTGAAAATTTCCCTCATGCAATAAATGTGAGTTCAAAGAAGCTATAGAATTAAGCATTGTGCTTTTCATGTGAAATTCAATTCGACAAATATTTATTGTTAAAAAAACTTCTTTTACCTTCCCCTTCTTAATACAGTGGGTCCTGTAGAAGGAGGAAATTTAGTGCCAAACAATGAACTATTTTCATTTGAGTTTATCAGAGGTCATCCAAAGGACTGAAGAGTTGTGGAAATTTCTCCTCTTCTCCTCCAGTTCTATGGTTTTCCTCCCTGGTCTGCCTTTTTTTTTTTTTTTTTTCTTTTTTAACACTAGTTCCAAACATCCACATATAATAGAAAAATGCTGAATTCAGATGTTTTGTCTTATCCTGTTAATTTATTTGGGGCCACATCAATTCACATTTCCTAAGTTCTTATCAGTCAGCAACAATTGCCCAGGCTCCATAGTCTGTTGGATTGACCGAGTCTGGCTTACATCATAATGGAGGAAGCAAGAACTCTCTCATATGACCCAGAAATTCCCAGGAAAGTAGACAACGCATGAATGCATATGTGACTGTCATTGGTGTATTCAGACACATCCATTGCTCAAAGACAAGTGGTTCTTTGTACATCTCTAATCAGATATCTACACTGGGATTCCTAGGGGTTGCTTGGCTAGTTGGAGAAGGCCTAAGATTGTGTAGTGAAGAAATTCAGAAGAATTTTGAGCAGAGTTGGTGTCAAGGAGGGTCAGGGAGCAGGAATATTTCTTAGGAAAGGTGATATGTAGGAGAAGGTATGGACAAGTGACATCCTGGGTTAAGGTACTGATGTAAAATATCAGCCCCAGGGTTCAGGGTTTCTTGAAGCCCATCCTTGGAGCTTCTAGGGATCTATAAAGTCCAGGTTAGGAGCTGCTGCTATGACACCTGCCTGAACAGACAGAAGTTAGTGTGGTATAGGCCAGGAAAGGCAGAAAGGGGAGCAGAAGGCAGGGAAAATAGTTCTGTTTCTCAAACCAAAGGGAATGCTGAAGGATGGATGTGGGGGCCCTGAGAAGTTGCAGGTAGAGTGGCTCAGATGACAGGAGGCCTTCTCAAAAAGACACAGGAAAGACTTCGGGCTATGAACCTAAAGAGGCTCCAACTACCAGTGACCTGGCTTCTGAACACATCTCATCAACTCTTATACAGGGTTGAAGATTTCCCTCTTACAAGTTCACTGGGGACCAGGTGCAGTGGCTCATGCCTGTAATCCCAGCACTTTGGGAGGCCAAGGTGGGCAGATCACTTGAGGTCAGGAGTTTGAGACCAGTCTGGCCAATATGGTGAAATCCTGTCTCTACTAAAAATACAAAGATTATCCAGGCATGGTAGAACATGCCTGTAGTCCCAGCCACTCGGGAGGCCAACGCAGGAGAATCACTTGAACCCGGGAGGTGCAGGTTGCAGTGAGCCAAGATCATGCCACTGCACTCCAGCCTGGGCGACAGAGTGAGACTCCGCCTCAAAAAAAAAAAGAGTTAGAATAGGGAAGAGATTTCACTCTTCTGAATAAAACAAAACAACTTAATGTTTGTCATCAGGGAGTACAAATACCATCCATATTGATATAATTCTATTTTTCTCTTCTATTTTCCTTGGTAGAAAGTGACAATTGCTTCTTTGGTTTACAGAGCCCTTTCATTCTCACAGTGAGCCTGAGGTCAGTTATTTTCTGCACTTTTCAAGGGAGTTGAGGCTCTGGGCAGTTTAGGGGCTTGTCTAGTTCCCTCCGCCTGGGGTGGCTGGAGGCATAACTCCAAGCTCAGTGCTACTTCCATCATACTTTCTACTTGGTTATTGGTCAGACAGGTCCTACTTTTGTGTTTGGGATTTCACTGCATTGCTGATGCTCACATTCATCCTTACCTGACAAAGGCCATTAACTACATCACTGATCTCTGCTTTGACCACTTGTTCAATAGTTTTAGCCACTGGGCTAGCAATTGCGAGGCACTAAGATATGTGACCCACCTGAGACCCAGGAATGCATTGCCACTCCCACAGATGGGGTCCTCTAGTTACCCCTGAGCAAGGAGGAGGAGCACTAATCTCCACTCCCCTTCACAGGAAAGAACAGCCAATCTGTCCAATTACAGAGAACTTTGGAAAGATGCCAAGGAACTCTGAGCCCAGAATTGATGAGGTCCAGAGAAGAAATTCAGCTCCAAAAGGAAGAGGGGAGACCTACAAGCTGTTTCTGGGATCCTTGGACACATAGAAAACCAGAAGCCATCAATGAGTGCGGCAGCTTTAATTCCTTCATGTAGGACCTGCTATGTTAGAATCCAAAGTCTGCTCAGGAGCAGGCCTACCTGCTCACACTACAGCATCCAGGGGGAACTGTGGATACCTGCTCATGGCCAAGACAGGTGACTGAGCAGAGGATGGCTCCAAAGAAGATTACTAAGAGCTCATTTCAGGGGCAGTGGGGAATAGGCCACAGGTGAGTGCTAACACCTTGGGAAATGTGGAGACTGCCACATCAGTGGAGGACAACAAAGCTGGCTTCCTGAGACTGAGAGGAGGCTCATACAAGGGGCATCTTGGGGAAAAAGGAGCCTTTCTGCAGCCACTGTGACTGACACTGGAGAATCACTTCCTACATTCTTTTTTTTTTTTTTTTTTGAGACGGAGTCTCGCTCTGTCGCCCAGGCTGGAGTGCAGTGGCCGGATCTCAGCTCACTGCAAGCTCCGCCTCCCGGGTTCACGCCAGTTCTCCTGCCTCAGCCTCCTGAGTAGCTGGGACTACAGGCGCCTGCCACCTCGGCCGGCTAGTTTTTTGTATTTTTTAAAGTAGAGATGGGGTTTCACCATGTTAGCCGGGATGGTCTCGATCTCCTGACCTTGTGATCCGCCCGTCTCGGACTTCTTACATTCTAAATCACTGGGCCTTTGGACTGCAGGCGCTTGTTCATTGCTTATTTGTGGTGATGGGCTCTCTTTCCTTTTCATCAAACTTTGTGCTTGCGAAGGGGTGTTTGTACCACCTTACAGGGTCTCTGTCCATAATTTTGATTCAAGCTAAACTGAACAAGTGCAGGATATGTTGGCTCCAAGGTTATGGCAGGATACAGCTTTCTCCAGGTGAAATAATCCCTTTATAACCCCCATAATATATCCACAAACAGGCAGGATTAGTATGTGGGTCACCTTAAAAATCTGGTGAACCCCCTCTTGTTCCCAAGTGTCTGTGTTTGAGGGAACTTAGTAAAGGGAGGAGCTTCCGGGGAACTTTTTGTGTTTAGTCTCAATTCGCCAATGATTTACTTCCCCTGTGTTGTTGAATTGGAAGATTGGGTGGCGATTTATCAGAAAGTGCAGCAGGAAAAACTTGTTGTTTCTAAGATCTCAAATACTGGTTAACTGCAAGTTTCCAGCTAGAAGGTAGGCTCTGATTCACTGTTTTGTATTTTCTAAAACAGTTATAAGTAATTTGAAAGATAGACCTGCCAAGAATTGAGATCTGTGTTCTGCTTGGTTAGAGCTAACATTTATGGTGAGGAAAACACTGCAGGTAACAATTCAGAGCCTGGACTTTGGTGGCAGGTGGATGCAAGTTACCGTCACAGCTCTGCTACTTGATAATTGTGTGATCTTGGCAATTTATTTAACTCTGGAGCCTTCAGTTTGCTTGCTTTGTTAATTTTTTTTCTTAGTTCTATTAGTTTTTCAATTATGTTTTCTGAAACTAGAGATACTTTTGCCTCTTTTAATATTCATAGTAGAAATTTCTTTCTCTTGTTTTATTGCATTGGTTACAATTATGAGACTGTAACCAATGATGTCAGTGACAATGACAATGGGCATTCATATCATATTCCTGATCTTAATGGGATGTTTCAAATGTTTCATATTAAGTGTGATAATTACTGTATGTTCTGGTAAACATTGTTCAAAATCAGCTTAAGAAAGTTTCCTTGTACTTTAAAAAAATTGTGAATGAATCTTAAAGTTAGTCACATTCTTGGCATCTCTTGAACCAAAATGATATGGCTTTTCTTCTTTAGCCTGTTAAGATAATGCATTTTATCAATAGTTTTCCCTATTAACTAATTATTTTTAATGTCAAATCATTTAAAATCTAAGATAAATCCTGATTGGTTATGATGCATTTTTCTTTCTCACACATTTCTTGTCTTTTTTTTTTTTTTTTTAATTTTTGTGATAATTTTCACTATGCTGCCCAAGCTAGTCTCAAACTCTTGGACTCAGGGGATCCTCCTGCCTCAGCCTCCCTAGTAGTTGAGACTACAGGCATGTGCCACCATGCCTGGCTGCATTTTTTCTTTTTAATATTGCTGGACTTGATTTCATAATATTTTATTTAGGATATTTAAAATTTAAGTTTTTAAATGATATTCATGTATCATTTTCTCATGTGCTATCTTTGTCAGCCTTTGCAGCTGTGATTTTTAATTAATTGTGTTGATTTAAAGGAGCAGGCTGGCACAGAGAAGAGGACATGAAGAAGGAGCTCCAGCTCTCCCTTTCAGTCATCTTGATGTTTGCCTGTGGCTTCCTCTACAAGTTCATCCAGAAGTCCAGCTGCCTCTTCTGCTTGCCTTCTTTCAAATCCCAGCAGGGGTTGGAAGCCCTCCTGAGCCACAGACGCGGCATTGTGTTTCTAGAGACCTCAGAGAGAATGGAGCCGACCCACTTGGTCTCCTGTGCTGTAGAGTCTGCTGCCAAGATTTATCCTGAGCGGCCCGTGGTGTTCTTTATGAAGGGTCTTACTGATTCCACACCGATGCCCTCAAACTCCGCATACCCAGCTTTTTCCTTCCTCTCAGCAATAGACAACGTTTTCCTCTTCCCTTTGGATATGAAAAGGCTGTTTGAAGACACACCATTGTTTTCATGGTACAATCAAGTAAGTGTTCAGGGAACTTAAAATGTCAACAAATTGTATATATGGGTAAACTGAGGGTAAGGACTCAGGTCGGAGACGGAACTAGAACTCACATTTGGGTCGACTCTCATTTAGCCCTCTTTTTACCATGTTGGGAACTGATTCAAATAAACAAGGGAGACTTGTGTTAGGTGCATCTTTATTCTCGTCTTTTGCTTCTAGCCTTATTTCTTTTAGGATCTTGGTTACTTTGGAGACTGTTCTTAACTGAATGAGTTTTTATATCTTTATAGGACACTTATTTTTCACTATAGTTTTAAATCCACTTATGTTAAACTTTTTTTTTTTTTTTTTTTTTTTTGCACCTAAAGGGGAAACCAGGCAATATTTAACATGAAATGATGTAAGTAGAAAATTCATGAAGGATCGGTGAAATGCTGCGATACGGATTGGGTTATATTAAGATATGCTTGAGAAACCATTGGAGCTCGGAGGAATTTTGTAATCCTCATGATAGTAGCAGACCATAATAAGGGAATAACATGCCAATCTAATATTTCTCTTATAGAAGAGCTGAAAGCAGGTTGCTTAAGGAAATTATAGTACAACCACTCAATGATTCCATCATACAGGCTTTAACTATGATTTTTTAAAACTGACGTCCTATGAAGACCATAACACAATATGGAATTAAAACCACCTTATATCATAATGTAATTATATATAATGTAATTATAGTAGTTATAACGATTTAAGTTATGCAAAAACCCACACACATCTATTGAAAAAAAAAAAGACCTCAAAGAACTATACAACACACAGTAATAGTAGGTGTTTTAGTATAATTGGCTTAGGAGTGAATTTAGTGATGAGAATGTATTGATTTTACAAATAAAATTATTTTAGAAAACAAAAAGTAATTTAAAAATTAACATAAAAATAATACTATTCGCATTGGGTGTGCTGGCATGCACCTGTAGTCTCAGCTACTCCGGAGGCCGAGGCAGGAGGATTGCTGGAGCCCAGGAGTTCAAAGGCCAGCCTGGGCAACATAGCGAGACTCTGTCTCAAACAAACACACAAGCAAAAATAATACTATTTGCTTGCCACATAAAGTTCTGTCTAAATTCTAATAATAGGATGTAGCAAATATTAGCAAACTTTTTTTTTTCTGTATAGGGCCAGATAGTAAATATTTTTGGCTTTGTGGGCTAAGGTGGCAAAATTGAGGATATTATGAAGGTACTTGTGGTAGTTTCCTCTGTCTGCTGTAACTAATTACCACCAACCTGGTGGTGTAAAACAACAGAAATTCATTCTCTCACAGTTCTGGAGGTCAGAAGTCCCAGATTATTTTCACTGGGCCAATATCAAAGTGCTAGCAGGGCTGTGTTTCCTCCTGAGTTCCTAGGGAAGGATGATCCCTTGCCTCTGACAAGCTTCTGTGGCTGCTGGCATTCCTTGGTCAATAGCCCCTCACTCCAATCTCTGTCTCCATCTTCAAATCTCTTTTCCTCTGTGTGTGTAAAATCTCCCTCTGTCTCTCCCTTTAAATGACACTTGTGATTGCATTTAGAGCCCATCCAGGATAATCTCCCCGTCTTAAGTTTCCTAATGACATCTGCAAAGATACTTTTGCCATATAAGGTAACATTAACAGGTTCCAGGAATTAAGACCTGAGGTCTTTGGGTAGCCATTATTTAGCCTACTCCCTGCCCCACCTCATTTCCCTGGAAACCGGGTGGACTCTCCTGGGTGGAGGGCATGCATGTACTTAGTTGCTGTCAGCTGGAGACATTTTTTGGACTAAGTGACAGACCTGATGGGGAGGGATCTGGTGGGCCAGAAAGGTAGGGGCTGGGGTTGGGAGTGGCTGCTGGGGTCAGTTTATTCTTGGCCTCAGTGACTTCTAGATCCCAAAGTGCCTATCTCTCCTTCTGAAGAGCCCTGAAGTCCTCAAATTGGGACTCATCAGGAGGAGGTGGGGCAGTTCATGGATTGAGTTTCCACTGTGTTGGCAGTGCCAACAGCAGAGTTTCGAAAAAGCAGGTGGCACTGCCCTGTGCAGTGGCAGGGCGGGCAGAGGGATAGGGAGGCAGTTTCTGGGAGTGGAGGGGATACCCCAGCTTGGTCTTTGTGGCTCTCAGTGCTAACTTGCTAGAGGGTGCTCCCAGACTCTACAAGTTTCCTGATGCCTGGGCTAGACTAACACCACCTGATATAGTTTGAATATATGTCCTCACCAAATCTCATGTGGAATTGTAATCTCCATTGTTGGAGGTGGGGCCTGGCAGGAGGTAATTGGGTCATGGGGGTGGATCCCTCATGACTTGGTGCTGTCCTCAGGATAGGGAGTGGGTTCTCACAAGATCTGGTTGTTTAAAAGTGTGTGGCACCTACCCCCTGCGACTCTCTCTCTTGCTCCTGCTCTTGCCATGTGATGCGCCTACTCCTGCTTCACCTTCAGTTGTGAGTAAAAGCTCCCTGAGGCCTCCCCAGAAGCCAAGCAAATGCTGTTGCTTTGCTTCCTGTACAGCCTGCAGAACTGTGAGCCAATCAAATGTCCTTTCTTTATAAATTACCCAGTCTTAGGTATTTCCTTATAGGAATGCAAGAACAGCCTAACACACTGCCTAAATTGTATTTTGCTCCTTGAAAAAAATCTGTAATTAAATTATTTTGGGAGAAGCTGCATACCACATCCTTTTCTTCCAGATGAATCACGCACATGAGGATATTAAAGCCTCTTTATCATTCTGAACTAAAGAAATTTAACTGGATTCAACCCATCACTTCCTAAACTTATTTGAGCATGGAACCCTCTTTCAGTGTGACACATAAGTAATCTCTTGGCACTGATGTTCCATGGAACACAGTTTAGGTTGCTCTAAGCTGCACCTTAATTTTACTATGTTGGATTTTAGGAGCAAGATGGGCTCTGAGCTAGAGAGCTCCTAAGTGTTTGCTCCGTCTGAGCCTGCAGGATACTACAGTAGGCTGTACATCTACAGGGATCACACCATAATACCCTAGGGATGCTGAGCTCTGGCATGTGCTTTCCCAGTTAGGCCACCACAGGATAGCTGGGAACCACCTGTTAGGAAAGACTCAAGGTGCCATCACTTCCTCATGACCACTGGGTTTGCTGCACTGATCTGGGCTACTGTAGCCCTTGATGATGCCCAGGAATTAGAACTATGGGCATAGGGTGGGGATGGGCGACTATTCTCTGAGCAGCTAGAACCTTCAACCTCTTTCTGTTAGTCATCCTTATTGGTGCGCTTATGTTGTTTTTGTTTTGTTTTGTTTTGAGATGCAGTCTCACTCTGTCGCCCAGGCTGGAGTGCAGTGGTGCGATCTCGGCTCACCAGAACCTCCGCTTCCCGGGTTCAAGCAATTCTCCTGCCTCAGCCTCCCAAGTAGCTGGGACTATAAGCATGCACCACTACACCCAGCTAATTTTTGTATTTATAGTAGAGATGGGGTTTCACCATGTTGGCCAGGATGGTCTCGATTTCTTGACTTTGTGTTCCACCCACCTCGGTCTCCCAAAGAGCTGGGATTACTGCGTAAGCTACTGCGCCCTGCCCCGGTCATAATTTTTAACTTAAAAAAAATATAGGAATGATCATAGTACCTATTTTTGAGGACTTGTGTAGATTAAAAAGAGCTTGGAACAATTATTGATAAATGTTAGCTATTATTATTAGGTTTTTGGCAATTGTATACAATGTGACAATTTTTTTTTGAGACGGAATTTTGCTCTCTCACCCAGGCTGGAGTGCAGTGGTACGATCTCAGCTCACTGCAACCTCCACCTCCCAGGTTCAAGTGATTCTCCTGCCTCAGCCTCCGGAGTAGCTGGGATTACAGGCACCCGCCACCCGCCTGGCTATTTTTTTTTTGTATTTTTAGTAGAGATGGGATTTCACTGTGTTGGCCAGGCTGGTCTCCAACTCTTAACTTCATGATCTGCCCGCCTCTGCCTCCCAAAGTGCTGGGATTACAGGCATGAGCCACCCCCGCCCAGCCTATTTTTTTTTTTTTTTTTTTGAGATGGAGTTTCACTCTTGTCACCCAGGCTGGAGTGCAATGGCACGATCTTGGCTCACTGCAACCTCTGCCTCCCAGGTTCAAGTGATTCTCCTGTCTCAGCCTCCCTAGTAGCTGGGATTACAGGTACCTGTCACCATGCCAAGCTAATTTTTGTATTTTTAGTGGAGACGGGGCTTCACCACGTTGGCCAGGCTGGTCTCGAACTCCTGACCTCAGGTAATCCACCCACTTCAGCCTCCCAAAGTGCTGGAATTATAGGTGTGAGCCACCACGCCCAGCACAATGTGACAATTTTTAACAACTTATGAAGATTTCTGCAAAGTTTTAGTTGACCTGCTTTCATTTGACTCAATAGCAGAATTTTAAAGACTGTTTATTTTGTCAAAAGCCAGGGGTGGTTGTTTAACCTTTTAACCAATGTCTTTAAAATTAAAAAACAAACAAACAAACAAAACATTTTGCTTTCTATTTCTCTTCAAAATGTTAGCATTCCATATGAGAACATTGACATTTATGCTGATTTATTTTTGTTCTTTTTAAAGTAATTTTCTGTTTTGCCCACATTTTAGCCTTTGCAGTCATCTGTGACTCCTCTCTTTCCCACCCCACATCTAGCCCATCAGAAAATTCTGACCAGCTTCATCTTCATTATGTGCCCTTCCCTCACCCCCACTGTTAGCACCATCATCTCTTGTCTGGATTATGTCAACCGACTCCTAACTTGCCTTTGCTTCTGCCCTTGCCACCTACCAACCCTACCCCAGACTGATTTCCACACAGCAGCCAGAGTGACCCTTTGCACACTAATTGAGATCACTTCCCTCCTTTCTTCTAAACCTTCCAAATAACTTCAGTCTTGGCCCCAGCCTACATATTCTAGCCTCCCTCCCCACCCCTGTCCAATTTTGATCTCCTTGCCTACCCCACTCCCTTCTCTACTCTGCTTCAGCCCACTGCCTCCTCCTTGTTCCCGCGCATGGCAAGTGTGCTTTTGCCTCAGGGCCCTTGTATTCACTGGGATACAGACCTGAGCTTCAGTGACTTTTATGCAGTGCATTTGTGGAACTATATGAACCAGGAGGGGAGGTCTGTGGTTAGAGGAAGCAACACACTGGTGGACAATCTCTATTGCAAGAGAAGAGAGTTCTAGGAGTTCCCTCCTCCTGGAACTCTCTTTTCTCAGCTATGGGCATGGTTCACCCACCCACTTCATTCCAGTTTCTGGGGGAACTAATGTAATACAGTGCTCCACCCTGGCCTCTTCACAGTCCCTTCACCCAGCTTTTTTTCTTCATAGTTGTTGTCTGTCAACATCTGACACATAATGTTTATTTATTATCTGTCTCCTCCCAGTAGGGTTTTCTCTTTGTTTGTTCACTGCTGTATCCTTAGCAGTTTTAATAGAATTTGGCACATAGTAAATAGTTCCTCAATAAATATTATTAGAGGAATTAATAAATGAGCAAAGGTATGCATTTTAAGGTTCTTTTTACCAATTTTTCAAATAGCAGACATACTGATTTTTTCTTTGTCAGTTGTTAGCATTTTAAGGGCTTTATTTGGTTCTTCCTCTACAGTTTTTTTTTTTTTTTTTTTTTTTTTTTTTTGAGACGGAGTCTCACTCTGTCCACCAGGCTGGAGTGCAGTGGCCCGATCTCGGCTCATTGCAAGCTCCGCCTCCTGGGTTCACGCCATTCTCCTGCCTCAGCCTCCCTAGTAGCTGGGACTACAGGCGCCCGCCACCGCGCCCGGCTAATTTTTTGTATTTTTAGTAGAGACGGGGTTTCACCGTGGTCTCGATCTCCTGACCTTGTGATCCGCCCGCCTCGGCCTCCCAAGTGCTGGGATTACAGGCGTGAGCCACCGTGCCCGGCCTACAGTTTCATATTTGTAGTTTACGTCACCCACATTGAAGAATGAATCATACAGTGCATTGTGAAATCTTTTCTGGATTTCTTCTTTATCTTTCCAATGCTTTAATGTTTTTAAAAAAACATTTCATGAAATCTTTAAAAGGTGCTAAAACCTTTCCATTGATGCTGATTGCTGCCAACTTTTTACTTAAATGAAAAATTTTGGAGTGAGGTAAATTTGGTAAATTTGCAAAATCGGGCTTGTGGCAAGTAGGATTTGGGGAAGCTGGCTTATTTAACCCCTCCCCAGCTTCTCTGGGCCTGGCCTCCTGCTGTGATGCCCCTCCCTCTTCCCCCTGGCTACTTGGGACTGATTTGCACCTGCTCCTGCAGATCAACACCAGCATAGAGAGACACTGGCTCCACATCAGCTCGGACGCATCCCGCCTGGCCATCATCTGGAAATACGGTGGCATCTACATGGACACCGATGTCATCTCCATCAGGCCCATACCTGAGGAGAACTTTTTGGCTGCCCAGGCTTCTCGGTTCTCTAGTAATGGAGTATTTGGGTTCCTCCCCCAGCACCCCTTTTTGTGGAAATGCATGGAAAACTTTGTTGAACACTATAATTCAGACATCTGGGGCAACCAAGGCCCTGATTTGATGACAAGGATGTTGAGGGTATGGTGTAAACTTGAAGACTTCCAGGAGCTGAGCGACCTCAGGTGCCTGAACATATCCTTCCTACACCCCCAAAGATTTTACCCCATCTCCTATTCAGAGTGGAGGCGCTACTATGAAGTGTGGGATAGAGAGCCAAGCTTCAATGACTCCTACGCCCTGCATTTGTGGAACTACATGAACCAGGAGGGGCGGGATGTGATTAGAGGAAGCAATACACTGGTGGAAAATCTCTATCGCAAGCACTGTCCCGGGACTTACAGAGACCTGATTCAAGGCTCAGAGGGGTCAGTGACTGGGGAGCTGGGTCCAGGTAACAAAGAGAGCTAATACTGGGTTGCTGCTGCTGCAGTGTGGAAATGGACATTTCCTGGAGTGCCACATTTTCACTTTATCTCCACTGTCCTTTGGGGGGGGGGGGTGGGTAGAGGGTTACCTCTCAAATGTCAGTTAGGATTAGCTTTCTCTGTCTATAATAGAACAATCCCAAATAATACTGGCTATAAAACATACACTCATGGTCCATGTGGCTGCTTGACCTCCAACCCACCATGTTTGCATTTCAGGCAGTAGGATGAAGAAAAGAGGAAAGGTGCACTTGCTTTATTTTGTGAAGACTTCCTGCTAGTACCATATAACACTTCCTCTTACATTGCACTGACTGAGATGTAGCTGCAAGAGAGGCTGGGAAGTTTAAGGAGGAAGAAAAAATGGGTACTGGGGTAGGCAGCTAACAGTTTTGCCACATGTTCTATTCAATACAGTAAAATTAATTCCAGGACCTGTTAGAGCATTGACTGAGGTAAAAAGAGACTTGATTTCTAGTCCTGATTTTGACATTCATTAATGCATTCAGTCAATAAATATTAACTGAGCCTGGTCTATGTGCCAAGCATTGATTTAGATGCTACAGATACAGCTGGATCAAGCAGATGAGGTCCTCAGCACTTATATCCTAATCCCTGGCCTCATGACCCTGGGACAGTCTCCTCTCCTCCCCAGGGTGTCTGGTGTTCTCTACCCTACCTCTTTCCAATATACACTTTAACCCTGTCATAATTGGCCCATAGAAACAAATTACAAACTCAGGCTATTTAAAACTGCTGCCCTTTTTAGATTCACATAAAAATTTACCTCCTGCATTTCAAAATGTCATGTTCAAAACACCATAAATAAACACAAATTTTATTTGTCAATTACAAATAAATTATTTATTTATTTTCAGGAGGTATGAGAATTATACTATTATGAGAATATTTCAGCAAACACTTACCAGCGAAGATTTTCTAGAACTTTCCTTTTGATAGTTTGCTTTATGGAAAAAAGTTTATATTTGCCCTCGAATATAAAATTATGATACCTTTTCAAACTATATCCATCTATCCCTCTTTTAGTCTAATATTTCCCCCTTTAGGAATCACTGCTGGCCAGGCACAGTGGTTCACATCTGTAATCCTGGCATTTTGGGAGGCTGAGGCAGGTGGATTGCTTGAGCCCAGGAGTTCAAGACCAGCCTGGGCAACATGGTGAAACCCTGTCTCTACAAAAAATACAAAAATTAGCTGGGTGTGGTGATGCATGCCTGTAGTCCAAGCTAGCTGGGAGACTGAGTTGGGAGGATCACCTGAACGTGGGAGGTTGAGGGTACAGTGAGCCAAGATTGTGCCACTGTACTCAGTCTGGGTGACAGAGCCAGATCAAAAAAAAAAAAAAAAAAAAAAAAAAAAAAAAAAAAAAATCACTGCTCTGACAGTCTTATTAAAAAATATTTACAAGTCATGTCTCATGCCCCAGCTTTATTTATTCACAGCTACTTGCTTTGGACTTGTAGATGTCTGATACCATTGTCAGGCTCTGAGGCTGCTGCCATACCCAATGGTTGTCCTCTGGGTTGTGTCCTAGGAACTGCTACTGGTTTTCAGTTCTCCTGACTGTCTCCACAGGTGAGGATTTCTAGGGCTAGCTGTCTTAGAGACAAGCAGGGACACATATGTCTCTCACTTCTACATCTAGAGAATGCATGACAAATGGTTCTTCAACTATCGAACATTCCTGACTGATAGTGTTTTGAGGGGTTTGATTAGAAATATTTTCGATACTTCAAAAATATGTGAATTGGCCATGCACATTGGCTCACGCCTATAATGCCAGCACTTTGGGAGGCCAAGGTGGGGGGATTGCTTGAGTCCAGGAGTTTGAGATCAGATTGGGCAAAACAGCAAGACTCTGTCTCTACAAAAAACAAATAGCCAGGCATGATGGCTCACCTGTAGTCCTAGCTACTCGGGAGGCTAAGGAAGGAGGATCACTTGAGCCCATGGGTTCTAGGTTATGGTGAACTGTGATCACACCACTGCACTCCAGCCTGGGCAAGACAGTGAGACCCTATGTCAAATAAATAAATAAGTAAATAAATGTACACACACACACACATACATACACAAATTCATTTTGATATTAATGATAGTTTGATGTTTATAGGGAGCTTTACCTGGCAGTAAATTATGTTTTTGATTAATATGTTTTTTGATTAATAAAAAATGTAGGAAATAAAGTAAAGTAATAATGTATCACTTAATGAATCCAGTTTGCTTAGTGAAAAAGAACATTTCAAAACATGGTGGTGGTGATGATGGCAAGAGTAGTAAGTGGTAAGAAATGTGAGGTTCCTGGGACCCCGGATAACCCTGGATTCCTTCTGGTCTTTTGTGAATCTATGCCATTAATTTATGTCAGGCTACATTTTGAGAATAGGCTCATGCTGGTGTTTTCCCCTGTATTAATTTTTTTTCAAATCCTACTCATTCTTAGAATTTCAAATAGGATTGTGTGGGGCAAAACGTGAAAGTGCCTGCTGTGTACTACTGTCAAGTTTGTAGATACCTCTCACTCTTTCTCTGCATATCTATTCCTGCTTATTGGTAAGAAGTCTCTTCCAAGTACCCTGCACTGCCACCTTGTCTGCCCTTGCTTTTTCCCCAGGACTCCCACAATTCAACAGGGCTGTCTCGTATCCTTCTCTAGGGTAACGGCCAGCATCAGTGCTGATTGGTTGGTATCTTTGCCAGACTCATTAAATATTTTGAATACCATTTCTGAGTTTCTCATATCAACGGTTAAAAAAATACAAATGTAATCATAAGATTCCATAACATGTGTTATGGCCAGCTGTGGTAGCTCATGCCTGTAATCCCAGCACTTTGGGAGGCTAATGGGGGCAGATCACTTGAGGTCAGGAGTTTGAGACCACCAGCCTGGCCAACATGATGAAACCCGTCTCTACTAAAAATACAAAAATTAGCCGGGCGTGGTGGTGGGTGCCTGTAATCCCAACTACTTGGGAGGCTGAGGCAGGAGAATCGCTTGAACTCAGGAGGTGGAGGTTGCAGTTAGCCCAGACTGTACCACTGCACTCCAGCTGGACAACAAGAGAAAATTCTGTCTGAAAAAAAAAAAAAAAAAGATACATGTTATTTGTATGCTGTTTTTCACTTTAAAAACGTATCTCTTAGGTACCTTTTTTCGTTAGCACACCAAGATATACTTTTTTCTTTATAATGGTTGCATAGTATTTCATTGTAGGATACATGATACATAATCTATTTAATCGTTATTCAATTGGTGGATATTTAGGTTATTCTAATTTTAATAGTACATGTAATACTATAGCAATAAAATCCTGATTCCTGCATTTTTGAGGACTTTAAATTTTGATAATTATTTTTCAAGAAGGCTGTTTGAAACTGCCCATTTTCCCACTTTTCACCAATTTAAAACATCTACTTAATTTTGGCCAGTATAATAGTTTAAAACATGTAATTTTGATGTTCATTTTGGTAAGGTTGTTTACATGTTTAACTGGCAATTATTTTTATTCTATGAATCATCTCATCTTTTGTCCACTCTTCTTTTGGGTTGTTCTATTTCTTGTTGATTTGTAAGCACTCTTTTTTTTTTTTTTTTTTTTTTTGAGACTGGGGTCTTGCTCTGTCGCCCAGGCTAGAGTGCAGTGGCCGGATCTCAGCTCACTGCAAGCTCCGCCTCCCGGGTTCAGGCCATTCTCCTGCCTCAGCCTCCTGAGTAGCTGGGACTACAGGCGCTCGCCACCTAGCCCGGCTAGTTTTTTTGTATTTTTTAGTAGAGACGGGGTTTCACCGTGTTAGCCAGGATGGTCTCGATCTCCTGACCTCGTGATCCGCCCATCTCGGCCTCCCAAAGTGCTGGGATTACAGGCTTGAGCCACCGCGCCCGACCATTGTAAGCATTCTTTATAAATTAATGTCGCTAATACTGTATCATTACATTGCATTTTTTTAGTTCTTTGTTTTTTAACCTCATTTAGGATGTTTTCATCATATATATTTTAAAGTTTTTATGTAATCCAACCGTTTTTTTGTCTTTTGGGTTTCATGCCATGCTTCCCTACCCTTCTGTCACCCTGCTCCCCTTCAATAAATAAAGGTAGAGCTCTCTCATCCAAGGGAATTATCAGGACCCTGAATCTCAGATGTATCTTCTAAACTAAGTAGCAAGGTTAATGCACTCTCCTTGGTGATACTGGGGCAGAGATTCTTAATTTAGGGGGCTGTGAAGAGATTTTGGGAGTCTGGGAACTTACATCTTTATTTTTACTAGCTGTTAACCAAAATGTATCATTTCTTTCAATTATGAATGCAGGCCAGAAACCGCAGTAGTATCAGTGAAACCTGTGACTGTCATTAAATATTAGTTTTTTCCTATCATGTTAAAGTTATTACAGATATCTTGAAACATTGTTTACACTCTTACTACTTTTAGATCAGATGCTAGGTCTTGCCATTTAATGTATTAATAAAAAATGCTATTATTTTGCACATTTTCTTGTGTTTTCATAGCTATATTTTCAATATTTTGATGTCCTCTGTAATTCTATGTTTTGCTTTGTACATTTAAAACTATTCTTAGATCGGGCACGGTGGCTCACGCCTGTAATCCCAGCACTTTGGGAGGCCAAGGCGGGAGGATCACAAGGTCAAGAGATCGAGACCATCCTAACCAACATGGTGAAACCCCGTGTCTACTAAAAATATAAAAATTAGCTGGGCGTGGTTGTGTGCGCCTGTAGTCCCAGTTACTTGGGAGGCTGAGGCAGGAGAATCACTTGAACCTGGGAGGCGGAGTGAGCCAAGATCGCACCACTGCACTCCAGCCTGGCGACAGAGCAAGACCCCGTCTCAAAAAAAAAAATAAATAAATAAATAAAAAGTAAAAATAAAAACCATTCTGAGGAAAGGGTATGGGCTTCATCAAACTGCCACAGGGGGAATCCCTCCTCCAAAAGGCAAGAACCCAGGCAGGAGGCGGCTGGGGCATCTTCTTCCAGATCCCACCCCCCATCACTGCCAGCCAATGAGTGGCCATATCACAGCCACGCCTTAGGCCAAGCTTATCCAGCTCTGCATTTTCATTTTTGCAGAAGGGACGTTTTCTTGAGAAAGGAGGTCTTTTCGGTAGGTGCTCAGACTTCCTTCAAAGTGATCTTTTCGGGGATTGGGCTAGAATGTACGATCTGCCTAAGAAAGAGTTTCTTCTCAGATCCTGCCACTTCTAGACATGTCAGAGTGCAGGCCTTTCTTTTGTTACTAGATTCTTAGATTTTTCAGGAGAAACCAGCTAACCAGATTTCATGTAAAACCCCCCTCTGACTGTATGCCTGCCTATGTATACATCAACCCAGAAAGGCCAAGCAATACACCTTTGACCTTAAATCACCTCAGGGCTCTTTAGTGGCAGGCATCCCAGCACGGGGAGACCTGTCCATACACCTCAGATACATTTCCCTTCAGGAGAATGGGATCCAGAGCAGGCTTCTGAGGTGTGATGCCAGCATTTGGCAGCAGAGGGCACTCCTATTACAGGTTGCCTAGGCTGTGTCCTATTTCCTGAGGTGTAGGAGGGAGACCGTCTGTGAAAGGGGCTGAGCCAGGTCAGAGGGCAGGTGCCTAGTACTGGGCTGAGGAGGGAGTGAGGGGCCATTGGGGTATTGAAAATCCATCCTCCTGTCCTCCCACCCAGCAGTTGTGGGCCAGCTGCTCAGGGTGACAGGAATGTCTCCTGGACTAGCCAGCTAGGGCCGAGTCTGTGCACCTGTCCTCAGAGCTGATGCCAGATCTTTCTTGTGTGTGCTGCAGTAGAGGTGGGCAGCAGAAATGACAGCTTTCCAGTGCCAAGTGATCTAGTCCTCTACAGGCTGTTGGTATCCTTGGGACTAAGAAAAGAACTTGGCACATAATAGGCACTCAGTAACTCTTCCCTTTGTTGAGGGTTGAACTAAGGCCTAGTAAGGGAAGAGTGTGAGGGTTCCATGCATGAGGTCTTGGTCAGCTCAAGATGGAGGATTTGGTTTTTGGCTAAGGTAGATTTGGGTGCATGTCAAGTCTACTTTCTTACACCAGCCCTGCAAAGGAGGGCACCCTATTTACACATGGGGAAATTGAGGCTGGTGGAAATAACACACACAAAGGTATCCTCAGAACTACTTTCTGTAAATGTCAGGGATATAGTGGGAAGAGAGCTGATAAGCAAATGTCCTAGGCGATTTCACAGTGTCAAGTCAGGAGGGCATACCACTGACTTGTGGGCTCAGGGCAGAGCCTACATATAATTTAGCTAATTTGGTTCTAACAACTCTTCTAGGTAGAGTTTACTTTTCCCATTTTACAGATGAGAAAAACAAAGATCAGAGAGGCTACGTGACGTTCCCAGGGTTATGTAGCTTGGGAATGTGGAATGTAGATGCGTCTTTGACTCCCAAAGCCTGGACTCTTCTTTTTGCTCTTCTGGGTGGCAGAAAACCCTGGGGTGAAAAAAGTGCCCTGACTAGGAGAAGACAGCAGGAACAAGATTCCCCATCCGAGTAGGTGGTGCACAGATATCCCAACTTGGTCCTGCTCCCTGCTCCATCTACTACTTCTTTTAATGTTTAAAAAATTGTGGTAAACTATACATAACATAAAATTTGCCATTGTAACCATTTTCAAGTGTACAATTCAGTGGTATTAAGTACATTCACATTATTGTGCAACCATCACTACCATTTATCTCTGGAACTTTTTCATCATTCCCAAACTGAGATTCTGTACTCATGAATCAATAACTACTCATTCCCCCTCCTCCAGCTACTGGTAACCACTATTCTACTTTCTGTCTCTGTGAATGGACTATTCTAGGTACAAGTGGAATCACACAACATTTCTAGGTATAAGTGGAATAATACAATATTTGTCCTTTTGTGTCTAGTTTATTTCATTTACATAATGTTTTTGCCTTGATCTGAATGGTTGTGTCCCTGCAAAATGGGATTGAAATCTTGACCCCCAAGGTGATGGTATTGGGAGGTGGGGCTTTAGGGAGGTACGGTTAGGTCATGAAGGTAGAGTCCTCATAATTGGGATTAGTGCACTTATGAAAGAAACCCCAGAGAGCAAGGTAGCCCCTTCTACTAAGTGAGGGTGCAGTGAGAAGATGACAGCTAGGAAACAGGCCCTCACCAGGCACCGAATCTGCCAGTGTCTCTATTTTGGACTTCCCAGCCTCCAGAACTGTGAGAAAAAACTCTACTGTTTATATGCTACCCACTCAATGGTATTTTGTTATAGCAGCCTGAATAGATTAAGACAGTTTTCAAGGTTCATTCATATGTCAGAATTTCCTTCCCTTTTAAAGTTAATATTACATTGTATGGATATACCACATTTTGTTTACCCATTAATCTGTTGATAGACATTTGAATTGTTTCCACTTTTTGGCTATTGTGAATAATGCAATTATGAACATGAGTATATGAATATCTGTTTAAATCCCTGCTTTCAGTTCTTTGGGGTATATACCCAGAAATGGAATTGCTGGATCTTTTGGCAATTCGTGTTTAATTTTTTGAGGAACTACCATTCTGTATCCACAGTAATGGTACCAGTTTACATTCCCACCAGCAATGCACAGGAGTTCCAGCTTCCCTGCATGTCCTTGACAATGCTTGCTCCCATACACATTTGCTTTGGCTGCCTTAAAATGTAGAGCTTGGCAGATTGAGACTGTGGTGGGAAGAGAGCCTTTGCAATGGAAAAAAGAGAAAGAGGGAGGGAGGGCGAAGAGTTGGAGGATGGAGAGAGAGAGAGAGAGAGTGTGTGAAAAGGAGCTTTTCCCCCACTCTTCCCTGACCCTCATGGGGGCTGCACCGACTCCTAGAACCTTCAAGCAGTAAGACAGAGGTCCCCTCCACCAGGCACAGAGCTCTCCTTACACCTGGCCTCCTATTCCCAGCAACTTTAAGGAAGTATTTTTTTAACTGGTCATGGTTTTATCAAAAGCCTATTACGTTTTTGCCACAAAAGGATTTTCTTTAAAATAAAAATAAGGGTAAGTATTTGGTGTCCCTTGGGAGTGCTTTAGAGAAGAGGAATGAATACTGACATGTCCTATCTTCCCAGATGCAGAATTGTAAAAACAAACAAACATAATTGCTTTTCACATGTAAAAGAAAACTGAGTTAGAACATACTAGAGTTTTCTTTGCCACGAAAGAATTTACTTTCAGTGACTAAGCCAGAATTACTAGAGTTGCCAGGCCTAGGGACAGGACACATTCTAAGTGCTTAGCCAGGCTGGCCACGACTGACCATTTCTGCAAGGAGTCCACAAGAAGGCTCAGGGCAGCCCTTTCCTGCTCTTATCAATTTGAGTTAAGCAACAAACCTTTTGGCCAAATATCAGCTCCATGGCACAACCCACAGTTATGGTGCCCACAAAACAGAATCTCAGCACAGCAACTATTGGCTATGGGAAGCGATCAGAGACTAACATCAGGAGAAAAAATACGTTTTTCAGTCCTGGGTTTCCAAGTTGGCATCCCCAGGGCAAACCAGCAGGTTGGGAGGGTAGGGGCTGGTGGGTGGCGGCTGCGGAGGGAAGGTGGCTGCCGTCTGTCTGATCAGACCTGGGGCACAACCAAAGAACTCTCCTAGCTTGGGATCAGGTCAGGAAGAAACCAGGACGGTCCCTTCAGGAGAGTGGGCAGGACTATCTGCCCAGGGGGCTGCGGCCGCCCCTGCACAGCAGGCCATCGATTATACCGGAGGCAGGGTGTGGGGAAACCGGGGCAAGTCCAGCCTCTCAGCAAGGCCAGGAAGCCATTCACTTGGATCCTGGATTTTACTAACGGATTAAACGTGGCATTCTCTCCTTCCCCCATCCGTTACAGACCTAAAAATAGCTCGTCCCAGAGGGGCCGGGAGAGGCTCCACCTCTTCTTGGGGTGGGGCGGGGCGGCTGTAGTAGGAGCGGGAGGCACCAGAGACCCCAAGTCACGAGCTGACGGGCTCACCGAGGAGCTCTCTGCCCGCGGCCCCGCAGGTTGGCGGCACCGGAGTGGGCCGGGCAGGCTCTGCCTCCGCCACAGCGAGCGCCCGGGCTGCGGGGAGCTGGGGAAGCATCCCGGGAACGGCGGGCGGTGAGCATTCCGGGAACCGTCTCTGGGCTGTCTAGGGCGGTGGAGCAAGTCTGGAGGCAGGACGTGGGGCGAGTAGGGGAGCCGCCACCTCGAGACGTCTTCCCGCCGCCCCCGGTTCCGGGCGACCCCACGGTGAGCGGGCCGCGCGGGAAAACTATGCCAGGAATTAGTCCCGGGAGCGGGGCGGGTGGGTAGCTTGGCTGCACTCCGAAGGATCAGGGATTCGGGAGGTTAAACATTAGCCGGGGCGAACTCCCTGCCGGGGTGCAGCGGGGCGCGGGAAGAGCCGGCTGCGTGCGTCCCCACTGCCCAGGGCGCGCCCTTCCGGCCCGGCGCCGCCCTGCACGCCGGCCCCCTCCGCCTGCGCCGAACCGCGGCTCCCCAGGAGGGAAGGACCCGCGCGCTGGGGCAGTGAAGGCGTTAGCTGGAATGACGGGATGCCCCAGGACTCGGCTACACTGGGAAGACGGCCTTGGGTTTTTACTTTTTGTAAAAAGAAACGTGATTTGGGAGGGTTTGATGATCTGAGTGCCTTAGGTAAAGGAGGATATTTTAGTAATTAGGTGATTTAAAAACAATAGCATTGGCATCTTTCGTTCCCCTTCTTCCTCTCCTGGGCTGGACCTCAGCAGGAGGCAGACGTGGTATTTTCATCTTGAGGTGGCTGCGAATAAAGTCCACCGAAGACCTGTTCAGTGCAGGACAGGGGTCCAGGAGACGGCAGAGGAGGAGGTCCGAGGGGGCTTGGGCAGGGCCTAGTTCACGGAGCCCTTCCTAGGCTAGCCCTTCCCAGGGCCTAGGCTGCCCCTGCCTGGCCTCCTGGAATTCGATTTCTAACAGGACTTTGGAGAGAGTCCTGGGAAGTATGGGGTGTCCTGACTTGGCTTCCAACACCCTCATCTGCAGATAGGGTGTGTGACCTCTCCTCAGTTGCAGCCCCTAACACCTCTCCACACCCCTCCCGGATGTGAGGACTGGCCAGTGAGAACAACCCTGCTTAGGGAAGGCTGATCCTCTAGTCAAGTGGCTGATAAGGGGCCTTTTGTCTGTCTCGGTCAGCACCAAGGGTCTGGAGACACCTACCTCATCTGGAAATATTTTTTGATACTATCTAAATGCCTCATGAAGTTGTATGCTTCAGGTTGGAAACAGAAACCTGAATTCATGTGGGCACCGTAACTGTGGGTTGTGCCATGGAGCTGATACTTGGTTAAAAGGTTTGTTGCTCAACTCAAATTGACAGGAGCAGGGAAGGGCTGCACT
Organism: Rhinopithecus roxellana; assembly: GCF_007565055.1. Classification (NCBI taxonomy): domain Eukaryota; kingdom Metazoa; phylum Chordata; class Mammalia; order Primates; family Cercopithecidae; genus Rhinopithecus; species Rhinopithecus roxellana. The sequence continues at coordinate 186,389,493 of NC_044549.1, read as the reverse complement.
GAGCCTTCTTATGGACTCCTTGCAGAGATGGTCAGTCCTGGCCAGCCTGGCTAAGCACTCACAATGTCTCCTGTCCCTAGGCGTGACAACTCTAGTAGTTCTGGCTTAGTCACTGAAAGTGAGCTCCGTGGCAAAGAAAACGCTAGTATGTTCTAAGCTAGTTTTCTTTTACATGTGAAAAGCAATTAGTTTGTTTTACAATTCTGCATCTGGGAAGATAGGACATGTCAGTATTCATTCCTCTTCTCTAAAGCACTCCCAAGAGACATCAGTCAAATACCTACCCCTATTTTTATTTTTATTTTTATTTTTTGAGACGGAGTCTTGCTCTGTCACCCAGGCTGGAGTGCAGTGGCCGGATCTCAGCGCACTGCAAGCTCCGCCTCCCGGGTTCACGCCATTCTCCTGCCTCAGCCTCCCGGGTAGCTGGGACTACAGGCGCCGCCACCTCGCCCGGCTAGTTTTTTGTAGTTTTTAGTAGAGACGGGGTTTCACCGTGTTAGCCAGGATGGTCTCGATCTCCTGACCTCGTGATCCACCCGTCTCGGCCTCCCAAAGTGCTGGGATTACAGGCTTGAGCCACCGCGCCCGGCCCCCCTATTTTTATTTTAAAGAAAATCTTTTTGTGGCAAAAACTTAATGGGGTTTTGATAAAACTATGGCCACTTAAAAATATCTCCTTAAAGTTGCTGGGAATAGGAGGCCAGGTGTAAGGAGAGCTCTCTCTGTACCCGGTGGAGGAAACCTCTGTCTTGCTGCTTGAAGGTTCTAGGAGTCTGTGCAGCCCCCGAGAGGATCAGGGAAGAGTGGAAAAGGAGAACACAACAGAATCTGAGAATAAGTCTAAGCTCTGCAGTGGTAGTACTTCAGGAGAGCTCCCAGGTCCCTGTTATCTCCGTTGAGGTCTCTGAAGCTCCCTTGCATACTGTGTGTGCATAGCCTGTTTGCAAACCATGTGAAGGTTTCCTTGGCAGCCACAACAATTAGCATTAATGACACGCCTGAGCTCCCCCAGTGGGCACCGCTGAAGTTAGCTTGGGAGCCAGGGCAGGTTTGTAAATGATTGCCTGGCAGCCACCTTGGAAACTTGGCTCCCTCAAGTTCTCCTCTTGACTGCATTCTTGAGGAAGCAGAAGAGACAATAAGATGGCGATGTTGTTGTTGTCTAGCTGTCAGTTTATGTTAAAAAAAAAAAGTGTTTGGCCAATTTTGAGGAAGTCATTTTTGACAGATTATCAGTGGACCGGTTTTAGAAGAACCATAAAGTCTCCAGGGATTGTTTCACAGTGGGATAGCTGCCTTGTGAGGCGGTGAACAACCTGTCATTGGGAGTGTGCACAGCAAGGGTGGTAGATGGGTTTTCTATGTTCTAGATGGGTGTGGAATTGTCCCAGGCAGAAACCAACTCTTAACAATGAAACAAGTTTGAATGTAGCACAAATATTCTTTTGGGTCCTTTATTCATAATATTGATGTAGGACTGGGAAGTTTCCCAAAACCCTGTCATATATCTAAAGGTGATTAAACAGCTTCAGTTTTCCTAATGACAGTGAGTCGTTTCCTCTCTTTTTTTTTTTTTTTTTTTTTTTGAGACGAAGTCTCACTGTGTTGCCCAGGCTGGAGTGCAATGGCGCAATCTCGGCTCACTGCAACCTCTGCCTCCCAGGTTGAAGTGATTCTCCTGCCTCAGCCTCCCGAGTACCTGGGACTACAGGTGTGCACCACGACACCTAGCTAATTTTTGTATTTTTGGTAGAGACAGAGTTTCACCATATTGGCCAGGCTGATTTTGAACTCCTAACCTCAGGCAATCTGTCCACCTTGGCCTCCCGAAGTGCTGGGATTACAGGCATGAGCCACTGCTCCCAGTTGACAGTGAGTCATTTCTACCTTGTATTTCTATTCCCAGATGTGGGAAAAGCAGTCTGCTCAAAATTCAGTCTGGATAAAGCACGATGTCCTTGCCCCTAGGGTGTATGGTTTCCAGGTAACATGCAACACTCTCATTCGGCTTTTTGTCTGCCTATCCTAGTCAGGACGCAAGCTGTGGAGCTGAGTCGGGTTCAGACAGGCCCTGCTGAAATACAGGGAGAATTTAGAATCTCCAGCACTAACCCTGTCGTGATTTGCTGTGAACTCTGTCAGCGCTTGTACTTTGGTCAAGAAAACTCAGGTATTGTAATTTCCATATGAGAAATAATTTGTATGTCATCAGCATCATTATTATCATTATTAAGAGTTTGGCATAATTGAAAAGCTCTGGAGTCAGATAGAACTTGGCTTGAATCTTGGCTTCGTTATTAGTAGCTGAGTGAGCAGGGCCCTTAGCTTCTCTGAGCCTCTGTTTCTACATCTGTGAGATGAGACAAACCATAGCCATCTAAAAGGCTATATGAGTTTAGAATTAGTACTTTTAAAGGCTGGCACAGTGCCTGGCATATAGATGTTTGATAAATGTTAACTGTTATACTATCATCATATCATAATCATCTTCAGGTTCCACAGTTCTGCTCCATCTTTATTTATTTATGTATTTATTTATATATTTTTTGAGACAGTGTTTCACTCTTGTTGCCCAGGCTGGAGTGCAATGACACAGTCTTGGCTCACAGCTCACTGCAACCTCCACCTCCCGGGTTCGAGCAATTCTCCTGCCTCAGCCTTCCAAGTAACTGGGATTACAGGCGCCCACTATCACGCCCAGAAAATTTTTGTATTTTTAGTAGAGACGGGGGTTTCACCATGTTGGCCAGGCTGGTCTTGAACTCCTGACCTCTGGTGATCCATCTGCTTCAGCCTCCCAAAGTGCTGGGATTACAGGTGTGAGCCACAGCGCCTGGCCCTGCTCTGTCTTACAATGCCAGAGCTCTAGGACATCTAAGAATTGGACCCTTAGGGTTCTAGAAAAAGACATGAGTAATACTTTTGAGGTGCATTAAAACCTCATGAACTCAGAACCCTAATTCTGTGTAGCTGGGAGTGGGGCTGCCACCTTCTGTGTTTATGGAGTATGCTCAGAGTGTAAGTATGAAGGTTTCAGGGCTGCTCAGGAAGCAAGCTCCAACACTGAGGCCATATCTTGACAGTCAGCGTGGGCGCTGCGACTTCTCACTGATATGCCTGATTCCACCTGCCAGGGCTCCTGCACTCTCAGCTCTTATTAGTAGCCCATGGGATTAAACTATGGATGCAGATGGTCAACAAATCAGCATTTACTAAGTCTGAATGGCATTTCCCTCCAATGAGTCTGAATGAGGGATTCCTAACTCAGCTTTTACTCTTTATCCTAACTCTTGGCAGTCCATAGCCCTATTTATTCAAGACCCAAAGAATATAGAATTTTAAGTCAGATATTCTGAGATTTCAACAATTTTGCTCAGTTCAGTAGCAATCTGGGTGCCAGGCTGGGGACGGGGATACAGCAGATATGAATAAGCCATGGTCTCAGCCCCTGTAAAGTTCATAGCCAGGGGAGTAGGGGAGGAAGGAGACAGAAGTGTCCTGGTATGGGCCCCTCCTGGGTGTTCCCAGAGAACCCTTTCCCAGCTCCTGTCTTGGTACTTGCCACTCTGTGGGTTAATTTCTGTGTATTTTTCTGTCTCTCTGGAGAAAAAAACTTTGGAGCCAGACACTATCACTTACTAGTTGTGTGATTGTGGGAAAGTCATTTCCCCTGTTTGTTTCCTTTCTCTGTTTCCTCTCTTTGTTCACTCTCTGTTTCTTCATCTGCATAATAGGTTGTTGTGAGAATTAAGTGGGATAATACATGTAAAGCCTTAGCACTGAGTATGGAAAATAATAGAATTCCAGAAATGTGAACTATTTTTATTAACAACAGTAGGGATAGTTGCCCAGGTCATCATTGATCCCGAGTGCCAGTCATGATGCCTGGCACTTAGTAGGGCCTCAGGAATCATTTGTTGACGGGATGGAGATATGAATGTTGCAGAGACACCCTAACAGACCAAAGTGTATGCTCTGTACTCTGGAAGCCCAGGGGAGGGGCAGGGAACTTTGACTGTGAGCCTAGCAGGGATTTATGGTGGTAATCATTTATTTATTTATTTATTTATTTTTATTTATTTATTTTTATATTGTGGGCAGTTTTTTTTTTATTATTATACTTTAAGTTCTAGGGTACATGTGCACAACATGCAGGTTTGTTACATATGTATACATGTGCCATGTTGGTTTGCTGCACCCATTAACTCGTCATTTACATTAGGTGTTTCTCCTAATGCTATCCCTCCCTTCTCCCCCAACCCCACAACAGGTCCCGGTGTGTGATGTTCCCCACCCTGTGTCCAAATGTTCTCATTTTCTATTCCCACCTATGAGTGAGAACAGGCGATGTTTGGTTTTCTGTCCTTGCGATAGTTTGCTCAGAATGATGGTTTCCAGCAAGGACTTCATGACTAAAACACCAAAAGCAATGGCAACAAAAGCCAAAATAGACAAATGGGATCTGTTTATTTTAGTTTTAATTTTACTTTAAGTTCTGGGATACATGTGCAGAATGTGCAGGTTTGTTACATAGGTATATATGTACCATGGTGTTTTGCTGCACCTATCAACCCGTCATCTAGGTTTTAAGCCCCGCATACATTAGGTATTTGTCCTAAAGCTCTCCCTCCCCTTATCCCCCACCCCGCAAAAGGCCCAGGTGTGTGATGTTTCCTCCTTGTGTCTGTGTGTTCTCATTGTTCAACTCCTACTTATGATTGAGAACATGTGGTATTTGGTTTTCTGTTCCTGTGTTAATTTGCTGAGAATGATGGTTTCTAGGGGCATCCATGTCTCTGCAAAGTACCTGAACTCATTCTTTTTCGTGGCTGTGTAGTATTCCATGGTGTATATGTGCCACATTTTCTTTATCCAATCTGCCATTAATGGGCATTTGGGTTGGTTCCGAGTCTTGGCTATTGTGAATAGTGCTGCAATAAATATGTGTGTGCATGTGTCTTTATAGTAGAGTGATTTATAATCCTTTGGGTGTATATCCAGTAATGGTATTGCTGGGTCAATTTGTATTTCTGGTTCTAGGTCCTTGAGGAAATCACCACACTGTCTTCCATAATGGCTGAACTAATTTACACTCCCATTTGGAGGTAATCATTTGTAAGCAGGGCCTTGAAACATGCATCGACCTTTACTTGGAACAGAAGGAGGTGGCGAAGGACCATCTATACCAAGAGGCAGCATAGAATAGGGGTTAGGAGCCCAGACTGGAGTCAAGCTGCCTGGGTGTGAATCTTACCTCTGGATCTTGGGCAAGCTTCTTTATTTCTCTGTGGCTTAGATGATAATAGTACCTCCTCAAGGGCTGGTCCTGAGAGATATATGAGTGCTTCTTTGTAAAGCTTTTAAAAACAGTGCCTATACATAAAATAAACAGCCCAGAGGTATGAAAGTGTGGAAGACAAGTAATATGGTTAAATGGGAGATGCAGCTAGAAAGGTAGGTTTGGAAACAGTTCATCAAAGTCTTTGAATATCACTCAGTGTATTTAGAATTAGCCAACAAGGAACACAAAATCCATTCCTCTGTGGCTGGAGCTCAATAGTGGTTTCCCACTTTAAGCAGGGCCTGCACTCTCAGGTTTGCCACAATCCCTAATGTTTCCTAATCCAGCACTCCACAGATTTAGTGATTCTAAATCAGTAAGTCTCGGGATCTGCATTTCTAACAAATTCCCAGGTGATGCTGATGCTGCTGATCCAGAGACCACACTTTGAGAACCACTGCCTTATTGTATCTTGGACACTAAGATGGCGAATGAGTTGCTGTTTATCAGCATGCATGCACTGTGGTTTCTTTCACATCTGCTACATTTTGTGCATTTAATGTTACTTTTCTGGCCCTGGTGGAACTTGGGTTTGCAATTCCTGGCATAGTCAGTATGGAATGGTTGGGTATAAGATCACAAGAGACCGAGGGGCTACAGAGAAAGAGATTTGGGGGTGACTGAGGCTCAGCCTAGAGCAAGCCTATAGTAGCCGAAGCTGTGAGCTCATTCCTCGGGATAGCGTGCAGGGAGACATGGGTTGCAGGTGGATAGCAGAATATCAAGGGGGCACTGGCACACCCTGTCATAAAAGAAAGAGGAAAGAATAGTTACTGTTTAAGGAACAGCATTCAAACAGGTAGGAGGAGAGATGAGAAAGAGAGAGTGGCTGATGGAGAGTTCTTGACTTTATTATTAGAGAGAGGACTGTTGGCAAACATCTGAGGCCAAAGCTTAAATAGTTAAACAGTACAGTTCTCAGGTGAGCTCACCTGAAAGCTGGGACATCAGGAAGCAGGTGTCTCGTTACCCTTGCCCACAGCATGCCTGGTAACCTGCTGTTGCTCTGAGGCACAGCTTGTTGTGAGCAGTCATCCCTGAGGCTCTGGTGGCACAGTTGCAGCTTTGGAGCTAAGCATGGTGAGTATCATGTCACCTAACTCCTTTTTTTTCCCCTCATAACATGGCAGAAACGTGCTAGTCTTCTCATGGCCATGGTGGGAGTGCTTACGTCTGGCTGGTTTTCTTTTTGGAGTACTTGTTGGGAAAGAGTATCTGAGAAAGGGAAGGATGGAGCTGAAACTGAAAAGGTGGGCCAGTGGCATCCTGTAGGCAGTCTCAAGACCAGGCTAAGAGGTTTGCATTTGGTACAGTGGGAATAGGGAGCCGTGCTGAGCTCCAGGGTGGGAAGCAGCTGTGTGGTTAGTATAGCTCCATAGCCCAGGACCTGAGCTTGGGTGGGACCCACATAAGTATACTATAAATGAGGAGTGAAGAAATGGATGAATTGGAGGTTTAAGGGATAAAGGATGATAATCTGATCAAAGCAAAATTTTAGGAGGAATAGCCCCAAGAATTAATGTTGAGTGGTTCAAAGTGCATAAGCTTTGGTGCCAGATGAACCTACAATTACACTTCAAATCTGGCCTCCTGTTTTCATCCATTTTGTACTGCTCCAACAGAGTAACACAGACTGGGTAATTTATAAAGAAAAGAAATAAATTTCTCACAGTTCTGGAAGCTTGAAGCGCAATGTCAAGTCCAATATCAAGTCCAATATCGAGCTTGAAGTCCAATATTGGGCAAGGGCCTTCATGCTGCATCATCTCTTGGTGGAGAGTGGAAGGTCAAGAAAGCACAAGAGCAAGAGGGAAGGGGACTGAATTCCTCCTTTCATCAGGAACCTACTTCTGTGGTAACTAACCCACTCCTACAATAATGACATTCATCCATTCATGAGGGCAGAGTCTTCGTGACTTAATCACCTCTTAAAGGTACCATCTCTCAACACTGGTGCATTGGGGATTGAGTTTTCAACATCTGACCTTTGAGGGATGCCAAATTTGTAAAATGAGAATAATAATACCTGTTTGTAGGTTTGTATTAGGAGTTTGTATCTAGCACAGAGGGTGGCACTCTCTGCAGAGTTGCCAGTGTTATCACTGAGCACCTTCCCCTTGCATCTTCTCCAAGTCTCATAGCACCCTGTGAGGTAGGCAGGGCTGGCCTGTCACTGCCTTTCACAGAAGAAGACAGTGGCCCCCAGCCTAGTCCTACCATTTTTTAAAGGCCTTCTTACTTCTGAAGCTGATTACTTCTTTGACTTTCTGTGGCACTTTTTAAAGTGCACTTTCTATTGCACTTTTTAAAGTCTGAATCATGGACCAGGTGCGGTGGCTCATGCCTGTAATCCCAGCTCTTTGGGAGGCCGAGGTGGGTGGATCATGAGGTCAGAAGTTTGAGACCAGCCTGACTAACATAGTGAAACCTTGTATCTACTAAAAATACAAAAAATTAGCCGGGTGTGGTGGAGTGTGCCAGTAATCCCAGTTACTCTGGAGGCTGAGGCAGGAGAATTGCGTGAACCCGGGAGGTGGAGGTTGCAGTGAGTCGAGATTGCGCCGTTGCATTTCAGCCCGGGCGACAGTTCAAAACAGTCTCTCAAAAAAAAAAAAAAAAAAAAAAGAAAGAAGACTGAATGATGTCATCTCGAAAGGACTTGATTAAATAGGGTAAAATGTTCCTCTTGTTGCCTTAGTCAGATTCTCACTTATGCAAGAGCTGAAGTTCTATGTTTTCTTTTAAAAAATAATAAAAGTGATAGAAGATGATAAGAACTTTGAATAGTACAGAGAGGCAGAAAGTGAAAAATAAAAGTCCTCTAATCTCCATTCTCACTTCCCAGAGGCAGCCATTGCTAATAGCTTCTTGTCTATCTTTCCAGAAACAGTCTATGCTTATGAAATAATGTACATAAATGAATCATATATATGAATTATAAATGAGCATATTTTATTCATTATAAAACTAATTATAACAAATATGAGTCTTTTCATATGTATGTGTGTGTGGGCATATATATGTGTGTATACATATGTGTATGTATATGTGTGTATATATGTGTGTATATATGTGTGTGTATATATGTGTGTGTATATATATGTGTGTGTATACATATGTGTGTGTGTATACAAATATGTGTGTGTGTGTGTGTGTGTGTGTGTGTATATAGACTCTCCATGTCTGTGGATTCTGCATCTGCAGATACAACAAACTGCGGATCAAAAATATTTGGAAAAAAAAAGGATAGTTTCTTCTGTACTGAACACGTACAGACTTTTTTTCTCGTCATTATTCCTAAATAATTAAGTATAACAGCTATTTTTATAGCATTTACATTGTATTAGGTGTTATAAATAATCTAGAGATGATTTAAAGTTTATGGGAAAATGTGCATAGGTTATATGCAAATACTATACCATTTTATATAAGCAATTTGAGTATCTGTAGATTTTGGTATCTGAGGAGTGTCCTGAAACCAATCCCTCGTGGACACTGAGAGACGACTGAATATGTATGTATATATATAATGATCATCATTGGTCTGTGAAGGCCTATTTACCTGTCTATCTGACCATCACCACCCACACACCATCCATCTATTCATTTATTTATCCCCATTCCACACTCCTGTTTCCCTCCCTCCTCTCATAGATAACCATTCTAATATGATATATATCTTTCACTTTGGTAAGTTATTAAATATGATTATATTAATATGTCATTAAAACACAAATAGAGGTATATATGCCTATTTTGTGTGTGTTTACATATATATATCAGAGATTATAGTTTCGTGTCAGTACATATAAGTCTGCTTTATACCAATCAATAGCTGCATAATATTCCATTGCCTAGAGATACATTGTACTTTGCTTTCTTCTACTTTTTCTTGTACTTTGCTTGTATAAAAGATACTACAATGACAATTTTTTCACAAGTACCTTTGTACATATGAGTTTGTCTGTAGCATAATTATAATTTTTAGTAGTGGAATGTTCAAAATTCCCGTTGATATTGTCAAATACTCTTCAGAGAGAACAGTTCATATGCTCACCAAGAGTTTTGAAAGTAGAATCTGAGTCTTGGCAAACGAACTGGAGATCTTTTTACTTAACTGTTAAGTTAAAAAAGCCCATGATGGATTGAGCATCATGTGGCAGACTCCGTGACTCCCTTAAGCCCCTCCTGACAGGGGTGGACATCATTTCACTCACATTCCAGGAGAGAGAACTTAGTCATATGATCATACGTTATTGCTGGAGAAGCTGGGAAAGGTAATTCACTCGTGTTCCACTAGAATCCTGTAGTTATAGGAGAAAGAGAAGACAGGGTAGATTTTAAGTACCTTGGTCACTCACAGCAAGTTGTTGGACTTTATCCTGATATAAAAATAGGGTTGCAGAAGGACCTATTTCTAAATTTGATAGCCAGCTGCTGACAAAGGCCTTTGCCATGCACTCCTGCAGTGGAGGTGGGCTTTACAGAGGGGGCTCACTGAGGACCTGCTATGTACCAGGCACTAGGCTGGGTGCTTCACTTGCCTCATTCTTCACCACACGCCTACACAGTGGGCCCCATGTTCCTCCTTAGACCCAGGAGGCTTAAAGATGTGCAGGGACTTGCCCAAGGCAGAACATTCGAATTCACATCTGTGTGATTGCAAAGCCCACATTTTCTTTCCACAGCTCTGGCCATGTCAGCACACACCATGAATGCTATAGCTGCTGCAACGACACATCACTTTGTCCCACTTAGGCCTTTGCTGGCCAGATATACAGTATGTGCAGCCACACACACCTCACCTAACTTGGACTCTCTTCTCATTTTCCAGGCCTTCTCTCAGCTCCTTGGCCTACTGCCGTGGTCTTGGTGCCACCCTCCTCTGGTGGTCAGCTCAGGGCTTCCTCTGCCCATGCAGTCCCCAGCTGCCACTGCTGAGGGCCTCAGTGGCTCCCTCTTTGGGGCCTACACGTTCCCCACCTTCAAGTTTCAGCCTCGCCATGATAGCATGGACTGGAGGCGCATTAGCACCCTGGATGTAGACCGCGTGGCCCGGGAGCTGGATGTGGCCACTCTGCAGGAGAACATTGCTGGCATCACCTTTTGCAACTTGGACCGGGAGGTATGCAACCGCTGTGGGCAGCCTGTGGACCCAGCACTGCTCAAGGTGCTGCGCCTGGCACAGCTTATCATCGAGTACCTGCTGCACTGCCAGGATTGCCTGAGTACCAGCATTGCCCAGCTGGAGGCACGGCTGCAGACCAGCCTGGGCCAGCAGCAGCGTGGTCAGCAGGAGCTGGGCCGCCAGGCTGACGAGCTCAAGGGTGTGCGGGAGGAGAGCCGCCGGCGTCGCAAGATGATCAGCACCCTGCAGCAGCTGCTAATGCAGACAGGCGCCCACAGCTACCACACGGTGAGGAATCTCCACCAGGCAGGCAGAATGGGAGGGCTGTGCGCTCCAGCCACTGGGCAGCTGTTGCCACTGGGCAGCACTGCTGGGGCCACAAGGCTGCTGGGGGCTGTTGTCACTGGTTAGGAGCAGATTTCAGAGATGCTGCTCATGGCCAGAGAGCCTAGGGATGTCTCGTTAGGTTCTACAGTGTGTGTGTGTGTGTGTGTGTGTGTGTGTGTGTGTGTATAGACTGTACATGTGTTGGAGGTGTGTGTGTTTATGGAGAGGGTGCATGTCTAGTGTATGTATATACATGAATGTATGGAGAGTGTGTGTGTGTTTGTAAATGGTGTGATATGTGTGTGTGTTTAATGTGTGTGTATGTGTGTGAATACTTGAAGGGTACCTCTGTGTGTATGTAGGGTGTGTGATGTGTAATGTATGCTTGTACTATATTATAAAGGATACAACTCTGGAGCATGTATAAAAAGGTGTATTAATAGTGTTTGTGACCAAGAAACAGCTTCTCTGCTCCTTCTGGAATCTCTGCCTGGTTCAGCTCACCTGCCTCCACTCCTGCTTCTACCATGTTCATCAGAAGTCCTACAAGATGCCACCTCTGGCCCCCGGGCCTTCAGCAGCTGCTCCTACATGAGTAGGCCCAGTGCCTGCATTGGCTCCTTGAGCTTCTCCTGAGTGGGCAGCAGCAGCTTCCGGGTTGGCCTGGGTGGAGGCTGTGGTGGGGCCAGTGGCATGGTAGGCATCACTGCCATCACGGTCAACCAGAGCCTGCTGAGCCCCCTTAACCTGGAGGTGGACCCCAACATCCAGGCCATGCGCACCCAGGAGAAGGAGCAGATCAAGACCCTCAGCTACAAGTCTGCCTCCTTCATCGACAAGGTGCGGTTCCTGGAGCAGCAGAACAAGATTCTGGACACCAAGTGGAGCCTCCTGCAGCAGCAGAAGACGGCTCAGAGTCAACACAGTCAACATGTTCAAGAGCTACATCAACAACCTTAGGCAGCAGCTGGAGACTCTGGGCCAGGAGAAGCTGAAGCTGGAGGCAGAGCTTGGCAACATGCAGGGCCTGGTGGAGGGCTTCAAGAACAAGTATGAGGATGAGATCAATAAGCGTACAGAGATGGAGAATGAATTTGTCCTCATCAAAAGGATGTGGATGAAGGTTATGTGAACAAGGTGGAGCTGGAGTCTCACCTGGAAGGGCTGACTAACAAGATCAACTTCCTCAGGCGGCTGTATGAAGAGGAGATCCAGGAGCTGCAGTCCCAGATCTTGGACATGCCTGTGGTGCTGTCCATGGACAACAGCCGCTCCCTGACATGGACAGCATCATCGCTGAGGTCAAGGCGCAGTACAATGCGCAGCCCAACCGCAGCTGGGCTGAGGCTGAGAGCATGTACCAGATCAAGTATGAGGAGTTGCAAATGCTGACTGGGAAGCACAGGGATGACCTGCAGTGTACAAAGACTGAGATCTCCGAGATGAACCAGAATATCAGCCAGCTCCAGGCTGAGATTGAGGGCCTCAAAGGCCAGAGGGCATCTCAGATGCCAAGCAATGTGGGGAGCTGGCCATTAAGGATGCCAACACCAAGCTGTCTGAGCTGGAGGCCGCCCTGCAGCAGGCCAAGCAGGACATGGCACGGCAACTGCATGAGTACCAGGAGCTGATGAATGTCAAGCTGGCCCTGGACATCGAGATTGCCACCTACTGGAAGCTGCTGGAGGGTGAGGAGAGCCGGCTGGAGTCTGGGATGCAGAACACAAGTATCCATACAAAGACCACCAGCAGCTATGCAGGTGGTCTGAGCTCAGCCTATAGGGGCCTCAGCTACGGCCTGGGCTCCAGCTTTGGCTCTGGTGCAGGCTCCAGCTCCTTCAGCTGCACCAGCTCCACCAGGGGCCACTGTGGTTGTGAAAAAGATAGAGACTCGCGATGGGAAGCTGGTGTCCGAGTCCTCTGACGTCCTGCCCAAGTGAACAGCTGCGGCAGCCCCTCTCAGCCTGCCCCTCCTGTGGCTGCCCCAGGGCCTGGGGTGATGGTGGGAGGCTGCTGTGCAGGGTAGCACAGGGAACGGGAGACCCACCTGAGGCTCAGCCCTAGCCCTCAACCCACCTGTGGGGGAGTTTACTGCCTAGGAACCCCCCTTGCCCATGCCCATGCCTCCAGCTACAAAACAATTCAATAGCTTTTCTTTTTTTTTTTTTTTTGGTCCAAAATAAAACCTCAGCTATCTCTGCCAAACAAACAAACAAACAAAAAACAAAAAAATAGTGTTTGTGTGTGTGTGAATGAATGAAGGAAGGGTATATATGTGAGTAAGAGTGTGTGTATGTACTTATGGAGAGTGTGTAAGGATGCGTATGTAAAAGAAGGATGTATATGTGTCTAAGACTGTATAAGGGTGTGAGTGCGTGCATATTTATGTATGATGGAGGATTTGTATGTGTATGTAGAGGAGTGTGTTGTGTAAAGGTGTGTGTGTGTATGTGTTGAATCTATGTGTGACAAGGGATTGGTGGAGCCAGGCCTATTCTGGAATACTGACTCCATTATTCTACTAAGTGACAGTTCATTTCCCAAAGCAGCATGGAGCATTTGAATGTGTCTCTGCGGAAGTATGGATTGGGGACGTTTTTCCTTTAATAAAAATTGTCATGGCAGCTAGGCCCTGTGCCAGGCTCTGAGGATGTGGGCACAAGTCATGCTGGTTCAGGTTTTTAAGACATTCATAGTTTGTGGATGGGTGGGTTACCTATTTCTGCTCATAACACTTCTGACACCAAATGTGTGTTTTTTTTCCTTACACCAACCAATTCTCCAATGCCAACTGGGTGCCCTTCATTTCAATTCTGACACTATCTACCTGGAGTTAGCATCGGATCCTATGAGTTAAGGAATCAGTCCCATAAGACTGGTCCACTTCAGATACCCAGGCCTCCTGTACTTCTGACTAACTGGCCACAAATTGAGGGTTCCCATAACTCCATCCTGAGGTTCATAAGACTGGTCCAGTTCAGATACCCAGGCCTCCTGTACTTCTGACTAACTGGCCACAAATTGAGGATTCCCATAATTCCATCCTGAGGTTCAATAATTTGCTAGAATGGTTCACAAAACTCAGGAAGAAGACATTTTATTACCAGTGTATTATAAGGATAGAAGTCAGAATAGTCAAATGGAAGAGATGCACTTGAGGACAAGAGAGTACAAGGTATGGGAGAAGGGACTCAGAACTTCCCTGCCCTTTCTGGGTGTGCCACCTCCTAGCATCTCAGTATTTACCCATCTGGAAACTCTCTAAATCCCATCATTTAGGGGTTTTATGGAGATTCCACCAAGCATGCATAATTGATTAAATCATTGGTCATGGCTTAGTAGTCCAGCCCCTCTTCCCTCCCTGGGGGCTGGAGGGTGGGGCTGAAAGTTCCAACCCTCTCCCCGTGCCTTGGTCTTTCTGGTGACCAACCCCCATCCTGGGAGGATTACCTGAGCCCAGCATCCTTTGGCTGTTGAGCCAAAGAGAAAAAGGATGGGGGTTGGTCACCAGAAAGTCATCTGTGGGGTGGGACAGAAGGTGCCCCACCAGTCCTTTCATTAGCATACAAAAAACACTGCCTTAGTAAGTTTAGTGTTGCTATAAAGGAATACCCGAAGCTGGGTAATTTATAAAGAAAAGAGGTTATTTGACTCACAGTTCTGCTGGCTGGAAGGTTCAAGACTGGGCACCTGGTGAGGGCGTCTGGCTGCTTTCACTCCTGGTGGAAGGTGAAGGGGAGCTGGCCTATGCAGAGCTCATGGCAAGAGCGGAAGCAAGGGGAGAGGGAGGTGCCAAGCTCTTTCTAACAACCAGCTCTGTCAAACTAATAAGAATGAGAACTCCCTCACCTTCAAGGGAGGGCATTAATCTTCATATGAGGGATCTGCCCCATGACCCAAATACCTCCCACTAGGCCCCACCTCTCAACATGGCCACATTGGAGATTAAATTTCAACATGAGATTTGGAAGGGACAAACATTCAAACTATAGTAGATGCTCTTATTACTCTGGAGATTCCAAGGATCTCAGAATCTCTTGTGTCATGAACTGGGGACTAAGACCAAATATTATTACAAAAGATGCTTTTATCACCCTTATCACTCTGAAGATTTTAAGTCAGGGGTGTCCAATCTTTTGGCTTTCCTGGGCCACACTGGAAGAAGAAGAATTGTCTTGAGCCTCACATAAAATACACTAACATTAATGATAGCTGATGAGCTAAAAAAAAAAAAAAATTCCTAAAAATCTCACAATGTTTTAAGAAAGTTTACAAATTTGTGTTGGGCCGCATTCAAAGCTGTTCTGGGCCACATATGGCCTATGGGCTGCAGGTTAAACAAGCTTGTTTTAAGTGTTTTAGGAGCTCCCTGCCAGAAACTAGGAACAAAGACCAAATTTACATTTTTTTTTTTTTTTTTTTGAGACAGGGTCTCACTCTGTCACCCAGGCTGCAGTCTGATCATGGCTCACTGCAGCCTTAACCTCTCAGGCTCAGGTGATCCTCCCACCTCAACCTTCTGAGTAGTTAGGACTATAAGCATCTACCACCATGTCTGGCTAATTTTTTATAGAGACAGGGTTTCTCCAGGTTGCCCAGGCTGGTCTCGAACTCCTGGGCTCAAGTGATCCACCCACCTCAGCCTCCCAAAGTTCTAGGATTTTAAGTGTGAGCCACTGTGCCCAGCCTACATTCTTATTGTGTCACACTGTCACAGTGGGACAGAAGGAATCGTTATGATATATTATTAATTGATAACAAATTGATATAATTGATATGATGTTTATGATTAAAAGGGTCAGAACCCTTTTAGTAGTAAGGCCTGTGGACACACCTGGTTGCTAGGAAGGTTGGGACATAGAGTGTTTATTCTCATTGGCCACAGGACTTACTATTACCAAGGAAGAAAAGGAAAATGGGTATTGGGGGACAACTGGCAATTCATGTCATAATTGTCTGCAAAGATAGCAAATAATCTGCCTATGGATTAACTAGCAATGGCAGCCTCCAAAGCTGTGTTGAGAAGAATTCTGAAATTTTACAGTGAGAAGATGATGTAGATAGATTGCTTATGTCTGAAATGTCTTAGGAGAGGGATGTGGAATTACAGATGCTGTTTATTTGCTAACCCCTTCCTCTGGTGGTTCTCCACCCTGGGGTGGGACATAGACATTGGCATATTTTAAAAAATTTTTATTATGGAAAATTTCAAACATATACAGTAGTAGAGAGAATCGTTTAATGAACCTTTATCTACGCACTAACAGTATCAACCCATGGCCAGTGTTGTTGCATCTCTTCCCCTGCGCACTTTCCCCCACTTCTGGATTATTTTGAAGCATATTAGCAATATGATTTTATTTGTAATATTTCAATATCTCTATTTGTGTCTCTAAAAGAGACAGACTGACTTTTAAACATAGACAAACACCATCATCACTCTCTGAAAAAGCAACAGAAATTCCTTAGTATCATCAAATATCCAGTCAGTGTTCACAGTTTCCCGGGACACTGGTGGTATTTTAAAGCTCCCCAGGTGATCCTAGTGGGCAGCATGGGTTGACATCATTGCCTTGCTCAGTAAATTAAATTCTTTATTTCTGAAGCAGCCCAGGGGTCCCAAGGGGATGGGGCTTTGATATAGGGAAAATCCCAGGCTGACTCAGGTGACCTAATCCTGTACTCCCCATTGCTTCCTCTCTGTATAGTGCCACCTGTGTGACAAGACATTCATGAATGCCACCTTTCTCCGGGGCCACATCCAGCGCAGGCATGC
The DNA here is from genome assembly GCF_007565055.1 of Rhinopithecus roxellana. NCBI lineage: Eukaryota > Metazoa > Chordata > Mammalia > Primates > Cercopithecidae > Rhinopithecus > Rhinopithecus roxellana. The sequence continues at coordinate 186,372,918 of NC_044549.1, read as the reverse complement.
AGGCGTGGCAGAAGGTGGTGAGTCCAGACAGCAGCCCGGGCCCCTTCTGGGACTGTGGAAGGGCCGGGGGCTGGTATTCAGTGGGTGGCGACCACCTATACCACCCAAAACTGCTCTCAGAACCTCCCTGTCCAACTGGGGATGGGATGATCCCACCATCCACCACCGGGGGAGCCCCCATGGGTTGGAAGGGTTTCTGACCCCATGTGTAAAAAAGGGCTGGAGTCAGACAGGTAGGTTTCAGTCTTAGCTCTGTCCCTGTTTATTATGTAATCTTGGTCCATGCTTTCCCCTCTGTGTCTCAGTGGCCTTCACTGTGAATGGGGCAGTCAGATGGAGTGACTTTGAAGGGCTCTTACCTTCCAGCCTTCTGCGAATCTGCAATTTCCTGATGCCAGCCATGAATAAGCCTAAATGGGGTGAATGGGCAGTCAGACCAGTTCTTTGACTTTTCTACATACTTGAGATTATCATGACCTAATCACTTTAATTTTACAACTTCAGATTCCAGAATGAGGAGCAAGGCTGTGTGTTTTCCCCATAAAGAGATTTGCATATTTTATATTCACTTTTCTTTTCTTTTCTTTTTGAGACAGGGTCTCACTCTGTCATACAGGGTGGAGTGCAGTGGCTTGATCTCAGCTCTTCTGCAGCCTCTACCTCACGGGCTCAAGTGATCCTCCTCCCTCAGCCTCATGAGTAGCTGGGACTACAGGCACACACCACCATACCTGACTCATTTTAAAAATTTTTTGTAGAGATGAGGTCTCACTGTGTTGGCCAGGCTGGTCTCAAATTCCTGGGCTCAAGCGATCTGCCTGCTTTGGCCTCCCACAGTGCTGGGATTATAGGCGTGAGCCACTGCGCTCAACCTATATTCCCTTTTTGAGGTTCAATAAGAAATATTAGTTAAAACATAAAACAAATATAGATGGAAAAATGCCATTAAGTACATCTTTTCCTATTTTCCATCATTCAAATTCCTTTTTCATAAAAAAAGTACCACTTACCTAAAACTATGTATTTAATGCATATCTAATTCTTCTTAGTTCTGCATTGGAGGCTATAAGGAAAAATAAATTTTCCATGGCTTCAATTTTTTTTGAATAAAAATGTGTCTCTGATATAGAAAATATAAATATAGGAAATTAGAAAAGATAAAATAAAAACCATGGACAGTGTCACCAGCAGTTAATATTTTGGTGTATTCTCTGTCTTTTTTTTTTCTGTAGACATATATAATCATATAGTGTGCGCTTTGATTATTGCTTATTTTCATTTAAGAATATGTCATATTTTCCAATGTCATTAAATTATCTTTGAAAATGTGATTTTTTAATGGCCGAATAGTATTTCATTAAGTGGCTATCATAATTTATTTCACAATTTCCTCCTGTTGAATATATGGCTTACCCCAACATTTCTTTATTATAAATCACATGATGATTGATATTCTCGCATGTCAATCTTTGTGCATAGCTCTTCTTATTTCCTTAATGTAAAGTGCTGTAAGGAGAGAGAAATGTGTTCTTTTTTTTTTTTTTTTTTTTTTTTTTTTGAGACGGAGTCTCGCTCTGCGGCCCAGGCTGGAGTGCAGTGGCCGGATCTCAGCTCACTGCAAGCTCCGCCTCCCGGGTTTACCCCATTCTCCTGCCTCAGCCTCCGGAGTAGCTGGGACTACAGGCGCCCGCCACCTCGCCTGGCTAGTTTTTTTGTATTTTTTAGTAGAGACGGGGTTTCACCGTGTTAGCCAGGATGGTCTCGATCTCCTGACCTCGTGATCCGCCCGTCTCGGCCTCCGAAAGTGCTGGGATTACAGGCTTGAGCCACCGCGCCCAGCCGAGAAATGTGTTCTTAAGATCACTTTTGCTATGTTAATGGTCATGGCCTTTTTATTCGCAGGCAGCTGACTTCCCAGATGCCCAGCTCTCCTATTCCACAGTCGCCTCAAATCATGTTGTTAAACCAAATTAATTTCTACTGCAACTAAAAATTGCTTGTTTGTAAAATGTCCAACCTGAGAAAAGCCACATCACTTTTCAAAGAAAAGGCTTAGAATTTTAATAACAGTATGATTTATCTAGTAATCACTAAATATGCTTTAAAAAGTAACAAATGTTCAAGAATAATTGGATTCTTTTTTGACCCTGAACTCTTGCTTTATCATCAGTATGTGGTTTAGTTAGGATGTTTTTTATAATTTATTCTGAATCTTTTTGTTCACTTAAACAATTTAAAGTATACACTTGAAGGAACTTTGATTCTTTATAATACATGCTGCTTCTTTTTCATTTGAAATTTATTTATTTATTTATTGAGACGGAGTCTTGCTGTGTCTCCCAGGCTAGAGTGCATTGGTGCTATCTTGGCTCACTGCAACCTCTGCCTCTGGGATTCAAGCAATTCTTCTGCCTTAGCCTCCCAAATAGCTGTGGTTACAGGCACCCGCCACCACACTCGGCTAATTGTTTTTGTTTTTTCAGTAGAGATGGGGTTTCACCATGTTGGTTAGGCTGGTCTTGACCTCATGATCAGCCCACCTCGGCCTCCCAAAGTGCTGGGATTATAGGTGTGAACCACCGCGCCTGGCCTGACATTTAAAAGTATACATGTACATTACTGAAAACAGTGAACTTAAAACTACAATGATTTTTATTACTTTAAAATTCTCTCTGATTACTGTCAGGATACATAGATATGTTCTTTTTATTGATAATTGGTGTACATGCTATTTGATATTCTGTTCTGTTACTACAGTAATTTTAAATTTCTATTTCCATATGTCAGTACTGTCAAAATACTTACTTTAAGTGACAGTACAATAGTAATTCACATTTTTTGAGCTGTTGTGCCAATCACTATGCTAAGCACTTTGCATTCTCACATTTCATCCTCACAGCGGCCCTCTGAGTTAGGTGCTATTGTTATCTCTATTTTCCATTTTGGGGAAACAGAGGGACAGGGAGATTATGTTCTTTGCCCAAGGTCAATGTGCTAAGTAGTGAAGCTGGTTTCAGACCGAGACGTGGCTGATTGATGAGGTGAGAAACTACACTCCCTTGATTTTTGGACTTAAACTGATCACCTATCTTTGCATGGACCCCACAGGAAAACAGAAGAAGCAGGAACAGCCAGTGGAAGAGGTGTTAGAAGAGCTACGGGCCAAGCTAAAGTGGACCCAAGAGGAGCTGGAAGCCCAGAGGGAGGCGGAGAGGCAGCGGCAGCTCCAGGTGGGCAGGGAGAGAAAACATCAGGGAGACCCGGGTCATGGACCTACCCCAGGAGACCCTTGATGCACATGAATCCCACAGGGCAAACATTCCAGCTGGTTTCCCAGAGCTGGGAGTCAGAACTGGGATAATGCCTTCTCGGACATGGCAAATGATTTTAGGTAGCCTGGAAAGGAAAATTGAATTATTTTTGCCAGACTTATGTGGACGGAAGTAGAGCAGAGAGATGCAGTTTCCTGCATTAGTCAGCACCCTCTGAGGACATTTGAACCTGAATTTTAGCTTCGTACACAATACTGTAAGTTAACTTTTTGAGGACAAAGACTGGGTTTGATTCTGAAAGCTCCAGAACTCAGCGCAGAGAAGATGCTCTGTAAATGTTTGTAGAATGAAAATACATGAAGTTACCCTGCTCATCCCTTCATCATTCATCCCCTCAGCTTGCATTTATTGAGCACCAGCTGCATAGTTGGTATTGTGACGAATACAGGCATACCTCTTTTTTTGTGTTTTGTGTGTTTCACAGACATTGTATTGTTTGCACATTGAAGGTTTGTGCCAACCCTGTGTTGAGCAAGTTTATCAGCATCATTTTCCAACAGCCTGTGCTCACTTCATGTCTATGTATCACATTTTGGTAATTCTCACAATATTTCAAACTTTTTCATATTATTATATCTGTTATGGTGATCTGTGATCAGTGATCTTTGATGTTACTGTTGTAATTGTTTTGGGGTGCCACAAACTGTCCATATAAGATGGCAAACTTAAGCATCTCTCACTTTAAATCAAAAAGTAGGAATGATTAAGTTTAGTGACAAAGGCATGTCGAAAGCTGAGATGGGCTGAGAGGCAGGCCTCTTGTGCCAAACAGCCAAGTTGTGAATACAAGGGAAATGTGAAGGAAATTTAAAGCACTACTCCACTGACCACACAAATGATAAGAAAGTGAAACAGCCTTATTACTGAGATGGAGAAAGTTTTAGTGGTCTGGATAAAAGATCAGACCAGCCACAAAATTCCCTTAAGCCAAAGCTTAATCCAGAGCAAGGACCTAACTCTCTTCACTTCTATGAAGGCTGAGAGTGAAGAAGATGCAGAAGAAAAGTTGGAAGCTAAAAGAGGTTGGTTCGTAGGTTTAAGGAAAGAAGCCATCTCCATAACAATGAAAGTGCAATGTGAAGCAGCAAGTGCTAATGTAGAAGCTGCAGCAAGTTATCTTGAAGATCTAGCTAAGATCATTGATGAAGATGACTGTACTAAACAGATTTTCAGTGTAGAAAAAACAACCTTCTATAGGAAGAAGCCATCTAGAACTTTTATAGCTAGAGATAAGACAATGCCTGGCTTCACAATTTCAAAGAACAGCATGATTCTCTTGTTAGGGTCTAATACAGCTGGTAACTTTAAGTTGAAGCCAATGCTCATTTGCCACTGTGAAAATTCTAGGACCCTTAAGAATTATGCTAGCTCTACTCTACCTGTGCTCCAAAAATGGAACAAGAAAGTCCAGATGACAGCACAGCTGTTTATAGGATGGTTTACTGAATATTTTAAGCCCACTGTTGTGATCTACTGCTAAAAAAAGATTCTTTTCAAAATAATTACTGCTCATTGACAATGTTCCTGGTCACCTAAGAGCTCTGGTGGAGATGTACAAGGAGATTTGTGTTCAAGCCTGTTAACACGATATCCATTCTGCAGCCCATGATCAAGGAGTAATTTTGACTTCCAAGTTTTATTATTTAAGAAATACATTTTATAAGGTTATAGCTGTCTAGATAGTGATTCCTCTGATGGATCTGAGCAAAGTAAATTGAAAACCTTTTGGGGCCGGGCGCGGTGGCTCACGCCTGTAATCCCAGCACTTTGGGAGGCCGAGGTGGGCGGATCACAAGGTCAGGAGATCGAGACCACAGTGAAACCCCATCTCTACTAAAAATGCAAAAAATTAGCCGGGCGCGGTGGCGGGCGCCTGTAGTCCCAGCTACTCAGGAGGCTGAGGCAGGAGAATGGCGTGAACCCGGGAGGCGGAGCTTGCAGTGAGCTGAGATCCGGCCACTGCACTCCAGCCTGGGCGACAGAGCGAGACTCCGTCTCAAAAAAAAAAAAAAAAAGAAAACCTTTTGGAAAGGATTTGCCATTCTGGATGCCATTAAGAAAATGTGTGATTCTTTGGAGGAGGTTGGAGTTTGGATGAAATAGATTCCAGCCATCTTGGATGACTTTAAGGGATTCAAGACTTCAGTGGAGGAAGCCACTGCAGATGTGGTGGAAATAGCAAGAGAAATAGACTTAGAAGTGGAGCCTGAAGATGGCACTGAATTGCTGCAACCTCATGATAAAACTAATGGTTGAGGAGTTGCTTTTTATGGATGAGCAAATAAAGGAATTTTTTTTTTTTTTTTTTTTTTTTGAGACAGAGTCTCACTCTGTCGCCCAGGCTGGAGTGCAGTGGCCGGATCTCAGCTCACTGCAAGCTCCGCCTCCCAGGTTCACGCCACTCTCCTGCCTCAGCCTCCCGAGCAGCTGGGACTACAGGCGCCCGCCACCTCGCCTGGCCAGTTTTTTGTATTTTTTAGTAGAGATGGGGTTTCACCGTGTTAGCCAGGATGGTCTCGATCTCCTGACCTCGTGATCCACCCGTCTCGGCCTCCCAAAGTGCTGGGATTACAGGCTTGAGCCACCACGCCCGGCCAGGAATTTCTTGAGATGGACTCTACTACTGCTGAAGATGCTGTGAACATTGTTGAAATGATAAGAAAGGACTTAAAATATTACACAAACTTAGTTGAGAAAGCAGCAGTAAAGTTTAAGAGAATTGACTCTGATTTTGAAAGAAATTCTACTGTGTGTCAAATGCTACCAAAGAGCATCTCATGCTACAGAGAGATCTTTCATGAAAGGAGGAGTCTGTCCATGTGGCAAACTTCACTGGTGTCTTTTTTTTTGACAGTCTTGCTCTTTCGCCCAGGCTGGAGTGCAGTGGCATGATCTTGGCTCACTGCAACCTCCGCCTCCTAGGTTCAAGTGATTCTCCTGCCTCAGCCTTGCGAGTAACAGATTCCAGGCACATGCTGCCACACCTGGCTAATTTTTTGTATTTTTAGTAGAGACGGGGGTTTTGCCATATTGGACAGGTTGGTCTTGAACTCTTGACTTTAAGTGATCCACCCACCTTGGCCTCCTAAAGTGTTGGGGTTACGGGCGTGAGCCGCTATGCCTGGCCTGTTGTCTTATTTTAAGAAATTGCCACAGCACCCAACCCTGATCAGTCAGCAGCCATCAACCTCAAGGCAAGACCCAGCACCGGCAAAAAGATTGTGACTTACTAAAGGATCAGATGATCGTTAGCATTTTTTAGCAATAAAGTATTTTTAAAAAATTTTATTATTATTTTTTATTTTTCCATAAGTTATTGGGGTACGGGTAGCATTTGTTTACATAAGTAAGTTCTTTCTTGGTGACTTGTGAGATTTTGGTGCACCCATCACTGAACGGTATACACTGCAAAACCATATTTGTTGTCTTTTACCCCTTGACCCCCTCCCATTCTTTCTCCCAAGTCCCCAAAGTCCATTGTATCATTCTTATGCCTTTGTGTCCTCATAGCTTAGCTCCTACATATCAGTGAAAACATACATGTTTGGTTTTCCATTCCTGAGTTACTTCACTTAAAATAATAGTCTCCAATCTGATCCAGGTCACTGCAAATGTTGTTAATTCATTCTTTTTTATGGCTAAGTAGTATTCCTTCATATATATATAACTGTGAGATATATATATATATATATATCTCAGTTGGCTTTTTTGAATAATGACTTCTTTTCCTCTGGATAGATACCCAGTAGTGGGATTGCTGGATCTAGTTTTAATTCTTTATTTATTTATTTATTTATTTATTTATTTGAGACAGAATCTCGCTCTGTCACCCAGGCTGGAGTACAATAGTGCGACCTCGGCCCACTGCAACCTCCACCTCCTGGGTTCAAGTGATTCTCCTGCCTCAGCCTCCTGAGTAGCTGGAACTACAGGTGCATACCACCACGCCTGGCTCATTTTTTGAATTTTGAGTAGAGACAGGGTTTCACTGTGTTAGACAGGATGGTCTCCATCTGCCTGCCTCGGCCTTCCAAAGTGCAGGGATTACAGGTGTGAGCCACTGCCTAGTTTTAATTTAAGGAATTCTTTTAATTCCAGCCCTAGTTTTAATTCTTTAAGGAATCTCCGCACTGTTTTCCATAGTGGCTGTACTAGTTCACATTCCCACCAGCAGCGTAGAAGTGTTCCCTGATCACCGCATCCACGCCAACATCTACTGTTTTTTGATTGTTTGATTATGGCCCTTCTTGCAGGAGTGAGGTGGCATCGCATTGTGGTTTTGATTTGCATTTCCCTGATCATTAGTGATGCTGAGCATTTTTTCATATGCTTGTTGGCCATTTGTATATCTTCTTTTGAGAATTGTCTATTCGTATCCTTAGCCCACTTTTTGATGGGATTGTTTGTTTTTTTCTTACTGATTTGTTTGAGTTCGTTATAGATTCTGGATATTAGTCCTTTGTCAGATACATAGATTATGAAGATTTTCTTCCACTCTGTGGGTTGTCTGTTTACCCTGCTTACTGTTCCTTTTGCCATGCAAAAGCTCTTTAGTTTAATTAGGTCCTAGCTATTTATCTTTGTTTTTAAGCAATACAATATTTTTAAATAAAGTTATGTACTTTTTTTATACATAATCCTATGGAACACTTAATAGGTTACAGTCTAGCATAAATGCAACTTTTATATACACTGGGGAGCAAAATTATTTATATGACACACTTGTTTTATTATGATACTTGCTTTATTCCAATACTTGCTTTATTGTGATATTCTCTTTATTGTGGTGGTCTGGAACTGAACCTGTAATATCTCAGAGGTATGCCTGCATAGGGACAAAGAAACAAGTCCCTATACTCAAGAGACTTTACAGTTCAGGTAAGACTGGCTTAGACCGGTCCTCCCAAGTCCAAACAACAGGAACTGTGGGATGAATGTTCTTTGGGTCTCCATAGTGACTTACATAGACAAGGAAGCCTAAGCAGGTCTTTAGTAAATATTTGTTGTATTGTGGAATTAATCATCATATTATTCTTGCTATTCTTTGTAGGAAGCAGAGATCATTCATCAGAGGGAAGTAGAAGCTAAGAAAGAATTCGATAAATGGAAAGAACAAGAGTGGACCAAACTTTATGGGGAAATAGACAAACTAAAAAAATTATTTTGGGATGAATTTAAAAATGTTGCCAACCAGAACTCTACACTAGAAGAGGTACCCAACATAAAAGGCTTTTCAAAGTTCTTTTATTGGAAATCTGCTTATTCTCAAAATTTATATCTTTGTTTGTACTAGTTTTATTTCATCTGCTATTGGAAACTAAAACACTGTGAGGCCAGTTATCAGAAGCCAGTTATCAGAGGCCTGATATTAGAGGCCCAGATATCAGAGGCCTTGGGGTTGAATCACTGCTGTGTCACATACTGGCTGTGAGACCTTGAATGACTTAGTTAACGTCCTCATGCCTCAGTTTTATGACTGTAAGATAGGCTGCTGAGAGAGGGTTAAATTAGTACATATACAGTATGTAACATTATCTAGCATATAGTGATATATCAGTAGTATATCTGGTATATAGTAATATCTCTAGGTATTACTCTTATTTTTGCAAAGGGCTTTCATCACTGGACAAGAAATGGGGTAAAATTTAAATGAATGCATTTTTCTCCCAACAAATATTCCCTGAATCCTGGTTACATGCCAGACACTGTGTTGGGGTCTTCAGAGGTCAGACATAATACCTACCATTTACTGACTGTATTTACTATTTTCCAGCCCCCATGCAGTATACTTTATATACACTAACTTTTCATCTTCATAGCAATCAACCATAACATTCTCAAAATAGGTGCATCACTAGTTTAGTACTTTTTTTAAAAGTTTTTTTTTAAAGCTATTTTCTTTCTTTCTCTCCTTCCTTCCTTCCTTCCTTCCTTCCTTCCTTCCTTCCTTCCTTCCTTCCTTCCTTCCTTCCTTCCTCCCTCCCTCCCTCCCTCCCTCCCTCCCTCCCTCCCTCCCTTCACCGACCTTCCTTTCTTGCTCTCACTCTCTCATTTTGTCACCCAGGCTGAAGTGCAGTGGCGTGGTGTTGGCTCACCGCAACCTCCATCTCCCGGGTTCAAGCGATTCTCGTGCCTCAGCCTCCGGAGTATCTGGGATTACAGGCATGTGCCACCGTGCCTGGCTAATTTTTGTATTTTTTGAAGAGACGGGGTTTCACCATGTTGACCAGGCTTGTCTGGAACTTTTGACCTCAAATGATCCGCCCACCTCAGCTTCCCAAAGTGCTGTGATTACAGGCTTGAGCCACTGTGCCCAGCTATCATTCTTTCTTTATAGGTGAAGAAATTGAGGCCATATAACTTGCCCAAGGTCACTTAGCTAGGAAGAGATGGAGCTGGGATTTGAACCTAGCTCTTTAATTTCTAAAGGTTCTGTTCTTCTACTGGATATACTATCAAGTTTATGCAGGAAAACCTTATTAAAGTTATCCCTGGGCTGGGCGCAGTGGCTCACGCCTGTAATCCCAGCACTTTGGGAGGCCAAGGTGGGTGGTTCAGCATGGCCAACATGGCGAAACCCCGTCTGTACTAAAAATACAAAAATTAGCTGGGTGTGGTGGCAGGTGCCTGTAATCTCAGCTGCTTGGGAGGCTGAGGTAGGAGAATAGCTTGAACCCAGGAGGTGAAGGTTGCAGTGAACTGAGATCACACCACTGCGCCCCAGCCTGGGTGACAGAGTGAGACTCCATCTCAAAAAAAAAAAAAAAAAGTTATCCCTTGACCATATCTTCCCATATAAACCTGTATGACTAAAACTGTATCAAGGAAAAAGTTTTAAGGAAAAATATTTTTTAAATATATTTATCTCTCATTGGTCCTCCTAGATCAAGGAGAATCTTGTTTTTGAAAATGAACCGTCTAATAGCTTTTTTCACAATCATTCCATGTTTTACCTAAAGAAACACCTAGGCAAATTTTTTTTCAAAAGGAAATTGTCATACGCCTGGAGTCTTGGGTGCCCCATCATCCCTGTCTGAGATGGAAAGCCGAAGGTGGAAAGTGGAGGGGTTGAAATGAGAACTCTGTGTGCACTGGGGTGGGGGTGGCGGCTCCCTAAAATGACACAAACCCTTCCATCCAAAATGCTGCCCAGCTGGGCCAGGGATAATTGTGGAAGAGAAGATGCTGCTCCACTATTGACCTCATGCTCCTAATATACAGCTCCACATCCATCCTTCCCAAGCGCATGCAAACATCTCCTGACCCCCACACTTCCCCGACACAGTGCTAGCTGACTAGACGTTTGATAGATAGGTATTGATAGGAGTTTCAAGTTGTTGTTCAGAAACTGCCTCTTCAAGGGTCAAAGGGTTACTTTTGGTCAGAAAATTATGAGTTTTGGTGAATGAGGACATAATCCTTATCATCCATGATATCCTTTTTAACTTGGATCACATTCTCCTAAACTGGAACGTCCTATCTTTTTTTTTTTTTCTTTAAGACAGGTTCTCACCCTGTTGCCCAGGCTCAAGTGCAGTGACACAATCATGGCTCACTGCAGCCTTGACCTCCCAGGCTCAAGTGATCCTCCTTCAGCCTCCTGAGTAGCTGTGACTACAGGCATGTGCCACCACACCCAGCTAATTTTCCTATTTTTTGTAGAGATGGGGTTTCGCCATGTTACCCAGGCTGGCCTCCTGGGCTCAAGTAATCTGCCCATCCCAGCCTCCCAATGTGCTGGGATTACAGTCTTGAGTCACTGTGCTCGGCCCATCTTATTCTTTTTTAAAAACCTTTCCCCTATAGGATTATTTATATTGTGTTTGTATGTTTGTGTGTCTTACCCCTGTCTCCTTTCAATATTTTATTGTTTTACTTTTATTAAAGTATAGGAATCAAACTGGATACCAAATTCTCAGTGTAGTTGGGTAGTCATTTTGTTAATTTATTTAAAAAAAATTTTAAGGGTAAAAACAAGCAAGATTCCATTTAGAATGATGGTTAAATAAAACACTATAAGACATCCATTTTCAAAATGCAAAAAACGATTCTCCCTGATGTGAGGAAGGCCAATGAAAACTATATATATTTTGAAAATATTTTTTTCCTCAAAACTTTTTCCTTGATACAGAAGTCTGAGAGCTTACTTTAGCTATGTCACCTGACTAAAGAGAGAACTTTAGATTAGACCTGGGGTAAACTGAGATGCCAAAGGAGTGTCTAGCTAAATGAAAATATCATGAAAGTTTGTAATGCCAAGAAAGTCAGCTCTGTGGTGTATCATAAGCAGCATATGGAAACCAGGAGTGACACATCAGAACCCGGGAGTTGTGCATACATCTGATCAAGCATTTGACCCTTTGATAATATTCAAGGAGTTTAGAAATTGTTAACCTTTGGAACCAGTATTGCTTAGCAATAGTTGAGAAGTGTTAGCAAGAATGATGCCAAGTTAAACTTAGGCACTTGCAGTTACTTCCTTAAAGCCTTAATAGGGCTTATGAGTTTTATACAGTCATACAGATGGAAATACGTTGCTTTTGTTACTAAACCAGTCATATATTATAAGAAATAATCATAGGTGGGTGGAAAGGCATCCTCTCTTTGATCCAATTTTCTGTACCTTTTCCTTCAGGTCACACATACTATTAGCCCGGGAATCACCAGGTATTAATGACTCTACTCCAAGCTGTGCAAAGCCCTTTCTGGAGACAGCCAGGATGTTTTGTAGGGAGAGAGGCAGGAGTCCTCAAGGAGTGGCCTGGGGTGCCTGAGACCTTCCCATAGGCTCTAAGAGTCTCATTCTCATCAGCTTATTCCAGACTGAGGAAGAAATGGGGCAGCAGTCAGGAGAGCTCAGGATATTGGGTATAGCAGAATTTAAGTGAAATGGAAACTACACTCTTTAATTTGTTCTTCCATGGAATTGCTTTTTCTACGCAAGGGCTGAGCCCTCAGGAGAGCCTTTGTGCAGGGGAATGCTGATTTGTGTGAATATTTGTGGGTATCTAGTGAGGATGAGTTGGGAGGATGAGTTGGGTAAGGCGTGCCCCTCTGACACTGTTCTGGGTATAAAAGACAACATCAAGATGAGATCTTCATCTGAATAAAACTGTGCCCTGGCCTTTTCAGAAACTGCGGGCACTGCAGTCCCACAGTGTGATGGAGTCCAACCTGGGATCACTGCGAGATGAGGAGTCAGATGAGTGGCTCCGGCAGGCACAGGAGCTTCAGGCCCTGAGAGAGAAGACAGAAATTCAGGTGAGCTGATGCTCCATGCCTTTCTTCCCAGAGGAAGCCAAGAGCCATCTTCTCTTCCAATATATTCTCTCACTTATGAATGTAGAGAAGTTGAAGGACATCAAAGTTCTGTATTTTCAGACCTTCTGCCAGTACATGAAAGCATAGAATAGGGTTCTCAGGTGAGGCTGGTGGTGTGTGTGCAATGTCAGATTTGCCTAAGATCTTTTAAAAAATACATGAAACTCTGTCTCTTATTTGACACCTTTGCCCCATTCTAATTCTAACCTAGTTGGAAACAACTCTTAGAAAGTGTGACAGTCTCTTGGGTTTGAAGATATTTGGGATGCATCCAGTGTTGTGATGGTAGTTGTTTAGCAAACAGCTCTCTGGAACTAAAGAACTTTAATTTGTAGCATTTGCCAGTTTCCATGGTGTAAATACTCCCACCATGGCCGATTTCCTGCTATCAATGTGAGGTCACTGAATGGAGCCAGGAAGACTTGTGCAGTCTGCTCTCACAGGCTGGTAGGAGGTGGCTCTGGCCACCCCTGGATGAATTTTACTGCGGTCTGGTTATAAAATGGTCTGTATCACTGATAATTCCATGGCAAAGAAGGGTAGTTGGTACAGGTGTTAAATCATGTTGTGCTTCTCTTTCTGCTGTCCAAGAATCTTGAGAAAAAATGTAAAGTCTAACCATCTAACAAGGTGTTTCTGCCGATTGATGTTTGACAGGTTTCACATTATAAAGAGGCCATTCTTTTCCCGAGAACTCTGCTCACATTCTTTGTCTACTTTTCTATTATTGATGTTTCCCCTATCAATTAATGAGTTTGTATAATGTATGGAAATTAACTCAGCCCTTTGTTGTTCTACTTGTGGTTATTTTCCCTAGTATTCTGTTGGTCCTTCAATTTTGTTTATTATGGTTTGGCCATACAACAATACATTAATGTTTATGTAGTCAAAATTATCCAATTACTCATATTTTCTTTATGGCCTTCCCCATTCTGAGATTTAAAAAGACAGCATTCCTGTGTTTTCTTTTAGTACTTTTATGGCCTTATTTTTTGTGTTAAATCTTTGACCCACCTACAGTATATTTTGGTTTAAGATGTGTAATAAGGATCCAACCTCCTATTTTTTTTCAGGTAGCTAGCTATTTGTTCCAACACCGTTAGTCAATAATCCATCTCCCTCTCCTTATACTGTTTCCATTTATTTCCATCTTTGTCTGGATTTTCTATTCTATTCTACTACTCTGTCTGCCTGCCCATAAGCCAGTACTTTTAACTTCCTGTAGCTTTATAACATGTTTTAATACCTGCAAGGGTCCATTTGATAATCTTTTTCAGAAAACGGAGTGGAAAAGAAAAATGAAGGAACTGCATGAAGAGCACCTGGCTGAGAAGAAAGAGGTAGCTTTTGTTGGGTGATCTCGGGGAGCTTGGTTTCCCATGACCTCCTCTCAGAATTCAGCATTCTTCACGTCCCCTCACCCACCATCTCCCCTATCTCACCTGGAACTGGTTGGCAGATAATTTGCTGCAGATTTTGCTCCTGGCAACTATCCCCTCAGTACACAGAAGGGGTGAACTGTCCAGTCAGCAGCTTCCCTGTCCAGGAACAGGGCCCTCCAGGCCTTCTCCTCTGAATCAAACATATCCTTTGTTCTGTGGTCTTCTTTGCAGTGACCCCTATAGGCCCTCCAGGGAGGGTTGTGCCATGAGCCTCAGATGAATCGCCTGGTCGTTTCACATTTTGGCTCTTCTTTGAAATTCCCCCACCCTAGGAGAGAACCAGGCAGCCGTGGGCCTCTGTGATAGTTCTGCGGCAGTCCGAAGGGAAGGACTTGGATACTGAGAACAGTGAACAGGGAGCGGTGGGCCTCAGGGCAGAGCAAACAGCTTCTGTAAAAATGCCCTGAGCAGGAGGCAAGTTGAGGAGGAAGCTGGTTCATAAGAGCCCCAGGTTCTGCTGGCAGAAAGCTCAGAAGATGAAAAGGCTTAGATCAGTCTGATCCATGGTAGACGCTCCTCACTGCGGTGTAGGGAAGCACGATCACATGTGATGGTTTTATTTTATCTGAAGCATTTCCAAATGGGAAATACATTCACATTTGTTCGAAAAACAGGAGAAATATATTAAGTTACACTGAGTAGAGTCTCACTCCCACCTGTTGCCATCTACCTGTCCCCAATACCTACTGCTCAGGTGACTTTTATGGCTTTCTTTTGTATTCTTCTAAAGTTTCTTTATGCAAATATTAATAAATATTTTCACTTTATTTCCGCTGTTACATCAGAAGTAGCATGTTAACTTGTTTTCTTCACTTCTTGTTTTCACCTAAGAACATCCATTTGATGATTTTCAAATGGTTTTAATTTATCTGACTGTTCCTCAATGGGTGGCTACACCTGACAGACAGCCCTCTTTCTCCTAGTCTTAAACGCATGCCTTCCATTCTTACTTCTTCTCAGGCACAGCACAAAAATGTCCCCAGACTTGAAGGTAGTCTTGTTAGAAAGCCTGTCCAGGTCTCAAAATCCTTTACCGTGCTTGCCCAGCACTTGCCTACAGGTTCTGGGCCTGCAGACACTGGGCACTCAGATGTCCCTGCAGACATTTGACTGACCAGCCGTCTTGTGCCTGCCAGCTACAGGAGGAGAACCAGAGGCTCCAGGCCTCCCTGTCTCAGGATCAGAAGAAGGCAGCTGCCCAGTCCCAGCGCCAGATCAGCGCCCTCCGTGCCCAGCTGCAGGAGCAAGCTAGGATCATTGCCTCCCAGGAGGAGATGGTAGGTCTGTCCCCCCTTTCAACCAGGACTTGGTGTCCCTGGGCCTCTTTCCTGTGAGGATCTCCTTGGATTCTTCTGGGCTTATCAGTGCTAGTCTTACCACTCAGGCTCCTTAAGGAGAGAGAAAAGTCCTCTGGCATGAAGGGCACAAAATCATAAGGCTGTAGTTGCCTCCTTCCAGGCTGAAGATGTGCCGTCTCCTTAGGGGCTGCTGGCAGATGGAGCCACTCTAACAGCAGAGACCATATAAAATGCTCAGCACCTCACTGATACTTTGTTTATTACCTCATTTAAGCCTCACTACTGTCCTTCAAGGTAGGCATCCCCTTCTCCCCATCTTCATTTGACGGATGGTGAAATACACTGGAGAAGGAAAGTGCCTCGCTCAAGTCCTCATGGGACACTCTGTAAGTGATGAGATTTAACCCTGTCCAGGCAGGAAGAATGCAAAGCTTGTGTTTTTTACACAGTGTTCTCAGGCAGAATTCCTTAACCAGTACCTTTTTCATAAAGGAACAGTCTCTGATGAGGTGAGAGAGAAGGCAGTGTGATGAAAAGGCACTCACTTAGCACCTTTCTCCTAAAGCTGGCTCCTGTGACTCTTTACCTATTGCTGACAATTCTCTGCCCAGTCCAGGCTGAGCGCTCCCGCCTGAGCCCCAGGTCTGTGGAAAATCTGTATCTTCCTCTGCTGCCACCCACCTCATGGACCAGGCTCCACACAACTTCCCTGGGCTGAGCACCCACTGTTACTGCCTAGTCCTGGCCTCTTGTTCCTGCACCCCTTGCTGTTTGTGCTTTCCCACACACCCAGCCACATTTCACCCAGGTGACATAACTACCCCACTCTCTTGCTACTTTTCAGTTTCTCCCCCAAAACACTCAGCTCTGCACTGAACTCTAGTCTGGAGGTGTCCTAAGGAGGAAACCATGGCAGAGTTTCCACAGTGTTCCCTGCTGGCTGTAATGTCCCGTATGTTACTCAGAACTCTTGTTTGCAAATGATTCAGTTAGGAGCCTGTTGGCTAAAGATAACAGAATAGGCTAATAGGAGCTTATTTTTATTGTCACAGCAAGAGAGGTGACAGTTGCTGGGCTTGGTTAGCAGCAGAAGTACGCCATTGTGAATCCAGACTGTTTTTTTCTTTTTACCATCTTCAGTGTGATGACTTTTGTTTCCTGCTTCACTTTCATAGTTGCAAGCAGACTACTGTAGCCCCAACCATACAACCATATTTGGCAGAAGAAGTTGATGACATGGTCCCTTCCCAAGACTTGTGCTTATCTATATTATTGGTTAAAGCTGTGTCACATGGGAAACTACAGCTGCAAAGCAGGCTGGGAAAGTAAATAGCTAGTTTTGCAGTTTGGAGCAGAGGTAGGCAAAGGAGACAGCAGTGGGGAATGGACACTGGACGAGTCATAAGTCAGTATGTGCCACCGCAGGTGATAAAAAGCAACCCAAGCTTAAGCAGAAAAGGGAGTTTGTCATAAGGGTAGATAGAGCATCTCACAGAGCTTACGGCAGGGAGCAGCTGAGTCTGGGAGTAAACTGAAACCAGAGACATGAATGTGGTCATCAGTTTTCCTCTTCTGTGTGTCTCTCTTACTTTCTCTGTAACTGCTTTATTTTTTCCTTTTACCCTGAAGATCAGCATCTGCTTCTTATCTGTTTCATGTGGTAAAACAAATATACAAACCAAGAAAACCACAAACAGTTGGCTGCCAGCAGCTCTTGATTTCATTCATTACCAGTCCAGAGCTCTCTGCCCAAACCTGGACGTTGGGTCCGGCTGTGGTATGAAGTCTTATTGTTCACCTGTGGCTGTCCTGCCTGCAGCCATGAAGGAGGAAGGAAGAGGAACTTCTTGGAGCAGGGGGGCTGAGCAGACAGTTCAGTGGATGTCTACATCTGGCCTCCTGTCCAGGATCATGTCTGACTCCTTCCTCCCAGGGAGTGCTCTGCTCAGATGCCCACACTGTGGGAGGGAGCGTCTCCCTTGCCCTGGCTGTTTCCCATGAATTATATCAATAGGAACAACTGTGTGCCTGTCCCACTCTGTTTCTATGGGGTTCCTGCCCTCGAGCCTTAATTCTTCTTTGAAGAGGGGACATTCTTGCCCACCCCCCCACCTTGGAAATGGAGCATGCTGCCATCCCCTTTCACACACAGACCCCAGAGATGTGTCAGGGGACTGGGGTGGTGCATCTGCGCTCCTTCCAGTTGCTAATGGGAGGCATGGAATCAGTAACCATCCCTTCCTCACTGTGCTAGGCAGACACACTGCTCGAAGCAGAGTTCTCACAACGTTCTCTGCTGGTTGTAACCCGCTCTATTCCACCTCTTTGCAGATCCAGTCCTTGTCCCTCAGGAAGGTGGAAGGTAAGTCTACACAGGGCAGTGTGTAGCAGTCTTGACTGTTGTCTCTGGCTTTTGTCCCTCCTTTTCCCTCTCCCCCAATCAATTCACGGGTGGTGGATGGGTGACAGCCGCCTGTGGACATGTAGTGTCAGGCTTCTGGGACGCACAGCCTGCAGCTGCGTTTGTGCTAAAGGCTTTCCATGCAGCTGGCAGGACTTCTCGCCTGGTTTGCTCCTGTCTGTAGAGGGATGGAGGCAGTGGGGAGGAGGGTGGTTATGAGTAGAGTGGGGGTTCATGAGAAGGCTTTTCTAATTCACCATGCCTGCAGCGAATGAGGAAAATTAGGATTCAGCGTTGCCAGCAACCTTTACCTTGTTCCCAATGTTCAGCAAGTTGACCCCAACCCTATGTGAATGTGTCCTGTTTGGCATATACAGTCTCCTCCTCTTGGGTGCTCTGGTGTGGGGATGCGTGTGTCTGTGTGTAATGGGGTGCAGGTGCTGGCATCTAAAGGTAGATGGAAATCCACAGGGGACTGCTCCTGTTTAGAGGACCTTGGAGAGCCCCTTGTGAAGCTTGGCCCTTCATCCTCCACCCCCAGCTTCCCTGTCCTATGGCTTTAGCTACACTTCTGCCTTTTATTGCAAACTCACATTTCCTCCTATCCCTTGCCTTCCTCCCATCTCTTTCCCAGCCATGCAGCCAGTTCAGAGAGGCCCGACCCCTGTGGCCCCGAACTTCTTTAAGGATGGAGCCAGAACAGAGCCATTAATAACAGCCATGTGCCACACCCTTCCCCAGCCACTTCAGATTCATCATCTCATTACATTGGCTCACTATTGAATGTGGTGTCAATATTATTATCCTCATTTTCTAGATAGGGAAACCGAGGTTTAGAGGGGTTCGAGGACTTGCCTCTTTCACAGATAGCGAGGGGCAGAGCTAGTGTGTGGACTCTGATTTTTCTGCCCCCAGTGTCTGCTTCATCCCGCCTTTCTACAGTCAAGATGAACTGACTGGAGGGTTTTCTCTTTCTGGCTCATACTCAGCTGTACTTTTCTCCTAGTCTGGGATGGGGTCCAGGGCACCGGCGCCGCTAACTGTTCCTCCTCTCTTCAGGGACCCACGAGGTGCCAAAGGCTGCGGACGCAAAGGAGGACTCTCCAGAGGAAGGTGGGACCCTTACTTTCTTTCCTGGGTGTCCAGTGCAGAAACAGATTTGTTGCCCTCCTTCTTGTTTAGTTTCTCTCTACTTAACTGTATCTGGACATCCAAAGCTGGAGTGGAGGGAACTAAGGACATGAAATAATATTTCTTAACACCTTCTGTGTGCCAGGTATGTGACACGCAGGCACTAACTTACAATCTGCTGGTTTAGTGATGGGGAAGCCCGGGCCCAGAGAGGGTCGTTAGCTTGTCCAGAGTCACAAAGCTAGAAGGTAGCTGAGTGAGGTTTTGGAGGGACTTCTGATTCACAGCCTGCCTCACTGACTCTCACCTGTGACTATGCAGAGCAGTGGAAGAGAACTCACTGAGTTGTCTTAAAACGGCATTTGCTGTTTTGTTCTACATTGTGAGTGTGCTGCAGACAGGTCCCACAGGGCCTAACTAATGCGTAGGAATCCACCTCGGCTCCCTTTTCAGAGCACTGGGTACCTGCTGTTTTTATTCACCCTATTCGGTGACTGACTCTGATTCGCAGACCTCTCAACCAGATGTAGCCAAGGGATGCAAAAGAAAAGTGAGAAAAAGAGAGATGCTCCCAGACTGCAAGGAGCTCTTAGGATAGTCAGGGAGAGGAAGCTCTCAGGACAGGTGAGTGAGTGCTGACTGGAAAAGCTACTGACCAGGGCCCATTCGTTTGAGTAAGGCAGCAATATGATAATTTCAAAGTTCCCCAACAGACACACCCAGACAAGTGTTAATTGTGCCATCAAAGAGCTCATCATGGGCATGGGGTATTTTATTTTTTAATGTAATGTTTCTCTTTATTTCCGAGATGGTAATCTTTGGGGGGGGAAAAAAAAGGGATGGTATAAAAGGTTATGCAGTGAGAAGCAGGCCTCCCTTCTGCCTAGCTATCCAGTTTCCTCTCCAGAAGTTTCACTGTTAATGGTTTCTCATGTATCATTTCATGCTACATGGAATTATGTGCAAATATAAGCACATGTGTGTACCCGTTCTTCTCCCTTTTCCCAGATGGGAATGCACTGTACACATTGTTTTGCAGTCAGTTGTATTGTTAACAACTTACTTGGGAAATGGTTTCATATCCCTTTAAAGAGAACTGCTTCATTACTTTTTCAGGGCTTTGCAGTCTTCCCTTAGATGGACGAACTAAAATTTATTTAACCAGTTAGTCCTCTACTGCCTCCCCCTACCCTCCCTGTGCATTTAACCTTGGGATATAGTTGTAAAAATTAGAATTGCATATCACTTTTGAGGAAAGTACCTGTTGAGTGACACAAGGTCCTCAGGTAGGAGGAATCACATCTTCAAACAGTGGATGCAGGGTTGTAGAGAGGAGGAGGCTGAGATCGATGAGTCAGGGGATCCCATGGCTGTGCTCCTGCTGTTACAGTGGAGGTTTTACTTGCTTATCAGACTGTTTGTCTACCTCTTCCCATCCCAGACCAGCAGGCAACAGCATCACTTGGGAATTTGTTAGAAATGCAGAGCTGTAATTCTCAGACCCCATCCCAGACAAACTGAAGCAGAAACTCTGGGGGCAGGACCCAGCAGTCTGTTTTCACACATTCTCCAGGGCATTCTGATTCTTGCTCAAGTTTGAGAACCACCGTGAGACCAGTGGCTGTCTACAACTGGCTAAACATTAAGAATCACCCAGGAAGCTTGAACTGTCTAGAGGACCACGCTACACCCCCACATTACCTAAAGCAGAACATGGAGTGGTTGGGCTCCAGGCATCAGTAGCATTTAAAGCTCCCCAGTTGATTCCAATGTGAAGACAAGGTTGAGGCTCATGTCCTGGTGCAAACTTGATTGAGCAGAACCACGCAGGGTCGGGGGTGAGTGGGTGGTAGGGGAGGGATTGTTATAACCCAGATTTCTGGGTTCCAGCTGTAGAATTTTTGATTCAGTAGGTTTGGAGTAGGAGCTGAGAATCTGCATCTCACAAGTTACAGGTAATGCTGATGCTTTGGCTCACAGTTAAGGACCATTGTCCTAGAATCATTGTTTCTCAGGCTTTGCTGTTTATTAGAATATCTAGAGAATTTAAAATATAAATATCAAGTGTTGGGTCCACCTTGAGAAATTCTGATGGAATCAGCCTGGGGTGATTCCAACAGGCAGCCAGCGGTGAAATTCACCACCCTTGATTGTGAGTGAGGTCCTTGGGGGATGAGAGATGGGCTTCGCTGTCCTTAGCATCTAGCCTTAGCCAGATTACACTCATGCTACTTGCTCAGTTAATGTCTACTGAGTGAGTCAAAGGGCTTGGTCCCGCTCTTACCACAGAGGCCCCCACCTGGAACCTGAAGAACACTGTTGGATGCCTTCCCTGACTCACCTTGGACTGCTCCTTTGTAGCACTTACCACATTTAATTGTAATTGCTTATTTTGCTAGCCTCAGATCAATATTTCTTAAAGTGTGGTCTGTGGCTTACCTCCATAAGAATCATCTCAATATGTTAAAATGCAGATTCTGGGGGCCTCCCCCAGACTTATGGAATCAGACTTATTGGAGGGTGAGGTGAGGGACTATTATTTTATTTTAATTTTTTTGAGATGGAGTCTTGCTTTGTCACCCAGGCTGGAGTGCAGTGGCGTGATCTCGGCTCACTGCAAGCTCCACCTCCCGGGTTCACGCCATTCTTCTGCCTCAGCCTCCCGAGGAGCTGGGACTACAGGCGCCCGCCACCACTGCCCGGCTTATTTTTTGTATTTTTTAGTAGAAACGGGGTTTCACTGTGTTAGCCAGGATGGTCTCGATCTCCTGACCTCGTGATCCGCCCGCCTTGGCCTCCCAAAGTGCCAGGATTACAGATGTGAGCCACCGCGCCCAGCCGGGACTATTAATTTTTAACCCATGCCCAGGTGATTCTGACATATGCCAAAGTTAGAGGGAGAATCCCCGGCCTAGAGAGTAAACTTGAGGGAGCAGCAGTCTGTCTATCTTGTCCACCAGTTTATCACCTGGACCAGAATTGAGCCTGGCATGGAAATGAGATGAGGGTATCAGGTGGGGCTAGGATTAGGCTGAAACCCACAGCAGTGGGGCCTGGACTCTGAGATCAGAAGGGAGCCCAGAGAACAAGCTGCTTTAGGGGCTCAAGTGCAAGCTCCAAGTTCTGAGTTAACCTGTGGTAGGATTGACTGAGCCCAGGTCTTGGAGATCCAAACTGGTGGGGGATAAGAAATGTAAAGATGTGTGGAGAGTCCAAGGCAGCGGTACCCAGGAGCAGAAACATCCCAGCTTCTGACCCAAGGATGGACACTCAGGAGGGGTCAGTGGCCCTGGGCTCACAGGCTAGAGACCAGGATCCCTGGCAGTGTGAGGGCTTGGCAGGTGCAGTGGGGCTCTAGGAATGGAGAACTCAGGTGCCCAGGCTGATCTGGGTGATTGTCTCATGCTACAGAGATGGACGACTCCCAGGATGAACAGCAGAAGGTGCTGGCAGCTCTGAGGCATAACCCCACCTTGCTGAAGCACTTCAGACCAATCCTGGAGGACATCCTGGAAGAGAAGCTTGAAAGCATGGGGATAAGGAAGGTGAGTTTCAGGGCCACCGTTTTAAGGGCTGATACCTACAATTTAGACACTAAGTGCTCTCAAACAGACAAATGATCGCTTGTTCTTTGCATTGTGAGCTCATTCATCTCACTTGTGGTAGCCCGGGCTCCTTTGGCATCCGCATGCCTTTCTCACTTCACAGTGGCAGTATGGTATCTTTCCTCTGTTTCTCCAGCAGCTTCTCAAGACTGGCCCTATTTGGCTGGTGATGCTACCCTGAGTCCTGACTGCTCAGTGTTCTCCACTCATTGGTTACTTCCCTCTGTGTCTCTAATTTTTTTGCTAGAGGGAATTTAATTGGCTCAATCTGGCCTATGGACAGGTCCCCCCTTGGGTAAGTATCCATCTCCAAGCCCATCATCTGTGGTGTATGTGGCTGTGTCCACTCAGCAGGTGGCTGTGTGTAGGTGTCATTGAAAGCTATGTCTGGCACCAATTATTTGTGGGTTTTTTTTTGAGAAATAACATATTTTCCTATAGTTTTTTAGCAGTTACATATATGTGTGTATATACATGTATGTATATTTTATTTTGAGATAAAATATCTGAAATTTAATTTTTTTTAAATTTCAATGGGTTTTGGGGGTACAGGTGTTGTTTGGTTACATGAATAAGTTCTTAAGTGGTGATTTCTGAGATTTTGGTACACCCATCACCTGAACAGTATACACTGTACCCAGTGTGTAGTCTTTTATCCCTCGCCAACCCGTGCTCTTTTCCCCAAATTCCAATGTACCATTCTTATGCCTTTATGTCCTTATAGCTTAGCTCCCACATGTGAGTGAGAACACATGATGTTTGGTTTTCCATTCCTGAATTACTTCACTTAGAATAATAGTCTCCAGTTCCATCCAGGTTGCGGCAAATGCCATTATTTCGTTCCTTTTTAGGGCTGAGTAGTATTCCATGGTATGTATATATATCACAGTTTCTTTATCCACTCATTGATTGTATATTTAGGCTGCTTCCACATTTTTACAATTGCAAATTGTGCTGCCATAAACACGCATGTGCAAGTATCTTTTTCATGTAATGGGTAGATACACAGTAGTGGGATTGCTGGATCAAATGGTAGATCTACTTTTAGTTCTTTAAGGAATTTCCACACTGTTTTCCATAGTGGTTGTACTAGTTTACATTCCCACTAACAGTGTAAAAGTGTTCCCTTTTCACCACATCCATGTCAACATCTACTAATTTTTGATATTTTGATTATGGCCATTCTTGTAGGAGTGAGGTGATATCACATTGTGGTTTTGATTTGCATTTTCCTGGTAATTAGTGATGCTGACTATCCCCACTCTGGGAAGCTCCCTCCTCATTTAAGGACAGTCTGCAGTCCTTAGGACCTCCAGTGCTGCTACCCAAGGCTTCTGGGCCCATTCCTCAGCCACTCGTCCTGATCCATTGTCTCCTTGGGTTTGGATTATTCTTGTTTCTCCAGTTCCGTGAGGTGTGACCTTAGATTATGTGTTTGTACTCTTTCAGTCTTTTTTTTTTTTTTTGAGACGGAATCTCGCTCTGTCACCAGGCTGGAGAGCAGTGGTGTAATCTTGGCTCACTGCAACCTCTGACTCCCTGGTTCAAGGGATTTTCCTGCCTTAGCCTCCTGAGTAGCTGGGATTACGAGCATGCACCACCACGCCCAGCTAAATTTTTTTTGTATTTTTAGTAGAGACGGGGTTTCACCATATTGGCCAGGATGGTCTCGAACTCCTGATCCACCCGCCTCGGTGTCCCAAAGTGCTGGGATTACAGGCGTGAGCCACTGCGCCCTACCACAGACTTTTTGGTGTAAATGCTATGAACTTTTCTCTTAGCACTGCTCTTGCTGTATCCCAGAGGTTTTGATAGGTTGTGTCACTGTTATTGTTCAGTCAAATAACTTTTAATTTTCCATCTTGATTTCGTTGTTGACCCAACGATTATTCAGGAACCAGTTATTTAATTTCCATGTATTTGCATGGTTTTGAAAGTTTCTTTTGAAGTTGATTTCCAATTTTATTCCACTGTGATCTGAAAGAGTACTTGATATAGTTTCAATTTTCTTAAATTTACTGAGACTTGTTTTGTGGCCTGTCATCTGGTCTATCTTGGAGAATGTTCTGTGTGCTGATGAATAGAATGTATATTCTATTCATGTTGGGTAGAATGTTCTGTAATATCTGTTAAGTCTATTTGTTGTAGGTTATAGTTCAAGTCCATTGTTTCTTTATTGACTTTCTGTCTTGATAACCTGTCTAATGCTGTCAGTGCAGTCTTAAAATCCCCCACTATCATTGTGTTGCTGTCGATCTCATTTCTTAGGTCTTGTAGTAATTGTACTGTAAATTTGGAAGCTCCAGTGTTAGGTGCATGTATATTTAGAATTGTGATATTTTCCTGTTGGACTAGTCCTTTTATCATTATATAACATCCCTGTTTTTTTTTTAACTGCTGTTGCTTTAAAATTTGTTTTGTCTGCTATAAGAATAGCTACTCCTGCTCGCTTTCGGTATCCATTTGCATGGAATGTTTTTTTCCGCCCCTTTACCTTAAGTTTATGTGAGTCCCAGTGTGAGTTTAGGTGAGTCTTCTGAAGACAGCAGAAACTTGGTTGGTGAATTCGTATCCATTCTGCCATTCTGTATCTTTTAAGTGGAGTATTTAGGCGATTTACATTCAATGTTAGTATTGAGATATGAGGTACTATTCTATTCACTGTGCTATTTGTTGCCTGAATACCTTGCCCTTTTTTTTTTTTTTTTAATGTGTTATTGTTGTATAGGTCCTGTGAGATTTATGCTTTAAGGAGGTTCTCTTTTGGTAGATTTCAAGGACTTGTTTCAAGATTTAGAGCTCCTTTTAGCAGTTCTTGTAGTGCTGGCTTGGTAGTGGCAGATTCTCTCAGCATTTGTTTGTCTGGAAAACACTGTCTTTCTTTCATTTATGAAGCTTAGTTTCACTGGATATAAAATTCTTGACTGATAATTGTTTTGTTTAAGGAGGCTAAAGAATAGGACCCCAATCCCTTCTAGCTTGTAGGGTTTCTGCTGAGAAATCTGCTGTTAGTCTGATAGGTTTTCCTTTATAGGTTACCTGGTGCTTTTGCCTCACAGCTCTTAGGATTCTTTCCTTCATCTTGACTTTAGATAACCTGTTGACTGTGTGCTTAGGTGATGATCTTTTTGTGATGAATTTCTCAAATGTTCTTTGAGCTTCTTGTATTTTGGAGGCCTAGGTCTCGAGCAAGGCTGGGAAAGTTTTCCTCGATTATTCCCTCAAAGATGATTTCAATTTTCAAGCTTTTAGATTTCTCTTCTTCCTTGGGAATAACAATTGTTCTTAGTTTTGGATGTTTAACACAGTCCCAAAGTTCTTGGAGACTTTGTTCATTTTTTTTAAATTCTTTTTTGTGTTTGATGGATTGTGTTAATTCGAAAGCCTTGTCTTTGAGCTCTGAAGTTCTTTCTTCTGCTTGTTTGATTCTATTGCTGAGACTTTTCAGTGTATTTTGCTTTTCTCTAAGTGTGTTTTTGATTTCCAGAAGTTGTGATAGCTTTTTATGTATGCTATCTATTTCACTAAAAAATTTTCCTTTCATGTCTTGTATCATATTTTTAATTTCTTTAAGGTGGGCTTCACCTTTCTTTGGTGCCTCCTTGATTAGCTTAATAATTGACCTTCTGAATTCTTTTTCTGGCAATTCAGAGATTTGTGTTGGTTTGGATCCATTGCTAGTGAGCTGGTATGATTTTTGGGGGTGTTAAAGAACCTTGTGTTGTCATGTTACCAGAATTGTTTTTCTGGTTCCTTCTCATTTGGGTAGACTCTGTTAGAGGGAAGATCTGGGATTCAAGGACTGCTGTTCAGATTCTTTTGTCCCATGGGGTGCTCCCTTGATGTGGTGTTCTCCCCCTTCCCCTAGGAATGTGGCTTCCTGAGAGCTGAACTCTAGCGATTGTTTTTGATCTTCTGGGTCTAGCCACCCAGTAGAGTTACAGGCTGGTACTGGGGAGTGCCTGCAGAGTCCTGTGATGTGATCTATCTTCAGGTCTTGCAGCCGTGGATATTATTTCAGCGCCTGCTGTGGTGGAGGTCGTAGGGGAGTGAAGTGGACTCTTGAGGGTCTTTGTGTTTTTCTTTTTTTGTTTTGTTTTTGTTTAGTGCACTGGTTTTGTGTTAGCTGGCCTCCAGCTAGGAGGTGGTGCTTTCAAGCTGTGGTCCTATAGGGAGGACACATACTTGCCTACTTGCCCTAGGGACAGCTGGTTAAGTTTTCAGGTTTCTAGATGGTGGGCATGGCCATATAGCTCCTAAGAGATTATGACCTTTGTCTTCAGCTACCAGGGTGGGTAGAGGAAGACCACCAAGTGGGGCCAGGAATAGACATGTCTGAGCTCAGCCTCTCCTTGGGTGGGGCTTGCTGCAGCTGCTGTGGGGGATGAGGGTGTTGTTCCCATTCCAGTGGAGTTATATTCCCAGGGTGGTTATGGCTGCCTCTGCTGAGTCATACAGGTCACCAGGGAAGTGGGGGAAAGTCGGCAGTCACAGGCCTCGGCCCGCTTCCACGCAGCCTGCAGTCCTAAAGTCCGGTCTCACTTGCACTGTGCCCCACTAACAGGACCGAGTCTATTTCCAGGCAGCTGGTGACCAGGGCTGGGAACTTGCCCCAGATCATGAGCCTCCCCATTGAGAAAGCCAGCAGACTCACACGTCTTCGGCATCTCAGGGAGTCTGCAGCAGTGATCTAGTTCTTTTAAAGGGTCTATGGATTCTCTCTCCAACTAGTATTTGAATGCCATTGTGCTTAACCAGAACATGTATGTTATTGTTAGAAGCACCAATGAAATCTATTATTAAATAAAAACACACCTGTTATTAAATTAGCCAAGCACTACACTATTGGAAATACTATTTGTGTAGAGTAAGTTAGAAAAAAATAAAATAGGCCGGGCGCGGTGGCTCACGCCTATAATCCCAGCACTTTGGGAGGCCAAGACGGGCGGATCATGAGGTCAGGAGATCGAGACCATCCTGGCTAACATGGTGAAACCCCATCTCTACTAAAATACAAAAAAAAAAAAAAAAAACTAGCTGGGTGTGGTGGCGGCGCCTGTAGTCCCAGCTACTCGGGAGGCTGAGGCAGTAGAATGGCATAAACCTGGGAGGTGGAGCTTGCAGTGAGCCGAGATCGCGCCGCTGCACTCCAGCCTGGGCGAGACTCTGTCTCAAAAAAAAAAAAAAAGAAAATAGACAACTAGGATTATTTTAGGAAGAATGCTCGCTGCTTTGATTGTTTTCAACTACTGACTACTCTAACTTTGGCCCTATATTGACTTGATTAAGACGTTCCTTTCTAACCTTGCATGAATCCTCATCTTGGATTCAGATGCCTTCCTAGACCCTCCCATGGGCTCTGGGTGGATGTCAAAAGCTTGAGCAACTTCCAGTAGGTCTTGAAAGGGTACCTGAATTGTGTTTACAGCAGTTTAGTTTTTTAAACATTGTTAGCCATGGACAGTGTGTTTGGCATAATAATGGTAATTGGGGGTACAAAAATGAGCAAGCCATGGTCTCTTATCCTAGGATTCAGTCAGATGTAGAAAAGCATGTTCCAACGAAGTCCCTTATGCTATGATGTGGTTAGAATTGTGATGCAGTCCTTTGCATTATCCTGCTGTGCACATTTTGATGGTGCTCTCAAACCCCAAACCACTGCACTTACAGCAACTTTGAAGCCACTGCTTACCCTTCTCTGATCCTCATTTCATGCCCCCTACTCCTGCAAGAAAAGCACCAGGCACTGATCACAGACTCCCAGGCCAGCAGCAGCAGGTGTGAGAGGCTTAGGGGAAGGAGAAGAAGGGTAGCCTCTGTCTGTAAAGGTGAACTCCTGTCTCCTCTAGGATGCAAAGGGAATCTCCATTCAGACTCTCAGACACCTGGAATCCCTGCTGAGAGTCCAGCGGGAGCAGAAGGCCCGGAAGTTTTCTGAATTTCTGAGTCTGAGGGGAAAGCTTGTCAAGGAAGTCACCAGCAGAGTGAAGGAGAGACAGGAGAATGGCGCTGTGGTGTCCCAGCCAGATGGGCAGCCTTCAGGTACACTGGGGAGAGGGCTCACTCAGGGCTGTGACCTGGAAGGGTCCCATTCTTGCTAAGACTTGTTTGCACATGAGGCGGGTGTAGTCTTTGTCCCCCATTAGGGGCACTTCTCTGAAGGGCTGAGCTGGTAGGGTTCTCACAGGTGACTGAGTCCAGAAGTTCTTTGTTGAGGAAATAGGATCTGGGGTGGGAGTGGCGGCATTTGTCTAGGGTCACTCGGAAGTTGGAGGAGAGCCAGAGCTGGAGCCTGTTGTCAGCCTGAACTGTCCCTGTGCAGACATGCTGCCTCCCTTAGCACCTTCTTTCTGCACTGCTTGGCTTGCTGCGACCACAGTTGAGTGTCTCTTCAACAGAGAGCAGCCTATTCAGTTTCTGGCTCTACACACCAGGTGTGCCAGCCTGGGGAGGCAGGCAGAGGCCTGGGAACATTGGAGCTGCAGGTGGAGGCAAATATCAATCAAATGTAAACTTCTGCAGAGCTCAGATAGCCCCTGCTCTGGCCATGGGAGGGCATGAGAGGCTGGGCGAGTTCTGCACACGGATGAATTCTCAGAGCTCAGAGTTGGTTCCTTGGGTCAGGTCATAGCTGCTACTTTTCCATTTGTCCATGCTCGGGGGGTCATGACAAAAGGCCCTGTGGTTCTGGTGGAACACTAAATTCTGTGGACCAGGACCCTTGAGTCTGTTCTTATGGAGCAAGGGTATTTGTGTTCCCAGGTTTGAGAGCCCCCTGTTTCTAGAAGGTTCCCAGAGGCCCTGGGCTGCTGTGATTGGAGGCTCTGGGGAGGACTTCAGTGGGTCTGGTCTGCTTATGCAGGGGGCTGTCCTGCTCCTTTTACTTTGTCTTCTCAGTCAGGGACACGTGCGGCCAGAAGGAAGCTAGTTCTGTATCTCCTGTGTCCAGGAAGAACCAGCCTGAGCTCTTCATGCAAAAAAATTTTGCAGAGTCTGGCCCAGGCATCTCTGAAGATATGAGAGATGATTTTAGTTGCTACATCTACCAATCATTTTATAACTTATTTTTATTTTTCCTCATGTGAATTAGGAGAAAATAACACTAACATAGCAATCCTGTGAGCTCATGGAAATTATTACTTGGACAAGTATAAAGCAGGTATTTTGTGTTTAAAAGCATTGTCATTTTGGCATGAAAATATGGTAAAAAATGAGTTGACCTGGGAAACTATAATATTTAGTTTAAACTTCTGGTCTTAAAATCTCTAAGGAAAGGATGGTTTTTAGTCTTGCACAGAAATCTCAGACAGAAGGGTATTTGTCCTGGTTGCCAATCTGCTTTTCATGCTCCAATTTAAATGTACATCCTTTTGCTCATTCAGTCAAATGCTCATTCATTCATTTGCCCACTCATTCGTTTAGTTCAGTACTTGCTGAGGTTGACTCTGTGCCAGGGTCTGCCACCTCACCTGGGAAACCAGCCAGGACCAGGTGACATGATGGAGCCAAGCACAGGGGTGGTGGGAGCTCAGAGGAGGGAGGGGACAGGGACTTGGGGAGGATTAATGGAAAAACCCTCGGAATGCTGGCTTCCAAGAGAAAGCAAAGGTATCTTGCTCCTTCTAGGTACTACGCCCCACCCACTCCCACACACTTTTGTTCCTGTAGTAAAAAAGCCAGGACGGAGAGCCCCCTTCACTGCCTTTCCCTTTCCCTGGCCCTGAGATTCTGCCTTCTCTGGAGATGTTACTGAGGTGTGAGATGAGCGCTGTGTTTTTGTGGCATTTTGTAGACCTTTCCTTCCAGCTCTGCACCTTTATTCTTTTCCTGGGTCCTGCAAGTGCTGTCTTAATGCTCACCTCCCATTTCTGCTCGGACTCTGCCTCTTCTCTTGTCTGGGGCAAGGCTGTGGGAGGTAGCAGTGAGGGCCCAAGATTGAGGCAGACAGACAACCTGGGTTTGTATTCACCACTTTCTTCCGTGGAGCTGAGGGCAAGCCTCTGTAGGGAAAAGGATAGCGTCTGAAGATGCTCGGAGGCCAAGTGGTTGTAGGTAAAGTGCTTTTCTTGGTATCTGGTGCACAGTCATGGGAAGCTATTGTTATTTTCCCCCAGCAAGCTTGTCTTTGTCTTCCCCTTCTCTTCAGTTCACTCTTTCCTGGAAGCTCCACTTCTGAGTAGACACATTGACTGAGAGCAGTGCACAGCTGGCCCTTGAACAATGCAGGGGTCGGGGTGCAACCCCCCCATGCAGTTGAAAATTTGCGTGTAACTTTTGACTGCCCCAAAACTTAACTACTCATAGCCTGCTGTTGACCAGAAGTCTTACCGACAACATGGACTGTTAACACATATTTTGCATGTTATATGAATTATATGCTGTATTATTACAATAAAGTAAGCTCGAGAAAAGAACATGTTATTAAGAAAATCACAACGAAGAGCAAATATGTTTACTATTCGATAAGGGGAAGTGGATCATCATAAAGGACTTCATCCTTGTCATCTTCGTGTTGAGTAGGCTAAGGAGGAGGAGGAAGAGGAGGGGTTGCTCTTGCTGTCTCATGTGGCAGAGTCAGTAGAAAATCCATGTACAAGCGAACCCGTGGCTGTTCAAACCCACATTGTTCAAAGGTCAACTGTATTTCAAACAGTTTTTGATCTTGAATTACTGTAAGAAACTCATTTTACATTGTGACTCAATCCACACATGTCTGACTCCCTGTGATGCACTCACTGTCTTCTCTTTCCATAAAAACTTGCTGATCCGGGACCCCTCTTCTCAGCTATAGGTCTTGATGCGATTTGGAAAACAGAGGGGCTGTGTCCAATTGCCTGCCTTGGTAGTGCCTTGCCCCAGGTTGCATTTGGGAGGAGGTTTGAGTGGATCTTGATGGTTCATGCAGTCCTGCGGCGACCTCTGGTGGCAGCATGGTCTTCCTGCAGGGCTGCCTGCACTGCCGCAGCTGTAGCGTGGGTGGGGGAGAGGGTAGCGGCCTTGGTGAAGTCCATCTAGGACTGCTGAGTCCCTCTTCAGGCCGGCGGACTCCTGCTGGTCTTCTATAATGACAACATGACCCTGGAGCACCCAGCTGCTCTCCTGGTCTCTGAGGAAACTGTGGAACTGTCGTCCCAGCCTCGAATCTGGCCAGCAGCAGAACACCTGATTTGGCAGCAATCGTGAAATCTGCTGTGGTTATTGCAGCACAGAGAGGGAGTGATTGTCCGTTTCCAGGGTGTTGGAGCCGCTTTCTCCCTCCTCTTAGGCTTGAGACCCAGCATGGGTGTACTCCAAAAGTCATTCCTTTCTGTGTTTCCAGTCAAAAGCCAGCAGAGCCCACTGGTCACCAGAGAGGCCCAACCAAAGACCAGGACCCTGCAGGTGGGGTTGCCATCCACGCCAGCAGAGCCGCCCCTACCAACTCGTCAGAGCCATGGCAGCCATGGCTCCGGCCTGACCCAGGTGTCCACCCCGGCTCCACGCCCCAGAGTGCATGGACCCTCCAGCACCCCTCCTTCCTCGGGGCCTGGGATGAGGTGAGCCCCAGACTCTGCCCTCTCACCCCACCTGCAGTGGTGGCTCCTGGCTTCAGGCAGCCCTGTTCTGGGCTTCCTCCGGGCTTCTGCAGATAGATGGGCGGCAGATACATGTGAATAGAAGGTGCCTCAGGTGGGGTCCAGTCTGGGCTCTGGACTTGGGAACCTGTGCTCCCAGCCAAGACAAACCCCCCCTCCCCTTACCCATCTCCTCCCCCAAGCCCGTTCCCACTCCGGAGGGGCGGATCCTCAGACAGGCAGGGCTCTACTAAGGGAGAAGCT
This sequence comes from Rhinopithecus roxellana, assembly GCF_007565055.1. NCBI lineage: Eukaryota > Metazoa > Chordata > Mammalia > Primates > Cercopithecidae > Rhinopithecus > Rhinopithecus roxellana. The sequence goes on along the minus strand of NC_044549.1, from coordinate 186,340,570 downwards.
GGTGTGGCTGCTGCACTCCGCGGGTCTCCTAGCTATCTTCTGGGCCTGAGGGAGGGAGCAGGGCTGCCCTGAGCAAACCAAGCCAGCTTGCAGCATGGTGAAGTTTGGCTTTCGAAGTTTTCTTTCTGGCCCATGCATACCTCATTTCTTCTCCTCATGGCAGCACGCCCCCGTTCAGTTCTGAAGAGGATTCAGAGGGAGACCGTGTGCAGCGTGTGTCTCTACAGCCTCCGAAAGTTCCTTCCAGGATGGTGCCTCGGCCCGAGGATGACTGGGACTGGTCTGACACCGAGACCTCAGAGAATGCCCAGCCCCCTGGCCAGGGCTCGGGTGAGCTGGCACCTTCGGGTGAGTGGGCTGGGACCACGGGTGAAACCCTTCTCCAGCCCAGATTTCTCGAGGCTCCAGAAACACCCTTCAGCTTCCTTTAGGCTTTCTGATTTGACATCTCTTTCCCTATTTGGCTTGGAGAGGATGGTCCTCCTTCACCTCAAATTTTTTTTTCTGGGATAGCAGAGATATCAGGAGAAAGCTAGAGTTTGAGCAAGGTTTATTTTACCCCTCGTTTTGTCATTAAATTGTTGACTGTGGGAGGTTGAAGGGAGCCACTCATCTCTTTTCTCCTCCATGTTCTTTCCAGTAGAGAGTAAACACAGTGGCCAGCCACGGGTGATCAAAGCCTCGCTCTAATAGTGGTGACAGGGCCCAGGAATGCCTGAGGCATTGGCTTCCTGTTAGGGCTGGATTAGAGGAACAACCAGCACTTGAGGCCAAAGTGGGGGCCCCTCCAGCCTCCCTGAATCCGGATCCTGATCTTACTTGTGCGCAGGGCTGGGTTTGCAAAGCAGACCCTGAATGTGCAAGACCTTTAACAGGCAGCTGTAGGGTGCACTCCAGCCTGGCTCCAAACCCAGCCACAGGGGCGGGGAGGCTCCGGGAGAAAGAGCTGGCACTGTTTTCTGGATCAGCGGCCCTCCTTCCGGTGCGCTGTGGCCCGGGGTGTGTTGCAGGCCCACCTCTGCTTGACTGCTTCTGTGGGGAGAGGGTAGGATGTGGGGAAGAAACTGGGAGGGTGTTTCTCCTATCCTTGTCCATCCCAGTGAGTAGAGCAGAAGTTCCCTCCTTCTGTGCAAGCTCGAGGCGTGAGAGAGAAGGCTCTCCCCTCTGTGTTGGTGTTTCTGGGTGCTCACCGAGTGCTCAGCTCTGCGTGGATCTCTTCGCACGAGTCTCCTCATTTACTTCTCACAGCACTGATGAGGGAAGGCTGAGCCACACACATATTGACAGAAGTTGAAACTAAGCCTCATAGACATTATGACTGGCCCAAGACCACAGAACGATGTCATGGCAAGTTGAGATTCTGTATGATGTTTTTGAAGTTAATGTGTTAGAGTCACTGTTTATTTATTTAATTGTAAACTATTTTTTTTTTCCCCAGAAAGAGCTGCCTTTAGCTGTGTTCCCAATGTAAGAATATCCCCATAGTCTTTTATGCTGTTTGAGTTCATTAGCACCGATCAAGAGTTGATGGTCATAGAGTTAAATACCACAGTGGTCAAAGTAGCCTCCAGGGCAAACCTCAGTTACAACTTGAAGGGAAAACAGTTTCCTACCATGAACATTTTGACAAATATAGTTTTCTGTAACACATAGACTGTAACAAACATAATTTTTCGCAACAACTGAATTGTGAAAAATGTGGCTTCCCAGCAAAGCTTGAGACAGAGGAGGCAGCCACAGACAGTCAACCTTTATAGCAGGCTGCCTTTGGGCCACGCAGCCTATTTCATCATATAGGGAAGCTCTTTGCCCTTTTCAGCCAAGAGACTTAGAAATTCAACTTGTTGATGGAAAGGGCATTGTAGAGACCTGAGCTAACTGTCCTGGTAACTGGAATGACAATATTCATTAAATGTATTATTTTCTGTCTAACAGGTTACAATGACTAGTTGAGCATCCTTCTTTTCAAAACAACTGTCTACTCCCATTCTTTCAAGATTTTCCTATAAAACTGCCAACTGAAGCCTGCAGCTTCTGGCTTCAGTTGTATTTTCTAGCCAAGACTGAGTTAAAGAATAAAGAATATGGAATTTAGAGTTTTGTCTTGCCAAGGTCAGTAAGTAGAAACTCTGGGATGTCAGGCTAGGCTTGCAGTCTGCAAAGTTCTTGCTCCTAATAGACTCTGCAGCACTTGGCTATGTTTACAGCATAAGCCAAGCCTGCCAGTCCATCAGAATTCACCAGAAACAGATCTCCGGAGAAGTATTGATGCCCTGCCAGGCAAGGGCAATAGGGTGGCAAGGTCTTGGGACTGGGAGTTAGGAATCTTCAGAGAAAGTCCTGGCTCTGCCACTTGCTACCTGGTTGTCCTTGTGCGGTGGTTTCTGCTCCTTTGTTGTAAAATGAGGTATTTGGACAAAGTGATTAATGAGAGAGTGAGGCAACAGTGCCTGCTACATCATAGGCCCTTAACAAACATTTCTTGAATGAATCAGTGAGCCAAGGGCTGTTGTAGCTCCAAAAGTCGGCTCAGATCTTGATTTCGTTTGAATCATAGAAGGCTGTAGTTAGCTTCCTGCTTCTTGGTCATTCCTGAAGTTCATACATCACCTTGGTGTGCCAGGCACCAGGGATCTGTTGATGATCTCTGTCACTGCTTAGCTCCTGCTTCCTGCATGGACTTTGCAGAAAGTCATTCTTGCCTGCAGTCCTCCTGTACTAATCTTTATGATATTTCTTCTTGTCTCTGTGTGAAGATGTTGAGGAACTAAGTGCATGCTAGTGATACAGTTCATTCCCCACACCGAGCAGAGGTCCTGCCTCAGCCTCTTATTAGAGGGAAGCACAGCTTCCTAAGTCTCTGTCACTAGCCATGTCATTAAGTTTGCACAGTCACATTTTCAGAATATGCCAAGCCTCTGTTCACTGGGCACCCATTGGCCTGGCCTTCTCTGTCTCCTTTTTTGTGGTTGCCCAGCCTTCTTCCTCCTGGCCCTTCTGCTCATTCCCTCTATCCACACTGGAGCCTGGACATGACCCATAAAACTGAAATGCTCATTTTCTAGGCTTCTGCCACTGACACAGCCACTTTTTCCCCTTCCAGGAACACTGGTGCAGTCAATTGTCAAAAACCTGGAGAAGCAGCTAGAAGCTCCGGCAAAGAAGCCTGCTGGAGGGGTCAGTCTGTTTTTTATGTCCAATGCTGGGCCACAGAGGGCTGCCACACCAGGAAGGAAACCTCAGGTAGGATGTAGGATGCTTAGAGTTCACCCTGCAATTCCCTACAGAACCAGCTCTGAGTTTGGGTGGCCTGGGGTGAAGGTTGGGGAGGGTCCAGCAAGTGTCATCCTTTGCCCTAGTGGGACATCGCAGGTGTCCTCCCTCTGCCCTGTGCACATGGAGAGATGGCCAGTTTGGAATACTTGTGTCCAAGTTAACATTAAAAAGCCTTTTGGTTCATTATACAAGCAATGCTCAGTAAGTTTGGATTCTTCCATCTCCTGCCTCTCAGAGAGCCTCGGAGCTGACTCTGTGCCTGGCTTCCTGCAGCAACTGCTCTTCCAGTCCGGTCTCATCCTACAGTGGGCTCCTCCCCAGTCCCTCTGCCACGGACACTAAGACAATATGTGTGTGGAGCGGACTCCCCCAAGGGTGGTACTGGAGTGGCCTCGCATTGCACATCAGAGTCAGTAACAGCACAAGACGGGAATATTTAGATACCTCTGTTTTAGAAACCTGAGCCTTGCCTCAGACTGTAGCCACCATCAGATTTTCAGACTTAGAGCTCAGACGTTGAGCTTCCCTGGCATCACCAGACCCTCCTCACTGCCCCTGTCTCCTCCGTCAGGAACAACTTGCACACTGCTGTTATTTTTCAAGCAGAAAACTTTAGAGCTCCCTTTACTTCACACTCCTTTCTCACCTTTCTCAATCAAAAAGGTGCATCCTGGGGTAATCAGTGCTATTGCTCTAAAATTTGGTAGTGGTGGGCAACCATTCTTTGGTTTTTGATAGCACTCCCCACTCTTTACCACGGTGTGTTTGGTTTATCACACAGCTCATGTATGTTTGTGAGTAATGCATCCAAATGATTGAGAAGAAAAAACTTATTCCTTTCTCCAAATTGTGAAAGAACACCAACAGCCCCAAACAGATTGAGGCGCTGCTCAGAGCATGCTTGCTGCCCTGCACCCTGCATGCGTTCTGATTGGTCGCCTTACATTCCCGGAGAAAATACATAGGATGGCTTGTATCAAAGCCCAGGTGGCCAGCAGGGGCACTGAGGACTCCAGAGGGGAAGGCCTGGGCTGCTACGCAGGTGGCTGTGGTCAGGGGGTGGCCTGGTCCCTTGGCCGACTCTGGGCTGTCCTGCTGGCTGCAGCGCAGACCCTTCCAGGCTGAAGGACTCCCAAGCTCCTCTCATGCTCCTTCAGTCAGTTTACCAGGCCCGAGGGAACCCGTCTGAGACGAGGTGGGTCATTAGCCCACAGTGCATTCAGCTCAAGAACTTGGAATGGTGGAGTTTCTGGACTTCTGACTCTGTCAAAGAGGGAGTTAAAAATCTGCACAAAGTTGAAGTGAAAACGAAAGCAACCTGCTCTGCACATAGGCCTTTCCAAGGCGCTTGCCTGCGTTTGGTTAGTAGAATTTCAGGGGTATTTGAAATCACCGTGATCCCAGGTCACTAAAGCAGGTTCTCAAAGGCAGGAAGACTTGAGAAGGCAGGAGGAGTAGCGTCTCCCTGTGGCTTTCTTCCCAGTGTGCATTTGTCCCCATTTCTGTTCTGCATTCCCATCCTGCGATGTGCTTAGCTCTCAGCCACCCTCCTCCCTTATCAAAATGTATTTTCTTCTCCCCTTTACCCCCTGCAGCTTTCTGAAGATGAGAGTGACTTGGAAATCTCCTCCTTGGAAGATCTTCCTCTGGACCTGGACCAGAGAGAGAAACCCAAGCCCTTGTCTCGCTCAAAGCTCCCAGAGAAGTTTGGCAGTGGTCCACAGAGCTCCAGCCAGCCCAGGGTCCCTGCCTGGTGATTCACCCCAGAGGCTGGCTGGCCAGAGGGTTAGCCTGGCTGGGGCCAGCTCAGGTCCACTCCAACAGAAGAGGCTGCTGGGCCTCTTATCTTCACAAACAACCAAGAGGTCATCTTGGAGAGAAGCAGTGCAGGGAATGGATATGATCTCATCCCTCCTGACCTGTGAGGGGCTCTGCTGTAGAGCGCCACAGGTGCCTGATTAGGAGCCCCTGGTCCCAAGGCTTGAGAAAGGGTTAAAACAGAACCTCCAGGTAGTTTTCTTCCTCTACCTCCATGTCCCCCCGAGACTGAAAAGAGTCACTAGCTCTCTTTTCCCAAGCCTTTTATAAAACTGCAGGAACACTGTGGAGATGGGTCCTATCTGGGGTCCTTTTGGGGACATATGGCTCAGTCAGTCATTCTGTGATTGATCCAAAATTATTTACTGAGTGCCTGCCTACTCTGCGCCAGGCTCTCTAGCCTCTCACTACTGAGTTAGGGTGCAGGCAGAGGCTGGGGCAGAATGTCTGCAGCCAGTGCCAGCACAGGGTAATAATCTAGTGGCAGAGAACAGGGTGTTACGGGGAGCATATGAAAGGCCATCCAGCCCAGCCTGGGTGATCCTGGAGAGTTTCCTAGGGTTGTGATATGTGGCAGGCCTACTCATGGATGGGAAGAGAAGAGGGCCACTTCTGGACTTCTGACTCTGTCAAAGAGGGAGTTAAAAATCTGCACAAAGTTGAAGTGAAAACGAAAGCAACCTGCTCTGCACATAGGCCTTTCCAAGGCGCTTGCCTTTACAAGGGCTGGACCTTGTATCCCCAAGGGACCACACGTGTATTTTTTGATATTATTTCCAAAATCAGGTTTTATACATAGCCGTTGTATATTTTTAGTGTGAAAAACGTTGATACATTATATGCAAATATTTAAATATAGTATGATGTTTTTAACTCTGGTATGTATTTCATTATTTTTGGAGCTTTCAAGGGGTTGGGAGGGAAGGAAGCAACTGCATCTTAATTTTGTCAGTTTAGGTCTTTTGGGACACGGCTGCCAAGATGGAGTCATTGAGGAGCTGCACTTGGGAAAGAAAAGGAGGTGGAGGCAGGATCCGGTGGGGAAAGGCCGCAGAGTGCAATGCACACCTGACCACTGTGAACAGAAAGAGAGAAGGAAGCTGGAGGAGCCAGGAGAACTCAGGGCATTGATGTGGGGTTGACAAGGTCTCCACTGACCCAGTGGGGAGCTCCTGAGCAAGAACTGCCCACTTGGGAGTCCCCATTGTTCAGAAATGTCCAGGCCCTCATGCCTGCCCCACACTTGGCCATTGGCTGGGGTGGCCTGGACTGAATGAGACCTCGACTTGAAAGCTGGAGTGAACCTTGGAGTGAACCTGTCAGTCAATTTCATTTCTCCTGGTTGAATGGCATTTTTTTTTTTTTTTTCCTGAAAGGGAGACCCAGCAAAGAACCTCCATCCCTGACACAGCAAAGATCTATTTTTAACTTTTTGCAATGGAAAGTTTCAAACACCTATATGAGTAAAGGGAAGAGTGTGATGAACCCATGTGCTCATCACTGGGCTTCAAATATTATCAACTCAACTTAAGGTCAATCTTGTTTCGTCTATTACCACCTCCACCTCACCCAGACTTCCTTTGGCCTTTGGGTGATCCTGACACCCGGTGAGGACTTGAAGTTCTCATAGGAAGGTGATGGAGGAAACGCACTGCAGGAAGCAAAAGGGGTCTGGTGGTGGGGTAGGGCGGCTGGGGGAGGGGCAGGCTGGGGGTGTTGTGGTACAAAGGAAGCTGCTCAGTGAGGAAGCTCAGGAGAGCTACAGAGCTAATGCTTCCAGACCAGCCCACAATCTTGGTGGGATGGGAGTTGATGAGTAATTGCCTGATGAGTAAAAGCCTAGAGCAATTACTCCAGGCTTCCTGTGCTTCTGTGGGGTACCTCTGAGTTTCATTCTGCACGGTTTCTCAGAGTCCCTTGTGGGACTGAGTGCTAGTTCTCACTAATACGCAGTTACTATTTTTAATGCATAGTTCATCGGCCTTCCTCTTTTCTGTTTCATTTTTCTCACTCCCTCACTTCTTTCTCTTATGAGCACCTCTGAGATAAATTAATCTGCACCCAAGTCCTTGTTTCTAGCTCCACTTTCAGGGGAACGCAAATGCAAACAGTAAATGTGTTTGTACGTGTGTGCACACACTGGTGATGATTATCAATGAGAATGTCTCTGTTCTTGAATGTTCATTATTACGTTATATATTTCCAAAGGATTTTTCTGTCTACTTTGGAGGGTTTGACTAACATATTACTTTGGTGTTTCTATGCTGTGTTCACCCCTCCCCATTTTCAAGTATATTTTAAAATTCTTTAGTAAGTTGTATTAGGTCTCAATAGAAACAGAACTAGTAGGATGTATAGATAGATAGATACTTATGGGTATTTATTAGCCAGTGTCCCTAGTAAATGACAGGGGATTTATTAAGGGAATTAGCTCATGCGATTACGGAGGCTGAGAAGTCACGGCATAGGCTGTCTGCAAACTGGAGAACGAGGGAAGCTGGTAGAGTGGCTCAGTCTAAATCCGAAAGCTGGAGAACCTGGGACTGTTGGTGCAGGTCCTTGGGTGCAAAGGCCAGAGAACCTGGAGTTCTGACATCCAAGGACAGAAGCTGGGTGTCCCGACTCCAGAGAGAGAGCTTTTCTATCCAGGCCTGCAGCAGATTGGATGGTCCCCCCACAATGGGGGAGGGCAGATTTTCCTCACTCAGTTTACTGATTCAAATGCTAATCTCTTCTGGAAGCACCTTCTCAGACCTACTCAGAAATAATGCTTTACAACTGTCCAGGTACCTCTTAATCTCATCAAATTGAACCTGAAATTAACCAGCACAAGATTTGCCAGAACTATGGAACATATGTAACAGATCATTTAAAAATTATACAAATGATAAGATTGATACAGAAAAATTAGAAAATACAGATAATCAAAAAGAATATAACCCACAAATTAGTCAATTATTGTTAACGTCTAGATATACATGCGCTGGTAAAAAAAAAACTCCTTCCTAGGGTTCAACTATATTCTTCTCTAGCTTGATTTTCCTCCTGGAAAACAGATTACAAATGTCTTTACATCAGTACACATGTACATGTCAGTACATATAAATATAAGACAGTTATATTTAATGGCCACCTACTATTCCAGGCAAAGATTACAAAAATTTTTTTAACCAGACATTTCTACTTTTTGCATTTTGTAAATAATGAAGTGATTAAAAAATGTGTATATGTGTCTTTGTGCACTTGATTAAGATTTCCTTAAAATAAATTCTTAGAAGTGAGATTGCTGGGCCAACATAATAATGAAAGCCAGCTCCATATGCCAGGCACTGGTCCAAGTTTGGTACAAATATTATGACTTAGCCTCGCAGCAGCCCTTCAGGTGGATGCCACTATTATAGTACATGCTTTTTATGGGCTAGGAATTGAGGTACACAGCAGCCAAGAAACTTGCTTTGGGTCCTGCCACCAGTGAGTGGTGTGACTGCAATCTGACTTTGGCAACCTGGCCCTGGAACTCTAACTCCTTTCCCCATGTACTTTTGTTACATATTGCCAAATGCTTTCCAGAAAACTGGAGCCAATTTAGTCTACTAGTGTTTGGAGCATACAAGAAAGCTAGTTTTTGCATTCCTTTGCTACCAGGGATATCATTAATCTTTCAAAGTTTTGGCCACGTGATAGGTGAAAAATGAAACCTCACCTTTTAAGAAACTTGCATTTTTAAGATTTCTTCTAAAGTAAAATTCTTTTTTATTTCTTTTCATATTAGTTGTTGCTATTTCTTTTATGAGTTGCCTGTAGTTCACTTTTCTTTTTGCTGTTTTATCTTTTTATTATGAAAAATTTCAAGTGTATATAAAATAGAATTGTGTAATGACCTTGGTGTTCCTGTTACTCAGTTTTAACCATTATCAACACATAGAGAATCTTGTTTCCTGCATATCTTTCACCAAATAATATTGTATATTTTAATATCATACTGCATATTATTCCAAGTAATATACATGTAATACTACATATTACTCCAAATAATGTCATTATATCTACAAACATTTCTGTATGTGTCTCTGAAAGATACTTCCTTTTAAAAAATAACCACTGTACCACCATCACATTACAACAAAAATCAGTACTTTTTTTCTAAATGTCATCAAATATCGATTCAGTATCCACAATTCCTCTGTTTTACTACACATATTTGTCTTTTTTTAATCTATAGATTCCTCTTCCGTTCTTCCCTCCTTTCCTCTCTTCCTTTCCCTTTTCCTTCCCCATGATTTTTATTATTTTTACTGTTGCTGAATAAATCAGATTGTTTGTCTTGTGGAATTCCCCACAGTCTGGGTTTTGCTGATTGATTACTGTGGTGGTATTTAATGTATTCCTCTTTTTCCTGAACTATCTGTAGATTTGTAGTTAGAGCTAAATGCTTGATCAGGTTCAGCTTTGACTATTCTTTTGTGTTTTGGCAGGACACTTCATTGGTGGTTTTGTGCATCTCCATCAGGAGACACAGAATATCTTTTTTTCCTTTCTTGTGATGTTGATGATGGCACTGATGATAGACATTGATGATCATTGATCATTACCATCTTTTTTTTTTTTTTTTTGAGACAGAGTCTTGCACTGTCACCTGGGCTGGAGTGCAGTGGTGCAATCTCAGCTCACTGCAACCTCCGCCTCCCGGGTTCAAGTGATTGTCCTCCCTCAGCCTCCCCAGTAGCTGGGATTACAGGTGCCCACCACTGTGCCCAGCTAATTTTTTGTATTTTTGGTAGAGACGGGTTTTCACCATATTGGCCAGGCTGGTCTTGAACTCCTGACCTTGTGATTCGCCCTCGTTGACCCCTCAACGTGCTGGGATTACAGGCATGAGCCACCGCGCCCAGCCCTATCTATTAATTAGAGATCTGTAAAAGTTTGATAGTCTAAGTCTGTTATTCCTTTGACATTTACTGGCTGGAAAACTTCTGTAAAGAGAAATCCTCCTCATCAAACTGTCTGATTGCCCTGAGGTACAGTTCATACAGGTAAAGCAGCTGAAGGCTCGAATCTTTCTTTTTTCAGAATAATGAATGAGCTTCCTAGTATCTTTAATAGGTGCCATACAACCTTATATCTTTAAATATATTTGATTTGTTTAAATCACTTGTAGCTATTATCCTTATTAATGCTGAGATTGTCCTGTCTTTGGGTGCCTCTTTAATTCAGTTCTTGAATGATTTTGATATGACCTTAGTAGTCTGATAGCTTCCTTCCAGGCTCATTGCATACCTTTCTTGTCCCAGACCTAAAATTAGTAATTTATCTGAGGGAATCCTGGTTTCTTTTAGAAGGAAATTATATTTGTAGACATCTGGGTGCTAGGAGTGCCTATTACTACTTGTTTTTAAGACCTTTCAGTGCACAGAGATAGGAAATACAATAAAAATATTGTGAGTTCATGCTGATATTCCCTATTCAAATTCCTGACTACAGAATTTTTACTTTATCTTGTTGATCTAACATCTATATCGCTTTTCTTCCATACCAAAAATCCTGGCTGTTAACATCACAATCATAGTCTTAGAAATAACAATACCCACCCTATTGCTTATTGTATGACTACTGAAAACAATTTAAAATTTATTATTAATTTTTTTGGAGTTGTTTTTGTCCTTAAGGTAGATCCTACTTGGGATGTCTATATATCCCTATATATCACTATATATGTGAGATAGATATAGCATTAAACAAAAGTTGGCAGGTTATAATATGAAAAATAAAATATTTTCTTTTTGGACCTAGCAGCATCGTTTGTGTAATGCATAATGATAAAAGATACATTAGGTCATGATAGTCCCCAACATGTATTTTAGGTATGTATCAACCCTTCTTTTCCTTGCAATATCATAGTAATCACTTGTGTGATGCTATGATTAAATTACTGTGTTTTAAAGTCATTTGTAGTTCTTTTTTGTGTTTATGCTACTGAATGCCTTATTTTACTTTTGATTTTAGAGATTGCATTTTTATTATGTAATTTGTGTCTTATTGCTCTTAAGTGTTTTTAATGTATTGAAAATATTAATCATTTGTTGTATATGTTACTTTTTCTCCTTTCTAGTCGATCATTTGTCTTTTAACTATGTTCATGGAGTTCTTTGCTATACAGAGATTTTAAGTTGTAGCTGTCTAATTAGTCAGTGTTTTACTTTGTAATTTCTGCTCTTGGTGTCATAATTAGGAAGGTTTTCTCCATTCCAAGACTTCTATATGTTCATCTATATTTTCTTTTGCTAGTTTAAAAAGTTTAAAAAATTTCAATATTTAGTATATCTGGATTTTTTGAGGGATGTTAACAGTAAGTTAGGGATCTATTTTATTTTTACAATTAGCCAGTCATCTCAGCAGCATTACTTGACTATTCATCCTTTCTTCACTTGAAAAATACCTGCTCCATCAAATGTAAATTATTGTATGTGGTTAGTGTATTCCTGGACTTTCTATATATTCCAGTAATCTGACTATTCTGGTACTATTTTGGTGTTGCACAGTTTTGTTTTTAAAAATTTATTTTTAATTGTGGTAAAACAACACGTAAAATTTACCATCTTACCCACCTCTAACTGTATTGTTCGGTGGTGCTGGATATATGAACACTGTTGTGCAACCAATTTCCAGAACTTTTTCATCTTCCCCAACAGAAACTTTATACCCATTAAACAATTCCCTATCTCCCCCAACCCAGTTGCAGGCAACTACCATTCTACTTTCTATTTCTATGATTTTGACTACTGTAAATACAATATATGGTAGTATCATACAGTATTTGTCTTTTGTGACTATCTTATTTCACTTAGCGTAATGTCATCAAGGTTTATTCATGTTGTAGTGTGTGTCACAATTTCCTTCCTTTTTAAGATTAACTACTATTCCATTGTATGAATATATCTCATTTAAAAAAATCCATTTGTCCGTTGACACTTGGTTGCTTCCACATCTTGACTATTGTGAATAGTGCTGCTATAAACACAGCTGTGCAAATATTTCTCCAACATCCTATTTTTAACTTTTTTGGATATATACCCAGAGTGGAATTACTGGATCATATAGTAATCATATAGTCTATTTTTTGTTTTTCAGGAACCTGTATACTGTTTTCCATTTTATATTCCCACCGACAATGCACAAATGTTCCTATTTCTCCCCACCTTTGCTGACACTTGTTATTTTCTGTTTTTTAAAAAATATTAGCCATCCTAATGGATGTGAAATAATACCTCACTGCAGTTTGATTTGCATTTCCCTAATGATTAGTGATGTTGAGCATCTTTTTATATGATTGTTGGCCATTTGTATATCTTCTTTGGAAAGATGTTTATCCAAGTCCTTTGCTTATTTTAAAATTGGGTTATTTGGGTTTTTTTGTTGTTGAGTTATAGGAGCTTTATATATTGTAGGGTTAGATATGATTTGCAAATGGTTTTCTCCCATTTTATAGGTTGCCTTTTACTCTGTTCATTGTGTGTTTTGATGCACAAGAATTTTCAATTTTTATGTGGTCACATTTGTCTATTTTTACTTTTGTTGCCTGTGTTTTGGTGTCATTTCCAAGAAATCCTTGCCAAATCCAATATCGTGAATATTTCCCCCTATCTTTTCTTTCAAGAGTTTTATAGCTTTAGGTCTTATGTTTAGGTCTTTGATCCAGTTTGAGTTAAATTTCGTATATGTTGTAAGGTGGGGAGTGGGGAGGTCAAACTTCACTGTTCTGCGCGTGGATATCAAGTGTTCCTAACACCATGTGTTGAAGAGACTGTCCTTTTCCCATTGAATGGTCTTAACACCCTTGTTGAAAATCATGTGACCATATATGCGAGTGTTTATTTCTGGGGTCTCTATTCTACTCCGTGGGTCTACATGTCTGTCTTTATACTAGTACTACAGTATTTTGATTATTATAGCTTTGCCATAAATTTTGAAATCAGGAAACATGAGACCTTCAATTTTGTTATTCTTTTTCGAGATTGTTTTGGCTATTCAGGGTCCCTTGAGATTCCACAGAATTTTAGGGTAGATTTTGCTGTTCCTGCAAAAAATGTTGGGATTTTGATAGACATTGCATCACATTTGTACATGATTTTGGTTAGTATTTACATCTTAATAATACTGAGTCTTTCAATCCATGATCACACGATGTGTTTCCATTTATTGGTGTCTTCCTGAATTTTTTTTCAGCAATGTTTTGAAGTTTTTAGTGTACAAATCTTTTGTTTCCTTGATTTGGTGTATTGTTATTTTATTCTTTTGATGTTATTATAAATGGGATTGTTTTCTTAATTTCTTTTTCAGATTGTTCATTATTAATGTATAGAAATGCAACTGATTTTTGTGTGTTGATTTTGTATCCTTTAACTTTGCTGAATCCATTTATTAGTCCTAATAGTGTACTATTTTTAGTCATGGAAATTTTATCATATATTTTACCATCTTGCAAGACACAGATACTCTGATTATTTTTCTCTTTCAGAATTTTTTATTGACTATTTTTCAAATGTGAAATTACATCACATTCTTGTGAGGCCATCCCAATCTCCGCATATGGATAAATGCTCTGACGGGTAGGTGCCTTCATGAATTCTAATTAGAAATCTTTTTTGAAGTTGAGTCCTGAACCTTAGTTGTGGGCATCTTCTGAATACTTTTAAGTAGAAAGTCTCATTTCTCACAGTTCTTCCTGTTCTGGATTCTTGTCAGGCTAGTTGTCTGTAATGCAGGAGTATAGACCCTGGTAGTGTGAGGTAGCAGTGTGCTATAGGCTGTTAACAAAAAGCTTTGCAGTTGACCCAAGGTTGCTAACCTTTATTTTGCCAAGTCAGCACATAAAATAAAATATGCAACAATCACTGTCATTTTATAAAGGACACTTTAATACCAGAAGAGTAAGAAAATAAGGCTCTCCAAGAATGGACAGCTGGACCCATATTTTGTCTTAGACAAATGAAAATTTAGCAATAGACCAACTCTGGTCCACAGCCTAGCACTTGGGAGCTGCTGCACTGGTTTGTGTCTTTGGACCATACCAGCTCTTCCCTTCCATGACTGCATGGTTCAATATAAAAAGAGAAAATTTCATTACCTTTATTTTCTGAGGTAAACTGAAGAATGTCCTGAACTTATACATACAAGGATGACATTGATTGGAAATGTATAATAGGTTTATAGTTACAACCTGAAAAAGTTTTTTATCACCCGAAAACCTGAGCCCACAGTTTAGGAAGTAGAAGATGCTTTAGTTTCGTGGCTGGAACCTAGTAGTGGTGTGTAACTGAGATAAAGATTAAGACCATTTTCAACTTTAGAAAATCCAAAGAGAATTATATATTTATAATAAACTGACTCACATACTATAACCAAATTCTAGGCTTATAGGGAATCTGAGTAAAGTAACCTTTAAAATCAACAGAGCATCAAGTGTGATTCTGCACTTTTTTCTCTTCCCCATGTCTCTCATTGCCAGTTTCTTCTCTTTTTATTATTTTTTTTGAGATGGCGTCTTGTTCTGTTGCTCAGGCTGAAGTGCAGTGGCCTGATCTTGGCTCACTGTAACCTCTGCCTCCTGGATTCAAGCGATTCTCCTGCCTCAGCCTCCTGAGTAGCTAGGATTACAGGCATGTGCCACCACGCCTAGTTAATTTTTGTATTTTTAGTAGAGACAGGGTTTCACCATGCTGGCCAGGCTGGTCTCAAACTCCTGACATCAGGTGATCCACCTGCCTCGGCCTCCCAAAGTGCTGGGATTACAGGCGTGAGCCACTGCGCTTGGCCTCACTGCCAGTTTCTGAGGGGAGCTGCGAAGGTCCACTAAGTCCTCTCCAGGCTTAGGTGGAAAGGGTGTGGAAGGAATTGTCCTGCACTTGTATGGCCTTCTCTACATCTGTGTTCATGCCTGTGTCTGTTACAAAAGGTTGCAAGCCTGTCTCCCTGCTGGATGTAAAGATGCAGGCTCAACGTTTAGCATAGTAGACAGAAAACAGAGCTGCCGGTGGAGACACTAACATTTGTTAAGTTCTCTAGGAAGGAGGTGTCTCTGATGCTTCTATCACTTGTATCTGCCCATAGCAGACACTCATCATCTGATAAGCTGAACTGGGCCAATTCCGAGGCAGTAATTGTGCCAGGAGTGTCTTCATGCATTATTCCACCTAATGACAAGACACGCGAGAAGAGCTAACTTAAGCAGCAGGGAGCCAGAAAGAAAAATGTTTCAAAGGGATAGAGAGGACTTTAAATAAAGCTCAGAGGGTGGTGAATATAAGGGCCTGATCTAGAAAAGACTTGATGAGCTGAATTGTTCTTCCACTGGCAATAGCTGATCATTGTTAGGCTTTTGTGGAAAAGGAAGCAGCATTTTGTACTCAATGAACTGTCATTGCAATGGATCAAATGATTGGTGTGAAAGAATAGAGAGGTGCCCATTGATTCTATGATTCTGACCTCAGTCAGGGATCTTGGAGAGGAGATCAGTGAGAACTTAGACCACATAGCTGATCACTAAGGGTTCACTGAACCCACAGATCCAACGGCCTTTTCTTTGGTAAATTGAGCATAATAGTCACATGGAGGGAGTGCTTTGGGTTCCCTGAGTGAAGGTGATGGATTCGTTTAAAAGCTGCTACTGCTTCGGTTTTATTTTGTGCATGTCCAGTCAACAGGTGCCTTCCACACGGTGGCACTGTGGGCCACAAAGTGAATGGCTACACAGGCACTTTTTAATGACAGGTGAACTTCACTGTAAGAAATAAGCCGGGCTCCTCCAGCCTGCGCCACCACTCACGGTTTGGCAGGACTTGACGAATTGTCTTATTCAGCCAGGCAACTCTCCCGTGATTAAAAAACAAAACAAAACACAAAACCCCCAACATTTAAAGATAGAAAATGGAGCAGGACAGGGTGTGGACTCTCTTGCTTTCCTGCATACCCTTGTGTTGCCAACGCCCAGCTGAGGTCTTTGCACAGAAAAGGCAACCAACAAATGTTGATGGGTTTCACAACCTGTACCTGCACTCGAGAAGCCTCATTATTAGGAGCTTTTCCCCAGCCTGGAAGTATCCAGCATGCATGGCAATCCCACACTGAAAGATCCTTATGACCCTGTTGCTGCTTCCTCAGCTGCTGTACCATTTCTGTCATTTTGTTTATAGATATATGTAATTGATTTGTCTATACCTGCTGAATCCTTTTCCTCATTCCACCAGTTTCTTATATATATTCACTCTTTTTTTTTTTTGAGACGGAGTCTCACTCTGTCACCCAGGCTGGAGTGCAGTGGCCGGATCTCAGCTCACTGCAAGCTCCGCCTCCCGGGTTTATGCCATTCTCCTGCCTCAGCCTCCCGAGTAGCTGGGACTACAGGCGCCCGCCACCTCTCCCGGCTAATTTTTTGTATTTTTTAGTAGAGACGGGGTTTCACCGTGTTAGCCAGGAGGGTCTCGATCTCCTGACCTCGTGATCCGCCCGTCTCGGCCTCCCAAAGTGCTGGGATTACAGGCTTGAGCCACCGTGCCCGGCCGTATATATTCACTCTTAACTGAATCTGAGCTTTGACTGACATGCCCTTGAACTGTTCCTCACTCCTCAACTTCCTAGCACATATGCATACCACCACTATTTATCTTCTTTCTTTCTTTCTTTCTTTCTTTCTTTCTTTCTTTCTTTCTTTCTTTCTTTCTTTCTTTCTTTCTTTCTTTCTTTCTTTCTTTCTTTTTTTCTTTCTTTCTTTTCTTTTCTTTTCTTTTCTTTTCTCTCTCTCTCTCTCTCTCTCCCTCCCTCCCTCCCCTCCCCTCCCCTCCCCTCCCCTCCCCTCCCCTCCCCTTCCCTTCCCTTCCTTTGTCTTTCCTTCTTGTTTCTTTTTCTTTTTTTTTGAAACAGGGTCTTGCTCTGTCACCCAGGCTAGAGTGCAGTAGTGCGATCACAGCTCACTGCAGCCTCGACCTCCCAGACTCAAGAGATCCTCTTGCCCCAGCCTCCTGAGTAGCAGGGACCACAGGCGTGTGTCATCATGCCCGGCTAATTTTTTATTTTTTATAGAGATGGGGGTCTCTCTATGTTGCCCAGGGTGGTCTTGAACTCCTGGGCTCAAGTAATCCTCCCATCTGAGCTTCCCAAGGTGCTAGGGTTATAGGTGTGCACCACTGTGCCTAGCCCCACCACAATTTTCATTATCTCAGCCATCATCACTACCACCTCCACCTTCACCCCCATCATCACCACCACTACCTCCTCCACCTCCACATCCACCACCATCACTACCATCACTCCACTACCACCATCACTACCTCTACCACCACCATCACCTCCACTATCACCTTTTACCTCCACCATCAACATCACTGCCATCATTTCACCACCACCACCACCTTCACCACTACTACTACCATCTCCACATCCATCACCATCACTGCCATCACTCCACTACCACCATCGCTACCTCTACCACCACCATCACCTCCACTATCACCTCTTACCTCCACCACTAACATCACTACCATCATTTCACTACCACAACCACCACCTCCACCACTACCACCTCCACATCCACCACCATCACTACCATCACTCCACTACCACCATCGCTACCCCTACCACCACCATCACCTCCACTACCACCTCTTACCTCCACCACCAACATCACTACCATCATCTCACTACCACCACCACTGACAACCACCACCTCCACCCCTACCACTACCACCTCCACATCCATCACCATCACTACCATCACTCCACTATCACCATCACCACCTCTACCACCACCACAACCACCACCTCCACCACCACCTCTTACCTCCACCACCAACATCATTTCACTATCACCACCACCACCACAACCACCACCTCCACCACCACCACCTCCACATCCACCACCATCACTACCATCACTCCACTACCACCATCGCTACCTCTACCACCACCATCACCTCCACTGCCACCTCTTACCTCCACCACCATCACTACCATCATTTCACTACCGCCACCACCACCACCACCACAACCACCACCTCCACCACTACCACTACCACCTCCACATCCACCACCATCACTACTATCACTCCACTATCACCATCGCCACCTCTACCACCACCACAACCACCACCTCCACTACAACCACTTCCATCTTCACCACCACGGCTATTACCACCTCCTCTACTACCTCTATTACCATTATTACCGCCTTCTTACCACCACCACCATCACTACCACCACCTCCACAAACACCATCTCAATGTATTTATCCAAGTAATCTGAACATTGTTGCCTATTTGTGAAAGTAGCTTCCATTGTAGAATGGGTGAAAGAAACTGAGGATGGAGGTCAGGAGCTCCAATTAAAATCCTGGCAGCCACAAACTTGTTTCATGACTTTGGGAAAGTCATGGAACCTTTTGTTTTTTCATCTGTGAAGTGAGGACACTGGCAGAGTCAGTCCCCTAGACTTACAGTATATATAATTCCATGAATGCTGCGGGCTTTAGAAATTCACTTTTACCTTTAAAAAGGTTAGTCAATTTACTAATTATAACCTGAAAGTCTTTTTGATATTTAAAAAATCCTCTTGCTTTTTCTTTGTTCTTTGAAAATTTAGAGCTGCCTCATTTTATAATGCCTGAAGCCTATATTTATAATCAGCATCTATTTCATGGTTCTGAGCCGTTTTTCACATAATTGTCTTTTTTTTTTTTTTTCTTTAGAATTAGTTCTTTTGTAGCTAATGTATAGCAGAAACAAAATGACTTTTGAAAAAGCCCTTCAGGAATTACGGGGTTCACAGCTATATCATTAGGGGCCCACGCAGCTCTGCGACAGAGCTGGGTCTTAGAAGGGGAAGGCCGTGTTCTGAGAGACAGAGGCAGGGGGTGTGTGCAGATCTGCAGTGGGTGTAGATGGTGATTTGAGAGTGGCCTGGAAGAAGCCAGAAAACGGTCGTCTGGACTTCTCCGAGAGGAGAGGGATGAGGTGAGTCCAGGGAGGCCGGCAGGGGGCAGTAGATCACAGAGCACAGGGAGGATGCGCGCGGAGGGTGCAGGTGACAGCTCTGTTGCTATGTGGGGCACTCTGGGACTTCTGGCAGGGAAAGTCACCTTATCTAAGACCCACAGATTAGTAGATCTAGGTGCATTTGGGCTTCACATGTCCTGCTGGTGATATTATTGCTTACTTGTGATGCTGAGTCACATGTCAGCCTCCTGTGGATGCTGGCTTCCAAGGACTCCCTCAAATCTTGTTGCTGTGCTTTGTTGTTAAGAACAAATACAAATCCTACCCAGAGTATGCAGAGAATCTGAATGATAATGTTCTGGTCTTGTTAAATTTGCCATTTGAAATTTCATAATGGAAATGTAGCATGACACATCTACAAACCATGTCTTCTCTTTGACTTTTTAGGCCTTAACGCCCACATTCCTAGAATGGGATTTCTTTCAATGTTGACATACCCCTGCCTTCCACACACAGCCACTTGCAGGCTGGGTAGGCAAAAGGCCTGTGGATGGAGTGAGAAGAGTAAAGTATGTCCATTGTGCAAGGCATGACCAAACATTTTCCACTATGGCTTAAAACTAAAGCTGGAGAGCATGATGTCACCATGTCAGCTGGAGGCAAGAAAGGACATTGGTTGGAAGGGACCACTGGTGTTGCAGAGCAACAGTCTTGAAGGCTCTTGGAGGATATGGCTGAGACCACCCACAGAGGCCTGCTTCATATGTGGCATGCAGCCCGTGAGGGGTGGGGAGACTGCCCTGGGAGTCAGAGTTGGGCACGCACAAGGTGAGTGATGCCTGCTGCCATTGGATGTCATAGACCTGAGGCAGCACTGTGAACAGAACATGGAAGGGTGAGAGTGGATGCATGGGTCCACACATGTGACAATGGGCTTTTGATAGCCCAGAGTTCTGAACTTATTCTGTGAAAAATGTGAGTGAGAGTCACCCTAAGTCAGAACTTCAGCACGATTTTAGGCGCCCATAACCTAGGATCCACATCCTGGGATTCGTACTCTGGGATCCACACCTTGGGATCTCACCCTGGTAAACCCACCTCCCCGTTGTGCTTCTCAAGCCACAAGTGAGTGGTACTGCCATAGGGTTCTCCATCTGAGGTATGTCTACCTGGGGTATCAATTTTATTTGAATATCCGAGGGGATAAAAGTTAAACATTTTAACTGGTAAATCACTTTAACCTTAAACAATTGCAACAGATATAGATATATGTTGGAGCAGAATACAACATGCACAAGACTTCATACTTAGAGCTGTCCATTTGAGTCCTGGCCCTGCTGGCCTTGCAAGGACATAGGCTATTTCTTCTATGCATTTAAAAAAAATGTATTATTATTATTATTAACATATAATTCATATAACATAACTTCAGCACATAATAAGTTCACAGAATAAGGTATACAATTCAGTAGTTTTCAGTATACTCATAATGTTGTGCAACTATCCCCACTATTCCCCTGTGTTTGAGGGGTCTTTTCATGGAAAGTTTCAAGAAGTGCTGCCTGCCTGTACCATTCTGCCTCCAGAGTAGAATTTGCAGCATCAGTGACAGGAGATAGGGAAAAACCTTTATTAGGGGAGGACTGGGTGTCATGGGGTTGCATTTTCAGCTCCTATCAAGTCCTTCCACTTAGGCAACTCTCCTTCTTTCTATATGGGAGACAGACCATTGCTTCGTGTGAGAGCTTGAGTATTCATGCTGTGCTGTGTGGATTATCACCCGAAGAAGCAAGGATGGAGCTTTCCTGCCTTCGACACCACTGACTTACAAAGGACAGCTTAGAAACTGTGAAGACTCCTGAGAGACTAGAAGGGGCTGGACTTGCTTTTAATCAGGTTTCAATGCAGAGACAGGTGTCCTGTCAATTCCCTTATTCAGAGACACATTTGTTGTGGCATTAATAAACAAAGTCAGCATTCCCTGGAGACCAACAAAAGCCTGATCCAATGTGAGTTTGTGCCTTTCTGTAAAGATTTGTGGTGGGATTCCAGGCAGTATAAATAATGGTCTTCTACTCACTGCAGATACCATGGCTATTCCTGGGGGCCAGATCCTTGGTTATGTTTTTGTTTTAAATCACATTTTATGCAAATTCACAGGCAGGCTCAAACAATGGTGAGTCCTCTTGTTATTCCTGGCCAGTACTTAGCTGAATGAAGATTCAGGAGTAGGAAAGCAAGTCTCTGAACTTGCCTCTGCTTTGAGATTTTTTTTATCTTGCAGACACTCCTGAGATTTTTGCGACAACCATATACCTTCTCAGAGCCATATAGCAAAATCTTGCTAGCTTAGATCCTAAATTTCATAATACACACCCATTGCAAGTTCCAAGAATTCACTGTATCAGAAAATAGCTGCTGCCTCTTTGAGAAATGGTAATTTTTTTACGTAGCTCTGAATAACATAGCTATTCTTTATAGACCACATACTGTGTGCTGGATGCTTTACTCATTATCTTTAATCCTCACAACAACCTTGCAAGGTAGGTATTAGCGTCTGTCGACTGGGCTGCTGAGGCTAAGATAGGTTAATAACTGACCTGCTTTCATACACTGGGCTAGGAAGTGCTGTGCCTCAAAATTTCCCAAGACACCCTCCCCAACTTGAGAACCATACTTCTCAATTGGTCTCATGTCAGGAGAATTGAAACATGGGCTTTGAGTCAGACAGACACGATTCAGATCCCAGCACCAGTAACCACTAGATGAATGACCGGGCAAGTCATGTAACCTCCACAGGCCTCAGTTTCCTCAGCTGTAACTGTGGTAAAGATGCTTTGGGAGGTAGTTATGGGAATGGAATGAGATGAACGCTTCCAAGTCACCAGAATGGCATATTAGCACATTGCATAGCAGACCAGAATCTCGACAAAGATCCTTCTCTTTTCTTCCTTATTCATCTTTATACCTGTTGTGGCACCTGGCACAAAATAGGTACTCGAAGAAATATTCATGGAAGTAAATTCAAAGGATTCTCCATGACCTTATTTCATAGGGACATCATGAAGTGAGACCCTCTCCAAAAGCTCCCTGGAAGAACAAAAGAAGTTTTGAAGCATGTCAAAGCTACTCATGGTTACAATCTTTAGGATGAGGCAGACAGACAAAAATAATGCTGAAAATAACAATAGTACTAACATTCTGAAGTAAAATTTACTAGGTGGAGTGCTGTTGCTCTTCAAGAAACAGCAATAGTTGAGGATTGTCAAGTACCCTGAAGCACAAGGGACAATAAATGTGACAAGAACAGCTCCTGGGTTTGGGGGATCGTTCAACAATGATTAGATTGGTTAATTTAAACCAATCTAAAGTGGACTAAAAAGTGTACTTTTGTATGTGTATCCTTGCTTAAGAGTAGAGAAAATAAAATGTAACGTTAGAGTGAATGCATCTTCACTGATGCGGGGAGTATTTGGCTGAGGTCCATCTCAGAAAGGAATTCAAGAGGGCAAACATGTGGCCTGTGTACTGCTGGTTCCCAGTCAGTTCCATGACAGGCATTGCCAATTGATCATGACAGTCTTCCATTCCTGAGTCCTTCTCAGCATCGTCAGTTGGAATTGGCCTGAGTTGGCATTTAAGATTTAAGATCAAACAATTTGTTGTCCCTGGCTCCAAAAAGGACCACTTTTGTGTACATTTAGTACCCAATATTCAAAGACTCCCTTCCTCCTCGGGAAGCTTCCTCTGGTCTCCTGACATGGCCAGGTCATGGCACCAAAGTTACTAGCACCTTTTACTACGCCACAGAGATTTTAGCGAAACAGCCATATATATATTTTTATTTATTTATTTATTTTAAACTACTTTTTGCAATGTGTATGCCCTGGAACTCAGACGTGAGTCTATGCACACTAGTTTACAGGACAATAGAATTATCTCTCATCCCTACTCAAACTTGTTCTTTTTCACTTTTTTTCTCATGAGATGGGACTTCCCAGGACATTGTTCATTCCTTGTGTTTTCCAAGTCCACAAAACCCCCATGACACAGTAGATATTTCTGTGGGAGTTGGACCTACATGTGATCTTTGATGGAGGACTGGCGTGGGTGTCCATGTTTTGATTCAGATGCATTGGCTTTAAGTAATAGTAAATCCCAACTGAAATTGACTTAAACAATAAAGAAACTTACCACACATAAGGTTGGGCGCGGTGGCTCATGCCTGTAATCCCAGCACTTTGGGAGGCCGAGGCGAGTGGATCACCTGAGGTCAGGAGTTCAAGACCAGCCTGGCCAACAAGGTGAAACCCTGTCTCTACTAAAAATACAAAAATTAGCTGGGCATGGTGGCATGTGCCTGTATTCCCAGCTGCTTGGAAAGCTGAGGCAGGAGAATGGCTTGAACCCGGAAGGTGGAGGTTGCAGTGAGTCAAGATCATGCCACTGCACTCTAGCCTGGATGTCAGAGTGAGACTCTGCCTCAAAAAAAAAAAAAAAAAAAAAAAAAAAGAAAACTTACCACACATTATAAAAAGTTCAGAGGTGGGGTGTTGTCAGGTGAGGAACATAAAGTAGAGCTCTGGCTCCATTTCCCCAGGCTTCTTTTGTTCTGCCTTCATCCATGTTGGTTCATCTTTGGGCTGCAGTACTTCCAATGTATCACACGTAGTCATGAGAATGCTTAGATGGAGGAAGAAGGTGTGCACCTGTGTGTGTGTGTGTGTGTGTGTCTGTGTGTCTGTGTATGTTTCCAAGGATGGGGCTGCCTCTTTTGTTTTCTCTTCATTAAGAGTGAGGAAGTTTTCCCTTCAATGAAGAAATGCTGGACTCTTTCCTTTTGAACCACTAGTCAAAACTGGGTCATGTGCTCTTACAAAACTCACCATAATCTTGCCATATGATGTAGCCATCATTTTCCTTGGTATTTACACAAAGGAATTGAAAACTTACATCCATACAAAATCCCACACACAGATGTTTATACCAGATTTGTTCTTAGCTGCCAAAACTTGGAAGCAACCAAGATGTCCTTCAGTAGGTGAATGGATAAATAATTGTAGTACATCCAGACAATGGAATGCTATTCAGTACTAAAGAGAAATAAGTTATCAAGCCATGAAAAGACATGAAGAAATTGTAAATGCATATTATGAACTGGAAGTAGCTAGTCTGAAAAGGCTACATAGGGTATGATCCCACCTATATGACATTCTGGAAAAGGCAAAACTATGGAGACAGTAAAAAGATCAGTGGTTGCCAGAGGTTGGGGGAAAGGCAGAGCATAGAAGATTTTTATGGCAATGAAGCCACTCTGTAGGATACTACAATGGTGGGTATGTGTCATCGCACATTTGTCCAAACCCATAGAATGTACAGTGACAAGAGCAAATCCTGTAAACTTTGGGTGATAATGATGTGTCAATGTAGGTTCATCAGTTGTAACAAAGGTACCACACAAAACAAAGGGACACACATATCACACAAAATATTCAATGTTAGCACACATAAAAAGAGAGGTCAAAACATAAAAACAAATGTCTAACAAACTGATAGGTTGGTAAGAAATATGAAGTGAACGTATCTTTTTTTTTTTTAGATGATACTACCTCCTAGTATGAGGCAAGACATTCAGAGAATGACCATTGATGAATTCTTTGTCGTTGGTACTGGCTTTGCTTATTATCTAGAGACCCACTAAGAGATGCCTTTGAGATATGCCGATTATGAGGGAATTCTCATCCTGAAACTTTTCGCCTCTACATTAAATATGTACAAAGCAACATTTTCAAAAATATTTTTTCAATTCAGTTTACAAGGTTAAGATTTTCCTGCTTTAGTATTGAGTTTACAGACTGCCAAGACTTACCTATTGCTGTTACCTACTTAATTCTACTGTCTTTCCTCTTTGTATGTACAGCAATATGTGCTTCTATAGGTGGATTCATACTCCCAGTCATGTGAGACAGTAGGAACGCTGACAGCTGCCCAGAACCGCTGTGATGGTGGAAAGCGAGGTGCAATGCCTGACTGCCTCAGATACTCAGGCTTTGAGTCTTGCTTTATACATCGAGTGATATCCAATGTCCTATTCAACAAGGTCTATTTCTGATGCTCTTTATGTCTTCCTGGAGATCCTAGTTTTCATCTAGTAGCATTTTCCCTCAGATTGAAGAACTCTTTTAACATTTTTTTTTATAGTGAAGATTTTCTGGCAATGAATCTTCATGGTTTCCTTTTATCTGCAAACTATATTTTGCGTTCATTCTTGAAGTGTATTTGTACATTTTTTTTTTCTGTCAGCCCCTAAAAAATACCACTGTCTTCTGGCCTCAGTTGTTTCTTTTTTGATATTATCCTTCAAGTCCCTGAGGTTCTGTTTTTGCTAAAAATTTTTTTCTCTATTTTTGGATAACTTCTAATGATCTATCTTCAAGTTAACTGATGCTTTCCTCTGTTATCTCCACATTGCTAAGTTCATACATTTTTAAATTTTAGATTTTGTATTTTTAGTTTCAGAAGTTCTGTTTTCAAGAATAGTTTCTATTTCTCTGTGAGATCTCTTGTCTTTTTAGTCATTATGAGCATATTTTCTTTTATGTATTTGAGCATAGTTGTAATAGTTGCTTTAAAAGTCCTCATCTGCTAATTCCAATATCTGGGTTATCTTGGGGTCAGGTCTCCATTGATCACCTTTTCTCTTAAAAATAGGCCATGTCACGCACATGTCAGATAATTTTGTATTGCATCCTGGATATTGTGAATGTTATGTTTCAGACTCTAGTATAGTCTTCCAAAGAGTATTGTTTTTTTTTTGTTTGTTTGTTTGCTGGAGAAGACAACTAATTTGCTTGTACTCATACAGCAAACTTTGTGTCTTGGGGACATCTAAGGTCTCCATTCAACTTTGGATCCTAAGTCAGCTGTTTGTAGTCAGCCCTATACTTGCATGGCTTAGGGTTTAGCTAGAGACTCAGGGAGGGTTTTTTATAGAAAACTGGGATCTTCTCCCCCAAGTCTCTTTTTTCTAAGATTTTTTGCTCACCTTATAGTGGCTATAGTTGTCCTGAACTCTGTCTCATGGTTCTTCAGGCCAGAAAAACTGCAGGTTTTCTAACAGATTTTAGGTACTTCATGCCACCTGACTTTGGCTTGTCCTTGGGTCAGAAGCCTCAAAAACAGAAATTTTCTTTATGCCTTTCCTCTCTTTTAAATGTCAACTACCCTTCAGAATATGTCTTTGTTCACTCTCTAGTGGCTTCAAGTAGTTACTTTTTGTATTTTGTACAGAGTTTATATTTGTTATCTGCGGGAAGGTTAGCCTGGTAGGAGCTTACTAAGCCATACTGGAAGATGAGTTCCTCCTGCCTAGGTTTTGTGTTAATTTCTGTGAAGTTTTGGTGTGTTACCAAAGAGGCCATGAAGGTCATTTGATGCCAGCTCTCCAATGAATTCCTTTTTGGGTTCTCTCTACTCCATTAGCTGTACCCTTCTGCAGATGGATGGGGTGTGGCCTGTTTGCACAAAAGCTACTGGTGGGCGGGTTCTGCCAGCTGTCATAAGAAGACATAGTCACGTTCACTCACTGCTGACTTTTAAAATATCTCTGTCTACATTCTGACTCCCCCACCCCTCAACTTTTTTTTTTTGTTTGTTTTTTGCAGCAGGACTTTCTGTTTTTCTTATTCTCTCTTAATTATGACTTAATTCTTAAGACTTGGGCAAACACTTCCAGTACCATAAGGGGCTTGCTGCCTGGCGGGGCAGCCTGTGCCCCACTGTGATACTTTATTCACCCTTCAGCCAGACTTTATTCTCCTTACCAGAGGCATTGCCATGGCAACCTCCCTCCTCTGGGCAATAAGTATGGGCGGCAAAGTCCTACATGCTTAATATGTTTGATATTTTACTTTTCAAAACATTCTTTGGGGAAATTCAAGTTGGCCTGTCGAACAAAATAAATAAGCTTTTTATTGTCAACAAGGGCTAAGGGCGGCAGCTTTGATAACAGGGAAAGCTTGAACGGGTCAAAAACTCGAAACTAGAGTGAGCAGGTCACATCCAGTTCCACTTGAGATGAGAAAGGAATGGGAAACCTCTCAGTGCTGATGGAAACTGACTCAGATCCCAGATGCTGCTGGGGAAGCTCTAGCCTAAGGTGGCTGCTGGGATGAAGTGAGCCGTGGTCCAAACCCAACCTTGTAATGTTTGTGTAGCTGCCACCACTGGAGGGAACAGGTATTTCTCCTACAGACAGTCCACCTTGGAAGTGCTGGGGCTTTCCTTTCTTTTCTGGGTGGCATCACACCAGAGTCCTCTTTAGCCTGGAAGCCCTTAAGAGTGCACACACATCACAGAGCCCACTGAGAGCTTTGCAGAGGCTGAGGGACTGGGTAGCCCAATGTCCTCCCCTATCTCTGCCATCTGTCTATGCACTAGTTACAGACACAGGCTCTTATTGGGCATTTTTAAAAATTTGAGTGTTAAAAAATAAAAATTTACTGTAAATTAAGTATTATGTTCCTTGGCTTCATTGGCAAATATTTTTTTCTTTAAAGTAGATTTATATGAGTTTCTCCCTATCTTTATTTTGTTCATTTGTTTTTTCTTCTTCCTTTCCTCTGTCTCTCTCTCTCCCTTTTTTCTTCCTTCCATTTAAAAAAATGTAGTTATGAATTTATTTTGCCCATTTAATGAGATTTTCTCTGGCATATTAGAAACAGAGTGAGATGTGGAGTCAGACAAACCCTGGTTGGAATCCACACGTTTCTACTTATTAGCTATACAGACTTGGCATAGCTGTCCTGGTTTGTTCAGGGCTGAGAGGTTTTCTGGAACACAGGCTTTTCAGTGCTGAATCTGGGACAGTCCTGGACAAACTGGGATGGTTGGTCACTTTACTTGGACAAGATACTTAGCCTCCCTGAGCCTTGGTTTCTTCACCTGTGAGCTGGGGATAATAATACCTGTCTCATTGGGGCTATTTTGAGGGTTGGAAATAGTGTAAGAAAAGGGCCTGAAACTATGTCTGGGACATTGTAGATTCTCAATAATGATAATGATAATGATAATGACAGCAATATTAACATTAATAATCATCTGTATTTTTTAAAGGCTCAGAGTGAATTTTTTCTGCCATCAATGCTTTTCTCTTTTTTCCTAATGTTTTTTCAAGGAGAAAAAGTTTATTTTGTTTTCTTCATTTTTACATAAGCCTGGGTATTATGGTTTGAATGTTTGTCCCCTCCTAAACTCATGTTGAAACTTAATTCCCAATGTGGAAATAATGAGGAGTGGGGCCCTTAAGAGAACTTCACTCTCATTAATGGATTAATCCATTCATAGATTAATATATTAGTGAGTTAATGGATTAGTGGGTTATCACAGGAGTGGTACTGGTGGCTTTATAAGAAGAGGAAGAGAGACTTGAGCTAGCACACTTAGCTCCCTCACCACATGATGCCCTGAACTCCTTTGGGACTCTGCAGAGATCCCCATCAGCAAGAAGGGCTTCACCAGATGTAGCCCCTTGACCCTGGACTTTCCAGCCTCCAGAATTGTAAAAAATATATTTTGTTTCTTTATAAATTACCCACTTTCAGGTATTCTGTGATAAGTAACAGAAAATGACAAAAACTGGGTTTCTGAAGCTTTGCTATGTCCAACTAAAAAACAATAGCTGCTGAATTTTTCCTGATGCCTAACATTTCTGAGTAGAATCCAGTGATAACACATGGTTGAGATTATCTTTTAGAAACCTCGAAAAACTCATCAAGGACCCAAAAGTCTTCTTCTTTAAAGACAGGCTGCTCTGTGCATAGCTCATACAGAGCCCCTTCCTTATCAGATTCAGGTCTGATGAGTTCCAGGTGATAAACATTTGTGGACTCAGGGTCTGGTCTGGATATTTCCCCACACAGGTGGATCTGGTTGGCTCAGAGCACCTGCCAACATTAGGCCACCCATCCTGAAGCAAGCCCATTGTGCTCTTTCTGGATGGCCCTTGTAGTCAGAAAAAGAAGTTGGAAACTGAGAAGGCCAGTGGATGGGAGGAGATGAGGTCTGCGTGTCCTTGCGGAGCAGGCAAGAGGCTAACCTGGTATGGACTCTAGTCTTTGTTCTGGCTCCTCTGATATGCCTGTGCAAAGGCCTTGAGCATGTCATTTCTCCTTTCTGGTCCTTGTTCACAACAGAGGTATGGGCCTCTGCTTTCCCATCTTCAGAGGTGAGTAGAAGTGAGTAAATGGGGAAATGATTGCCAATTGCCAAAGGGTCTCGAAAGGAGAAGAAAAGCTAAAGCAACATAGTGTGAGGTCAGTTTCTGGGCTCATGACCATTTTAATTTATTGGTTCAGAGTAAACAGAGAACTCTACTCAGCCATGACTTAATAACTTCCTCCTTCCGAGCTGCCTGAGATGGTTATGTCTCCAGGTAATGAGCTATATCTGCTCCTGTGGACTTCATGTCTGGGTGTTGTTTTCTATTTTTTAATTCTTCAGTTTTTAGTTTTATTTTTTTCTCTAGATATAAAATGAAGCTATTCTCATTGAAGACAATTTGCAAAGTACTGTAAAGTACAAATAAAAAACTATCATCATTATATCTCCAATCAGAAGCAACTACTTAAAATATTTTGGAATATATTTCTTTCCAGGATGTTTTTCAATACACCGTTAAATAGACTTAATGTTAGAAAAATATTATAATAATTTTAATGACTATATAATAGCTTACTTATATATAAAGACTATTAAAAATCTTCCCCTCATTAGATTTTTAGGTTGATCTAGTTACATTATTTTAAACAATTGATATATACCTTTGAGCATAAGTATTTATAATTATTTCCTTAGGAGAAATTTAAAGAAGGAGCATTGCTGGATTAAGGAAGAAATATTTCCAGTTTTCTTCCATATTACATTTAATTCTACCTTTATGTTACCCTGAAAATCTTAAGTTAAAAGATAGGACAAAGTACCGTATTTTCTATGTATAGAATTTGTATGATCCTTAATCTGCAAGTAGGACCCACCCACCCCTTGAAGTTTCTCTGAAGAAGAAGTCTATGCTTTCTTTTAGCTACCCACTGTGGCAGGGGTGACTAAGATTTCATCTTATTTGTTATTAGGGAGTAGCTGCATTTAGTATTGAATATTGTGGTGGTGTGGATACTAAAAGCCATCACTGATAGACACCTTTTGGGGTATCTAAATTAAATACCCTTACTCCAGAATAGAATTTGGACATATTTAAAACATTTTAATGACATTTTGTCTCTACAGTATATTATAATATCTTACATATTGAATATTAAACCACAAGGAAACTTTTTGCTTATCGTCATCTCTTAAGGGCCTCATATGCTCATTTCACATTTATTTGGGCTATTATGAAGAGTATACCCCTTCCCTTTCTAGCTGTGGGTTGGGAAGTATGAAAAATCAGCCTAACTTTAGCTGAAGGAATGGAATTGTTCAAAAGCAGTTCTGAGGCACATGTAAATACTCAAGAGTAGAAAAATCAAAGAAGTGATGGTCCCTGATGAGGCTCTGAAAATTGAACCGACTGTGTGGTAAATGTGTGTATGTGTGAGTGTGAGTGTGTATGTGATCCTTAAGTGTTTAGGAGTGCTGGGCCACTAGTGGGGTGAGATCAGCATTGTTGGAGGGTTAAAGTATATAAAGCACTAGGCACAGTACTGCTTGTCATGAGGACTCAGTACAGAAGTCAGATAATAAAAATATGTTAGTGAATCATTGTAATCGATTCTGGAGGTCACATAATTGGTTGGCAATGCAGTCAGAACCCGAAATCCAGGTTTTTGATTCCAAGCCCAGTGCTTTCTCCAGTGGAACATGTCAACTCAGAGACATCAGGCATTTTGGCAAAAATTGTGGCCATTGCAGTAGGCAACCCTGGATAGGGTTGACTGTGGAGGCAAGAAGGGGCTGGATACTACCTAAGTAAAAGGTAAAAGAACTGGGGACTCCCAGGGATTTTTATGAGTAACAGTGCTGAGTCATATTTTGAGCCTGTACTCCATGGCTTGGTTTGTCCATTTCTGTCTTTGCACAAGGAGACTTCACAATGCCCCTAAATTTTAGAAAATTTAAATTTAAATTTCTCAAAAATTACATCACTAAGGACAGCTTTCTACTGATGATTTTTGTAATCTCACTTGTTTAAAACTGAATGTAAAGTGTTTTCTTTTTGCCTTTTTTTTTTTTTTTAAGTTTTTAGGTTTTAATTATCAGCTTTCTTTGAGAACCAAAGTAATCTCTCAGATCGTTCCTTTCTGTACTATATACAGTTTGGTAAGTCAGAGAAGCTCAGAAGTTATATCTCTGAAACTTGCTCTGCAGTTTCAACTAAAAGAAGAAAATAATGAGGCAAAGCAATGAGTTTGCCTGATTTTTTAAGGACCCTGGGTCCTTCGAATACAAGTCTTCATGGCATATGACAAATCTCCATGTTTTGACTGGGTGACCCAGGCTTCACCAAACTAGATACCACTGCTCTGGCTATTGGAAGAGGTTTAGGGATGGATACATTACTCAAATAATCTAGGGTATTTTGTTAGAAGTTTTCTCCTATGGATAGAAGGAAAGAGATGCCTCCATTTGGCTAGGTTTCCCATAGCTGAAACATGGCTTTATGGCTAGAAATATAAGCAGCCAACACAACAACTCACAATCTTCTTGAGAAGCAAACCAACAGAGAAGAAAGCAGAACTGAGATATGGGCAGAGAAAACTAGAGTCTTAATCATAACCCTTGATTCAGCTGTGTCTGAAGTCAACCCTCAGATATCCCAGTTACATAAATGTTGCCCTCTTTGTCTTAAAGTTGTGCTGCTTGGTTTTCTGTCACTTAAGTGGGTCCTTTACTTGTATTATTCCATTATCCTTATCATCCCTATTTTACAGATAAGGAAACGGAGACGCAGAAAGCTGAAGGGCTTTGCTCAAGCTAACATAGCTGGGAAGTATTATGACCTGGATTTGACGTTGGGCTGTTCTGACTACATAGCTTATGCTGTTTTTGTAGCTTGATACTGCTTCAGTTTATTGAGCTGGTCAACCCAATCCTTGGCAGCATCGAGGGCAGGCATTGGCTCTCTTGTTTTACTGGCCCACAAACAGGCCATTGACGTTAGACACTTCGGGCTGGTGCGCTTAGGGTCAGACAGGCTAAACTGGATCCTTGGACCCCATGCTGCATGCCTGGTTGCTCTGGGAACTCGTTTTCATTAAGGCTTCCAAACTTGCAGAAACCACAAACTGGTCTGGACCAACACCTAGCTGTCCTCTAGGTAGCTAGGCTGCTACTGAGCAGAAACGGATTCCGAAAGCAGAAAAACTCCCATGAAGACGCATCCGGCATTGAGGTGCTGGGACTTCCCACCTCCACTTCCCAAAACTTATGAAAACAGAGCAGAAGCTATTCAACTGTAGGACAACAGTGTTTTTAATATTTAAGTAACAAAACATTCAGGTTAACACTCAATGCATATACAATAAGATAGAGCAACAACAACAAAATTACAAAGCACGATCTAACTATATGGAGACTTTCAAACAATTAAGTGTTGGATGGAGAATGTGTTTATTAAAAACCCAGCTGAGCCACATCGCACTGCCTGAGACCTGACCAGGGTCTTTCTGGTGGTAGGAGGGAGAGCTCATTGTGCCCCGTGGTCTTCAGCTCAAATGGATGCTCTTCAACTCAAATCCAGAGAGCACTTAACAATCCCCATGCTCTAGATTGCCCAACATTCCTCCTTGCTTTTCTTTTTTCTTTAGTTCACTTGTCTGCTCATCCTTTACCCAAACTCAGGCAGTGAGTTCCACAAATACCTCCTCTGGTTTGGTCTAAATGTTGCTGTCTCAGTGAGAAGGGTCTCTGAGCTCACTGCTCTGACTCTTGATGAACACAACTTGTTATTATTTAATGGGGCATAATCCGTTCTTTCTCCACACATAGTCTATTCAGCCTGAAGACCCTTATGAGTATTCACCAATCCCCTTGGAGGTCACTTTCGTATGTACTATTGATGTGAGGACTTTACTCTCAAATAGTAACCTAATGGCCAAGTTCCCCTGCACCAATGCTGCTCTGGGTAGTTTTTAGAGACTGCTCTTACCTCAGTTTCCTAGGGGGTCTGTCTGGCTTTGAAACTGGGATGGAATTCTAATGTCCTGAAAGGAATTTAGACTTTCTGCTCAAAAGGGCAGTGATGTAAGCTCAGGGAAGGTGTGTGGTTGCAAAGAACTTTCAGTTTTGCCCAAATATCTGACAGTCCAACCACTGTAGGTGAATTCAGAGAAAGGAACAGCTCTCAGTAACAAAACTGACCAGTTTTGATGGCACACGCCTGTGGTCCCAGCTACTTGGGAGGCCGGGATAGGAGAATTGCTTGAGTGCAGGAGTTTGAGGCCAGCCTGGAAAGTAAGACCCCATGTCTAAACAAAGCAAAACAAAGCAAAACCGACCACAGTGCCAGGAAAGTGCTACTGCCAACTGGCAGTGGCTTGTAACCATGCAAATGTGGACATGTGTCACTTGGAAACATAACATTTAATTCAGGCTCAACATTTTTTTTTTTTTTTAAAGAATTGGTTTAACCTACTTCCTAGGACTTGCTGTATTCCATTATTTATTATTTATTTTTTAGACAGGATCTCAGTATGTCACCTGGCTGGAGTGCAGTGGTCTGATCACGGTTCACTGCAGCCCCAGCCTCCCAGGCTCAAGTGATCCTCTCATCTCAGCCTCCCGGGATGCTGGGACTACAGGTTTATGCCACCATGACTGGACAATTTTTTCTCTGTATTTTGTAGAGACAGGGTTTCTCCACATTGTCCAGGCTGGTCTTGAACTTCTGGGCTCAAGTGATCCTTCCTCCTTAGCCTCCCAAAGTGCTGGGATTCCAGGCATGAACCACTGCGCCCAGACAATATTTAGTTTTTACATAGCTTACACTTATTATCATGTATAATCAGAGCCATAGAAACCTCAAAGGGAGAGAATTAGGATCATTGAACTTTTCATGGAATTTGTACTTAAGTGTGACTTTACAAAGTACCATATAGACAATGTCAAAGCAATTATTTTTTCATTTCCTTCTATCCACATGTGGGGGTGAGGCTAATTCATAGAGATAGTGTATCATTTTACTAAAACATTATTTATTTTAACTATATTTAGGACTTAGATTAAAAAAATTTTTTCTCATTCATCTAGGGACAATTTCTGACCCGCGACAGAAAGAGGACTCCAGTGGAGAGCTCAGGAAACTCCTAGAATGGTCTTGCTGGAATAATAAGATGCCAACAGCAGTAGAAAGGCTTGGTTGCCTCAAACTGAAGATCACTTTGGTTTGGTAACGTTTAAGATCACAGCGTAAGAAAACCCGATCATGGGCTGGAGAGATTGCAAATACCTTGCTCCTATTGTTTCTTCTTCAGTAAGTGTGTATTAGTAGCCAAGTTAGGGGTGGGGAGGCAGAAGTCAAACAGCAGAAAATAATGTCTTTCGATCTACTCTTTTTCCTTTCAGAAGTTTTCTTGGGGATAAGCTGGGAACTAGATCATCAATGGGTTTATTAACTAGGAGGGAGAGGGGGGAGTCTGTCTAAATCATTAAAATGTGAGACAGAGATTAAAACCACATTCTCTCATCAGAGTAGAAAGTTATATTTAAAAAAAGAAATAGAGGATTGAAAATGTGAGCTATAGCCTCTAATTCATAAATGATACCTCAGATGTTTTATGATGGAATATTTAGAGACAGAGACATGAGGCTAAGACCACTTGGCCTCTCCAAAGATGAAATCAAGGCTTTTCTAACTTCCAGCTGTGAGTCAAAAGCAATAAGAAGTCAAGATGGAATCTCCTTGTTTTTTGGGTGAGCTCTCTGGGAGTTTCCTCTGCCTGTGCTGAGAGGTCTTGGAGCATTACACATAGTCGTGCTTGGAAGGATAAGATTGTACCTCGTCCTCTGTGTGGGCACCCCCATCGTATATCTTCTTGTTTTTGGTGTTGGACCCAAAGCCAGTGCTGGCCTTGAAGCCTCCAGGCTTGTAGGCAACACTGTGGCCCGAGGCATGATAAGAAACGGCTTTGTAGCTGAAAGAAAAATAAACATTCCAAGATTGTAGATGTCTTTGTCAGGAGGACCAACCTCCTATTTACCCTAAACTGTCTCAGTCTTGGCACTGAAAGTACAGTGTCCCTGAAAACCCATCAGTCCGGGGCAAACCAGGATAGTTAGTAACCCTGGTTTTTGGTACACTGGTTTTTCTGTCTCTGCAGTGGAACAGAAGTTCTTGCACTTTAGAGCTTTGCTGAGCCAAGAACAAAATCTCCTGAGAATAAAATAATTGTGATTCCAAATGGACATTTTTGGATGGTGGAGAGAGGTATCCCCAAATCCTCAGTAACTAATGAGTTCCCTCTGTTAATCAATAAAAATAAAGTTGAACCAGAAACAATGTCCAGGGGAACATTTTGCATCAAAGGATCATAGAATTTGTGAGCTGGAAGGTACCTACGTTCAGCCCATTGCCTCAAGCTGCTCATTTCATGGATGAGGTGATAGAGGCACACAGAGAGCAAATAACCTGCTGGAGGTCACAGGGCTGGTCAGCAGCAGAACCACACTGGAATCCAGCTCTCCCCACACAGTTCAATGTGGGGAGTTACAGCAGAGTTTCTCAGCAGCAGCACTGTTGACGGTTTGGAACAGATACTTCTTT
This sequence comes from Rhinopithecus roxellana, assembly GCF_007565055.1. Taxonomy (NCBI): domain Eukaryota; kingdom Metazoa; phylum Chordata; class Mammalia; order Primates; family Cercopithecidae; genus Rhinopithecus; species Rhinopithecus roxellana. The sequence goes on along the minus strand of NC_044549.1, from coordinate 186,304,738 downwards.
GTTGTGGGACAGTTCTGTGCACTGTAGGGTGTTTAGTAGCATCCCTGGCCTCTACCTGCCAGAGGCCAGTATCACTTTCCCCCACCCTCCCAAAATTGTAACAATTAAAAATGTCTTCACATGTTGCCAAATATCCCCTGGGGGGCAAATTGCTCCTAGCTGAGAACCATGGAGTTACAAAACAATCTCAGAAGGAACCAAGAGGGATGGATTTTTCTTTCAAATAGGATCACATTTAAATCAATCTAGGCTGAAATATTTCCATTCTGTCCTTTAGGTTCCCCCTAAAAGAGAAGGTTCGATAATCCTTAAGTCAAATAAAGTTCTTCCCTATACCTAGATTAATTTTGTTTTTTTGGCTGCAAGTTATACATTAAAATAGACCCTGAACAAATAAAACGTCTGGTTGCAGCGGAACAGGGAGACTCACTTGGTTTCTTCTGGTGCCAGGCCCCGGCAGGCGATGCACATCATCACACCCCCAACTAGTGTGAGGCCTCCAGCAACCCAGCCCACGAACAGAGCCGCACCAAATGTGTACCTGGGTGGGGAGATGGTGGCTGTCAATATGGTTGACTCGACTCTCCAGGCTCCGCCCACTGTACCTGGCTGTGCCTGTTCTTTCTGTCCCCACTTTTGGATTCCACATCCATCCCTGCCCATGCCCCTGAACACACACTCCTGTGGGTCACAGCCAACTGATCAGGTACCCTGGAGAGTAGAATTGGGACTAAAGCTAGGGGGCAAAACAGCAGGGGATTCCAGCATCACTCAACCGTAATATTATAAATCTTATCTCTGTGAAACATCTCAAGAAATCTTCTCCTCTCTACTGGCAAAAGAAAGTGTCTTGAAGGTTTGGCAAGAGAAATTTGAGAGATATAAAATCAATCCCGACTGGACACGGTGGTTCACCCCTGTAATCCTAGCACTTTGGGAGGCCAAGCTTCAGCTGAGGTCGGGAGTTCAAGAGCAGCCTGGCCAACATGGTGAAACCCTGTCTGTACTGAAAATACAAAAATTAGCTGGGTGTGGTGGTGCACATCTCTCATCCCAGCTACTCAGGAGGCTAAGGTATGAGAACTGCTTGAACCTGGGAGGTGGAGGTTGCAGTGAGCTAAGATTGTGCCATTGCACTCCAGCCTGGGCCACAGATCGAGACTCTGACCAAAAAAAAAAAAAAAAATCAATCTCAAATTATTATTTCTGAAGGAATTTTAGTTCCTTGAGTTCTCAGTATGAGCCAATAAGCAGTCATCTTAACTTATCTCAAATAACCCTTACAACCATCCATGCAGGCAGAGCTATTACCTTCAGAAGGAACTAAGTTGAAGTGACTATTCCTTCTTTTATTGATGTCTTTACTTATTTGTTCAACAAGTCTTTATTGAGCTCCTACAATGTGCAGAGCCCTGCCCTGGTACTGGGACAATGGGCGAACAAGGTAGACAGAGACGCTGTGCTCATGGTGCTTCTGTTCCAGCTCACAAGAGAATTCTAACTTGGGGTGGTCTGACTCCAAAGCTGGTGCCCTTCGCCTAGGGGGTCTGCCTCCAATGGGACTCAGTTACATTGGATCAGGATTGAGAACAAAATCTCCTGAGGATAAAATAATTGTGATCCCAAATGGACATTTTTGGATGGTGGAGAGCAGTATCCTTCTTCAAGTGACCAAAAACTGTTAGGATGTCAGTGCACATTTTAATGCCAGTGGATAACTTGATTTCCAGCTCCACGAGCTCTGCAGAAAAGGAGAGCTCAGCACGGAAAAGGAGTGCCTCTCCTTGGAAGTTTCCCTTTGCATTCCCCAAAGAGCACAGGGACTGTTTGTAGAACTCTATGAATTACTAATATGTTTAAAGTCTATGACACAAGCTAAGAACGTTATACCAACAATAGGAAGACAAGTAATATGTGTGCAGACCTCTGCAACCTAAGAAAATACAATACTTTAGATGTGCTTTAAAAGCACACACATTAGCTGGGTGTGGTGGCTCACGCCTGTAATCCCAACACTTTGGGAGGCCGAGGCAGGCAGATCGCCTGAGGTTGGGAGTTCGAGACCTACCTGTCCAGCATGGTGAAACCCTGTCTCTACTAAAAATACAAAAATTAGCTGGGCATGGTGGCAGGTGCCTGTAATCCCAGCTACTTGGGAAGTTGAGGCAGGAGAACTGCTTGAACCCAGGAGGCGGAGGTTGCAGTGAGCCGAGATGGCACTATTGTACTCCAGCCTGGGCAACAGTCTCAAAAAAAAAAAAAAAAAAAAAAAGAAAAGAAAAAAAAAGAAAAAAAAAGCACACCTATTTAGCAGGATTAAAGTAAACAATGTAAGCTTCATGACGAAGTATAGTATTAATATGTAAAGCAAAACTGGTTGACTGAGTTCAGTCCTTGAAAAAGTTCTGGGAGAAAATTTACCTATAGGCTATTTTTATCTCCTTGGACTGGGAAAAAGACAGAAATTTGGTTTAAGGGCTTCTGCCTTGGCACGAAGAGCCCTGCCCTGTCATCCTACCCGGTGTGGCTGGGGACTGAACAGCAGATCTTTTCCTGGGGCGCTTCCTAGGGTGGTCCCTAGGTGATTTCCTGGTGACAGCCCTGGTCCGTGGGCCCTGACACAGACAAAGCCCCTGTCCTTGATACCCCTATGGATGGCTGAGTGATTGCTTAATGCTAATGATGATAACAACAATTGCTACCATGTATTAAGCCCTTACTGATACAGTGATAAGCGCTTTTTACCACTGTCTTGTTTAATTTTCCCAACAACCACTGTGATAGTATCTGTCACTCGCATTTTACAGACAAAGAGAGTGAAGCTCAGTGAGGCTAAGGAACTTCTCCAATAACCCAGGAAGGACACGATATTGTTAGGATTCAAATTCAGGTCACTTTGCCTTCAAAGCGCTCATTGTTAATGAATCTTCTGGGCATGAGGGACGAAGTCCTTTTCCTCAACTTAGATACTCTGGGTCCAGGTTAGCAAACCTAAATACTTACCTGGGACAGGCAAGAAACTTAAATGAGTGAAGTGAGCTACATAGAAGAACATAATTTTGTTTTCTCAACTGTAATATATGGAAAAAATCCCTATAAGCATGAGTTGGGCTATTTGGGCAGAGTGGGGATTGTGGTAAACTGTACAGAATGAGTCCTAGCCAGAAGGGCAGCTGCCTCTCTGCTGCAGAGATGGAGGTCATATGAGAATGAGGGCCCAGGGCAATGCTGCCAGATCTTCTGATTTTTTACACAAAGCTGGAAAAACAGAGTATGTGTATGTGTGTGGGGGGTGAAGTCTCCTTGTCGTAGGCCCTAGTGGTGCTCTACCATTTAATCGTTTCTGTGGGTCTCTTCCCCTGCTTGTGTATTCCTTTGCTTTTACCTGCTGGCCCCTGTGGCTGCCTCTGGAAATCTAGCTTTGGTTTAGCCACTGAAGCCACTCTGCCCACAGGGACTGACTGGCACCAAGGTATGAAAGCTCAGCTCTTTAGTTTGGGGTCGAGACAACTCTGGCATCTAATTCGCACTGCACAGCTCTCCTCAGGATCAGGCTGAGTCCCAGGGCTTCACCTGAAATCACGCCCGTGCTTGGCTTCCCTTCCTTCCCGGGCCTGCTTCCCTCACCCACTAACCCATCTCCCTTTTCTTAATGAACTCTGGCACTGGGATCCTCTTCTCAGGATCTGTTTCTGAGGAACCCAGTCCTTAACCCTTCTAATTTTTTTTTTTTTTTTTTTTTTTTTTGAGACGAAGTCTCGCTCTGTCGTCCAGGCCGGAGTGCAGTGGCGTGATCTCGGCTCACTGCAACCTCTGCCTCCCAGGTTCAAGCGATTCTCCTGCCTCAGTCTCCCAAGTAGCTGGGACTACAGGTGTCCACCACCACGCCCAGCTAATTTTGTATTTTCAGTAGAGACGGGGTTTCACCATATTGACCAGGCTGGTCTCGAACTCCTGACCTTGTGATCTGCCCACCTCAGCCTCCCAAAGTGCCGGGATTACAGGCGTGAGCCACCGCTCCTGGCCTAACCCTTCTAATTTTTAAATGTTGGTGATTGGTTCAGATTATAAAATGAAATGTTTTATACAAAATACCTTGCAGACTGTGTACAGTGTGAGGGCAGGCAGTTTGCAGCTCTAGTCTGGGGAGTAGGCTTTGCCACTGTTACATGCAACATGGCAATAATAGAGTCGGGGAACAGGAGAAGGAGGGGGGTCCCAGGACCAAGTGGGGCACGGGAACCAAAGCTCCATCAAGGTGACTACCAAGGTCTTTCTTGGCAGTCTTGTAAGACTTCTGGGTGGAGAAAATGAGAAGACAAAAGAAAGGGAAAGACAGCTGCCCATCCACCGAGGGAGAAGTTCAGGAGGCCTTCTATAGTCTTAATTCCAGGACTGAAGCTCCCTGCCCACAAGACAGGGGCCGGTGCTAGGGAGATGGTGTGAGAGAGTGATGGCAGGTGTTAGTGCTAAGTGCAAAGTGGCTGGTAGATGGCTCCTCTGGGCAAGCGCAATGACCCCAGGTACCCAAATGCTCTGGGAAAGGTGGGCTCTTCTAAGTAGCCTGAGCAATCATTCTGGTTTGCCCATGCTGGAGGAGTTTCCCAGAATGTGGAACTTGCAGTGCTAAACCTGGGAAAGTCTCAGGCAGACTGGCATGAGTTGGTCAACCTACTTCTAAGTTGCACCTGTAACTAAGAGACCATGAGAGGAACATAGAGTAGGATTGGGGGAGTTTTTGGGGATCACTTCCTTTACATTCTTGAAATAAAGCAGAAAAATGAATGGGGATTGGAGTTCCAGGGAGCCAGAGGGTAATGGATTTATCACACCCTCACTCTCCGTCTGTACCTCATGTTAGTGTGGCTGGAAAAAATGCTAAGTGCATGCATCCAGAGACGACAGGTCACTGAGGTCTAATATTTATATTTCTTCCCAAGAACAAGATCTTTCTTTTTCAGGAATTTGCTCCAGCTTCTTGCTATGAGATATATCCGTTTAAAGTGACTAAATGAATATGGGCATTGGTATTGTTTTTCCATCTTTTAAAAGTTCTACTCTCCTTCAGACACCAAATTGTAGTGGGGTTTCATCTCCCTCTGCCAGACTGTACCCGCTGTGAGAGTGGGGATTTTTGTATCTCCAGCACTCTGAACATGTCTTGGCTTACAGCAGGTGATCAATACATTTGTAGAATAAATGAATTAATGAATGAGAGAAAGAGGCAGCTATACCAGAAAGGAACATCACTTTTCTCACCCATACTGCACCTTGCTGATTTCTATTCAAACGTTTACCTGTTCCTAGCCAGGTCCCAGTTATGGACTGTAGATGTAAGTTGATATTCATTTACTTGCCTGGGTTAATAGTGCCTGTTTCATTGCCACCACAAAGGGGCTTGTGTAAGAGTGTTAGATAAATACTATGAACTGTCACCATATTTCAATGCAAATGTCAGATCAGCCTCAAGTCATATCACCAAGGATATTTCACTGAAATGAAGTTTATGAATTTACAGGTGATTGTTGATTTATGATACGGCATGGTTGTCTCTGATAAATTTTTGGTATTTCAGGCACTGACAGTCACATTAGGCGCATGTGTTTAATCAGATTCTTATAACAATATTCATCATGGTGAATGACAAGACCTAGATTAGGAGGTTACCTGGTCTGAATAGTCTGCACCATCCCACCCATGCTGCTGTACATGTTGGCTGTGGACATCCAGAAGTTAGTCACCAGCATGTTGGCAAACACAGACACTCCAGCAATTGCACAAAGACCTGTGGGCAAAGAAAAAGAAATCTCCAGAGTTAGTTTCAAGGGATTACAATGTTTCTGAGGCAGGTTATGCCTAGATGAGTTTAGATGAGTAGGCTGCAGAATATTGTATCCTTATAACCAAGCATTGATTACTGAATTCTCGCTATGTGCTAAACATTGTGATAGGTGCTTAGAATGTTTTATCTCGCTAATTGTGGAAGGATAGGTGTGTGTACAGAAAGAAATTTTTCATGCATCTTGGGACCAAGGCTCAATAGTCCAAATATTTTTGGTCTGTTTCTTTGGTAATGTCAAGATATCGTCCCTTAAAATCACTTTCTAAAGCCTTGCCAAAAAAATGCCTTTTAGAGATCAAGTCACATGACTCTTTTAGGGTTGAGAACCTTTTTTTTCCAGCTGAATTTAAGATTCAAAAGCTAAGTTTTTTTTTTTTTTAAAATAAAAAACAATTTCTTTTAATCAACATGGGGTGTCACAATGCTGCCTAGGCTGGTCTTGAACTCCTGGACTCAAGTGATCCTCCTGTCTTGGCCTCTCAAAGTGCTGACATTATAGACATGAACTACTGCATCCAGCTCAAAGTGCTGACATTATAGACATGAACTACTGCATCCAGCTAAGAACCTCTTCTATTGGGGTTGGAGTGGCAGCTAAGACGGACCTTAGTACTCATGATACGCAATTGGGCCTCCACACTCAGATCATGAATCTCAGTATGAAAAGTTCTGAACCACATTCAGGAGTAGGGAGGAGTCATGTTTTCTCTACCAGAATGATTTTGCTTTGACATTCCAGAAGTGGGAACTCCAGGCTCTGTGTTTACCTGAGACAATGAACATGATCCCGGAGGTCAGTGTCATGTTGGCTTTGGCAGAGTCCTCCATGCTGCCAATGCGGATGCATTTCAGGGCAAAGATGGATACTAGGAGGCCAATGGCACCCAGGACGATGCCTACGATCATCAGGGCTCGCACTGCCTGCAGCATGGCTGTGGGACAAGCGGCAAGACACAGCAGACAAATCAGACCAGCTCAGCACGCTTGATTCAGCTCTGGTTTAATAAAACAAAGCAACCACAACTAACCTGCACCAAACCTCTGAGAGACAGCAACGTCCATAAACTGTGAACCTTGCCATTGTCAAAGGATGTGGAATTGTGGGAAATACAAAATACATCACTTACAATTCTCTGATGAAGGACATGCACTCAGATGTCTACAGAATCAGAGAATTATGGATGGTTGGAACTGGGGAGGTCCTTGGATTGTACCTATTTCAGCTTCCTCATTTTTAAAGCTTGATAATCTGGGATCCGGAAAGGGAAAATAGTTTGTCTAAGGTGAGAGTTTGAATTACTGATAGAGCTTATAGCTGTGACTTCTAACCCAAATATTTTTCTTCTCTTGTGCTTCCGTATGTGATAAAAGTTTTACATAGTTGTGTCCACTTTAGGAAACCTAGAATTCATTTATAGCATATGATGAAGCCAAGATTGCTAAGTGATATACCAAGGATACTCAACTTTGTCCCTTTCCAAAAGGAACTGCTAAGATTATGGTGAGCTGTAGGTTTCAGATGTATATGAAAAGATCAATATAACAATATTAGGCCTTTCAACTGGACCAGTTTATCAGCAGTTCCCTTTCTAGGAATCAGTCATAGGTATAGGCCCTACAGGGACTCTTCTGCAGTGTCCTTACCTCCAGATATATCCCAAGTTGTTTCTAGTGCATCCTTAAATTGCTGTGACTCATCGCAACCATTGTTTACTGAGCCCTCCTGACTGGCCATGGGATGACAGTAGTTAACAACAGATCAGACATGGTCTCTGTTGTCATGGAGCTTATGCCAAAGTGGGGAACGACAGTCACTAAGCATGTCTATTACAAGTATAAATAATTTAACAAGGAAGACAAATTAGTCCTTCATGTGTTCCAGTAGGCAAGGCCCCTAGTGTGGGTTGGTAGGGTGGAGCTGAACTGCAAAACTGTGTGGAGATATTTATGTGCTAGACACCAATTATTTTATCCCTCCAGTATATCCCCTTTTTTCCTAAGTCCATGATTTTTGAAGGAGTTGCCATGTCTTACATCAGTGTTTTTCAAACTACTTAAAAATTTAAATTTCCAATCTGTCACAAATTGACATCCTGATAAAATACAAAATCACCTGCTTGAGTGTCACAGACATGTCAAATTGTTATAAATGTTTAGAAATATTTATTCTCGATTTCGGTACCGGAACTGTTCAGGTGGGTAACACATAGTTTGTGCGCCAGCTTGGTACACAGGCCCTACTTTGAGTAGTGATACTGACCTTGATCTTTCAGACCCTGACTTTATACCCAGTGCCTTGACCAAGGCAAATCAATCCAGCATGGGCATCTGAGTCAAACCAGGCAGATGAGACACTTATACAGAATGTCTTGCTGGACACAGAGAACATCCGGCCAGTCTCTCTCCAGGGGCTGAAAGTATAAGATGCTGTCCTGGGAGTCCATGGTTTCCTTCAGGTGGTAAGCTGCTGTATAATGGTAAGCAGACCAAACCCAACAGGAAGGTAGAGAGCCCTGACAGTCAGTGTTTGAGCTCCTGACTCCAGCTTTTCCTATGGTCCACATACATTCTTTCCTTAGGTTTCAGGTGCTATCCCAGCACCATTACTATTATTATTATTATTATTATTTTTTAAATCCCTACCTGTTTGAACTAATTCAGGTTGGGGTTCTGTTACTTGAAATCAAGTGTTTCTAACTTATGAAAGATGGTTTCATCAGTGTCTAGACATGCTAACCTTTAAAGTCTTATTGTTTTTGGAGAGTTTCCAGCCCTCCAGGTTCGAAGTCATGACCAGAGTGCTGCTGAAGCCCCTTGCAGATGTGAGGGGACCTCTCACACCAAGTCTTACAGCTGCAAAGACATTGCATTCCACAGTGTGGTATCAGAGAAGAGGTAAAGGGCATCATTTTTCTTTTTTGGGAAATTGCTGATTTTTTTCCTAGTTATATAAACAATAACTGCTCAATATAAAAATTTCAGGATGTATAGAAAACTATAAACAGGAAATAAAAAACAATAACCTGCTATTCCAACTCTTGGAGATAGCCACCTTTAGCATCCTGGTGGATAGTTTTCCAGGAAGGACTTTTTTAAAAAGGAGAAGCAAAACCCTCATGAGGCTCCCCCTGTCACCTGGACCCAAGGGAGCAAGTCAGGAGCCAGCTAGAAATGCAGATGGAGACCTTGCCAAGTTTTAACTAGAAGGGGATTGTGGGGTACACTCAAAGGAGGTGTCATTCCTACCCTCAGCGAGACCAGTTAATACCCAGGCAAAATTGAAATTTGGAAATGGAAAAGAAACAGGAGAAATGCTTATCAGTTTTTTTCTCTTTGAAGGAGATACTGAGGGAATCTGCCTATAGGGCTATGGGCAAAAGGCTCAGAGGAAACTGTGAACAAAACAGAAAGTTCTGTCCTGCCCTAGTTTTCACAGGCAGTTGCTACTTTTGAGTGAAAGCTAGTAAGGAATTTTCAGACATTAAAAAATGTAATCCATGGGGAAAAAAAAAACCCTACGATGCAGATAATATAATTATCACCCATTTTATGGTTGAAGAAATGGAGACTCAGGTGAGGTAACTTGCCCAAGGACACACATCAAGGGAAAGGAGGCAGAACTGGGAGTCAAATCCAAAACTGCCTCAAAATCATTACTTTTCCATCACAGCACATTGTTTTGAGGCACCTTATTCTGGAAAAACAGGTCCTGCCTTCCATCAGGTACAGGGATCCGTAAACTCTTACAAAATGTATCCTCCAAATTTGGAGACTCAACCATAAACAATCATGCTCCGAAATGGATGCTAAGAATGTGGAAGAAAACATTCTCCAAATCATCTTAGGGAATAACCTGGCCTGGTAGATTATTTATAAATGTGACTCTCAAGATGACAGCATTCCCATCTCCTCCAGCAGTCCTGGGAGAGGACTCTCTCCAGTCACCTTGGGAAGATTTCCCTCTCCTACAACAGCCAACATCATGGGCATCTGAGTCAAACATCAGTGGAGCTGTCAGCATATTCACTCTAAGGTGTGTTTGTATCATAAAGCAATTTGTCATGCCAGAAAAATCGGCAATCAATGAGAAATTTTGAAAAAGGAGAGTTAGATAGTGTAGAACTTGTTAAAGTGCCTCCTGCAATGTCTGAGGAACAGAGGCCCTAGCAGCCTTCTCACCAGATATCTGTCTGAAGTATGAATGACAGTGTCCACCTATTCTAGTTTTATCCCATTGATCTCTATATACTTGATTCTGATTCTCTTCTCCCTAAAGAAACTTCTGATTTTAACTTTGCTTCTCTGCTGGGAAGATAATTCTACAAACAACGATCGTCAGTCTTAGTCCCCTGGCAACTGTCATGGGGGCAGGTGCCAGTAAGTGGGAGGAAATTGGCTCCACTGCTTATGGCTAGAAACCTCCTATGTCTAGTAATGACCATGGAGATTCATGGTGGTAAACTCACCTTCCCCTCCACCTGCATGGTCCACCTGGGATCCTAATCTTCTCTATAGATAAGTAAACAGAGAAAACTGCCACAAAGTAGGTAGCAGGTAGGTTTCTCTTTTAGCCATTTTGTCTCTTACTTGATATTCTGATCAAGAGGCTTATCAGCTGATAACAGGTGAGTCAACAGGCTCTAACGCCTGATTCCCTGCACCAAAAGTGTGACTACAGCATTCTTCCCAATGAACAATGAAGTGTTATCAGACCTGAAGGGTGGGCAGGATTCAGGGCTGAAAGAAGCAAACAGAAAAATGGGAACTCAGTGTTCCCTCCCTGTTGCAAAACACCTTAATTCCCCAAGTAGCTGTGAACTGACAGGTGAGGTGCTCTCGGGTGTGGTTTTTTTCCAACACAGGCTGCACCTGAGCATCTTCTGGGGGCGCTTTTAAAGAAATATTAATGTTTGTTCTCACCCCCAGAGATTTTCATTTAATCATTCAATAACAAAATTTCAAGGAATAATGCGAGACAACAGCTTTCAAGAAGGGCTCAGCAGAGGTACTCGGAGTGGAGAGTTGGGCTGAAAGAGGGTTCTCAGGGGCTGGCATCACTAAGTGGAAGTGGGAGTGAGGATGATGGGACAGCAGTTCACCAGCAGCCAAAGGCCTGGACTGGGGCCCTGGTGGAGTAGGGGGGTGGGAGGAGCCATACCTTCAGGCATAGCTTGGTCCTAGACTGGAGACAAGAGAGCTAATGGAGGAGTCCAAAGGAGGGGAGCTCAGAAGACCGTAGTCTGAGGCCAGACTCCAGAAGAAAGGCTCTTGAGAATAAGATGGGAGACACTAGATTCTCTAGAGATTCCAGGAAATCAACACAGAAGTCCTTAGTACCTTGTAAAATTCTATAGAACAATGTGACACCAGGTGAGTGTTATTAGGTAAGTCATTTAAGCTCAATGAAAACGAGTCCTCAGTTCTGGAGGGAGTCAAAGATATCTCTTGCATAGATATGTGAGGATCAGATGCTACTTGGCATAAACCTAAGCCAGGCTCAATAAATATCAGTTTCCTCTCCTTCCCTAAAAACAACGTATCCCTTGGCAACTCCACATAGCTTTGACTTGTACTAACTGTATACAAACGTGAATCGTCTCACATGATGATAAAATATGGTTGAGGATTTGAAACAGCCATGTGTGTGAATTGCTATGGGCAAGAGGGGAAGAAAATTTGAAAAGAGGAAGAAAAGAAAGGCTTGGACCTAGCAGCACCTAAGTAGTGGGGGAAGATCAGGAAAAATGAACACAAGACTCTCAATGAGCAGGGGAGTTAGCTGATAGGAGAGGCAGCATAGGTGGGTTTCTATCTTCACTGACCTTCCTCTTCACCTCTGCTATGATTTGAATGTGTCTTTCCCTCCAAAATTTATATGTTGAAACGTAATCCCCAGTGCAGTACTACTGCGAGGTGAGGTCTGTAGGAGGTACCCTCAGGAATGACATTAGTGCCCTTATAAAAGGCCTTGAGGGAGCCTGTTTGTCTCTTTTGCCCTTCTGTCCCTTCTGCCATATGAGGACACAGTAAAAGGCACTATCTTTGAAGAGCATGAACCCTTACCAGATGGAATCTGCCGACACCTTGATCTTGGACTTCCCAGCCTCCAGAACTGTGAGAATAAATTTCTGTGGTTTATACATTACCCAGTCTAAGGTAATCTTGTTACAGCAGCAGGAACTGTCTAAGACATCCTTTAAGGTGAGATCCAACTACAACTCTGATGATGTGTCTCCCCACCAAGAAATGATGCTGCACCACTGACTAGGCCATCCTAGGGCATGACGCTTTGTGGTAGCTGCCCCTGCCATCTAAATGGGGACCACCACAGCTGCAAGCTGAGCAGGCATTTTGGTTCCTAGCTTTTCTCGTTGAGAAATCAGGGCAAGCAGCCTCATTTACCTAGGTTGCAGGTTCTCTTGAGCTGTGTAGACCTGTTCTCAGCTCCCTGTGGTGTCTTCATCATATACAATAACGTGTAACTTTTAGATGTTTGTCCACGTATTTGAAGAGGCATGCTGATGCTGAAATATCTTTCTCTTTTGAAGAGAGAGAAAGCAGCTTTACTGAAAACCAATAGACTCCCCAACTTTATAACTAACTTATAATCACTTCACCTTCTAGGGCTGGTTTCTTCTACCGGAAAATGGGGAAAGACAAACTGTTTTCACAACCAGTGAAACCATTCAGCCAATAGCAAGAAATAAACAGACAAGCTCTTTTAAGAAGGATACTTATGAGAAGTCTCATTTTTTTCCCTTTATGGATTTTTGATTTAGATTTTGTGAAGGTTTTGTGAAACTGTTCTCTGGATTAAATGTGGTCTGGTTTAAAACTTCACTCCTGTGTGTGTAAATATGATTTATAGGTTGATAAGAAACTCTGTGACTCTCCAGTGGCTGTTGTTTTTACACACTGAAGCAGAAAGGGGAAAATGTAGATAGTCATATAAAAAAAAAAAATCAAGGCCCTCAGTGCCTGCAGAGGGGCTGAGATATAGTGAAGTGTACAGAACATGGGTAGGATGGGGATGGGAAGGGAGAACACAGGGCGTGAAGTGATCTTGCCTTTGGATATTTGAATTCATAAAATGTTTTTGAGTTTGGAGGAAAAAAGGCTAGAAGATCAAATGTCCTAAGTGTTTGAGAGCCCTGAGTGATGTAGACACAGCAGTGATGATTTAGGGATACCAAGAGCTAGATCTTGTAAATGGGTCACAGGGCACTTTCTTTGTTTTTTTGTTTGTTTGTTTTTTTTTTTTGAGACAGAGTCTTGCTGTCAGCCAGGCTGGAGTGCAGTGGGGTGATCTCAGCCCACTGCAACCTCTGCCTCCTGGGTTCAAACAATTCTCCTGTCTCAGCTTCTTGAGTACCTGGGACTACAGGCACATACCACCATGCCTGGCTAATTTGTTCATATTTTTAGTAGAGACAGGGTTTCACCATATTGATCAGGCTGGTCTCGAACTCCTGACCTTAGGTGATCCACCCACCTTGGCCTCCCAAAGTGCTGGGATTACAGGAATGAGCCACCGTGCCTGGCCCAGCACTTTCATATAAATGTCTTACTGTGAGGCATTTCACAAATGGGGAAAGTGAGGTCCAGAGATGTAGGTGGCCAAGCTGTGCCCTTGATTCCAGCTCACTTCCCTCTAACTGTAAGGCTTACCACTTTACCAAATTTAGTCAAAATGTTTGCAAACACTTTAGAAAAAGCATTACTTGACTGTGATGTCAAGCCAGGGACATTATAGAGCCAGGGACATGAGTTTGCCATATCTTTGCCCCTCTCCATTCTGCTTATTGTTGGCCCTTTACTCGTCTTTTCCACTGTTTCCAGGGAAGGCAAGTGTGAATGGGATGCAAGTCATCCATACTTTAAACTTAATTCATACTCCTAATTTCACATCATTGATGATATTGTCACAAATGGATCAACGCCCATATACCCTCTGCGCTTATTGTGCTCAAGCCTAGACCAAGCTTTTCAATTCTAAAGGCAGCCCATTCCTGCATTTAGAAACAGGTTCTGGGCAGGGGAAAAGGATGCAGACTTGGAAGTCTTTGTCTTATGTTCACATCCTGTTTCTGCCATCTTCTATCCACGAGGCCTTGGGCATGTCCTTCCCTCACCCCCAGCCTCAGTTTCCAACTTTTTAAACCTAAAACTAATACACATTTTCCTGATTTTTGTAAAGATTAAGCTGAAGAGCCAATATGCAGCTCAATAAATAGTAGTTATTTTATTTCTGTCACTGTCCTCAGAGCACTGCATGCTGTATCTACTGTGTGGAATACAATGAGATTGAATCTTGAGCTATCAGTTATATAGAGCTGGTAACATACAAGTATGCAGTCCTGCTACCACCACCATTTACTTCATTAATCTATCTTTAGTTTACACAATACAGCCTGTTGCATTGAATTACATTCTTCTACAGCTGTAAGTTCCAAAGAGACATGATACATTTTTGTCAGATGAATGAAAAGTTAAGTGAGATTTTGCAAGAACAGAGATTGTGCTTAGGAAGAATTTAATAACTGATAATGATTATTATCATTATTTATTTATATTTATTTTTTGAGGTGGGATCTTGCTCTGTTGCCCATGCTGGAGTGCAGTGGCATGATCACTGTGGCCTTGGTTCCTGGGTTCAAGTGATGATCCTTCTGTCTCAGCCTCCTGTGTTGCTAGGATTACAGGTGCAAGCCACTGTGCCCAGTGATAATTATGATTATTAACCAAAGTATTATAGGTATCTGCCTTTTGCCTTTCTGTAAATACTTTAAGGCTTACTTTCGTGCTAAAAAGTGATACTTTTCTGGGTTCTAGGTCAAAATTAAACTCTCTGGGAGAATCATTGCAAACTTACATTTCTCCCTCCAGGCATTTCATCCAGCTCCTCTGCTTCAGGTCTGTCTTTCCCAGGTTCCTCGTCAAGTGCAAGAAAATACTTTACACAGCTGTTTCTGATGGAAAGTTAGGCATTAGGTCCTGGCTGGTTGTTATTTCCTTCCAGCTCCTTTAGGAGCCCCACAAATGTCCTCTTGGGCTGTTTTATCTCCTTGCATTGTTGCCTTTAGCTTTTGAGTTTCTTTCGAGCCTTTTCCTCCTGGTAATCTTCCTGCCCATTCTTACACTCTTCAAATATTTTATTTTTAGAGATGGATGAAGTTTCACTTTGTTGCCCAAGATGGAGTACAGTGGCATGATCACAGTTAACTGCAACTTCTAACTCCAGCTCCAGTGATTTTCCTGCCACAGTCTCCTGAATAGCTGGGATTACGGGCATATACCACTGTTTCCAGCTAGTTTTTAAAAATTTTAAGCTTACTGTAGAGATGGGATCTCATTTTGTTGCCCAGGCTGGTCTTGAACTCCTGGCCTCAAGCAATCCTCCCACCTTGGCCTCCCAAAGTGCTGGGATTACAGGTGTAAGCCACCACTCCCAGCTCCTGCCCATTCCTTATGTAAGTCATCAAATAGATATTTGTATTTTGGGGTGCCAATTTGTAGCGTAGCCACTCCTGCTGCATGGGGACTGTCTGCTTTTAAGGCGACACTCTTCTTGAAGGCCACAGATTTTCAGTGATTTAAAGTACCTCCTTTTCTGCAAACTCAATCCCAAGAAGTGTTCTTTTCTGGCTTTTGGTGAAATCCTCTTCCCTCAACTCAGATAGGCAGAACTGGGGTACACTTCTGTGGTGGCTGCTGGGAACTGTCCCCCAGTTCCCATGGTGGTTCAGCACAGCTTGACTTTTCACAGCACAACTAGGAGACAGGACACAAAGCAGCACCCACTTCCTACTTCCCCAACCCCCTATGCTTGTTGTGGGCCATGCTGCGTTTTGTGGGAGATGAAAGACAGGCATATCAGAGTCCTCTGGCCACAATCTTACCACCGACAGAGCTTACCAACAGATGATCTTGTGACCAACAGTTTCCAAGAACCCACAATGCATTGCTACTGGCCCTGACATTCACATTTGCTGTCCTCCAGATAGGATTTGAGGAAGTCATTTCTTCCAGCTTCCCTAAAATCCTTCCCAGAGAGCCAAGGACCTCTCCTTTTGTGGGTCTCAAACATCTCAGATTTCCATGAGTGGCAACTGGGTTCCCTCTCTAAGAGGTCTTTGTCTGGCCTGACATGGAATAAAAGTACCTAGCATCACCAATTTTCCCACCTCTCTTCCTCTCTCCCTCTCTACTTTCTTCTTTCTCACCTTCCCTTCCTCTCTCCCTCATCCACTGTTCCTTTCTTCCTCCTTGCTTTTTGAAAAAAATGTGCTTTTACGCTCCCCGCCATGGCCATATTTACATTCCTCTGTTATTAAATGCTAGGGAATTTTTACATTGTAGAAATTTACCTCAAACCCCTCCTCTTTCCTGATTCCAGGCTATCCCTACCAAAATGTCTAGCTCTGAATTACACACTATAAATTATCTTATATCAGATGATAGTTTACACATCTAATTCAATCATATTTGTTTGAATATAAATTAATGGTATATCTTCTTCTGCAATCTCATTGGTTTTGACTATTTGATGTTCAGGGAATTATCTGTCTGGCAGAACTGAAATAAGTGTGGTTGATGTGTTGCAGCCCAGGCAGTTACTATTCAAATGCTCCCTGTGGTAAAGACAGTAGGTGCTCACCAAATAGCTATGTGCTCCTACATCTCCCAGCTCCTGGGGCCATATGGCTAGTTCTGGCCAATGCACTGTGAGTGACATGTGTTACTTTCAGACTGAAGCAGTTAAGAACTGTTGTGCCGCCTTCAAGCCTTTCTTCTCTTGCCCCAGCAACTTTGAATAATGTAGCTGCAAGGAGGCTGCTCTTCCTACAGTGGACTTTATGTGGGCAGAAAGTAAACTTTTGTTGTGTTAAGCCATTGAGATGTTTAGGTTTGTTTGTTGCAGCAGCAGACCTTAACTACTCTGACTAATAGAGTCTGAACTCTAGCCTCTGCAACACAGTAGGCATGCAAGAGATATTTGTTAAATGCATGATTGGATGAACAAATGAATCTGTTCCAGGCAGGAGGAGGACCAGGTCCTTTTGTATATGTGGAGCCATAATAACAAAAAGTTTGTAGTACAAAAATGATTTACTGTCTTTTTTGGGGAAGACCTTAACCTGTTTTTAGTTCAATGGCTTGCATAAACACTTAAAATGAACTATTTGTACTATTTAATTCAACTTAGTTTATCAATCCTTTGCTGAATACTCAGTCTACCAGGCCCTTTTCTGGGATCTGGGGAAATAATTCTTATCTAGCTGAAGGGAACCGCCACATAGAAGCTGAATGAGACAAATGTAAAAATAACCAAGTTAATAAGCTAAAGTTCCAACTCAAACAAAACTCCCTTACTGAAACTGTCCTGATTTTCCCCCCTCTTGACTCTTCCTACTGAATAATCACTTTCTTTCCGGTGCTCCAAACATCTGTGTCAAAGCCCCATGTCATGTGTTGCCTTTGCTTTGACATTCACGCACATGCCTGTCCCCTCCGCTGGAATTTACAGTGCCGACAAGGCCAGTTTTGTGTTGTGTACTCTTTGTAGGTATGCAATAAATGCTTCTCAGATTTGAGAGCAGTGTCACGAGGAGTGAATATGCTCAACGCTATGAGAATGCTCTGGGTTTGGTACAGAGACTTGTGGAATCTTTATTCAATTTGGGGGCTTGAGGAGGTGTAGGGGAAGATTTGTGAGAGGACAGTTGGGGTGGTGGAGGGGGGATTTCAGGGGAGCATGAGCAATGGGTGTCCAGGACCAAGTCCAGGGTATACTGAAAGGACAGAAGAAACAGGATGGGGGAGTAAGAGACCGCCAGCGAAGTTAGGTGAGGGGTTAGGAAGGTTTGGTGTTAGGCTGTTATGTGTGTACCTAATTAAGCTGGGAATGGGGAACCACGGAAGTTGGTTGGGTTTTGAAATGTCTAAGAGGATGAGAACTGAGAACTAGGAGTTAGTGACTGAAAGAAAGACTCCTCTTCATCCTCTGCTATGGTCAAAAAAGCAAACATTCTAAAGAGATGAAGGATAGAAACCAGACTGAGAAAGGTTAAGGGTGAGAGGTAGTGGAAAAATTTAGTCTTTTAATTTGGTTTGTCAGTGACCCAGGAGAGAGACAGAACTTGACAATGATCAGGATCAACAGATTTCCCCGGAAAGGAGGCCATATACATAAGTGAGGAGAAGAGATGAAAGAGGCAAGGAGGAGAGGGGATGACCAACAGGGCATGATCCCAGACAGGTGGCATGAGGCCTTCAGAGCCCTGCTGGGGAGGTTGACCTTAGCAGGAGAGTTTGACCTTAGCAGGAAAGCAGGGAGGAGAATCTTGTTCTGTCAAGGGGGAGAGGTGGAGCTATTCTTTTTTTTTTTTTTTTTTATTATACTTTAAGTTCTAGGGTACATGTGCATAACGTGCAGGTTTGTTACATATGTATACTTATGCCATGTTGGTGTGCTGCACCCATCAACTCGTCAGCACCCATCAATTCATCATTTATATCTTGTAGAGCTATTCTAAGAGGGTGTCATGGAGATAGGATCTGTTGATAGAATAGGAGTGACAAGTCACAGTGGAGGCAATGGGGTTTGCCCATTTAGGAGAGTGGGAATATTCAGGAGCCCCATGTATGGAGACTGTGATACAGAGTGAGCAAGAGATTGATAATATGTAGTAGGGCCCTGGGGAGAGGTTATTGAACATGAAGTCATAAGATATCATGCCTTAATTTTGAATATGAGGACAATCTTTTTCTTTATATGATAGTTAAAATTAGACATAATTAGCAACTCAACACTCCGTGTCGCATTTCCTGAGTCTCACCTCTCCCCTCCCACTACAGCATAATCCTTCCTCAGTCTGGTTCTCTTTTTTCTGGCCAGGTTCTACCTCCCTTGCTTCCCTAAGCAGGTCTTTCCACAGAGTCAGTGATCCTATTGGTCCTGCAATGAGTGGCTTCCAAAAAACGGAATAAACAATCCAGTTCTTCTACTCTGACACCCATCTTCTATTTCTTTCTGAAAATGAACTTGGATTAGTTGAATTGCTTTTCACAATTCAATTCAGTTTCAAGGGCTCTGCAGCCTCTTCACAATTTCTTGCAAATTTATTTCCATCCACTTGTTTATAAAAGGTATTTGTTTCAGAGAGGCAAAACTTAACATTGTTCTCCTTTCTCCATCACACTCACATCTTGGCCACCCCTTAGAGCCACTAATTAGCTTGATCTATTATTTTCTTGTTTGCATTTAAAAAATACAAATAGAGCTCCCATATTATTCAGAATGCAAAGTTGCTATGATGCATATTTGAAGTAATTATCTGTATTAAAAGCAGGGGTTTAATTTATTTCATCTTTAGGGGTGAAAGGATGTCATATTTGTAATTATATTTATATTTTGGCATAATATAATTATAATTCTATAATTATATTTTGATATACATTGATTTTTAGGACAGTATACCAGATATTCTGAATACAAATGCAGAGAAAGAATATTTATAATTTAATGGCAACATTCTTTTTGGTACCCACAGAGACTCCAACTTTGAAAAATTTAATTGAAATGGAAAGAAAATGAAATTAGCTCTCAATAAACTTTTCCAGATATAACAAAATACTCAGCATCCTGCTTTCCTGCTGCCATGTATGTGCAGGCAGGAGCAAGCCACATGCATGTCACGCACACAATTTATTTTCTCCTTGAGAAACACGAGTTTACTCCAGGTATCATGAACATACCCTTACAGTAGACCCATTCCTCTTGAGGCCTGCCTCCTTACTAGCGATTCCGTCACCTTCAGTATTAATCCTCCGATTTTCTCCTGTATGACTGTTGCCCTATTTGACGCGAGCCAGCTTCTCCTTTTATTCACACCTTTTATTCTGAGCCAGAGCTGCCAGGGTCCTCACCTAGAGGCGGGAGTGGGGCTCAGCACAAACGCCCCCTTCCCTGAGCTCACCTGGCTCACCTGGCCCTGCCCCGGGGTGTGCGGTGCCTACCTGGAAGGCCCAGGATGGTGAAATAGGGCCTGCACTCGGTGAACCCCGAGCTCTGCCTCACGCAGCTCCTCCAGAGCCCTTCGTACTGGAACACGGAGGTGACGGGGTTGTCGTACAGGTCCTGCGTGCTCCACATGTCCATCCCGGTGGCCGCGATGCAGCCCGCCAGCCCCAGGATGGACAGGAGGAACGCCACCACTTGGCATGTGGTGGTGGACATGATCCCGGCCGCCCGCCCTGCCGCTGCGAGAAGCTGCCGCCCTCCTGCTGCCGAAGGCGTGCCGCTAACGCGCTCCTGAGGGGAGCTCTTCTAATCAGATGGTTTCCCTAGGCTCTCAGTATTTGCTCACAGTGTTTTCCTTAGATAGCTCAGTTTCACTCCTGGTTCAAGGGCATTATTTTTACATTTGTTAGAGAAGCGGGCCCAAGAGGCACTTGTCCTCGCTCCGCATGCCGGGTGGGTTCGGCGCAGAGCCGTGTCAGGGCGCAGAAGGACTCCCTGCTCCAGGCCGGACCGGCCTGCCTCCAGCTCTGGTTCCTCCGAGAGTGCCGTCTTCTGGAGAAGAGGCTGACGTATCCCCACCACTGGGAACGTGACTGCAGACCACTTTGGCTGACCTTGCTTAAGATGGCCCTGGGAAGCACCCACTGTGCCCTGTCTTAAACCAGATTTTTCACATTTTCTCTTCACAACTCATAAACGACTTTTCACTTACATCTTTCCATTTTGATCTTACAGAAATGGGTAGGGTAGGTACTATTATCCCCATTTTTTTGGTTGTGAGTCAAGAAAAGTACAGATAAGTTAAGGGACTTGTCCCAGTGCCTGGAACCACAGATACTCTAAAAACGGGCATGGGTGGGGCTCCCACCTCAGCTTCCAGTCCAGCGCTCTTTCTCTATTTCCATATGGAGCCGCAGGGGCAGGCAAAGTTGTCCCCACTTTTGACAACACGAAACCAAATCCTAGAGCTATGCTCTTGGTCCACAAGCATTGGAACTGGGATGAGAGGAAGCCAGGGATCCCATTGATTTCCATCTCATGCTTTCACTGGTGCCACAACAACCACATGAGGACTCTGTGGCTGGCACAGAAGGTCCCACAAAGGCCAGAGGAGGGACCAGGGCTAGCTGGACTGAAGTCCTTCGCCTGGTCACCAAGAGGCTTAGGATCTGCTCCTGACGCTGCCCCTAACTTGCCATGTGCTGGGCATGTTGGGGGCAAACTCCTAAGCCCTTGTAGGTCACAGGTTCTTCATCCACAACATGTGAGATCTAAACTAGAACACTCCAGAGCCTTTTCAGATCTCATACACTATCTTCTACATTTTGCAGAAAAGTTTTCACCAAAATTGGTCAAAATATTAGGAATTGTATAATCACAGTAGAGAGACTTGGCTGAAGACATCAGGTGTTGTGTTTTGTCTATACAACTAAATTTTGCTATAGAATTGGTTGATGGATGTGGGAGTCAGGTATGTCTGGCCTCTGAATCCAGAGCCTTTTTTTTTTTTTTTTTTTTTTTTTGAGATGGAGTCTTGCTCTGTTGCCCAGACTGGAGTGCAGTGGTGTCATCAGAGTCACTGCAACTTCTGCCTCCCGGGTTCAAGCAATTCTCATGCCTCAGCCTCCAGAGTATCTGGAACTACACGTGCATACCACCACACCCAGCTAATTATTGTATTTTTAGTAGAGACAGGGTTTCATCGTGTTGCCCATGCTGGGCTCAAATTCCTGAGCTCAAGTGATCTGTTTATCTTGGCTTCCCAAAGTGCTGGGACTACAGGCGTGACCCACTGTGCCCAGCCTCCAGAGATTCTTTTTAATTTTATTTATTCATTTTTTTTGAGAGGGTGTCTCACTCTGCCACCCACGCTGGAGTGCAGTGGCGTGATCTTGGCTCAGTGCAACCTCCACCTCCTGGATTCAAGCAATTCTCCTGCCTCAGCTTCTTGACTAGCTGAGATTACAGGCACCTGCCACCACACCCAGCTAATTTTTGTATTTTAGTAGAGACAGAGTTTCACCATGTTGGTCAGGCTGGTCTCGAACTCCTGACTTCAAATGATCTGCCTGCCTCGGCCTCCCGAAGTGCCGGGATTGCAGGCGTGAGCCACCGCACCTGGCCCTCCAGGGACATTTTAATGAGACTCTCCAAAATCTGGACCTCAAGGCCCTGAAACACACACACACACACACACACACACACACACACACACACTCCAATCTGGAGAACCTTCCTGGTTCTCCAGGAAACAAGCCTCTGTGCCTGGACATTTTGTTATCTTGGGTGCACCCAGCCACCGCTCCCACAGCATTATTCCCAGCAAACACAGAAAGCAAACAGGGAAGAACTACCCATAATTTGAACGGAGGCAACACTCCCCTTCACTGCACACCTTACTTTAGGTTCTGTGATCAGTGTTTCTAGAGAGTGAAGCATGAGCCAGAAAGCCTAAAAGAAGAGGGTAAGCAACAGTTACATGATTTACAGTGAAGAAGTGTTGATGGCTGTGTATCCCTTGAGTTGAGTTACAAGGCCAGTTCTAAAAGGAGGGAAGGGGACAGCCATAAGTGACACTGGTTTCTGCTGGTGGGCATAGATTGACCAATTAGGTTGAAAACTGTTGTTGGAATAATTCAGGAATGATTCTACCACTGTTTCCATGGACAGAGTCTATCTTACTTTTATTTCAACCAACAGGCAGGCTTTTTATCCTCATTTTAAAAATTTATTTCATTAAAAAAAATTTATTTTACTTTAAGTTCCAGGATACATGTGCAGGTTTGTTACATAGGTATACATGTGCCATGGTGGTTTGCTGCACCTATTGACCCATCATCTAGGTTCTCTCCCCTCATCCCCCAACCCCTAAGAGGCCCCAGTGTATGTTTTTCCCCTCCCTGTGTCCATGTGTTCTCATTGTTCAGCTCCCACTTATGAGTGAGAACATGTGGTGTTTGGTTTTTGGTTCCTGTGTTAGTTTGCCAAGGATGATGGCTTCCAGCTTCATCCATGTTCCTGCAAAGGACATGATCCCATTCCTTTTTATGGCTGCATAGTATTCCATGGTGTATATGTGCCACATTTTCTTTATCCAGTCTATCATTGATGGGCATTTGGGTTGGTTCCACATCTTTGCTATTATGAATAGTGCTGCAATAAACATACATGTGCATGTGTTCTTATAGTAGAATGGTTTATATTCCTTTGGGTATATACCCAGTAATGGGATTGCTAGGTCAAATGGTATCTTTTTAATTCTTTTTTTTT
The DNA here is from genome assembly GCF_007565055.1 of Rhinopithecus roxellana. Taxonomy (NCBI): domain Eukaryota; kingdom Metazoa; phylum Chordata; class Mammalia; order Primates; family Cercopithecidae; genus Rhinopithecus; species Rhinopithecus roxellana. The sequence goes on along the minus strand of NC_044549.1, from coordinate 186,281,603 downwards.
TTTTTCTGTCACCCAGGCTGGAGGGCAGTGGCGTGATCTCAGCTCACTGCAAGTTCTGCCTCCCGGGTTCACGCCATTCTCCTGCCTCAGCCTCCTGCCTCAGCTGGGACTACAGGCGCCTGCTACCGCACCTGGCTAATTTTTTGTATTTTTAGTAGAGATGGGGTTTCACTGTGGTCTCGATCTCCTGACTTCGTGATCCGCCCGCCTCGGCCTCCCAAAGTGCTGGGATTACAGGCATGAGCCACTGTGCCCGGCCTCTTTTTATTCTTAAAAAGCTCTATCGGTTTGATTTTCAGATGTTCAATTTATGACATTTGTCTAACCCTATCCCAACAATACATGTACATGTGTTAGAATACCACCAAAAACATAGATTGAAGATGGAAAAATAAAAACAATAGTTGATTAAAGTTATCTATTTTTCATCTGTGGCAGTTCCTCCTCCAGTTTCCCTATGCAAATGTTTTCCTGCGGAGTTTCAAAATAGGGAAAAATGTTACTCAGATAATAATGAATTAAATTTTCTTTCTTGGCTGAAATGGAGACAGTGTCACTTTTTTGAAAATAGAAAAAGTTAATTTTAAAGGATAAACTAAGACTATCTCTTCCTAGGCAGAAGACTGAACGAGAGGAGGAAAATTGTAAATCTACAGACTTCTTCTTCTGTGTGAAATGAATATTGACGTGTTTTAAAACACCTGGAAGATAGGATTTTTTACTTCCTGGTAAGTTTTCTGGGCTCTGAGCAGACTACTATTTTAGCTGAATCAGCCAAAAAATGAATGGGGGTCTGCAGAGGAAAATATGACTTTCTCATTTATGGCAATAGGCTTTACTGAAACATATCGATGTATCTCTACCAGATAAGCCCGGGTCTGATTCTGTTTAACAATAATGGGGTTGGTACAACTTTGTTTAATCACCTTTAAAATGGAGCTAAATTTTTTGCTGACTTCTTAGGGGAAATCATCCCTACATTCACGTTTAAATACGGCCCTGGTAGCGTCATTTCAGGTTGTAAGCTTCCAGGAGCTTATATTATTTTACTGACATTGGAGAAAACATTCCCACCACTTTTTATAACACTGTCTATGGTAATTAGGCAAAAAATGGTGGCATAGGTAACAATAGAAAATATTACAGCTAGGAATTAGGAAGAAGTAAAATGAATATACTATTGAGAAAAATAATTGACACAACTATTAATTTTTTTCTTCAAAAATATTACTACATTATATATCCCTAAGTTTTAATTTCACCTTTTGGTGTTCAAAATAGAAAATTTGGAGAGAATTTGAACAAATTGCTCACAATTTTAAACCCTAGACAAAATATTTGGCATACTTCCTTCTTATCAATTCTCTGTATGTATTTTTTACATAATTAAAGGATAATATAGTTTGATGTTTTGCTCTTTTCACTTAATTGTATTAGTTTCACCAAAGCTCTTGTAAACATCATTTAATATGAGTGTGTTAGTATTTCATTATATAGAAGTGCTATTATTCACCTATTTTTGTATAGTTAGATTGTACCTTCCCCCATTTTTTTGAATAAAAGGCAGTGTTATGATGAAGATCTTACAGATAACTCTTTGTCAGCATTTCTGATGACCCTTTTAGGATAAATTCCTACGAGTGAAATTAAGTTGTCAAAAACTGTGAAGTTTTAAAAAATCTTTTTTTATACACAACCATATTGCTTTCTATGAATTTTATCCTAACAGCAATGTTTGAAAGTCTTGTCTCTTTACATCCTAGTCTACATTGTGAATTTGGCAAGTTATATATGTATATGATTACTTGTTTTAACTTGCGTCTCTTTAATTACTGAGTTTGAGTCTTTAAAAAAAAAAACGAATATGAGTTCATGTCCTTTGCAGGGACATAGATGAAGCTAGAAACAACCATTCTCAGCAAACTAACACAGGAATAGAAAACCAAACTCTGCATGTTCTCACTCATAAGTGGGAGCTGAACAATGTGAACATATGGGCACAGGGAGGGGAACATCACACACCAGGGCCTGTTGGGGGTTGGGTGGCAAGGGGAGGGATAGCATTAGGAGAAATACCTCATGTAGATGGTGGGTTAACGGGTGCAGCAAACCACCATGGCACATATATACCAATGTAAAAAACCTGCACATCTGCACATGTATCCCAGAACTGAAAGTATAATAATAAAAAAAAAGTTCATCATCAAAAATAGAAAAGAAGAAAAACAAAAACCCAACAAGTTTGTATGAAGCATTTGATTTTTGTTCTTTTCTTGAATTATCAGTTTGTATTCCTTCCTCATTGATTTACTAGAATTTTAGCACTTTTTCTGTCAGTTTATCTGAGCTACGTATTTGTTAAGGATTTTAACACATTGCTGTAATTACTAAAAACATCTTTTCCCATTGATTATTTGCTTTTAAATTCCATTCATGATTTAGGAAAAAACATATAATGTATTTTATTTGATGTGTTTCCTGGTGCCTGGTACATAAAGTATTCTCAATAAATATTTGTTGAATGATGTAGTCAAATCAATTTACTTTTTCTTTGTGTTTTCCTTCACTATTTCTATGCTGAGAGAATAGTTTCCATCTAGGAGATAGTTATTCTAGAACTATTTTGTAATTTTAAAATGTTTAAAATTATCTTATATTTTAAAATATTTAATTAATCTAGGATTTACTTTGGTATATTTGTTAGTCATACTGTAATTACTTTTTCCTTCCAAAAAAGCTAGTCAATAACTTCTGCAGCATTAACTAAATAAACTTCCTTTTTCTTCATTGCTTTGTAAAACCTTCTCTACCTTATATTCAACTCACATGTATGTCTGTCTGATTTTAGATTTTGTTCCATTAATCTGTTTGTCCATCCTTATGCCAAAGCATACTTTTAACTTTCAAAGCTTTAAAATTTGGTTGACTATCTGGCAGCGTTAGCCCATCACTTTATTATTCTTAAAAAAAAAAAAAAAAAAACAAACAACTTTTGTCTTTTTGTCTGCTTCTTCTTATACCTAGACACTTTGTCAAGTTCCCATGGGGAAACTCTTACAGGTATTTTGATAAGAATTCTTGTAAAGGAGAAGAGCTCAGGCTCTGAAGAACGCCTGTATGATCTGAATCTTCATCCTGCCATTTACTACCACAGTGCCATTAGGCAAATATTTTAACCTCTTTGTGCTTGTTTCCTCACCTATAAAATGGAGATAATACTACTACTTACTTCATAGGGTAGTTGCAAAGATTAAAGTATGTATAGGTAGTTTATCTAAATTTTTTTTTTTTTTTTTGAGACGGAGTCTCACTCTGTTGCCCAGGCTTGAGTACAGTGGTGCAATCTTGGCCCACTGCAACCTCCACCTCCTAGGTTCAAGCGATTCTCTTGCTTCAGCCTCCTGAGTAGCTGGGACTTCAGGTGTGCACCACCACGCCTGGCTAATTTTTTTGTATTTTTAGTAGAGACAAGATTTCACCATGTTGGTGAGGCTCGTCTTGAACTCCTAACCTCAAATGATCCCCCACCGCCTTGGCCTCCCAAAGTGCTGGGATTATAGGTGTGAGCCACCATGCCTGGCCTAAATTTTTAAAATTATTTAAGTTATGTATATTAATACAGGCATATAATAATTTCTTTAAAGACATTTTTATTATTCTCTCTCTCCAGCTAAATCACAACAGGCATATGTTAATTTCTTAAAACAATGCCTGGCACATAGCAAGGTCTTAATAAATTGTATTATTATTATTACATGTTAATTAGAGACAAATTTACATTTTAATAACATTCCCATCTAGAAACTTATATTATATATTTCTACTAAGTCTTTAAAAAATTTCTTAGTAAAACTTTTTTCACTTTGATTTTGCCAAATATTTAAACATACTATTCTTAAGTGTTTAACGTATATCACTGTACTGTGCACTCCACCTTCCCCAGCCCATATCACACATAAGCAGAACTAAGTTCTTTTAATTTTCTTAACATAGTACACTCTCTCATGCCACTGTGATTTTCCAAGATGATGGTCTCTCTTTCTGGAAAACCCTTTGCCTCTTTATCTTCTTGGGTAATTCATATCTGTTGTTACTGACTCAGTGCAGCTGTCATTCGCCTTCCCTTTCTTCATGGTCTGCACCCTGTACCAGACATGGCACTTACTACAATTTATTGCTGTGGTTCTTAACCAGGGATGATTTACCCATTAGAGGACATTTGGCAATGTAAGGAGCCATTTTTGGTTGCCATAACTGGTGTGGATGGGTATTGATGCTACTCTTATCTGGTAGGTGGAGGCCAGAGATGCCTTTAAATGTTCTACAGTATGCAGGAGAGGCTCCTACAGAAAAGAATTATGTGGCCCACAATGTCAATAGTGCTGAGGTTGAGAAACTCTATGTTGCAATGATCTGTTTACTGTATGTCTGTCTTCCTAGATTCATGAGTCCTTTGACACCTATATTCCCCATGTGCAGACTGCCTGGGACAGTGTAGGTATTCAATAAATGTTGAATGAATAAATATTTCTTCTAATGCCACAATTTCTATATTGTTGTTTTATTTCCTTATTATTTCCATGTGTGTGAAGGGACCAAAGGCCTTTGCTTTTTGTTCCTTGATCCCTCCAAGAAGGGACCTTGTCTAAACCCAGTCAGTGCAGAAAAGGTTGACTACTGGTTACGGGCCTAGTGAAACGACTTTGCCCGGGAAGGTGACTACCAGTTAGTTCCATGCCTAGGGTTTCTCTGGAGGATTTGGTTGTATCTGTCTTCTTCCCTCTGAGTCTGAGGGTCTGTGTTTCCATCCTCAGGGTATGTTAGCTTCTCAATGAAAATTTTAAAATTCCATACTTTCATTTCAATGTAAATGAGAAACAAATTAAAACAAGAATGTTCCAGATCCTTTGGCTGACTACTTATGGATTATGTTTATGTTGGTGTTTATGATCATATTTGCACCAGAGGACAGCCAAATGACATCCTCGATTGTTAATGAACGGAGTCATGTAGCTTAAACAGAAAACAGAATTGGGGGAACTCCAAACTTAAATGCCCGCACGCTGGCGGTCAGTACATTAGCATCACCTGCAAGCATTTCACAGGCCTGTCTTTGGTCAGACCTGATTGCAACAATTACTGGTAGTAAATACACAGCAAACAACTTTTTTTTGTCTAATTCTAGAAATAAGTGGGTTAAGATAACCATTAGAGCTGGATTTCAGGAGCACCACAATACAACCTTTGCTTAAACAAGCAACACTACTGCAGAGAACTATCAAGTCATAGACACCTCATTACCCCAGACATGAGAGAATGCTTTGCTGAGAGGGTGGTGGCTAAGTGTGAGGCATGATTACCTTAAAGTTAATATTATTTTGTAAAACACTTCTATGTGAATAGAGAATCTATGTTGTTAATATCAAGGTTGAACACTAAAACAGGTGAAATTAAAAAAAATCCACTTGTTTGAGGCTGTATCTTTGTCCTGTTTCACCCCAAATGAGAATGAGCACTATCTCTCACACTCGGTTGCATTTTACATATTGGCTTATTAGTTTTTTTTAGTATTATGTATCTTACATTTGCAAGTGTGGTTTTTGTACTTGTATAAGACATACGCATAAGGAATTTAAGTCTATTGTTATACTTGTATATATTAAAATAACATTAAAATAAGTATACTTTAGATCAACCTTGATGGTATGCAAGAATTTTTTCTTTTAAAAGGGACTCTATAATCTATAATATTCTCTTTGAAAAATACTTCTATAAACTATCTATTAAATAGTCAAATAGTTTTATTTTACACACACACACACACACACACACATACACACACACACGTTTTAAGAGAAGGCATAACAGGTAGATTCAGTCTGGTTCATTTTTAGATCTTTGAGCCTGGGCAAGTCACCTTGCTCCTCTGAGCCTCCATCTCTCTATTTCTCCAGCATAGGAATGGGAGGATGTTGCCGGGCGTGGTGACTCACGCCTGTAATCCCAGCACTTTGGGAGGCCAAGGCGGGTGGATCATGAGGTCAGGAGATGGAGACCATCATGGCTAACACGGTGAAACCCCGTCTCTACTAAAAAAAAAAAAAAAGATATATACACACACACACACACACACACACACACACACACACACACACATATATAATGGGGGGATGTTGACAGCTGTTGTTAGTCCAGGACCCCATTCAAGGAGAATTCTGTATGGGCCTGCAACATCAGACTTAGGCAAGAGATGAGAACAGGAAGGTGCTTCTGCACTGGGAATTTCTACCTTGGGTGAGGAGAGATTTCTGCTTTGTGTCTTAGGGCTCGCTATTAGGGCTGCAAGCCAGGGCTTAGGTGCAGAGAGGACAGGGTTTTAGCTCTGGCTACATCTGTAAGTGTCCTTGGGCAAGTTACTCAGAATCAGTTTTCTTGTCTTAAAAAGTTATAATTGTAGTACCAAACTAACAAGGTGGCTGTAGAGATAATACAAAATATTGTAAGGCAGTTGCCTACTCAAGTGCTAGCGCATGATTTGTCATTGTTATTTCTCCTTTGTGAAGCAGAATGAAGCCCTCAGATGTCACTGTGGGTGCTGTGTGTGGCATGAGGTCAGCCATAGGCTGATTCTCCCCACTATGGCCTGTAACTGCATGGACCCAAGTCCTAGCCACTGGGCAGGTTTTGGGCACTTTGTATCTGCAGTGAGGGAGAATCTCAGTGGCAAGTGGTTAGACCAAGAGCTAAGGAGGGGTCAGCAGGACATAGGAATGTGGAAGTGGTTCACCTTCCTTCTGCTCCCTAGTGGAGGGAGACCCCACTGACCAGCTGCCAGTTACCCACCCATCTGGCTCACGTTCTGCTGTTTATACCCAGTCCCTCCTTCCCACTTTGGTTCTACTGCCTTTGCCTTCAACTGTCCTACTGATTCAATCTCTTTTGCATCTTCTTGCCAGATTAATATCCTTGAAATATCACAATCCCAAACCAATCAACCAACCAACCAACCAACCAATCTCTCAATGACTTCCAAACACCTCAGCCTGGCATCCATTGCTCTCCATAATCGTCCCCACAAAAACTTTCTTCCCCAGCCAAGGTCATTCTTTCATTGCCCCTGAGTAAGACTTGGGTGGTGGCACCCTCATGACTTTGCCTATGCTGTTTTTCCTTTCTGTATTGCTGCTATCTCCAAATCTTAACTCCTTTTCACAAGACACTTGTGGTTTTTCCACCTTGACGGAGTCTTGCAGTTTCACCCTCCTCTCCTGCCGCACTGGCCCTCTGTCCCCCTCACTTGGCATATTGTCATACCCAGCCTGGTGCACTCTTTTATATTTTTGGGAATGGCAGGCCCATAGATTCCTGAGGTTATAGGAAGCTCTCCATTAATAAGTGTTGAATGTATAAAAGAATAAATCACCCTATGATTCAAGTCTTCTCTTGTTACCTTTTTTGTATGTCTAAGTCTTGACCCCGGAGTCAAATGACAAATTCCTGGAGGAGAAAGCCCCATCTTTTCTATTTCTGATCCTGTTTACATTGCCAACCTTAGGTGAATGCCCCTCTCAAGACTTCAATATGTATTTGTGAAAGAAACAAACAAGCAAAATTAAAAACAAGTTTATTCATTGTCTTACTCTCTGAGTGAAAGACATTTTTAACATTCTCTACTCTTGTGACTTGAATTTTTCTCTTAGTTAAAATGACCAATCTACTAAGCGAGTAAACACAATCCTGGTGTAGTGAATATGCCAATCCCTGGAAGGGGGCACTACAGCCTGCAACACCTTTCCCTGCATGGCAGAGCCCATTTGCCACAGCAGAAGCCCCTGTGCAAAGAGCGCCCTGCGTCTGGTTCTTTGTCGCCAGTATTTTCTGGAGGTCAGGAACCTGGAGCCCCAGAGCAGGGGCCCATCTGACGTCCCAGGGAAACACAGGCACCTAGTTCTTTTTCTCTGCCTTCTTCCTCTGCCCCATTTCTATTGCTGCTGCTTACTTAGGCGTCCCTGGAAGCTGAGGTCAGGCACAAGGAGGCCTGAAGATGGAACTCTGTTCAGGAGATAGGCAGTCCCCAACTCAGTGAGGGGGAATCCTGGGGCTGAAGGAACAAAGCACCCGAAGTCTGGGCCTCCTGAGTCCTGTTCCTATGGGTATTGAGACTATGCCATTGCTCACATAGGAGTCATTGAAAAAATAAGTTCCTTTGGGAGAATTGGGCACCATCCAGTTAGGGAAACAGGAGCTCAGACAGCTCCAGAAACTTCCTCTCCCTAAGGTTCCTGTCCTCCAATTCCACCCTGGTGCTGGTGGCTGTTGCCCCTGTCAAACATGAATCACAGTTCCTCCCCCCCAGCAGTCTCTGTCATGGTGCCCAGGCAGAGACTGCAGTTTCCTCTCCACCTCCAATCTCTCCCTCCAGCCAGCCAGACACCTGGCTCTTACCTGGCAGCCCCAGCAGGGTGAAGTAGCCCCGGCACTCGGTGAAGCCAGAGCTATCTCGGACACAGGAGCGCCACAGCCCCTGGTAGTTGAATACAGCTGTCACGGGGTTGTTGTACAAGTCTTGAGTGCTCCACTGGTCCATGCAGGTGGCAGCAATGATGCCTGCAATCCCAATCAGTGAAACCACGAACCCCAAGCCCTGACAGATAGTCACGGCCATGGTGGCGCACAGTGTCGACACAGAGCCACACGACAAGTGGACAGCGCAGTTCTGAGACTGCCGAGTGTATGGATGGGGTTTTCTCCGAGAGGCTAGTGCACACGTCAGGAATGGACCATGTAATGGAGGCAGTTACTCACCAGTGCCACCTGGGCTTGCCCTACTCCTTTATCTATTGAAGCGAGATAATTCCCACAACATGGTACCAAGAGTCATTTGTTTTCCGCCATATGTACACTCTACTCACTGTTTACCTTTTGAGGGAGTTTCTTTCCTGATTAACCAGGTTCCCCTCTGTAGAGGGTAAAGCAAGTGCAGAGGTGATTGCCTGGAAGGCACTGTAGATTGATCAGGCAGGGCTTCCAGTAGTTAAGCCACAAGATACTTGGAGACACAAGGGCTTCATCCATGTGGCCCTGGGGACTGAGATACATGCTGCCACCTTAGTTACAAATCTTAGGTAAGGCCGATTATGAGGCATAATAAAGTATAGTTGATTCTCATTAATCATGGCAATTACATTCTATAAAGTCACAAAGAACACCGAATTAGTGAATACTGAATCATTGCCCATAGGGGAAGTACAGGGTCAGGCTCCCGCAAGCCTCTGCTCACATTTTCATCATCAATAGATAACCTTACTTTATGTGTATTTCTGTTTAAAAACAGCTTATTTAATATAAATTGTTGGTTCATTAGCATTGAACTCACAGCCAACAGCAGTGAAATTCATGCCTGAATGAAGCTTATCTAACACACATATTTTCTCCATGAGGCACAGCACACAGCCTGCTTGTGCTTCTAAACAGTAATCAGTGCTTCTGTACTATGCTTGGGGGCCATTTTAAACAGTGAAATCAACAAAAAGCACAAAAATGTGAAAAATGTGGTGGTAAACACACTTCAAAAAGGACACTTGTTTACAGTATGAGAGCTGAGAAAAGAAGGCAGAGTTTCACCTTATTGGGCCTCAGCTGGGAACATGCAATTTGGGCAATGCAAACTTTTCACCCTCTGAACATGTTGTTATGACTGCAGCAGTGCCACGAGTATTGATTTTGGAGTTAAAATAAGTTTTAGCAAGTAGGCAAGTTTGAAAATATGGTACACATGGTTAATGAGAATCGGCTGTAGTAGTTATTTGATGGAATTCACTAGTTAATGTGGTTAACTGTTTGCAGCTTCTGTGGCACTGACTGCCTTAATCAATGGAGAAACCATGCAGGAAGGAAGACAGCAGAGGTAAGAAGCAAGAAGGGCTTTGGGCTCTGAAACTACACAGCTCGGGTTCAAGCCCCACTCCATTGCTTAGTAGCTGTGGAGGGGGAGCAGCTAAATACTTAACCTCTTTGAGCCACATTATCTTCATATGTAAAATGAAGTAATAATAGTGCTTATCTCTCTGGATTGTTTTGTACACTAAATGTGAAAATAGTGTGAAATGTTGAGCATTACATGTGGAGCACTGTACTCAGAAAATACTAGCAAATATTACTAGGGCAGACAGATAATATAATTGAAAGCTGTAGCTATTGATGATCACTCTCACATTGTGTTTCTTCACATTTATCAGAAATTAAACTGCAGCTTACTCACACAAATTGTCTCTAGTTACAAAAAGGCTTAAAGGTTTTTCTTTGGTCCAAATATTATTCCTACTTATTTTGAACCTAGACTCAAGTCTCAAATTTTTTCACCATCTCACAGAGCTATATTATATGTTGTTGGCTAACATCTCTGTGTTCTAGTCTCTCCATTTCTAAAGTTAAGATTTTGGAATATCTTAGAAAGTTCATAATTGTTAAAAAGAGGTATCCCTTTCTTTGACTACGATATTGTCCGGAAGACAAATATATCGTTTAGATTAAAATAGTGTGTGTGTGCTTTCGTGTGTGTGTGCATGTATACGCTTGTGTGGCAGTGGGAGGGCAGGAGGAAGGGCATGCTACTCTGATTTATAGGATGAAGAAACTTTTCTCTTGCTTCATGAAGTAGCCTCTAAGATCATTTATTAGAGTCCCACAGGGATCCAGGGAACATAATTTGAAAACTATTGACTTAGATTCCCTCAAAAATCTATTTAAAAAATTCATACAGTGAAGAAACGAACTAGAAAAATCAGCTCACTGGCCCAGAGAGAAAATAAGGAAGCTTGTTAGGCTTTGCCTGAGCTGGTCCATGTGTGAAAAAAATGGAAAAAAATCTTCTGAGACTATATTACCAAAAGCCTCTTTCTGTAATGTGACTGGGGTTTGAATTTGTACCCTGAACATCATGGCCCTGGAGTTCCTGCACTAAGAAAGTAGCTTTAAAAGGTGATTCCAGGCTGATAACACATCTAGAATGATTTGCAGAGGCAACTGCAAAACCCTCAATACAGGTTGCATAAGATTTCGACATTTAAAGTCCTGTCAAACTTGAGCTCAAAACCCAAAATTCAAAATCTGCTATAAACAGTGGTATACTAGTAAACCCAGTGGTATACTAGTAAACCAACTCTAAAAAGAAAAAAAGAATTACTCTGATTTGTAGTCTTTGCCAATTCTCCTAGTATAAATACTCCTACCAGTGACTGATTTCAAGCTACTAATGTGAATGTAAAGTCACTAAATGTAAAGTTGGGAAGAGATGCATGGAATCAACTCTTGCAAGCTGACTCCGGCACATTACTTATGAATACTATCATAAGACTTAACCAATGCTTACAAGAAACCCCTTCTTGAATCAGATAATACAGTTAAAGACATAAAAGAAGGAACTAAAACCATAAGTAAATAAAAGTCACCATAAAAAAAGAACAGGAAGATCTGACGCTTCCCCACTAGAATTTCTAGAAATTAAGGATATAGATAATGAAACAAAACTTCAATGGATAGTGTGTAGGCACAATTTTGCCCTCTTCCCCAATGATCTCTGGCCTTTGTGTTACTCCCATGGCTATAAAATATTACATAGCAAAAAGAATTTTACAGATGTAATTAAAGTTACTAACCAGCTGACCTTAATATAAAGAGATTATTTTAGATTATCCAGGAAAGCCCAATGTAATCATATAAACCCTAAAAAGCAACAGAAAAAGGTAGAACATGGAGTGAGAGAGATGTAGCAGAAAGTTAAGTTAGAGAGATCTCAAGAATGAGAAGGATTTGATGCACAATTGTTAGCTTGAAGATGAAAGGAGATCCCATGACAGGGAAGCAGTAACTTCAGCCCTGCAACTGCAAAGAACTGAATTCTTCCAACCAACAGTGAGTTTGGAAGAAGCCTCCAAGTCCCGTATGAGAACCACAGGCATGGCAAATACCTTAATTGAAGCTTAGCAATTCCTTAAACAGAATATCCCAAAACTAATTGGGCCTGTATCTTACACCATATACAATGTATCTTACACCATACACAAAAATCAATATCATGCTAGACATCTGATATATAATAAATGGGTGCTGTTTGAAGCTACTAAGTTTCTGGAAATTTGTTATGACAGCAGTGGAAAACTAAAAACAGATAATTAACAGATTAAACACAGCTGAAGGTAGCACTCATAAAGTAAAAAATAGGACTGAAAAAATTATGCAAAATGTCAACAGAGAAATAAAGAGGTGGAAAACATGAAACAGTAGTAAGAGAATGGAAAAATGAGAAGTTCCAACACACATCTAATAGGAGTATATGAAGAAGACAATAAATTGAATGAAAAACAATATTTGATGAGTTATTGGCTAAGGATTTTCAAGAATGAGTGAAAAGCATAAATTCCATGTTAATGTTGTTAAATGAGTTCCAAGAATGGTAAATAAAAACAAATTCACACCTGGATGTGTTGTAGTATTGAAAAACACCAAAGTCAAAGAGAAAAACCCTTAAAACCTTTAAGGTCAACTGATTAGTAACTTTAATTACACCTGTAAAATTCTGAAAGAAAAGCATTGCAGCTATTACATCAACTGCAACAACTGAAGTCAGAAGGATAGAATTATGTATTTAAAGACTGATAATAAAAATTATTACTAACTCAAAACATTGAGAAGACAAGCCACAGACTGAGAGAAAATATTTGCAAAAGACATCTGGTACAACACTCTTATCTAAAATATACTAAGTACTCTTAAAACTCAACAATAAAAAAACAAGCTGATTTTAAAATGGAAGAATTAGCATGAGCAATCAGACAAGGGAAAGAAGCAAAATACATCCAATTTGGAAAGAAACAGGTAAAATGATCTGTTTTCAGATGATACGATCCCATATATAAAAACTCCTTCAGACTCCACAAAAAACCTGTTAAAACTGACAAATGAATTCAGTAATGTTGCAGGATACAAAAGAAACACAAAAATTAGTTGTGTGTTTTTACACTAATCATGATCTACCCAAAAAGGAAATCAAGAAAAAAATACCATTTATAATAGCATCAAAAAAAATAAAATAAAATTTTTAGGAGTAAATTTAACCAAGGAGGTGAGAGATCTGTAGCCTGAAAACTGTAAAACATCAATGAAAGAAATTGAAGACACAAATAAATGGAAGGATGTCTCTTGTTCATGGATTGGAAGAATTAACATTGTCAAAATGTCCATACTACTCAAAGTGATATACAGATTCAGCATAACCCCTATCAAACTCCAGTGCCATTTTTCACAGAAATGAAAAAATATTCTAAAATTTGTGTGAAACCACAAAAGACCCTGAAGAGCCAAAGCAATCTTGAGGAAAAAGAACACAGTTGGAGACATCACACTTCCTGATTTCAAATTATATTACAAAACTATAGCAATCAAAAAAGTATGGCACAGACACAAAAACAGACACATAGACCAGTGGAACGAAATATGGAGGACAGAAATAATTCCAAGCAATATACAGTCAACTAATTTTTGACAAGGGCATCAAAAATATACGAAAAGAAAGGATAGTAAATTGTGTTGGGATAACTGGATATTCACATACAAAAGAATAGAATCGGGCTGTTACCATACATAAAAATAAATTCAAATTGTTTTAAAGACTTAAACATAAGGCCTGAAGCCATAAAACTACTTAAAGAAAATATCAGGAAAAAGCTTGTTGACTTTCGTCTTGATAATTTTTTTTTTATATGACACCAAAAGCTCAGGCAACAGTAGGAAAAATAGCCAAGTGGGACTACATCAAGCTAAAAAATTCTGCACAGCAATACAAACAATTAACAAAACTAAAATACAACCTAGAGATTGGGGAAAATATTTGCAGACAGTATAGCTGATAAGGGGTTAATATAAAAGATATATAGGGAACTCACACAACTTAATAGCAAATAAACAAACAACTGGATGAAAAAAATGGGCAAAGGACCTGAATAGACATTTTCCCAAAGAAGACATACAAATTGACAACTAATATATGAAAAAATGCTCAACATCATTATCATCAGGGACATTCAAATCAAAGCAATAATAAAATATCACCTCACATTTGTTAGGAAGACTATTGTTAAAAACATAAAAGATAGTAAGTGTTGGTGAGGATGTGGAGAAAAGGAAATTACTGTACACTGTTGGTGGGAATGTAAATTGTTACAGCCATTCTGTGAAACCATTCTGGAGTTGCCTCAAAAAAAATTAAAAATAGAGCTACCATAAGATCCAGAAGTCCCTCTTCTGGGTATATATGCAAAGGAAATTATATTAGAACCTCAAAGAGATATCTGTGCACTCATGTTCATTGCAGCACTGTTTATAATAGCCAACATGCAGAAACAATCTAAGCATCTGCTGATGGAAGAATGGAAAAAGAAATTATGGAAGTTTGATAAGAGAGTAGATTTCAGGTGCTCTCAACATACAAAAGTGTAACTATGTGAAGAGATGGATATGTTAATTTGCTTGACTGAAGTAATCATTTTACCAAGTATATGTGTATGAAAACATCATGTTGCATACTTTAAAAATAATAACAGAATATAGGTAAAATATCTCAACTGACACATTACCAAAGAAAATATACAGATGGCAAATGAGCATATGAAAGGATGCCCAACATCTTACATCATTAGGGAAGACTTTAGTAGGGGCAGGGAGTTGAAATCAGAGGTGTCCATAAAAATATAAAATTCCGGGGTATTCTGAGAAATCTTGGGGAGGGCAGTAGGTTTTCTCAGGGTGTGGGCTCAATCCAATCTTATTTAGATTTTTTCAGGCACAGGGGAAGCCCTAGAGGAAATCTGTTACATGACAAGCTAAAGGAACAGGGGTCCTATCTTGGTGAAGCTCTCAGTCACGGAAAGGACTGAAGTCAGTGCATACATTCAAACTCCCAGTAATGGGCCACTTGTGAGGCCTAAATGGGAAGAGAGAATTCAGATTCACAATACCTTCCAGTTACTGGGTGGTTGGCTCCTTGTAGCTCTGCCTCTCTGGCTGTCAGGCTCCCAGATGATCCTCCAGATGTACACCTTAGCCTGGGGGCCAAGAGAACACCTTTTATATTTAACCTTTGTCTTGTTTGTCAGTGGTCAAGGATGCTTTAGAAACTTGCAGAAATTTTTTTTGCCAGATCTGGGAATCAGGAGCAAAGCAATCTTAGTAAGTATAATCACATGTGGAGAAGTTCATGCGCTAACTCTAATGGTGTCGAGGGATTTTATTTGTACCATTTTACCAATCTGATTCCCAGGCACATAGGGAATATTTATCACCTACAGTATAGGAACAGTTTGAAAAATAGCAGTCTAAATACCACTATGTTCAGAGGTCTCCAGCATTAAGTGTGGGCTCTGAAAAAAAAAATTCAGTTTTCCAGAAGAGAGAGCCCACCTGCTCTTTCCAGGAAAAATGCCCATCCCAGATTCTGGAGGGGAAACTCAGAATGTTCTTATCATAAGCTCATGCTGCTGGGTCAGACATAACTCAGAAAAATGACCACTGAACCCCAAGTTTCAGCCTAATGTGGGCGTTCCAAGGACAGCATTCAGCTAAGTAGTGACTCATTTCCACTTGGTTTGGCTTGTGGGAGTAACAAGGCATCGCTCCCTTGCCTGTAGACAGGAGGTATAAATGGCTCAAGCACCCTCCCCGATTTGCAGACTCAAGGTTCCATTCTAAAGCCAGAAAGCATGGCAAACCGAAATATGCCCAGTATTATTCATTGGCTTCCTAGTTCTTGCTATATTTTTGAGACCCAGTTTGAGTGACTAATAGCATATAGATTTTCAATAAAAAATACACCTAAAAGCAGTTCATAAATTCAAGCATATTTGGAAAGAATTTGAACAATATGTATTCTCTCAGGCTAGACATGAAATAGATCTGTTTGTTTGCCAAGCAGGGTTTTGGTTGGTAAACTCAAACCTTGCTTCCATTGACATAAAGCAAGATGCAGCAGAACTATGAACATTATCCATAATACCATGTTTTCCCGGTTGCCAGCACATGTCCATGTTAAGGTGTACCCTGAGACACAGGAGGCCTTTCTAGGACAAGAATTCTAAGACAGAATCATCCTTTGGCAAGGGCGTGATGACCCACACACGATCTTCAGGCTCCCCAACCCTCACCTGTCTGTCTTTTTCTGAGACCTTTCCTCCTCATGGATGCTCATTGGCCCAGGTCCTCATGTGCTCTCACATCTCTAAAATATGCCAATAGGAAAGAGATGTGCTAAGGCATGATCAGGAAGGCTTTGTCTGCAACCTCCTCTGAATTATTTATATTTTACTCTGGGAATCAACTTCTCTCTCTACCTTAAAAACAAATCAAACAAAACATTTTCTGTTTGCTGGTGGTTTGGCAATCCCTAGACTTTTGGATTTTATAAATGAGTAAATTTTATATAAAAGATTCCAGGACTCAAAGAGGACTGGCAAACCATTATTTTGTTAAGTAAGGACAATAACTAATGGCCATATCACATCATTTATAAGATAATAATATTTTAATATGAAATGATAGAAAACCACAATTTCAGAATAAAGGACAGTCTTCAACAGGTAAGATATATATATATATATATACACATCATATATATGTTGAACATAGGTACAAATGATATATATGATATATATCATATATAAATGACATATATCATTATATCATTTATATATATATATATATATATATCATTTGTACCTATGTTTAACATTGTCCTCATTTTTTATCTAATTTCTTTTCATATGAGGAAACCATCATCATGGACCATTACAGTCCATGAACCAGCATGGGTGCAGATGCTTGGAGTTGCAGGGTTAGTAGCTGACCTTCAGCTGGTGAGGTGCTCGCTAATAAGTTTGTTGAGGAGAAGCCTCAACAGGATAGGGGGGCCAGAAATGTGACTCTTGAGATCAGGTGATCTTGAGGAAAGATGCTGAATTTGGGAGAATATGTGGACAGGAAAAGAGAGAAGATCTTGAGGACTCCGGATGATCTGACTGAGGGCACATGGATTGAGGTGGGTAGAAGTGGGGACAGGGTGTCTGGTGAAAAGTAATTCACATCAGGGACCGAAGAGAAGAGAAGCAATGAAAACTCCCTAAGAACCATGACTATGAACCCACAAGGGCTCATTTAGAATGTTTTGTGGACAAGGACTAAGGAACATTGATTGATTGATTGATTGATTGATTGCATGAGATTCATTTGATTAATTCATGAAAGTATTTGTCTAAAAAGCAATTGTTGAGTCAGGTAAATGCACTAAGGACTGGGGCTATGGAAGTTAATAACGTACAGTATTTGTCCTCAGATATTCATAATTATTTATAAATGGTATACAGTCATACATTGAATAACAATGTTTTGGTTAGTGATGAACTGCACTTATGATGGTAGGTCCTAGAGATTATAATAGAGCTGAAAAACTTTTATTGCTTAGTGACATCATAGCCATCAAAACATAATAGCATAATGCATTACCTGCATGTTTATGGTGATACTGGTGTAAACAAACCTACTGCACTGCCAGTTGTATAAGAGTATATAGCATATAACGGTTATGTACAAACAATACATTCTATTTGATAGTAATAATAAATGACTATATTACTGCTCTTATGTATTTACTATACTATACTTTCTATTGTTGGGGCGTACTCCTTCTACTTACTAAAAGTAGTTAACTGTAAAACAGCCCCAGGCGGGTACTTCAGGAGGAATTCCAGAAGGCTATATTGTTATCACAGGAGATGACAGCTCCATGCGTGTTATTGCTCCTGAAGACCTTCCAGTGGGACAAGACGTGGAGGTGAAAGACAATGATATTGATTATTCTGACCCTATGTAGGTCTATGCAAATGTGTGTGTGTCTTAGTTCTTTTTTTAAAATGTTTAAAAAGTAAAAAAAAAAAGGAAAAATTAAGATATAAAAAGGTATTTATGCAGCTGGACAAAATGTGTTTGTGTCTTAACCTAAGTAGTATTACAAAAGAGTCCAAAAGTAGCAAATAATTAAAAAGCTTATAAAGTAAAAATGTTACAGTAAGCTCAGATTAATTTATTATTGAAGAAAAAATTTTAAAAACTGAATCTAGTGTAGCCTAAGTGTACAGTGTTTGTAAAGTCTATTGTGGTGTATGGTAATGACCTAGGCCTTCATGTTCACCTCCCACTCACCCAGAGCAACTTACAGTCCTGTAAGCCCTATCCATGGTAAATGCCCTATCCAGGTGTAGCATTAAAAAAAATCATTTATACCATATTTTTACTGTACCTTTTTATGTTTAGATATGTTTAGAGACATAAATACTTATCATTATGTTACATTGATTGCAGTATTCATTACAGAAACATACTGTACAGGTTTGTAGCCTGGGAGCCATAGGCTATACCATATAGCCTACGTGTGTAGTAAGTTATACCATACAGGTTTGTTCACTCTATGATGTTCGCACAACAACAAAGTCACCTAATGATGCATTTCTTAGATTGTATCCCTATCGTTAAGTGACACATGACTGTATATGTGCTAATATATTTTATGTATTAGATATGTTATAAAACATACCCTGACATGAAAATTAAATGACGATAATACAAAAATGATTATAAATAGAAGTTCTGAGATTATCTTCCTGTGGACTATTTTCCTGGGCTGTGTACACTCCCTGTTTGGAGACTGTTGGCCAAATGAGGTGTGAGCAACTTGAGAGAGGGAGACTGGCAAGTAGGAGGGCTGATGACTTTGGGGAAAGGAATAGCGCCATGAGGCTAAGGCATAGACATGGGGCTCAAAGAGAGAGTGGCACGAGTTTCTTAGGACCAGAGAGAAAAGAGGGAAAAGCAATGCAGTGAGCGGAAATGAAGCAAAATGAAGAGAAGAAAGGATGTGTAGCTTGGGGCTGGGGGAATAAGTAGGGTGATTAAAAAAACTAGTGAGTGCTCATTGAGGTGGAGCTTATGGAGAGAAAGGGAGCTAGAAACTCTGGTTGGAGTGGATCTGGCTTATGTGGACTCGGCTAAGTGAGCAGCATGAGGCTAGCTTGTGACTTACCTACCGTTGATATGAGGGACACCCCATAGTCATACAGTGTTGACTGATGGCTTGTGCTCAGTTGCAGAGTACAGGGTGGGAAGGGCTTATGTGAGACTGGAAAGAGAGAAACCCATAAACCTCGATGGAGAAATCTGGCGCTGATTCTGATAGGCTTGTAGGTCACAGGGCACTGTGACTCAGTGTTAGCTTTTTGAGTCATTTGATAACAGCACTAGGGTGACCAGTCATCCTGGTTTGCTCAGGACTGTCCTGGTTATGTGACTGAAAGTCCCAGGTCCCAGAAAACCCCTGAGTTTCAGGCAGTGGTGCTTCAAAACACTCGTAGTAAAGATCCTGTAGAGGGACTGCGTTTTACAAACCAAAGTGTTTAAGTGCATAAACGGAGGAGGAGTGTCCCCTCTGAATTCTTAAGTTACATAGAATTTTTTTTTTTAGGCTGGGCGTGGTAGCTCACACCTGTAATCCCAGCACTTTGGGAGGCCAAAGTGAGCTAATTGCTTGAGCTCAGGAGTTTGAGACCAGCCTGGACAACACGACGAAACCCCATCTCTACAAAAGAATACAAAAATAGCTGGGTATGGTGGCGTGCACCTGTAGTTCTAGCTACTTGGGAGGCTGAGGTGGGAAGATCACTTGAGCCCAGGAGGTCGAGGCTGCAATGAGTCATGATATGGCACCACTGCACTCCAGCCAGGGCAACAGAGCAAGACCCTGTCTCAAAAAATTTTTTAAATATAAAATTAAATAACCTTTAGTTAATGTATATAATAAACTAACTTTGTAATGACACTAAGATGGGAGGAAATCCCCCGTGTGGGAAGTGTTAGGGCTGATGGCCATAAACATTTTAATTTAACCACCACATATGCTTTATCTAAGCTGGCTTTCAGTATCAGGAGTGGACTCTGTTTCCTGCTCTCAGGAATCACGAGGAGAGTGAGGCAAGAGAGCAAACAAGGTAGGGAAGTTTCGTTTCTGTTTGACTAGCTGTAGGCCTGCTTGCCTTCCTGCCACCTCCCAGTATTCAACACATCAACTGCAGGTTCACCTTTAGGTTCTTTTATTCAGGGAGCTAAAAACTTACTCAAAGGGTTTCTGAGTCATGGGGAAAATTAAGACTCCAACCTGTATTTTCTTTCACAAAGGTTTTAAGTTACAAAGTTTATTTTTTTATTTTCACAAAAGTAATATAAACGGTAATATAAAAGTGAAAGAATAAAAAATTTACAAAAAATTTCAAAGGCAGGATGAATAGGTGGAGCACAGGGCTTTTTAAGGGCTGCTACAATGGTGGGTCCATTACACATTTGTCATTATACATGTGTCCAAACCCATAGAGTGTGCAACACCGAGAGTAAACCCTAAAGTCAACTATGGACTGTGGATGATAACGATATGTCAATGAAGGTTCGTCAATAGCAAGAAAGGTACCACTCTGTGGGGGATGTTGATAATGGGGGAGGCTCTTAATGTGTGGGATATAGGGGCACAGTGTATATGGAAAATATGTCTATCTTCCTCTCAGTTTTGCTGTGAACGTAAAACTGTTCTAAAAAAGCAAGTTCTAATAATGGATAAATAAAAGGAAAATATTCCTCAAGCCACCAAAGCATAGAGAATGAACGCTGTAAGAGATACTATTGTTAATATTTTGTCTTTATTTACCTCTTGTCTTCTTTCCCTGAATACATACGTTTTACATATTTGGGATCAGACTGCACGTACACATTTTACTATGTTTTTTCATTTAAGTTTATATTTGTCAAAAGTATTTTCTTCATTAAAAACCCATTGGCCGGGCACAGTGGCTCAAGCCTGTAATCCCAGCACTTTGGGAGGTCGAGATGGGTGGATCACGAGGTCAGGAGATTGAGACCATCCTGGCTAACCCAGTGAAACCCCGTCTCTACTAAAAAAATACAAAAAACTAGCCGGGTGAGGTGGCGGGTGCCTGTAGTCCCAGCTACTCGGGAGGCTGAGGCAGGAGAATGGCGTAAACCCGGGAGGCGGAGCTTGCAGTGAGCTGAGATCCGGCCACTGCACTCCAGCCTGGGCGACACAGCAAGACTCTGTCTCAAAAAAAAACAAAAAAAAACAAAAAAAAGAAAAAAAAAAAAAAACAAAAAACTCCTTGCAAGCATAAATTTTAATATGTTATCATGTGGATGTATCATGTTTATTTAACCTCTCTCCCACTGTTCATTTAGGTTGTTACCAGTGTTTACTTTCTGAAAAATTAGAATCTTTGATTTTTGAAATCTTGATGGGAAGAAGTAATTACACAATGTAAAGTACATACCCACTTGCGATTTCGGGGGAAAATGTGTTGTTACATCCAATCATAACGTAGATGTTTGTTTACTTATAATTCAAGTGTACTGATGTGTAAAGAACTCTGTCTCTTTTTTTTTGGGTGTATGCTTGAGTCAGAGTTGTATCTCTGCAGAATATGTTTATTTATTTGGTAAGAAGAAGTAAATGGAGTAAAATAATTTTTTTTTCTCAGTTTGAAATGAAACTGCTTTATTCCTAAAGAAAAACTTGTTCTCCTGAATGTGGCTATGCATGTCTATGTACATACATGGTTACCCAGAGCACTCGGCTTCTTAAGATCTAGATAAGATAGTTCTATCACTCATTCTATAGCTCATGGATCTTCAAAGTCCCACCCAAGATTTCTGCAGTTTCCTGAGCAGCTTGGTTCTCATCATCTCTGCCTCTGAGATCCTGCTTCCTTGCACCTGTTCCTGTTACATACCATGTGTACCCAGATCTCACATCCAGCTTCTTCCTCAATTTCCACAATACAAATTCACACAGAGCATCTGAATGTGAAGAAATAATGGCTGCTGACATTTATTGAGTACTTACACTGAACCAGGAGAACTTCAGAGGCATAGCTCGATTGAATCTTCATAACAACCCTATGAGATGGGCATTCTAAATACTCCAACTTTACAGGTAAAGAAAGTGAGGTACTGGGAGATTAGGTACAATTTATATGCAGGTATGTTTACTAAAACATTCACTTATTCAAAAGATTAGTAAGCATTGTAATAATTTTGAAAAGTGGTGGGGATTCAATGGAGAAAAATACAGACATGGTATTGGCCCTCAGGTAGCCCACAGTTGAGAGGCAGGAAACAGACAACTAAATCATCAGAGGGGGCAGAGCAAGATGGCAGAATAGAAGGCTCCACCAATCATCTCCCCACCCCACAAGGACACCAATTTAACAAATATCGACCCAAAAAATCACCTTCATAAGGACCAAAACGAAGGTAAACACCCCAGTACCTGGTTTTAACTTTATATTACTGCAAGAGGCATTGAAGAGGTAGGAAAAACAGTCTTGAATCGCCAGTGCCACCCCTCCTCTATCCCCCAGCAGTGGCGGTGTGGTGTGGAGAGTGTCTTTGGGCTCCAGGGGAGGGAGACTACAGCATTTGTGAGGCATTGAACTCAGTGCTGCCCTATGATAACAGAAAACAAAACTGGACCAAACTCAGCTGACACCCACCCATGGAGGGAGCATTTAAACCAGCCTTTGCCAGAGGAGAATTGTTGATCCCTGTGGTCCAAACTTGAGTTCCCCCAAGCCTCACCTCCATGGGCTAAAGTACTCCAGGTCTCTGAATGAACTTGAAAGGCAGTTTAGGCCCCATAGACTGGAACTCCTGGGTGAGTCCGAGTGCTGAACTGCACCCAGAGCCAGTGGACTGGGCTTGTGGGAGTGTGACCTCCTGAGACACCAGCTGGGGCAGCTAAGAGAATGCTGGGATCATTTTTTCCCTCATCCAGGCTAAGCAGCTCACAGCTTCAAAAGAGACTTTTCCCCTCTGCTTGAGGAGAGAAGAGGGAAGCTTGGGGAGGACTGTCTTGCATCTTGGATACCAGCTCAGCCACAGCAGGTTAGGGCACTGGTCAGAGTTGTAAGACCCCCTTTTTAGGCCTTAGTCCTCAGACATTTCTAGACACACGTTGGACCAGAAAGAAACCTGCTGTCTTAAAGGGAAGGATGCAGTCCTGGCAGGATTCATCACCTGCTAACTGAAGAGCCCTTGGGCACTGTATAACCAGCAGCAATGCCCAGGTACTACATTGAGGACCTTGGGTGAATCTCATGAGACTTGCTGGCTTCAGGTGAGGCTCAGCACATTCCCAGATGTGGTGGCTATGGGGTGAGACTCCTTCCACTTGAGAAAAGTGGAGGAAAATGCAAGGGGATCTTGTCTTGCACCTTAAGTGCCAGTTTGGCCACAGGAGGGTAGAGCACAAAGCAGGCTCTTGGGGCCCTCTGTTCCAGGACTTGGCTCTTAAATGACATTTCTGGACCTGTCCTAGGCCAGAGGGGACGCCCAATGCCCTGAAGGGCGAGTCCCAGGCCAGGAAGCATTCATCACAAACTGACTGAAGAGCCCTTGGGCCTTAAGAGAACATTGATGGTAGTCTGGCAGTACTCCCTGTGGGCCTGTGGTGGCAGTGGCCATGGGGTGAGGTTCCTCTGCCTTTGGAAAGGGAAGGAAAGAATGGGAAGGACTGCATCTTGTGGTCTGAGTGCCATCTCAGCTGCAGTAAAATATAACATCAGGTAGACTTCTAAAGTTTTTGACTCTAGTCACTGGCTCCCAGACAGCACATCTGGACATGCCTGGGGCCTGGAGGAACTTACCACCCTGAAGGGAAGGATACAAGTGTGGCTGACTTTGCCACCTGCTGATTGTAGAGCCCCAGGGTCTTGAGTCAACATAGGTCATAGGCAGGGAGTGGTTACAGCAGGCTTTGGGTGAGACCCAATGATGTGCTGGCTTCATGTCTGACCCAGTAAAGTCCTAGTGGTGGTGGTCACAGAAAAAGAAATTTAAAAAATCCAATTTACAATAGCCACACATAAAATTACATACCTAGGAATTAACTTACTGAAAGAAGTGAAAGCTCTCTATAATAAAAACTGTAAAACATTGATGAAAGAAACTGAAGAGGATGCCAAAAAATAAAAAGATATTCCATATTCATGGATTGGAAGAATCAATATTGTTAAAATGTTCATACTACCCAAAGCCATCTACGGATTCAATGCAATCCCGATCAAAACATCAATGACAGGCCAGGCACGGTGGTTCATGCCTGTAATCCCAGCACTTTGGGAGGCTGAGACAGGTGGATCACTTGAGGTTAGGAGTTCGAGACCAGCCTGACCAAGATAGTGAAACCCTATCTCTACTAAAAATACAAAAATTAGCCAGGCATGATGGTGTGCACCTGTAATCCCAGCTACTTGGGAGGCTGAGGCGGAAGAATTGCTTGAACCCGGGAGGTGGAGGTTGCAGTGAGGCAAGACCATGCCACTGCACTCCAGCTAGGGCAACAGAGTGAGACTCCATTTCAAAAAACAAACAAACAAACAACAAATGACATTTTTCACAGAAATAGAAAAAAAAATCCTAAAATTTATATGAAATCACAGAAGACTCAGAATAACAAAAACGATCCCAAGCAAAAAGAACAAAACCGGTAGAATCACATTACCTTACTTCAAATTACACTGCAGAGCTATAGTAACCAAACAGCGTAGTACTGGCACAAAAACAGACACATAGGCCAATGGAACAGAATAAAGAACACAGAAACAAATCCACACACCTAGTGAACTCATTTTCAACAAAGGTGCCAAAAGCATTCACCTGGGAAAAGACAATCTCTTCAATAAATGGTGCTGGGGAAATTGGATATCCATATGCAGAAGAAGGGAACTAGACTCCTGCCATATACAAAAATCAAATCAAAATGAATTAAGGACTTAAATCTAAGACCTCAAACAATGAAACAACTACAAGAAAACATTAGGAAAATCTCCAGGACATTGGTCTGGGCAAACATTTCTTGAGTAGTACCCCACAAACACAGGCAACCAATGCAAAAATGGACAAATGAAATCACATCAAGTTAAAAAGCATCTGCACAGCAAAGCAAATAATCAAAAAAATGAAGAGACAACTCACAGAATGGGAGAAAATATTTGCAAACTACCCATATGACAAGGGATTAACAACCAGAATATATAAGGAACTCAAACAACTCTATAGGAGTTTTTTTCTATAGGAAAAAAAATCTAAGAATCTGATAAAAAACTAGGCAAAAGATTTCAGTAGACATTTCTCAAAAGAAGACATACACATGGCAACAGGCATATGCAAAGGTGCTCAACATTACTGATCATCACAGAAATGCAAATCAAAACTACAATGAGATAGCATCTCACCCCAGTTAAGATGGCTTATATTTAAAATATAGGTAATAACAAATGCTAGTGAGGAGGTAGAGAAAAGGAAACCCTCACATACTGTTGGTGGGAATCTATGTTAGTGCAATCACTATGGAGAACAGTTTGGAGGTTCCCTAAAAAACTGAAAATAGAGGTATCATATGATCCAGCAATTCTACTGCTGGGTATATACCCAGAAGACAGGAAATCGGTATATCGAAGAGTTATATGCACCTCTCTGTTTGTTGCAGCACTGTTCACAATAGCCAAAATTTGGAAGCAATCTCAGTGTCCATCCACAGATGAATGGATAAGGAAAATGTGGTACATATACACAATGGAGTAGTATTCAGTCATAAAAAAGAATGAGATCCTGTCATTTACAACAACGTGGATGGAACTGGAGGTCATTAGGCTAAGTGAAATAAACCAGGCACAAAAAGACAAGCATCACATGTTCTCATTTATTTCTGGGATCTAAAAATCGAAACAATTGACTCATGAAGATAGAGAACAGAAAGATGGTTACCAGAGCCTGGGAAGGGTAGTGGGAGGGTGGGAGTAGGGAGGTGGGGATAGTTAATAGGTACAAAAAAAATACTCAGAAAGAATGATAATACCTACTATTTGATAGCACAACAGAGTGACTACAGTCAATAATAACTTAATTGTACATTATAAAGTCACTGAAGGAGCACAATTGGATTGTTGATAGCACAAAGGATAAATACTTGAGGGGATGGATACCTCATTTTACATGATGTAATTTTTACATATTACATGCCTGTATCAAAACATCTCATTTACCCCATAAATATATATATCTGTTATATATAGATCCATATATCCACAAAAATTAAAATACAAAATTAAAAAAGAAATTATCAAAAACATGAATTAGGTGAGGTACTGACTGGTACTCCAGATAATTTTATTTAATCTTTGTAGTTGTGGAAACTTCTTGAATGAAGTGATATCTAATGGAAACCTGAGAGATGATTGGAAGTGAGCCAGAAAATGGGAGAAGAACCAGACAGCAGTGGGTGCAAAGGCTGAGAATGAAGGGCGAGTATGATGAGGCCATGTGGTTGGAGGTTGGAGTGGCTGCAGCAGAATGAGGTGGGGGTGAATGGTGAGAGGGGTGAGGGAATTGGGCAAAAGCAAGGACATAGAGGCCTTGTAGGTCAGGGAGGCTTTTGTAGGCCTGTTAAAGATTTTAGACTCCATCCCAAGGGTAATGGCAAGCCAACGAAGGGTTTAGCCAGAAAAGGGACATGATCGTATTTACATCTTAGAAGGTTACTTTGGTTGCATATGGAGGATGAAATGGACTAGTGGGAAACTGACTAACAGCAGGAAACCCAGAAGGCTTTGCATGGGCCAGGCAAGAACTTATGGTGTCCTTGACTCCAGAAATCTCAATGCCAATGGAGAGAAGTAGATGGATTTGAAATATACTCAGAAGGTTGTATTGGTCAGGGTTCTTAGTTACAAAAAACAGAATCTATTCCAGGAGATTTATTCGGGAAGAGATTTATTATAGGATATTAGGTAGCTCACAGAACATTCAGGAAGGCTCACCCAATAGACTCTAGTCTGAGCTTTTGGAAAAATACTCTAACGGGGATGGTAGAGAAATCCTTTTGTCATGGTCAAAAAGCTGCCCTGTGACTACAAAACCCAGAACCACAGGGCCTCTGCTACTATCCATATCAGCAACAGGAATGCCCCATGCTCTGCCTAATGCAGTTATGATAAAAGCCTCATGCACATTCATTTAATTAGAAGAACCTTAATCATATACATATCCCCAGTGACAAAGAAGCAAGAGAAATGTACAACCTTTGTACAGGAAGGAATGCTAGAAAGTAACCGGAATGGTTTTGAATGAACCAGCCTGCAGTACATGTCCCAGAGCTGGCAGGGTCAATAGATTTTGGTGGTTGAGGAGAGTAAAAGAGGGTGTTAAGAAAGATGTCTAACTTCTGGTGTGGTATCGGAGGGGATTGTGGTAGATTATATTGAAATAAGAAAAAAACATGGGAGAAGGAAAACCACTTTGGAGGTTGGAGAAAGGGGAGGGATGAGCTCAGTTGGCTATGGTATGACTATGAGGTATCTTGGTCTGTGTATATAGAAGTGTCGCATTAATAGTTAGATTTAGGGATTTGGAGGTGTAGGTTTCTGAGTCATCAACATATGAATGTCATATGTTGAGAGAGACAAGATGGTCATTAGAGAAACAAAATCATGTAGGAAGAGACTGCAGAATCTGTAGCATGGAGAGTCATGGACAGAATACTACCAACACTTACAGGACAGACAGAGCAAGAGGCATCAGCAAAGAGACTGGGAAGTGTTGACTAGAGAGGTGGGAGGAGATTGAGGAAGTGGGATCATGGAAGGCAAGATAAAAGAATGCTTGAAGGAGAAGTGAGTGTGACACTGCTGAATGCCAGTAGAGGTCAAGCAGGTGGAGGACTGAGGGACGTCCAGTGGATTGAATGAGAAGGGGGTCATTGGTGACTCTTCAGGGCATAATTTTAATAGCGTGATAAGGAAGAAAGCCAGAATATAGGGAGTGGAAGAGTGAATAGGATGTCAGAAAGGGAAGAGAAAAATAGAAGATGTATCTTGCCATAAGTTTGTCCATGAAAGGAGAAACAACAGTGGAAAGGAGCATGGGATTGAAGGAAAATTGGGGGTGAAGGGGGAAGGCATGGCTACAGTGTATAAATGGTGATGAGAAACTAGGAGAGAAGAGACAGATTCAGAAAAGAGAGTGATAATTGAGAGATTGAGGTCCCTGAGAAAATAGATGGGGTTAAGCCAGAGTTTAGGCCAACAGAAAATTCATACAGACAATTCATTTTTATTCATTCATTCAAATTATTTTCTTTCTGAGCCATCTGCCTCCTGAAGCTGTTGAGGAGTTCAGAATCCACCATACATTTCCTCATTTAATTATCCTTCTATTTCCTCTCTATTTGCTTGTCCTTCCATCCCTCCCTCCCTCTCTCCCTTCCTTCCTCTTTTCTTTCCTTTCTTCCATCATTTATTTATTGATAACTTTCTTTGAGCCAGACTCTGTGCTAGGTGCAGAGGATACAATGGTGAATAAAACACCTATAGCCTGTTTTCATTGAGCTGACAGAATAATAGGGAGAGAGACATTAATCACATCACAATTATAAACCTGAAATTATAACAGTGATAAGAGGCACAAGGGAGAGGCTCATGGTGCTGCTATAGCATATAATAGGGTGGTTTGCGCTAGCCTGGAGAGTTCAGGAAAAGCTTCTCTGAGAAAGTGGAAATTGAGCTGAGATGTGAAAGATGAGCAGATATTCAGTAGGCAAAGAGGGGTAGGTGGCTGGAAGCAAACAGTATTGTCTGTAATAGGAATGAACTTTAGATATACCAAAATGTTCAACAATGGGTTTTTTCTTTTTCTATAAATTATGGTGCATCCACATGATGAAATAATGTGCAGCCTGGCCAGGCACAGTGGCTCACGCCTATAATCCCAGCACATTGGAAGGCCGAGGTGGGCAGATCATTTGAGGTCAGGAGTTCAAGACCAGCCTGGCCAATATGGAGAAATCCCGTCTCTACTAAAAATACAAAAATTAGCTGGGCATGGTAACACGCACCTGTAATCCCAGGTACTCGGGAGGCTGAGGCTGGAGAATCGCTTGAACCCGAGAGGCGGAGGGTTCAGCCTGGGCAACAAAGTGAGACTCTGTCTCAAAAGAATAAATAAATAAAAAATAAAAAAAGAAAAGAAAGAATGTGCAGCCATTTTTAAGAGATAGATGTGTGTACTTTGGATGATATGAAGGATGTACTGTTTAGTAAATAAGGAGGTCATTAATAATGTTTGGCATGATATCATTTCTATAAAAATATTTATGTATAGATAGATAAATGTATAAAATGTCTAGAAGGACAGTAGTGGGGCTTTCTTTCTACATGAACATGTACTACATTTGTAATGCAAATAAAAATCAAGAAAGAAATGATCATTTATTAACTAAAATCTGACCCATTTTATATAATTAAGGAAAATCCAAAACATTTCCTGCAACTTCTGATGGGTTTGAGAAAGAACAATTTGGTAGTAGGCCATTCCAGGAGACAGAGTGGACCAGGGCTGGGTGAGCAAGGGGATATGCATTCAGGTCCCACCAGTTCCAAGTACGCTGGCATGGGTAGGGAAGGAAAGTCCTTCCTATCTGCCTTACCTGGGCTGCAGATGGTGGTGGGCCAGGAGGAGTGCATTTCTTTTCATGGGCTTGTCCTGAGCCAGGGAAGGGACAGCTTTTTGGCTCCCTTTTCCATCTGAGCCATCTGCTTCCTTCTGCTGGCCCTTGAGTAGGCCAGAGTTCCCAGAGTTCACTGGGAATTTCTCCATTTAGGCTATTTGCTCTTTAATTTATTCACCATCTCAAATATTCATTAATTTGGCCACTCACTCATTTGAATGAATTTATCCATTCATTCACTCACCCATTTACAAATTATTTGTTTACTCAACCAAACTTTTTGTGCTGGGCATTGTGGGGATGAAGAGAGAGGTGGGTAGGTTCAGGGTCTGGAGTTCAGGGCTGTCTGCCTGCCTTGGCTGAGGGTGCTGGAGAGCTCCATCTTTCTTCTCCTGTACGCCTCCACTTAGCTAGTCGCTCTCAAACTCAGGGCTTCTCAAACTTGGTATCCACATGAATCACCTAAGAATTTTGTTAAACTGCAGGTTCTGGTTTGGTGGCTATGGGTGAGGCCTGTGATTCTGCATTTCTGACAAGCTCCCAGTTAAGACCTATGCTGCTAGTCCTCAGACCACACTCTGAGTAGCGAGAGTGTAATTGGTGCTGTCTGGTAGACATATTAGGGTGGCCAGAAAAAACACAGGACACCCAGTTAAATTTGAAATTTAGATAAACCATGAATTTTGTTTTTAGTATAAGCATATCCCAAGTATTGCATGAGACACATTTATACTGAAAATTTACTACATATACCAAAAAATTACTTGAGTTTATCTGGAATTCAAATATAACTGAATATCCAGTATTTTTAATTGTTACATCTGGCAATCTTACATATATAATCCTAGCCATAAATGTGAGCCACATATGTAATTCTGTTTTCTAGTATCTGTATTTTAAAAAGTAAAAACAGATAAATTAAATAATATATTTAATCCCATTTATTAAAAATATTATTTCAACATATAATTAATATCAAATTATTAGTGAGATATTCTATATTCTTTTCTTATACTAAGTCTTTGAAATTTAGTGTGTATTTTACACTTCCATCATCTCAATTTGAAGTAGCCACATTTTATGTACTAAAGAGCTGCATGTGGCTAGTGCCTAGTGCATTGGACAGCACAGGTCTAGATCATCCCATGTATTTGTCTTTCATGGGCCTGGGCAATGGCAAAGTTTAAAAGCTCCTAGGCGATTCCAATGTGCAGCCAGATTGCCACCACTGCTTGGCGGGGCTACCTGGTCACAGTGTTTGGTGATGAGCGGCAGCCGCCACAAGAGGGAGCCAGCCCCTTGGAATACAGGCCCCTTCTCGAAGTCAGCTGAAGTCTCACTAGACAGGGATCAGGAAATGCTGGGCGAGCCCACATGCCCCTAGACCTATTCCTCAGCTTCCCTCACACTCGCTTTCCCAGTCAACATTTTCCACAGTCTGGGCCACTCCTGTGGATCTTTCTGTTAAATTGTTACACAATTATTCCTATTACCTGCAGTATCTTGATCCCTTCCTCCTCCCACTATCATAAGGTCTTCCCCCTTTAGTGGTGTGGGAAGCTACTAAGACTAGGAACCAGGAGTCCAGTAGATAGGCGTCTGGATTCCAGCTCTGATCTTTACTAGCTAAAGTCTTTCAGGGCGTCACACAGCTGTCCTCAGCTTCCTCACTAGTGTGAAGATGATGCCAATCTCACAACCATGTCGAGGAAACGCAATGCATGATAATATACTTAGAACTGTGCCCAGGAGGTGTTTGTAATAAAGTAAAGCAAAGTAGGTGCTCGGAAAATAGCAGTTCATTTCCGCCCTCCCCTACAAATATGTTGAAGGTGATGTGATACTCCTAATATAGTAGTCCTCAAACCTGGCTGCAACATAGGACCACCTAAGGAGCTTATGAATAATCCTGTTTCGTGATCCTCTCTCCCAGAGATTCTGATCCAGTAGGACTAGGATGAGGCCAGGGATTATGAACTATGAATTTTAAAGAAGTTCTCCAGGTGATTCTGAACAGCCAGACTGATACTGATTTTACAGGGTATTGTTTGGAAATCATTGAAAGTGGAAGGAACAGGGGATTTGGAATTCAGGGTCCTGGGTTTAACTTCTTGTTTTGTTGTTCACTCAGTTTCTCTGAGCCTCAGTTATGATATTTATTAAAGGAGACTAATAAGACCCTCTGCTCAGGAAGTGATAATGTATACAAGGCATCTGGCAGAGGAAGGACTGGGTAGCCCTGGTCTTCCCTTTCCCTATCTTCTCCCGCTTTCCTAATTCTCTGTGTTGCTGACTGTTCCTTGCACAGGTCATTCTTTCTCACCTACCCACAACTGTTCATCACTTTCCTCCACTTGGCGTGTTCTCCCTTCTTCTCTCCCTCAGTTACCAGAGCTAGGTTGCTAAACCAACAGCCTCACTGGCTTCCGTCTGACTTCAGGTTAGATTTTGTCTTTGCTGTCCTATTGTTTCACTCCTGGTTTCTGATATCAGTTCTTTGACCCACAAGGAGTTTCCCATTGGACCAGTTCATATAACGCCTTTCCTATCTCCTCACTAGTCAAAGTCCTGCAGGGCTTTGTGGGAAGGGATGGGTTACCTAGGGATGGGTTAAGTCCAAGTTCTATGTGGAGAAGAATAAATAAAAAAACTCCACCAGCTGGGCGTGGTGGCTCATGCCTGTAATCCCAGCACTTTCAGAGGCCAAGATGGGCAGATCACGAGGTCAAGAGAAAAAGAAAAATTAGCGGGGCATGGTGGTACATGCCTGTAGTCTCGGCTCCTC
Organism: Rhinopithecus roxellana; assembly: GCF_007565055.1. NCBI lineage: Eukaryota > Metazoa > Chordata > Mammalia > Primates > Cercopithecidae > Rhinopithecus > Rhinopithecus roxellana. The sequence goes on along the minus strand of NC_044549.1, from coordinate 186,249,162 downwards.
CAGAGGCTGAGGCAGGAGAATCGTTTGAAACCAGGAGGTGGAGGTTGCAGTGAGTTGAGATCGTGCCACTGTACTCCAGCCTGGTGACAGAGCAAGACTCCGTCTAAAACAACAACAACAACAACAACAAAAACAACAGCAACTCTACCCTCCTTTTCCATTATAGGCTTCTGGCCTGAAACAGGTTTGCTATGTAGCAAAACATCAAAAACAAAGCCAAAAGACAAATGACAAACTGGGGCAAATAGGCAAAGGGTTAATATCTTAATTGGTCTCATATATAAATAACATTGAATCAGATTTGGAGCTTTTATTAGTATCATGGACAGCCATTCTGATCTTTGCATTGAGACCGTAATGGTAACTTAAAATGACTGTAGGATTGTCTACTAACTAAGAGTGAGCAGAAAAATCATGGACCTGCTGGAGTTTTCATCTAGTTGCAGAAGAAATTTACACCCACTGAACAAATTTTAAAATGACAATAAAAGACCCAAAGCAAAACTGTATTTTATTATGTTAACAGTGGTGTCTATTCAATGTATTGATCACACCCAGTATTCTATAACCTTTTTATCTTTTACTTAATATACCACAGAATTTTAAAAATTCAAGTACATCAAGATTTACCTCAAACTTTTGATTCCTTAAATAACCAAAAGTAGATCTACTGTTTCATCTAGCAATCCCACTACTGGGTATCTACCCAGAGGAAAAGAAGTCATTATATGAAAAAGATATTTGCACACACATGTTTATAGCAGCACAATTTGCAATTGCAAAAATATGGAACCAGCCCAAATGCCCATGATTCAACTAGTGGATAAGGAAAATGTGGTATATATATATACACCATGGAATACTACTCAGCCACAAAAAGGAAGGAAATAATGGCATTTGCAGAAACCTGGATGAAATTAGAGGCTGTTATTCTAGGTGAAGTAACTCAGGAATGGAAAACCAAATATTGTATGTTCTCACTCATATGTGGGAGCTAAGCTATTAGGATGCAAAGGCATAAGAATGATACTTTGGACTTTGGGGACATGGGGGAAAGGATGAGGGGTGGCAAAGGATCAAAGACTACACACTGGGTACAGTGTACATGGCTCAGGTGATGGATGCACCAAAATCTCAGAAATCACCACTAAAGAACTTATTCATGTAACCAAACACCACTTGTTTCCCAACAACCTACTGAAATAAAAAAATAAAAAATAAAAAAGATTTTCCATCATGTAACTCTATTCTTCTTTATTCAGTCAATTCCGTATTAATGTATGTTTAGTCATTTCCAATGTTTTTTCTTATAAAGAATAATGATATTGGTATCTTAAACCCTTAATATTTCCCCACTTCTTTCATTATTTTCTTAGGATATATTTCTCAAAGTGAAATATTTTGTATGAACATTTAAAAAAGCATGTTTAAAATTTTGATATATTATTCTATCAAAAAGTTAGATCAGCTTACACTCTTGCTAACAAACTATGCTTAATGACAAATTTTCATAGCCTTGAAAACTGAAGATCAACATTTTTATTATTTTCAAGAGAGAATGGGTAGAAGTAATGTCTTAGTTTAACCTATAAGTTCTTGGATTATTGTCTGCTGATAAGCACCTTTTGCTGCATTTGTAGGCATTTTAAATTTCTTCTCTTTTCATTTTCTTGTTCATGTTGGTGAAGAAAGTTTTAATCTGATTAATAATTCCATTACAAGGTTGTGTTTTAATATCTTCTTTTGGTGAAATTAATGTCAAATTGGTGGGCAGAGGTCTCTACCCCCCAATTATATATAAAATTAATGCTTCCAATTACTGTTTTAGATTAGAGTACTTTTCTGATTCTTATCTTCTGTGTAACTCAAGGCTTTATAGTATTTCCATTTTTTTAAGAGTGTGAGTGTAGCATGAAGCTCACTCAGACAGAAATAAGCTTGTTAACATGGACTTCGGTGGAGGATGGGGGGTGGTGCTGCTAACCTAGTTGGGCACTCTGTGGGTACCCACTCATTGATTTTCAAAGTCAGGCAGTCCAAGTCGATCTGATATAATTTTGGGGGATGTTTATAAAAACTACAAAGAAGTTTGTTAGTGAGACAGCTTACTCTTTCACCGTATCATTAACAATAAATATATACATCTGGTCAATTTTAATTTTCCTCACTGAGGAGTTTCTGAAAGACTTCACTTGCAATGATGTCTGGAATGCCCATTCCTGGTCTGTTTGCAGTGACCGGGTTTCCAGGGACCTTCTCTGTATGTCTCAGCAGCATGTCCTTACACTAAGCCCACCGTTTGCCATTGACACCAATTTTGTGCTGTTTTCCTCAGGTTTCAGTTCAGCATAATCAGAATAAAGTTCAGATTTTTTCCTTCCCTCTGGTATGTTTGGCACAATGCAGTGAGAGAACTGAATCCATAAGGTGCAAGCCCAAGACAGCTCTCCTTGCCCACGGTCCACCCTAACCCAGCCTTGGGGTATTTTTTTCCTTGTTTGCAGATGACTACACTCTAAGTAGGCCCAATATCTTTCCAAATCATTCTTAGATGGCAAAAGGTCCTTTAAGTCGGAGTAACCAAAACACAGCCACACCTCAACATGTCCCATCTAACTGGTGTATCTGGGTATATTTGACAATCCGACAGGATTGTTAATATTTCCTCCCTCTATACGACCACATTATCTTCAGTAATAATCATAAGATGAAGCAAATCATAATAATGGCCAAAGAAGAAACATAGACAGTTAAATTTTTCTTTTATTAAACTTCTCTGTATAATAATGAAGGTAAACAAAAAATAAAAATATTATCATACAGAAAGGAGGAAAGTAATGAACTGTTGCTTTATACATACACTAGGATTTTTTGAAGGAAAATTACACTGCAATCTGCATTCTTTTACAATTTAAACACAAGAAAAACTCCAGGTTGTCTCATAGAATGACAGAATTGAAGTAACACTCTGTTCTTTGTCTTTACAGTAACCATGCTATCATTACTTATTTCAAATCTTTTGATTAAATGCAGAAATATGTAGTACCACAGGAGCTGGAGATAGTAAACTGTGCCTGAAGCAAACACAAATGATTCTCAACCCTGAGGAACTTGTTCTTGAAACAAATGTATGTAGCGAAGACCCAGTGTGTTGGGACCAACTGGACAGCTGGGAACTTTCTGAATTAACTTCTATGTAGAAAATATTTATTCAAAGGGGAATAGTAGCAATGTACTAATTTGAAACTTACCACAGCAATTGTTTAGACATTAAACCAACAAAATATATTTTGGAGAGGAGTATTTATCATGGGCGGTATATAGAAATGCTGCAAAATGATCATGAAAAGCAGACTAACTTTGAGTAAAGTATCCATAGATGATTCATCCTTGATGCCTTGGTACCATATAAGCTCCTGAGCTTGGATTCAACCTCAGAAAAACATGAGCAGAAGGCCCAGTTTCTGTCATTGAGTGAAAAGGGCTCAAGGTAAAAATAATCCTCAGTTATTAAATGAAGAGTTATTTTCTTAAACATCTGAGTTTGTAGTTGATGATTAGTACTCAGTTACTTGTTACTATAGAAACTGCTTCTTGGTGCTGTTGAGGCAGGTAGGAGGCAGGACTTGGACGCTGGGCCAAATTGAGGACTAGCTAAAACAGGGACAGGGTGGAAATAGCTTTCCATAAGACATGCCCACCAGTGTGGCAAGTCAGTTTACCATTGCGATGGCAACACTCAGAAGTTACTGTCCCTTTCCCTGGCAATGACCTGACAACCCAGAAGTCACCACCCTTTGCTTAGAAATATCTGCATATCTGCCCTGTAATTTGCATGAAATTAAAGGTGGGTGTAAGTATGACTGCAGAACTGCCTTTGAGCTGTTCGCTACTCTGGGCACACTGCCTACAGGGTAGCCCTGCTCTGCAAGGAGCAGTACCTCTGCTGCTGCTGTACACTGCTGCTTCAATAAAAGTTGCTATCTGATACCATTGGTTCACCCTTGAATTCTTTCCTGGGCAAAGCCAAGAACCCTACCGGAATAAGCCCTGATTTGGGGGCTTGTCTGCCCTGCATCATTGTGGTTTTCCTTCTTGCTGTCATCTGAACACTGGGTCTTCTTTCTGTATGGTGCAGTTTTTCTTGCATGAAAAGAAGATATTTTAAACTCTTATTTTAGAGAGAAGAATCACTTTGTGAATGGGATCCAAACTGAACATGGATGCTGCCTGGGCAGAGGCATGAATATGTAGCTCCAGCACACAGTCTGCACATAATTCAGGGGACATCCACGTTCATTGTCAAGTGGGTCTTTTTCCCTCCCTCCACAATGCTTTTGTCTGGGGCCTTCCATACTACCCTCATCTTCGACAATTCCTGGCCTGAGGCTGCTCCAGAAATCTAAAATGGCAAGTAGGCCACTGATTCTAAATATCTTAATTCTGCAAAAGCATTGATCTGAATATCTGTGACAGAGAGAGAGGGGCCTGCTATTGTAGAGGAGGTGCTCTCTCTTGGAGCAATGGAAATTTTTCTGAATGGTGAAATCCAATGTGGCTTTGCAAATGACCGCTGTGAGTGTGAACCTTCAATCAGGATGCCTCTTTGGTGGTGTGTCAGCATGCAATTATCTTGAAAGTCCTCAGTGGGAGGCACAATCGGTATGGTCCCCCATTGGGCCTGATAACTCTCCAAGGCCTCCCTGGGGTGTGGTGCCCATGCCAAGAAGGCACTGCAGCAATTAAAGAAGGTTTTCTCCCTGAGCTCTGGGGTATATTTATCTTCAAGCTAATGTTACAGTTGGTGCTTCCTTTTGCCAAGCTTCAAAACAACTGGGCCTCCTATTCCTTCACAGCCTCATAACAGTGAGAGGAGAGTAAAAAAAAAATCTTCCTTCTGGTAAGAAGGGAAGAGCGCTAGTTGAATATCCATTAGATTCGATAAGTCAGCCTCATTTCAAAGGCATCTTCACCTATCACGGGTCCTGCTGAAGCTGTGACCTAGAAGAGACGCTGGGCCTTTTGTCCCCAAGGACTGGTGGGAGGAAGCCTGAGCAGCCGGGATGATGCCCTGCTGGACAATGGGGAGCATTGACGAAGTGCTCCCATTTGTTGGCTGAGCGACTGCATCAGTCATTCATTCACAGGCACAAGGTCTAAATTGCAGAACCAATTAACAGCACTAATAGCCCTTGCCTGAATTAATCTTTGAGACAAAAGGGAGGAGAAGTGGAAGTGCTATTAGCAAATCAAGCTGTACCATCCCTGCTTTATTGCGGAAATCTCAGTGTCTGTATGTGGCTATTGTGCGCTGACTGCAATTACAGCCCTCATTTAAAAATGATTAAGTGGTTATAATTATTTTTCAATTAAAACTTATATCTTCCATTTATGCAACATTTCAGACTTCAATTAAACTTCTTTTTAAAAGTGCCACTGAACTAAAAGATTCCTGTTGCCTCTTTTGCCAGGAAACCCTAAACTCAATCCAGATAGGATTTTGATTTCCAGCCTTTGGAATTAGTTATATTAAATTTAGACATTGTGATGAAAGTTAACAAGCAACAAAATTTGCAGTGCCTGTTGGAAGTGATCACCACCATCCCCACCACCTCATGGGTGCAGAGGAGAAAGACAGTTCCAGGCTCTCCTTGGGGAGGCCCGAGAAATTTTTGACTACTGAGAAGAGAAAGGTGTCCTTGTCATCGTAAGGTAGTGTCACTAGAAAAGCTGCTGCCTGAGGTCCAATATTTAGAGCAGCAACCTCAGCTGTGGTCTTGTGACAGTAATGAGTTACTGTAAGAAAAGTATGACATTTGGAGCAATTTGCTTTGTTTAAAAACTAGAGCAGTTTCAGGGTTTTCCTTGTAAATCCGTCTTATTTGCCTTCAGTGTTCTTTCTTGAGGAGTAGAGAAAGGAATTGTTAGGAACGATGCTTATTCCATGGCTTATTTTATCTTGGTGCCACCCATAATCAGAGCAGGTTCTTGGGACTATGACCCTCATGGAGACATCACAGTTGTGTGTGTGGTGGTGGAGAAAAGAGCTGGGAATCTTTAGGGTCTAGAGGTTCCAATCAGGACTATTTTATGGAGCTCTGCTCACCAACTTTACTGAGCACCAGGTTTGTGGAAGCGATTCTTGGGTTCAGAGAAGCAGTGGAAGGTGTTAATTGTTATCCTGATACTGGCCAACCTTGGACTCTTATTTTAACTGGTTCTTCTGAGTTAATGACGTCAGTGTTGTTCTGTGCTGTTGAAAGAATGCATGTTGCATGTAATGAGTTTTAGAATCGCACAATTAAAAAACGTAATTTATAATTCTTGTTCCTTAGTAACAATGTCCTGGTTTCTCTGACCCAGTTATAGCACAAGGAAGGAAAATTATGTCTAAGGAAATGAAAGGCGATCGCTGTAATGAAATCTTGAGCCTGTACTATGGACAAGACCCTGTCCAAGTAACTCAGACAAAACTTATGGCCCCTCCTTGCAAGGAAGAGATGTACTATAGCAATATATTTTTCCCTTTTTAAAAAGAAAATAAAATGTCACCTGCTATTGTTTATTTCTCCAAAGTACCTTTAACTTTTATGCTTATACAATATGTTAACTGTAGAAGAATAGAAAATTTGGGAAATAAACCTAAGCAAAAAAGCAAATCAAATCAAATTACCTATGACCAGTGTTGAAGATTTCATGTAATACCTCCTACTGTTATATTTCTCATTAAAGTTAGATCCCTTGAACATTTGATCGGCCCATAGCCACAGGACAGATGAGCTGCGTGTTATCCTTCTTGTGTGAATTGTAGCCAGGGTCAGGGGAAAGGACCCAGGTTTCTACTGAATTCCATGTGTTTGGGTAGGTAGGGAGTGCTCAAGACAAAGAAACCTATGAGAACCTCTGGATTCAGAGGAGAGTGAGGAATTGTACTTGGTGCAGACCAGCATGAGAAACAAGAATGGTGGTCAACACCTAGCAGCAAGCAGGGAGCTGGGTTAAGAGACTCTGGATTATTATTTTTTCTTTAATATATAGGCCATGCAGGGCTGGCAGCAGAGCAAATAGGGCCCTGATGACTGAGAGAAGCTGAAATATTTGGAAGTGCATTTTTCCCTGTTAATATTTTTGAGAAAGCTTGTTATAGCTTAATCACTATTTTTGATTTTCAGTTATATATCTGCCTTTTGAAAATGTCTCTACTATTTCCTACTGAACTGACCAGTTTACATCAGTTATTTTAGAGTTTATATAACAGACCTACGATGTAGATGTTTCACAAGCTAAGTTTTCAGATGGGATTAGAGAAGTTGTTCAGAGAGGCTAAGAATTTTGTCCCTGTTTACATACCTAAGATATGACAGAGCTGGATTTACTTGTCTCTCTTAGCATCAGTACCACTCTTCATAGAAATTGGACTTCATAGAAAATTGGATACATGGTAGGACAAGGACCTCCCTCCACAGTCCCCCCACATGGTTCCTTCTTTCCCTACCCATGCACCTGTTCCTTTTCTTCAAATCAGTTGTCCATTTTCTTGTTTTTTTACTCTTCTCTGTGAATTTAAGGATGAGCTTGTCACAATCCATAAATAAGACCCCTGTTGGGATACTGATTGAATATTGATTGGAAAAACATTAAACTTATAGGTTACTTTGGGGAAGATTTGACATCTTTATGAGATTAAGTCTTTTCGTCTGTGAATCTGGAGTATCTATTTATTCAGATCTTCTTTCATGTACTTTAATAAAATTTAATATCTTTTTCCCACAAAGCACGTCTATTTATTATAAGGCTCCTTACAGATTTTTATATTTTTGTGTTGTAAATGGAATTTTTCTCTATTATCTTTTTCAATTGTTTATTACTGTTGTATAGAACTTCAGTTGATTTTTGTATATAAATTTTGTCTCTAGTGAGCTTGCTAAATTATCTTATTCGCAAATAAAGACAATTTTGTTTCTTCCTTTCAATTTTTATATGTGTATTAGAAATGAATTGCTTGCATTCAACAAAACAGTGAATAGAAGCAATGATGTGGGCATTTTTTCCTTGTTCTTGTTTTAAAGGGACAACCTCTAATGTTTCATTATTAAGTATATTATTTGCTTTAGGTTTTGATAAACGCCTGTCTAAGGTTAAATAAATGATTTCTCTTTCTAATTTGCTAGAAGTTATTTTTAATTCTGAAAAGATTGACCTTCATCAGTTCTTTCTCTGTAGTTATTGAGATGACCACATAGTCGTTCTTATTCAGTCTCCTGCCATGGTATATTATATTACTTTCTTTGCATTCCTGGGATATGCCCTACATTGTCATGATAAACTGTTGAATTCAGTTTGATAATATTTTACCTAAGATTTTTACCATCCACTTTTATAAATGAGATCGACCTGTAGTTTCTGCCCTCCCTGTCTTCCTCTCTCCCTTCTTTCCTTCCATGTCTTACCACTAAAGGTATGCTTACCCCCTCCATGAGTTGATTTTTATCTTTTCATCTTTTCCTATTCTTTGGAGCAGTTTGTGTGTGATCAAGATCATTTATTTGGTGCACATTTATTAAGTGCTGACTATGTGCCAGGCCCAGTTCTAGTCACTGGGATGTAACAATGGACAAGCAATGGTCCCATTAACATTTAAAAGAGTCTCCTGGCTCTGGGTCTTTGGAAATGTGGAAGAGTCTTTTGATTTCCAATTTAATTTCTTTCAAGGTTTTTGGTTTATTCAGACTTTCTATTTTTCTTCAGTTTTTTGTTTTTAGATTTTTCCTAGGAACTTTTCTAATATGTATACTTACTAATGTATTGAGATAAATTTATTTATAATATTAATTTATGATTTTTAATCTCAACTGTAGATGTAGCTTTGTCCTCCCATAACATTGCTTATTTCTGCCTTTTCACTTGCTCAGTCTTGTTAAAGGCTTATCTATTTTGTTATTGTTAAACTTATTTTATTAGTTTTTGCAAGGAACCACCTTTTAGCTCTTAATTTCTGCCCTTTACTATTTTCTTATATTTCTTTTACAAAAATTTCTGTTTCCAGCTTTTTGAAATGATCACATAATTAATTTATTTCCAATCTGCCGATTAAAAAGTACATCTCTCTATTATTCCCTTTGGAAGAAACTAGGACTACTTCAAGAACAGCTGAGTTGAGATCGGGGGCAGAAAATATACAAAATGAGCCCAGAACATCTGTCACAATAGATAACAAAGGAGCTATCAAAGACTACCAGGGTCATAACAATAGGACTCTGAAGCCTAATTAAAGAGGTTCATTCTCACTGGCCAAAAATGGGACAATATAACCATCAAAAAGAATAATATCTGCAGAGAATTGAAATACATTATGTATATTAAAATCCATGAGCCCATAATGATACTAAAATTTCCCTCATGGTAATCTTTGGTATTAGAGTATTAACTCATTATTAAGAAACTCATTACAAAGGGAAATTGTCAGTATTTATCCTGTTTTTCCTATATAAACTTTTCCTAGGAGTAACTAAGTAGTTGAGGGAAAGTTCTCTTTAGAATAAGTTTAGTTGATAAACAAAGAATGGTATGTTTACGATACCATCCCTTTGCAGTCCTCAGTGAATATACGAAGGTAGGCAATAATCCTTAATGCCTGCTAAAGCCTCCTGATTTGATGTCTTGGAAAGTACACACCACCACCTATGAAATATTCTAGCCAAAAATTTAAACCTTGATTGAATCAGATTTCAGCATTTAAATAATAGTGTATGGGAAGCACTGGAAACCAAGCAACATGTTAAATGACCCCATGGGGATGGAACCAGTAAAATCCAGACTGGGAAATTCCACATGAAAAACAGCAGGCTTTTTCAACAAACAATTAGCAAGGAGAAAAAAAAAAGCAAGAGGGAATAAAATCTATAGATTAAAGAATACCTAAAAGACATATAAGCCAAATATAATAACCGGACCTTGTTTGGAATCCTGATTCAAACAAGCTGTATAAAAATTATAAAGGAATTATTATTAGTTGTTTTAGTTGTGATCATAGAATTGCTGTTTGGTTAAAAAAGAGAGATGCATATCTTTTAGAGATATATACCAAAGTATTTACAGATGAAATGTATGATATATTTTGCTTCAAAATATTCCAGGATGATCAAATGCTGATAATGGTTGAAGCTGGATGATAGGTACATAAAGGCTCATTATACTCTCTTCTCTACTTTTGTATATACTTGAATTTTCTTGTAATTAAAAAAATACATCTAAGGTTTTAAATTAACCTCTCAGTAGTAACTCAGCTCTATCCTACTAATTTTCCAGGTAGTACATTTATTGTTGTTTAGTTCTAAACAATTTTTTCATTTCCATTGTGAATTTCCTCTTTAAACAATAAATTTAGTGATGCATTTGTATATATACACACACTTTACTTATTTTAATATTACATATTTTAACTGTTATCAACTTATTGTTCATTTCTGATTTAATTGTATTATATCAAAAATTGTCTTTATTGCATTTTTATTTCATTAAAATCATTATTTATTTAATAAATTTTGATATAAATATAATATATATTATTATATATTATAAATTAGGATAGAAATATAATATATTATATATAATATATATAATATTATAATATATTATATAACAATTATATATAATATAATAGATTATATAAATTATATATAGTATATTATATAAATATATATTATATATATTATATAATAATTATATACGATATATAATATAAAATTTTATATATTATATATAGTTTTATATATAATATATAAAATTATATACAATATAAATTATAAACATAATATAAATTATAAATATAATATAAATATAAATAATTGATTATTTAAATCAATTCATTGCATTGATTTTGAAATTACTTGAGACTTCTTTTGTTATCTAATATAAGGTCAAGGCCAAGTTAAAAAATAATTTTTATTTATTTATTGATTTATTTTATTTTATTTTTTATTATACTTTAAGTTCTAGGGTACATGTGCACAACGTGCAGGTTTGTTACATATGTATACATGTGCCATGCTGGTGTGCTGCACCCATCAACTCATCATTTATATTAGGTATATCTCCTAATGCTATCCCTTCCCCCCCCCCTCCCCACAATAGGACCCGGTGTGTGATGATCCCCTTCCTGTGTCCAAGTGATCTCATTGTTCAATTCCCACCTATGAGTGAGAACATGCGGTATTTGGTTTTCTGTTCTTGCGATAGTTTGCTGAGAATGATGGTTTTTCAGCTGCATCCATGTCCCTACAAAGGACACGAACTCACCCTTTTTTATGGCTGCAAAAAATAATTTTTAAAGGAAATGTTGCATTTGAATTTGTGAAAAAAAGTATTATTTATTTTATGGGTTCAAAATCCTTCTTTATATTGATTAGATCAATGTGCTAATTTTGTTGTTCTTTATTCTTATAATATTTTAATTTGCTTGATTTATTGTCTTTGATAGAGCTGTGTTAACATTTCCAGGTGTGATTATAGATTCTTTAATTTTGTTTGCAATTTTATAACTTTTTATACTTATTGAGTCTATGTAGTCAGTTTTCATTTTATTTCTTAAGTCTATTCTGGTTATCTAGGTAGCTTATCTATGTGGCATAACACAACCACCATTTTTGTTATGCTCATAGATTCTGAGTCAAGAATTTGAGCAGAGAATGGCAGAACTGGTTTCTTTCTGCTCCATCATGTGTGGGGCCTCAGTTGGGAAGATGCAAATTGCTAGGGGTGTTCTTAGTGGGTGGATACTGGAACCACTTGGAGACTTCTTCACTTGCATGTCTTGCATGTCTAGGACCTTACCTGTAAAGATTCAAAAGGCTGAGTCTGATGTCCAGGGTACCTCCACATGCCACCCCCCTACCAAGGTCTTGGCCTTCTCACAACATGGCAGCTGACTTCTGAAGGAGCACCCCAGAGGGCGTGTCTGGAGAGGAAGAATTCCAAGAGGCCAAGGCAGAGGTTGTAAGGTTTCTTCTGACCTCGCCCCTTGGAAGTTTCCTAGTATTACTGCTGCTGCATCTTACTGGTTTGGAAAACAAAATCCGCCTCAGAGCCCATGTCGTTGGGTGCATATTTGCAGCTTTTATTCTCTCTCTCTCTCTTTCTCTCTGTTTCTCTCTTTTCCCCCCTCTCTATCTATAGTTGTTGTTTGAATATGCCTTTTATTATTATGTTATGTTCCTCTTTGTTTCTATTAGTCTTAAACATCTTGTTGAATTGATCCCTTTACCATTATGTAATGCCTTTCTTTGTCTTTTTTGATCTTTGTTGGTTTAAAGTCTGTTTTGTCAGAGAGTAGGACTGCAACCTCTGCTTTTTTCTGTTTTCCATTTGCTTGCTGATTTTTTCTCCATCCCTTTATTTTGAGCCTGTATGCATCTTTGCACATGAGATGGGTCTCTTGAATACAACACATTGATGGGTCTTGACTTTTTATCCAGCCTACTATTCTGTGTCCTTTAATTGGGGCATTTAGCTATCCTAAATATATATGCACACAATATAGGAGCACCTAGATTCATAAAACAAGTTCTTAGAGACTGACAAAGAAACTTAGACTCCCACACAGTAATAGTAGGATACTTTAACACCCCACCATCTATATTAGATCATTGAGACAGAAAAGTAACAAAGATATACAGGACATGAACTCAGCTCTGGAGCAAGTGAACCTGATAGATATCTATAGAACTCTCCACCCAAAAATAACATAATATGCATTCTTCTTGGTGCCACATGGCACTTAGTCTAAAATTGATCACATAATTGAAGTAAAACACTCCTCAGAAAATGCAGATGAACTGAAATAACAACAATCAAATTACAGCACAATCAAATTAGAACTCAAAATTAAAAAACTCACTCAAAACCACACAACTACATGGAAATTGAACAACCTGCTCCTGAATGACTCCTGGGTAAATAATAAAATTAAGGCAGAAGTCAAGAAGTTCTCTGAAACTAATGAGAACAAAGAGACAATGTATCAGAATCTCTGGAATGCAGCTAAAGCAGTGTTAAGAGGGAAATGTATGGCACTAAATGTCCACATCAAAAAATTAGAAATATCTCAAATCGACATCCTAACATCATAACTTAAAGAACCATAGAATGAAGAGCAAACAAACCCCAAAGCCAGCAGAGGACAAGCAATAACCAAGATCAGAGCAGAACTGAAGGAGATAAAGACATAAAAACCCTTCAAAAAAATCAACAAATCCAGGGGCTGGTTTTTTGAAAAAAATTAATAAAATAGATAGACCACCAGTTAGACTAATAAAGAAGAAAAGAATCAACTAGACACAATTAGAAATGATAAAGGGGATATCATCACTGACCCCACAGAAATATAAACAACCATTATAGAATACTATAATCATGTCTATGCATTAATCTAGAAAATCTAGAAGAAATGAATAAATTCCTGGATGTATACACTCTCCCAAGACTGAAACAAGAAGAAGTTGAATCATTGAATAGACCAATAATGAGTTCTGAAATTGAGGCAGTAATAAATAGCCTACCTACCAAAAAAAATCCCAGGGCTAGATGAATTTGTAGCTGAATTCTATCAGAGGTACCAAGAAGAGCTGATACCATTTATTCTGAAAATATTCAAATAATTGAAAAGGAGGGACTCCTCCCTACTCATTTTATGAGGCCAGCATCATCCCGATACCAAAACCTGGTGGAGATACAACAAAAAAAGAAAACTTCTGGCCAATATACCTGATTAATATCAATGCAAAAATCCTGAATAAAATACTGACAAACTGAATCCAGCAGCACATCAAAAAGCCTATCCACCATGATAAAGTTGACTTCATCCCCAGGATGCAAGATTGGTTCAACATATGCAAATCAATACATATGATTCATCACATAAACAGAACTAAAGACAAAAACCACATGATTATCTCAATAGAAGCAGTAAAGGCCTTCAATAAAATTCAACATCTGTTCATGCTAAAAACTCTCAATAAACTAGATATTGAAGGAACATGCCTCAAAATAATAAGAGCCATTTATGACAAATCCACAGGCAACATCATACTGAATGGGCAACAGCTAGAAGCATTTCCCTTGAAAACTGGCACAGGACAAAGATGCCCTCTCTCACCACTCCTATTCAACATAGTATTGGAAGTTCTGGCCAGGGCAATCAGGAAAGAGAAAGAAAGAAAGGGTATTCAAAGATGAAGAGAGGAAGTCAATTGTCTTTGTTTGCAGATGACACAATCCTATATCTAGAAAACCCCATCGTCTCAGCCCCAAAGCTTCTTAAACTGATGAGCAACTTCAACAAAGTCTCAGGATACAAAGTCAATGTGCAAAAATCACAAGATATACACCTATATTCCTATACAGCAACAACGGACAAGCAGAGAACCAAATTATAAATGAACTCCCATTCATAATTGTTACAAAGAGAATAAAACACTTAGGAGTACAGGGAAGTGAACAACCTTTTCAAGGAGAACTACAAACCACTGCTTAAGGAAATCAGATGGGACACAAACAAATGGAAAAATACTCCATGCTCATGAATAGGAAGGATCAATATCGTGAAAATGGCTATACTGCCCAAAGTAATGTATAGATTAATGCTATTCCCATTAAACCACCATTGACATTCTTCACAGAATTAACAAAAACTATTTTAAAATTCATATAGAACCAAAAAATGGCCCGTATAGCCAAGGCAATCCTAAGCAAAAAGAACAAAGCTGGAGGCCTGACACTACCTGACTTCAAACTATACTACAAGGCTACAGTAACAAAAACAGCATGGTACTGGTACCAAAACAGTCATATAGGCCAATGGAACAGAAGAATAGAGAGCTGAGAAATAAGATGGCACATCTACAACCATCTGATCTTTGATAAACCTGAAAAAAACAAGCAATGGGGAAGGGATTCCCTATTAAATTAAATGCTGCTAGGATAATTGGCTAGCCACATGCAGAAAATTGAAACTGGACCAGTTCCTTACACCTTATACAAAAATTAACTAAAGATGGATTAAAGACTTAAATGTAAAATCCAAAACTGTAGGAACCCTAGAAGAAAATCTAGACAATACCATTCAGAACATAGGCACAGGCACAGATTTCATAATGAAAACACCAAAAGCAATTGACCAAAGCAAAAATTGAAAAATGAGATATAATTAAACTAAAGAGCTTCTGCACAGCAAAAGAAACTATCGTCAGAGTGAACAGGCAACCTATAGAATGGGAGAAATTTTTTGCAATCTATCCATCTGACAAAGGTCTAATATCCAGAGTCTACAAGAAATTTAAAGAAATTTACAAGAAAAAAACCAAACAACCCCATTAAAAAGTGAACAAATGACATAAACAGACACTTCTCAAAAGAAGATATTTATGCAGCCAACAAACATATGAAAAAATGCTCAACATCAGTGATTATTAGAGAAATGCAAATCAAAACCACAATGAGATACCATCTTACGTGAGTCAGAATGGTAATTATTAAAAAGTCAAGAAACTATAGATGCTGGCAAGGTTGCAGAGAAATTGGAATGTTTTTATACCATCAGTGGGAATGTAAATTAGTTCAACCATTGTGGAAGGCAGGGGCGATTCCTCAAAAACCTAGAACCGGAAATACCAATTGACCCAGCAATCCCACTGCTGGGTATATACCCAGAGGAGTATAAATCATTCTGTTATAAAGATACCTGCACATGTATGTTCATTGCAGCACTATTCACAATAGAAAAGACATGGAATCAACCCAAATACCCATCAATGATAGAATGGATAAAGGAAATGTGGTAGATATACACCATGGAATACTATGCAGCCATAAAAAGGAACAAAATCATGTCCTTTGCAGGGACATGGATGGAGCTGGAAGCCATTATACTCAGCAAACTAACACAGGAACAGAAAACCAAACACCGCATGTTCTCGCTTATAAGTTGGAGCTGAACAATGAGAACACATGGACACAGGGAGGGGAACAACATACTCTGGGGCCTGTTGTTGTTGGGGTGGGGAGAGGGGGAGCATTAGAAAAATAACTAATGCATACTGGGCTTAATACCTAGGTGATGGGTTGACAGGTGCAGCAAACCACCATGGCACACATTTACATATGTAACAAACTTGCACATAATACACACGTACCCTGGAATTTAAAAAGAAAAACTTAAAGATCGTTTTTGGTGCAATTAATATTACTTGCTTAGTTTTCTTGTTTTTCTTCCTTTTCTTTCTTTCTTTTTTTTTTTTTTTTTGAGACGGAGTCTCACTCTGTCGCCACGGCTGGAGTACGGTGGCATGATCTCGGCTCACTGCAACCTCCGCCTCCCGGGTTCAAGCAATTCTCCTGCCTCATCCTCCCGTGTAGCTGGGATTACAGGTGCATGCCACCACACCTGGCTAATTTTGCGTTTTTAGTACAGATGGGATTTCACCATGTTGGCCAGGCTGGTCTGACCTCGTGATTGGCCTGCCTTGACCTCCCAAAGTGCTGTGATTGCAGGCGTGAACTAATATTTGTGTGACATATGTTTTGGATTACTTTATTTTTCATCTTTCTTTTGGTTTTATTCTAGGTTGATCTTTAAAAAATTCTTATAATCTTTATACTTTAATTGGTAAATGTAATCTGCTTACATGTATTGTGATTCTTGGTATATTGGCATTAACTCCACCATCTTATTTTGGGTTATTTTTTGCCACCTGCAGATGCAGATAGGCAAACCACATCAAGAAAAACCAGTCAAGGAAATCAGATGGGACACAAACAAATGGAAAAATATTCCATGCTCATGGATAGGAAGAATCGATATTCCATGCTCATGGATAGGAAGAATCAATATGATGAATTAACTCTTACAAAGAGTGATTTAGAGTATTCCAGCCACTCATATAATTATACCTGCTTGCCAATCCTTGAATTTTTTTAAAGAAGTAAACCTGTTCATTCTACTATGGGAAAGGGAGAAGGTGCAAAAGTTGATGGATGGAGGTAAATTATTATTTTTTTCTCTCAGTCACCAAAAGCAAATGACAGTTGATAGATTATTGATGATGATTGTTAGGGTCAGTCAGCCATTCAGCCAGAAGGTGTTGTTGAGCATCTACTATGTGCTGGGCATTGTGTTGGTGCAGGGATATAGTGATGCACGAGATAAACACTGTCCTTGTTTTCATGGAGAAAGTCAAGAAGGAAATGGTTATTAGCAAATAAGGCTCAACCTGGGCTCCCTGGGCTGAGTCACAGGAATCCAGACATGGAAGGGCATGGTGAGCAGAATGTTGGCCCCTGGCTTTCACACTCTGGTGTTATGCCATGGAGTGAAACATAATTAGGTTATTAATCAGTGGATCTTAAAATAGGGAGATTATCCTGGATTATCCAGTTGAGTCTACTTTAATCATATGAGTCCCTAAAAGCAGAGAACTTTCTCTGGCTGATGGCACCAGAGGAAGGCCAAAATGGAAGTCAGAGAAATGCGGCAGAAGAAATCAGAGTGAGATATTTGAAGCATGAAAAGAATTGCATATGCTATTGCTGTTGGAAGGCAAACATGGCCCTGTGACAAGGAAATGGGGACTTCAGTCCTACAACCACTAGGGACTGAATTCTGCTAACACCAGTGAGCTTGGAAGAGGACCTCTGAGCTCCAGATGAGAATCAGAGCCACTTGATTTTAGACTGGTGAGACCCTGGTAGAGAATTCATCCACACTGTGTTGGACCTATAGAAACCACCTATTCGTCCACACTGTGCTTGACCTGTAGGAACTGTTAAATGATAATTGAGTATTGTTTTAAGCCACTAAGTTGGTGTAATTTGTTACAGCAGCAATAGGAAACTGATGCAGAGGGTATAATTCTCCTCTACCAGAAGTGTCACTAGCCATTTCTCATTACAAGTCCTCCAAACTTCCCTTTGCTGTCCTGGCACTCTGGTCAGGTCTCCACTGTTATTCCATGTCATCATGCAGTGTAGTGGTTGTGTTTGAAGACTCCAGAGCCAGAACACCTGGGTTTAAATCCAGCAAATCCCAGCACAGTGGTGTGATCTGGACAACGTTTTAAATGATCTGTACCTTAGTTTCTTCATTTGTAAAATAAGGAAAATAATAGCACCATCCTCACTGAGTTGTAGACAGGATTAAATAGTCAATACATGTAAAGGGCTTAGAAGAATGCTTGGCATGACATCTAAATAGGCCCTCATTGATAGCTGCTACTACTACTGCTAGGACTTCTATAGTTATTCATCCTGCATCCCACTCCAAAGCCCTCAGTTATGAAGCATGAGAGAAGACCTTCCTCAAGCTTCTGCTTATTAATTTTCCAAACTTCTCTGAAAAATGCTCTGTTTGCATTTCTGCAAGCTAGGATGTTCCTTAGAGACTTTCAGTGCTTTCTGATGTCTGACTGGAGAAAGAGAGTTTCTTTCCTGGATCCATTACCATATTTCCATCACAGACCTAAGTTCAGATACTGTGGCTAGGAACATAATTTGGAATTTCTTTGCTACTCACTGGCTGTTTGATTTGGGACAAGTTAACCTTTCAGAACCTTAGTTTTCATATCTGGAAGCTGAAGATATGAAATGCAGTGAGAATTAAATGAAGTAATATAAAGTGCCTAGTATAATGATTTTAAGTAGAAGATATGATTATTAGTGTCATTTCCAGGAACACTTTTTGAGGTTAACTCTAAGTTTTGCCCTAAGCTGAGCCCTGAGACACTGTATCCAAGAATCCACTTTTGGGCAGGGGAATAGCCTCTGGACCCATCTCCCTCCTAGGGACACACACCTTGTCAGGGTTCCTCTTCATTTAGCCTGCAGGTAGCCATTGCCATCTAAATTTCACAGCAGGAAGTTTATCTAGATAGCCTTTGCCAGCAATAGACCCTTTCAGGTGCGAATTGCCCAATGTGAGATCCCTAATCACCTTCTTTGAATATGAGGATGGTGGCTTAGCTGCATGTAAAGACCTCTGTGGGTCCATGTGCTTGCTTTAACATTGAGTATTTTGTTGCCACATTGTTCCTTCTGTCTTCAGATGCCAGTGAGGTACTTCTCCAGCATTAATAAGCACATAGTGAAATGTGAGTCCCAGGGTCAAGTGGGATTAAAGTTCAGTGACTTTTGGCTTCACTACTTGTGCACTTGCTGGGCTGGGCTGCACCAAGCAGGCTGCAGCTACTTCGGCACAACATCGCCTTAAAGTGTCAGGAATAAACACGCATGTGCCTGGTGGATGTTGACTCACACTACCACATTCCCTCTTTCGAACTCTCCTTGATGGTGGGAGCGTCTATGGTTCTGACAGATGGCACAGCACTGGGGGATGCCTGGAGATAGTGCTACTCCCCCATTTCTGTGGGAAGCCAGCCCAGGAACTCCTCTTCATCTGACTTGGTGTGGATGCCTGTGAGGTTGGAGCTCTCGGACAGTGGTGCCTTTCATCAGAGGCTGCTTGATTCCCTGCCCCATCTCTACTTCTCCACCAGCTACGCCTTCTACAAATGCATGTGTCTCCTCTGGATGGGACACGGCTTCTCAGGCTTGTTGTTGGCAATCAGTGCCAGGCTCAGAGTAGATGCAGCATTGGCAAGGGGAATATGTGAGTCAGCAGAGCCCAGTGAGCAGCCTATAAACCAAGCTGGTGCCCTCAGGCTTTCCAAAGGTGTAGCTGAGCTGCTGTCAGGAGTCCTGTCAAACTGGGAGGAACATGTCGACACTTGTTTCAACATAAGTACATGCTCTGCATTGGGTCTTTCTCGTGTTCTTCGTCGTGCCATAGAAATTCCTTCTTTTATCTTTAAACGACTTCAAAAATATTCCTAATATAAAGGCACAGCTTTTCTTAAAATCCTGACAATCTGGTGGGGTGCAGTGTTTCACGCCTGTAATCCCAGCACTTTGGGAGGCCAAGGCGGGTAGATCACGAGGTCAGGAGTTCGAGACCAGCCTGGCCAATATGGTGAAACCCCATCTCTACTAAAAAAAAAAATACAAAAATTAGCCAGGTATGGTGGCACATGCCTGTAGTCCCAGCTACTTGGGAGGCTGAGGCAGAAGAATCGCTTGAACCTGGGAGGCAGAGGCTGCAGTGAGCCGAGATTGTGCCACTGCACTCCAGCCTGGGTGACAAAGCAAGGCTCCGTCTCAAAAAAAAAAAAAAAAAAAAAAAAAGAAAGAAAGAAGAAAAAAGAAAAAAAAATCTTGACAATTTTATAAAGACATTACTGCATTTATTGACTATCCACACTTGCCAGCTCCTTCACACACTATCTCATTGATCTCATTGAATCCTCACAAATCCAGGTGAGATAGTGCTTATTCTTTCAGCTTGCAGATGAAGAAACAGAAACACAGAGGGTTAAGTAAGCTGCTCAAAATCACACAGCTAGAAATTGAGGTGCAAAAAGTCAAGAAATGTGCCCAAGGTCATACAGCTCTTAAATGCTATCATGGGGGCCTGAACCAAGGCCACTTCCACTCACACTTCATTGGCCCACTGAAATCACATGGTGATCCCTGACTTCAAGAGGGGAGCGAATGCAATTCTACTATGAGCCTGGGCAGTTTCCTTATATGTAAAAAGGTTATGGTAATGATTACACCTATGTCATAGGGGTGTCATGAGAATTCAATGAGTGATTGCGTATTAAATGCTTGGCACAGAGTTAAGTGCTTATTAAATATCAACTGTTAATATTCTCCCTATGGGACAAGCAATTTGACATATGCAACTGTGTGGATTTATTTTCCTTCTCCGTAAAGTTGACTAGATGCCTCCTAAATATTAGACCATGTGCAAGGTGGTTAGGGCTATGAAAATGGACAACACAGGAGCCACTGTATATAGCAAGGGTAAGTTGAAAGCTGTTTTGGTTCTGATTCCCAATCTTGGTACATACTAAGGTATACTAGAGAGGATTCTGAAATCTTACAAGGAACATAGAGTTTACCTACCAGTTTTGGCTTATTTTATGTCACTGACACCTTTAAGGTATTGTCAAGTTTGTGATGGTAGTTGTGAGATTTATTTATTCTCTGTTTTAAATTAGACATTTATCCCACAGTTTACCTAATGTTTGCACTTTTCTTTGTTTGCCCTTCCCTGTGGGATTCTAACAGGATGTGACAATACAGCTCGCCTGTTACATGGTTGAGTCCTGAAGACTGCATTTCATTTTTCCAGAAAGCCATCAGGCCCTGGGGCTACTTTTTTGGAGGAAATCAAATCATCTTATGACCACTAGAGGGCAGTAGCAACTCACGGATACCACAGGACAACCCCTCCCCCCTCCGCCCCGCCCCCACAAAGGTAAGTTGGAGATGATCTGCTAAAACTGGGGCTCATTTAACAGATGAGAAAACTGAGTCTCAGGGAGGGCAAATTAATTCTTCAAGATCACACAAAAGATGAATGGTAGGTTTGCATATGGAACGCGACTCCAAGTTTGAAACTGTTAATGACAAATGCCACTGTAAAACAGAAAATCAAATTAGGCACCAGAACTGAAAGAATTTGCACTAGATGAAAAATAGTCATACCGCTGACAAAAAAAGAAAAAAAAAAGAAACAGACAAAAGAGAAAAAAGAGAGTAAAGACTAAATGTTTTGCTTATTCTCATGTGTGCCTAAAAAGAACATCCGGGGACTCCACCACTGGTGAAGAAAATCTTAACAATTTAGGGAAAGAGGCTGTTACCAGAGTAGCATCTGAAAGCCAGGACATTGCAAGGGAAAGGTGGCTTCTGGAGGGGAGACTTGGTAGGGAGTCATCCTAGTAGTTACAGGTTATCACAGGCCTAGAATGATCAGGGATAAAGGAACCCACACCTACATTTCAGGTTGGTATCCCTGGACATTCAAGTAAGGTTCAAGTTAATGTCCCAGGCAAAGCTCTGAGCATCCTAATTCTATGATGAGAATATGATTTTAAGGCAATATTACTTTAGCTAGAGATCCAGTACAGTCATTCTATAACATAGCTGAGTCTCCTCCAAAGTGGACAATTGTTCCCTATGAGCAACCTGCACCTGGGAAATGCTTATCCAGCATCCATCTGAATCAATTAGAATTAGATCTGGCTATTAAAAAAACAGAGACCCAAGGCTGGGCATGGTGGCTCACGCCTATAATCCCAGCACTTTGGGGGCCGAGGCTGGCAGATCACCTGAGGTCAGGAGTTTGAGATCAGCCTGCCAACATGGTGAAACCCTGTCTCTAATAAAAATACAAAAATTAGCCGGCTGTGGTGGCAGGCACCTGTAATCCCAGCTACTTGGGAGGCTGAGGCAGGAGAATCATTTGAACCCAGGAGGCAGAGTGTGCAGTGAGCCGAGATTGCACCACTGCACTCCAGCCTGGGCGACAAAGTGAGACTCCATCTCAAAAAAAAAAAAAAAAGAAAAAGAAAAGAAAAGAAAAGAAAAGAAAAACAACACAACAACAACAACAACAACAACAACAACAAACCAGAGACTCAAAATAGCAATGATCCAAATAAGACAGAATTTATTTGTGTCTCTTGAGAGTCCAGAGACAGGGAATCAAGGGAAGGTATGTAGCTCTGCTTCACAAAGTCCTCAGAGCCCTGGCCACCTCCATCCTGTTGGTCACAAGTGTGATCTTATTTGCACAATCACCTCATGTCCCAGGAGGGCTATAGCAGACTCTGACATCATGTTGCATTCTGGTCAACAATGAGGAAGGGATGAAGAAAAAGGACAAAGGATAAGGAGCAGTCGTCTGTTTAGGAAGATTGGGTTCCTGGGAATGTTACGTGAAACATCTGCCCACAATTCATTGATTAGAGCTTGGCCACATGGCCATGACTCCTGCAAGGGAGGCTGGAAAATGTAGTGTTTATTCTCAGCAGTTACTCTGCTCAAGTAAGAATTATGGTTTTATTAAAGGGAAAATGCATATTGAGGAGTAGTAACTGAAAATCTTTGTGCAGTAGACATGGACATGAACCACCCAGATTCCTCTCCAAGGAAGGACTTGCTTTCTGGGTGTACCAGGAAGTGTGGTTGCCACACAGGTGACTGCCAGCTGTGAGTGCCTTCAAGGGTTGGCCTCAGCTATAGATAGCTGAGGTTACAACTTCCCTAACAGCCAACATCCAGTGATTTAACAAGGTGGCAGTATAAAGGCCCAACCGTTCCAGCCCAATCCCGCCTGCACTGTAAGCTAATCCTGCTTTCACCCTTTCCTTTCAAAGGTGTTGGTCCCTAATGAGCACCTTACACCTTAAATTTTCTCTCCCCATCTGCTTCCAGAGAACCCAAGCTGGAATGGTTGGTACCACGAATGGCTGGTTAAAGAGTGTCGACAATGAGATACATAGGATTATTCACCACCTGTCTGTAGTGAGGAGCTTATCACTGTTGGTGGGTGATCACAGACAGCATCTGGTATGAGATGGAGGTTCAATTGTTAAACAGTGGTGAATTGGGGGTATTGTACAGTGGAAAGGAATATACTAGCAGATGAGATGTGTCAGACTGTTTGAAAGGTATGAAGAAACAGGAGATCTAAGGGTAACGGTATTGGATAGCTATTGGTCAGTGCCAGTGATATTCTACACTAAGATAATGAACAGTGGAGAATAAGTAGCAGGCAATTGAAAGCCAGGTGTGAAAGCCAAAGAGTCTCCTTGGTTATATACAAAGAAGCCCCTTGTCTTGCTGGGAGAACAAGAGGAAGCCAAGGATCAAGCTTAGAACCTTATAGGTTCAGTGGCTGAATATCAAGGAAAGTTAAATGTCCACTTGAAGCGATCTGTTATGCCTGAGTTAGGGCCCTGATTAGGAAATCCTAGGACTCAAACACATGAGATAAAGACATCTGGGCAATGCTTCTAAGCATTGTGCCTTCCTATACTGCCTTGAAAATTCTGAGGCTGCAAAAGTGGCTAAACACTCTCTGATAAGTACTAGCACTCCTCTGTGCTGGAAGAGGATGCAGAGACCTCTTCACCAAAAGGCAGTGGGTACCACCCCCTTAGAATCCACTCCTACTTCCCCTCTTGGGGATTAGACCTATAACCAGGGTTGGTCTCAGTACATCCCAGCTGAGAATGTGCTGGTCCTGATAAGGAAGAAAAAATATTCTACTTTTAAAAGGCTGCAAGATGCAGTCAATGTATACTGAGACTAGATTCTAAGAGTGTTTGATCAGGGGGGCCAGAACATAAATTGAATAGGGAAGACTTTGTTGACTTGGAAGTACTCTCCTAACATTCAGGATTTAACATCCTGGCAAGGACCCCTGACTAAGTGAGAACTTGCTACTAGGATGGCTCCTGGAAGCATGAAAGAAGCAATGCACCATGCTTAGAAAAGTTTAAATGCCAGAATTGCCTTGGCAGATGGTGGATAAAGGGATTAAACAGCTCAGGAAAGTGGGCATGCTAGAATAGGTATACTTTGCACAGCTGGAAGGCTAGCCAAATGACTATGTTCCAGCATAATCTTTTTGCTCTTCTTAAATGAGGGCACATCATTTAAGAACAGCAAAAGAAATGTGCTGGTAAGAGGCCTACCTGAGGGTGGAGCGTGGGAGGAAGGTGAGGATTAAAAAGCTACCAGTCAAGTACTATGCTTTGTACCTGAGTGATGAAATAATCTGTACACCAACCCCTTGCAACACACAATTTACCTATATAACAAACTTGCACATGTATCCCTGAACCTAAACGAAAAGTTAAAAAAAAAAATGAAATGCATTAGTGAGAGGGCCTTTGGCACCACTAAGATGTTCAGTGGTAGCTATCCCCTATAGGCTGGAGCCAATGATAAAAGATGTTATAAAACTTGACTCACTGATGGCCTTGGGGATGATAGGACCCTAAAAGAGCTGTAGTCAGGTTGTGGTGCTTAGTCTCCAAAATATGAGGGAATTACAATCATTGCAACAACCAGTAAGGTTAAAGTGGAAGCCGAGAGGACCTGATCCACAGAGGGTTATGGAGATGGTGAATTGAATATAGTGCCCTAAGAAGTTAAAAGAATGGACATCGGACAAGGGTACTACCTAGCTTGTACTAGCAGCATAATCAAGGATGGATAATTAGAAGGCTGAAGGTGATTGCTCCAGTAAAAAGTTATGTTCACTTCCTAGTTTCCAGACACCAGGCAGTTTGTAGACTTCTAGTCTATTGACTGATGCAGTGGCTAGGTTTCTAGGAGGGAAGGTCCTTACAACACCATGGCAATTTTTTCTATAATGATTCTTTCCTCAACAGGATTTTGGCCACTTCTCAGGTAATTGAATGTGGAGAAAGAGAAATACCCTGATATTTTGAGGACTTTTGAACACCAGCTCTGAGTTGACATTGATACCTAGAGACCTAAAATGTCATTGTTGACCCTCTGTTAGAGTAGGGTCATGTGGGATCTAGTAGGGTCATGTGGGATCTTACATTGGATCCACTGGGTCTGAGCACTCACCCAGTAGTCATTTACTCAGTTCCTGAATGTATAATTGTGACTGACACACTTGACAGTTGGTACAACCTCAATATTGGCTTTTTGGTCTCTGGGGAAAGAGTTATCATGGTAGGAAAGGGTAAGAGCTAGCATAGTAGAGAAGGCCACATGGAAATCTCAGAAATCATCCAATTGCACCATGGCTAAGTCATAAACCAAAATCAATATTGCATCCCAGGGTGAATTGTGGAGATAAGTGTCACCTTTAAGGAACTATAGCAGGAGTTGGTGAATTCTTTTTTCTGTAAAGTGACAGATAGTAAATAATTTAGACTTTGTGGGCCATATGTTCTGTCACAACTACCCAACTTTGCTGCTGCAGCATAAAAACAGCCATAAAATGTGTAAATGAATGGGTGTCACTGTGTTCCAGTAAAGCTTTAGTTACATAAATAGGGGGCAGGCTGGATTTGGTCTTTGGGCCTTACTTTGCCAACTCCTGATCTAATAGGGTCAGGAGAAGTGGTCTCCATAATATCTCAAATTAATTCACTAGTCTGGCCCCTGGAGAAACTGGATGAATGTTGGATGATGACAATGGACTATCCTGAGCTCAACCAAGTGATGGACCTGATTGCAGCCCGTGTGTCAGATCGGGTATCTTTGTTAGAAAAAATGGATATGACCTCAGGTACATGATGTGGAACACAAATTTGGCCAATGTGTTCTTTTCTATCCCAACCAGAAATGAGGACCAGAAAATTTGTATTCACATTGAAAAACCCGACAATATACTTGACATCTTCCCTCCAGGGTTTTCTAACTCTCCCACTCTCTGTCATAATATGGCCTGAAGAGATCTAGACCTTTTAAGCATTCTGCAGAGCATCACATTGGTCCATTACATCAGTCACACTGTGCTGATCAGCCTGGACAACAAGTTGGAGTGTTTGGTAAACACAAGTGCTCCAGAAATGGGAGATAAGCCCTGTGAAGATCCAACAACTTGCCACATCTGTAAAATACTTAGGAGTCTAGTGATCAGGGGATTGCTGGGATATCCCATTCAAAATGAAAAGATTATTGTGTCTTGCATCATCTGCCAAAAAGAAGTAAACACAACACCTGGTGGGACTCTTTAGGTTTTCGAGGCAGGATATTCCACATCAAGAGATACTTATCTGGTATATACACTGAGTGGCATAAAAGACTGCTAGATTTAATAGGCCCCAGAGCTGAAAAGGATGCTGCACCTTTCAGCTCGACAGTTCAGCAGACCCTATGATGCTGGAGATGGAGATATTGGTAATAGGAAATGATGCTGTGTGGAGTTTGTGACAAGCTCCAGTAGGAGAATCATAACATGGCCCCTGGATTTCTGGAACAAAGCTGTGTCATCTACAGCAGAAAATTATACGTCTTTCAAAAAGCAACTTCTGTTGTGCCACTAGGCTCTGGTAAAGACAGACCACATGACCATGGGCCACCATATGACTGGAACTGCTCCTCATGAATTGGGCCCTGTCAGACCCACCAGGCCATAGGTTGGGTGCTCTCAACAATAATTCTTTGTAACATGGAACTTGTATATCTGGGATCAAGAATGAGTAGGACGAGAGGATGCAAACCAACTGACCCCCAGCACACCCATCACTGTTTTACTAGAACTGTGACCTGTATAGAGGATCATGTACAACAAGCTGAAATAGGAGAATAATCTTGATCTTTGTGTATGAATAGATTGGCATGGTAGGTACACACAGGCTAAAAGGGATAGTAGTGGCACTTTTACGTTTCTTATGTGTTGCCTTGAAAGACAGTGGTGACAGAATATTTTCCCGATGGCCATAGTTTTGTGTGGCAGACCTGGAATCCACTTTTCATGGAAAGATAAGTGTCTAAGGTAAGACTAACACTCATGAGCAGTGGCAAATGGCCTAACCAGCAGGTCAAGAGACTGTAAGGAAAATATTAGAAGACTGGAAATAAGACTGGAAATAAGGACATCTGGAAGAAGGGCATGTAAAAGGACACATGGGAGTGGGCAAAAGTGTGAAGATCTTTGTATCACATTTTATCACCCACCAGAGAGTGTTTGCTCTAGAGGAAGCACTAAACAACCCAGGTAGGCCAAATGACCCAGTCCATTGACAAGAGCCATTCTCTGTCATTGGCCAACTGCATGATGAGCACGTGAACAAACTGGCCATGGTGGCCAAGGTGGAGACTACTTATTGGCCCAACAGCAGAGACTCCTATTTGTCAAGACAGATATAGTTATTGCACAACATAAAATCAACCTGCCACCAACAGACACTAATTCTGAGCACAATTCTGATGGCACCATCCCTCGAGGAGGCCAACTAGCTACTTGAAGGCAAGCTGTTGAGGACATTGGGATCCTTCCTTCCAGGAAGAGCCAGAGGTTGGTTTTCATAGGAGCAAACACCTATTCTGTGTATAGGTTTGGCTTTCCTGTCTGTAGGGCTTCAAGTTGCACCACTACCTGATGGTCTATAGATTCTTATCCACTGATTCAGGCCCCACATACAGTGTCACACCAGGGGATCCATTTTACAGCAAAGAAAGTACAGGAGTGGGCCCATGACCATGGAATACACTGATCATTTTACATGTTGGGCCATTCACGTGCTGACGGCCTGATAAAGCATTGGAGCAGCCTGCTGAAGAAATAGCCAGAACTCCAACTATTAGGTAATATCCTTTGAGGACAGGGTGCCATCCTTGAAGACACAGTGTATGCATGGAATCAAAGACTTTTAAAATAGGTTGCTATGTCTCCAATAGGAAGAACACATGGGTCTTTGAACAAACAAATAGAAGCAGGAATGACCCCACTTACCATCACTGCCAAGGGTCCACTGAGGGACTTTGTGATTCATGTCCTTGAGACTCTGGGCTCTCTAAGGTCAGAAGCTCTAGTTTCCAGAGGACCCACTTTCACTGGAGGGCATAGTAAGGGTCCCGTTTAATTTTAAGCTCTTGTGCTATTATGGCTGCTGCTTGGGAACTTTGGCATCCTTGTGTCTAGGGATCTGCAGTAAAGAAAAGGAGTTACTGTCTTGGCATGGCGACTTCCTGATTACCAAGAAGATGTAGCCTGTTGTTACTAATGTAGCCAGAGAGGAAATTACATGAAACTCAGCTGATTCACTTGGGTTCCTCTTGGTATTCCCTTGACCAATTGTGACTGAAAATGAACAGGCAGAGTAAGCCCAACCTGGGAAGGGTATGGTAACAAGTGGCTTGAGGGACTTGAGCATGAGTGTCTTGGTCAATCCACCAGGGGAAGCCACTGAAACCTGCAGAGGTGCTAGCTGAAGATGAGAAGAATCTAGAATGGAAAATGGAGGAGGGAGACAGTGAGGATCCACTGTGGTCCTGAGACCAATTGCAGCAGCAGGACTGTGGTTCATCCTACTATCTCCTTCTATATTAGTTTACTTGGACTGCCATAACAAAATACAGTCATCCCTGAAACCAAACCCAGGAGATTAGTTTTAGGAAGAGCCAAGGATACCAATATCTGTGGATGCTCAAATTCCTTGTATAAAATGGTGCAATATTTGCATACAACCTATGTACATTCTCTCGTATACTTTAAATCATCTCTAGACTCCTTATAGTACCTAATACAATGTATATTCTGTGTAAATAGTTGTTGTATTGTTTTTTATTTGTATTATTTTTAATAGTTGTGTTGTAATTTTCTATTTTATTTTTTTCCCCCAAATATCCTCAATTTATGATTGGTTGAATCTACGGTGTGGAACCAGGGATATGGAACCTGCAGATATAGAGGGATGACTGTGCCACAGACGGGGTGCCTAAACAATAGAGATTTATTTTCTTACTTTTCTGTTGGCTAGAGGTCCCAGATCAAGGTGTCAGTATGTTTGCTTTTTTCTGAGGTCTCTCTTCTTGGTTTGCAGATTGTCACCTTCTTGCTGTGTTCTCATATAGTCTTTCCTCTGTGAACAAATTAATCCCAGCTACTCAGGAGGCTGAGGCAGGAGAATCTCTTGAGCCTGGGAGGTGGAGGTTGCAGTGAGCTGAGATTGCACCATTGCACTTCAGCCTGGGCCACAAGAGTGAGCGAAACTGTCTCAAAAAAAAAAAAAAAAAAAAAAAAAAGAACCCAGGTCATATTGGATTAGGATAAACCCTAAAGACCTAATTTTAGCTTAATTACCTCTTTAAAGACCTTATCTAGAAATATATGGTTATTTTCTGAGGTACTGGGGTTTAAAGCTTCAACATATGAATTTTGGGGGAACACAATTCAGCCCACGAGACCCTCTAATGAACTTCCACTTAAGTAGAGAGACCTAACAGAATTCTTGAATAAATGTTTCCTAAATGTATAAGAGAAGTGGTTTTGAGCAGTGCAAAGGGTGGACTATGAATAAAACAGAGATGCACCACTCAGTTTCCCTTTCAGCTGTGGGGTGGTCAGCATAAACTTCCAGCCATCAGCTCCTGAAGGGTTGGGCTGATCTATAGAAAGCCAAGTTGTCTGAGGTAATACCTTTACAGGATAGGCTGCATCTGGTGGCAGAGCAAGGCAGGGGTATAGAAGCTTGGCCACTTTGATCTGACATGAACAATTATGATCAGCAATATTTCCTCCAGAACTCCCCTTCACATTGGCTAAGGTTTTGTCAGGGATGTGCTGCAGTTTGACTTCTCCCTCTGTTCAATCCTACTTCCTCCCTTGGAATTCCAATAAACCTTGGAAACTCAAACTCCATCTCAAGTGTCTGCTTCTAGAGAACTCAAACCGGTGACACTTTGCCTCCCATCTTTAGATATATTAACTGTATTACCATTCTAGGCTTCACTGATATTTCCAGAAAGTTAGTTGAGCAAAAATGGAAATAACTGAAGATTAATAGAAGGTAAGAGTAAATATAATGACCTTGTCTTGTTGCTCCTGCCCTTCTTTAAGCCTGTCAACTGGTGCCATTCACTTGGCCCCAGTAAGGATTCTGGCCCCAGTCCTACCTAAGCAAGTCCTTGAATGCCAGATCTAAGTATTATAACTCAGTTCCCATGCTTTTCGTCTCTGACCAAGCTCCCACTTTACCTTGTATTTTACATCCAGCAACTACTCAGTCTTGTCCCCTTATGGTTTGTTTGCCCCTAGCAGCTCTGGGCTGCTGTGTTAAATTACTGGAGCACAGAGAAGATAGCACATGCTTCATAGAGGTCTTTTGCTGTCTGTCTCTACTGTCTTCTATCACTCTTTACATTAGCACATGATTTTTCATAATGTAGTACTTCCTTGACATTCAAAAATGATAATCTATGGTGGTTCTATTTTCCTTTTAGAAAATTTTTCTGTTCTTCTTTAATTTCCTCCATCTTCTCCTACCTCCTCCTCTTTTCCCTTTTCTCTTCCTCCCTGCTCTTTTCTTCTTGCAATTATTGGCTCCTTCTTCATGTCAGGAGAACATGCTTCATCAAAGAGATAAAAGACATGGTCCCTGTTCTCTGAGAACTCCCAGATCAAGGGGGTGGGGGTGGGGGATTCAGAAATGAATGTCATCTCCAAATGAGTGCCCAGTACTGTGTCTGCAGGAGCCAACAACTCCCTGGGAGCAAGGTATGCAGCTTCTCAGAGAAGGTGGGGTTTAATCTGCATGCTGAAGAATGGGAAGAATGTTGTCATGTTTGTTTCTGGATTCTTGGTTACATATGTGCTTGTTTTGGAGAGTTTATCCTTCAGATAAGCAACATGCAAATGTACTTAACGTACCACTGCTTTTATATAAATGACTGTTTCTGATGTTTTTGAAAGGCGTGCCGCCCAAAGTAATTTATAGATTCAGTGCTATTCCCATCAAACTACCATTGACATTCTTCATAGATTTAGAAAAAAAACTACTCTAAGTTTCACATGGAACCAAAAAAAGAGCCCGTATAGCCAAGACAATCCTAAGCAAAAAGAACAAAGCTGGAGGCATCACGCTACCTGACTTCAAACTCTACTACAGTAATAAAAACAGCAGGTACTGGTACTAAAACAGACATATAGACCAATGGAACAGAATGGAGACCTCAGAAAAAACACCACACATCTACAACCATCTGATCTTTGACAAACCTGACAGAAACAAGCAATGGGGAAAGGATTCCCTGTTTAGTCAATAGTGCTGGGAAAACTGGCTAGCCATACACAGAAAACAGAAACTGGACCCCTTCCTTATACCTTGTACAAAAATTAACTCAAGATGGATTGAAGACTTAAATTAAAACCCCAAACCATAAAAATCCTAGAAGAAACCCTAGGCAATACCATTCAGGACATAGACCATGGGGAAAGTCTTCATGACTAAAACACCAAAAGCAATTGCAACAAAACCCAAAATTGACAAATAGGATCTAATTAAACTGAAGAGCTTCTGCACAGCAAAAGAAACTATCATCAGAGTGAATAGGCAACCTACAGAATGGGAGAAAATTTTTGCAATCTATCCATCTGACAAAAGTCTAATATCCACAATCTACAAGGAACTTACATTTACAAGAAAAACAAAACAAAACAAAACAAAAAAAAACAAAACAAAACCTAACAACCCCAACAAAAAGTGGGCAAAGGATATGAACAGAAACTTCTTTAAAAAAGACATTTATGTAGTATGAAAAAAAGCTCATCATCACTGATCGTTAGAGAAATGCAAATCAAAACCACAATGGGATACCATCCCATACCAGTTGGAATGGCAATTTTTTTTTTGAGACGGAGTCTCGCTCTGTCACCCAGGCTGGAGTGCAGTGGCACAATCTCGGCTCACTGCAAGCTCCGCCTCCCGGGTTCACGCCATTCTCCTGCCTCAGCCTCCCGAGTATCTGGGACTACAGGCGCAAGCTGCCGCGCCCGGCTAGTTTTTTGTATTTTTAGTAGAGACGGGGTTTCACCATGTTAGCCAGGATGGTCTCGAACTCCTGACCTCGTGATCTGCCCGCCTCGGACTCCCAAAGTGCTGGGATTACAGACGTGAGCCACCGCGCCCGACCAGAATGGCAATTATTAAAAAGTCAAGAGACCATAGATGCTGGTGAGGCTGTGGAGAAATAGAAATGCTTTTACACTGTTGGTGGGAATGTAAACTACTTCAACCATTGTGAAAGACAGTGTGGGGATTCCTCAAGGATCTAGAACCAGAAATACCATTTGACCCAGCAATTCCATTACTGGGTATATACTCAAAGGAATATAAATAATTCTACTATAAAGACACATGCAACATACGTTTATTTCAACACTATTTACAATAGCAAAGACATGGAACCAACCCAAATGCCCATCCATCAATGACAGACTGGATAAAGAAAATGTGGTACATATACACCATGGAATATTATGCAGCCATAAAAAAGGATGATATCCTGTCCTTTGCAGGGACATGGATGAAGCTGGAAGCCATCATCCTCAGCAAACTAACACAGGAACAGAAAACCAAACACCGCATGTTTTCACTCATAAGTGGGAGTAGAACAATGAGATCACATGGACACAGGGAGGGGAACAACACATACTAGGGGTGGGGAGCAAGGGAAGGGAGAGCATTAGGACAAATACCTGATGTATGCGGGGCTTAAAACTTAGATGATGGGTTGATAGGAGCAGCAAACCACCATGGCACATGTATACCTATGTAACAAACCTGCATATTCTGCACATGTATCCTGGAACAGAAAGTAAAATAAAAAAGAAGAAAACAATGATTTCAATATGAAATTTCTATCTGAAACCTTTACACTGTTAATTTGCCTTATAAACCATTTATATACATGTGGCAGAAAAAACAACTTCATCCTATGTTTGGACTATATCACTTTAAAAATCTCAAGAAGAGCTGTGGTAATCAAATAAGTTTAGTACTGTATTGAGTGTTTCCATATTTCCTTCTGGCTTCTGAGTACATACATGCAAATCTGCTCATCAGACATGAAACTCTACATTTTAAAAGAGGAAAGATATTTCTGGGTCAGAGCATGGCTCATCAAAAGGCACCGTTTTTCAAGCCTGAGGTTTAATGGCTTGCAGCTTATTCTGAGGCTCCCTAGTGCCAGCATCCTGTCCTCCCCCTAAACATTTGTGTGTTCTCCACCCTCCAGGCTGCTGTTGCTGCATGCTGCCCTACCATTCCCAGAAACCTCTGGGTAATGGTAATGTCAGATCTTTTCCATGTACCAGACATTTAGCTTAATTTTCCCATTTTTCAGGGGAAATAAGAAAGAACAACACTGCACTGACCGCTAATCTGTCCCAAGTTTCTTAAAAATGTCTGATATAGTAATGCTCAAATGATTAATTTCTTGATAATGTATGTTTTAATCACTTTAAAGCCGTATTACTACTTATATATCATTTTAATCAATAATTCATTGGAACAAACTAGCTAAATAGAATTTATAAGTATATGAAATAACATAAATTTTATCACAGTGTAAGGTCTTAGGATTAACTAGCATTCATACTCAAGATCATCAATGGAAAAAACTAAACAGTAGACAGCATCTGAAAAACTAGCTTTTCTGACTTAGAAGAGGCCATGAATGATTTAGATTTTTTCAATTTTTTACATTCCTCACTCCTCACTTACATGAAAATAAATCAGGTTACTATAAGCTTTTGGAAAATAATACACCCCTGTGGACTCGAAAACAGCACATGCTTGATGGCCTCTTTGGGATCTGGAGCACCCTGCGTGAGCGATCTTCCTAGGTGTCTCCACAGCAAAGCCTGGCTCTTCCAGGAGTGCATCCAGACCCCATAAATGACCCTCCAGGTGAACATGACTTACTAGTTTCACCTAGTCACAAACGCATATCCAAATCCTTGAGAAATGATGGTATTTGGCCACAAAGCCAAAACAAATCAAATACTCATCACATTCTCCATTAATGCATTTGACACAAATTGCATTTAAGCTGAACTACAGTGTGATCACATAGCCATTTGATAGCAGCTGTTTGTGCACACTGCTCACTTATGCTCTGGTTTTATTATTGAAATCATTCTACACAAATAAATGAATCTTCCCATGTTGAGAAATAAACTTGGTCTTAATGGAAAAAGTCAAGAGGTCACAAAATGATACAATTAATTCAGCACTTCTGTCTCCTAGTGACTGTGTGGCAACAAATTATGAAGTGCAATTATGCTTGTAGAACATCAGAGCATTTGACAAATTCAGTTCTGTTGAGGCAAATCATTCAGAATTGTCTTTGGCTTTAGATTGAATTATTTGTGGGTTCATCTGGTGCTTTGTCATTACATGTACACATGTGAGGTGGCTTCACGGGCAGGATTTTGGTGGGATGTCAAATCTAAGAAGGAAAGAAGAAAGGCTATTGATATAGGGCCAGTGTTTTGCACTTATTTAAGAAATGACTGGGCCAGGCAAGGTGGCTCATGCCTGTAAACTCAGCACTTTGGGAGGCCGAGGCAGGAGGACTGCTTGGGCCCAGGAGTTTGAGACGAGCCTGGGCAACATAGTAAGACCCTATCTCTATAAAAATAAGAAAATTTGCCAGGCATGGTGGTGCATGCTTATAGTCCGAGTTACCTAGGAGGCTGAAGCAGGAGGATCCCTTAAGCCCAGGAATTCAAGGCTTCAGTGAGCTATGATCACATATTGCACTCTAGTCTGGGTAACAGAGGAAGACCTTGTCTTAAAAAAAAAAAGAGGGTCGAGCACGGTGGCTCACGCCTGTAATCCCAGCGCTTTGGGAGGCCGAGGTGGGTGGATCACGAGGTCAGGAGTTTGAGACCATCCTGGCCAACATGGTGAAACCCTGTCTCTACTAAAAATACAAAAATTAGCTGGGCATGGTGGTGCACGCCTATAATCTCAGCTATTGGGGAGGCTGAGGCAGGATAATGGCTTGAACCCGGGAGGTGGAACTTGCAGTGAGCTGAGATCGTGCCACTGCACTCCAGCCTGGGTGACAGAGCAAGACTCCGTTTCAAAAAAAAAAAAAAAAAAAGAAATGACTGCATGGGGGAGAACTTTGCTGAAACCCAGTGTACTGCATCTCTGCTTCAGTCTGTAACTTAATAACATGTGTAGTTGCTCTGAGGACTAAGGATGAGCAAAATGAAGCATTGATGCACAAAGAACCCAAAATTGTGTAGAGGACCAGGACTCCACAAGAAGACTTGTCTTGTTCTCTGCATCTGTGACTAAAAATTAACTTGTCTTCTTTTTATATCATTTTCTGCGGGGTAGAGATGACTTTAGAAATCACAAAGCAGAATAATACCTTGGAGGTAAACACTTAGTACTTACTCAAAGTGTGTCAAACAATTGATTTGCCTCCTTGAAAAGGGCTGCATGGAGGAAAAGCACAAAATACATGCTGGGAAGTTGGATGGAATCAGGTAGCTCAGTGCAAACATCTTATTCCCTTTCTCTTTATTTCTTCACATTCCCTTCCTCTCTATTATCTTGTCCTCCTTCTCCCTCCCCACTCCCTTTGTACTCCCACTTCCATCCTCCTTTCCTGTCCAAATAATGGGAACAGCCCAATCAAGGGTAAATAGGAGGAAATAAGAATTTTTGTACCCAAGCTGATTGGGCAACAGGTTTGGCTGAAGCCAAAGGATAAGACTGGGAGATATTTTGGGCATTACACATGGAGATGGCATTGAAAGTTGGGTTAGGTTAGTTTCAAAGGACATTGAAAAGCCTGATAAATTCTTGAGCAGGAAATTAATGTGATAAGAATAGTATTTAGAAGGACATTCCAATAGTGAGTAGAGCTAATTGTAGCGTAAGATAATATTGCTTTATCAAGATATAGAGCCACTCATCTGTCCCAGTTCTAGGTCATAGAATCTTCACGTGTCCTAATTAAATAATTTATTGTTGGCCAGATGTGGTGGCTCTTGCCTGTAATCCCAACACTTTGAGAAGCGAGGTGGGCAGATCACTTGAGGTCAGGAGTTCGAGACCAGCCTGACTAACATGGTGAAACCTTGTCTTCACTAAAAATACAAACACTTAGCTGGACATGGTGGCAAGCACCTGTAATCCCAGCTATTTGGGAGGCTGAGGCAGAAGAACAGCTT
This sequence comes from Rhinopithecus roxellana, assembly GCF_007565055.1. NCBI lineage: Eukaryota > Metazoa > Chordata > Mammalia > Primates > Cercopithecidae > Rhinopithecus > Rhinopithecus roxellana. Next base: position 186,212,579 of record NC_044549.1, on the reverse strand, counting down.
GAATCCAGGAGGCAGAGGTTGCAGTGAGCTGAGATCGCGCCACTGCACTCCAGCCTGGGAGACACAGTCTGTCTAAAAAAAAAAAAAAAAAAGACAATGGAGCAAGAGTCTGTCTCAAAAAAAAAAAAAAAAAAATTACTGTTGGCAGCAGGAATTCACCCTGGAAGACATGAAGGCATTTTAAAACAAATACACCCAGCCACATCTTGCCCATATCTGGGCTGAAGGGATCTCCCCAGGAGACTCAGGCTCTCTGTCAGAGCTCAGCTGAGGCACCTCCTTCTTGGAGTAGCCTTCCCTGTTCTCCTCTGTTCGGGTGTTTTCCTCTGTCACTGCTTTCCTCTGTCACTGTAGGAACACACTACTTTTTTCAACTGCCTGCACCAGCTCCTGTCTCTCCCTGTCCCCCATATTCCTCTATTTCAGTTGGCCCTTGTATAGTGAAAGGCAGAGCAGATGGCTGTGGACTGGCTAAGCCTCCATAACTCTGGGCAGTTAGGTGGGATGTACATATGTCATTCTATATCCTAACTGGAAAGCATTGTTTTTCAAATGTGCTTTTGTCAAATATGTCTCATCCTAAGCAGCAGCCAGACTGTGTGTGGAAAGGCAGATTTGAGGGGACTGAATTAGGGTGCTTGTAGCTCTTATATCCTGTAGTCCAAGTGCTAAGCTCCCTGGAAGAAGGAGAAAGTAGGGTCAATGAAGCTATTTGCTGGGGTTATCTAGAGGAGTTAAGGGCTGGAGGAAACCTGTTACCTTAATCCTCCTTAACCCATCTACATGGCCCAGTCTAATCAATCGCTCTTAACATCAGAAACTTTAAACCAAACCAAACCAAAATAAGTCCTCTTTGTTAGTGCAGCAAACAAAGAAAGTGGCAAAGATGCTTAGCTGCACCATCCCTAATCTTCCTGGGTCTTGTCCAGGATGAATGTAACTATTGACAGACATGATGGTGATGACCCTTCAGACAGCTGCTGGACTCTGCCCCTTCAGAGACTTTAGCACATCTTCTGATTAGCAGGATGCAGTATGAAAGGATACTACAGGACCAAGGCTTTCCTTCTTTCCTTTCTCTCTTTTCCTTCCTTCCTTCCGCCCTCCCTTTCTCCCTCCCTCCTCTCTTCCTTCCTTCCTTTTCTTTCTCTTTCTTTCTTTCTCTCTCTCTTTCTTTCTTTCTTCTCTTTCTCCCTTCCTTCGTTCGTTCCTTCCTTCCTTCCTTTCCTTCCTTCCTTCCTCCTTTCTCTTCTTTCTTTCTTTCCTTCTTCCTTTCTCTTTCTTTCTTTCTTTCTTTCTTCTCTCTCTTCCTCCCACCCTTCCTTCCTTCCTTCCTTCCTTCCTTCCTTCCTTCCTTCCTTCCTTCCTTCCTTCCTTCCTTCCTTCCTTCCTTCTCTTCTTTCTATCTTTCTCTTCTTTCTTTTTCTTTCTTTCAAGACAGGGTCTTGCTCTGTCACCCAGGCTGGAGTCCAGTGGCGCGATCATAGCCCACTGCAGCCTCTGCCTGCCGGGTGCAGGTGATTCTTCCACCTCAGCCTCCAGAGTAGCTGGGACTACAGGAGTGTGGCTCATTTCTTTTTTGTTTCTTTTTACTATTTATGTATGTATGTATGTATGTATGTATGTATGTATGTATGTATGTATTTGAGATGGTGTCTTGCTCTGTTGCCCAGGCTGGAGTGCAGTGGTGACATCTCTGCTCACTGCAACCTCCACCTCTCAGGTTCAAGTGATTCTCCTGCCTCAGCCACTAGAATAGCTGGGATTACAAGCCTGCACCACCATGCCTGACTAATTTTTGTATTTTTAGTAGAGATGGGATTTCACCATGTTGGCCAGGCTTGTCTGGAACTCCTGGCCTCCCAAAGTGCTGGGATTACAAGTGTGAGCCACTGTGTCTCTTTACAATGTTTTTCTCCTTAGGGTAGTTATTCCAGAAGCTGGTGACTATTTCTTATTGGCTGATTTGTACCTAAGGCCCACCTAGGAGAAGCAGGAGTCTAAATTTTATTGGCTCTACTGCTTTATATTCCTTAGTAAGTTTGGTAAAACACTGAAAGTATTCTCATGTAAGTACCTGATGCCCAGTGAAAGCTTGCTACGTTTGCTCCTACGTTTGTTCATGATAATTAGCCCACACAATGGGCCTCTTTATCTTTGAAAGCATAATATAATCACAAACAACATTTTGCCAAAGTCCCTGTACAACCTGGCAAGAAGGAAAACAGAGGGGAGACCTATTTTGTTTTAATTGGGCTACCCACCTCGCTGCCACCCACCAGGGATTTCAGGTGTGATGTGGGTGGGGATTGGGGGGAACTTCAGATGGCTGGAAGGCTGGAAGACTGAGCAAAGGTGTGATTCAGGGACTTTACAGAATGCAGGGAAGAATTTAATTGTTTGGAGGATTTGGTATAGGAGATAAAGCTGGAAAGGCAGGTTGAGGTTATACTGTGTAAGGTGTTGAATTGGGTGGACAGTGAGTGAATCATTAAGTGGCACAGTTGGTGCTATGATTTAGAGATTAGTTTGATGATGGTATGCAGATTCATGTAATCTGTTACCATTTCAACTCCAGCAACAGAATGGTGAGCCCTGTTGGAGGAGTTTTTATAACTCTGCAGATAACACTAAAAATGCACTGTCTTCCATCTCAGGCTGCTTAGCAACTCTTCTGTGTGCCATCAGTCTGCTCCTTTTATGCTCCCCATAGTAAACTATCCATTTCCCTATTAAAAACTATCTCCTATGGCCCTTGGAAATTTCTATTCAGTAGGTCTGTAAAAGGTCCTTAATTGATTCTGATATGAACTTCTCATTAAAACCAGAAGGGAAGGTGAACTTTGTGGGAAAACAAAACAAATAAGCAAAAAACCCAAAAAACAAAAACAAACAAACAAACAAACACCCTCAAGCAACACAAACATGAGCAAAGGAATGCCTCTGGCTTGCATTCAAGAAAGTTCACTTCAGATGGAGAGTGAAGAAGGAGTAAGCGTGAGGGATAATACCTGTGGCAGGGAGAGGCAAGAGAGAGATGAGGCTCTGGGATCATGCATTGCCAATGGAGATGGAGGAGAGAGAATAAATGCACAAGTTGTTTAGAAGATGAAATCTACAGGATGTAGATTGTGGGTTGGTTATGAAGGTTGAGAGAGCAAGAGTAATATCCCAGATTTCTGACTTGAGTGACTGGTGAATGGTAGTACCATTAGGAAACTCAAGATGAAGAACAGTTGGGAGGAAGATGAGTTATTTCTGGAATTTGGGGAAAGAATTGTCTTCAGGTTCTATTTACATTAAAAAATTTTAATGCTTGAAGATAATCTGGTAATTTTGAAGACAATCTGCTGTGACTGCCAAAGTAGTTTTGATACAAAAGTTGTTTGTTTTGTTGAGTTGTCACTTCTTAGGCACTTCTATGGTGGAAGTGCTCTAACTCAACTCTTCTCCAAAGTGGACGTGCTTTGACATTGTTATTTTAAAAACTTCTAAACACACCATCTCCATGTCCAAGCCTTCTTGGTTGATTTGGAAAGAACCAAATCTTTCCATATATCTCACATATGTTTTTGTGTGTTACCACCTTCCACACCTTTATACCTTATCTTGGTGTTGATGCTTCATTTATGATTCTGGTGCTGGCTTAATGGCTTGACTCTTTGGGAGGTAAATACTTACATCATGAAACTAGAGGAACATATAGGTCTATGTAATTCTTTGTTCTTAAACCTGGAACATGAAACAATAGCTTCTCTATTCCTGCCTTGGCCAAAGGTATGTTATACTTCCTTATCTGCTTCAGCTGCCCCATGGGGGACTGACATTTAATAAGCCACATTTTACTGGGGGGTAGAATGATTGTATTTCAATAGCAGAACAAGTCCTGCTGTTTCTTCCTAACTGCCCAAGTGTAACTGGCTCACTTAGTCCTTCTGCTATGGTGTCAAGCTAGAGGCTGGCTAGAGGCATCCATGCAGTTTCCTGGGAAATGAAATTACAACTTGTTCTGGGCTCTTAGATATCACTACAGGAATATCTGGGACTATGGGTCCCAAGATCTGGGTCTTTGGTTGAAAGTGGGAAATGTCACCTTGGTCTCATGCCAAGCTATGTTCCCCACTCCAGTTTTGGCCGGAAAGCCCTGCGTTGGGAGACTATGGGTACTGATTAGTAAAATCAGTACTTCTTCCCTTTCAAGTAGTGTCCTGTGTGTGCTCCGTGGTCAGGAAGAGGATATAATTGGGTATCTCAAAGCCCTAACAGCCTGAATGTGTGTGACTGTCTTGGAAAGCACGGGACTAAGTGAGATTATGATATATGGTGCAACCTGGCTCACACTTCTCTACTGTTTTTGAATATTCGCACTTAACCCCCAGCTCTAAATCCAGCCTTATGTTATCCTCTGTCCAAGCGGTTGGATTTCTTGGGCTTAAAAAATACCATTTGCCATGTCTAGGTCTGTGATCCCCTGGATGCTTCTTGCTGTTCACCTACTGCCTGCTAAAGTTTGGTCCTCATCCCAGTTAGACTGGCACCCAAGTTCTGAATTCTGCTTTGACCTCAGTTTATGGTGCTTACCCCTTTGAGCTGACCCTATTTCAATTATTTCTGGATTTAAGTGCCCTCTGCTTGCAGCAGGACGGGTGATCTCTGGCTTTGCTCTTGTGATTAGAAAGCAGATCCCTCCCTGGACCTGGGTGTCTTCATAAACCTTTCATTTGCACCCTGCTTCTAGCAGACAAGCCTAGCTTGTGCCCACTAAAAAACAACCCTCAGAGTTGGCTTCATTCTTCAGCCTGTGGAAGGGGACACTCTGGTCCTGAGGAAGAAGAGAGATTGAATTGATGATCTTGACCTTAAGTGGTAGCATAAAGAGACTTAGAACTAGAATAAGAAAGAATTTCCAGTCATTAGTTGTTCACTTGTCAAATGTTTACCTAACATAGGCATTTCATCAGCTATGTTATATGTTATTAGTGCTATGAGGTGAAATGAGGCAGGGAGCTCCCAGTGGAGTAGGAAATACTTTCTCTACAACCTGATAAATCATCAGATAGGACTAAAGTAGACGCCTAAAGGAGAAGGTGCACCTCATCCAGTCTTGGAGTTGGAGGGCATGGTGTTGGTCAAAACCAAGTTGAGAAGAATTGAGTAAGAGTTAGTTAGCTGAAGAGAGGAAGGAAAGGATTCTGGGCAGAGGAAACAGCATGGGCAAAGCAATAGAGGTGAATTTGGTACAAGAATGGTTGACTGGGGGAAGTCATGAGATGTTCGGCTCCGGAGAGCTTTAAGAAAGCATCATATCTGAATGACCTGGGACATGTGTGTGGAATGTGTGATGCCCAAAGCCAGAGTAACCCCCACATAATTTCTCAGGGTCACTGTAGACCTGAAGATTATGCTCAGCATTTTTTCCCTGACATCTAAGTTTTTTAAACCCCTTGAGCTTCTCAGAAAGTTAGATGACAAATCCAACACATCAGCCACTTGGCCGCGGGTAGTGCCTTCAGGATTTTTGGTGAGCACTAAATTTCCCACAGTGAAAATAAAACTCCACCTGCTTTCTGCTACTTCTCTCCTGAAAGGGTGGACACTGTAAACAAATGTTCTGGTTGCATCCTCCATTTGTGTGGATGCATGAAACACATTGTATTTGTTATCTACCGTTTCTTAGTAAGAAGACACCCTTCCTCCTTCCCAGCTCTGTGTTGGGGCCCATTGATTAGAATAAGCTTCATTTAGCAAGCTTAGAATTCCTTCTTTTCTGCTTCTCTTCTCCTGCGACACCTCTCTTGGTTTCTGAAAGCAAGGACAGGTCACTCGCTTTTGTCATGAGCATTTGGATGAAGTGTTCTGATGAATACACATATGTGTATACACAAAGGCATGAAAACCCATTTTTAATTGGAAATGTTTTGTTTTCCTTGGGTTTTTAACTTTAAATGGAGCTCACACTCCCCCTCTTAGGCTGGTCTTCCGGGCTGCTTTATTTCTCTGTGTCCATGCTTTCATGGTGCAGCATAATAGCTTTTGTTTCAGAAGTACAAGGCAGGAAGACCCCTAATGCCAGAGGTCTGCATTATATCCATAACGGTAGATTTGGATGGCAAAGCAGAGGTTGGGGGAAGGTGAGAGCAAGTGTTTTCCATTGGTGAGCTGGAGTGCTTCTAGCAACATGGGCACAATGGGCGCCATTCTGAGGACAGAACAGGCTCTGGCGGCAGAGGCGCTGACACACTCATTCACATCCCACACAGTGGGCCCTGTGCTGCAACCTTGCCCAACACAATGGCACCTACTTCTTGAGGTGATTGTTACAGGACAAAAAGAACTTTGTTTGCTGTGTATCCACTGAGCCTTGTGTGTTAATATTTCTTTCTTCAAAAAAAATAAATTTCATTTTCCCTTTCTTTTCTTTGTTTCTCTCTCCAAAGTGAATAGACTATGGTGAATTTCAGCCTTGCTTCCAGAATCAGGAAATCCAATGGAGAACCTGAAATGGTTGGTGGGAAAAGAAGAGAGTGGATGGAGGTAAAAAAAATTAAAGACGCTCTCAGTTGTTGCATCTCTTTAATGATATTATTAATGAGGTAGGGGAAACCATAGCGGAGGTGGCCATCTCAGGCCTGGAGCCCATGAGGAGTGAGGACCAATAAGGGCATGGGCTTCTGGATCCACACTAATGAGTGGTTAATGGCTCAGGGCAGGGCCCCACTGAGGGAGTTGCTCCTCTACCAGTTGAGAACTTAAGCCCAGAAATCCTTACTGTCTCCTTCTGGAGATACCCCCCTGCTATGGAGACAAATTGACTTTGTGTAAGGATCAGTACTTGTGGAAATGCCAATGCCATTAGGAGTATTTACATTTATTTTTTCAAATTTTATTGCTTATTTAAAAATGTTTACTCTCATAATTTGTTTTCTTTTAGTTTGTTTTCAGTCAGGCAGCAGTACAAAGCCCCCCGTTTATGTTTTGAATTAGTGTTTTTCTGGAAGTTGGCTTGGTTAAGGTAGTTTTTAGTTTACCAGACAAAAATGATCTATGGTCACCTAACCAGCATCAAGAAAACACTATTCGCAGCCAAGCATTGCAACAAGACCTTGAGAACTAGTCTAACTAACATTTTGATCAAAATCTTCTGGATTTTGATGCCGTTGTTTTATGTGGCATCATTACAGTCAATTAGTGGGTCAGTTTAATGGAAAAATAAGGCCATTGGTTATTCCGCCCATCTTCCAAACCCTAGTTCATATCCTGCCTTCCCTAAGGAAGCTTCTTTAACTTCTCCAGCCCCATGGTGTACTGTCATCCTCTTGAGGGTTCCCCTTACAGGTAATTAAAGATGGCAGAAGTTTTTCCCTAAAGTGAAGAAACATGAAGGCATAATGAAAAAAGGAATTAAAGTAAAGCCTGTTTAGTCAGTACCAGAGTTCCCTATCCTCCTTATTGCCCCCAAGGAGATTTGCCAAAGCCGTAGCCTTATATTAATAAAAACTCTAGATCCAATCTGACTAATTCTGATCACAGACAAGCCAATTTGTCCTAGTATAGCTGCTTTCTCAGAAGGGAAATCACAAAACAGTTTTAAAAAATTAAGTTGCTCCAACTAGTTATACCCCAAATAACCTAGGGCCCATATAGGGTCCTAGGTTATTTTGGACATAAATCTCAAGTATAATATAGAATGTCCACTCAAAAGCCTGTTGTTTCCTCCTCAATGCTCTACTGGGAAGTGGAGAAATTATGTAATAGGGCCTTTATGAGAGTCTTCAGATTTAGCAACACTGGTTTTGGCTGTGGCCATAGTTACCTGAGAGATTATTACGGTTTTCTCTTCAGATCTCTCTCTCTCTCTCTTTTTAATAAAAAGGACCATTTATTAAAATATATAGTCACAGTAACTGTATCTAGTATGTTGAGACAGACTTCCTTTCTGGGCTTAATCTGTAACCATTAAGGAAGCAATATAGTGTTGGAGTGAAGAGGGGGCTCCCGGATTGAATCCCAGCTCTATCTCTAGTAGCTATGTGACCTTAGGCAAATTAGCTATGATCAGGGTTTTACATCCAGGGTTTTACATTTCCTATCTGTGAAGTGGGGATAATGACAGTGTAAGGGGTAGCTGTGGAATCATATGGAAGCCTTAAAAGGGTGCCTGCAACCTAGTAAGTAAGCTTCGATACATGTTAACTGCTGTGAATGCAGATCAATAGGCATCAAAAGCCCCTAAACAAGTCTTTTTTTCATTTTCATATGTTTTAATATTTCTTTAGTGAATTAAATCATACAATTATGTGTTATATAATTTCCTTTGTTGCATTTATGAGTAATACGGATTTTTATAGATTTGGGTTTTGAGTCTTCTATAGCTTTCAATTTGTCTGTAATCCTTTTAATTTTTAAAAAACTTATTCCTTTTCCTTTTATTCATTTTAAAAGCCTGCCATTGACATATATGAGTGACTTCTTTTAGCAGTATCTGTTTTCCTTTATCTCCCAGTGTAGTCTGTTCTCTTAAGTGATTTTGTTTTACTTTCTTCTCTTAAAATATTTTACTTTCATTCTTGTATCTTTGTTGTGAAATTTTATTTAACCAATATTTGTAAGTATTTTATAACCCATTCATTTATAAAATTATTGGATAATTTTTCTTTTTTACTTTCCAACTTTTATTTTAGGTTCAAGGGATACATGTGCAGGTTTGTTACATGGGCCGATTGCATGTTGTAGGGGTTTAGTGTACAGATAACTGTCATCCAGGTAATCTGCACAACATCCAATAGGTAGTTTTTCAATCCTTACCCTTCTTCTACTCTGCACCATCAGGTAGGCCATGGTGTCTATTGTCCTCTTCTTTGTGTCCATGTGTACTTGATGCCTAAATGAGTCTTGTCAATGTTCCTTCTTGCTGTTGATGATTTTCCTTCACGCCAAATCACCAGTTAGTTATGAAAGGACAACCTAGTTTGCTCTTGTAGCCTTTTCTGTGGCTGGGAAGATTGGCTGCATCCTTTTATTTCCTTGCTCATGGATGATGCAGGAGGGGTAATTCTAGTCCACCAGTAACTGAGCTACTTATTTCTGTGACCACTTTTTCCAAACAGAAAAGGATTTTTCAGTCACTTTACTAATAAGCTGCCTTTCTAATTTCTGGTCAATCCATTATTTTAATAACAAAGCTTACATTTGCTTGTTAAATATTTCACTGCAGTCCTGAATCACAGATTTGGCTCAGAAGTTTAAAAAAAAGCTAAATAAAATATATAAATACCTGGCATCATAATAATATATAAATGTTTTATTATGATGACTTTTTAGCTAATGCAAATAGTCTCTTTTATGGAATCAGTTTGAACGTGGGGATTCTGGTCAAGGGTAGAATTCCTGCCCATCCTCCTTCAAAGGAAATGTGTAATATTAATCTAAAAAAAGAGAATGTGAATGCATATTTATAAGGTATATAAAAAAGCTGCACATTAATTTTAATGAAACATCAAAGCAAAATATGAAATATAGTAAAAACGTTATACATATAAGCAAAGGGTAAGTACATTTAGGTGGTGGGGTTGAGGAAGAGAAATAGAACACATTTGAGAAACTGGGTGACAGTCGGTGGGTGAGACTGGACTTGTGGGGCTGCCAGTAATGGAAAAGAGGCTGCTTCAAGAACAGGAGAAGGGAGAGAGTATGCCCATAAGATGCCCCAGACCAAAGGTTAAGAGATGCTCCAGTTCTTCCACGCTTCTGATTCAGGCTGACTACAGGTGATGTCACCAAAGTTAATCGCCTGGAAATTCCTTTTTAGGGTCTCTTTCTTAACTCTACTATGAGAGCAGAATTAAAAGGGATGGTATAGACCTAAATGAAAGGTTTCAGGCATTTATAGAACCATCCTTAGGAGATCTTGGTGGATCTGAATGTAACAGCACAGTGGCAAAGAGGCAAATGGATCTACCATTCTATGTAACAGTTACACCTTTGATACATTATTTACCCCCTTTTTAGCTTCAGTTCTCTCATCTATAAACTGGGAATAACAGTTGCAACTACTTCCCAGAATTGTTGAGAGGACGGTTCCAGAGCCTATAGCTCAAGGTCTGACATACAGGAAGAGCTCAATAAATATTTATCAATTATCATCATCATCATCAAATAGAAGAACCAAACTGTGAGCATCTTTATGGCTTAATGCATTGTATATTATTAATATTTAATGTATTTAATCTAGAACTCCTTGACTCTCCATTTGGCACTTTGCCATTCCTATGCCCTACCAAGTGAGAACACCAGGCTGGTGGTGGGCATTTCCACCTCGATCTTTTGAAAATACTTTTCCTTTGAATACCAATAAATTAGGCTCATATTTGAAATGAAAATATTGTCAGATAAATTCTGAAAAAACTCTAGGCACTGAGTCTTGGTCAAGAGTGGACCTGCATGCCAGCCCTAGCCAAATGAACTATCTTTTACCCAAGAAAGGTTGATGCATTGATGAGATATATATCATGTTGGTTTCTAAGTCATAGAGACCATCAAAGGTATCTTGATGTTAAAGATATCACTATTTTAATGATCTCTGCTGAAGAGTATTAAAAAAAAAAGCTGTGCTTTCAGACCTTAAGACTTATTGCTTGTATTTTCACAGCTTTCTTAAAGTAAAAAGGGGTGTTGTGGAAAATGATAAAATTTATCATTTATAGCGAAATATTAATGTAGCAGCAGGAGATTCGATGAGGCCATCTATCTATGAGCATTCAGACTTCAAAGGAAGCATAAACACGAAATTAATGGTTTGTCTAGTGTAAGAGACAAATAAATGCAAATGTGGGCTCATTAATATCAAGTGGATGACTTCTTGGTTTATGGGGTTTGGATTGATTTTGTCAAAGGCCAATAGATTTATTTTAAAAAGTCTTTGAAATTTAGCATCCATACACCCATTATTGAGAGAAATAAAACTCACAGCACTCTGGACAGCCTCTTTTCCTCCTCCTCCTTTCCCCCCACCCTAGATGTTGCTTTACTGAGATAAAGTTCTCACATTAGGACTTACTTTCACACTGAAATATGTCCCTTGTAGGAACTGCTATAAACGTCAGCATTTTCCGCAGCATTAGTTTATGGGCAGAGTGAATTTTAATGGCATCATAATCTCGTGGCAATCAATTGCGGTGCTTGGGGGAAAAAAAACCTCCGGGGGTGTCCATTAAATGGGCTTTGCATCACTTTTAATGCTCCAAAATCTTGAAGTCTCTCCCTGTCTTCCCTGTTTGTCTATGGACAAAACGGTTTTTCTCCCCTTCTCCCCCATTTTAGGTTGAAGTAGAGTCAAACACTTTTATTTACCATTTAATTCTCTGACAAGGAAAAAGCCTTGTCTTTTATCTTTCACTTGAATGAGGGCATGAATCTGTTGGCTTTGATAGAGTATGAGAAACCAAGGCAGGAGTTTGGGTGGGTTTTTAGCTCTTTCCAGACTGGCAAATGCTCTGTCGTGAAATGTAGCTGTTGTGGTTGTCAAGTAACCCCAAGTGGAGTGGAATGATGCTGTGATGGTACCCACATACAGTGGCTCCCACTCTTTCTGAGCCTGTTCTCTGTGAGGTCCATGTCTATCTCTACCTCCAATTCCAATGTGGTTTCCATATCTATTGCTATATATCACATACATGAATGTGCAGCACAGATAGCATGTGGGTTATGATTATTTAAAGTGAGTTTTCCATTTTCAGTCTTCTCTTTTTGCTCAGTTTTTCACCTTCTAAAGACAACATGGATTACATATCTAATACTCTGTTCTGAGTTTTTCAGGTTAACTGTATTCATATTTCTTAACCATTTTGCGACACTTTCTTGCTTCAAAATCTCTGACACTGCTTTAAGATTTGTATGCACAACAAGCTAGTTTGAGAAAATAAAGTGTTAATGACTTGGTTCTATAGTTGGTTCTCCACAAAACTTGAAAGTGATGGAAATAATAATACTCTCTGAGAGTTAAATTGGAAAGTTAACATATGATGAACAAGAATAAAGATATGCAAGGTAACCAGAAAGACGAGTAGGTTCTGAGGTCACACTAAACCTGGTTTAGTATGTTTATTTATTAATGATCAATAAATGTGTCAATTCGGTGGTCAGCTACAAGAGTGGAGAAAAAAGAATACCACCAAAACAAAAGTAGGTGTTCTCATTCCAGTCTTATTCCAGTCCCATCTGTGGGAGAAAAACTGTAGCCAAATGATAAGAGACAATTTTTACTGTGAAATGTCTGCATCAGCATACATCCGTTAGGGCCATTTGTGAAAGCCACTGTTTAGAATGTCAACATCTGCAAATCCCCTTCTCTGAGAATCTTTTTTACCCACTCACAAGCCTGGGCTTGTCCAGAGTTGATTGCACCAAGATAGGGCCTCTGATCCAAGTTCATCTCATTGAAATTTGGCTCCTGCAAATTTGGATGGTGATTCTAGATAACCTCAACTGACTCCTTCAATTGAGGATATAAAATTCAGTAGCATTGAGGTGATTGTGTTTGGTCAGGAGCATGCTTAAGTAGTAACAATGACTCAGCAGAAAGAGAGAGAAAGATGAAAAAGGGATATTAAATGAGAAGTAGAGACACAAAGGTTGGGAGAGAGATGGTGGAGGCAGAGCTTGGGATCCTGAGGCTTTTCAGTTTTATTCCTAATGAAGCCAGGCTTAGAGATACCTCAGTTCCTTGTAAATACTCCACCTCTCATTTTAACTAGCTGAAGGGACCTTTGGTACCTGATGAGGGAGAGGCCATTTGATCTGTCTATAAGGGAGAGGCCATTTGATCTGTCTACGTAACTGCCTTAAGGGTCTTCACTGCTCAAGCAGCCTCTGATTATCACCAGGTCTCCAATTAGAGCCTGCTTTTAGGGAGAAGATGAGCTCTTTATGCTGACATGAGCTTTCCATTTTGGGCTCAAGAAAGCTTATTGTGCACACCTCTTCCAAGCTTTATGTTCAACACAAAGGTATACATACCTTTGTGTGGACACTTGGATTTTTTTTCAGCCTCTACTGATAACTCAGTTCCAAAGCCACTTTCACATTTTTAGGTATTTGTTATAGCTGTACTTCACTTCTCGGTACCAAAATTTGTTTTAGTCACCTTGGGCTGCTATAACAAAATGCCAGAGACTGGGTGGCTTAAACAAGAGACATTTATTTCTCAGCATTCTGGAGGCTGGGAAGTCTAAGATCAAGTGCGGGTCACTTCTGTTCCTGATGAGGGCCCTCTCCTGGCTTGCAGATCTCTGCCTTCTACCAGTTGGAAAAACAGCACAATAGATTTTTAACAAAGGGGCCAAGATGACTCAATGAAAACAAGATACATTTGCCAACAAATAGTACTGGAACAATTGAATATCCATTTGTAAAAAAATAAAATTCAGCCTGTACTTCACACTATATGTAATACTTAAAATATAGACCTAAATGTAAGACCAATAACTATACCACTTCTAAGAAAATATAGGAGAAATTCTTTGTGATCTTTGGTTAAGCAAATAATTTTTAGATAGGACACAAAAAGCAGGAATCATAAAAGAAAAATTCAATAAATTAGATTTCATCAAAATTAAAACATATGCTATTCAAAAGACAATATTAAAATAAGCCACTGACTGAGAGAAAATATTTGTGAAACACATATCTGATGAAGGATTTAAATCCAGAATATACAAAAAAACCTATTATAACTTGATAATAAAAGACCAATCTTTTAAAGAATAGGTGAAAAGTTCGAATAATTACTTCACAAAGACAATTGCTCAATAGCATCACTCATTGGGGATATGCTAATTAAATCCACGGTGAGATTCTGGAAAAGGTAAAATTATAGGAACAGAAAACAGATCAGAACTTGGGATGTAGAGAAGGGTTGAAAACAAAGGGACAATACTGCAAAGGAATGTTTCTGATGATTGAACTATTGTGTATCTTGATGTGGTGGTTACAAGAATATATGAATTTTCTTCACAGAATTGGAAAAAACTACTTTAAACTTCATTTGGAACCAGAAAAGAGGCCCCATAGCCAAGACAATCCTGGGCAAGAAGAACAAAATTGGAGGCATCATGCTACCTGACTTCAAACTATACTACAAGGCTGCAGTAACCAAAACAGCATGGTACTGGTACCAAAACAGATATATAGACCAATGGAACAGAACAGAGGCCTCAGAAATGACTCGACACAGCTACAATCATCTGATCTTTGACAAACCTGACACACAGAAGCAATGCAGAAAAGATTCCCTATTTAATAAGTGGTGCTGGGAAAACTGGCTAGCCATAAGCAGAAAACTGAAACTGGACCTCTTCCTTACACCTTTTACAAAAGTCAACTTAAGATGGAGCAAAGACTTAAATGTAAGACCTAAAACCGTAAAAATCCTAGAAGAAAACCTTGGCAATACCATTCAGGACATAGACGTGGACAAAGACTTCATGTCTAAAACACCAAAAGCAATGGCAACAAAAGCCAAAATTGACAAATGAGATCTAATTAAATTAAAGAGCTTCTGCACAGCGAACAAAAAAAAAAAAAAAAAAAAAAAAAACTATCATAAGAGTGAACACACAACCTTCAGAATGGAAGAAAATTTTTGCAATCTGTCCATCAGACAAAGGGCTGATATCCAGAATCTACAAAGAACTTAAACAAATTTACAAGAAAAAGCAAACAACACCATCAAAAAGTGGGCAAAGGATATGAACAGACACTTTTCAAAAGAAGACACTTAGGCAGCCAAAAGATGTATGAAAAAATGTTCATCATCACTGGTCATTAGAGAAATGCAAATCAAAACCACAATGAGTTACCATCAAAGGCCAGTTAGAATGGTGATCATTAAAAAGTCAGGAAACAACAGGTGCTGGAGAGGTTGTGGAAAAATAGGAATGCTTTTACATTGTTGGTGGGAGTGTAAATTAGTTCAACCATTGTGGAAGACAGTGTGGTGATTCCTCAAGGATCTGGAACTGGAAAGAACCATTTGACCCAGTAATCCTATTACTGGTCATATACCTAAAGGATTATAAATCATTCTACAATAAAGACACATGCACACGTATGTTTACTGTGGCACTATTCACAATAGCAAATACTTGGAGCCAACCCAAATGTCCATCAATGATAGACTGGATCAAGAAAATGTGGCACATATATACCATGGAATACTATGCAGCCTTAAAAAAGGATGAGTTCATGTCCTTTGCAGGGACGTGGATGAAGCTGGAAACTATCATTCTCAGCAAACTATCACAGAACAGAAAACCCAACACTGCATGTTCTCACTCATAAGTGGGAGTTGAACAAGAAGAACATGTGGACACACGGAGGGGAACATCACACACTGGGGCCTATTGGGGGTTGGGCGGTTAGGGGAGGGATAACATTAGGAGAAATGCCTAATGTAGGTGATGGGTTGATGGGTGCAGCAAACCACCAGGGCACATGCACACTTACATAACAAACTGCACGTTCTGCACATGTAACCCAGAACTTAAACTATAATAATAATAAAAGAATATATGAATTTGCCAAAACTCAAATAACTGTACACCAAAAAGAGTGAATATTGCCATAAATGAAAGAATGAATAATTTGAAAACACATGTTGAGATACCTCTAGGCACTTATTAGAATGACTAAGCTGAAATTTTCAAAATAGCCAGCAAAAAACTGAAAATATCTGACATACAAACTGCTGATACAGATGTATAATTGAAATGCTCATATATTGGTAGCAAAACTTAGGCGAGTAATTTAGTAATGTCTAGACCTTCACTATCTGATAGGGTAGCCACTAGTCACATGTGGCTATTGAGTACTGGAAATGTGTTGAGCTAAGTTGAGCTATAAGTATAAAATACACATTAATTTTCAAACAATTAGTACAAAAAAACAAAGCAGAGGCTGGGCTTGGTGGCTCCAGCCTGTAATCCCAGCATTTTGGGAGGCCAAAATGAGAAGATCATTTGAATGCAGGAGTTTTAGACCAGACTGGGCAATATAGTGAAACCCTGTCACTACAAAATATACAAAAATTAGCTGGCCCTGGTGGTGCACACCTGCTCAGGAGGCTGAGGTAGGAGGATCGCTTGAGCCCAGGAGGTCGAGGCTGCAGTCATCTGTGATTGCTCCACTGTGCTCCTGAGTGACAGAGCAAGAGCCAATCTCAAAAAAATGTATCACTTCTATAATTTTAAAATTTTGCTGTATTTTGAAATAATATTTTGAATATATTGTATTAAATAGAATTTATTATTAAACATGTTTAAAAAACAAAAAAATAAAAATAGCCAGCAATACCTAGTTTTCAGGATACTAAGCATACACTGTTGATGGGAATGGAAAATGGCATAGGCACTTTGGGAGACAGTTTGACAGTTCCTTATAAAAATCAAATGTACATTTACTGTATGACCTAGTTATCTACTTCTGTGTATTTACCCAAGAGAAATGAAAATATATGTCCACACGAAGACCTGTGTACAAATATTTGTTGTAGCTTTATTCATAATCAGCAAAATCTGAAAGAAACCTAGATATCCACTGGTATAAACATACTGCATAGACAGAACTGCGCAAATACACTGGGATGTGTCCATACAAACAAATGTTACTAGCAATAAAAATGAGTGAACTGTTGAGAGACACAACACGAATGAATTCCAAAAGCATTATGCTAAGGGAAAGTAGTCAAACATAAAGTCCTACGTTCTGTACAATTCTATTTATATAAGACCCTAGAAAAACCAAAGCTGTAAGGGCAGAGACCAGGTTAGTGGTTACTAGAGTCTGAAGGTAGGAGAAGGAACTTACAAATGGGCACACAGAAACTTTTTGGGGTAACAAATATTCTATATCTGTATTGTGGTGATGGCTACATGATTGCATATGTTTGTCAAAACACATAGAATTGTGCATCTTTTTTAAAAAGGTGAGTTTTTAAATGTAAATTATACCTCAATAAACCTGACTTTAGAAAAATGAATGAACCGTAGTTTCACAAAACATCATGGGGCAATCTCACAAATATAATTTTAAGTGAAAGAAGCAAAAAATACATAGAGTGTGACTTACTAAGTTTCAAAAATATGGAAACTGATATCTTATGATGTTTAGAGATGCATATGTGTATGGCAAAATTATGTTTAAAAAGCAAGAAATTGATTAACATCTAAGTCAGGCTAAAAGTTACCTTTTGGGGAGAGGGAGGAGATTGTCATCCAAGAGAAACATAACAGGGTGGGAAGATGGGCAACGTCTAGCTTCTTGACATGGGTGGTGATATGTGTGTGTTCACTCCATAATTATTTCCTACTCTGTACCTGTATACTTTATGCATTATTCTGTACGTATGTTATATTTTGCAATAAGAAACACTAAATGAAAAGCCGATTCTGTCAACAGCATTTATTAAATCATCTTCCCCCCCACTGAAATGCCACCTCTATCAAATAAGATCTGGTATATAATTAGATCTTCTACTAAATTTTGTACTCTATTCCATTGATATATTTATCTCATGTTATGTTAATATCATTTTAGCCACAGCGACTTTGTAGTAATTTTTTAAATCTACTGGAATAAGTCATCCTTCTGTATCCTTTAAAAATATTTTTGATAATTTTCATGTGATTATTCTTTTTTATATTTATTCTTTTTCTTAATGTTCATAATGTACTTTATTTAACCCGATATATACAAATATAACCATTTCAACATCTAATCAATATAAAAAATTACCAATAAGATAGTTCACATTTTTCTTATCATACAACATCCTCAAGGTCTGGTGAGTATTTTACACTGACAGCACATCTTAATTTAGAAGCTAATTTTCATCAGAAATATTTTGTCTATATTTAGATTTTATAAAATATATTCTCAAAAACAGTAGAATCACATGCTCAAGCTGTTCAAAACATACTTAAAAGTTTTCTAAAAACAGAATGGAATACCAAAACATCTTTTTCTTTTTTTTATTTTGTCTAAAAAAAAAAACCAGGATACATGTGCAGAACATGCAGGTTTGTTACATAGGCATATGTGTGCCATGGTGGTTTGCTGCACCTATTGACCTGTCCTCTAAGTTCCCTCCCCTCAATCCCACCCATCAACAGGCCCCAGTGTGTGTTGTTCCCCTCTCTGTGTCCATGTGTTCTCATTGTTTGACTCCCACTTATGAGTGAGAACATGTGGTGTTTGGTTTTCTGTTCCTTTGTTATTTTGCTGAGGATGATGGCTTCCAGCTTCATCCATGTCCCTGCAAAGGACATAATCTCATTCTTTTTTATGGCTGCATAGTATTCCATGGTGTATATGTGCCACATTTTCTTTATCCAGTCTATCATTGATGGGCATTTGGGTTGGTTCCATGATTTTGGAATTGTAAATAATGCTGTAACAAACATATGTGTGCATGTATCTTTCTAGTAGAATGATTTATATTCCTTTGGGTATCTACCCAGTAATGGGATTGCTGGGTCAAATGGTATTTCTGGTTCTAGATCTTTGAGGAATCACTATACTGTCTTCCACAACGGTTGAACTCATGTACATTCCCACTAACAGCGTAAAAGTGTTCCTCTTTCTCCACAGCCTCACCAGCATCTATTGTTTCTTGACTTTTTAATAACCACCATTGTGACTGCATGAGGTGGTATCTCATCGTGGTTTTGATTTACATTCCTCTGATGATCAGTGATGTTGAGCTTTTTTTTCATATATTTGTTGGCTACATAACTGTCTTCTTTTGAGAAGTGTCTGTTCATATCCTTTGCCCACTTTTTGATAGGACTGTTTGCTTTTTTATTGTAAATTTGTTTAAGTTAATTGTTTATTCTGTATATTAGGCTGTTGTCAGATGGGTAGATTGCAAAAATTTTCTCCCTTTCTGTAGGTTGCCTGTTCACTCTGAAGGTGGTTTCTTTTGCTGTGCAGAAATTATTTAGTTTAATTAGGTCCCATTTGTCAATTTTTGCTTTTATTGCAATTGCTTTTGGCATTTTTGTCATGAAGTCCTTGCCCATGTCTATGTCCTGAATGGTATTGCCTAGGTTTTCTTCTAGGGTTTTTATGGTTTTGGGTTTTACATTTAAGTCTTTAATACATCTTGAGTTAATTTCTGTATAAGGTGTAAAGAAGTGGTTCAGTATCAGTTTCCCGCATATGGCTAGCCAGTTTTCCCAGCACCACTTATTAAACAGGGAATCCTTTCCCTATTGCTTGTTTTTGTCAGGGTTGTCAAAGATTAGATGGTTGTAAATGTGTGGTGTTATTGCTGAGGTCTCTGTTCTGCTCCTTTGGTCTATATGTCCATTTTGGTACCAGTACCATGCTGTTTTGGTTGCTGTAGCCTTATAGTATAGTTTAAAGTCAGGTGGTGTGATGCCTCCAGCCTTGTTCTCTTTGCTTACGATTGTCTTGGCTGTATGGAGTCTTCTTTGATTCCATATGAAATTTCAAATGCTTTTTTCCTACTTCTATAAAGAATGTCAATGGTAGTTTGATGGGAATATCATTGAATCTATAAATTACTTTGGGCAGTATGGCCATTCTCATGATAGTGATTCTTCCTATCCATGAAGATGGAATGTTTTTCCATTTGTTTGCATCCTCTCATTTCCCTGGGCAGTGATTTGTAGTTTTTCTTGAAGAGGTCCTTCACATCCCTTGTTAGCTGCATTCCTAGGTATTTTATTATCTTTGTAGCAGTTGTGAATGGGATTTCATTCATGATTTGGCTCTCTGCTTGTCTATAGTTGGTGCAAAGGAATGCTTGTGATTTTTGCACATTGATTTTGTACCCTGAGACTTTGCTGAAATTGCTTATCAGTTTAAGAAGTTTTTGGACTGAGATGATGGGGTTTTCTAGATATACAATCACGTTGTCTGCAAACAGAGACCATCTGACTTCCTCTCTTCCTATTAGAATATGCTTTATTTCATTCTCTTGCCTGATTGCCCTGGTCAGAACTTCCAACACTATGTTGAATAGGAGTGGTGAGAGAGGGCATCCTTGTCTTGTGCTGGTTTTCAAAGGGAATGCTTCCAGCTTTTGCCCATTCAATATGATATTGGCTCTGGGTTTGTCATAAATAGCTCTTATTATTTTGAGATATGTTCCATCAATACCTAGTTTATTTAGAGTTTTTAACATGAAGAGATGTTTAATTTTATCAAAGTCCTTTTCTGCATCTATTGATATAATCATGTGGTTTTTGTCATTGGTTCTGTTTATGTGATGGATTATGTTTATTGATTTGTGTTTGTTGAGCCAGCCTTGCATCCCAGGGATGAAGCTGACTTGATCGTGGTGGATAATTTTTTTTATGTGCTGCTGGATTCAGTTTGCCAGTATTTTATGGAGGATTTTTGCATTGACGCTTGGGATATTTCACCTAAAATTTACTTTTTTTATTGTCTCTCTTCCCGGTTTTGGTATCAGAATGATGCTGGCTTTATAAAATGAGGGAGGAGCCCCTCCTTTTCAATGGTTTGGAATAGCTTCAGAAGGAACGGTACCAGCTCCTCTTAATATTTCTGTTAGAATTCAGCTGTGAATCACTCCAGTCCTGGACTTTTTTTGGTTGGTAAGCTATTAATTACTGCCTCAATTTCAGAACTTGTTATTGGTCTATTTAGAGATTCAACTTCTTCTTGATTTTGAATTGGGAGGGTGGGTGTATGCATCCAGGGATTTACCAATTTCTTCTAGATTTTCTAGTTTATTTGCATAGAGGTGTTTATAGTATTCTCCGATGGTAGTTTGTATTTCTGAGGGGTCAGTGGTGATATCCCCTTTATCAATTTTTATTTTGTCTATTTGATTCTTCTATCTTTTCTTCTTTATTAGTCTAGATTTGTCTAGCTATTTTCTTAATTTTTTCAAAAAACCAGCTCCTAAATTCATTGATTTTTTGGAGGGATTTTCGTGTCTCTATCTCCATCAGTTCTTGTCTGATCTTAGTTATTTCTTGTCTTCTGCTAGCTTTTGGATTAGTTTGTTCTTGCCTCTCTAGTTGTTTTCGTTGTGCTGTTAGAGTATTGTTTTGAGATCTTTCAAGCTTTCTGATGTGGGCATTTAGTGCTATAAATTTCCCTTCTAACCCTGTTTTAGCTGTGGGCCAGAGATTTTGGTATGTTGTGTCTTTGTTCTCATTGGTTTTAAAGAACTTATTTATTTCTGCCTTAATTTTGTTAATTACCCAGGAGTCACTCAGGAGCAAGTTGTTCGATTTCCATACAATTGTGTGGTTTTGAATGAGTTTCTTAATCCTGAGCTCTAATTTGATAGCACTGTGGTCTGAGAGACTGTTTGTTATGATTCCATTTTTTTGCATTTGCTGAGGAGTGTTTTACTTCCAATTATGTGGTCAGTTGTAGAACAAGTGCCATGTGGCACTGAGAAAAATGTATATTCTGTTGATCTGGGGTACAGAGTTCTCTAGATGTCTACTAGGTCCACTTGATCCAGAGCTGAGTTCAAGTCCTGAATATCCTTGTTAATTTTCTGTCTCATTGATTTGTCTAGTACTGATAGTGGAGTGTTAAAGTCTTCCACTATTATTATGTGGGAGTCTAAGTCTCTTTGAAGGTCTCTAAGTACTTGTTTTGTGAATCTGGGTGCTCCTGTATTGGGTGTGTATATATTTAGGATAGTTAGCTCTTCTTGTTGAATTGTTCCCTTTACCATTTTGTAATGTCCTTCTTTGTCTTTTTTGATCTTTGATGGTTTGAAGTCTGTTTTATCAGAGACTAGGATTGCAACCACCACTTTTTTTTTGCTTTCCATTTTCTTGGTAAATTTTCCTCCATCCATTTATTTGAGCCTGTGTGTGTCCTTGCACATGAGATGGGTCTTCTGAATACAGCACACGAATGGGTCTTGACTCTTTATCCAATTTGCCAGTCTGTGTCTTTCAATTGGGCCTTTAGCCCATTTACATTTAGTGTTAGTATTGTTTATTTATTTATTTATTTATTTACTTATTATTTTTTTTAAATTTTTTTTATTTTTTATTTTTTATTATATTTTAAGTTCTAGGGTACATGTGCATAACGTGCAGGTTTGTTACATATGTATATTTGTGCCATGTTGGTGTGCTGCACCCATCAACTCGTCAGCACCCATCAATTCATCATTTATATCATGTATAACTCCCCAATGCAATCCCTCCCCCCTCCCCCCTCCCCATGATAGGCCCCGGTGTGTGATGTTCCCCTTCCTGAGTCCAAGTGATCTCATTGTTCAGTTCCCACCTATGAGTGAGAACATGCGGTGTTTGGTTTTCTGTTCTTGTGATAGTTTGCTAAGAATGATGGTTTCCAGCTGCATCCATGTCCCTACAAAGGACGCAGACTCATCTTTTTTATGGCTGCATAGTATTCCGTGGTGTATATGTGCCACATTTTCTTAATCCAGTCTGTCACAGATGGACATTTGGGTTGATTCCAAGTCTTTGCTATTGTGAATAGTGCCGCAATAAACATACGTGTGCATGTGTCTTTGTAGTAGAATAATTTATAATCCTTTGGGTATATACCCAGTAGTGGGATGGCTGGGTCATATGGTACATCTAGTTCTAGATCCTTGAGGAATTGCCATACTGTTTTCCATAATGGTTGAACTAGTTTACAGTCCCACCAACAGTGTAAAAGTGTTCCTATTTCTTCACATCCTCTCCAACACCTGTTGTTTCCTGATTTTTTAATGATTGCCATTCTAGCTGGTGTGAGATGGTATCTCATTGTGGTTTTAATTTGCATTTCTCTGATGGCGAGTGGTGATGAGCATTTTTTCATGTGTCTGTTGGCTGTATGAATGTCTTCTTTTGAGAAATGTCTGTTCATATCCTTTGCCCACTTTTTGATGGGGTGGTTTGTTTTTTTCTTGTATATTTGTTTGAGTTCTTTGTAGATTCTGGATATTAGCCCTTTGTCAGATGAGTAGATTGCAAAAATTTTCTCCCATTCTGTAGGTTGCCTGTTCACTCTGATGGTAGTTTCTTTTGCTGTGCAGAAGCTCTTTAGTTTAATTAGATCCCATTTGTCAATTTTGGCTTTTGCTGCCGTTGCTTTTGGTGTTTTAGACATGAAGTCCTTGCCCATGCCTATGTCCTGAATGGTACTACCTAGATTTTCTTCTAGGGTTTTTATGGTATTAGGTCTAACATTTAAGTCTCTAATCCATCTTGAATTAATCTTCATATAAGGAGCAAGGAAAGGATCCAGTTTCAGCTTTCTACTTATGGCTAGCCAATTTTCCCAGCACCATTTATTAAATAGGGAATCCTTTCCCCATTTCTTGTTTCTCTCAGGTTTGTCAAAGATCAGATGGCTGTAGATGTGTGGTATTATTTCTGAGGTCTCTGTTCTGTTCCATTGGTCTATATCTCTGTTTTGGTACCAGTACCATGCTGTTTTGGTTACTGTAGCCTTGTAGTATAGTTTGAAGTCAGGTAGCGTGATGCCTCCAGCTTTGTCCTTTTGGCTTAGGATTGTCTTGGCAATGCGGGCTCTTTTTTGGTTCCATACGAACTTTAAAGCAGTTTTTTCCAATTCTTTGAAGAAACTCATTGGTAGCTTGATGGGGATGGCATTGAATCTATAAATAACCTTGAGCAGTATGGCCATTTTCACGATGTTGATTCTTCCTATCCATGAGCATGGTATGTTCTTCCATTTGTTTGTGTCCTCTTTGACTTCACTGAGCAGTGGTTTGTAGTTCTCCTTGAAGAGGTCCTTTACATCCCTTGTAAGTTGGATTCCTATGTATTTTATTCTCTTTGAAGCAATTGTGAATGGAAGTTCATTCCTGACTTGGCTCTCTGCTTGTCTGTTACTGGTGTATAAGAATGCTTGTGATTTTTGCACATTAATTTTGTATCCTGAGACTTTGCTGAAGTTGCTTATCAGCTTAAGGAGATTTTGGGCTGAGACGATGGGGTTTTCTAAATATACAATCATGTCATCTGCAAACAGGGACAATTTGACTTCTTCTTTTCCTAACTGAATACCCTTGATTTCTTTCTCTTGCCTGATTGCCCTAGCCAGGACTTCCAACACTATGTTGAATAGGAGTGGTGAGAGAGGGCATCCCTGTCTTGTACCAGTTTTCAAAGGGAATTTTTCCAGTTTTTGCCCATTCAGTATGATATTAGCTGTGGGTTTGTCATAAATAGTTCTTATTATTTTGAGGTACGTTCCATCAATACCGAATTTATGGAGCATTTTTAACATGAAGGGCTGTTGAATTTTGTCAAAAGCCTTTTCTGCATCTATTGAGATAATCATGTGGTTCTTGACTTTGGTTCTGTTTATATGCTGGATTATGTTTATTGATTTGCGAATGTTGAACCAGCCTTGCATCCCAGGGATGAAGCCCACTTGATCATGGTGGATAAGCTTTTTGATGTGCTGCTGAATCCGGTTTGCCAGTATTTAATTGAGGATTTTTGCATCGATGTTCATCAGGGATATTGGTCTAAAATTCTCTTTTTTTGTTGTGTCTCTGCCAGGCTTTGGTATCAGGATGATGTTGGCCTCATAAAATGAGTTAGGGAGGATTCCCTCTTTTTCTATTGATTGGAATAGTTTCAGAAGGAATGGTACCAGCTCCTCCTTGTACCTCTGGTAGAATTCAGCTGTGAATCCATCTGGTCCTGGACTTTTTTTGGTGGGTAGGCTATTATTGTTGCCTCAATTTCAGAGCCTGCTATTGGTCTATTCAGGGATTCAACTTCTTCCTGGTTTAGTCTTGGGAGAGTGTAAGTGTCCAGGAAATTATCCATTTCTTCTAGATTTTCTAGTTGATTTGCATAGAGGTGTTTATAGTATTCTCTGATGGTAGTTTGTATTTCTGTGGGGTCGGTGGTGATATCCCCTTTATCATTTTTTATTGCATCTATTTGATTCCTCTCTCTTTTCTTCTTTATTAGTCTTGCTAGCGGTCTGTCAATTTTGTTGATCTTTTCAAAAAACCAACTCCTGGATTCATTGATTTTTTGGAGGGTTTTTTGTGTCTCTATCTCCTTCAGTTCAGCTCTGATCTTAGTTATTTCTTGCCTTCTGCTAGCTTTTGAATGTGTTTGCTCTTGCCTCTCTAGTTCTTTTAATTGTGATGTTAGAGTGTCAATTTTAGATCTTTCCTGCTTTTCTCTTGTGGGCATTTAGTGCTATAAATTTCCCTCTACACACTGCTTTAAATGTGTCCCAGAGATTCTGGTATGTTGTATCTTTGTTCTCATTGGTTTCAAAGAACATCTTTATTTCTGCCTTCATTTCATTATGTACCCAGTAGTCATTCAGGAGCAGGTTGTTCAGGTTCCATGTAGTTGAGCGGTTTTGATTGAGTTTCTTAGTCCTGAGTTCTAGTTTGATTGCACTGTGGTCTGAGAGACAGTTTGTTATAATTTCTGTTCTTGTACATTTGTTGAGGAGTGCTTTACTTCCAATTATGTGGTCAATTTTGGAATAAGTGTGATGTGGTGCTGAGAAGAATGTATATTCTGTTGATTTGGGGTGGAGAGTTCTATAGATGTCTATTAGGTCCGCTTCGTGAAGAGATGAGTTCAATTCCTCGATATCCTTGTTAACTATGTGTGTCGTTGATCTGTCTAATGTTGACAGTGGAGTGTTGAAGTCTCCCATTATTATTGTATGGGAGTCTAAGTCTCTTTGTAAGTCTCTAAGGACTTGCTTTATGAATCTGGGTGCTCCTGTATTGGGTGCATATATATTTAGGATAGTTAGCTCTTCCTGTTGAATTGATCCCTTTACCATTATGTAATGGCCTTCTTTGTCTCTTTTGATCTTTGATGGTTTAAAGTCTGTTTTATCAGAGACTAGGATTGCAAGCCCTGCTTTTTTTTGTTCTCCATTTGCTTGGTAGATCTTCCTCCATCCCTTTATTTTGAGCCTATGTATGTCTCTGCATGTGAGATGGGTCTCCTGAATACAGCAGACTGATGGGTCTTGACTCTTTATCCAGTTTGTCAGTCTGTGTCTTTTAATTGGAGCATTTAGTCCATTTACATTTAAGGTTAATATTGTTATATGTGAACTTGATCCCGTCATTATGATATTAACTGGTTATTTTGCTCGTTAGTTGATGCAGTTTCTTCCTAGCCTCGATGGTCTTTACATTTTGGCATGTTTTTGCAATGGCTGGTACCGGTTGTTCCTTTCCATGTTTAGGGCTTCCTTCAGGGTCTCTTGTAAGGCAGGCCTGGTGGTGACAAAATCTCTAAGCATTTGCTTATCTGTAAAGGATTTTATTTCTCCTTCACTTATGAAACTTAGTTTGGCTGGATATGAAATTCTGGGTTGAAAATGCTTTTCTTTAAGAAGGTTGAATATTGGCCCCCACTCTCTTCTGGCTTGTAGAGTTTCTGCCGAGAGATCTGCTGTTAGTCTGATGGGCTTCCCTTTGTGGGTAACCCGACCTTTCTCTCTGGCTGCCCTTAAGATTTTTTCCTTCATTTCAACTTTGGTGAATCTGGCAATTATGTGTCTTGGAGTTGCTCTTCTGGAGGAGCATCTTTGTGGCGTTCTCTGTATTTCCTGAATTTGAATGTTGGCCTGCCCTACTAGGTTGGGGAAGTTCTCCTGGATGATATCCTGAAGAGTGTTTTCCAACTTGGTTCCATTTTCCCCCTCACTTTCAGGCACCCCAATCAGACGTAGATTTGGTCTTTTTACATAATCCCATACTTCTTGTAGGCTTTGTTCATTTCTTTTTCTTCTTTTTTCTTTTGGTTTCTCTTCTCGCTTCATTTCATTCATTTGATCCTCAATCGCTGATACTCTTTCTTCCAGTTGATCGAGTCGGTTACTGAAGCTTGTGCATTTGTCACGTATTTCTCGTGCCATGGTTTTCATCTCTGTCATTTCGTTTATGACCTTCTCTGCATTAATTAGTCTAGCTGTCAATTCTTCCACTCTTTTTTCAAGATTTTTAGTTTCTTTGTGCTGGGTACATAATTCCTCCTTTAGCTCTGAGAAGTTTGATGGACTGAAGCCTTCTTCTCTCATCTCGTCAAAGTCATTCTCTGACCAGCTTCGATCCATTGCTGGCGATGGGCTGCGCTCCTTTGCAGGGCGAGATGCGCTCTTATTTTTTGAATTTCCAGCTTTTCTGCCCTGCTTTTTCCCCATCTTTGTAGTTTTATCTGTCTCTGGTCTTTGATGATGGTGACATACTGATGGGGTTTTGGTATAGGTGTCCCTCCTGTTTGATAGTTTTCCTTCTGACAGTCAGGACCCTCAGCTATAGGTCAGTTGGAGATCGCTTGAGGTCCACTCCAGACCCTATTTGCCTCGGTATCAGCAGCAGAGGTTGCAGAAGATAGAATATTGCTGAACAGCGAGTGTACCTGTCTGATTCTTACTTTGGAAGTTTCCTCTCAGGGGTGTACTCCACCCTGTGAGGTGTGGGGTGTCAGACTGCCCCTAGTGGGGGATGTCTCCCAGTGAGGCTACTCAGGGGTCAGTGACCCACTTGAGCAGGCAGTCTGTCCGTTCTCAGATCTCAACCTCAGTGTTGGGAGATCCACTGCTCTCTTCAAAGCTGTCAGACAGAGTCGTTCGCGTCTGCTCAGGCCTCTGTTGCTTTCCCTGTTGTTTTTTTTGGCTGAGCCCTGCCCCCAGAGGTGGAGTCTATAGAGACAGGCAGGTTTCCTTGAGCTGCTGTGAGCTCCACCCAGTTCAAGCTTCCCAGCGGCTTTGTTTAACTACTTAAGCCTCAGCAATGGCGGGCACCCCTCCCCCAGCCTCGCTGCTGCCTCGCGGCTAGATCTCCGCAGACTGCTGTGTTAGCAATGAGGGAGGCTCTGTGGGCGTGGGACCCTCCCTGCCAGGTGAGGGATATATTCTTCTGGTATGCCCGTTGCTTAGAGCGCGGTATTGGGGTGGGAGTTACCCGATTTTCCAGGTGTTGTGTGTCTCAGTTCCCCTGGCTAGGAAAAGGGAGACCCTTCCCCCTTGCACTTCCCAGGTGAGGCCATGCCTCGCCCTGCTTCAGCTCTCGCTGGTCAGGCTGCAGCAACTGACCAGCACCAATTGTCCGGCACTCCCTAGTGAGATGACCCCAGTACCTCAGTTGAAGATGCAGAAATCACCGGTCTTCTGTGTCGCTCGCGCTGGGAGTTGGAGACTGGAGCTGTTCCTATTTGGCCATCTTCTAGTGTTAGTATTGTTATGTGTGAATTTGATCCTGTCATCATGCTGCTGTTTGATTATTTTGCACACTAGCTAATGCAGTTTCTTCATAGTGTCATTGGTCTTTATATTTTTGTGTGTTTTTGCAGTGACTGGTACTGACTTTTCCTTTCCATATTTAGTGCTTCTTTCAGGAGCTCTTTCAGGGAAGGCCTCATGGTAATGAAATCCCTTAGCATTTGCTTGTCTGGATTTTATTTCTCCCTCACTTATGAAGCTTAATTTGGCTGGATATGAAATTTGGGGTTGAAATTTTTTTTCTTTAAGAATGTTGAATATTGGCCTTCAATCTCTTTTGGCTTGTAGAGTTTCTGCTGAGAGGTCTGTTGTTAGTCTGACAGGCCTCCTTTGTAGGTGACCTGGTTTTTCTCTCTGGCTGCTCTTAACAGTTTTTCCTTCATGTCAGCCTTGGAGAATATGATGATTATGTGTCTTGGGGTTGATTTTCTTGCGGAGCGTCTTAATGGTGTTCTCTGTATCTCCTGAATTTGCATGCTGGCCTGTCTTGCTAGGTTGGGGAAGTTCTCCTGGGTAATATCCTGAAGAGTGTTTTTCAGCTTGTTTCCATTCCCCAGCCTCCTTCTGGTACTCCAATCAATTGCAGGTTCAGTCTTTTATAAAGTCCCATATTTCTTGGAGGCTTTGCTCATTCCTTTTCATTCTTTTTTCTCTAGTCTTGTCTGCATGCCTTATTTCAGCAAGGTAGTCTTCAAACTGATATATTTTCTTCCATGTGGTCAGTTTGGCTATTGACACTTGTGTATGCTTCATGGAGTTCTTGTGCTGTGTTTTTCAGCTCCATCAGATCAGTTATGTTCCTCTCTAAACTGGTTATTCTAGTTAGCAATTCCTCTAACCTTTTATCAAAGTTCTCAGCTTCTTTGCATTGGTTTAGAACATGCTCCTTTAGCTCTGTGCGTTCTTTTATTACCCATCTTTTGAAGCCTGCTTCTGTCAATTTGTCCATCTGATCCTCTGTGCAGTTCTGTGCCCTTGATGGAGAGACGCTGCAATCATTTTGAGGAGAAGAGGCACTCTGGCCTTTTGGGTTTTCAGCATTTTCTCATTTATTCTTTCTCATCTTCATGAGTTTGTCTAGTTTCTGTCTTTGAGGCTGCTGAACCTTGGATGGGGTTTTTGTGGGAGTTTTTTTTTGTTGATGATGCTGCTGTTATTGCTTTCTGTTTGTTTGTTTTTCTTTCAATGGTCAGGTCCCTCTTTTGTAGGGCTGCTGCAGTTTGCTGGGGGCTCACTTCAGGCCCTGTTCATCTGATTTGCTTCCACACCTGGAATGTCACTCAAGGAGGCTGGAGAACAGCAAAGATGGGTGCCTGCTCCTTCTTCTGGGACCTTTGACCTCGAGGGGGACCAACCTGATGCCAATAGGATTGCTCCTGTATGGGGTGTCTGACAATAGGATTGCTCCTGTTGGGTGGCACGGGGAACAGGACTTGTTTAGAGAAGCGCTTTGTCTGTTTGTGGAGGGGGTGTGCCTCACTGAGGGGAAACTCACTTGTCTGGGCTGCCTGGATTCCTCAGAACTACCAGGAGGAAAGGCTAAGTCTGCTGGTCTGCAGAGGCTGTGGCCATCCCTCCCCCATAGGGACTCAGGCCCAGGGAGATCTGATTCTGTCCCTGAGCCTCTGGCTGGAGTTATGGGAGTTCTTTTAGGGAAGCCCCACCCAGTGAGGAAGGATGGGTCAGGGTCAGGCCTGAAGAGGCACCCGGCCAAAGACTGCCATAGCCGGTGTGTTGGGTTGTGGGGCACAAATCTTGGGACCAAGCCGTCCACCCTCCCTGGCTCCAGCAGGGAGAAAGCACAGCCTGGGCTATAGAGATGGGTGCCACCCTTCCTCTGTCCAGGGAGCTTAGCGTGTTAGGCAGCTGCAAGTTCCAGTGCTGGCTACTGCCCCTTCCCCAAGGACCTCAAATGGCTTAGACAGCAGGCAGCCACAGCTGCGGTGGTGGTTGCCCCTTTCCCTGGGAGTTTGGTAGGCTTAAGCAGATTTCAGCTGAGAGGGTAAGAGTCTACGTGTTCTGGGGTTGGGATACTAGGCCCAGGGGCATGGTTTCACGAGTGGGATCTTCTGATCAATGGGTTGCACAGTTCCATGGAAAAAGCACCGTTTCCCTGGCTGGTTAGCATGCTCACTCACTGCCTCCCTTGGCTGGGGGAGGGGGCTCCCCTGCCCTGTGTGGCTCTCAGGTGGGTCACCGCACCACATTGTTCTTCCTCCTCTTTGTGGTTCACACCACCCTCCTAGTCAATTTTGATGAGAGAACCTGAATAACTTGGTTGCTGGTGAAGGATTCACACGTTTATTATGATTGTTTTTTGATGGGAGCCTCTGAACGCTGCTGTTTCTAGTCAGCCATCCTGGCCTTGCCCATATTTATTCTTTAAAATAACATAACATCTTTTTGTTGAATAAAATCGTAAGATTTTTGATGGGAGTTAGAATTTTATATTCATTTATAATTAGTTATGTTAAATAACTAGTCGTTTTACGATATTAAGATTTTGTATTGAGTAGCAGGTGTGAATCTCCATATATTCAGCCTTGGGTTATGCCCAGTTTTATATATATCAGTAACAATTACGTAGTTTTATTCCTATATTAGACTCATATTCAGTGGAAGGCTGTAGCCAGCTGCCATTGGCTCAAGAGAGCTGACTGTGTGCACCTCTTTCAAGCTTTATGTTCAACTTCAGGGTGTAGATACCTTTGTGTGAACACTGGGATTCTTTCCAGGATTTTGCAGCTATAAGCAGTGTTTCAATAAATAACCTTGTTCATATGTCGTTGCACACATGTGTAGGTGTCCCACAAGTAGGATTGCCTGGGTAAAGGCAAATGCATTTATAAACTTGCCAGATTCCTCTTCACCTCACCCTTTAGGCATTGTTCCATTGTGACAACCCCCAGTAAAGTATGAGAGGCCCTATTTATCCACAGCCTTGACAACAAAGTATATTCTCAAACTCTTTTTTCTCTGCACCACTCTGGTAGGTGACAATGGTAGATCAATGTGGTCTTTGTTCACATTTCTTTATTTCGGTAAGATTAAACTTCCTTTCATTTGCTTAATATTTCTTTTCAGTGAACCATCTGTTCAAGTTCTGTGTTTTCTTTTGGGTTGGGCTAGGACTTTTTCTTCTAATGTTTCTACAACTTTTTATGTATTTGGGAGATTAGCTCTTTGTCTGCAATGTGAGTTATAAATATTCTTTCCAATATATCAGGAGTTTCTTCACATTGCTTTTGAACTTTTAAAAAAATTTCATATAATACAATTGTTAAACTTTTATTTTAAGGCTTCTGAATTTTGAGTCACAGGAAGATCTTCCCCACTGCAGGTTTATAAAGAAGTTTGTGTTATTATCTAGAGCTTGCTTGGTTTCATTTTTTGTATTCAAATCTTTGGTTCATTTGGAGTTTATCCCAGCAGGAAACCTTCTGGAAGGGAATATTTGCAGAGATTTCTGAGATCTAGGTGCTCTTCTGCTTCCTCTATACTTGCCACTCTCACCTGGGCCACCCATGAGGGTGGGCTTGCTGTTTCAGCATAGGTTTGCTGTTTGGCTCTGCTTCAGAACAGTTACCTGCAATTTTAAGTATTCAGGTTTCCTTTGTATCCTAGTTCCATTGAAACGTATTGTGTGAGATTTTTCTTCTCCGCTCTCCTTGTTGCTCTTGTTGGCCTCCAGAAGAAGTGGGAAGATTCAGAACTAAACTGGTGCCACATTCACATCATAAACAAAACTTTAAAGTAAACTTTCATTTTAGGTTCAGGG
Organism: Rhinopithecus roxellana; assembly: GCF_007565055.1. Classification (NCBI taxonomy): domain Eukaryota; kingdom Metazoa; phylum Chordata; class Mammalia; order Primates; family Cercopithecidae; genus Rhinopithecus; species Rhinopithecus roxellana. The sequence goes on along the minus strand of NC_044549.1, from coordinate 186,180,520 downwards.
GTACGTGTGCAAGTTTGTTATATAGGTAAACACATGTCATGGGAGTTTGTTATATAGATTATTTCATCACCCAGGTACTAAGCCTAGTACCCAATAGTTTTCTTTTCCTGATCCTCTTCTGCTTCCCACCCTCCACTCTCAAGTAGGGCCCAGTGTCTGTTTTTCTCCTCTCTGTGTTCATATGTTCTCATCATTTGATTCCCATGTATAAGTGAGAATATGTGGTATTTGGTTTTCTGTTCCTGTGTTAGTTTGCTAAGGATAATTTCCTCCAGCACAATCCATGTTCCTGCAAAGGACGTGATCTTGTTCCTTTTTGTGACTGCATAATATTCCATGGTGTATATGTACTGTATTTTCTTTAGTCTACTATTGATGGGCATGTAGGTTGATTCCATGTCTTTGCTATTGTGAATAGTGCTGCAATGAACATTTGCATGCATGTGTTTTTATGGTAGAATGATTTATATTCCTTTGAGTATATATCCGGTAATGGGATTGCTGGGTTGAATGGTAGTTCTGTTTTTAGCCCTTTGAGGAATTGCCACACTGCTTTCCACAATGTTTTAACTAATTTACACTCTCACCAAAAGTGTATAAGTGTTCCCTTTTCTCTGCAACCTCACCAGCATTTGTTATTTTTTTGATTTCTTAATAATAGCCATTGTGACTGCTGTGAGAAGGTATCTCATTGTGGTTTTGATTTGCATTTCTCTAATGACTAGTGATATTTAACTTTTTTCATATGCTTATTGGCACATGTGTGTGCTCTTTTGAAAAGTGTTCATTCATGTCCTTTGGCCACTTTTTAATGGAGTTTTTTTCTCTGTAAATTGCTTAAGTTCCTTATAGATGCTGGATATTAGATCTTTGCCAAATGCATAGTTTGCAAATATTTTCTTCCATTCTGTAAGTTGTCCGTTTACTCTGTTGATAGTTTCTTTTGCTGTGCAGAAGCTCTTAAGTTTAATTAGATCCCATTTGTCAATTTTTGCCTTTTTGTGATTGATTTTGGCATTTTTGTCATGAAATATTTGCCAGTTCCTATGTCCGGAATGGTATTGCCTGTCTTCCAGGGTTTTTATAGTTTGGGGTTTTACATTTAAGTTTTTAATCCATCTTTAGTATTTGGTGTATATGGTGTAAGGAAGAGGTTCCATTTCAATCTTCTGCATGTGACTAGCCAGTTATACCAGCACCGTTTATTGAATAGCAAGTCCTTTCCCTGCTGCTTATTTTTTGTCAACTTTGTCAAAGATCAGATGGTTATGGGTGTACAGCCTTATTTCTGGGCCCTCCATTCTGTTCCATTGGTCTGTATGCCTATTTTTGTGCCAGTACCATACTGTTTGGGTTACCATAGCCCTGTAGTATAGTTTGAAGTTAGGAAGCATAATGCCTCCAGCTTTGTTCTTTTTGCTTAGGATCATCTTGACTATTTGGACTTTTTTTTTTTTTTTATTATTATTATACTTTAAGTTCTAGGGTACATGTGCACAATGTGCAGGTTTGTTACATATGTATACTTGTGCCATGTTGGTGTGCTGCACCCATCAACTCATCAGCACCCATCAACTCGTCATTTACATCAGGTATAACTCCCAGTGCCATCCCTCCCCCTCCCCCCTCCCCATAATAGGCCCCAGTGTGTGATGTTCCCCTTCCCGAGTCCAAGTGATGTCATTGTTCAGTTCCCACCTATGAGTGAGAACATGCGGTGTTTGGTTTTCTGTTCTTGTGATAGTTTGCTGAGAATGATGGTTTCCAGCTTTATCCATGTCCCTACAAAGGACACAAACTCATCCTTTTTTATGGCTGCATAGTATTCCATGGTGTGTATGTGCCACATTTTCTTAATCCAGTCTGTCACTGATGGACATTTGGGTTGATTCCAAGTCTTTGCTATTGTGAATAGTGCCGCAATAAACATACGTGTGCATGTGTCTTTATAGCAGCATGATTTATGATCCTTTGGGTATATCCCCAGTAATGGGATGACTGGGTCATATGGTATTTCTAGTTCTAGATCCTTGAGGAATCGCAATACTGTTTTCCACAATGGTTGAACCAGTTTACAATTCCACCAACAGTGTAAAAGTGTTCCTATTTCTCCACATCCTCTCTAGCACCTGTTGTTTCCTGACTTTTTAATGACTGCCATTCTAACTGGTGTGAGATGGTATCTCATTGTGGTTTTGATTTGCATTTCTCTGATGGCCAGTGATGATGAGCATTTTTTCGTGTATCTGTTGGCTGTATGCATGTCTTCTTTTCAGAAATGTCTGTTCATATCCTTTGCCCACTTTTTGATGGGAGTGCTTGTTTTTTTCTTGTAAATTTGTTTGAGTTCTTTGTAGGTTCTGGATATTAGCCCTTTGTCAGATGAGTAGATTGCAAAAATTTTCTCCCATTCTGTAGGTTGCCTGTTCACTCTGATGGTAGTTTCTTTTGCTGTGCAGAAGCTCTTTAGTTTAATTAGATCTCATTTGTCAATTTTGGCTCTTGTTGCTGTTGCTTTTGGTGTTTTAGACATGAAGTCCTTGCCCATGCCTATGTCCTGAATGGTATTACCTAGGTTTTCTTCTAGGGTTTTTATGGTTCTAGGTCTAACATTTAAGTCTCTAATCCATCTTGAATTAATTTTCATATAAGGAATAAGGAAAGGATCCAGTTTCAGCTTTCTACCTATGGCTAGCCAATTTTCCCAGCACCATTTATTAAATATGGAATCCTTTCCCCATTTCTTGTTTTTCTTAGGTTTGTCAAAGATCAGATTGCTGTAGATGTGTGGTATCATTTCTGAGGGCTCTGTTCTGTTCCATTGGTCTATATCTCTGTTTTGGTACCAGGACCATGCTGTTTTGGTTACTGTAACCTTGTAGTATAGTTTGAAATCAGGTAGCGTGATGCCTCCAGCTTTGTTCTTTTGACTTAGGATTGTCTTGGCAATGCAGGGTCTTTTTTGGTTCCATATGAACTTTAAAGCAGTTTTTTCCAATTCTGTGAAGAAAGTCATTGGTAGCTTGGTGGGAATGGCATTGAATCTATAAATTACCTTGGGCAGTATGGCCATTTTCACAATATTAATTCTGCCTATCCATGAGCATGGTATGTTCTTCCATTTGTTTGTGTCCTCTTTGATTTCACTGAGCAGTGGTTTGTAGTTCTCCTTGAAGAGGTCCTTTACATCCCTTGTAAGTTGGATTCCTACGTATTTTATTCTCTTTGAAGCAATTGTGAATGAGAGTTCATTCATGATTTGGCTCTCTGTTTGTCTGTTACTGGTGTATAAGAATGCTTGTGATTTTTGCACATTGATTTTGTATCCTGAGACTTTGCTGAAGTTGCTTATCAGCTTAACGAGATTTTGGGCTGAGATGATGGGGTTTTCTAAATATACAATCATGTCATCTGCAAACAGGTACAATTTGATTTCTTCCTTTCCTGACTGAATACCCTTGATTTCTTTCTCTTGCCTGATTGCCCTAGCCAGAATTTCCAACACTATGTTAAATAGGAGTGGTGAGAGAGAGCATCCCTGTTGGACTGTTTTTTGGTTTCACACGGATTTTGAAATATTTTTTTCTAGTTCTGTGAAGAATGTCATTGGTAGTTTCATAGGAATGGCACTGAATTTGTAAATTGCTTTGAACAGTATGGCCATTTAACAATATTGATTCTTTCTATACATGAGTTTGGAATGTTTTTCCATTTGTTTGTGTCATCTCTGATTTCTTTGAGCAGTGTTTTGTAATTCTCAATGTAGAGATCTTCACCTCCCTGGTTAGCTGTATTCCTAGGTATTTTATTCCTTCTGTGCCAGTTGTGAATGGAATTGCATTCCTGATTTGGCTCTTGGCTTGGCTATTGTTATTGTATAGGAATGCTAGTAATTTTTGTACATTGATTTTGTATCTTGAAACTTTGATAAAACTGTTGATCAGCTTAAGGAACTTTTGGGCAGAAACTAGGGGTTTTCTAGATATAGAATCATGTTGTCTGCAAGCAGAGAGAGTTTGATTTCCTCTTTTCCTATATGGATGCCTTTTACTTCTTTCTCTTGCCTGATTGCTCTGGCCAGGAGTTCCAACACTATGTTGAATAGGAATGGTGAGAGAGGGCATTCTTGTCTTGTGCTGGTTTTCAAGGGCAATGCTTTCAGTTTTTGCCCTTCAATATGATGTTGGCTGTGGGTTTGTCATAGATGACTATTATTGTTTTGAGGTATGTTCCTTCAATACCTAGTTTATTGACAGTTTTAAACATGAAGTGATGTTGAATATTTCAAAAGTCTTTCCTGCATCTATTAAGATAATCTTGTAATTTTTGTCTTTAGTTCTGTTTATGTGATGAATCACATTTATTGATTTGTGTATTTTGAACCAACCTTGAATTCCAGGGATAAAGCCTACTTGATCATGGTGGATTCGCTTTTTGATGTGCTGCTGGATTAGCTTTGCAAGTATTTTGTTGATTTTTGCATCAATTTTCATCAAGGATATTGGCCTAAGGTTTTCTTTTTTCTTGTGTCTCTGCCAGGTTTTGGTATCAGGATAATGCTAGCCTCATAGAATGAGGTTTTGGAATAGCTTCAGTAGGAATGGTACCACCTCTTCTTTGTATATCTGGTAGAATTTGGCTGTGAATCCATCTGGTGGTAGTGGGCTTTTTTTTTTTTTTTTGGTGGGCTATTTATTACTGATTCAACTTTGAATCTCATTATTGGTTAAGAGAATCAATTACTTGGTTTAGTCTTGGGAGGGTGCATATGTCCAGGAATTTATTCAACTCTTCTAGGTTCCCTAGTTTGTGTGTACACAGGTGTTCATAGCAGTCTCTGATGGCTATTTATATTTCTGTGAGATCAGTGGTAATATACCCTATGTTGTTTCTAATTATGTTTATTTGGATCTTCTTTCTTTTCTTCTTTATTAGCTTAGCTAGTGGCCTATCTTATTAATTTCTTTAAAAAAATGACTCCTGGATTTATTGATCTTTCGAATGGTTTTCCTGTCTCAGTCTTCTTCAGCATAGCTCTGATTTGGGTTATTTCTTGTCTTCTGCTAGCTTTGGGGTTAGTTTGCTCTTGCTTCTCTATTTCTTTTAGTTGTGATGTTAGGTTATTAATTTGAGATTTTTCTAACTTTTTGATGTGAGCACATAAACAATACTTCTAAGCACATTTTAACAATTCTATATGTACAAAATTTAAATTAAGAGAGAAGATAGATAGATGCAGAATCTGCAATATACCCACTAGGGATACTCCAGTGAATGAAAAAAGTTTTGCCTCTCATTCTTGAGTATGAAGACAGATGATATCCAAATAAATATATAACTTAATAACTTATACATATATAATTGAAAATCTCTATTACTGGACATATAAGCTGCTGCTCATTCTTTGTTATTCTTTATAAGACTGATATGAACCTTCTTAGGCTTATTTGTTTGTGAGCATTTCTGATTCCAGCAACCATCCCTCCCACACCCCCATATATCCTCAGGTCAAATGACTAGAAATGGGACTATTGGATAAAAAGGCAAGAAATTTTTAAAAGCTTATAACATATATATACCAAATATCATCCTAAGACATTTGTACCAGTTGTCTGTGCCACTTTACCTTTTCTCCTTTGTATATAAGACTGTTCATTTATCTACAACATCACCATTTTGTGTTACCATGAAAAACCTCCTAAGCTTTTTTGCTATATTGTTAGTCATTTGAAGAGCTATTTGATTCATCCATCTGCCCAACATCCTTCCATCCATCCATCCATCCATCCATCCATCCATCCATCCAACATAAAGCACGCTGCCAGGTAATGTGATATATAGAAACTGTTGATGGGCTAACTTGTTTTAATAGTTTAGGTTGGTCTTGAACTCCTGACTTTAAGTAATCTGCATGCCTTGGCCTCCCAAAATGTTGGGATTACAGGTGTGAGCCACCACACCCAGCGCCAGTCATTCTTAATTACTTTAAATACATAAATAGTAATTGGTAAGTTTACTAAAATGTTCAAACTTACTTGTGTGTACAGTAATAATTTAAGATTACATTTACAGTTTACCAAAATAATTGAGTAAGCTGACAAATTTGAGTCAAAACAATTATCCTTCTTCCAACCACCTTAAAATTTGTGAACCCCAAAGCTTTGTCTGCAGATCTCTCTCCTCTCACTCTCTTCTCATAATTTTTGTGAAGGCACAGGGCTTCAACTATAAGCTACATAATGGATTCTAAATGTACTTATATAGGCTATAATCCTACTTATGGGGAAATACTAGATTTTTCTGGAAAAAGTGTTAAAGTCAAGAAGAAGACAAGAATAACTTCTATGCCTACTGTTATTTTATATTGTGTTGAAGATACTAGCCAATGTACTCAAGCAGGAGAAAGCCAGTGGAGGCACAAAAATTGTTAAAGGAAGAAGTAGAACTATCCCTATTTGGTGATAATATGGTTGTATATCTGGAGAAGCTGTAATAATTAATGAAAACTATAGTAAGGTAGCATATATAAAATTAATATATTGATATCAATAGTGTTTACATACACAAATGCAAATTAATTAGAAGAGGTAATGAAAGAAAAGAAAATATTTACAATAGCCACTGAAAATGTAAAATATGTAGCAAAATAAATTGAACAAGAAATGTAAAAACAATATGACAAAAACTTAAAATGCTCCTGCAATTCACAAAAGCAGATCTGAACAAATAGACATACCATGCTTTTGGATAAGAACCTTCAACAGCATAATCTAAGGATTAAGACATGGATATTTTTGAGAGGAGGAAGGACATTATTCTGCCTACCATACTGTTTCTGAAGTTTACATTTTAAGATGAGCAATAAGAGATAGGAAACTCTTGAAAAAGGAGAAAAATTATATAAGAACATCATATAAAACATTAATAATTAAAAGAGTGTGGTATTACTACATAAATAGGCAAACAAATGGAACATAATAGAAAGTCAAGAAGTAGACCCAAATGTATATGGAATTTGATGTATGATAAGTGAAACCTCTCAGATTATTCGGATAAAGATGGGCTTGGTGTTGTGACAATTGGATAACCATTTGGTTAAAAATGTTATCCATTTTATACCTTCAATAAACTCACAATATAGGAGAGAAGACATTCATCAAAGTATATAATTGCCATGAGTATAGTAACTGCAATAAAAGAGAGATAGTCTAGGTACCTGGAGGCACAAAGGAATTAATAATCAGTTATGTTCTTAGACATGGTGTTGGCAGAGAGTAGGTTATTATTAGAAAGACGACTTTTAATGGGATCCATTCCGAGTCTGAGAATCTATCGTTAATTTCCTCTGGCCCATTGATACCTTTAACAGTGAAAAACAGGTGATATCAGTTGTCCTTACTTCATCTAAAACTCCAGTATAAGTCCAACAGTTCCACAAGATGGAGTTGAGTGGAACACAAGGCCTGCTGGGCCAGAAGTGGACAAGATGGTGAAGGATCTTGTTTGCTCTAAAACACACATATTTAAACAGTTTTAACATCTGTGAAATAAGAATGACAATTAGGCCAGAAGGAAGTAGAGGTCTTTCAGAGAGAATCTGCCCATCACTATGGGCACAATGTTATCACAACGATAACCTGAGATCGTTTTGAATTCTCTGCTTGAGGTTTTTGGGACCACACCACTAAGTGAGAATTCAGACTGCAGACTTGCTTGAGTTCCAGTTTATGATTCAAATTCCCAGATAATTTTTCCTTTTTTTCTTTGTCCAATGCCAAGATGAAATAGGCAAGTTTATTTCTTGTTTGCTCCTGCACTGAGGGCATGGCATTCTTATGTCCCAGGCTTAGGTCCCACTTTAGTATTATTTTTCTCTCTCTTAATGGTACCTAAAATAACGGTGTATGTGTTAGAAATTGTGGAGCCCACAGAAGACACAGACATGAATGTGAGAATTCCATGACAGTGAACCAACTAGTTCTGTCTTTTTCACAAAGGGTAAAATTTTAATGATTCAAAGAGTGATTTTTATGAGCCATTCTCATTACCTTAATTGCAAACTTAGAACTTCAAATAAATAAGACAAGAGTCATTGAACTTTCCAATTTTGATTTGGGACACATAGCACTTTCAATCTTTAAATAAGTCTTGACTTTTTTTTCTGGGATTGACTGTTTTATGAATTTACTACTCCTTTTAATCACATACAGAAGCTAAAAGTCTCAATGGCCCTTGATTTACTACCACATTAATTGGTTTCATCACTTTGACTTGGGTAGCTGAATCGTTGGGAGTTCTCAGTTCCCAGCTGAGATGCCAACTAACAGCAACGGAAGAGGGGTAGTTGGACTTAAATGGAAGACTTGGAAAGGTAAAGGAGTGATTAGGATGGAGCCGACAAGCTTTGCTGGTAGATTTGATGGGAGATGGGAGAGAAAGTGAGAAGTAGATGCCATTAACGGTTTTGGGCTGGGTAATAGTGTAATAGTGGAGATGAAGCAAGTCTTTGAAGAGTAATTAAAGGATCAAAGGTTGTCTGGGTAAGTATCACTAATTTCCATTATGAATTTAGAAAACTCAATCAAATCATCCAAAAAAAGTTTCATGAAATGTGATACTGCCTCCAGAAATGTGATAGTCATGTTTGTCAGACAGAACATGCCTCCCAAGTCACTGTAAATAACTAAAGAGCTAAGTAGAAGCACAGTCTCATTAGGTCTATCAATAGATCATTGGTCTTTTTGATCTCTGTGTGTATGCTAAGGAAAGGGTAAGTGCATCTCCTTTTCATCTTTTCCATCACACTTTAAAGGGCTCCCATAATGTTCCCACCAACTGAATCATTTTCATTTCCAACTCTAATCAATTTGTGAATAAATATCTTTTGGAGATGAGCTGCTTTAAATGATGGCTGTCTTTCCACCTTTAATCTATGATACTATAGTTCTCTTGAGAGAAAATAGCTCCTTGTGTCTTTATTCTCTCTTTGAGTTCATATTTGCAGCATGCCTCTTTTATTAGTACCTAGAGATGGCTTTAGTAGGTGAATAAAAGGTTGCACAAGTTTTGCAAAAATAAGAGGCTATTCACCCTTGCTACCTTTAATCTCCTGCATTCTCCCATTAATGAGTATAAATTATCGAAGCTATTTCTCAAAAAGTCTTTATGTAGTACAATACCATTGGCAGATCATCCTCAGGAAGGGCTTTTTGTAAATTTCATAATTAGTGGTATTATCTTTAATCTTTTGTGGTGTGAAAATCAAGGGCAACATGAAACTTAATACAAAGTCAGAAACTGACTATTTTGGTAAATTCTAGGTGATAAAAATAAAGGTTTGCATCAAATATTCTTTTAGATAGTAATAAAGGTTCTAAAAGTACAAGACATATAGATAAACCCCTTGACACAATTTCTTCTACAAATTGTTTAGCTGCTTTGATCAGATGAAATCTAATTGATCCTCTGTCCTAAATTCAAAAGAACCAAGAGCCAGGCATTTCTGGAAAGGCCTGAATATATTAAACTAATTGCTCCTAATGAAGCATTTTCTCTGGAGCCCTCTTACGTTAGTTTTCGAAATATATTAATGTCAAATTTCCAAGTTCAACTTGGCAAATTGAGTCAACATAGTTACCCCTCTTCCCTATCAAAATCCTAAAAGTATATTAAAATGCAAAAACAGAAACAAACAAAAATGCCTGTGATAACTTTGGGAAATGATATGGAGCATCATACGTAGGCTGAGAACTTTGAAGATCTTCAATTTTTGAAAAATAGAAAACGAATTGGATAAAACTAATAGAAAAGTCAATCAATGCTTAAAAAGTCCAGATACTTGCATCAGCCAAAGAGAAGTCAGTTGACCTGTTTCTCCAATTGAGTACTGGGAAAACCTAAAGCTGGAGCAAGAGGGACTAGGACGTTGTTTGGAGGCAGTTGCTAGGAGAACGGTCAGCTCTCCAACCTTCCCCAACACACACACACACACACACACACACACACACACACACACACACACACACATACACACACACACACATCGGCTGGCTGTTGGCTTCAATCCCTGGTCTCACTTGGTAGGAGACTTGCTAAGTAAAATGGAAGATTTTTCTCACAGTCTTTTTAACATTGACAATAGGTCTAAAGAAGGAAGGGTAGGGCTATGGTTTATTTTAGACGTTCTAACAATAATGGCAAAACCAGTCAACCAACCAAACAAAATCTGACAGAGCAGTAAAGTTCCTGAAGACCATTTTACATCACCTGTTATACTTGCTACTGGTAATTATGCATTTAATAAGACCCAGGCATATTTTAGATGCCACCAGCAGAAGTCAGAGGAATGATCAAGAAGGAGACCACAGTAAAGAAAGTTCAAGAAGGGGACCTTGGGAAATGCATCAAAATCTGAACACAAGGCGGCTGGCCACCATTGGAACTCAGTCTTCCATTGGGTCTGATGATGCCAAGGAAGTTGGGCTTTTATTTTACAGGTGAATCTGTAGAAGCTGTGGCCATGCATAAGGAGTGGGCTGTGGACTTCTGGTCTCCACCAGGGCCTGGAATCATAAAGGAAAACCTGTCTGAATGCTTATCTTTCCCTATCATTCACAATGATAGCAAACCCCTCGCAGTTTTCTGTGATGATACAAATTCAAAAATGTGGTTATATTCCAGGGTGTGGTATGACTATCTATTGACCAAAAGAGATCATTAATTTTTGGAATGATAGAAATGTTCTTATTCTTAATCTGGGTATTAGCTACATGATTATATATACAGATACATTTGTTGAGCTATACACTTAAAATTTATTCATTTATGTAAAACAAAGAATACATATGTTATTCACAGAATAAGTAATATAAATGCTTTTTCAGAAAAGTGTAAATTACCAAAATTTACCCAAGAAAACATAAAATAGCCTGAAAGAACACAAACATGAATTTTTTAAAAGTGAAAGATTTACCCCTGTATATACTGGGGCCAGAATTATTATTATCTAGGTTTTAACACAAACTTCAAAATCCAGATAATTCCTACATTGCTTAAATTCTTGTCCTACAGGGGAAAACTTAGAAATGTCCTCAAGCTCTTCTTTCAGGGATAATCCAAATTCCAAAATACAATAAGAGTGTACTCTCAACATTAAACTAGCGATTGATTCACTTTTATTTCCCTTTTGAATATAAGTGTAGAAATCATAAGTAAAGAAGGACTGGGTAAAATTCTAGCAATTTGTTAAAATAACAATTTAATATTACCCAATAGATTTATTTAGAAAATACAAGAAAAGCTCAATATTATATAACTTAATAATATAATCTAAGACATTAATTTATTTTAGAATGAAATAATGGATTTGAGGGAAATATATGATCACAAATAAAGATACTTAAAGCGGCAGTTTTACAAAATCCAATGCTCATTCCTGATTTAAGAAAAAATAGTATGTTAAGAATAGGAAAGACTGTTATTTTCTTTTTATAACTGTCTTCTTTTTTTTTTTTTTTTTTTTGAAGATGTAATATACAAATGTGGCCTAAAATTCTAAAGATAGAAAAGGGTAAACAGTGGAAAGTAAGTTTCTTCCACCCTATTGGCCAGTTAGTTACTCAGTTTGCACAGTCTGTAGCTTCCTAATCACATGATTCTGCAGCTTCTTGCTTTCACCTATCGATGTATCTTGGTAACAAAAACATATCGGTATATATGAAATGGCAGCATTTTTAAATAGCTATAATAGTTCAGTGTTTGGAAGTGCAAGAATTTAATCATTCTTCTAAGACTAGGGTGTTTTTTTTTTTTTTGCATTATTTTTTGCTAGTTCACATAATACCTAAGTAAATATCTTTGAAATGAGTATTTGTGCACTTGGAGGACCTTTCTAAATGTAAGATTGGTAACCCAAAAACCAAAAAGCAAATCTAAATGTAAGATTGGTAACCCCCCCCCAAAAAAGTAGAATGCTTCTACTTTTGAGAGATTTTATCGAATTTTTCTTGTTGTTGTTATTGTACTAATTTGTAATCTTCCATCAATGAATGATACTGGACTTTTGAATTTTATGGTAACGTGGCTTACTAGGTTTCTTTACCCGCACTCTCAACCAAAAACTATATAAAATGATAGATAAAATATCAGAAAACATTTTAAATGCACTGGTAAACTAACGAGGAAGCAAGAGGGAATATCTCTCCTTTTTGTTAACCATAATTTTTTACCTAAATTCAAATTACCCAGGCAGATCAAAATATCTTAAGCTGAGAATTCATTTTTAAGTGACCTTGGGTGGGTAATGCCCCTAAGTGCCTGGAAAAGGGTAAGCATAAATCTTTTTGTCAAGAAAAAAATCCCCCCCACAAAAAATAATAAGGCCAACATACAAGTTGTGACAGGAAATCAGGAAGGTTAGTTACATAAAGAGTACATTTACAAGAATGGCCCTATAAAACAAAACTATAAATCAATTTCACATATTTCAATATAACATATATGTACAAATCCTAAGTGAAATGGGTAGATCAAATTCTAACAAAATAATATTTAATTTAGATAATGATTTAAAATAATATGCTACTATTAATTTATTCACCTTCAGAATAACACATGAAGAAAATAACTAAACACACAAGGAAACAATAGATATGAATGAAACTAATAGAGACAGAAAATAAAATATTCATGCATATTACATTTAAAGAGATAAAAGCCAAGCTTGAAAACATAAGTATGAAATAAGAACTCATAAGTAATGACCAAGAAATTCAGAAAAGAACCAAATTTAACTTATAAAAATGAAAACTATCAATGAAATTGAAAATGTAATGGACAAATTTATTAATAGATTAAAACTTTGGCTGATAAGGATGTATCAATGTAAGTTTATCAATTGCAACACTCTGGTGGGGAATGTTGATATTGGGAGAAGCTATGCATGTGCGAGAGAAGGGGGCATATGAGATATTGCTGGACCTTACTCTCAATTTTGCTGTGACTCAAAAACCTATCTAAAACTGTGGTCTTTGGAAAATAGGTTAGAGACTTTTGCTTATCATGTTTTCATGTATTTAAAAGATAACCTACTAATTAAAGTAAAAATAGTAAATGTGGAGTTTAAAACATATGTAGAAGTGAAATGTATAACAATAACACAAAGAGCAGAAGGGAGAACTGGAACATACTGTGATAAGGTTCTAATAGTACTGTATAGAAAGTGACATAATATTATTTGAAGGTTGGGTGTGATAAATTAATGATGCAATTTGTAACTCTTGAACAACCTCTAAAAAGGAAACAGTAAAACGAATAAGCCAATAGTGGGGACACAATGGAACACTTAAAAAATTCAGTTAAATCGGCCGGGCGTGGCGGCTCATGACTGTAATCCCAGCACTTTGGGAGGCCGAGGTGGGCATTTCATCTGAGGTCAGGAGTTCGAGACCAGCCTGACCAACATGGAGAAACCCTATCTCTTCTAAAGAAACAAAATTAGCCGGGTGTGATGGTGCGTGCCTGTAATCCCAGCCATTCGGGAGGCTGAAGCAGGAGAATCACTGGAATCCAGGAGGCAGAGGTTGTGCCATTGCACTCAAGCCTGGGCAACAAGAGCAAAACTCTGTCTCAAAATAAATAAATAAATAAATAAATAAATAAATAAATAAATAGTCAGTTAATTCAAGAGGAGAAATGTAATAAAGAAGAGATAGAATGTTTTTCCATTTGTCTGTGTCCTCTCTTATTTCCTTGAGCAGTGGTTTGTAGTTCACCTTGAAGAGGTCCTCCCTTGTAAGTTGTATTCCTAGGTATTTTATTATCTTAGTAGCAATTGTGAATGGGAGTTCACTCATGAGTTGGCTCTCTGTCTGTTATTGGTGTATAGGAATGCTTGTGATTTTTGTACATTGATTTTGTATCCTGAGACTTTGCTGAAGTTGCTTATCAGCTTAAGATTTCGGGTTGAGATGATGGGTTTTCTAAATATACAATCATGTCATCTGCAAACAGAGACAATTTGACTTCCTCTCTTCCTATCTGAATACCCTTGATTTCTTTCTCTTGCCTGATTGCCCTGGCCAGAACTTCCAACACTATGTTGAATAGGAGTGGTGAGAGAGGGCATCCTTGTCTTGTGCTGGTTTTCAAAGGGAATGCTTCCAGTTTTTGCCCATTCAGTGTGATACCAGCTGTGGGTTTGTCATAAATAACTCTTATTATTTTGAGATATGGCCCATCGATACCTAGTTTATTGAGAGTTCTTAGCATGAAGGGGTGTTGAATTTTGTCACAGGCCTTTTCTGCATCTATTGAGATAATCATGTGATTTTTGTCATTGGTTCTGTTTGTGTGATGGATTACGTTTATTGGTTTGCATATGTTGAATCAGCCTTGCATGCCAGATATGAAGCCGACTTGATCTTGGTGGATAAGCTGTTTGATGTGCTGCTGGGTTTGGTTTGCCAGAATTTTACTGAGAATTTTTGCAGTGATGTTCATCAGGGATATTGGCCTGAAAGTTTCCTTTTTTGTTGTTTATCTGCCAGGTTTGGGTATCAGGATGATGTTGGCCTCATAAAATGAGTTAGGGAGGATTCCCTCTTTTTCTGTTGTTTGGAATTGTTTCAGAAGGAATGGTACCAGCTCCTCTTTGTATCTGTGGTAGAATTTGGCTGTGAATCCGTCTGGTCCTGGACTTTTTTTGGTTGGTATGCTGTTAATTACCACCTCAATTTCAGAACTTGTTATTGGTCTATTCAGGTATTTGATTTCTTCCTGGTTTACACTTGGGAGCATGTATGTGTCCAGGAATATATTCATTTCTTCTAGGTTTTCTAGTTTATTTGCATAGAGGTGTTTATAGTATTCTCTGATGGTAGTTTGTATTTCTGGGGGATCAGTGGTGATATCCCCTATATCATTTTTTATTGCGTCTATTTGATTCTTCTCTCTTTTCTTCTTTATTATTCTGGCTAGCGGTCTATCTATTTTGTTGATCTTCTCAAAAAAACAGCTCCTTGATTCATTGAGTTTTTGAAGGGTTTTTTGTGTCTCTACCTCCTTCAGTTCTGCTCTGATCTTAGTTATTTCTTGTCTTCTGCTAGATTTGAGTTTGTTTGCTGTTGCTTCTCTAGTTCTTTTAATTTCAATGTGAGAGTGTCAATTTTGGATCTTTCCTGCTTTCTCTTGTGGGCATTTAGTGCTATAAATTTCCCTCTACATGCTGCTTTAAATGTGTCCCAGAGATTCTGGTACATTGTGACTTTGTTCTCATTGGTTTCAAAGAACATCTTTATTTCTGCCTTCATTTCATTATTTACCCAGTAGTCATTCAGGAGCAGGTTGTTTAGTTTCCATGTAGTTGTGCAGCTTTGAGTGAGTTTCACATTCCATGCTCATGGATAGGAAGAACCAATATCATGAAAATGGCCACACTGCCCAAAGTAATTTATAGATTCAATGCTTTACCCATCAAGCTACCACTGACTTTCTTCACAGAATTGGAAAAAACGACTTTAAACTTCATATGGAACCAAAAAGAGCTCGCATAGCCAAGACAATCCTAAGCAAAAAGAACAAAGCTGGAGGCATCATGCTACCTGACTTCAAACTATACTACAAGGCTACAGTAACCAAAACAGCATTGCACTGGTACCAAAACAGATATATAGACCAATGTAACAGAACAGAAGTCTCAGAAATGACACCACACAGCTACAACCATCTGATCTTTGACAAACCTGACACAAACAAGCAATAGGGAAAAAATTCCCTATTTAATAAATGGCGTTGGGAAAGCTAGTTAGCCATATGCATATGAAAACTGAAAACTGAAACTGGACCCATTTCTTACACCTTATACAAAAATCAACTCAAGATGGATTAAAGTCTTAAACAGAAGACCTCAAATCATAAAAATCCTGGAAGAAAACTTGGGCAATATCATTCAGGACATAGACATGGGCAAAGACTACATGTCTAAAACACGAAAAGCAATGGCAACAAAAGCCAAAATTGACAAATGGGATCTAATTAAACTAAAGAACTTCTGCACAGCAAAAGAAACTATCATCAGAGTGAATAGACAATCTACAGAATGGGAGAAAATTTTTGCAATCTACTCATCAGACAAATGGCTAATATCCAGAATCTACAAAGGACTTAAACAAATTTACAAGAAAAAAAACAACCCCATCAAAAAGTGGGCAAAGGATATGAAGAGACAATTCTCAAAAGAAGACATTTTTGCAGCCAACAAACATATGAAAAAAGGCTCATCATCAGTGGTCATTAGAGAAACGCAAATCAAAACCACAATGAGATACCATCTCATGCCAGTTAGAATGGTGATCATTAAAAAGTCAGGAAACAACAGATGCTGGAGAAGATGTGGGGAAATAGGAATGCTTTTACACTGTTGGTGGGATTGTAAATTAGTTCAACCATTGTGGAAGACAGTGTGGCGATTCCTTAAGGATCTAGAACTAGAGATAACATTTGACTCAGCAATCTCATTATTGGGTATATACCCAAAGGATTATAAATCATTCTATTATAAAGACACATACATACATATGTTGATTGTGGCACTATTTACAATAGCAAAGACTTGGAGCCAACCCAAATGTCCATCAATACTAGACTGGATAAAGAAAATGTGGCACATATACACCATGGAATACTATGCAATCATAAAAAGGATGAGTTCATGTCGTTTGCAGGGACATAGATGAAGCTGGAAACCATCATTCTCAGCAAACTATCACAGAGTGGAAAACCCAACACTGCGTGTTCTCACTCATAAGTGGGAGTTGAACAAGGAGAACACATGGACACAGGGAGGGGAACATCACATACCAGGGCCTGTCAGTGGTGGGGGACTAGTGGAGGGATAGCATTAGGAGAAATACCTAATGTAGGTGATGGGTTGAATAGTGCAGCAAACTACCATGGCACGTGTATACTTATGTAACAAAACTACACGGTTTCACAAGTACCCGCGTACTTAAAGTATAATTAAAAAAAAAGAAAAAAAGAAGAGATAGAAAGGAAAGAAATAGCAAGGTGGTAAATTAAACCTAATGATATTGAAAACTTCATTAACTGTAAATAATCTAAAGACTTGAATTAAAACACAAAGATTGTCACATTGGACAAAAAAACAAGACCAATATATATGCTGCCCTGCCTATAAGAAATCGACTTTAAATATAATGGCACAAATAACAGTAAAAGGATAAAAACATATACTATGCAAAAATTAATTATAAGAAAGCTGAAGTGGCTCTATTAGTATCAAAGTAGATTTCAAACAAATACTATTACCAGGGATAAAGAGGACCATTTAATATTAACAAAGGGGTCAATTTGTTGAAAAAAAGTAATTATCCTACACATGTATAAACACAATAGGAGAGGTTCAAAATATATAAAGAAAACATATAAAAGAAATAGACAAATCACAATTAAAGTCTGATACTCCCTCTATCAGCAATTGATAGAACAGGTAGATGTAGACAGTAAATAAGTAAGAATACAGAATACTTGAATGACACTTGATCCAATTAACATTTGTAAAACACTCAATAGCAGCAGAATACTGATTTCTTATAAGTTAACATTGAACATGCAATAGGAGAGACCGTATCCTAGGCTATAGAACCACTCACAATAAAATTAAAAAAGATTGAAATCATACATAATAAATTCTCTTACATAAATGAAATTGAATTAGAAATCAATAGTATAAAGCTATTTCGTTCTCAGCCTATGATGTCAGTGTAGGACAGGTGAAAATGCTGGCTTTACATTACCACCCAGTAGTAACAAGACATTCCTTCCCCTTTCCTCCAAATTGGTGTAAGAGGAGGCTGAGTGAGAAGCTAAATATTTTGTTTTTTGACAGTTAAAAAATTTTTAATTGACACTGAGATACAGTGTGATGTTTCAATATATGTATACATTGTGTAATGATCAAATCAGGGTAATTAGCATATCTATCATCTCAAACGTTTATTCATTTATTTGTGGTGAGAACATGTAATATCTTCTTTTCTAGCTGCCTTTAAATATATAATACATGGTTATGATCTGTAGTCAACCTACTATGTAATAAAACACTAGAACTTATTCCTTCTATCTAATTGTAACTTTATACTCATTGACAAACCTCTCCCTCTTCCCTCATTCCACCTTTTCCATCCTCTGGTGACCACTATGCTACTCTCTGCTTCCATGACATTAACTTTTGTAGGTTCTATGGATGAGTGAGATCGTGCAGCATTTGTCTTCTGTGTCTTAGATTCATTTAGCATTATGCCCTCGAAGTTCATCTGTGTTTCTGTGAATAATAGGATTTCATTCTTTTTTATAGTTGAATAGTGTTCAATTGTGTGTATATACCACTTTTTTTTTTTAGCCATTTGTCTATAGATAAACATTTAGGTTGAGTCTATCTCTTGGCTATTGTGAATACTGCTGTAATAAACACGGGAATGCAAGTTTCTCTTTGTTTTATTTTTAATGGTGCCGATTTTAAATAGTTTTATTTAAAACATTGCATTTTCCACTTATAATACAGTGTTTATAAAGTGCAATGTTATTTCCTTCCCCTGTGCATATGTTTCATATTCAAGTGTTGAAAATGCCCAGTAACTTACTAGAGCAGCTGAACTTTTTAAAACTGCCACAGAATTTGCTACAAATTTAGGTCCTTCAATGTTTTAAATGTGTGGAACAATGTTACATCTATACTTGTGTTGGGTTAATCAACCTCTTCAATAGTAGATCCCCAGGAAGCACCACCAGAGCGAGAAGCTCCACCACCAGGAAATCCCCCAGGCATTCCTCCTGGCATGCCTCCTGCACTCTGGTACAGCTTGGTGTTGATGGGGTTGCAGACTTTCTCCAGCTCTTTCTGCTGATGTTCAGATTCTTCCTTCTTGGCAGCCTGATTCTTACCGAGCCAGTTGATAATTTCATTACACTTGTCCAGGATCTTCTGTTTGTCATCACCGTTAGTCTTGCCCTGAAGTTTCTCATCTTTGACAGACGCTTTCATGTTGAATGCGTGGACTCAAGTGAATTCTTGGATGACACTTTGTCCCTCTGCTTCTCATCTTCAACTTTGTACTTCTCAGCTTCCTGGACCATACGTTCAATGTCTTCCTTGCTCAAACGGTACTTGTCATTAGTGATAGTAATCTTGTTCTCTTCCTGTACTCTTGTCCACAACAGAGACACTGAGGATGCCATTAGCATCAATGTCAAAAGTGACTTCAATTTGAGGAACACCTCGGGGTGCAGGAGGTATGCCTGTGAGTTCAAACTTGCCAAGCAGTTGTTATCCTTGGTCATGGCACACTCACCTTCATAAAACTGAATAAGCACACCCGGCTGGTTGTCGGAATAGGTAGTGAAGGTCTGTGTCTGCTTGGTAGGAATGGTAGTATTGTGCTTGATGAGGATAGTCATGATTCCACCAGCAGCTTCAATACTAAGGGAAAGAGGAGTGACATACAAGAGCAGCAAATCTTGAACATTTTCAGACTTGTCTCCAGACAGGATGGCTGCCTGGACAGCTGCACCATAAGCGATGGCTTCATCAGGGTTGATGCTGTTATTCAGTTCCTTTCCATTGAAGAAGTCTTGGAGAAGCTTCTGAATCTTGGGGATACAAGTAGAACCACCAACCAGGACAATGGCATGAATCTGTGACTTGTCTAGTTTGGCATCTCAAAAGACTTTCTCTATGGGGTCCAGGGTGCCACGCAACAGGTCAGCATTCTTTTCTTCAAATCAGGCACGGGTAATGGAGGTATAGAAGTCGATTCCTTCACAGAGAGAATTGATCTCAATACTGGCTAGGGTGCTGGAAGAGGGCGTACGCTTAGCTCATTCACAAGCAGTACAGAGGCATCTTACAGCTCTCTTATTCTCACTGATGTCCTTCTTATGCTTGTGCTTGAACTCAGCAATAAAATGGTTGATCATTCGGTTGTCAAAATCTTCTCCACACAAGTGGGTGTCTCTGGCTGTAGATTTAACCTCAAAGATTCCATCCTCAGTAGTGAGGATTGACACATCGCAAGTGTCACCTCCCAGGTCAAAGATCAACACGTTTCTTTCCATTCCAACCTTTGTGTCTAAGCCATAAGCAATAGCAGCAACTGCAGTTGGCTCATTAATAATTCTAAATACATTGAGACCAGCAATAGTTCCAGCATCTTCAGTAGCCGGACACTGAAAGTCATTAAAGTAACAGCATTGGTAACAGTCTTCCCAAGGTTGGCTTCCGCAATTTCCTTCATCTTTGTCAGAACCATAGAGGGTACCTCCTCTGGATAGAAGCTTTTGGTCTCTCCCTTGTATTCTACTTGGACCTTGGGCCTGCCAGCATCATTCAACACCATGAAGGGTCAATGCTTCATATCAGACCAGACAACAGCATCATCAAATCTGCGTCCAATCAGATGTTTGGAATAAAAAATGTTTGGCGTGTTGGTGGGGTTCATTGCAACTTGATTCTTTGTGGCATCACCAGTCAATCATTCAGTGTTCGTAAAGGCGACACAGCTTGGAGTGGTTCGATTTTCCTGATCATTGACAATTATCTCTACTTTTCTGTCCTAGAAAACACTCACACAAGAATAGGTGGTGCCGAGATAAATACCAACTGCAGGTCCCTTCGACATGGTTGCTGGCATGTAGGCCTGGCTCCAACAAAGAAGAAAGCCACAGGAACCCCAAAAACTGCAGGTGAGTTCAAGCGCAGGTTTCTCTTTGACATACTGATTTCTAGTCCTTTGGATAAATACTCAGTGGTGAAATTGCTGGATCATATGGTAATTATTTTTAAATGTTTTGAGAAACATTATACTATTTTCCATAATAGTTGTACTAATTTACATTTCCACCAATTGTGTATAAGAATTTTCCTTTCTAGCAGCTGGGTACAGTGGTGTGTGCCTGTAGTCTCAGTTACTCAGGAGGCTGAGGCAGGAGGATAATTTAGTCCAGGACTTCGAGGCCAACCTGGGCAATATGGTGAGACATAACCTTTAAAAAAAAGTGTTTAAAAAGATGAGTTCCCTTTTCTCTGCATCCTTATCAGCATGTTTTACTTTTCATCTTTTAGATAACAGCCATTCTAATTGAGGTGAGGTGATATCTCATTGTGATTTTGATTTGCATTTCCCTGATGATTAGTGATGTTGAGCGTTTTGTCATTTACCTGGTGATTTGTATGTCTTATTTTGAGAAATGTCTATTCAGGTCTTTTGCTTATTTTAAAACCTGATTTTTTGTGGGTTTTCTTTTTTTTGGTATTGAGTTGTTTGAATTCCTTATGTATTCTAAATATTAGTCCCTTGTCAGATGGAAAGTTTGTGAATATTTTTTCCCATTCTTAAGATTGTCTCTTCACTCTGTTGATTGTTTCCTTTGCTATGCAGAAGCTTTTTGGTTTGCCCCATTTGTCTATTTTGCCTTTGTTGCCTGTGATTCTGAGGTCCTATCCAAAAAATTCTTGCCCAGACCAATTTCGTGAAGTGTCTCCCCTGTGTTTTCTTCTAGTAGTTTACAGTTTTGGGTCTTACATTTCAGTCTTTAATCCATTTTGAGTTTTTTTAATATGATGAAAGATAGAGGTCTTTCATTTATTCACATGTGAATATTCAGTTTTCCCAGCACCATTTATTGAAGAGACTGTCCTTTTCCTCATGTGTGTTCTTGACACCTTTGTTGACAATCAATGGACTGTAAATGTGTGGATTTATTTCTGGATTTCTTTCTGCTCCATTGGTCTATGTGTCTGTTTTCATGCCAGTGCCATGCCAATTGGGTTATTATAGCCTTGTAGTGTATTTTGAATTCAGTGTGATGTCTCCAGCTTTATTCCTTTTTGCTCAGGATTGCTTTGGCTATTTGATGCCTTTAGTGGTTCCATGCGAATTTTAGGATTGTTCTTATATTTCTATGAAGAATGTCATTAATATTTTGATAGGAAGTGTGTTGAATCTATACATCATTATGGGTAGGATGGACTTTTTAACAATATTGATTATTCCAGTCCATGAACACAGATATCTTTCAATTTATTTGTGCCATCTTGAATTTCTTTCATCAATGTTTTATAGTTTTTATAGCAGGTATCTTTCACCTCTTTGGTTAAATTTATTCCTAAGGTTTCTTTTTTGGTAGCTATTATGAATAGGACTGCTTTCTTGATTCTTTTTTAGATAGTGTGCTATTGGCATATAGAACTACTACTGATTTTTGTATGTTGATTTTGTGTCTTGAAACTTTACTGAATTTATTTATTAGTTTTTGGATCTGGGTCAATTGATGAAACAGGTGGGTTCCAATGGTCTTGGGTAGCTCTGCCCCTGTGGCTTTGCAGGGTACAGCCTCCTTCCTGACTGCTTTAACAGGCTAGTGTTGTGTCTGCAACTTTTTCAGGCTCACAGTGCAAGCTGTCAGTGGATCTACCATTCTGGGGTGCAGAGGATAGTGGCCCTCTTCTCACAGCTCCACGAGGCAGCATCTCAGTGGGGACTCTGTGTGGGAGCTTGCACCCCACATTTCCTTTCTGCACTGCCCTAGCAGAGGCTCTCCATGAGTGCCCCACCCCTGCAGCAAACTTCTGCCTGAACATCCAGGCATTTCCATACATCCTCTGAAACCTAGGCAGAGATTCCCAAACCTTAATTTTTGACTTCCGTGTACCTGCAGGCTCAACACCACGTGGAAACTGCCAAGACTTGGAGCTTGCACCCTCCGAATCCATGGTTTGAGCTGTGCCTTGGCCCCTGTTAGTCACAGCTGGAGTGGCTGGGACGCAAGGTACCAAGTCCCTAGGCTGCACACAACAGAGAGACCCTGGGCCTGGCCCACAAAACCATTTTTTCCTCCTGTGTCTCTGGGCCTGTGATGGGAGGGACTTTCACGAAGGTCTCTGACATGCCCTGGAGACATTTTCCCTATTTCCTTGGTGATTAACATTCAGCTCCTTGTTACTTATGCAAATATCTGCAGCCAGCTTGGAATTCTCCTCAGAAAATGGGATCTTTTTTTCCTATTGTATTGTCAAGCTGCAAATTTTCTGAACTTTTATGCTTTGTTTCCCTTTTAAAACTGAATGCCTTTAACAGCACCCAAGTCATCTCTTGAATGCTTTGCTGTTTAGAAATTTCTTCTGCCAGATACCTGAAATCATCTCTCTCAAGTTCAAAGTTCCACAAATCTCTAGGGCAGTGGCAAAATGCCACCAGTCTCTTTGCTAAAACATAAGAAGAGTCACCTTTGCTCCAGTTCCAAACAAGTTCCTCATCTCCATCTGAGACCACCTCATCCTGGATTTCATTGTCCATATCATTATCAACATTTTGGTCAAAGCCATTCATTAAGTCTCTAGGGAGTTCCAAACTTTCCCACATTTTTCTGTCTTCTTCTGAGCCCTCCAAATTGTTCCAACCTCTGCCTGTTACTCAGTTCCAAAGTCACTTCCACATTTCAGGTATCTTTTCAGCAGTGTCCCACTGTACTGATATCAATTTACTGTATTCGTTTTTTTTTTTTTTTTCATGCTGCTGATAAAGATATACCTGAGACTGGGAAGAAAAAGAGGTTTAATGGACGTACAATTCCCTGTGGCTGGGGAGACCTCACAATCATGGCAGAAGGCAGGGAGAAGCAAGTCATGTCTTACATGGATGGCAGCAGGCAAAGAGAGAGAGCTTGTGCAAGGGAACTCCTCTTTTTAAAACCATCAGATCTCATGACACTTATTCACTATCATAAGAACAGCATGGGAAAGACCTGCCTCCATGATTCAATTACCTCCCACTGGGTCCCTCCCACAACATGTGGGAATTCAAGTGAGATTTGAGTGGGGACACAGCCAAACCCTATCAACCATGTATTTTCTTTATCCCCCTGAGTTTTAGATCCCATAAATAAGTAAAAACATGCAATGTCTGTCTTTCTGTGCCTAGCTTATTTTACTTAAAATAATGATCTCCAGTTCCATCCATGTTGTTGCAAATGACTGGATCTATTTTTTTATGGCTGAATAGTACTCCATTGTGCATGTGTGCCACATTTTCTTTTTCCATTTGTCTGTTGATGGACACTCAGGTTCCTCCCAATCTTAGATATTGTAAATAATGCTGCAACAAAAATAGTAGTGCAGATATCTCTTGATACACTGATTTCCCTCCTTTTGGATATATACACAGCAGTGGGATCATTGGATCACATGGTAGCTCAATTTTCAGTTTAACGAGGAACCTCCAAACTGTTCTCCATAGTGATTTTACTAATTTACATTTCCACCAACATACAAGCCCCAATGTTCCATTTATGTTTCATTCCCCAACATACATTTCCCCGATGTTTTATTGTAGTAGTTTCATAGTTTGAGGTCTTAGATTTAAGCCTTTAATCCATTTTGATTTGATTTTTGTATATGGTGAAAGATAGGGGTCGAGTTACATTCTTCTGCATATGGATATCCAGTTTTCCTAGCACCATTTATTGAAGAGACTGTCTTTTCGCTAGTGTATGTTCTTGGCACTTTTGCTGAAAATGAGTTCACTGTAGGTGTGTGGATTTGTTTCTGGGTTCTCTATTCTGTTCCATTGGCCTACTTGTCTGTTTTCATGTCAGTACCATACTGTTTTGGTTACTACAGCTCTGTAGTGCAATTTGAAGTCAGGTAATATGATTCCTCCAGCTTTGTTCTTTTTGCTTAGGATAGCTGGGTATTCTGGGTCTTTTGTGGTTTCATATACATTCTAGGAATCTTTTTCTATTTCCGTGAAGAATGTCATTGGTATTTTGATAGGGATTGCATTGAATCTGTAGATTGCTTTGGGTAGTATGAACATTTTAACAATATTGTTTCTTCCAATGCATGAACATGGAATATCTTTCCACTTGTTGGTGTCCTCTTCAATTTCTTTCATCAGTGTTTTCTAGTTTTTATTATAGAGATCTTTCACTTCTTTGATTAAGTCAGTTCCTAGGTATGTAGTTTTATGTGTGGCTATTGTAAATGGGATTACTTTTTAAATTTCTTTTTAACATTGTTCACTGTAGGCATATAGAAATGCTACTGATTTTTTTTATGTTGACTTTGTATCCCTCAACTTTGCTGAATTTATCAGTTCTAATAGTTTTCTTACAAAGTCTTTATATTTTTCCAAATATAAGATTATATCATCTGCAAGCAAGGATAATTTGACTTCTTTCTTTCCAGTTTGGGTGCCCTTTATATCTTTCCTTTATCTGATTGCTCTAGCTAGGACTTCCAGGACTATATTGAATAATGGTGATGACAATGGGCATCCTTGTCATGTTCCAGATCTTAGATGAAAGTTTTCAGTTTTTCTCCATTTGGTGTGATTCTAGCGTGAGTCTGTTGTTTATGGCTTTTATTATGTTGAGGTATGTTTCTTCTATCCCCAGTTTTTTCTTGGGATTTTTATCATGAAAAGATGTTGAATTTTATCAAATGCATTTCAACATCATTTGAAATGATCATATGGTTTTGATACTTCGTTCTGTTGATATAATGTATCACACTGATTTCCATATGTTGAACCATCCCTGCATCCCAGGGATAAATCCCACTTTGTTATGATGAATGATCTTTTAATGTATTATTGAATTCAATTTGTTAGTATTTTGTTGAGGATTTTTGTATCAATATTCAGAGATACTGGCCTGAAGTTTACCTTTTTTTGATGTGTCTTTGTCTGTTTTTGGTATCAGGGTAATACTGACCTCATGTAATGAGTTTGGAAGTATTTCCCTCTCTATTTTTTGGAACAGTTTGAGCAGGATTGGTATTAGTTCTTTAAATGTTTGGTAGAATTCAGCAGTGAAGCCATAGGGTCCTGGGCTTCTCTTTACTGGGAGGCTTTTTACTATGACTTTGATCTCATTATTTTCATTGGTTTGTTCAGGTTTTGGATGTCTTCCAAATTCAATGTTTGTAGGCTGTATGAGTCTAGGAATTTGTATATTTATTCTTGATTTTCCAATTTATTGGCATTTAATTGCTCATAGTAGCCACTAATAATCCTTTGATTTTTTGCAGTATTAGTTGTAATGTCTCCTTTTTCATTTCTGATTTTATGAATTTGGATCCTCTCTCTTTTTTTCTTAGTCTGGCAAAAGGTTTGTCAATTTTTCTTAACTTAAAAAAAACTTTAAAATTTGATTTTTAGATTTCTTTATATAAATTGTATTTATTTCTGCTCCAATATTTATTATTTCTTTTCTTCTACAATTTTTGGGTTGGATTTGCCCTTGCTTTTCTAGTTCTTTTAAGATGTATTGTTAGATTGTTCATTTGAAGTTTTCCCTCTTTTTTGATGTAGGCACTTATAGCTATTAATGTAAACTTCCCTCTTAGTACTGCATTTGCTATATCCCATAGGTTTTGGTAAGTTGTGTTTCTATTATCATTTGTTTCAAGAAATTTTAAAATTTTATTCTTAATTTATTTATTGACACACTGGTCATTCAGGAGCACATTGTTTAATTTCTATGTATTTGCATAGTTTCCAAAATTCCTTTTGTCATTAATTTCTAGTTTTATTCCATTGTGGTCAGAGAAGATGCTTGATATGATTTCAATTTTTTTTAAATGTTTCAAGGCTTGTTTTGTGATCTAACATATGGTCTATCTTTGAGAGCGATTGATGTGCTGAGGAAAATTATGTGTTTTCTATAGCTCTTGGATAAAATGTTCTGTAAATATCTATGAAATCCATTTGGTTTACAGTGCAGATTAAGTTGGATGTTTCTTTGTTGGTTTTCTGTCTGGAAGATCTGTCTAATACTGAAAGTGGGGTGTTGAAGTCTCCAACTATTATTCAATTGGGACCTATCTCTCTCTTTAGTGCTAATAATATTTGCTTTATATTTCTGGATCCTTCAGTGTTAGGTGCATATATATATTAAACTGTTATATCCTATTGCTGAATTGAATCCTTTATTATTATATAGTGACCTTCTTTGTCTCTTCTTATAGTTTTTGTCTTGAAATCTATTTTGTCTGGTATATGAGAACATCAAGGGGGAAATATGCCCCCATGAGCCAATCACCTCCCACAAGATCCTTCCCCTGACATGTGGGGATTACAATTGGACATAAGATTTGGGTGGGAATGCAGAGCCAAGCCATATCAACAGTTTTAAAGAAAATTTTCATGATAAAGCTACTGTTGTTTTTTTTTGGTTTCATTTGCATGAAATTTCTTTTTTCATGACTTTATTTTCATTCTATGTGTGTCTTTATAGGTGAAGTGTGTTTCTAGTAGGCAACAGATCAAAAGGGTTTTGCTTTTTCATCCATTCAGCCACTCTATGTCTTTCAATTGGAGGCATTTATATTCAGTATTATTGTTGGTAAGTAAGTACTTACTACTGTCATTTTGCTATTTATGTTCTGGTTGTTTTCTGGTCTTCTCTTCCTTTCTTCTTCTGACTTCCTTTAGTGAAGGTAATTTTTCTCTGGCGGTATGATTTAGTTTCTTGCTTTTTTTGTGTGTCTCCATTGCCTGTTTTTTGGATTGAGGTTGCCATGATGCTTACAAATACTATCTTATAACCCATTATTTTAAGCTGATAACAATTTAACACTGTTTACATAAACAAACAAGCAAAAAGAATACCAATAAAAACTCTAAGCCTTTACTTTATCTCCCATTTTTTAACTTTTTGTTTTTTTTTCTATTTATATATTTTTATACTGAGTATGTCTGGAAAAGTTGCAATAATTATTTTTGATTGATTCATCATTTAGTCTTTCTACATAAGATTAGAGTAGTTTACACACCATACTTAAAGTGTTATAATTTTTTTTTCTCTGTACTTCTATTACCAGTGAGTTTTGTACCTTTAGGTGACTACTTATTACTCATTAATGTCCTTTTCTTTCTGATTGAAGTACTCTGTTTAGCTTTCTTGTAGGACGGGTCTGGTGTTCATAAAATTCCTCAACTTTTGTTTCCCTGGAAAAGTCTTTATCCTTCATGTTTGAAGGATATATTTGCTAGATATCCTATTCTAGGGTAAAAGCATTTTTCCTTCAGCACTTTAAATATGTCATGCCACTCACTCCTGGCCCATAAGGTTTCCACTGAAAAGTTTACTGCCAGACCTATTGGAACTCCATTGTATGGTATTTCTTTCTTTTCTCTTGCTGCTTTTTAAGATCCTTTACCTTTGGGTAAAGTTTGATTCTTAAATGTCTTGAGGTAGTCTTCTTTGGGTTAAATCTGCTTGGTGTTCTATAACAATCTTGTATTTGGATATTGACATCTTTCTTTAGGTTTGCAAAGTGCTCTGTTAATAATCTTTCTACTCCTATTTCTCTCTCTACCTCCTCTTTAAGGCCAATAATTGTTAGATTTTCCCTTTTGAGACTATTTTCTAGATCCTGTAGGCATACTTCATTTTTTTAAATTCCTTTTTCTTTTGTTTCCTCTGACTGTGTATTTTCAAAAATCCTGTCTTCAAGTTCACTAATTCTTCTTTTCTACTTTATCCGTTCTGCTATTAAGGGACTCTGATGCATTCTTCAGTATGGCATTTGGGTTTTTCATCTACAGAATTTCTGATTGATTCTTTTTAATTATTTCAATCTCTTTGTTAAATTTATATGATAGAATTCTGAATTTCTTCTCTGTGTTATCTTGAATTTGTTTGAGCTCTCTCAACACAGCTACTTTGAATTCTCTGTCTGAAAGGTCACATATCTCTGTTTCTCCAGGAGTGGTCCCTGGTGCCTTATTTATTTCAGTTGGTAAGGTCATGTTTTCCTGGATGGTGTTGATGCCAGTAGATGTTCTTCGGTGTCTTGGCATTGAAGAGTTAGGTGTTCATTGTAGTCTTCACTGTCTGAGCATATTTGTATTTGTCCTCCTTGAGGAGGATTTTCAGATATTTGAAGACTTGGGTGTTGTGATTTAAGCTGTATCTGCCTTAGGGGAAGCTCCAAAACTAGTAATACTGTGTTTCTTGCAGACTTGTGGAGGTATCCCCTTGATAGTCTTGGACAAGATTCAGGAGAATTCTCTGGATTGCTAGGCAAAGAGTCTTGTTCTCTTCTTTTACTTTCTCCCAAACAAATAGGGTCTCTCTCTCTCTGTTCTGAGTCACCTAAAGCTGGAGGGTGGAGTGACACAAGCACTCCTTTGGCCACCATCACTATGACTGTGCTAGGTCAGACTTGAAGCCAGCACAGTACTAGGTCTTGCTTAAGGTGTGCTATAATCACTCCCTGGGTACTGCATATGTTTTCTCAAGGCCCTGGGGCTCTACAGTCGTCAGGTGGCGAAACCAACCAAGCCTGTGTCCTTCTTTTCAGGGCAGCGAGGTCCTGGGTGGGTCTAGATGTGCTGTCTGGGAGTCAGGGACTAGAATCAAATACCTTAGGAGTCTACCTGGTGTTCTGTTATAACTCCAGCTGAGCTGGCACTCAAACCACAAGATACAGTTCTTCCCACCCTTCCTTCCCTTTCCCAAAGGCAAAGAAGTCTCACCCCATGGCCACTGCCACCTCAGGCCACAAGGAGTACTGCCAGGCTACTGCCAATGTTCCCTTCCGGCCAAAGGGCTCTTAAGTCAGCTTGTGGTAAATGTTACTTGGACTCCCCCTCAGGGCAGTGGGCTCCCTTCTAGGCCCCAGCAGGTTCAGAAATGCCATCTGAGTCAAGTCCTGGAATCAGACATCTTAAGAGCTCACTTAGTGCTCTGCCCTCTTGTGACATGCTGTTACCTGAAGCCAGCAAGTCTCAGAGGCTCACCCAAGGCCCTCGACATGGTACCTGGGTATTGCTGCTGATCATTCAGGGCCCAATGGCTTTTTAGTTAGCAGAAGATAAATGTTTCCAGGACCAAGTCCTTTCCTTCAAGGCAGTGGCCTTTCTTCTGGCGCAGGGTGTGTCTAGAAATATCGTATGGGAGCTAGAGCCTGGAAGGGGAGCCTCAAAACTCTGACGAGTACTCTGTCTTGCTGTGGCTGAGCTGGTATCCAAGATGCAAGACAAAGCCTTCTCCACTCTTCCCTCTCTTCTCCTCAAGTGGATGGAAGGGGTCTCTTTTGGAGCTGCAAGCTGTGCAGCCTGGGAATGGGGAGGGGGTAAATGTCACCCTTCCCTCCCCCAGGCACTGTCTCAGGGCCTAGTTCAGCATTAAGACTCGCCTACGAGTTGTAATCCTTATGGCCTGGACTGCCTTTCAGGTTTACTTGGAGACACAGAGTGCTGCAGCCCTCAGTGGTGAGGGTTGCAGGAACTCAAGTTCTGATAGCTGGAATGTGTGATTTCCCTCTGGCTAGGGCTCCTTTAAAGGCCCCCTCCATGGGCAGGCATCAGCTGAGTTTGGTCCAGTTTTTCTTTTTGCTCTAACAGGACAACACTGAGTTCAATCCCTTACAATTGTTGTGTTCTCCCTCCCCCAGCACCTAGAGATGCTCCCTGCACCATGCTGCTGCTGCTGGGGGTCAGGGAGGGGTGGCATCAGGGATTCAGGACTGTTTTATCTTTCTCTTCTGTGCCTATTTCAGTGATACGAAGTTAAAACCAGGTATTATGAGGACTCACCTAATTTTTGGTTATTATGAAGGTGTTTTTTTCACTATAGATAGTTGGCAAATTGGTGTCCTTGTAAGGGAGACTTTGGTGGAGCCTTCTATTCCACCATCTTGCTCCCACCTCTCTCAAGCATGGGTTTGTTGCCTTAAAAAAAAAAACACTAATTAAGATCCTTTCTAAAAAACTCATTGGGTAAAGCCACCACTAGTTCATGGTATTTTGTCATAGTAGCCTGAATGGACAAAGGCAGAAAATTGGTACTGAGAAGTGGGAGTGCTGTTGTAACAGATTCCTAAAATGTGGAAGCAGCTTTGGAACTGGGTCATGGATAGAGGCTGCAGGAATTTTAAAGTGTATGCTAGAATAAGTCTGTATTGACATGCATAGATTGTAAGGGTGATAATGGTGAGGACTCAGAAGGAGAAGAGGCAAATTATAGAGAAAGCCTCAGTCTTATTAGAGAATACCTAAGCAGCCATAAACAGAATGCTAATTAAAACATGGATGATAAAGGTCATTCTAGTGATGTGAAAGACAGAAATGAGGAATATGATATTGGACAGTGGAGGAAAAGCTATCTTTTTAATAAAGTGGCAAAGAACATGGCTAAATTGTTTTGTGTTTTATTATTTTGAGGAAGACACAATTTATGAACAATGAAATTGGATATTTGGCTGAGGAAATTGCTAAGCAAAGTGTTGAAGGTATGTTGTGGTTTCTCTTGACTTCCTATAATAAAATGCAAGAAGAGAGAAATGATTTGAAGCTACAATTGTTAATGAAAAGGAAGCAGAACTTAACAATTGTGAAAAATATCAGCCTATCTGTATTGGAAAAAATGAGAAAACCTGTTTGGAGGAGAACAAGGGTGTGGCCAAGTGACTAATACATCAGGCATTTCAGTGCAAGCCAAGTGCTATTTATCAAGACAATGGGGAGATTAGTGAGCTGTCTAAACAAAATTCAGAATATATTTCTCAAGACAATGGAAGAATGTCCCCAAAGGCATTTCAGAGATCCCCTGGGGTTGCTCCTCCTATCATAGGCCCAGGGTGCCAGGGCCTGGGGCTGGAGCAATATCAAGGATGGGGAATCCCTGGTGCCTGTGTTACTTCACATCTCAGGCTTCCCTCACTGTGCTGGGTTGCCATGCTCCTTGGTGGCCTGAAGTGCAGCAAGTGCTGTACCCAGCAAAGGTTCAGAGGTATGGCTCTCTCCACCTAGATTCCAAAGGATGTTCCAGAGAGCTGGGGCTGAAGCAGAGAGCCTCCATGGGGGCAGGGTCACCTCTGAGACCCCAGATGGTAGAGCCACCAGTGTGATTCCAGCTCAGAAGAGCTGTAAGCACACAACTCCAACCTGTGAGTGCCTTAGACTGGCTATTCCCAGCAAAGCCATCAGGGAGAGGCTGCCCAAATCCATGGAGGCAGGACCATTGGCCCAGTGGGTAGGGAAGGTGTTATCAAATCAAACTAAGGTCCACTCACTGTGCTTAATAAGGCCAGATAACCACACCAAAGTTTGCAGTGGGAGAAAGCAAGGCCCTTCTTTGCAGGGCACCAAGCAAGAAGGATCAGGCAGCTAATGCTCGTCTTGCTCCCAGATTGCTTGAAGGTAGGAGTTTTTCAAGGTAGGGATAAATTTCAGGAAGGCAGAAGTTATAAGTAAAATCCTAAATCAATACATGGAGGCTACAAATTAGTCTTTGAAGGTTACACAAAGGCAGGATATATTGAAGTGGGGGCTTCTAGGTCATAGGTAGACTCAAAGATTTTCTGATTTGCAATTGGTTAAGGAAGAGAAGCTTTGTTAAAAATTTTGAGGTCAGGAGAAAAGACTGTTAGCTCTGGCTCATTGGCATGACCAGCTCCAGGCCCTTCAGGAAGAAATTTAGAATAAAGAATGGTGGTCAGAGTTCAGTCCTCAGTTCCCTCTTATCTGAGATCTACATGCCAGTGGATCCATTTGGTGGAGGTATGGGTTTCTGAAAAACAACTCAGAGACATGTGTTAAGATGTTATCTTTAGTTTCTATGAGGAACCAAACATCCTATGATTCCAGCTTCCTGGGCTATTGTTTTAAGCTACTATTACATTCTTGCTTATCAAGTTACTTATTTACTTTTCAGGGATAGCTAGGTACATGGAATTTTTCTTGAAGGCACTCAAGATTTTCCTTTATTTCCATGTGTAGGGGGACCTGCAGTCCCTAAGAGAGGGTTCTTGCTCCATCTCAATGGCAGGACCTTCGTCACAATGAGCCTGGAGGGCAAAATATCAGCTCAAAGAAGATTATTCTGCAGGTTTAAAGCTTTAGACTTGATTGAGATCTGCCTCTTTTCTTCCTTCCCATGTCTTCCTTTTGGAATGGGAATGTCTGTCCTGTGCCTGTCCCATCATTGTATTTTGGGAGCACATAACTTGTTTGGGTTTCACAAGTTCACAGCTAGAGAGCAACTTGCCTTAGAATGAATCATATTTTGAATATCACTCATATCTGATTAGGATGATATTTAAATGAAACTTTAGATTTTTACATTGGTGCTGAAATGAGTTAAGACTTTTGGGACTACTGGGATGAAACATGTATTTTGCATGAGAGAAGGAAATGAAATTTGGGAGACTAGGGATGCAGTGCTATAGTTTGAATATTTGTGTCCTCCCCTCAAAATTCATATGTTGAAATCTTACCCTCTAAAGTAATGGTAATAGGGGGTGAGTCTTTGGAAGGTGATTAGGTTGTGAGGGTGGAGCCCTCGTGAATGGGATTAGTGCCCTTATAAAAGAGACCTGAGAGAGCTCCTTTGGCCCCTCTGCCACTTGAAGTTACAACAATGACCTCCAACTCAGAAAAGAGAGGCAGATGGGAAGCCACTGAATGGAGTCTTTAGATTGGCAATTCCACCAGAACCTGTGAAAAGGGGCAGGAGCAGTTCCCCAAAGGTGGGGATACCCAGAAGAAGCACACAATACCTTAAGGGAGGGGAGAGATGCTTGGTAGCCAGAAATAATAAAAAGCCACTATAGCTTTCCAAACTATATTTGAAGAGAGGCCTAAAAAATCATCATTTCCCTCCTCATGTGAATTAATGGTTATCTTTTTACCACCAAAGCTCTATAATATTTCATGATCAGTTGTTTTTGTGTAAAATTTGATGAAAACTTCTTTTTTTCATTAGGGAAAATGCTACAAAGTGTATAAAAGGAAGGAAAACAGGGTGTTTTGCTTTAAAAAGCAAACAACTCTACATGTTGTTGGTGCAACCAGATGTGCCTTGGCTTTTGTTTTTGCATATTCATTAGATTTCATTGTTCAAAGTGATTCTGCAAGAATCCGGCCAAGCCTTACAAGAGGATGTCATACTGGCCTCATTCCAAGGAAATTAATAATTTTATTTCAAGCTGCTCTCTCTTCTCTTAGCTATGGGCTTCTAAGCAAGGCCACTGGTGTTCCCCTCTCTATGAATTACAAGGTGGTTCAGACCTCCAGTATTTCTATTATAGAGCATTCTGTCTTTCATTTAAAAATTGCCTCTTATGAGTATTATTCTCTGTTCTAAAAAGACTTCATTGTTTCTCTCCTATTCTACACTCCTTCTGTGTTCAAGGTCGCTAGTTACTCTATTATTCAGGCAGACAATCTTTTCATAATTTTTTTTCCAATCAGTCTCAGTTCAAGGACTTACATTCTCAATATCCCCCATAAGTTTTGCCATTTCTTCTCATGAAAACATTCTCCATAGCTTCCCTTTCTTTAGCAGCTTCATGTATTCAGTTCTTTGTAATGCATTGTTGTGCGGAATGTAGGTAAACCTTGTTTATGGTACGTTTTGTTTGGGTAAAAAAGATTTCTTCTTATTTCCTTACAATCAGCAACAATTAACTAAAGTTTATGAATTGATTTGGGAAACCCACTGTTATTATCTAGCTTACATGGAGAGAATTCTCAGCCTCCAAGGGGCAAGGGACACAAGTTTTGAGGGTAGCAGAAACAGAGCATAGATCAGAGGGCAAGGTTAACTGAAGCTGGGGTTTTATGGGAAAAGTACAGAAATCAAAATAATCTCTTGAATAAAAGTTCCAAAATGAAATTTAAGGTGGTCAGAAATCTTGCTTAAACTAAATATATATGTTTTATCAAGAGACTATCCCATTAATACTCACAGTAACTACTAATTAATCACAGCTTATCATGTACTGCTTCTAACCACGAAGAATTGCAATTAAAGTCCTCATTTTACAAAATGCAAGATCAGAGAACTAGTAAAAAACTGGGCCTGTTTAATTCCAAAGTCAGTGATCTTTCTATACTCTGCTACCTCATAATATAGTATGCAATGCTGATATGTGCAAAGTTGGTCTTTAGACTTGAATAATCCCTGTAAGAGGAACTATTTTTGATGAAATAGACTGAATATTTTATAAAAGAAATATTGGAATTGAACCTCCTTGTGAGATGGGACAGTTCCCTGACCCTCTTGTGGGATTTGTGAAGGGAGAGCAGGGGGATGGCTCATTTTGCTCGGTCAGTGAGTTCAAACCCCTTGTGGGAGGGGGAGCACATAGGTGAGCAGGTACAGGAGCTGGGGCGAATGCCTTTAGGTACCAGCAGGAATGAACCCTTTACCAGCCTGTGGCAGCATCTAGTGGTTGCCCAAAACCTCTGGAGCCCCAAAAGTTGTGTGCTACAAACAATGCTCTTTTAGTGTTTGTCATCTGCGGATGGCTAAGTGTTAACCAGCTCAGTGGAGAGGCAGGGTGACAGCCTTTTA
Source organism: Rhinopithecus roxellana (assembly GCF_007565055.1). Taxonomy (NCBI): domain Eukaryota; kingdom Metazoa; phylum Chordata; class Mammalia; order Primates; family Cercopithecidae; genus Rhinopithecus; species Rhinopithecus roxellana. The sequence goes on along the minus strand of NC_044549.1, from coordinate 186,145,141 downwards.
CACCCTGCCCTTTTGATACCCGGGTCCTTGTCTGGTGTCCAGGAAGAATCAGGTCACACGGACTTGAAGAATAGTGAATGAGGAGGTTTTATTGAGTGATGGAGGTGGCTCTCACAAAGAGGAGCTGGGAGGGGGATGATGTGGGAAGAAGATGATCATTCCCTGAAGCCTGGCTGTCTCCAGCAGGGCTCCTCTCCAAAGTCGTGCCATCTGAGATTAAGTACGCATATCCATAGTCTCCATCACTCAGTTGCTGCTTCTCCTCACTCCTTCTCTGCCACACCACTCTACTCTTCTGCTGGTGCCATTTGGGGTTATTATGGGTACAGGAGGGGGGGTGTGGTGGGCCAGGGTGATTTTGGAGAAACCAACATTCGGGCGGGAAAAAAGGGATAATTGTTCTTATTTAGGGCCGTGGCTTCCAGGCTTGAGGTTTGGGCCTTTGCCTGGGAATTGCCCTCTTCTACCCACCATTTCTCTGCCTCCCATCTGTATCACTTGTTATACCTATGAGAGCCATGTCTAATTTTCTTGCACTAAAAATCCAGATAGACCTGATAATTTGAAGTTAGGGATGACTCTAGGTAAATATATAAATAAAGACGTATTCCCCTTCTGTGCTACCCTTGTTATGATGCCGATCCCAGGGGATATTCATTATTATCATGATATACGTTAGCTCTGCCATACTTTCTAGCTTGTGTGAACCTGAAAGTTACTTAGCTTCTCTGAACCTCATTTCTTGCATGTAGAAAATGGAGAGAAGAGATTGGATCAAGATAGCATACCAAACACATATTTCAGCCTTTTTTCTCATCATAAAACCATAGAAATGGCAGAAAAATACTTTGAAAACTCATAACTGTTCTGGAAAACAAGAAAAGGCTATGTTAATTGACCAGAATGTAGAAGGAATAGTTGCAGTCAGAAAGCAGATGAAATTTGATGGAGAAACCACAGCCCAAAACATACACAGGAACATTTGGTTGTAGGAGGTGAGAGGGTTCTAGAGACTCAGCAGAAGCAGATAATATCTTCAAGTGTATAAATATAAATGATCAGGGTGAAAAAATTGGAAGCAGGTGGGAGCGAGGAGCTACTTTAGGTAGGGAGAGCAAAAAGGGACTCTGAGGAGCCCTGAGACCTGAGGGATAGAAAGAACCAGCAATGAGAAGACACAGGGACAAATTATTCAGGAAGGGGGAACAGCAAGTGCAAAGTAGGTAGAAAGGAAGGAACATGCTCTTGGATGAAAAAGAGCCCAGTGTAGGTATAGCAAGTGAGTGGACTGAAGTTGGAGATGGTAGTTGGGATTAAGAGCCCCTTGGAAGCACTTACGTCTCTGAAGGGCATGATTGTGTTACAAGGACTTGAGGGGTTATGAGAACCAACTCTTTGTTGCTGATGACTTACCTTGTTTCTTTGCTGCTGTCTTTTCTGCTGAGAGTCCTCATATAAGTGGGGCTAAGATCTCAGCTCTCACCTTTCATCCTAGAAAACTGAGGAGAGTTTGGGGTTTGATGGTTAAAATGAGTAATTTGTCAAACTCCTTACTAATTTAACTTGAGGTTTTCTGAGCACAGATGGCCTGGGTGAGCAGTCTTAGGCTCTGACAGAGAAGGGTTAGGCCTAGGCCCTGAACTGTTTGGTGAGTGGTGATCAGCATGCCAACCTGAGTGGAATGGCCATTCCTCTCCTGCTGTGCCTTCAGCTGATCCCAATATCCTTTCTAATCACACACAAGCTGGTTTGGAAGGTTGATGGGTGGTTGTGAGTAGAAGGTGTACAGGAAGACTGTAGAAAGCAGAACCTTTTGCATTCTTTCTGACAGTGAGGCCTGATACCCTACTTATATCTGCAGTTTCTAGAGCTGAGGTGGGCTATTGAGAATGCATTTAAGAAGTAAGTATAGAGTGGCATTCTGAATGTGGACTGATAACAGCGCCTCACTTATCAGCAGAAAATTGCACGCTGCAGGGCAGCATTGGATGGGAGGTCTAGTGGACAGTGATTTCCGTATTCTTTATCAGTAAGGGCTTAGCTGCAGAGAGGTTGGTGCATTTGAAAGACTCAAGAGCCTGGGGATTGGCAAGGGAAGGGGCCTGGCCAATACCCTTCATCACTTCCAGTGGTTCTTTCCAGTAGCCATGAAACAAATAACTGTCAGTCTTAGGTTCCAACTCCAGGGAAGGATTGAAGCTTGTGATAAAGGTCAGTGGGATGATTTCAAGAGGCTGAGATCCATAGAAAGGGAAATCATAAGATCTGCAAAATTGCCCAAATGATCACTAATTTGTGGAGCAGTATGTCTGCTCTATAGAACTATAGGCTATAGGTTATGGTGGAGTTACAGAAAAACTCCGCCATAACTCTATAAGTAGGATCTAAACTTTTCAATCTTATAAATATGGGGATCACAACATAGAAAGCCTGATGAAAAACAGTCTTTTTCAGTGAATCAGTATCTTAGCCCATTTAGGCTGCTATAACAAAATACCATAAACTGGATAGTTGAAACAACAGAAATTTATTTTTCATAGTTCTAGAGGCTGGGAAGGCCAAGATCAAGGCACCAGCAGATATGACGTGTAGTGAATGTCCACTTCTTTCATACAGGGACATCTTCTCATTGTAACCTCACATGACGGAACACAAGGACTTTGATCTCTTCAGCCTCTAATCCCATGGCACTAATCCCATTCATGAGGGCTTCACCCCCATGACCTAATCACTTCCCAAAGGCCCCATTCCTAATACCATCACATTGGGGATTAGGTTTCAACATGAATTTGAGGGGGACGCAAACATTCAGACCATAGCAGTCAGTAGTGTCCTAAAAAACACTAAAGTAAAGATGGTAGATTGTGTACTATACATGAGTGGACATATATGAAAAAAGAAAGTCTTAAATGACCCTGGGGTCAATGCTTGCTTTGTACCTGTCCCTTCTCAACCCCACCCAAGATAAGAACTTCAGCTGCTCCTGTTAGAAAAAAAGGAGATATCTCATTGTTCAGTTCCCACCTATGAGTGAGAACATGCGGTGTTTGGTTTTCTGTTCTTGTGATAGTTTGCTAAGAATGATGGTTTCCAGCTGCATCCATGTCCCTACAAAGGACGCAAACTCATCCTTTTTTATGGCTGCATAGTATTCCATGGTGTATATGTGCCACATTTTCTTAATCCAGTCTGTCACAGATGGACATTTGGGTTGATTCCAAGTCTTTGCTATTGTGAATAGTGCTGCAATAAACATACGTGTGCATGTGTTTTTGTAGTAGAATAATTTATAATCCTTTGGGTATATACCCAGTAGTGGGATGGCTGGGTCATATGGTACATTTAGTTCTAGATCCTTGAGGAATTGCCATACTGTTTTCCATAATGGTTGAACTAGTTTACAATCCCACCAACAGTGTAAAAGTGTTCACACTGGGGCCTATCATGGGGAGGGGGGAGGAGGGAGGGATTGCAGTGGGGAGTTATACATGATATAAATGATGAATTGATGGGTGCTGACGAGTTGATGGGTGCAGCACACCAACATGGCATAAGTATACATATGTAACAAACCTGCACGTTATGCACATGTACCCTAGAACTTAAAGTAAAAAAAAAAAAAAAAAAAAAAAGTCGGCAAATTAAGAATTAAAAAAAAAAAAAAAAAGAAAAAAAGGAGATAATTGCCAAGTACATTATATGCAAATGTGCATCACTGGGGCTATGGGTGAGGTTATGAGTGTAGGTATCACTGTTCTGGGAAAAACCACCTTATGGTGCTAAGTGGGGCATGAAGATCTCAGATACGAGAGAAGCAGAAGTAGCTATAAATAAATGTAGCTCCATTCCTGTGGCCCAAAGTATATTTAGAGGAATTATGACACACCTGCCCAATATATATGCAGTGGAATCCTACTCTCCAAGACAGGACAGGGGAGATTGAAAACTCAGACCACCAGACCAGTGAAGGACAACAATTAGTATACATCAACTTTTTGTCTCTACAACCTGAGAGTTGAAACTACAGATTTTATGGTGATAAATCCTGGAGTCATGAATCCTAAGCATGTCCTGTCAGGGATGAGCAAGTGTCTATTATTGCATAGATATTAGGGGAAAAATTCTTCTCTGATCAGATTCAGTCTAATCAAAGGAGGAGTTGGAGACTTGGTTATTATGAAAAATTTCCTCACTGAAGGTCGAATAGTTTACAATTACTCTCTATTATCCCAAAGAAATGTATAATCCCATGAAGGCAATACATGGGTCCTCAAATAGGAATTATACCACTTCCTTCACTCTCAATTCTTGTTTTTCAGACCAGAGTCAGGCTACCTGTGGGCCTCTGTTTTCTGTTTTGCTGCAGACAAAGGAGCAGAAAGTGTAGCCTCATCTCATAGACTACTAAACTGAGGAATATTCTCCAGGAGCTATTACAAATGGGCTACTGGGGCATCCCAGCATAACATGGTATGATTAAGAACTCCCAGGCCGAGCGCGGTGGCTCACACTTGTAATCCCAGCACTTTGTGGGACTGAGGTGGGCAGATCACTTGAGGTCAGGAGTTCGAGACAAGCCTGGCCAACACGGCGAAACCCCATCTCTACTAAAAATACAAAAATTAGCTGGGGGTGGTGGCGAGCACTTGTAATCCCAGCTACTCAGGAGGCTGAGGTAAGAGAATCGCATGAACCCAGGAGACGGAGGTTGTAGAGAGCCAAGATCACGTCACTGCACACCAGCCTGTGTGACAAGAATGAAACTCCGTCTCAAAAAAAAAAAAAAAAAAAAAAAAAAAGAAAAAAACAACTCCCTGAGACCTCATGTGTGGTCCTGGGACATGCAGACCAGACACAGGCCTCATTTCAAATGAGATAGCTGAGCTGTCAGGGATCCTGCATTTAAACTGCATCACTCAGGACTCCTGCCAGTTTGAGAAATGCTCTGAGACTGAGGTATGTCTGTCTCAGTGCTATAGGGTAACACTAAACCTATGAGAACTTGGTCAAGGGCTTCCACTCTGGTATTCACACAAAGGACATAGGACAACAGGTAGTGTTCCAAATGGATCTCAAAGGGGTCCCACCATCTCGTAGCATGAAGGTAGTAAGGATCGGTAGAAAGAGGTGGAGGCTACCCCTTGGGTGGAGCAAAAGAAAATTCGCCTAGCTTAGAGGTGGAGCGCCTTTCACCTCATCGTGGAGAAGCAGCAGTCCCCTTCTGTGAGCTCAAATCCAGAGGCAGCTGCATTTGAGTCCAAAAGATCCAGTGAAGTTGCAAAAAATAGAAATGAAAACATCAAAAAACCAACCAACCAAACAAACAAAAACCCAGCATCACTGGGGAAGGGGTGATGATACCCGTGGGACCTGAGCAGAGCTCCATTTCCAGCACTGAGGAGCAGGTGTCAGCTCATCCCAGAAGGGTCTGATAAGTCCATCAAGTAGCTCAATTACTTCATGATGGCTGGATGAAGACATCTCTTAATGTGGCTAATTTAACATGGTGTTAACGTTGGTGTCAACTGAGATGTTCCAGTCCTCTTTACTCCCTGTGTGGGAGAGAATAGAAATTACATATATATTTTTTCTCCCAAGGAGGTCGAGGCGTTCCCCCTTTCCTAGAGTGTGAGGTAATAGGATGAATTCCTTTGTAATACGACTCAAGTTGAAGATCAAGTCCAACTGTTTATTGTGTAGTAATATATGCCAGAGTTGTGCTTACAGATTAGATATTGCAATCCATCCCTCTTCTGCTCCTGGTCCAGGCTTACCCTTGTCCTTGGTATGACATCCTTGTATGGTCTTACACAGTTATACCATTTCTTCAGAATGAAGGGGAGTGGGGAAAACAAAACAAAACAAAAGAAAACAGCAGAACAAAACAAAAAAACGTCTTTGGCCCTGCAGAGCGTGAAAGCCATTGCCTAAGCAACTAACTTGCCACATTCAGCACGTTATTGAACACTGTGTATCCAACTTGATTAGGTTGAATCCTGATCCCATCACTAAACACTAAACACTTTATGATACTTATACTATCCTTATGATGATTCTGGGACCTATCAACAGTTAGGTGCAGGTGTTAAAATAAGATCTAATTTCTGTAGACTCTTTTTATCATTTTTGATATATCCCAACAGTTTCCAAGAATAACATATCCTTGCTGAAAGGAATTTTATACTATCCCAGACACCTATCTGTTTAGCAGAAGATGCTGAGGATAGTGTGGTCAGCTTTGGGTCAGGCCCTAAGTCATCTATACATCTGAGAAGTCTTTTCCAGCCAAAATTATAGTACAGAAATGTATACAGAAATGGTGGCTATGCCAGTGGCTGTGCTGTGACTCTATTTTATTTGTTGATATCTGGGGAAACCCTAAAATTTCTGCTACTGTTTTGCACCCCAGAGGAAGAGGAGGAGCACCGGGAGAGAGGGCCAAGGGTACTGCTAGGGGCTGGAAATTAGGAAGAGGCTAAAACCCCAAGTCGCGGTATGGTTTGCCTGTTTATGAGGCTCTGCAATAAATGGGCCTCCATGAGATCCCCCCTTTTCCCCTTGCATTTCCTCTGCTTTGTTTCATCTTGCCATGAAGGGGTCCCCTGCGGAGGTCAAGTCCTGGGAGTACACTGGGGAACAAGAAGCTAGGGAGGCCACCCGGCTTCTTTGGCCCACACAAAGGCAGTGTGGTGAGTCACCCACAGTCTGGCCCAGCTCACAGGTTTGCCCTACCACAAAACAAAAATAAAAATGTGTCTCCATGCACACATATGTTTACTGCAGCACTGTTCACAATAGCAAAGACTTGGAAAAAATCCAAATGCCCATCAATGATATACTGGATAAAGAAAATGTGGCACATATACACCATGGAATACTATGCAGCCATAAAAAAGGATGAGTTCATGTCCTTTGCAGGGACATGGATGAAGCTGGAAACCATCATTCTCAGGAAACTAACACAGGAACAGAAAACCGAACACTGCATGTTCTCACTCATAAGTGGGAGTTGAACAATGACAACATATCGATACAGGGAGGGGAACATCACACACTGGGGCTTGTCGGGGGTAGGGGATTAGGGGAGGGAGAGCGTTAAGAGAAAAACCTAATGCAAATGATGGGTTGATGGGTGCAGCAAGCCACCATGACACATGTATACTTATGTAACAAATCTGCATGTTCTGCACATGTATCCCAGAACTTAAAGTATAATAATAATAAAAATAAAAATTGTGTCTCCTGCATTGCTCCCTCAAGATCTTCTGGGATGATGTGCAGCTGGCTGGGAATTTAGCACTCTGGGTTCGGGCCATCCCTATCTTTCCTTTTAAGTTCATTCAATTTCCAGACCAACTTTCAGAACTAATGTCTTCTTTATTTGTGTCTCCCGTTGGGTCTTGTGCAGACTTTCCTTGTATTGCTTATCATTCAAAGCTGCAATTACTTTTTACTTGAGTTTCCTCCCCCTTAGGTTCTGAGCTCCAGAAGAGCAGTGTACTGGGTGGAATAGCGTCTCTCAAGATTCATTCCCTTCTGGAACCTGAGAAAGCAATCTTATTTGGAAATAGGATTTTTGCAGGTGTAATTAGTTAAGGTAAGACCACCTTCGAGTGGACTAGAGTGGACCCTTAATCCAGTGTGACTGGTGTCTTTAAAAGAAGAAAAGAAGAGGCAGAAAGTGACACACACAGAGGGAAGATGATGTGAAGAGACACAGTGAGAATGCCCTGTGATGACAGAGGCAGAAACTGGAGTGATGCATCTACGAGTCAAGCAACATCAAAGATTACTGGCAAACACCAGAAGCTAGAAAGAGGCAAGGAAAGATCCTCACCTTTTTCGCCCAGAGCCTTTGGCAAGAGCATGGCCCTCCTGACAGTTTTATTTCAGACTTCTGGCCTCCAGAACTATGAGAAAATAAATTTCTGTTGTTTTAAGCCACCAGGCTTGTGATACTTTGTAACAATAGCTGTTAGAATTTAATGCAGGGGCTGTGATCTGGTCACTCTTGTATTGCAGGAACATAAACAGGGTCTGGAATGGAGAGGTGAGCTGTTAATATTTGCTAGATAAGAATTGCATGTAGAGAGGGAGGACAAGAGAAATGTGATGGAGCAGAGAACAGACACAAAAAAGTGAAAAGCTTCCCTCTCTAGTGCAAGTGCCTGAAGTGGAGACACCTGCAAATCACTGTATGCAGTATATGCCCAGTAAGCCTTCATTCATTATTCAGAATGAATAAATGGATGAATGAATTTGTGACATTGGATTTCTCTCATTTTCACATTGCCTCTAAAAGAGCCATCAGTTGACACACCTAGTGGGAGGAAAACAATGAAACTCTCTATGTCCAATCAGCAACATGGCAGAACTATGTCAAGAAACATACGTGTACAAATGTCTCATAGAAAGTGTGACAGTTTGTTCTGCCCCAAATACCCAGGGGCAAGGCCCAAGGATCAGATCCGCCTCAGATATGGAGCGAGGCAGTGATGCTCAGCATCACACTGCCCCTGCCACTCTCTCTGCAGTGATCTGGTCCCCTGCTGCATTTAGATCCAAGTCAAAAGTCTTTCTTCTCCATCCTAGTTCTGCCACCTGATTCCTCCAGACTCCAGCCTGCACTGCAGTCTCCCTGGGAAAGCAGGCTGGTTTTCCTGCAGCTGCTCCGCTGTCCCCACTCTGCTTTCCCCTCCCTCCCTCATTGTTTGTCATTGGCCAGCCTTGTTTGCAGCACAAGGACGTGAAGAAGACATTCTTCCCATTCTCCAGTCATTGTCACTAATTGAAATGGGAAGCAAGACAAGGCTCCAGAAGAAAAGCTTATTACTGGCTGCCTTGTTGGAAGAAAATGAATCACCTAAGCAGATAGGTTTCTGTGATCTCAGGCAAACCTCACTCTTTATTCCACACAACCTCGTCTAATTGTTCAAGAAAATGTTCATCTGCTTCATAATGGAAGAGCCATAATGGAAGTGTTGTGAAATCACTGAAAAGTTTATTCAAGGCTCGCTCCTGAAAGCCCAGTCATAAAGCATGGGCTTTGGGGGAGTTAATAGAATTGACTCTCACTGAAATGGCATGGATAACAAATTTCCTGAACACGGATGGTTTTAAATGTGCCTGTTGGTGGGAGTCTGAATTGGCATTTGACAGACGCAAAGCACTAACAAAAGGGGTGAATTTCCCAGCTCTGGTGTTAGGCCCTCCCCTGTGGCTGTGTCATCAGAGTCCCTGCCCAGCCTCTCACAGCTGAATGGGGATGAGAAACCTCCGAGGTTCTCATGAAACCAAGTCTTGCAAACAGGGGATATTGAACTATTTCCTCGAAGTGCTAAACATAAAGAAGAGAAAATTATCCCATGAAGTGGAAGAAAAACATCCAGAAAGAATGGGTGGACAAAACGAAGCTACAGAAGACAAGCTACCCTGCAGTGGAATTTCTTCCAATAAATTTTGTCAGGATGAAGGAGTCAGAACCAATGAAGAAAAGAAACACAGAAACCACACAGCAGACGTGTGCATTCCTCATGCCCTACATAGATTGTGATAAATAGAAAGACATTTAAGATAGATTTCTGGGCCGGGCGTGGTGGCTCAAGCCTGTAATCCTAGGACTTTGGGAGGCCAGAGACGGGCGGATCACGAGGTCAAGAGATTGAGACCATCCTGGCTAACACGGTGAAACCCTGTCTCCTCTAAAAAACACAAAAAATTAGCCGGGCGAGGTGGCGGGCACCTGTAGTCCCAGCTACTCGGGAGGCTGAGGCAGGAGAATGGCGTGAACCCGGAAGGTGGAGCTTGCAGTGAGCTGAGATCCGGCCACTGCACTCCAGCCTGGGCAACAGAGCGAGACTCCATCTCAAAAAAAAAAAAAAAAAAAAAAAAAGATAGATTTCTGCCCTCAAGAAGCCAAGTTAGATTCATTTGTTTATCCATTCACTGAAGAAATAAATACTTTCGTGCCTGGAGGCATTCAAAAATGATGATCATTTAGGGGAAACACTGGAGAAAGTTGCCACGATTTTTAAGGCAAGTTCAGAAAAGGGAGAAAACCACTTGAATTGGAGATTTGAGAATTGAATTGAAGAATTTGGGAAATTGATTTGGAGACCTCTACTCCTTCCCCACATGTACCTCATGTCTCCTCAGCTTCATCCAAGTCTACCTTTCCAGAAACTTGTGACTTTTGCTGTCAGGCAGTAAATGTACGAGTGGTTCTCTTTGCTTCTTCTAATGTTCCCAAATGCCACATTCCACACTGGGCCATCTGTAACCTAATTTTCTCTTTCTGCTCCCCATAATGAAGAAACGTATGATGGATTAAAGATCATTGAGTATTCTTTTTTTACATCTTATAATTTGCTTCATGTATTTAAATGAATTTTTGAGATAATTGTAGATTTACATGACTGCATATTCTTAACTCTTCCACCATTAGGTGGTGAGGTCTGTGTCCCCTGGAAAGCTCTATGACTGCTTCAACCCACAGAAAATGTTGGAAGTAACGCTATGCCAGTTTCCAGACCCATAGAGAGAAAGTGGCCAGTGCCACTTCCTGTTTATGAGAACATTCTCTCTGGGAACCCGGAGATGCCATGCTGGAGAGGCTAGCAAGTGGTCTAGTCGACAGCCCCAGTTGAGCTCAGCCTTCCAGCCATCTCTTCCTAGGCACAAAATAAATAAGTAAAGCCATCTTGGACCATCCAAACCAGCCCAAATGCCAGCTAAGTATCATCAGGTGACCTCAGCTGATACAACATGGATCCAACAGAGCTGCGCCTAAAATTCTGACCCCAAACACCACGAAAGATAATACAACAGATACTGTTTTAAACTACTAAGTTTTGGGTTGGTTTATGACATATAAAAGAAGAGAAGATTAAAAGCGCAAATGATAGCAGTGATTCTTTTCCTCCTTCTGAGGTGAAATCTTTGCCTGCTTCTTCCACTGGTGCCTAGCATTCATCTCAAGTCACGCATACCATGGAGTCTTTTTGGTGACACGTATCACAGCTAGAAGGCCATGTAGTGAGAGCTCTTCTATTGGAAGCAAAAATAATTTTTTTCTCAGAGACACACATCCCTGGTCCAGAAGGAACTTACCCACACAATGGTCCATGTGTATGAGTGTGTGTGTCTGCTTCTTGCTTGTGTGAGAAATGTATGTTTCATTATGGGACTTCATTTTCTGTCCTCAATGGAGCCCTTTTTCTTTTTCTTTTCTCTTTTGGTGGGGACAATAGAAACCATTTCAAGGCAAAGCCCTGTCTATTGCTTTTGTTTTTCCCACCCTGTTTTGTTGCAGGCTTCGCCTCAGCATTCAGCACTGGCGTTTCTTGAGGTCGTGGGCATTGTTCCTTGCTCCTGGGCCTGGCAGAATGCTTGGAGGGTCAGTTGGAAATGAAGCTTCTATTATCTGCGATCTGTCTCACCCTCTAAGCTGGTCCGTCCTTACACGAAGGCTCAGCCAAGCATGAAGAAAACTAATTGTCCCCACTCTCTGCTCTGCTGCACACCAAACCCCCACTTGTGCTTCTCCTGGTTCCCCACTGGTCAGAGAAAGCCTCGCCTAAGCGGAGGCACAGAGGGACACGTTCCCAGGTACCACTCTGCCCTGCATGTGCAGCTTGAGCTGCCTGTGACTCAAATTGAGGTGTCCCAGGGCTTCTCCCGGAGCTGCCAGTGCCAGGGAAGGGGGGGAGGGAGGGAGAGAAAGATGATGACTCTGCGTGTTCCCAGTAATTGCAATGGGCATAGGAAAGGGGACTTGATTAATTTTCCTGATGAATTATGCATCACCTCTGTGTGCCGCCCTCCCAGCTTCAAAGCTTTATTATTCACATTGCTTGGATCTGACCACCTCTTCCTTCCTTGCCTTGAAAGCTGTTGTCCAACAAGTACCAGGGAAGTCTTTGGCTTTTGACTGCTATGGCCACCTAACAGAGTGCTTCCAGGAGTTGACAGAATTACTGAGATGTAAGCTGTAGTAAATTTAAATACACACACACACACAGAGCTGGAGTAATTCATCAATAACAAGCCTAAGATTTATGATGTGAGGGAGAACTCAGCTGTCTTTTGTAGTCTAGGACAAAAAAATTAAATACAGAAGTGGCAATTACTTTGTTAGTCGTGTTTAAAGTTAACACCACATGAAAGAAAGTCTCCTTTAATAAAGAAAGAGGCAACAAGGAATGCCATGGCAGTGAGATTAACTGGGTGTTTTCAAGGCCTGTGGATCGAAAATTTGATCTCCCAATTTTTCATCTTTCTGGTCTGTTCAAGCTGAGGTTGAACCAGGGCCTTTTTCAATCCCCCTTGAGTGGTTAGTGGCAATCTGGCCTTTCATTAGGGCTCCTAGCATGCCCTCAATGATTCGGTCCACCTTGCTACCCGTCTTTCCAGGTGAAGACAGAAAACTCTTTGTATTACTAATAAGGGTAAAATAAAGGCAGTACTTCCTGCGTGAAATTGGGCTTGAAGAACTGAGCAGGGCCCAGTGTTTTGTCAAGTTTTTTCTGTCAAAGCTCAGTCTGAGAGGCAAAGCCAACAAGGGAAACAAATTCAGTTAATGAAATAAGACTATGATTTAAAAGGGTTTTTGGTAAGAGCTTTACTGACATATAATTAACATACCATATAATTCACCCACTTAAAGAGTACAATTCAATGGTTTTTAGTATATTTATAGAATTTTCCAGCCATCACTACAATACATTTTGAAACTTTTTTTTTTAATCACCCCAGAAAGAAGCCCTCTGCTCTTTGGCTATGACCCTTCTCTCCATGTTTCCCAACCAAGACAAGCACTGGCCACCCAAGGCTGGCATTTGCAATTCTGAACACTTCATAGAAATGGAATCATAGGATATGTGACCTTTGTGTATGGCTTCTTTTACTTAGCATAATGTTTTCAAAGTTTATCCATACTGTAACATGAATCAGTATTTTATTCCTTTTTATGGTGGGAGAGTATTCCATTGTCTGGAACGGAATCTCCAACTCCATTTTGTTTAACTATTCATCAGCTGGTGGAGCAATTTGATGATTTTGCAATCTTTTTATTTTGAGTTTTCATGTTTTCTATCTTTTGGGAAGAATATCCTTTCAAGCTGACAGGAAAGCTTTTGAGTAATGCTTTTCTATAAACACTATAAGAAATGTATTAGTACCTCACTATTTGCTATAATCCCAGGTTGGAAGAACGTAAAACCTACTTCTTACTTAGAGTTTTACATTGGTCTTCTTCTAGAAAGCCTCACCTAAGTGGAGGCACAGAGGGACATGTTCCCAGGTACCGCTCTGCCCAGCATGTGCAGCCTGAGCTGCCTGTGACTCAAATTGAGGTGTCCCAGGGCTTCTCCCAGAGCTGCTAGTGCTGGGCAGAGCGGTACCTGGGAATGTGTCCCTCTGTGCCTCTGCTTAGGTGAGGCTTTCTAGAAGAAGACCAATATAAAACTCTAAGAAGGAAGTAGGTTTTACGTTCTTCCAACCTGGGATTATAGCAAATAGTGAGGTACTAACACATTTCTTATAGTGCTCCTAGGAAGCTTTACAAAACTAGCTCTTTTTCAAAGTACCAAATATGAAAGGGACCTACATTTGAATCAATCTTTTCAAAACAGCAAGAATTCCATTCAACAAACATATGTTGAACACTTACAAAGTCACTGAGCTCCAGGACTTAAAAGTCTAATGAAAAAACAACTAATTCACTGATAAAAACAAATGACAAATAGTGGTACAGAAAACACATGAGGGCACAAAAATGATCAGTTTCAATGTGCAGGTTGAGAGCCAGGTCATCCAGAAGGGTGAACTAGCTGGGTATACCAGAAGATTGGCTGGGGGCAAGCTTGTCTGTTTTGCCCACTGTAGACTGGACTTCCAAGTCACCATCTCAACACCTCTTTTCTTAGAGGAGTCAGCTGCAGTTCTAGCACTGGGCTCTCCCTCTGTTCCCCTGGTGGACTGAGGACCCTCTTGAATCAGCCAATATGAGGGATCCCATTTTCCTGGCTGTATGTAAAATGAGGGGTTGCGCTTGTATTCTTCAACTTCTCTCAAGATGCAGAGAGCAGAAAGAATGGAAAGTCTTCCATAGCTGACTTTGAATCCTGATTTCATGCCTTATTAGCTGTGTGGTCTTGGGCAGGTCATCTTATCCCTTCCAAAGGACAGTTCTGTCATCTGTAAAATGGAAAGAACACAACTTATCCATAGATATAGCATAAGGGTAGACATGGTATAAGTGAAATGAAGTAATGTCCACAAGGTATCTTGCAGTTGTAAACAATAAATAAATGGTAGTTCCTTAAGGTTCTACCAACGCTAGCAATCTTCACTGGGATGAGAGTGTGATGGGTCAGTTACTCTTGCACTAGATTATTTACTGAGCAATTACTAAGTACTCAAAGACATGAAAGAATAAAGAAGACAGAGGCCTTTCCTGTTGTACAATGTAATAAGGAGCCCGACCTAGTCAATATGAAACAAATGGTGGCCAGGATAATATATTATCCCCCGCTAGCTGGAAGTGGCTGGTGGTCACTCCCAGTAGCCTGTGCTTGTCCCTCTTCCAGGGTTTCTTAGCACTTTCTCCTTTGGGTTTGAATTATTAGGTTAAGAGTTTTATCTTCTCCACCAGATTGTGATGTCCTTGAAGGTGGGGACCATGTTCTTTCATATTTAAAATCTAGGCTTATCAGGTAGTTCCCTCTGAAACCATGCTGCTTCTGTAGTTATCTGTTCTTTTTCTTTCACTTTGGAGTCATTTGTGATTTTATAGTTAGAATTTTATTTTTAAAGCCTCTTGAGCCATATTTCCTTTCAAGGCATGGCTCTATAGTCATGACTGTTTTTCCTCAGAATGTTCAGATGTTTAATTTCTTAAAGTCTAGGGCATCAATTTAGTTCATGTGGTTGACGTGATGGGCTACTTTCTTACCACTGGTGATTTGTCTCTCTCATGCTGATTAGCAAACACAACATAGCAATTGTATTCATTGTTTCCTCTACTTTTAGAACCAAATAGTTGTTAGAAAGGCAAATCAAATGTTCTTTCTCCGGTAGAACAAGCCTTCCTCTTAAGCTCTGGATAGCTGAAGCCCCTACTACTTCCCCGTCTTGCCCAGGTACCAGGAAGTCTTGTATGAGAGGTAGCCACTTACCAGTCCAGCTACAAACCAAATCTGTAGGTCAGGCTGAGACTGAATACTGGTCGGCTCAACACTGGTCTTGTTCCTGTCTCCTCTCCTGCAATTATTATTATTATTTTTTGCTTGGTTATACCAAATAGTGACTGCTATTTTTCCAGTTCATTTCCCACTCATTTCTCTGAAGGCAGTGATACTTTGTCTCACCTTTCTTCACAAGGTGAGAGAATGTTTGAGCAATGAAACCCTAACTTTAGCCTGGAATAGGTAGAAGAGTTTGTGGGTATATTAGTGTATCCCAAAAGATAGTGTATTGAAAAGATCCTGGGATGGCTTACAGAAGTGAGCAAAGAGTGAACTTCAGGAAGGGCAAGAGCCAGGGCAAATACTTCAGGAGACCTTACCAGTGGGATATGTGAGCCGTGTCTCTAGGGATCACTGTTACGTTAACTCTACTCCAATACTTCAGCCTCTGGGAATATAAAACTGTTTACTTTTCAAATTGCAGAAGAAAGACCAATTGGCCTTGCTTGAGTCAGAAGTCTGTTCTTCACCAATCCCTATCATATAGCACAGGTGTAGTTTCTGATGGTCACTCCTTTGTCTGGGGACATTCCTGGAGAAGGGAGATCTGTTGTGAACGGAGCAGCCATTTAATTCGTGTCTACCACAGCAGATGCTTGACTACTTGTCCTGAAGGATCAGCAAGAAAGAAGTCAAGGAAAAACTCTAACACTCTCTCTGAGTCAACCACTGTTTCATGTGGTGAAAAGTTACAAGATCAAAGGAAAAAAAAAATCACCAACCTGTAATTTTCTGGTATTTATGATGCTATCTTCTTTTACATGCTTACCTAGCATTTTAAGTTTTGTTATTTAACAGGCTAGAAATTCATGAGGCCAAATATTTATTGCAATATGCAAATTTTATGTACCTAAACTGTGCAGCTGGGAATAGTCATTTTCTTAAAACATAATACAACCCTCAAGGAAAAGACTCTAAATCAGAGCACCCCAGGGATTCCTATTCAACAAAAGAATTCAGGAAAAACTTGGCCCTGAAGGCACTGTAGGATCAGGGACCTAGGGCGGGAGAAGGTATTCTTTGATTTGTTTCCTCATTGACTCTTTAGTGAGTACTTACTCCGTTTGAGGCATTGTTCTGGGCACTTGGCATAATAAAGTGATCCAGACAAATATGGTTCCTGCCCTCAGAGATTGTAGGGTGCACAATTAAATTAGCAATAACACTCGTTGGGTTACAATGGAGATGTATGGGGTATATGGGATCATTATATCTTAAGATGATCTCGTATTGCCAGGTGTGAGGATGAGGTGGGGAGAGAGTGTTCTAGGCAGGCTGAGACCAGAGAAGAGATGCAGGAAGTCATGGGAAGAGTGGGGGAAAAGTGTACCAGGTAGAAGGAACTACATTTGCAAAGGGTCTGCATCAAGAGAGAGCATAATGCATCCATGTAGTTTTGTGAATCTGGAGTTGATGAACTGTAGACAACTAGGAGGGAAGATAAGGCAGAAACCATTTCAACAACAGCTTGAGTTAGAACTTTATCCCAGGGATACTGGGGAGTCACTGAAGGTTTTAAACAGGGGGATACATTCTGGGTTCTGTGAGCAAGGTTTGGGTCTGGATAGCCCTGGAGACCTTGGTACATGAGCTCCTGGTAGAAAAAGGCTCCTAAAGAGCAAACAGACCCTTCTCAGGAAGCTCTTCTGAATGCCAGTGCTTTCCTCCCTGAGATTTAGGAGAAGTTCTCTGGGGAAGCCAGGGCTAAGGCCAAGATAGTGCCAAGAAAAGGGCTTCAGGAACTCCTCACAGACACCACAAGACTCCTATATTGACACAGAACAGACCAGCAGAAACTCAGACCAGGCACTATCTTTTAAATTGTCTTTGTAAATCTCATCGCTGCCTTGGGCTCCTGGCCCCACTCAGGGAGAAGGACCCAGCACCGACAGATGCTGAGGCCCAGTTTTAGAATCTGGTGCTGATCTGGAGCCCAGAGCAGGCATAGCCTCCTGGCAGCATCCTTTCCATCACCACAGGGTGGGGGCTCAACACTGGTCTTGTTCCTGTCTCCTCTCCTGCAAGTATTATTATTATTTTTTGCTTGGTTATACCAAAGAGTGACTGCTATTTTTCCAGTTCATTTCCCATTCATTTCTCTGAAGGCAATGGTTCTTTGTCTGAAATGGCCAGATTGACTTGTTTTGTGATTCATTTATTATTTATTTAGCACATGTAGATAAAGCTCCATGCAAGATCTTTGAGAGGGTGGCAGATGAATCAGATACAAATGTTGACCTCAAGGAAATTGAAATCACATATGAAAAATAAGACATGCTGATCCAGAATATATTTATTGAGGATCTACCATGTATCAAGCTCTGCTGGGTTCCCGAGACACAGTAATGAATGGGCACCCTGAAGGAGCTCACATGAAAATCCAGAAGTGTGTATCAACTGCTGAATGTATTGTTTTAAAAGTCAGCACCTTGGTTCCTTGCAGAGTGAGTGAGAGAGAGAGACAGAGAGAGAGAGAGAGAGAGAGAGAGAGAATGAGAGTTTTTCTTTCTAGGCAAATACATTGATTGATAGTGTGCAGGGTGGAAGCTGGGCCATTGGATGCCAGGGCTTATGAGGAAGGAGAAGCTGCTTGACAAGACAGTGGGAAAGAATCTGGATGCCAGTCTCCCCAGAACTATGAGCTGAAGGGGTGGTGACAAAGGAGGGCAGAAATACTCAGTCCAGGGTGGGAGTCAGAAAAGACTTACAGTGGAGGCAACACCTGGATGTTCATTAGCTGGGCCAGCTGGCAGGAAAATCTTCCAGGTAGAGGAAATAGAATTTTGACAAATAGAGGTCTGGCTAAATAAAATGTGAAGTCTTGTCATATAATGGAATTTCATAGAGTAATGAAAAGCAAACCTCTGAATCTACATGTATCAACATAGGCAGATAAAAACACATTATGCTGTGTTAAAGGCAAGTTGCAGAATTGTATATGTTTATATATAATTATATGTGTATATAGACATAGATCTAAACGCAGAAAAAAACACAGCAAACTCCTCAGAGTGGTTACCTCTGTCTGGAGAGCAGGGAAGAGCCTGAGGGTGGAGATGAAGCAGTCTTAAGCTTTATATGTAGTGTTCCGGTTTCTCAAAAGGTGAATTATTGGTGCATTATTTAAGGAATGCAAAACGCATAAAACAAGGAGAAAATTGGTCAGTGCCATAGACAGAGAGAGATGGAGTCTATGGAACACGAGGTGGAAGAGAGCACTTCCAGCTGGAGGAGTGGAGGAAAATTCCTGAAGGAGGCAGCCTCTGATTGAAAGATGGGCCACACTTGGCCTAGCAGGGATGGAGAGGACAGAGGGACAGGCATGGGAGTAGACAAGTGTAAGACGGATAAGAGAAAAAGCCATACTTTGTCTGAAATCCATGTGTGAAGGAGAAGATTAGGGGTCAGGGAAAAGTTGGATGAGGACCTGGTCATTGGGGCAGAGTAGAGGGATTTGAGGGTCTTAAAGCAAATGAAGGGTCAGTCGGTCTGGTAGCAAAGGGCAGGGTAAGAAGTGACAGTCAAGTCAAGAGGCTATTGCACTGGCCCAGGGGGTCATGATCAGCCCGAACTGGGGCAGATGCTGTAGGCGGTAGGGGACAAAAGTGTAAGGCTCTGTGGGTGCAGAATGCCATGGCATAGATGTCACTTTCAGCAGATCACACAATTCAAACCTACAACACCTACCCAGCTTGTTAGAAAGGTTCTTATCTCTAGCCTTAAACACTGTGGAGACAGGCAAACTCTGAAGAATGACATGCTCTTTAAACTGACACTCTCAAGGAAAGCCTTAGTTTTCTTGAAAAATTCCTTATTAATTTAAATACCATGGCTTTCTGTTAACACTAAGAAGAGATTATAATATTCCAGTGGGAGTTCCTTTGCTTAACATGAAAATAAACCTGACAGAAGGATTACAAAACTAAACACAGAACATTACAAGAAACACTAATTACCTCCCATTCTTTCTTCTCACTCACTAAAACAACTATTTAGACAAACAAAGCAGCAGAGAGGAGGAGGGAGCAGAACTGAAGGGTGTATGGCTCTGCTAATCCCTGCTGCTTTGATAAATCTGAAACAGGATCATCTGACATCTGAGAAGTGGGAGGTATCTTTCCATGAGCGCTTTGCATTAGCTTACCTCAGGTCACTGATTTACCTTTTGAATCCAACGGCTTTGGACTGAGCGTATAATTTCTCCTGTCTGAAGCTGCCTTGGAAACCTCCCCTCTCCTTCACAGGCAGGGTAATTATGTCTCTTTTGGGCCTGGAGGCCCCTGCTCCCTGCTCTGGGAGAGCATCTGCACAGAGATGGCTCTCTGCAGATGGGAACCTTGGGAGCCCAGGATCTATGGGGAATTCACATTTGGTGCCCACCCCAACTAGCCCAGCACCTGTGTTTATAAGAATTTCATGAATGAGAAGCACATCTGGAGAAGAAGGGAAGGGGACAGGGAAGAGGGAGAGGATAGATGGTCAGGGAGACTTTAGGTTCTTGGACCCCTATACTCTGGGTTCTGAATAAAACTGTTCATACAAACAAACACCAGCTCGATTCAGTCTGTTGCTGTGAGAAGATTCCATATCCAATGTTTGTATTCTGATTATATTTAGATTTTAATGCCAGAGTTAATCCCATCCCTTCACCCCACTTTCCATCAGTTGCTTCTCTTCAGCAACCTTAGGAAGGGCCCTTATGGTGCAGAAATGTTTACTAAAAAGTCAAGAAGGTTTGGAAGCACAGCCTGAAAATAAATAAGCTGCAGTTTCCTAAAACATCAATCTGAACATATATACATTCACATCAGTTGTATGTATCAATGACAGATTACAGAGTACTCCAGTATTACCCATCCACCCTCCCTATCACAGCTCTCTCTGTCTGTCTCTGTATGCCTCTTCTGTCTCTGCAAGACTCCCGTCTTGCTCCTGCATCCTGTGCTGTCAGTCTCATCACGATTAATGCTGGCAAGACAAATGAACTCTTGGATTCTAAGGGCTAATGTGGTCATTGCAGGAAATTCTCACTCCTTCTGTAAATTTCTTGTTCTGTTTATTATTAGGAATAAAATCCTGCAAACCCTGGGAGCATCACTCTCCTCCAATTCAGCCCTTACACCTGTGTTCCTGAAATGCCTTCATCTCAGAGCCACGTGTTAGACAACCTGGGCTTCTTAGTGGAAAGAGAACAGCTTCCGGTCTGAGTGTTACTTGAAACAGTTTCCCTCATTTTTATGATGGTCTTTATTTCATTTTTCTTCTTAGCTGCATTATCATTTGTCCATCTGGTGTATAGCAACTTGCTGTTTTGTTTGAGTATTTTATGTTTACCTACTTAGTTGTTACAAACGCTTCTCAAATATGTATCACTATAGCTGGGCAAGCAAGTCAGACAACCTAAAAACATAAAACAAAATGTGTGAGTGTGTTTAAGCTTTCATCACCCAAAACAAAACAAACAAACAAACAAAAAACAGACAACAGCAGCAGCAAAAAACAAAAACAAATAAAACAGAAAACTAGTCATTTCTGGAAGGATTATATCCAAGTTCACCAAAACTAATTATTGATTCACAAAATACTCATTTTTAGGAACCCAATTCTGAAAAAAAAAATTGAAGAAAATAAGCAGGAAAAAAATGGTGATATTTAGATCACCAAAATCAGATTACTAAGATTACACCTAGGAATTAAGGACCCATCTGCTAATAAAAGTCCACAGTAGTTTCTTACTCTGTTTCACACTGAAGATGAGCCTCCCTGGGATCTTCAGAGTACATTATAAGCCTATTTCAGGATGAGTATAATAAAACTTAAAGGCAACAAGTAAGAATTAGAATGCATCCATCTCTTGTGGCTCATTTTCTCTGCAAAGGAGAGGGCATCCCTGAAGTGTTTCGGAGCCTCTGGGCCTGAAGCAAGTGGGAGGATGGTGGGTTACTTTCAGTGAGTACAGATCTCCTGTCCTAGACGTAGTACAGCTCAGTGTGGAGAGCTTTTGGAAGAAAGTATGTGTCTCAGTCTGTTTGGTTTCTAACAGAGCGCCATAGACTAAGTGGCTTAAAAACAACAGAAATTTATTTCTCACAGTCTTGGAGGCTGGGAAGTTCACCATCAAGGTGCCAGCAGATTTAGTGTCTGGTGAGGGCCCTCCTCCTGGTTCACAGACAGTGTCCTCTCCCCTATGTCCTTACATGGTGGAAGGAGCAAAGGAGCTCTCCAGGGTTTCTTTTATTAGGTTGGTGCAAAAGTGATTGTGTTTTTTTTTTTTTTTACCGGGTTTCTTTTATTAGGTTGGTGCAAAAGTGATTTTGTTTTTTTTTTTTTTACCATCAAATATAAGGGTACCAATCCCATTTATGGAGGAAGCTTTATCCTCATAACCTAATCACCTACCAAAAGTCCCATCTCCTAATATCATCATATTGGGGGTTAGGATTTCAACATATGAATCTGGGGGCAGGGAGGCAAACATTCAGACCATAGTAGCAGCCAGTCACTTACTCTATCTTAGAGACAACAAGGAGAATGGCAGAGGTGGTGGGAAATTCTATGAATACTAGTGTTTCTCCCATTTTCTATAAGGAAAAACATTAGATCTTCTATTTTTCTGTTATCTAGCACTGTCCAAAGATTTAGTGGCTTGCCTATGGAAATGGTAAACTTTCTGTCCCTAGAGTAGGTGTCAGCTTGGTAGAGATTTTGTGGCTGGGTTGTAAGCATCAGCCAAGGGATTCTCAGCCAGAACAGTACTTTCTCCCTTAGGGGTTGTTTGAAAATGTGGTTGGGTGGCTTTGGTCATTATAGAGACCAAGTAGATAATACTAGACTCTTTTAAGGTCTACTCTAACATGGCAAGTTCAAACCTTTATGATTTTTCCTTTTGGAAGGTTTCTTTTTTTAAAAAAGATACAAAAAAAAAAAAAAACAGTCACTTGTGAATGAGGGCACAGTACTGCACACAGAGTCACTCAGAGGCTGTGGCAAGGGATGGTTTCATATCTGGTCCTTTAAAGCAAATTTTCTAGATGAAAAAAATAACACCTGCAGATCTTGTTAAAAAACAAGTTCTCAGGCCCCATCCCAGACTTCTTGAATCAGACTTTCCAAGGGGGTGTTTGAAAAGCTCTGTATCTGGTTCTGAACCCTGGCTGCACTCTAGAGTCACTCAGGTAGCTTAATAAAGTGCTGATGGCTGCATCCTACCTTGAAGACTCTGATGTAACTGATCTGGGTTAGGGTCTGGACTTTTAAATGCTTTACAGTGATGCTGCTGTGCAGTCAGAGTTGAGAGTCACAACTCTGGGTCAGAACCCCAAGTAATTCTTATCATGAATCATAATGGGCAATGCACATTGAGGAATTTAGTGCTCATTGATAGACTGATTGGTTGTAAGCATTGGTGGGTATGAGCTGGGCATTGGACTAAAGAGTGCAGACCTATTAAAGGATCAGAAATTTGGAGGCCTAAGTTTGATTGTAATAGGAACCTGAAGTCGTTTCCACTGCTTTACTAGCATTGGTTAGAGTGATCAATGGCATACAAAGGTTGGGGGTGGTTGAAGGCGGAGCAGTGGGGGTAAAGTGGGGAGGGTGTGTGTGTGTGCACGCATGAGTGTGTGAGGAATCGTGGTTCCCAGTGGAGAAGAGAATTTTATCACTAAAATTGCTTAGAATCTTGGGTGCATAGTGATACTTAAAAAGTAGACTGGTGTTTATTCAGCTTTCCTACTGCTATTTAAAAACGACGTGTTCATTTTGGAATAGTATAAAATTTACAGAAAAGTTGCAAAGATGATACAGAGGGGTCTTGTATACCCCTACACCTATTTCTCCTATTTTCCACTATGTCTTACATGAATATAATACATTAGTCACAGCTGATGAGCTAATGTTGATACATTAAAGCCCGTATTTTATTCGGATTTCCTTAGTTTTACTTAAAGTCCTTTTTGTGTCCTGGAACCCTATCCAGGATCCCATATTATACTCAGTCACCACCGCCTCCTTAGGCTCCTCTAGACTGTGACAGCTTCTCAGACTTTTCTTGTTTTTGGTGGTCTTGACTGTCTTTATGAGTATTTACTGGTTAGGTATTTTGTATAGTGTCTCTCTTTGGGCAATGATCCCTCAGAGAAGGGAAACAAATGAGGTAAGTGCTATAATTGCCCCCACCTTTTGCTTGGAGTTTCCAGCACAGGAAGGGGAAACCCAGAGTTCAGTGGTTTCCCCGAGTTTAGGATACAATTCAACGTTCAGGGATACCAAGGTTGCAAAACTTTTTAGGGCAGAGTACCAGAGAACAAAGAGCTACACAAAGAGAGAGCTCTAGAGATCTGCAGAGGAAACTGCCTAAGGCCAGGGAAGGAACCACTGGAAAGAAGCAGGCAGAACATTCTCTGTAGCTCACACAGGGCCACAAATAGTTTGTGCTCCCATCAGTCATAGAGGAAAACCCTCCTAACACACTGGGCCTTGAATAGAGTCCTCTGAAGAATATGGCCTCAAGAGTGGGGTCAAATTGCCCCTAGATTAGGGTGTACTGGGCCTACTGAAGGAAGCTTAAAAGCAAACCTTGAAAAAATCAAATTGTTTCCAAGTAATTTAACTGTGTCCCAGAATAAAGACCAAAAATACGCAAAGGAATAAAAAAGAAATCCTGCGCCTTAAAACATAAAAATAATAATATTTGACATTAAATAAGACATTATCAGGCATGCAAAGAAACAAGAAACTGTAATGCATAATAAGGAGGAAATCCAGTAAATAAAAACAGATTCAGAAATAACACAGGTGATAGAATTAGTAGACAGACATTAAGACAACTATTATAAAAAGTGGGCCCTTTGTGAGTTCTACTTCCATAGATTCAACCAAAAATGGATAAAAAATATTCCCACAAAAACCTCAAACAATAAAAAATAACAATACAACAGTAATACAAAATTTTAAAAATATAGTATAACAACTATTTATATAGCATTTACATTGTTTTGGGTATTTTAAGTAATCTAGAGATGATGTATCTGGGAGGGCGTGTATAGGTTATATCAAATACTAGGCCATTTGATGTGAGGCAGAGGTCCCCAACCCTCGGGCCACGAACTGGTACCAGTCTGTGGTCCCTTAGGAACTGGGCCATATGGCCAGAGGTGAGCGGTGGGCGAGTGAGCATTACTGCCTGAGCTCCGCCTCCTGTCAGATCAGCTGTGGCATTTGATTCTCATAGGAGCATGAACCCTATTGTGAACTGCACACTGGAGGGATCTAGGTTGTGTGCTCCTTATAATAATCTAACTAATATCTGATCATCTGAGTTGGAACAGTTTCATTCTGAAGCCATCCACCCCACCCCCACCCTGGATACATGGAAAAATTGTCTTCCGTGAAACCTGTCCCTGGTGCCAAAAAGGTTGGGAACCACTTATGTAAGGAACTGGAACATCTGGAGATTTTGGTATCTGAGGAGAGGTCCTGGAAGTAATACCCACGGATGTGAAAGGGTGACCATACTCTGTATGTTCAAGAAGGTAGAAGAAAATGAGATCATAAAGACGATCATGGTAGGTTTTTTAAGAGATCCAAATTAAGTTCTAGGGATAAAAATATAATGTTTGGGATGAAACTATACTGTATAAGACTAACAGCAGAAGAGACAATGCAGAAAAAAATTAGTGAACTTGAAGACAAAGCAATAGAAAGTATTCAAAATGAAACACACAAAGATATATTTTTTTAAAAAAAGAACAGAATATTGAGTTGTGGGACCAAATTAAATGGCCTGCTATTGTGTTACTGGAGTCCCAGAAAGAAAAAAGATGGCAGAAGGCACAAAATAATTAAAGAAATAGTGGCTGAACATTTTTCTAAACAAGATGAAAACTATCAAGTTGCAGTCCAAGTTGCTTACCGATGGAGCTAGTATAATATGAAGATGAAGCTTCTAGACTTGGGAATAGTCAGATCTAGGTTCCTAACTAGTTTTGCAACATATCACTGTGTGACTCAGAGGATTTACCCAAGCTCTCTGAGTTTCAATTTTCTCTTTTGTAAAGTAGAGATAAGATTTGCACAAAAATATTTATTGTTTCATGATTTTTAATAGAAAAATATTGGCAACAACTTAAATATCCATCTATAAGGCATGATTAAGTTAATTATGATATACTTGTAGTACAGAATACTACGCCATTGACAAAAAAGAGTAACATCTATAAGTATTGGTATGAAAAGGTCTCCAAGAATACTACTATGTGAAAAGGCAGGTCACAATGGTATGCTTTCATTTAGATATTTTAAAATCTTGCATGTATAGACATATATTTATGCGTACAGAGGTACAGACCTTCCCAGTGACTTAAGATGGTTCAACTTATGATGTTTTGACTTTACAATGAGTTTATCAGGATATTAAATGCATTCTTAATTACAATATATTTGACTTACAATTCCTTTATCAGGATGTAGCCCTGTGGTAAGTCGAGGAGCATCTTGCATACAAAGGTCACTAGAAGGATGCTCACCAAATTGCCTCTAGAAGGGAATGGGTTATGAAAGAAGGCAAAAAAGTAAAAACTTTCATGTTTAATTCTATAGACTACTGTATTGTTTAAATTTTTTTACAATGACTGTGAAATAATATTTAAAAGGGAAATCGAAGCAATATTGTGGTGGGAATATACCCCAGTCTACCTATGCTGATGGAGGATGAATGAGATGCTTAAAGATCATGTGAACTGGTGACAGGCCAGGCACAGTGGCTCACACCTGTAATCCCAGCACTTTGGGAGGCTGAGGTGGGTGGATCATGAGGTCAGGAGTTCAAGACCGGCCTGGCCAAGATGGTGAAACCCCGTCCCTACTAAAAATACGAAAATTAGCTGGGCATGGTGGTGGGCGCCTGTAATCCCAATTACGTGGGAGGCTGAGGTAGAGAACTGCTTGAACCTGGGGGTCAGAGGTTGCAGTGAGCTGAGATCACGCCACTGCACTCCAGCCTGGACAGCAGAGTGAGACTGCATCTCAAAAAAAAAAAAAAAAAAAAAAAAAAAAAAGATTATGTGAACTGGTTGGTGACAATATAAATTTAAACACATCATACCCCTGCTTAAAATCCTTCTGTGGATGCCTCTTACCTGGGAAATAAAACTCAAATCCCTCAGCAAGGCCAATAAGAATGTATATCACCTAGCCCTATGTATTAGTCCCTTCTCATGTTGCTAATAAAGACATACCTGCAAGACTGGGTAATTTGTAAAGAAAGAGGTTTAATAGACTCACAGTTCCACATGGTTGGGGAGGACTTACAATCATGATGGAAGATGAAGGAAGAACAAAGGGACATCTTACATGGTGGCAGGAACAGAGCTTGTGCAGAGGAACTCCATTTATAAAACCATTAGATCTTGTGAGACTTATTCACTACCATGATAACAGTATGAGGGAAACCGCCCTCACGATTCAATTATCTCCACCTGGCCATGCCCTTGACCCATGAGGATTATTACAATTCAAGGTGAGGTTTGGATGGGGACACAGCCAAAACATATCACCCTACCTGATTTTTCTGGGTTTATTTCCCACCACACACACCTGAGAAGCTCTTTCTGCTGTTGCACAGTGGCAAACTCCTAGTCATTGTTCTGTATCATAACTTCTCTGTTCTCTTTCTCCCTACTCCCGAGGAGTTAACTGGTCACTCTTCTGCTACCTCTTTCTTCCAGATTGACATTTGTTAAAATGTAGTGCCACTGTATACTCATGTGTAAATTTTAATATTCATTTTTGAACTCTCAGTGTCTAGTGCAGGACCTAGTCTGTAGAAGGTGCTGAATAAGTATTTGTTGATGAATCAATGAATGGTAACTGCAACTCTAGGTACATCTATTAGAAATAGCATTCACGATGGAAGTCTTATCATACTGGATGCATGGACTGATTAATTTTTAATTGTTTTAATAACAGTTTCTTCTCTGAGGATAAAGCAAAGAAGAACTTTTGGTCTGGATTCAATTCTGACTGGAAATTATATGAGTTTGCTAGGGCTGCTATAACAAAGTACCACAGACTTGGTGACTTAAGCAACAGAAATTCATTTTCTCACAATTTTGGAGGCTAGAAGTCCAAGATTGAGGTATCAGCAGGTTTGGTTTCTTCTGAGGCTGTGTTAGTCCATTCTTGTGTTGCTATAAAAGAATACCCAAGACTGAGTAATTTATAAGGAAAAGAGGTTTAATTGGCTCATGGTTCTGTAGGAACACAGGAAGCATGGTGCTGGCATCTGCTTGGCTTCTAGTGAGGCCTCAGGAAGCTTACAATCATTCATTCATTAATGGTGGAAGGCAAAGGGGCAGCTGATGTATTGTCTGGCAAGAGCAGGAGCAAGACAAAGAGGGGGAAGTGCCACACTCTTTTAAACAACCAGATCTCACATGAACTCAGAGTGAGGACTCCCTCGTTACCACCAGGAGAGCACCAAGCCATTCATGAGGGATCCACTCCTATAACCAAAGTAACTCCTACCCGGCCCTACCTCCAACATTGGGGATCATATTTCAACATGAGTTTTGAAGGGAAGAAATGTCCAAACCATATCAGAGACCTCTCTCCTGGGCTTGCAGGTAGCTGTTTTCCTGCCATGTCCTTGTGTAATCTTTGCTCTGTATGCACCTACCCCTGGTGTCTCTTTTTGTGTCCAAATTTCCTCTTTTAAGAACACCAGTCAGATTCAATTGCAGCCTATCATGATGGTCCTATTTTCACTTAGTTCCTCTTTAAAGGCCTTATCTCCAGATATATTACATTGTGAGGCACTGGGGGTTAGGGCTTCAACACATGAATGTTGATGGGACACGATTCAGCCCAAAACAGAAGTGCTAAAAACTTTAGAAGAAGATAGTGGTGTCATTTTGGAGCTGGTAATATTAATAGTGTCACAAGAGTTAAAGGGATAAAACTATGGGAAGACATATCCAGGACAAAGAAAATTCAAATAAAACACACAAGCAAAAACTCAACGAAGGAAAATACGGTTTCATAATTCCACAGGCTGATACATATGGTACTGAGATCATCGTCATTACATGTATTCAAGGAGAAGGACTGTTGCATTGGATGAGATTTATGCCCAATGACTTCCCAAGCCTCTTCCACTTATTGGGTTTCTTGATTCTCGCATTATCCAGTCTGCAGACTGCAAGCCAGGAAGTAAAAACAGAATTCAAAGCCAATCTCTCCTAAGTAAAATAGGAAGTGAAACAAAACCCTCTAAAAACCAGAAGCAAAAGTGGGAGACACCAAGGGGGACCACCCACACAGATAGTGAAAATACAGACACTGAGTGGTGAGGTTGGCTTACTTTGATTCCTGGCACATCCCTGGAAATATTGCTAGCTCCCCTGGTTATAAGAAAGGAGGCTGGTTGCAGATTTGGATGCTTTTGTTCTTGTGCTAGTTACTCTAGAGCTCTTCCTGAAGTCTTTTCTTACTGCTTCTGCATTGCCTGGTGAAAGCAGTCTTGGGAAGCATGTGCCTTCTGCCTATCTGAAAATGTACATTCTTGCTTGTTTCTATTCAGAGTCATAACGTGAATTGGGGTGAAATATCGGCTGCCCATCACACTCAATCTATTGGTGTTAAGAATCTGTTCTTTGAAAGGAATATTGGACCTGTTGGGATACAGTCTGAAGTAACCAGGGCTGCTTTATTATACAATCTGCACTGGTTTCCCAACCCTCCCCCCGCAATTTTTTCTATTATGCTGGTTACTCAGTCATACTAAACATAAAATAAAGTGAAATAAATAAATATGTAAAACTCAGAGTGCACTGAGTCTTTTCACCGTCAAGCTGGCTCAAATGTTCTCAAAGTTTATCGGAGAGCTTGGTTGCCCTGGTGAAAATAGCATTGTGCAGTGAAACAGAAAATAAGATGTCATGGCAAACTAAACATCTTCACTTTCTGGACAAATATCTAAGTTGACTGGAGCATAGAGGGGCCTAGGTATGACCAGAGAGAGGAAGCCCGGCTTCCCCGTCCCATGTTTTAGGCTTCCTTGGGGTTCAGGTGAACAAGTGGGTAAAATTCATCAATACCTGGCTTCTGCTGAAGACTTTGGCACTTTCTGGCCAGCTCAAGTCTACACTTAGGCAGCTCCTTCATATGTTGAAAGTGAAGATGTTTAGTTTGCCGTGACATCTTATTTTCTGTTCTACTGCACAGTGTTATTTTAACCAGGGCAGCTTACTCTCTCCCTGATAACCCACTGAGACTGGATATCTGCAAGCAACTCCCATTAAAATGAATGGATATTAAAATCACTGTGTGTGTGTGTGTGTTCCTGTGTCTGTGTGTGTAGAAATGAAGAGAGGCCGAGAAGTAGAGGGGCTGGGAGGAGAGAACAAGGAAAAGTCAAGTCACATTTACTTATTAGCTTGTTATTTAATCTGTTTACAACTCTCAGTTAAAAATGGGGATAACAATTCTACTAATCTGAGAGGGAGGCTCTTACGAGGATTAAATAAGATATCTGGACGAAATCAAGCACCCTATGAACAAAATCAAATGAATACTTGGCAATATTAAACACCCCATTAATGTTAGCTATTATTTTATTATTTACAAAATATAAGGAGGGAAAGAAGAAAAACAGAAAGTAAAGACATTTAAAACCTGTAGAACACTTTGGAGACAAACGAGAAGAGATGATCTTATTTCTTTACAGTGATTATATCCAGGCAGTCAAACTCATTCATCCATTAAATACACCAGAGCAAACACCTGCAAAACACTGAATAACAAAAGTGCAGGACAGTACCAGACATTGTCGGCGTTTCATTAATATCCCCTCAAATCCATTATAATTTACTTGGATGCTTTCCATTCAGCAGCTAGAACTCCTGCCTCTTTTCAGAGGACTCCCTCAGTCTACTTAGAACCCACTTTGCCTGAGGCCAAAGTGCCTGAGGATTTTCACTCTTTTGAGAACAGCACTTAAGGAGTGACTGATAGGAGACACATTTGCTTCCCCTCTTCCCTTCCTGGTGCCCATCTCCACTCTCTTCCTGCTTTTACCTGACAACACATCCTAATAAATCAGTTTAGCCTGAATTTTTGTCTCAGACTCTGCTTCTTGGGAATCTAGCCTAACATGAGGATGTCCCTGACTTATAATTAGTTGTTTCAAAAAAATGTTTGGAAATGAGTTTGGAAGTCAAAAAATACGTTTTTGTAGAAAATATCTTAGAGATGTTCTTACAATCCACGAAGCTTATGTAACCCATCAGGTAATTAAAATACTAAGTGTTTCTAGAAAAACTCGCTATAGAATTTTACTGTTGCTCTATAGGGACAAAATATAACAGGGAAAAAATACAAACAAAAAACCAGGATTTACCTTGAGTCTCAATAGAACTTAGGTTGTCAGAGAATTTCTAGAAATTTCCAGGAATATGAGAAGCTGCTGAAACAGGCTTCTCCCCACCCCCAGTCTTTCTTTTCTTCCCTTTATGAAAATGTGCCACAGACAATCACTACTCTTTTCTCTCGAAGGAATGAAGGGGCCTTTTTGATGACAAATAGTGTAAAGAGAAAGAAGCATGTGGGAGGGTCCTAAGGGGAGGAAAAGGTGAAGGGAGGGAAGAGATGCTCTTATGGGCTAAAGAAGCAGTTACAAAAAGAGAGACTTACTGTAAATAAGGGGAAAAGAGATGCCATCAGGCAGTGCATAAAAAGGACAAAAAAGAACAGGTGTATATCCCCAAAGACGTCACTGTAGGAGGTTAATCTTTAGGTGGAGAACTCAGGAACAAGAAATTGATGATGAAGAGGAAAGTATTACAGAAAGACTTGAGGAAGGTCAGGACAAAAGAAGAATGTTCCTGGATATCTTTTCTCTTATTGTCCCCTTTCTGGTCTAGACACCAGTCATCTTTAATCCCGTTTGCCCAGTCTGGAGACCTACAGCTAATGTAAACGAGTTCTGAATTTCTTTCCCTCATGAGTTCTTGAATTATTTTTATACTACTGACATTTATACCAGCAAGAAATATGTCCTTGATCATTGAGCAGGATTGGTGGTGACTCAGATTTCATCTTCTGAGTTTAACTCAAGGGGTTGGATTAAGCAACTTTTATGTCACTGAGACAACTATGGGATGTAAAGGGGTGAACTAACCATCACTAATTGTTGGGAAATAGAATAATTCACTTCAGAGCAGTTGAGTTTTATTTGTTTAAGAATCACTGCTGGTTTTTGGGGGGTGGTAAGGTAAACAGTCCTTACTCTTCCTGCATTATCAAGAATTAAAGAGTTATACCTAGAAAGAACTAAACTGACTAAATTTGTGTATTAAAGTTACTAAAGTTTAGAGGCAGGAGATGGAGTGGAGAAGCAGTCAATGGATGTGGTAGAGGACAGAGAAAAGAAATGCCAGAAGACGGGGTAGAAGAGACACCCAGACAATTACATAAGCTCAGAAACTCCCTTCTGTAAGGAACGGCTGATAAAGTTCTAGAAACTATAACTTCTGACATTGTACTTTGACACAGTTGACTTGTCATAGGCAATATAGCCTAGCATATTCAGAGAATCTAGAGATAACACTAAGGTGCTTCCCCCAGGATGTCACAAGCACTCTCAAATAGTTCTATTTGGGGATTAAAGGAAAGATTACTACAGAAAACTGTAAGACAAGGGTCAAAAATTTGCCTGCCTACAGGCATCAGGGAGATCACATCAACCTACAAATTGATTATAAGGAGTCAAAGCAGAGTGGTGGAATGGTAGGCCTATCCACTTGGGCTATGATTCACCCAAAATAATTCACACTGAGGATTTTAAAAGAAATCTGAGTTGGCAAAACAGCATAATTAAGGGCTGAATTCAGTCAGACAGTTGACATGTTTGGCATCTGCTCTGATCTGGGAACACCCAGGAGCACCATGTTATACAAATTTTGTTTGTGGTGTACAGATTTGTTCCTTCCTGTCTTGTGGTTGTGGACATGATGCTACACAAAGACATGTTGTTATAATTAACAGGAAAGTGAAATAAAACAACCTCATCTTTAGTTAAATACTACCTCTTTTAATCAAACATCACACTAGCTTTTGGAATTTTGGATCTGATGAATTTTACCCAAATTCCTTTTGAAGGGACGTTGATGAACTCTGCAAACAGATTAAAGAACAAACCTGACAATCTGTAGAACCAGAGCTCTAAATTCCGCCTGTCTAGAGTTGCAAATCAGAGCATCTGGTTTCTCAGGAGAATGCACCTCTGCTTGTTGTTGCTTAATTTGATCTGGCCACTGGTGGTATCCTTGGATTTCTAAGAGCAAAAGAGTATTATTCCAAGAAACAATTTTAGCATAAGCCTTTTTACACAGTGATAATTTCTAGGTTGCTGGATATTCGAGCATAGAAGAAAATGCTATTTAAAACAAGTTATTTCAAAATGTGTAAGCTTATAAGTAGGTGACTATTTGTAATAAATTATGTAAACTATGGAAAACTTACAACAAAATTAATTTGAAGAGTATTTAATTAAATAAATATCTGGGTCCGGCGCGGTGGCTCACGCCTGTAATCCCAGCACTTTGGGAGGCCGAGGCGGGCAGATTACAAGGTCAGGAGATCGAGACCATCCTGGCTAACATGGTGAAACCCTGTCTTTACCAAAAATTACAGAAAATTAGCCGGGTGTGATGGCGGGCGCCTGTAGTCCCAGCTACTCGGGAGGCTGAGGCAGAAGAATGGCGTGAACCCGGGAGGCGGAGCTTGCAGTGAGCTGAGATCGCTCCACTGCACTCCAGCCTGGGCAACAGAGCAAGACTCTGTCTCAAAAATAAATAAATAAATAAATAAATAAATAAATAAATAAATAAATAAATAAATATCTGTGGCAGATTGTGAAACTGGCCACAATTCTCTACCCCTACCTGTATATGTACTTTTGCATTGTGACTTTGCAGTTCCTCCCATTAAGAGTTAGAGTCTATTTCTCCAACCTTAGAATCTGGGCACCTTCTGTGACTGCTTTGGCCGGGAGAATGCAGCAGATGTGACATTGTATTCTGAGTCTAGGTCTTCAGTGACTTTATAGCTTCCTCTTTCCCTCTTGGAACCATGTCATGCTGTCATATGAACAAGGTAGGGCTAGTCTACTGGATGATGAGAAGTGCGTGACCCAGTTTTCTCGTTTCTCCCAGCTGATAGCCAGTCAGTTGTTCGAAGAGCTGCCTAACTGACTGGAGGCCAGCTGCAAACATAACAGTGAGCCCGGTCAAAACTGGAAGAATCATATAACTGAGCCTAGCACAAATTGCCAATTCACAGAATCACGGACTGAATAAATGGTTGTTTAAGCCCCAAGTTTTGGGGCCATTTATTATATAGCGAAAGTACCTGATATAATAATATTAATAATAATGCTAAATAATTGCATTATCATTATTTTACTATCATAAAAAGCATCATAATGATAACCCAAATTATTTAGTATATCCTGAAAGTAACATGATTATAGCTTGTAGTAGTTTTCAGCTTTTCATTTCACACTCCTTAGTTCTCTAGTATCTAGAATCAGTTCAGAGGCTTCCATTTAATCACCAATACACACACATACCTGTTTAAAACAGAGTTTAGGTCTGACTTCTCCAATTGCTGTGGCTCCCAATCTCTAATTATCAGCACACTATGGCCCTGGATCAATATTTATTCCTTAGCTCTCCACCTAGATATTCATCATGTCTGGTTCCTTGTATCAATGAGGGTCCAGTCAGAAAAACAGAACCATATAAGTTGTTTTTACGGATGGAATTTAATATGGGGAATTGGGTACACAACTATTGAAGGACTTGAAGGCAAACAAGGGAACACTGCAGGAAGAAGCCACATACTCCAAGGACTAGAGAACAAGGCAGGAGGGGTTGAATCTATTGGAACCTAGAGGAGGTTGTGGAGGAGCACTGTGGAGCTGAGACTCTCTCTTCTGAGGAGAGGGTACTGCCTGGACAGTGCTGATACACCCATAGGGATGCAGTGACAGTATTTCTGGGAATGCTGAAAGAAGACAGAAATTGGAACCTACTGGTCCTAAAACCAACTGCTGCTTCAAGAGGAAGAGCCATTGGTGGCTCATACTAATAGGAACAGCAAGCAAGCAAGAAGGAACAAATCCCGTCAACCGCCCCCTGCCTTTCAGCCTCCCTCTGGAGTTCCTCTTGATAGAACCTAACAGGAATCATTCAGCTTGCAAAGAAAAGTTGTGGTTTCTAGAGTTCCAGCAGCAGCATCAAAGAATAGAGTACAGAAGGGTCAGTTTAGAGTTGAGATACTACGGCTTAATAATTGTCACTTCCCATCTTTATCTTGAAGACTCCTTGAACATGGTTTTCTTCTTTTCTTTAAGTGCCCACCTTAGAGATCCTGGACTTGAAGCAGCAGACACTTGAAACACAAAGTAACATAGTTTGGATGCTTGTTTTCTTCAAATCTCATGTTGAAATGTAACCCTCAATGTTGGAGGTGGGGCCTAGTGGGAGCTGTTGGATCTTGGGGGTGGATCCCTCATGAAGAGCTTGGTGCCACGCCCTTGGTAATGAGTGAGTTTTCACTGTATGAGTTCACATGAGAGCAAGTTTGTTTCAAGGAGCCTGGCATCTCCTCCTCTCTCTTGCTCCCTGTTTTGCCATGTGACATGCCTGCTCCCTGTTTCACCTTCTGCCATGGGTAAAATCTTCCTGATGCCTCACCAGAAGCTGAACAGATACTGGTGCTATACTTGTACAGCCTTCAGAACTGTGAGCCAAACAAACTTCTTTTATTTATAAATTACCATGTCTTAGGTGTTCTTTTATAGCAATTTAAAATGAACTAATACACAAAGTTAATGCTTTAACAACTTTTGGTTAAATAAATGAATATGAGGCTGTAAAGTTATTTTAATACCTCCTTTGTTTTAGATGCTGTATTGAGCACTTTTTGTTTTTCTTCTTTAATATTCTCATTTGATATTCACATGAGGAGGAAGATAATAATTCTCCATTCTTGTGTCGGTGTCCAGTTAGAAAAACAGAAATCTACCTAAGTATTTTAACTAGAGAGAATTTAATATATAAAAAGGACTACAAAAATGGAAAGGTCTGGAGAAATAAAAGGAAAAGGTGATGGTACCCAGAGCTCATCAGTTTGCACTCACTGCTGAGACTGACCGAGCTCCACCGCTGCACCTCTGCACCTGTGTGATGGGCAGAACCAGCCCTACTGCTGCTGAGCAGGAAGCCTGGATGCCCCTCCCTATTCTCTTGCTACAGCAACTGCCTTGGCTGTGGAAACCGCTGTCACTATTGCAGGAATTTGTAGTCACCTACTGTGCAGCTGTAGCAGTCAGCACTATTTTAGAAAACTGCAATCACCTGAAGTAGCCTACAGTTCCAATGTGGTTATTGCTGGATCCAGAAGCAGAAAAACAGCTTTGGCCTTCCATCTGTCTTCTAAATCTCTAGAGAGTGCCTCTCTTTGGTGGACTTTAAAAGAAGTCATCTGGTAAGGGAGTTTGGGAAATGTAGTTTTGAAGCTTCTGGCCTTGGCAATGTAAAGAATAGTATAGAAGAACAACTGTGGGGCTGAGACCAAAGATAATATCTGGAATGGTTTCCCCTTTTGTCTACTCACATCTGTATATGTTCTACTCTCATGAACTTTTATCAACAACATCAACGAATTTGTGCTTCCATTTAATACAACGCAATTATCCCTTGCACAAA
Source organism: Rhinopithecus roxellana (assembly GCF_007565055.1). Lineage (NCBI taxonomy): Eukaryota > Metazoa > Chordata > Mammalia > Primates > Cercopithecidae > Rhinopithecus > Rhinopithecus roxellana. The sequence goes on along the minus strand of NC_044549.1, from coordinate 186,109,125 downwards.
GATACTTTTACCCTCTTCCTAAAGGAAAAATATAAAGACCAATTGGTTAACCATCTCTAGTATGTATCTCAATTGGTCCAATCCATTATTTTTTCATCTTCCTTGCTCTAACAGCTATATAATCCATTTCCATATGTATATTACTTGGAGTTTTGCCAATATAGAGAACAAAATATTGCAATTGTTTGGTAAATAAAGGCATATTCTTCAAGGCCAGATTTTAAACTTTTGCCCTGAGGGTTGCTGGGATTTGATTCTGGTTGTGGATATGGAGGTCATGAGAGGTGGAAGGAGTGAATCTTGAGAAGAATCAGTATCCCCTTGTAGGGCAACTTCCATGGATGAAGTTATTAACAGGGTCTTCTTGTAAGAGAAGACTATCATGTCTTCCCAGGGTGGGAAAGAGAGACCGCTCTTACTAGCAAGAGGGCTTAGGTGATCAGGAGTTCCTTAGATTTGAATAAAGTCATCTTGATGGTTCCATTCCAATTCTCAGCATTCCACTCCTTCCAAATCAATCCTAGACTCCCACATAAAAGATCCGATGAGTTCATGAATTCAGATTCATTGTAATTGTCCAATCTGTGGGATACAATTTTGGATCATATCAGTCATATGGCTAAAAAGATAAGAGAATTCTTTAGTGCCATCACAGAAGCTTTCAGGTTCTGTGACTAGACTTTGAGTTGAGAGATTAAAGTTCTAAACCTGTCATTTCCTTTCTGTAAGCTCTCCAGGAAAACCAGAAACAGCCATTCCACCTCTTCATCTTGTAGTCATTGCTCCCAGCGTCACCCTCACCCCACGGTTACAGTAATCATTGCCATTATTACGACACCTCTTAATTATCCTCTGGGGCCTCTAAGGCATTGCTGCTGTCCTGCTGCTCCCACATCCAGACTCAGAAGCAGAAAAAAATGACGCTCTTTGCCAGTTGCTTTTAAATCTCCCTTCAGTCTTTCTCACTGGCAGAGACTAACCCATATCTAGCTGGCATCAGAGGCTGAAAAATGTAGTTTTTAAGCTTACTGGTTTGGCAGTAGTGAGCAGAACAAGGACAAGCACTGGAGTATAAGTCAGTGGGTTATTATTATACCCATTTTAAAGATAAGGAAACAGGTTAAAGAGCTTAAATAACCTGCCCAGTTTTGAGATGTTACAAAACTTGCTTGAGGCTAGACAACTAATATACTGCAGAAAAATTTGTGGTCTTTCCACTGCATGTTATGTTCCCAGGAACCAATTGTCAGACAGTCTTAAGAATAACAAGGTGCTGGAATTTGAGCATTTCCAGCTTTCTCATTTCATTTTAGATTCAGCAACCATTGCTCCCAACTGATTTGGAGATATGGATTGGCCTCCTTGCCATCATTAAAGGTTCAAATTATGCAGGCATAAAGAAAATGCAGCAGTCCATTAAGAGGCAACCATAGTATAGTGGTAAAAGCCACAAATTGCTTGGTTTTGTAACTCGGCTCCATCACTTATTAGTTGTCTATCCTCAAGCAAGTTTTGTAACATCTCAGTCCCTCAGTTTTCTCAACTGTATAATAGTGATAATAACACTCCCTGTCTCATGTAGTTGGTGTGAGGAATAAGTGAGTTAATCCATGTAGAGTTTATAGAACAGTGCCTGGTTCAGATAAAAAGCTAGTTATTTTATTTAGTTGCATTTGACTACTAAGAGGCTCCTAAAAATAAAGCATTATCTTCCATGTTTTTTCCAAACCAATTGTGTCTACTTAGAACTCTCAAGAGATATGGATGCAAAAAATCTCCTAAAAAATAAAAGGCAAGGGAGGACCTAGGTGTTTCAAAGAAAAAGGGAGCATTGAAGAAAAGGAGGCCTGGAATGAGGGTGAATGTCCCTCATGGGGTGAGGGAATCAGGAGGCCAGCTACAGCTGTGGTCTGAGGCCATATTTTGTGACCAGCCAGGGGTAGAAGAACCAAGAACACTGCCTACTTCCTGGGCAACAAAGAGGGCTTAGGCATTGGGCACTGTAAGAAAGCAAAAGAATACAGTGTTTTAATAGGAAGTGAAGCCACACCCCTCAGGGATCCTGGGCAAGGTGCAGTCTGAAATATGAGGCTGGGTAAACTGGTTGACCTCTAAAACATATCCCCAGGTTGTGTACGACTGAACTCTGTTCTGAGTGATAGCTGCTGTTATTTATTCCTTATTCCTTCTTTCTCTTATTCAACAACTATTTGTGAAGCAATAACATATATGTGAAACTGTGTTGGGCCCTGAGGGCTAAAGAGACCCGTATAGGTTGTTTGCATTCTGTTAGGTCAGTGCCTCTTAGTTGTAACTTCAAAAACCTCACATCTCTGAACCTTTAGGCTAATACCCAAGATGAATATTGATAAGTATTTGAAAAGAATAATAACTTTCATTCATCAAGCTGCTTCTCTGTGTCCAGCCCACTTTATGAACATCTCACTGAATTCACATGATTATCCCATGAAATAGATTCTAATATTGTACCTTTTTACAGATAAGAAAGCTGACATGTGGAGAGGTTAGATAATTTTCTCCATCACACAGGAAGGTTCTGAATGGGGATTCTGATTTCCCCTAAGAGATACAAGGGAAAACCTGATTTTCTTAAGTCATACTTTCTAAGGAATCCCTGTCTTCAAGGCGATAGTGGAAAAAGTATTCTTCAAGGAATCTCTGTTTTCAAGAGGTGTAGCAGAGAAAGGAGTGAAGTCTAGTTACTGAGACGTTTTTCATAATTACTTGGGTAGTTTACTAATGAAGAAAGAACTAGGCAATACTTCATTATCCAGTGGAGCTCTTAATGTCTTGGAGGGGTTTGGTCTGAATAATGTGTGTGTGTGTGTGTGTGTGTGTGTGTGTGTCTGTGTGTGTGTGAAGAATGAGAAAATATCTGAATATGATGCTGTAACTGCTCCCCTGGAAAGTCTGGTGGTATCTGCTTCCAACTCAGTAGAAAACCTAAAATGCACCAAACTTGCTGGAAAGGGACAGAGCACAGCAGAATTTGGCCCAAACCCTAGTCCTAGGTGAAGGGATGCTATTCTCCGCTGGTCTTAAGTCTCTTTTATTATTCATGGTACCTGTCTGATTGCATAGATAGGGTTAGGAAGGTCCGTGCAGCATTAATATGTTGAATTGGGTGATGGCATGGGCTGGAGATAGAACCGGTCACACCACAGTGATTCTTATTGAGGGAGCTTGATTTGATATTAATATTAATTTGATGCTTCCTCCCATCTTCAAGAAATTTGTCCTACCTACATAGGAGAATGCCTGAATGCTAGCCCCATGCAAAGCAGCAATATATGTTGAGTGTTGTGCTGGGGGTAGGGGAGCTGGTAGCAAGGATAGGAAGGATTAGGATTATCTACAATGTTCAGTGTGAGGCTCTACCATGGATATTTTGGAAGGTGTGTATAAAGCCCTTCGTGGGAGTTTAATAAGTTCCACATTTTGGCCCAAATGTCTAGTGCCCATGTATGTTTATCTATTCAAAAGCATAAAAGCCAGTACTTAGGAAAGGGACATGGCCACAGAGTTATCATCACCACTTCTCAACCTTTACTCCAGTTTAAACAATGATCCTTAACCTGACTGCACAAGATAATCATCTGGGAAGCTTTTAAAATAATTGTGCATGCCTGGGCCCCAGACTGGTGTCTTAGTCTGGTTTCTGTTGCTTATAACAGACTACCTGAAACTGGGTAATTTATAAAGGAAAGAAATTCATTTCTTGCAGTTACAGAGGCCAAGAAGTCCAAGGTTGAGGGGTCGCATCTGATGAGGGCTTTCTTGCTGGTGGGACTCTCTATAAGGTATCAAGGCAGCATAGAACTGTAAGGGGGCTGAGTGTGCTACCTCAGGTCTCTCTACCTCTTCTTATAAAGCCACTCATCCCACTTGATGACAACCCATTGATTCATTAACCCACTTATCCTTTAATCCATGAATAGGTTAATCCATTCACGGGGCATAGCCCTCATGACCCAACCATCTTGTAAATGCCCCACCTCTCAATACTGCCACATTGGGGATTAAGTTTCAACATGAGTTTTGCAGGGGACAAATATGCAAACCATAGCACCCAGGTTTATTGAGTCAGAATCTCTGAGATTAGACCTGAGCACAGGTGGGTTAAAAACAACTCTCCACATGATTTGAATCTCCATTTAGAATTTTAAAAAACCAGGATACTCTGTCTTTGAAACCTCTTCAAATGAAGCAAAAGGGATGAGACTTCAAGGACCATGTACCCTCTAAAATCCTCCCCACCCCATCCCCATCCTCCCAAGGCTACAGAGATGGCTCTTCTGGGCAGGCATGAAAAGCATGCACGAAAAGCAGGCTTCAAGCCTAGTTCTGGGTAACTTCTCTATTTCACATGCTACTTGAATACACATCAGAATCACCAGAAAACTTGTGAAAACACAGATCTCTGGGCCCTACCCTGTAGTTTCTAAATTAAGTGGGTCTGGAATGGCACCTGAGAAGGTGCTTTTCTAATCAGTTCCATGTGATGCTGAAGCTGATGCTGATAATCTAAAGACCACACTCAGAACCACCGACAAATACAGATGAAAGTTCTAGCCAGTACAAAGATCTGTGTGAATGCTAAATAACTTCTCTAACTAGCTTTTTCTTTTAAAATTTATTTTTTATTTTTTTTGAGATGGAGTATCACTCTGTCACATAGGCTGGAGTGCAGTGGTGCGATTTTGGCTCACTGCAACCTCTGCCTCCTGGGTTCAGCGAGTTTCCTGCCTCAGCCTCCCTGGTAGCTGGGATTGCAGGTGCATGCCACTATGCCAGGCTAATTTTTTGTATTTTTAGTAGAGATGGGGTTTCACCATATTGGTCAGGCTGGTCTCGAACTCCTGACCTCAGGTAATCCGCCCGCCTCTGCCTCCCAAAATGCTGGGATTACAGGCATGAGCCACTGCAGCTGGTCTCTAACTGGCTTTTCTTGTGGATGACATTTTGTTTTCATCTGGCTGTTGATACACCACCTGAGCTTAGTGCAACATTTCTTGTGCTCAGGCAATGAATGGGCTTCTGATTTTGAGCCTGACTGTCAGAAGTTGCACCAGTGTTTGTGATGGTAGACACAGCCCAGTGTCCTGGATCCAGGTAAGCTTCGTCTCAGGTTACACTAGAAAATGGCAGTTGCAGGAATCTGGGGGCCTGTTTAGAAACATGCTTTGCTACTGAAATAATAAACCAAAACCTTGTGCTTGAACTGAAAAGTTGCTACTAGAGTGTGAGGAAAGGTAGAACTGTGTTTCTTCACATCCCTAGGATGGATCCTGGGGTAGAGTGGGCACTCAGTAATGGTTTGCTGAAGGAGGGTGCCCCCATGTGCACCTCTCAGGCCAAAGCCTAGCCTTGTCCACACTCCTGGGCTCAGCTGAGATTAAACAGAGCCAGTCTCTATTGGAACTGGAAAGTCAACAAGTCCTTCATGAGTGCTACCATTGTCTGATTCCCCTTTCCTTTCAGCAGTTCTAGGCATTTCTGCAATCCTCCCCCGCTGCCATTTCCCAACAGTTATATGAGACCATGTGTGTTGTTCTAGCCAATGGTATGTTAGGGGTGACCTGAGTTATATTTCTAGGCTGAGGCAGTGAAAAGCCTGGAAGAGCCATGGGTGTTTGCTCAGGCTCTTCTCTCCTGTCCTAGTGAGTGTGAAGGAGGTCTTGTATTGAGATGGTCAAGCCTCAAAATGGAAGCAGTCTGGATGCTGGGTCACTACACGTTGGATAGCTGCCCTGGAGAGTTGCCTTGACCCACATGAATGAGAATAGAATTTGTGTGTTCTTGATCCTGAGATGTAGTTTTGTTTTAGGTCTTGAGATTTTGAGTCCCCATTGCCTTGCCTTCTGCATTTTTGATTCAACCTGAAGTTCAATCGGTCACACTTCTTGAATGCTCCACGAAAAACAGAAAACAATGGAAAATAATCATTTGTTTTCTTGTGTAAGGACTGCTTGCATTTGAGGATGAATGAGGCTCAATGTGTTGCATCTCCCTCTAGACATTTGTATATTGTATACTCTATCCCACTCTATCCCTGTAATTAGAGGGAGTGAGAATGGGGAGAGGGAAACGAATAAGGAGGAAGAGAAAGATGGGAAAGATACGGAAAGAGACTTTCTTTGGATTTAAAACTAGTTATTAGTGATCGTGTGGACCTGTAGAGAGAGATTTAGAGGGATGAGGAAGTTTCATAGTACCCTTGATATTTGATATACTTACTTGTAAGGGTTGCCTTGAAGGCAAGCTTTTTCTTGGCAGGATTGTTATAAAAATAAAAAAGGATGCCATATTTGAAGCAAAACCAGTACGTATTTGTTTCCTTCACCCCAATCTTGCAAGATAGACAGCTACTAACCAGATTTTATAAATGAAGTCACTTTGTCTAGAAAGGGGAAGTATCTTGTTCAAGTTAACAGCTCACAAGTGGCAGAGCCAGGACTCCCACCAGGGTCTGTCCACCTCCATGTGTATCACATTTCCAGTGCTCCATGTTGGCAGAGTTTGCTCATTTTCAGACATAACCTAAAAGCCTCCATACATATCAACCTGCCTTCCATTTTTAGAAGGGGATGAAGCTGGCATGTCTTTCCTGAAGTTCAGAGCCTGCTTTACCTTAGCACAAGCTCTCAGATTCCACCCTTTAGCTTCTCCTTTGACTGCCACCTTGTCTTCTCTACTAACCCAGAATGCACCAGGGCAAGCTCACCTCCCTTCCAGACCAAGCCCATCTCTGCAACCCAAAGCTCCAGCCTCCAGGATTCCTGAGGGAAGACTCCTATACCTAGCACACCGGAATGGGGTTTAGGTAATGCAAGAGATGCTGAGGGGACACTGGAGCTCCCTTACCCCCAGGTTACTTCTGGCATGAGCAACCTCATCTAATTCCCTTGATACACTGTGCAAACACTATTGTCTTCCCTCTGTGCTGTGCAGTCAAATATACTTGAGAGCACTGCCCTGGAACACATTCTACCTGCTGAGAGGAAAAGCTGCTAGAAAAAGAGGCTGTGATCTGAGGAGAAAGGAGATAAATGGGTGAATAATGGGTATAAAGTTTTTGTAAATAACCCTAACCCTAACCCTAACCCTATACATAACTATAAGTGCTTATGTTATAAGGAGTGTATATAATGACCCCATTTGTGATTTGCGTTGTGTGTCTGTTAAATTAATAGCATTTTGAATTGCTTTCCATTAGTATTTAAAATATTTACCATGTTCCCTTTTTGTGCCTTTAACATTTTTTAAAAAATTTTTCCATAAGTTATTGGGGTACAGGGGGTATTTGGTTACACGAGTAAGTTCTTTAGTGGTGATTTGTGAGATTTTTGTGCACCCATCACCCGAGCAGTATACACTGCACCCTATTTGTAGCCTTTTATCTCTCGCCCCCCTCCCACCCTTTGCCCCATGTTCCTTTATAAATGGCTGCATGTAGTTCATCCTACGCATGTACTATAATTTAGTTAACTAATCCCTTATTGATGGATGTTTAGGTTGTTGTGGTTCTTTTGCTATTGTAAATAATCTTGTAGTGAACATCCCTACATATAGGATTCTCTTTCTTTTCCTTTTTTTTTTTTTTTTGTGCATATTTGTGAGTATAGCCAGAGGATAAATTTGAGAAATGTAATTGCTAGGTCAAAATGTATGGTCTTTTAAAATTTAAATAGTTATCGCTAAATTTAGAGGCTTTAAAATGTACATAGTCAACTTTGTTAGTCTCTTTTTCCATTATGGTTTATGGGTTTTGTGCCATGCTTAGAATGGCCTTCCCTCTACAAAAAAATCGTTCCTTCTAGTGCTTTTATGGTTTTATCTTTTTAATGTTTAAATCTTTGCTCCATCTGGAATTCAAGTTAATGTAAGGAGTGAAATAGAGATCAGGCTTTATTTTTTCCCAAATGGCTAGCCAGTTGTCCCAACACTGTTTACTGAAAAATTCATCTTTCTCTTACTGATTTGAAATGCTGCTTTTATCAGGTACAAAACTTCCACGTGTGTTGGGTCTATTTTTTTTTCAATTCTCTGCTCTGTTACATTAACTCTTCTGTCAAATCCTTTATGAGTTTTAATTGGTGCAGTTTGATTATATATTTTAATATGTGGTTGACTTAATCTCTGTCATTACTTTTCCTTTTCAGATATTTTCTGGCTATTTTTATTTATTAATTTTATCATTAAACTTACATATGATTTCATTGAATAAAAAATGCTGCAGGTATTTTGATTGGGATGACACTCAGTGTAGAGATCCACTTAGGAAGAATGAGCATCATTCATTAATCTTTCCATTCTTAGGAATATACTCTTAAAAAAAAAAAAAAAAACTCAGTCATGTCATTCTTTATTGTTATTATTTATTTATTTATTTATTTATTATTACAGTTTTTTTTCTTTTTTCTTTTTCTTTCAACTTTCATTTGAAGCTCTGGGATACATGTGGAGGATGTGCAGGCTTGTTACATAGGTAAACCTGTGCCATGGTGGTTTGCTGCACAAATCAACCCATCACCTTGGTATTAAGCCCAGCATCCATTAACTATTCTTCCTGATGCTCTCCCTCCCCCTGACCAGGCCCCAGTGTGTGTTGTTTCCCCTGCCACGTGTCCATGTGTTCTCATCATTCAGCTCCCACTTATGAGTGAGAACATGCAGTGTTTGGTTTTCTGTCCCTGTGTTAGTTTGCTGAGGATAATGGCTGCCAGCTCCATCCATGTCTCTGGAAAAGACATACTTTCATTCCTTTTTGTGGCTGCATAGTATTCCATGATGTATATGTACCACATTTTCTTTATTGAGTCTATCATTGATGGGCATGTGGGTTGATTCCATGTCTTTGCTATTGTGAACAGTAGTCCTTTGTATTTATTAAATTTTTTTTGTTGCCTTTCTTCAGAAATAAGTATAAGTATTTTCCTCATTTTGATCTTTCACACTTATTTCAAAGTTTATTCCTTTTTGAAGAGATGGGAGTAAAAGGATGATTTTGGTTGTAATATTAAATGCAATACTTTTTAAAATATATTTTGTAACTGATTGAATACAGAAAAATTACTTTTTAAACTTTGCAGCCATTTATCTTACTAAATTCTATGTTTCTAATATTTTTCAGTTGATTCTCTTGGCTTTTTCATGTACACAATCATAGCACTTAAAATAGTGGTACTGTGTCTGTTCCAACAGGAAGTCTTCTAGTACTTTGACATTAAACATAAAGCTAGCTTTTGAAGTATGTGTTTATGTGTGCACATATATATTGGTATACACATATATGTGCACATTTATTTATATATGTGCAAGCATGTCTGCACATTAATCAAGTTAAAGAAATTTTTATCTGTTTACATTTTGCTACAAATTTTTATTGTAATTCACATTAAATTTTGTCAAAGGTTTTCTTTACATCTATCAAGATGATCACATTATTCTTTTCATTTGATCTATTAATATAATGAATTATATGAAAATGTTATTTTCTAATCTTTAACCTTTCTTGCATTCCTGAATGAATTCTACTTTTCCATGGGTTGTTCATGTAAAAAATTATTATATTTGATTTGCTTATATTTTATTTAAGATGTGCTTATCACATCTATAGACTAATTAGCCTGTATTTTCTTTTTGTGCTATCTTAGGCAGGCTTTGACAAATATTTTTCTAGTTCCTTTATTAAAATGAGTTTGACAGCATAGCTGGGCTGGAAATGAAAGTACACACCTGGGTGAAGCAAGGAAGTTGATGTTCAGGTTTAGGGAGTGACATGTTTAGACAACAGGAGCCTGATATGTGTGTGTGTGTTGTATTTCCTTTTTTTTTTTGAAACAGAGGTTTACTCTTTTTGCCCAGGCTGGAGTGCAGTGGTGCAATCTCAGCTCACTGCAACCTCCGCTTCCCAGGTTCAAGCGATTCTCCTGCCTCAGTCTCCCAAGTAGCTGGGGTTACAGGCGCACGTCACCATGCTCAACTAATTTGGCATTTTTAGTAGAGACAGGGTTTCACCATGTTGGCCAGGCTGGTCTTGAACTCCTGACCTCAGGTGATCCACCTGCCTTGGTAATCCCAAAGTGCTGGGATTACAGGTGCGAGCCACAGCACCTGGCCTGTGTGTTGTATTTCTTGTGAAGGAGGTAGGACATAAATTAGCTGAACTGAGGTCTCCAAACCTCTCTTTAATTCACCTTTCTATCAGTGAAAACCAGTTTGAGCTTGTATCCTCAAATTCATAGTAAATTGTTCATTTACTTTTGAATGATAATAGGTACGCCTGTAGTTATGTATTAAGAAAGTTCAAGAGAAGTCTTTAAATACTTATCAAAGGAATTTAAATTTTATAAAGTATTACATCATGTTTCCTATGACTTAAATACCACTCAAGAAATTATAGATTTTTTTCTAATATGTTAGTGTTAGGTACCAGCTAAAATTATAATATGCTCCTGAGGCAAGGTCTATTTTAAATAATAATGAGTGTAAAATTAATATTATAAATAGTCTTTTTCACAATTTCGAGTTTACTTTTTTTTTTGTTTTTGAGACAGAGTCTTGCTCAGACGGAGTCTGACTCACTGCAACCTCTGCCTCTTGGGTTCAAGCAATTCTCCTGCCTCAGCCTTCCGAGTAGTTGGGACTACAGTCTCCCGCCACTATGCCTAGCTCATTTTTGTATTTTTAGTAGAGATGGGGTTTCATCATTTTGGCCAGGCTGGTCTCGAACTCCTGACCTCAGGTGATCCACCTGCCTCGGCCTCCCAAAGTACTAGGATTACAGGCATGAGTCACAGCGCCTGGCCATTTCAACTTTATTTTTAATGCCAGCTTCATGTCAGATCTGGTCAGCTTGCCACCCTATGACCTAGGCATACAGGGCCCACCTTTTCATTTTCTCATTGCTCACATGTGCTTGCATCATTAGTAACTAGGATCTAGTTCATAATTCTATTTACCTGGGAATATGTGAACACAAAACAGCTAAAGTTTCCAGTGAAGATGTCACTGTCGACCCCATGGGGGACTCATTAGGGAACTGTGAGATCCCTATACGACAAGTGGACGAGCAAGGGTGACAGTGTCAACCTATACATTAAAAGTCTATTTTTTCTTATATTTTCAGATTCAAGTTAACTATAGATTATCAATAATTCATATTGAATTTATCTATTGAGATAATCTATGTAAAAATTCTAACATTTTTTTCCATTACACAGGAGAATCTGTATCCTGCCTTCCCCATTTTGGAGAAGCTCAGGAGACCTAGTGAACCAGTCAGGAGACCTGATAGAGGGCAGCAGGGATGCCAGAGGCTGGAGGCCAGTGGGTGGCTGTGCATCTAGGAGAACAGACATGTACGATGGGCAGCAGGTGGCAGATGGAGCTGAAAAGACTGGAGAGTGAGTGGGCTGTGACGAGTTCCAGATTTTTTATCAGATTTGAGGGGGGTGGGAGTGGGGATGCCTATCACAGAGGGTAGGGACAAAACAGGAAGAGTTTGTGAGGCAGATGATGACTTTGGAGGGCACCTAGTTTGCTCTGTTCATTGGGCTGGTAGACGTGGGGATCTGTAACTTGGGAGACAGGTCAGGAGCGGTCTGGGCTGGAGTGGGAAATTTGGGGTCCTCTGCATACAGTTGGTACTTGAATCCCTGTGGATGGATGAGCGCACCCAGGGAGGTATAAGCAGTCAGTGCTCTGGGTACAACTGTGGTTAAGGGCAGGGAAGAAAATGCCCGTGAAGCAGGTATGAAGAGTGGCTGGCACTCTCTCCTGACCTTGTGAAAAGTTTGAGCAACTTGGCTGACCTAGCCCTTTCCACATGCCCTGAAGTAGCGAGCCCGTCACTGGCCCCTCAGTTCCCATCACAGGAGTGTGAAGCGACTGAGCCAGATATGTGGCCTGTGCAGGCCTGGGCAGACAGTCACAGCTTACAGAAGCTCCATCCTCTTCGGGCCAGGGAGGGCCATCCCATGAACATGCCAGAGTACTTCAGAGAGAGCTGCACCTGGGCTCCCTCCTCCTTCTGACAACTCTATTTTGTTGGCACCACACATAAATGTGACATTACGAGGAAAATTGGGGTCCCATGACAATTGCTCCTTCAGAGGCTTTACGTTTTTAAAAAACATGCATAAGCTGTACAGTGACCATGGGGTCTGAAATGGTAGGTTCTAATTTGCAAAAGGGGAAGATACTACCTAATAGTTACAAGGCTAGGCTTTAGACGCAGGTTGCCTGGGTTTACCTTCAGGCCCTGCCATTTACTACCTATAAAGGTTTGGGCAAATTAGTTAACTTCCCCAAGCCTCAGCTTTCTCATCTGTAAAACAGAAACCATAATTTGTTGTGAGGTTTCAAAAAGAAGATCCATTTAAAGCTCTTAGTATGTACTAACTGCTCAATCAATGTTAGCTGGTTTTATGCCAGTGTGAGGATGACCTAAAGACAGCACGGTCAGGTTGGTCAGAGGGGCATCAGGAAGGGGGACTGGCTTCTGGCCAGAGCTGGAGGGTTCTCATCCCAGGATCCCTGGGGTTGATAAGGTCAGGGAAATGTGGCCACCTATGTTTAGTGAATTATCACTTCCCAGATATGTGCGCCTGTTTCTTCCAAACACCCAAGGCTGCTCAATAGCTAAGTTGCTATTTGCATTTTCTGATTCAGTTAATGAAATAGTTCATAGTTTTACAATAACTTCATAAAAAGCTACTATTTTATTTGTTCATTTGATTAACAACTAGTATTATACTTTCTAAGCAAATGAAAGAGAGAAAAATTAGGGGTGGCTTGGGCTCTTTGTGGAATGACAAGAGACACTGATATTTCATGCTTGAAATAATTCTATATATCTATTCTTACAGTAAGTAAGGCTAAGAGCCATCAGGTGTCAGAAATTAAATAATTGTGGAGGAAAACTCAAAATTGAGAATAGGGCTTGTGTGGTAGCTCATGCCTGTAATCATATAATAACTACGTATCTTACTTTGGGAGGCCAAGACAGGAGGCTGAGACAGGAGGATTGACTAAACCCAGAAGTTCAAGACCAGCCTGGGAAACATGGGGAGACACCATCTCTACAAAATAAATAAATAAATAAATAAATATATAAATAAAGCTGGGCAGGGTGGTGTGTGACTGTGGTCCCAGCTACTTCAGAGGCTGAGGCAGGAGGATTGCTTGAGCCCAGGAGGTCAAGGATGCAGTGAGCTGTGATTGAGCCACTGCACTCCAGCCTGGGTGACAGAGTAAGACCGCTGTTTCAACAACAGCAACAACAACAACAACAACAACAACTGGGAGTATTCGAATATGAGTTGATTTTTTAAAATCTAAATGGGGAAGGCTGGTATTTTGAAATTTCTGTGGTAAAGGACATTACCACCGATTACAGAACAACAGGACTCTAATGGTAGCATAGCCTGAATATACTGTTCGTGAAAATCTTTTGTAAGCTCTTCATGGTCACTGTATAATTTTTACTATGTATTTTTTTATTGTGGTAAAATACGTGGAATATAAAACTTCCACTTTAACAATTTTAAAATGTATAATTCAGCAGCGTTAAGTACATTCACACTGTTACCTCTATTTAATCCAGAATGTTTCCATCACCCTAAAGGAAGCCCCATAGCCATTGAGCAGTCACTACTCATTCCACCCTCCCCTCTGCCCCTGCTAACCACTAATCTATTGTCTGTCTCTATGATTTGCCTATTCTGGATATTTCCTATACATGGAATCATATAATGACTACATATTTTAAAAATATGAATAACAGTCTTTTTATTAAAGGTGAAGGGTTAGATGTGGAGAATTATGCACTCTCCCTCCTAAGACTCTGTTAAATAAATATAATATATAAACCAACAAGGTCACAGGGATTGGTAGAGAAGACATCAGTGATAGGAAACTTAATTTTGGATGCTGGAAGGTAAATAGAAAAGCAGAGAGGGAAACCATCGCCTGAAGTGTGGATTGAACAGACAGCCAATTTGCCCTCAGGATCCTGGGGAGTAACTGGGAGGTGCCATTTAAGAAGTGATGAGGCACAGGGCTGAAGACAGGGGACTAACACTAAAGATGAACTCACATCAGTCAACCCTAGTCTTCCATCACCCACCACCTCATCTGCAGAATGTCAGTGATCAGGTGTCCACTCCATTATGTGGCTCAGAGGTTTTTCTCTGGATGGTCCTGCGTGTTGACAACTCGGGGTGCCCCAGCAGCCCTGCCTGCTCAGTCTAAAGCAGGGCTCACCAGTCAGCAAGCCTTACCTAGTGACCTTCAGCTTACAATCATTTCTTACGGCCACATTGGTATAAATAGACAATAAAGACTCAATAAGCATTTGAAGAAGGCTTCCAGCAGGAAAAAAATAAAACTATACAAAAAGAATGCCAAATCTGAATAAGAGGGATAATCTAGGGAACTGAAAGACAAAACCAAAGCTTTAAAAACCAACAAAAATGAATCAGTATCCAAATTAGTATTTTCATTGGTATCCTCAAAAAATTAGGGAAAGATAGCTATAGCTCTTAGAAATTAAAAAGATTGTTGCAAAATAAAAAATTAAATATATGTTAGAAGATAAAATGGAGACAATCTCCTATAAAGGAGAGAAGACAGTGAGATAAAAAATAAAAAATATATAGAGGATCTGATCCAGGAGGCCTAACATCTGATCAGTAGTTATTCGAAAGAAACCCCAGAGAGAAGGGAAGGGAAAAAATTATTTTAAAAATACAGAAAATGTTCCAGAGCTGAGGGATACATGTGGAAACTTATTTAAGATGCACTAAGTATCCAAAATAATTAATTTTAAGAGGGCTGACATTAATCACTTTTATCATGAATTTTCAGAAACGCAGGGATAAAAGACAATCCTAAAAGCTTCCAGAGCAGAAAGAAAAAGAACATGTACAAAAAACAAGAATCAAAATGACGATAAACTCCTCAACATCAGCACTGTATATTAGAATGCAATGGCGCACTTTGGGAGGCCAAGGTGGGTAGATAACTTGAGCTGAGGAGTTCAAGACCAGCCTGGCCAACAAAAACCCTATCCCTACTAAAAATACAAAAATTAGCCGGGAGTGGTAGCCTGTGCCTGTAATCCCAGGTACTCAGAAGGCTAAGGGCTAAGTCATGAGAATCGCTTGAACCCCGGGAGGCAGAGATTGTGCCACTGCACTCCAGCCTGGGTGACAGAACGAGACCCTGACTCAGAAAGAAGAAGAAGAAGAAAAAAAAGAATACAATGGTGCAGTGTCTTCAAAAATGTGAAGGCAAATTATTTTCAACCTAGAATTCTACATTCATCAGACTACCAATCAAACGTGAGGAGAAAAGTAACGGCATTTTATTACATGCAAAGTTACAGATACTTTCTCCTCTGAGATGTGCTTGAGTAAAACTAGATGTGAAACAAGACGAGAGTAGTAACTGCATGCAGGAGGATGGCAGTCAACCCCGTAGAGCAGTGTAGGGACTTTCCAGGAGCGCACCTGTGCGGCAGGTCCAGAGTGTACTTGGTGTAGATTGGAGAGGGACATCTTGGGAGGGGGTCTTCTGGAAAGAGGGGACTCAATGAAATACCTGATATTATTATGTAAACACATGCTGTGGGTATGCTAATAACAGAAAGACAGCAGGAAATGAGTAAGGCAATGAAACACCAGACAAGACAAAACACTATACAAGAGAAGAAATGTAGTCATGCACCTTCCTTTGCTTTGGAGAGAACACGTTTACTGTGTCATAATGATGTAAGCTACCTATTATTGATTTAACAAAAATGGTGAAATAACTATATTAGGAGGACATGGATGGGTGAGGAGGGGACAGCCTAAGAAAGTTAAATATCCATTAATCTTAACACCATAATCAATAGATAATGTTGACAGTGAATAAATCAAGAAATAGTGGTAGAAACACATTATCTGGAAATGTAGAAGTAACTAGTAGAAAAAATAGCTTAAAGAAGTAAAAAAAAAAAAAAAAATGCTGATGTTGGGGAAACAGAAATGAGGATGGAGGTGGCTAGCATAAAGGGCCATTGTTTCCTTTTTGATAAAGCGCTATGTTTTGAAAACATGCATGTATTACATTGATGAGAAAATAAAGCAAATAATAAAAAATCAACTCAAGCTGAGGTGTGAGAAAGACAATATGTGAATGGCATTTAAAAGCCAATTTATTTGTGATTAAGACAGCTATGCTATATGACTCTAGACAATTTTTTAAAATTTCAAATCCTATGACAAACGAAAAATGGCTTCCTTAGAAAAGAAGATGAACTTGCACCCAGCAGAAATGAGCTTCTATCCATTTCCAGAAGAAAATTCATTGCTCATTATGAGAATACATATAGGGTGTCTCTATGAACCTACAACCTGGGTTGTTAAAATTTAACAATTTTAAAACTTTACAAAGACCATGAAAAGCCTTTATAATGCTGTAAATTCCAACCTGGGTGGAGGCATGAGGTCCATACAAATTCTGGCTTCCTTCAACTTGAAGTAACTCAGCATGTAAATCCTCAGGAATCAAGATGAATTCTAAAAGTGAAATACTTCCACTTGTGTAGAAAAAGCAGTTGAGCAGCATGTAGGTCGGTAAGAAAGAGATTCTAAATTCCACTCAGCATGTGCATACACCGGAAAAGGGGTATGGTTCCAGTGTGGACCCAGTATGGTCCAGAAAAGGGGTTGGGGCTGATATAAGGACACATATATGTGGTTGGCCAGGGAGTAGGAAAGAGACCTAAACTCCCATCTCTCATAGTGAGAGCTCAAGAAATTACCATCTTTGATAGAGAGTAGTCAACAAACAATGCCTAAAAATGAAAAACCATAAATGAGCAATATAGATATGTTATTTAGAAACATAGAGGTAAATCCTAAAATAATCAAATAATCAGTCTCCAAGAAATTGTAGGGGCTGAGTAAATTGGGCAGGAGTAAATGTTCCTGTTTGCCAGAGGAGCCCTTCTTGGCTCTGAAATGCCATGGACATCACAAGGTGTATCAGTCAGCTGTAGCTGCCATAACAAAATTCCATAGACTGGGTGACTTAAACAACAGAAATTTGTTTCTCACCGTTCTGAAGAATGGAGTCCAAGATCAAGGTAATGACAGGTTCAGTTTCTCCTGAGATCTCTGTCCTTGTCTTGCAGATGGCTGTCTTCTCTCTATGTCTTCACATAGCCTTATCTGTGTGCAGAGGCTCCCTGGTGTATCTTCCTCTTCTGATGAGAATGACAGTCTTATTGGATTAGGGCCCCATCCTTATGCTCTCACTTAATCTTAATTACCTCTTAAAAGTTCCTTTCTCCAAATACAGTCACATTGGGGTTTAGGGCTTCAATATATGAGTTTTGGGGAGACTCAATTCAGCTCATAACACAAGAGATCGGGAAAGACTTGTACTATTCTAGAATAACTTCTGTTTGACTCCAATGGGAACCAAATGACCAAATGGCCCTTCTTCAGAGCTTCCTACTGAAGAACTTGCATTAGCCAAGCCTAGAATCATCCATGAAGCTGTGCACTGGAAACTACAACTCTTGATGACAATGTTTGTCAACAACCTCAGGCTTCCATGGAGAAGAGCCCTCTAGAGAGGGATATTGCATGATGGTGTCAGAGTGTGAATACATGAGACACACAATCAGATGTACTTCTGAAAGAGCACATCCAATATCCCGAATGAGTGAATGTATCAAGGCATGGGAAACTGACTGAAGCAGAGTTTTCTGTTTTTGCTTTCCACAGATGGAATCTCCAAGCTGCATCACACTTCTGAAGTCTGAGGAGGAACCTCTCCTTCTCCGGTTCCTGTGAAGACAAATGGATCTTGGATAGGAATACCTGGGCACCTGCTTGGTGACCAGAGGTTGTGCAGGAAAGGAAAAGTATTCTTATTGTATTCTATGGCTTGGCTGTAATAATGTAAACATGGAATATTAATTTCACCAAAACTAAGATTAATTCTAGTGGAAGGCTCATGGCTGAGAAGGGTACATATATATGGTTGGCCAGGGAGTAGGAAAGAGACCTAAACCCCCATCTCTCATAGTGAGAGGTCAATAAATTATCGTCTTTGATAGAGAGTAGTCAACAAATAATGCCTAAAAATGAAAAATCATGAATCATCATTATAGATATGTTATTTAGAAACATAGAGGTAAATCCTAAAATAATCAGTGAAAATAGGAAAACATGGTTGCCTGTGGGAAGGGGGAAGAAACAGATGAGGGAAAACCCACTGTTTTGTTTTATTTTATTAATTTTTTTAGAGATAGTATCTTACTATGTTTCCTAGGCTGGTCTCAAACTCCTGGCCTCAAACTGTCTTCCTGCTTCAGCTTCCTGAGTAGCTGGAATTACAGGCATGAATCACCACACCTGGTTTGTTTTAGTTTATTTTTTAAACAACATACATTATAGGAGTAGCTGAAACTTTATATTTTGGGCATGTATTAGTTTGATTAAAAATAAACCAATGAAATTGTAAGGGGAAAAATGAAGGGAAAATAAATCATGCTGACCCAATTCCATTTATTTTAAGATGACTATATAGAAATAGGTAATAGTCACAGGCAAAACAGTACTGTCAGTAATAGCAATAACAGTAAGATAACACGCATCAGTTAATACTTTGGTAAGAAAGTTCATTTATTTGATAAGTATTTATTGAGCATCCAGTGTGTGCCAGGCCATGGTAATCATAATAGTTGAGATTTCTGCTCTCTTAGATTTTCTATTCTAGTGGGGCAGACAGAAAAGTGCATAAATAATCAAATAAATAAGATTAGTTTTTACAATGTTCAGTGTTTTGAGGAAAATAAAGGATAGTGGAGTGGAGAGTAACTGGGAGAAATGATTATTCAGAATGGATGGTCAGGGAAGGCCTCTTTAAAGAAGGAAGGTTTCAGCTCAGACCTGAGCAATGAAGAGGCAGCCATGGGAGAGGCAGAGGTAACATGCTCTGAGCTCAGAACATACAAAGGCCCTGAGGTAGGAACACACTTGGTGTGTTTGAGGAATAGCCAGGAAGCCAATGGGACTGGCTGTTAGTGAGTGGTGGGGGAAGGGAGCCTTGCGATGGGTATATGAAGCAGGCAGAAACCAAATCCTGCTGGGCCTCCTAGGTGCTTGTAAAAAGATTTCTTTCCAAGTTTGATGGGAAGCAACTGGAGGATTTTCAGCAAAGTAGTATTAGTATCTGATTTTTTTCTTTTAAAAAATGAGTCTGATTGCTGGGGCTGGATTCGGGCAGAGGATGGAAACAGGAGGCAAGCATGGGACAGGAAGTTAAACACTTGAGCCGAATTCCCGGGTGGGATGAAGACTGTGGAGGTAGAAACCAGTAGGCACATTTGGGCTGAGAATCTTGGTTTAAGTGGAGCTCCAACAGGCAACTAAAAGGCCAGTGGGGAACCTTGGAGGGAGAGAGGTAGAAGGAAGGCATTCTACTCCTGTAGCCAGTCTCCCCAAATTCCCAGGCTCCCTTTGACATATGTGAACAGACGCTCTGGTCAGGGGCCGCTGAGGGACCTGAGTGATTATGCAGGAAATAAAGACTTGCCAAATTGCTTTAAACTCAGCCTGTCTCCATCCCGGCTTTCACCACACTTGACGTAAACGTGTAACTGAGCTTGTAAATAACTGTGCTTGGAGGCAGAGCTGGGAATTAACGCCCCTCTAGACAGCTATTCAGAGGCTGAGAGAATAGGGCCCACTCGCTGTAATGCTATGCATTAAAAAGCACTTATGCTGCTAAAACCAGCATTAGAATTGCACATAAACATTGCTGTCATACTCTCAATGGGACTCTGGAGTCCAAGTGGGACTCTAAGAATCTGCAGAGGGGAGAAAAGCCATCTCAGGCAGTGTGATGATCTCTCCCCAACAGCCCAGCGAGCAACATCGCCTCTTTTCTGTGGAGAATCCCTTCCATAAATGGGGATAAAAATGAGCTTATTTCCAAGCCAAGATTAAACTGGGTCCATACTGCATGGAGATGATAGGCTTCTGAGAGAAGAGAAATGAAACCAAGCCAAGAAAGCATATCCATCCAGAGGTGGCAGAAGCGATGGTCCAGGTGTTCTTAGGAGTTACCTGAACCTCCAAGCACAGTGCCTGGCACATAGCAAGTTGTGAATGAATGAATGAATGAATGTGAGATCCATACATTCCCAAAGTGTAGTCTTAACAATATTTTATTTATTTAATTTCTGTTTAAGAATTAAATAAACCTGCTGGGACAAATATCCAGAAATAGCCTTAGGGGTTATATTTGGGCAGCTTGCACTCACTCAGAAATTTGTGCTGCATACACAGTGCATCCATCCCATCCCAGTAATTCATCCCCTAATGTGATCTGAAGTCTAGAATTATCCATGGCTGAACAAAAGGAAATTAGTCAAGATTAAGTAGTCATCTGGAGAATATATCCAGTGGACCACAGTCCATCCTAAAGAAAATAATTGCTGGGATTAGCTGGCTGTTCAGATAATTGTCAACTCTCAATTTTACTTGGTTCCTAAAGAAGTGAAAAGAGATATTTCTAAAATCTCAAGTGCCCCGCTGGGAGGGGAAAGACGTTGGATAAGAATGCTGCCCTGGGCCGGGCGTGGTGGCTCAAGCCTGTAATCCCAGCACTTTGGGAGGCCGAGACGGGCGGATCACGAGGTCAGGAGATCGAGACCATCCTGGCTAACATGGTGAAACCCCGTCTCTACTAAAAAATACAAAAAACTAGCCGGGCGAGGTGGCGGGCGCCTGTAGTCCCAGCTACTTGGGAGGCTGAGGCAGGAGAATGGCGTAAACCCGGGAGGCGGAGCTTGCAGTGAGCTGAGATCTGGCCACTGCACTCCAGCCTGGGCGACAGAGCGAGACTCTGTCTCAAAAAAAAAAAAAAAAAAAAAAAAAAGAATGCTGCCCTGGTGTGAGGCCAGCCTTTATGCAGTGTGTCTCATTCCCCATCTCTCAGAAGGAATCAAATTAGTACCAGTCTTGCATGGATGCTACAAGGATAACTAAATCAATATGTAAGGACACTCTACCTCAGGCCCAACATATGCAAAGCTTCTCATGGAAGAGAAAAAAAATAATTAAAAACAAACAAACAAACAAACAAAATCCCTCTGAAACCCTAAAGCAGATGTCCCAGAATTTAGTACTAAAGAGTCCTTCACTGGACTTTATTGACCATTAGCACCATGTTGATTCTTATTTAATATGCAGTTATCAGTATTAAATGTATTAAAAATGTACTTATCATTCTGCAACAAAACAACATACACCAAGAAAGTTTGGACCTTAAAGGAAAGGTATAATGTTCACTGGGAAAGAGATGGTAAGCTCTACCAAAAATCAGACATAAATGTGTCCAACCTTTTACAATGAGAAGGTGTTTATGTTCTGTTTGTATATCTAAAAGAGATACAGAAGTAAAAAGGAGAAAATGAGAGAGCAGATTATACTGGCCTTTGGCAATAGTCATCAAGACATGGTTAAGTTATGTTTCTGGTCCTTCTTTCCTAAATACAAGACTTTTCAGAAATTTGTAGGACTTTTCAGTAATTTGGCTATTAAAATGTGAAAAATCAAAAAGTTTTAGGAATCTCTGTGGAGTTCTGGAAATGTTCTATATTGTGATCTACAGTGGCAGTTACATAGGTATATACTTACATAAAAATATTGACCTATTTAAGATTTTTGCACTTACTTTATGTCTGTTATACATATATATATAAATCCTAGACAATAAAGTATTAAATTCTGGAAAGATTCATTTATATGGAACATCTTATTTCCTAGTGTTGGCATATAAATGAAGGATCGTTTTGCTTCCTCATACATATTAATTGTAAAGGTAGCTACCACTGACAGAGTATTTACCAAGTACCATACCCTATGCTACTGGCTGTAAAATTAACTCATTTAGTCTTCAAAAATTCCATGTCCTCAATAAAAATTGAAGTTCAGAGAAGCTAAAGTGTAAACTCTTCAAAAACAGGGAACTATATCTGTGATTGCAGCCTGTCTGTCTTCGGAACCATTGTATCCCCAACACATAGATTGGTGTCAGGAATATGGTTAGCACTCAATAAATATTAGTGAAGTGAAAAATATTTTGTCCAATGTCATGTAACTAATTTTTAAACTTTATTTTTTTAACTTTTATTTGAAGTTCAGGGGTACATGGGAAATTTGTCACATAGGTAAACTTGTGTCATGAGGGTTTGTTGTACAGATTATTTCATCATCAGGTATTAAGCCTCATTCCCATTAGTTGTTTTTCCTGATCCTCTCCCTCCTCCCACCCTCCTTCTTCTGATAGGCCCCAGTGTGTGTTATTCCTCTCTATGTGTCCATGTGTTCTCATCATCTAGCTCCCACTTATAAGTGAGAACATGCAGTGTTTGGTTTTCTGTTCCTGTGTTAGTTTGCTAAGGTTTATGGCCTCCATCCATGTTCCTGCAAAGGACATGACCTTGTTCTTTTTTATGGCTGTGTAGTATTTCCATGGTGTATATGTACTACATTTTCTTTGTCCAGTCTATCATTGATGGGTGTTTAGGTTGAGTCCATGTCTTTGCTATTGTGAATAGTGATGCAATGAACATATGCTTACATGTGTCTTAATAATAGAATGATTTATGTTCCTTTGGGTATATACCCAGTAATGAGATTGCGGGGTGGAATCACCACACTATCTTCCACAATGTTTGAACGAATTTAAACTCCCACCAACAGTGTAAAAACCTTCCTTTTTCTCCACAACCTTGCCAGTATCTGTTATTTTTTGACTTTTTCATCATAGCTTTTCTGACTAGTGTGAGATGGTATCTCATTGTGGTTTTGGTTTGCATTTCTCCGATGATCAATGATGTTGAGTTTTTTTCTTTTTCTTTTTCTTTTTTTTTTTCATGTGATTGTTGACTGCATGTATGTCTTCATTTGAAAAATGTCTGTTCAGGCAGGGTGCGGTGGCTCACGCCTGTAATCCCAGCACTTTGGGAGGTTGAGGAGGGTGGATCACCTGAGGTTAGGAGTTCGAGACCAGCCTGGTCAAAATGGTTAAACCCTGTCTCTACTAAAAATACAAAAACAGACAGACAAACAAACAAGCAAACAAACAAACTAGTTGGATGTGGTGGCGGGTGCCTGTCATCCCAGCTACTCTGGAGGCTGAGGCATCAGAATCACTTGAACCCGGGAGGTGGAGGTTATGGTGAGCCGAGATCGAGCCATTGAAAAAAAAGTGTCTGGTTCATGTCCTTTGTCATCTTTTAAATGGGGTTGTTCACTTTTTTTTCTTGTAAATTTAAGTTCCTTATAGATGCTGGATATTAGGCCTTTGTTGATGCATAGTTTGTAAAAATTTTCTCCCACTCTTCAGGTTGTCTGTTTGCTCTGTTGATACTTTCTTTTGCTATACAGAAGCTCCTTAGTTTAAGTAGATCACATTTGTAAACTTTTGCTTTTGTTGCAATTGCTTTTGGCATCTTCATCATGAAATCTTTGCCTGTGCCTGTGTCCTGAATGGTGTTGCCTACGTTGTCTTCCAGGGTTTTTATAGCTTTGGGTTTTATATTTAAGTCTTTAATCCATCTTGAGTTAGTTTTTTAATATGGTGTAAGGAAGGAGTTCAGTTTTAATCTTCTGCAATGGCTAGCCAGTGATTCCAGCACCATTTTATTGAATAGGCAATCCTTTCCCTATTGCTTGTTGTTGTCAGGTTTGTCAAAGATCATAGTCACAGGTGTGCAGTCTTATTTCTGGGCTCTTTATTCTGTTCCATTGATCTATTTTTCTGTTTTTGTACCAGTACCAGGCTGTTTTGGTTACTGTAGGCCTGTAGTATAGTTTGAAGTCGGGTAACATGATGCCTCCAGCTTTGCTCTTTTTGCTTTTTTTTCTTTTAAAAATATTCTTTATTTTTATTTCAATAGCTTTTGGGGTACAGGTGGCTTTTGGTTACATGGTTAGGCTCTTTAATGATGATTTCTGAGACTTTGGTGCACTGTGGTGTACACTGTACCCAGTATGTAGTCTTTTATCTCACACTCCCTCCCACCCTTCCCCTTGCAGTCCCCGAAGTCCATTATATCATTCTTAAGCCTTTACATCCTCATAACTTAGCTCCCACTCATAAGTGAAAACATACAATATTTGGTTTTCCATTCCTGAGTTACTTCACTTAGAATAATGGCCTCTAGCTCCATCCAAGTTGCTGCAAAGTATTATTTTGTTCCTTTTTATGGCTGAGTAGTATTCCATGGTGTATATATGTCATGTAACTGATATTGAAAGACTCAGAATTGGACCTTGTGTCTGACTGCAAGGCCCAAATTCTTTACCATTCAATGATACTCACTCTCAATTAAAATATTTGAGTCTGTGTCATAGCCAACCTAAAACCATTGTAAACAAACTTTAGGAATACCAAATTGAGGTAAGCCATACCTACAAAAAAAGTGTATGAAACATAGCTGTAAGTGTTAAAAATAACAGTAAGATGAACATCATGTGTCCACCACAATTAAGAAGTATATCATTGTAAGGATCTTAGCAGCCCTGTACCTCCCTCCATAGATCTCTAGAGGTAACCACACCTGAATTTTGTGCTTATCAATTCTTTGCTTTTCTAGATTGTTTTAGCACATGTTAATATCTTTAAATCATACAGTGCTTTGTTTTCTTCTTGGTTTTGAACTACAATTAGCAGATGACTTTTTCACTCCTCTCACTACATTGGTCTTTAACCTTAATGAATGACCCAGTCCTTTGCTTTCTCTACATTCTTTGAATCCATCAGCTCACTTATTATATAGCATGTTTTGAAAAAATCAGTAATTCTCTTCCAAATACATTAATCTCTTTTCTCTCTTTCTCTTTTCATTGAACCTGTTTAGTAGAGTGCTTGTAAATGTTCAACAAGCAGCTTGTGTGTGTGTGTATTGATTTCTACCATTTGCTAATTTTCTTGGTGTAAATTTTCCTACTGTCCATGATTTCAAACTATCACTAGGATGCAACTGAACATGGATTTGGAAGAGATGCACACAACTGGTTCTTGCAAGCTGGTACAAACCGGCTCCAATATATCCTTGAATCTACTACAAAAAACCTCAATCCTGGATAAGACCAACTAGACGTTTTCAGGCCAAACAAAACCAGAAATCGGAGGGCAAAAGACCTTCAATATAATCTACGTGGGTCAGCATCTTCAGGGCAGAGAAAGGAGTTGTATTAGTTTTCTATTTCTGCTGTAACAAATTACCACAAATTTGGTTGCTTAAGCAACGAAAGTTTATCCTCTTACAGTTCTGTAGGCCAAAAGTCAGAAATGAGCCCTAGAAGGCTAAAATCAAGGTATCAGCAGATCTATGCTCCCGCAAGGTTCTGAGGGAGAATGAGTTTCCTTGTTTTTTCGAGAGTCTAGAGCTACCTTATTTGCATTCTTTGGCTCATGGCTCCTTCCTTTATCTTCAGTACCAGCAGACGTACAGCTTCTCTCTGCTTATTTCTCATGGTCAGCAAATCTTCTTCTGCCTCCCTCTTGTAAAGACACTATGATCACATGTAGGGCTTAATGGGATAATCCAGGATAGTCTACTCTTATCACATCTTCAAACTTCCTCTTGCTGTAGATGGTAACATTCACAGGTTTCAGAGATCATGATCTGGATATCTTTGGGGGGCATTATTCAGGCTCCCACAAGGGTAAGGGAGGGAAGACAATGAATCTGGAGAAGTAAATGGAAGGTATCCAGCAAAATCTACCCTTCTGCCCCATAGCATCCCTTTTTTCCCTTCCTTGAGGTGAAAACTTCATGTCTCTGACACTGGAAATACGTAAAGTCCCATCAGTTACCATGTTGTTGTGCACTGATGTCAATTTGGTCATATCTTTTTTTTTAAAAAAAACTTCTTTAGTTTCATTTTTCCACACGTGCTAAAATTTGGTTGTACTTTCTTCTGAAATCTAAAGCATTAGCCACCACCAATGTTCTTCATACACAGTATGAGGAAAAGGCATAGGAACCTATCAATTAACATAGAGCATGGCTTTTATAGTCCCTCTTTCTATAACTGGTCCTGAGGTCATGTTGAGAATTAAAGATACCAAGGAATCTAGGGCTCTTGCTGCTTCCAAGGTTCACTTAGCAGGGGTACAGTTGGCATAATGTCATTGCTGCGATGAAGCAGGATGATGTTCTGTAGGCTGCCAAAATGACACAAATCGGTCTACTACACAGCTGCTGCACAGGATGCATGGGCAACTATTCTAAGACACCCACCACATTCATGGGTTGTACTTTGGCATGAGGCATGACTCCTCTCTAATATTCTGTCCCAACTGAGGGAGGGTGTGTCAGACTCAGCCCAAGGTGTGAGAGGTGAATATGGGTAAAGCAGCCCAGAAGGTCTTTTATCTCAGCTGCAGAGTAGGATAAACTGGTTCTACAAGTTGCCGGCTATCTTACACCCAGACAAGTTGTTTTTGAACTTAAGAACCATAATTTGCTGCCATTGTCTACTTGGTTTCACAGTGACCCCTTCTCTCAAATCAGTATATGCTTCACATCTAACTGGGTTGGGTGGGATAGGGAAAGCCCTCAGGGTATGAAGAAGGAAATTCACTGAGTGCTGAGCAGGGTGGGAATGCAAGGAACACATTAATGAACTCTTTGAAATATTATCCACACCATCTCTCTCATTTCACATCACCCTCCAGCAGTGGGTCTCTTTTGTCACCATTTTCAGCCAATCTCAGTGAGATCTTTTCATTTCTCCACCTGCCATTCACTCCTCCACCCACTCCATTCAGACTTACACTACATCTCTGTCCTCAACCCCTCCAAGTTAGCTAGGACTTCTGCCTCCCAGTATCTTACTTGCCTTTCGTCTCAATCTTTCACTGTTTGCTTGTATTGGATGGTCTCTGTTGTCCCTCTAGATCTGTTCTTTATCCTTGCCACCCTGTTCTATGCCCCAGATTACATCAACAGGCCCCCATGCCTTCTGAGTAACAGTTAGGTTTGGCCAGTGAAAGTCCAGGGAGGAGATCAGAGAGAAGAGAGAAAAGTCAGGGTATTTATTCCCCTGGCTTATTCCCCATCAGGCTTGGTTTGTCAATTGCTGGGCAGCCCACTCTGACAGCTACAGCTCTACTGCATTCAGGTAGAATCCCTCTCTCCCCATTCCCCTTCGAGCCTAGAGGTGGTAAGACTAACTTGTTGTTGGCCCTGGGGTGCTTCAATATTCCTTGCTGGTTTTCCTTAACAGTGTTCACCCCTTTGCAAATAATCCATTCATTAAATACTTTCATCACCTCTTTTTGATATGCCAATATGTATTGATTTCTTTTTGCTCAAAACATATTTTACTGGGCATCATGACAGGTTATTATCCTGCTGTAATCCAACCTTTCTGTTCACTCCTCCGTCTCCTTGGCAGATTTCTCCTATTTCACTGAATCATAAATTTTGGAATTCCTTTAAGTCTGTAGCTCTTTTTTCTTCCTACTGTATTCCCTTCTAAAGAAACTTCTTCAATATCCACATTTTCTAACTACCTGTAGGCCAATGACTCACAAACTTGTTGTTCCAGCCACACCTGTCCTTTAGATCCAGACACATAATTCAACTTCCTTTTTTTCTACAGTTTCATTCATTAAATCAGTGAATATTTTTCTAGAGTCTATTGTGTTCCAGGCCCTGTTTTAGAGTTTTAAAATACTTAAAATGCCCTCAAACTCCACTTGCCCCAATGGAATCTGTGATTTATCACTCCCTTCCCCAACCCTCTTTCTCTTCCATTGTTTCCTACTGCAGTGAGTGATACCAACATCACCCATCCAACCCCACAATTAGGAACCTAGGGGACATTTTTAATGGCTTCCCTTTTCTCATTCTCCATAGCTGACTCATCAAGTGCTATCAAATTATCTCCTAAATATTGATTGAATCTAACCAATTTTCTTTATCTCTACCACCACACTACCATAGCCCAAGGTGTCATTGTTTTTTTGTTTTGTTTTGTTATGTTTTGTTTTGTTTTTAACCGGTACAGTATTAACTGCAGTAGTCTCCTTGTTCCCTACTCCAATAAATAGAGAACTTTTTGAGGCACAAATCTGTCCGTGCTATATTCAGCCTCAGCTTAAGATCTCCCAATACCTTCTGCTTGCTCTTATACAAAGCTACTGGAGGCCTGCCTCCTGCCTACCTCTCTAACCTCTTCTCAGACCACACTGTCTTCAGCTCCCTATTCTCTAGCCCTTCTTGTCTTCCTGGAATTGACATGTTTCTCCCTGTTACAGCATCTTGACCCTTATTATTCCCTTTGTTTTTTAACACTCTTCCTACATACCTTACTTCACTCAATAGCAAACTCTTATCTTTTAGCCCTCAGCTAAAACATTGCATCCTCAAAGATGCCTTTCCTGGTGCAATAGCTCTGTTATTGATTGTGAAATAATAAATATATTTTGGTTTCTAACCCCCTTGCTTCTGACATAGAGCTCCTTAAACTCTTGTAGATGAGAGTGCTTTAGGAGGGTCTTTTTTTTCTAATATTTGGTCTTTGACCCCCAGTTGCTGACAAAGAGCTCCAAAGAGTTTGTAATTTCCTGAGTGATAGGAGTGTCTGACACAGAGCTCCTAAATCCCTTGGAATTTCCTGGGTGATAGGAGTGTTTTGTTGTGGTTGTTGTTCAGTGAGGCAACTATTGGTGGGCTCCTAGATGGATGCAGAAAGTCCAAGCCATGATTGTAAGCTTGGAGTTTTCAGTCCCATCTCCATTCTTCGACAGAGGGGAAAAGATCTGGAAATAGGGTTAATAACTGAGTATGCCTATATGATGAAGCTGCCATAAAAATCCCCAAAGTATGAGGTTTGGAGAGCTTCCACATTGGTGAAAAAAAACACATCCACAACCAGGAGTGTGGTGCACCCCAGATCCACGGGGAAGGAGATCCTGTGCTCAGGACTCTTCTGAACCTTGCCATCTGTACGCTTTCATTTGGCCGTTCATCTGTATCCTTTGTAGTATCTTTATATCAGCCAGTATACCTAAGTGTTTTCCTGAGTTCTGTGAGCCATTCTAGCAAAAGATTGAACCTAAGGAGGGGGTTGTGGGAATCCTGAATTTATAGCCAGTTGGTCAGAGTACAAGTCATAACCTGGCACTTGTGACTAGCATCTGAAGTAGGGGCGAGTCACGTGGGATTGAACCCCTCACCTGTGAGGGCTGTGTTAAGTGGTGAACTCCTAACCTGTGAAGTCTGTGCTAACTCTGCACTAGTGTCAGCATTGAATTGAATTGTAGGACACCTATTTGATGTCAGAGAACTGGTTGGTATGGAAAAAATTCCACATGTCTGGTTTCAGAAGTGAAGTATTGAGAGTGGTGTATGAGAGGAAAAGCAGTTGACCTCTTCCCGTATTCATTGACTTGGAAAGTAGCAGACACCACTTCTTTATAGCATTTATCATGGATGTAATTCTACATTAATTTGCATGCTGTTTTGAATATTAGACTGTAACTGTACTTTAGAAACCTTATGTGTTATGTTCAACATCACATTCATGAGTGCCTGGCACATAGTAAGTGCTCAATAAATATCTGTGGAATGAAAGGGTGAAGGAAGAGTTTTACTGAGATTGAGGCTTATTATAGTAAGAATAAGATCTAGGCTAACATCAGTGTCATTTCCTCCTTAATTCAGTTCCTCAAAAGTTTTGGAGGAAGTCAGGTGGTTGAATAAACGTTGGTGCCATGAGACAATAGCCTTGGCCTGTGAACTGTTCTGAGAGATGTTCATATCCCATAGCCAGTCCCCAAAGCCTCAAAAGAAAATTACTTTGTCAATTTGTCACTTGATCCCTGAAGGATAGACAAGACAAGAAGTATTGATAAGAAAGGTATATTATTTAATAATTTAATTACCTTCCTTAATTTTGTTAGAACAATAAAACCTGGTTTTATCACCAAAATTTAAATTAAAATTCTATTAGAGCAAAATTTCAAGAAATGGAAATGTTGAGTTATGAACAGGTGGTTTTCTTACTAATCCTTGACTACTTAGTATCAATCACAATTTTTCCTA
Source organism: Rhinopithecus roxellana (assembly GCF_007565055.1). Classification (NCBI taxonomy): domain Eukaryota; kingdom Metazoa; phylum Chordata; class Mammalia; order Primates; family Cercopithecidae; genus Rhinopithecus; species Rhinopithecus roxellana. The sequence goes on along the minus strand of NC_044549.1, from coordinate 186,078,965 downwards.
ATTTATTTCTCTTTAAGAGGCGGACAGGACTTTTCAGGTTAATTCCTTAACTGCTTTAACTTCATTTAGGGCTTGCCCACTGATACACTGACAGTGATAGAACTCTGGCCAACTCTGCATTGGAAACCTTAGAGGGCAACTCCTGATCATCTCTCACTTCTAATTTGACTTCCTTCTAACTTAATCAGAAGAGATGAAAGTCTTCCTCCTAGGATTCCCTTAGTGATAGTTAGTATTTATTGAGCACTCACTATGTGCCAAGCACTGTCCTGGTCCTTTACACAGATTTTTATTCTTTACTTCATTCCATAAATTTTTCTTTCCAGATAGAGAAATGAAGGCTCAGGACCTTATAGCTATAACTGGCCCCCTAACCTTATAACTAGCACTTAATGGGGTGAAAAGTCAGTTTCAGAATCCTTGCTCTGGGGCTCTTTGTCTTAATCATTAATGTTGACTTCCTGCATCCTTTTTCATAGAATCTGAAAATAAATTTCTTTCAGTGTATTTGTATGCTTGCTATCATAAAATCCCGTTTTGTTTTTTTTTAAGTAGTTGGAAGGATGAAGTTTTCCATATTTCCATCTCTATTCTTTTACTGGTAAGCGTTTTGAGGCATTCTTGAGGCTTGCAAAAATGGCTTGATAAAATCCAGCCAATTAAGAGATGAATACAAATAAAGAGCTAAAAATAGAGAAGTCATGATAAACAAATTGGTGTTGGGAGTTGAATCCATTAAATATAAACTAAGACTCAACAACCGTGGGAACTATGGCTATGCATCTTGACCAATAAAAACAAGTAAGAATAGATTTAAAAGGTGAAGGAGATGACAGGAGGAAAGAAAAGAAGGTGAATTTCCTTAGTTCTTGGATGAATGAATCAATCAATGCTGCCTCAAATTTAAGCATCTGGTTTATTTAAAAAGGTAATGATCCCAGCCTCTAAGAGTGCTTCTTAAACTTTGTTATAAATTTTAGTGCTGTATTTAGGGAATCTCTAATAGTGGAAAAGCATTTATCTGAACTTCAGGCATTTCTTCATTTCATTTTGATTTCTCTTTCTTCTTTAAATTCAATTAAATTTCAAATAATATTTTTTCTTGACATTAGTATATAGCATTATTTTATTTTTATAAAATATTTCTCATGCTTATTCTTTCTCACTCTCAAATAAATGTCTGAAATTAAGTTTATCTATATTAACAATGATTATTTTGGGGTAGAGGAGTTTGGGAATATTTTCCTGTATAACTGCAATTCCATGATCACAGCTAACAAAATTAGCAACAATACCTTAACATCATGTAATTCTCAGTCTATGTGAAAAACTCTCCAAACTGTCTTCCAAGTTGTTATTCAAACTAGAGTTCAATCAAGGACAGCACATTGTATTTTATTCTTATGTCTGTTAAGTCTCATTGTCTTGTCTGTTAAGTCTCATTGTCTTATTAATGTTAAACAACCTTCTTCCTTTTATTCCCCTTAACAATGATTGGTCAAAGACCAGGCCACTGGTCCTTTACAGTGTACCACTTTCTGGACTTTTGGTCATTTGTGATATCGTTTCACTCGTTTCCCTAATCTTTGTATTTCTTTTAAGCTGAAAGTTAAAACTAAAGACTTGCTTAGTTTCGGCCTAAGTGGTTTTGGCAAGAGCATGTCATAGCTGATGTTGTACTTCATATTGCTTCATTATGGAAGGCACTTACTGTCTGGCTGTCTCACTGACTGCTGAGATAGAGCCTTGAGTTAAGGTGGTAACAGCCAGGTCCCTCCTTTATTAAGTTAGACTTTCTCCCCTGTGACTGGGAAATAATCTTGGGGGTGACGTTTTGGCACCAAACTATCCCATTATGGTTTTAACAAGTATTGATGACACATGCCTGAATCATTTCTGTTATTAGGGGATACAAAATAGTGATTTTCAAAATTCTGTAAATCTATATATTATTAGCTGGGGCTTTACTGTAAAGAAGAGTGTTCTCTCACCTTCTGGCACTAGTTGGAAAGGCAGGCTAATGCCTAATTCTTTCCATTATAGAATTTTAAATATTGTATAATATTTTAATGTTATAACTTAATATTATGATATTATTATAATAGCTTCCTTCACTGGTGATGAGTGATTTTTCTTTTGGCTTTCTCTCTTTTGATTATCATTATAGATTCATGGATTCTTATATATTCAATTTATAGCTATCATTTATTTGATGCTTAAATTATCCCAAATATGACCGGTAGAAAACCCTTCAAGATGGTGCCTATATCCTTTTAATACAACTCCATTTTTCTTTGGAAGCTTCCTTGCTTTCTGGGTGTCTTGAGCTGGTTTTTAGAAGAACAAATCCTAGTCATTCTTCCAGGTATTGAGAAGAGACATTTACTCAAGCAAGTGTATCTGATACACACATTTACATACTTAGCCCAAAGCTGGGTGCTGTGAAAGAACCAAAGATATGTTTCATTATTAGCTTGTGAGAAGCTCATATTCTTGCCACAGAGATGACTAGCACCAAGTACAATTAGGGGAAAGTAGAGGAAAGCATTTGTTCTGGGTTGAATAATAATCAGGAGAATGGGGGTACCTCTGACACTAGTCTTGGGGCCAGCCACTAGCCTTGGGGCCAGCCCAGGGTGGGTCGTTTCCTAGTTCTGTGAAACCCAGGCTGGGTCCCAGAGTACTCACCTCAAACCCCACCACTGAAATGGCATCTCTGGAAGGTGCTGGGTTTTATTTGAGAGTTTGGTTTTGGCGGTAGCACAAGGTTTCCAGGAAGGGGATTGTGGGGTGGGGGTGGGAAGTAGGTGGGTGAGCTGGTGTGTCGCTTCACCTGAAATTTCATGACCTGGAAGGAGTGTTCTCAGTGGGCCACTGATTGGCTCAGGTAATTATTTGTGCTGTGTCTGTCTCACTTTCTCTTCACCACATTGTCAACTTCAAGCAGGCAGCAAGCCTACCTTGCTCACTTTCCTATGTCCAGAGCCCTGCCACCATGCCCTGTACATCAATAATTATTTGACAAAAGTTAAAAACTTCTAAAAACTACTTGGAATTTGAAGTAGTCAAGAGGAGAAACAGGCAGAGGATCACAAACTTGATCTTGCAATAGACTCAGAGTTAGGTATCATAGGAGAAAATATAACACAAAATAATCAGATAATACCTCTAGTGAAGTTGGCTTTGTACCCAGCAGGTAGTAAAAGACTGGCTAAATACTTTTAAAGATAGCATAGCATATTGGATCAACAGCTATCTTCGCCATGTTCTTGCTTGTGTAATACTGGACAAGTTACTTTATGCCCCGAGACTCGGTTTCCTCATCTGTAAAATGGGAACCCATAACAGTGCCAACCTTACAGGGTTGTTGTGGGGATTAAATGAGATGACAGGGATGTTGTGGGGATTAAATGAGATAATGCATATAAAGTGCTTAACCCAGAGCCTAGCACCAAGTCGCTGTTCCACGTGTGTCAGCTGCAAGTATTTTTACTGGTGGTAGGTGAAGGAGAATGAGAAAAACTGTGTCAGATGCTGCAGAGAATTTCAGAAAGTGAGGACTGGGAGAGAGCCTTTGAAACTGGAGCAGATGTCATAAGTAAGTCTGAGAACAGCTTCATTCTGGTGGTGGGAAATCAAGAAATGCATTTGGCCATGAGAGTGAAAGCAAAGTGAAAATGGGGCAATTAGGACATTCATCTAATAAGTTTAGCTGAAAATAAAAAAGATTTAGACTGGTAAGTTGATGGAAGAGCAAAAATATGGGTGTTCTGTGATGTTTTAAATAGAGGGATGACTTTTTTTTTTTTACTTGAAGGAAGAAAGGAAGAGTCCAGGACAGAAGGAAAAACTAAAAATAGTGGAAAGATGAGAAATGAATGTGGGCTGAAGTAGTAGTGTTCAACACAGACTAATCCTGCTTCCTACTGTTTATCACTGGGAAGAGAGAGAGAAAGAGAGAGAGAGAGAGAGAGGAGAGGGAATAGATTTTTTTACTCAAACATCACATGGTTCTTCCATTGAAACCCAGTGAGCCTTGAGTCTTGTTTTTGCACTTATTGACCATATGATCTTACTGCAATTACTTGCCTCTTGAAACTATGTCTTCTGGACAGTGAAGATAATACTGCTAACCTTTCAGGGACACCTTAAAAATTATAGATAATGAATATAAAACACAAGTGACTTTGTAGGTAATCAATAAATGATAGTTACTAGGTTATTAGTAGATCATACTAGCATTACATCCCCTAATCTCATGAGAAATGTTCTTGAAATTAATGTACTTGTCTTTAAACATGTATTTGAAAAATTGTTTAAAGGGATCTTGTAAGGGATAATTTTTAATGTAAATATAATATATTCCATACTGAAAGATGAAGATGGCAATCATAAGATTAGGCTAGCAACTTTGGTGCCCCATTATCCTTCCATAATATAGGTATATTGAACACAGGTGATTCCACAATAAAGGTAGTGATGAGTTGAAAAGGGGCTATAATTCTTAATAGTAACAACAATAATGATGATAATAATAATGGAATATTATCAGAACTGGAGTTCTACTTAATTGAAGCTTCTGATTAATTTCAGGCAGATGAGATAACCCTTATCATTTCTACATTTGTCAAATATCATTCCGTAACATGTGCACCTGCTAGATGTCTATTAAGTGTCATCAATAGGACATAATTTGATATTTCTTTGATAATTCAGGATCCTACAGTGCCACGGGTGGTCATTACAAACATTAATAAGAAGTACAGTTCTGTAGGGGGAAATTAAGAAGATTGAAGGCATTAGACTGATTTAGTGCTCACCCCAGGATATCACCTCTTTATAAAGACACATTTTCACTAAAATGTATTTCTTCTAAAGAAATTCCAGCTTGTAATGGAAGTTTGTTGTACTCTGGCTAATCTAATTCTCCCTAAGTGGTGTTTATTTCCCTAGGCCGCATGATGTTTCTCTGGAAGTCAGTTCTATTTTCTGCCAAGCTCTGGGTTCAGGGGCATCCTCATTTGGTGCTATTAGCTACTTTCTTCCCTAACTCATCACCTTGTCCTAGTTGGGCCCATTATTGAATGTACATTGTTGCAATGAAGCAAAATTAAAATATCAGCATAGAACTTTTGTTTAGATATCTAATTATGTGGCAATTAGAATTTTTGTGAGGTGTTTTGACATTTTTATAAGCTTGTACTGGGAAGAGCTAATTTGCATTTCAATATAGAAATTTACTAGTTGAGAATTCACACCAGGAAGACAGAATCAAAGATTATTTCTGGCAGTGACAGCACTGTAAGGACAGCATGTCTTAGCTGAACAACAGCTTTTTAAGGAACAACCTAGACGCACACAGGTTTCTTCTTCCCAAGTGACTCTAACAGGCTTATAGTCTTCAGCTGAACTGTTTAGGAAGGTTCATCACAGAGAAAGTTTATACGCTGTTTGTAAAAAAAAAATAGTTTTATGACAAGAAAGGTAATGTTTTATTGTTAATGTTTTTGCTAAACTACATCATTTCTGTGCTGATTCAAATGCTTTCCCAAATAACTTTTGGTGTTCAGCATCACTGTGTTTTCTGTCCCAAATTCTAAATCCATCTTTCAACTGGAAACATCAGTTTCCATAAAGTTCAAAAGGATGTCAGTGAGTTTCTGCAGTGAAGAGATTTCTCATATTTGAAAAATTAAATCACAAGCCCGTTAGGTCTGGTGACCACATATCCAGTAGAGTCATTTTTACAAGGATAAATCAAGTCACAAGCATGCCATCACACATGGTACAGGGTTGCCACATTGTTTTATTGGCAAAATTTTTAATTAGGTCTGATATATTAAGAATGCATCTTGTAAATTTACTTTTCCAACAACTCTCCCCCAATAGGTTCCCAAAGTTTATTCAAGATCTCAGAGAAATGACTAACAGGCACTACAAATTGTCTACCCAAAACCCTCTTGACATCTTCAGTCACCAAGGAGGCCCATTAGCCTAGAAGTGAAAGAGTAGAGAGAAGACTCATTTGTGCCTGTAGTTGGGAAAATGCAACTTCACCTTGGGATGAATTTGCAGCATTTTACATGCCCACAAGACGGCAGTATTGCCCCAGGATGTTAATGCAACCACGAGGGAGCCTCCTGGACAGCTGGCTGCAGAGCCTGAACTAGGGGAACGTTTTGAATACTGGTGAAAAGCCAAAGAGACACCAAGCCCAGGAGTGAAGAGGGTTGCACAGGGAATGTAGAAATCTGTGAAGTAGAAAGCTGGGCCAGCTTCCAATTCAAGGATTGTGTTTGTAGAAATAGTATAATTTTATACATCCAGGTGCTGGCAACTTTTTCAGAAAGTGAAAGTTACAGGCCTTTTTGATTTTGAATTACATTTTCCTATGGTTTCTCCTATCATTTGTCTAGAAAGCAAACTGAGACCAGGGATTTCTTCTAGAAAGAAAGCTTCAGGGCAAAACCATACATAACCCTAACTCAAAAGAATTAATCATTGGAAGACAATAATTTTTCAAGAAAAGCATAAATTAAAAATAAAAAAGCATAAATTAAAACATATATTCATATTTATCAGGGTAGATTTCTTTGTCTTCTTGAGTTTTTTAATGTTTTGGGGCATTAATAGACGTTAGCATCAGTTACCTTTACTATTACTACTTTGGATGATTAAAGTATTGTTGGACATGGTAGTTTCTTTTTAAATTTCTTAGTTTAAATATATGCCTGGATGTAGTATTTCAACACTTGGGAGGCTCAGTGGTGTGTGTGCAAGTGTGTGTCATGCTGGGAAATTTATTGTAGAAAGCCCAAGACAGTTCTTAGTACCTTTGGATCCTCTCCATTCGCCATCCTCCAGCCGTCCCATCTCTGGGTACCTACAGAACAGAAGGATTTGTCAACAGGAAGGCAGCATCCAGCAAGCCTCAATCAAACCATATTGGTTGTATTTTCCACAAGAAGTGTCCTGCTTATATCCTACGAAGAAAAAACTCCGGGCCTTTTTGGTTAAGTGGGATGGGTTACCAGCAAAACCCAGCAACTATCTTGCTTTGACAGGGGCTGGTTAGGTCAAGCAATGTGACAGCATAGGCACTGAATGTGACAGGGCTGCAACTGAGAAAATCAAAAGAAAAAAAATCAAGAAAGTACTTAAAAAATGTATTATATAAAGTTAGACTAAAATTTTAAAATAGCAACACTCTGTATTGACATTATAAATTGATGTATCCCTTTAAAAAAAATGCAAAGGACTTAAGCATTTTTCTAGACTTTGCCCTAGTAAGAGTACTGGTGAGAATTACTCTAAGAGAATAATTTCGTGGTGGGTGGCGGGGGAAATACATATACCAAACATACACATAAGTTCTTTCACTTGTACCATTTCTTTAAGTTGTTTGGTACCACCCACAACCCCCTGAAAAAAAAAGAAAAAAAAAGAGCCATTTGCAAAAATATTCTTTGTAGTATTTGTAATTCTCAAAAATTGAAAAAATTAAATGCTGAACATGATGATAAAATAGTGATTAGATATTTAGGGTAGACCTAGCTACTGGATGGAACATTACAAGGTATTAAAAATAAGTATAAATACCATTTAGTAACATTTAAAAATGCTAATTTTATGAGGTATAGTGAAAATAATGACCTGCAATGGGATAAGGAATAGCCCTGCTAGGCCAGGGCTATTCCAACTGTAGCAATGGGGCTTCTCTCTAAACAGTATCTGGTGCCCAGTATGTTCAGGGGGCAGCAAATAGATTCAGGGTATGGCCGTGTCTCTAGAGAGAGTCCTATAATCAGTATCTGTCTGCTCAATGAGTACACTTTTGCTTTGCTGCAGAACTGAGCTTGGTGTTAGGACATCCATGACAGGGACTTCAGCTTCCAAGTAAATGGCTATATGGTCTCAGTCATGCTAAGAACTCTCCTGTATTCCTGAATGCAATCTGCAAAATGGAAACGAAGAAGTCACAACTGTCCCCCAACTTCTCCCCTCTCACCTGGCAGTGATTTGAGTTAGTGAACCAAAAAAAAAAAAAAAAAAAAAAAAAAAAAAAAAATGCTATAAGCAAGCAAAGGGAAATCAACTTTACTCTATCAAATAGCATCCACTTTGCACATTATCAACTTTATGGATTACATAGGGTAAAAATGTGGTTTCTCCATGACTGACTCCCCTCCTCCCACCATCTAACAGACCTCTTATCTTCCTGCACCTGCTACCTACACAGACTGCAAACAGTTTTCACATTAGTCAAAATCATATGCAATTAGTGAGGTAAGTTGGTTGAAATATAAATCATGTCACATATTCCAGAGACAAATATTAATGATTTATGGATAGGGTTATGGGTTCTTCAGGAGGATATTTTTGTCAGGTCTTTACAAGACTCCAAATAATTGATAGTTAATTGTATATTGATTTTTGTGCAGATACAGTATAATATAAGCTGATAAAATTCCAGGTTCCTAACCACATAGCCATCAGAGTCAGAGTCAGAGTAATAAGACAGGCAAAGCAATATGGAGGAGGTTGCCCTGACTCAGCAAGCTCCCTTCAGCATGTCAGTCTTACCCTGAGACACAAAATGGTTTCTCCAACTTTATTTGCTAACAATCCTACCTTGGCTGCAACCACTCCATGGGGTGAACAGCTAGTATGAAGACACTTCAGATCAATTGTGGTTGTCTACAAATGTCAGTGAGAGAGACTTTTACAATTTTGTGAATATTTATTATTTCCTATGTAAATGAGAGTAAATATTATACATTATTCTGAAAAGGTTAATTCTGTCTTTGTAACCAACTTGGATAAAATAGGAGTTGTGGGTGAGTTATTAAAATAATTCCAGATGCCATCTAGCTTTTATAGAGAGACTTTTTTTCTCTACTTTCAGCAGAAGAGATACTTGAATTTTGTGTTCTTCAAATACTAGTCATGTTTAATCCCTGCCAAGTCTTGAGGTACGCATAGAAAAGTGACAGCGGTACAGGTAGGTTGTGGATTAAGTGCTATTTCAATTAAAAGTGTCATGGCGGTCCCCTGCTACTTACCTGTGTGTGGTTTGCTCATGGGGGAATGGATTAGTGGGTGGGATGGAGTTAAAGATTAGTGGCCAGAAGAAAAATGGATAATTGGGCTGAGCTTGAGAAAGACCTTCCAGGGACTATTACCAGTGCCATGTTGCTCTTAAGAGGGCCAGGCTTCAAATAGCAGCCAAATTCCCAGTAATGAGCCAGCATCTAGAAAGAAAGAGAATTAGAAAAGAAACCCAAAACAGGCATCACTTTCCTAGATTAAGTTTCTTTTTCTTTTATTGCAGTGGTTTTATACATGAATGGGCTACATTTGCCTCTGCAGCCAAAATAATTTCCATGTTACATTCTGCTTATGGTAAATGAATTGGAACTCAAGCCCTTAGAGTTTAAAGAGCTATTACAGCTCTGTGTGTGAGCCAGGACGTGGGGCTGCATGCATCAGTAAATTACCACTGTGCTCTTGTTTGGTCCAGGGCCAAGAATGTAACCATCCTCCAGAAGGTAATGGAAGATTCCAAAGGTCTGACTTATTAGCAAATTCAGAACATAAAAATCACATGCATTTTTTAAAAAGTCAATTCAAGAGAGTTAAAAAACAACATTACTCTGGAAACGAGGGTCTTTCTGTGCCAATCCAATGATTAGCCAATGGTCTGTGCATAACTTTCACTCACAAACACCAAGGAGATTTACTCCAGGCCTCTCTGCCATCTCTCTCATATTGATAAGTAGGTAAAATCATGTTTTAGTATCCTGTTCAAAGAAACATATGCATGGAGGGCTCCCCTCTGCATTCTCACTGAATTTTCTTTTTGCTTTTTAGAAATTGTGCTTGGAATGGAGGGATAGTGGAAGGAATGACTGGTCTACTTTATTTACATTAGGAGGTTTTTTAATTAAAAAATATGGAGATCATTAAGACCAGCATATCAAACCCATGTATTTAGCACTAAACATTCTGTTAAAGTTAATAAAGTTAACCTTTTCTTATAAAATTTTTTAAGAAATAAAAGATTAAAATTAAATATTAAATCCTCCATTTTGTTCATTTTGATGACATTCTCTTTTTCCCTCCCTAAATGAAATCACTGTCATGAATTTGGTGTGTGCCTGGTGGATGTGTTTATACCTTACCATATACATAAATGTGTTCATAAATAATGAATTTTGGGGTGTTTTATAAAATTACATAGATGCATGATCTTATATCTTGTAATGATCTTCAGCTTGAATTTCTTCTCAATTTTTTTTATCTCCATCTATGTACCTATGGATCTGGTTAATTTATTTCATACACTTAATACTGCCATGCAATAGTCCATCCTATAGACTATATCATAAACTCTCCACATTCCTATTCTTGGACATTGGATTATTTTCCTTCTTTTTAACCTCTACAATTATGCTAAAATGGACATTTTTGTTCATGTTTCCTTGTGCAAATGCATAGGGTTGGCTACATACTTTGTGGACCCAGTGCAAAATGAAGCTGGCCCTTCTGTTCAAAATATAGGAAAAAAGTGCCATTGAAGGTATAAAAGCTAAGGCCTTTTCCTTTCTTCCACGATCTCTCTCTTGACTTGTCATGACTTGTCTATGTTTCTTTATTTGTCATCCTAATGTTCTAAGAAAAAATTAAAAAGTAAACTATTATCGTGAATCTTACCATTCATCTTTATATTGTGCAATACCTGTTTTAAATGCAAATATAAGCATATTTAACTTGTACGTAAAATCATGGAATTGATACAACTTGCATTTTGCAGCTCCTAAATGTGTTTGTATTTCATTCTCACCAGAAGAGTGGAAATGCTGCAAAATGAACCCAACTGTTTTTATTTCATTTCTTAACTCATGCATAGTCTACCAACATTCTTCTACCAACACTCTCTACCTTTGGCTTACTGATGAATAAGGAAGAACTGAAAGAAAAAGGGATTGTGAGATGCCCAATCTCTCCCTTTCCTTCTCTGCCATCATTTTCAGTGTATGTGATTGGCAAATACAGGAAGAACTTGAGTTAGAAAAATACAACAGGGTTCCTTGGTTGTTCATAGTTTTTGGTTTGTCAATCCCTGTTTCTGCATTTGAAGCAAGTTCTGGTTCAAAGGGAAAGAATGGCCTCTTCAAGTATTTACCTCCTCACTTACTCAGCTGAAGACATAACAGGCTTACCTTGTTCTTGCCCTGAGTTCTGTTGAACTCCCACACTTCATGAGTCCACTGGGATTCTGTGCTCATGGGACATCCTGAATACTATACAGGAACAGGGCAGCAAGATGTGGAGGACGTGCATATTGCACCCATCTCCTCCATTCATGACATGTTGCAGTGCCCTAGCAAACATCACTTAAAAGCACAAGTTCAAAAGTAAAACTATTAAGAACTTCCAGACAGTGAAAGCAGAGCACTAAACCAAGCACAGGGCCCTTCTGAGGGCAGAACTCTGTGTCCATGAAGCTGGCCCTACACTTATATGAGCATTTCTTTGTTAGATATGTCAAGAAGCGTGTTCCTGGGTGGTGATGCACATTGTCAATTTTTACCTGATACTGCCAAAATAATTTCCATAATGTCTTTACAAATTTATACTGATACCAGTAATTTGTGAACATTTCCATTGGCCCATATTCTCACTCATACATAATAATGTTCTATTATTTAATTTTTGCCAATTGTGTTATTTTTGCTGTTATTTCCCTGTTGGATTGAACACTTTTTTTATTTGTTTATTCTGAGGGTGTGGGTTTCTTTTCTGTGACCTTGTTGTTCTATAATCTTTGTCCATTTATCTACTAGGTTGTCTGCCTTTGGCTATTTAAAAAATTTGTTTCTTAATACATTCTCAATACTAATCTCGACTGTTGTAAGTCTTGCTAATATCTTCTCTCAGGCTACTTCTCTCCTTTTAACTTTGTAAGTTGGGTTTTTGTTTTACAAAAATTAAATTTTGAGGTAGCTAAGTTTATTTATGTTTTCCATTATTATTTCTATTTTTTGGTGTCTTCTCTGCCCTAAGATATTCTCCTATATTTTTTTCTAATAATTTAAAATGTTTAATTTTTTCTCTTTTAAGCTTTAGATACTTAAGCCATCTGGAATTTGTTTTTGTGTATGAAATGAGATAGGAACTTAGCTTTATTGTAATATTGAAAGTCAGTTGCCCCCACACCATTTATTAGTCTATCACTTCCCTGACTGATTTTTATTGATCTGTTTCTCAGGATTCCTATATCATTTCACTGACCTATTTATATTTCTCACTTACTTAGCAGAGCTTTTAATGAGTCTTCATATTTGGTTGAGTGAGAACCTAGGACTTTTAAATAGCACATTTTATTCATTTAAAAAAATGCAGAAGCAACAAAACAGAACCAAACAAGTTTTCTTAGTTTTCAGGATGCATTAAGAAATTCTTCAACCTACACAGCGTGAAAACACAATGACTTTGAAATCAGACAGATTTGAGTTCTTATCCCAGCCTTGTCATTTTCTGGCTGTTTGAACTTGGGGCATGTTTCTTAACCTCTGAGGCTAAACTCTCTAATCTGTAAAATGGGGATAATAAGATCTACGACTCAAAGCTATTGAGAGGATTAAGCGAGTTAAGTGCCTGGCACAACCTAAACACTCAGGAAATATTACTTTTCTTCCCCTTTCCTGTCCTTGAAAAGAGCTGTGTGTTTCTTGGTTATTCTATTCACTTATGGACTCTACAAAGGACGACTGGAGGTTGCTTAAAGGCAAAACAAACTCCATCCTAGGTTGATGATTTGATTCAGTCACCTTCCTGGAACCCAAATAATTGCCTGAGCTTTTGGAAGAGCAGAGGCTGCAAGGATGTCCTCAAGTGGTTCAGCAGCTGGCAGCTGTTTTTATTATTAATTAAATGACACAAACAGGTAGTAATAAAACCAGAGCCAATCAGTCACCCTCCCCCCAATTATATAAACTCAGCTCTCCTGACAGGTGCTGAAAAGATCAAAAGGACTGGGAATCAATAGGATTAAGAGTTTGAAATTCTAACGTCTTACGCTCAGTGAGTCTGGGACCTCCAACTCTGGTATTGCTCAGACAATAACACTTCCTCAGATGGGGAGGAATTCTTTAAACTAATACACCTTGAAACCTGGGATGGGGGTGAGAACATGCTTGGAATTTTATCATGTCCAGGTAGAAACCTAAATTGAAGTGGCTGTTCTGGAAGATCAAAGGAAAAAAAAATGCATCAAGAATAAATACATGACAAATCTGGCTCCTGCAAAAGAAGAAAGCTAATGGGCCTAATGAAGCAGGTGGTCAGGCCCTCTCTAGTAGCTTCCAACATGTGGGGTACACTCTGGAGAGAAACAAGCCATAGGTGAGTCACCAAGCGTGCTGAGTCTGTGCAGGTCACAATCTGAACATCATGTGATGGAATGGAGGGCCCAGGTGGGAGAGTGTTGAAGGCAGATGCCGTAAGGAAAGGAATCTGCTGCTGCAGCTGTAGAGGACAGTGGCCACTTGTCTCCTGGAACCACCACTGTGCTTCAATAGCTACCACAGAATGAGCATCAGCAGAGAGAGACATGAGGTAGTGAAGAGAGGCTTTGGGAGCAGACCTGTGTGCAAATCCTGACTCCAGGTTTTGCTAGCTGTATGACCTTAGCATTTTCTGAGCCTTGGGTTCTTCACCTCCTCGAAGGGGGAAAGAATTTCAATTTCAAAGTGTTGCTTGAGAATAAATTGAAATGAGATATCACCTAGAGTTTCTCAACACAGGAGAGACTCAATAAATGTGCCTATTAGCATCTTGCACATGGAGGTGTTGCTTGTGTTTCGGTGTCCTGGGGGACGGGGAGCCCCAAGTTTTACTCCTTCCCAGAGTTGCAACAAGCTTCCTATTTCCTGGGTCCTCCGTTCCATGTGAGTTGGTTCTACTTCATCACATTTCTCTTTTCCTCCCTGCCTCTCAGCAAAACCACCCCATTCCTGGTTGTCTCCACTACTGTGTATGCAGAGTCTCACCTATGTGTGAATCCTGAATTTAACAGTTTGTAAATGGGATGTTTGTGACTCAGAACGCATGGTCCCTTGGTTACAACATTCTAAATCAGTGTCTCCCTGGGACAACCTGACTCAGTAGGTTGAGGGAGAGCTTCGGAATCTGCATTTAAAGAGTAGCTCTAGATCCTTGCTATCAGTGCGTCTGGCAGCTTGGGCATCCGTCACTTGGGAGCTTGTCAGAAATACTGAATCTCAGGATTCACCTTTGACCTACTGAATCAGAAGCTGCATTTAAGAAAATACTCAGGTAGGGTTGACAGATAAAATACAGGGCACCCAATTAAATTTGAATTTCAGATAAACAATGCATTTGTTTAGTATAAGCATATTCCATAAGTACATCTGTATTTTTATTTGCTAAATCTGGCAACCGACTCTTTGGCATTTTTATGTACATTAAAACCTGAGAAGCATTGGTCTAGATCAGTAAATCCCAAACTTTCCAAGCTTCAGAAGCACCTGTGGAGACCTTGTTAAAACCCAGATTGCTGGGGCCCACCCCCAGAATTTTTGATTCAGTAAGTCTGGGCAGGGGCTTGAGAATCTGCATTTCTAACAAGCTCCCAGTTGACGCTGGTACACACTTTGAGGATCACAGCTCTGCATGATGGCTGGATTCCTAAGTCAGCCCACCAAGGTCTTGTCAATTCCTACAACTTAGAGACGATAAGGGCTGAAGTTCCCTCCAACACTCATATCTATGCACGAAGAGATAAAGAGTAACAGTCTGATCAGCCAACAGCTTAAGCTGCCTGACCACCCTTTATAACGCAGTCTGTAAGGACAAGTGTGGCTGACCACGTGGACTGCCAGGAGCTCATCTTCTCCTGACTTTGTATATCCTCCCTGTTTCCAAGCTACTAGTGATAGCTCCAAGAGCATAAAGGGGAAGAATGGGAGGGCTGGGAATAGATGGAGTCAAAGCAGGGACAAACCTCTTAAGAGGCTGGGTGACACTGGGGACAGGTTGTAAAGGTAAGATCTGGGGTGAGGAGTCCAAATGGGCAGGCTGGGAAATGAGGTTGCCCATAGCGGTGAGGGA
The DNA here is from genome assembly GCF_007565055.1 of Rhinopithecus roxellana. Classification (NCBI taxonomy): domain Eukaryota; kingdom Metazoa; phylum Chordata; class Mammalia; order Primates; family Cercopithecidae; genus Rhinopithecus; species Rhinopithecus roxellana. The sequence continues at coordinate 186,063,830 of NC_044549.1, read as the reverse complement.
GGAGGAGGAGGAGGAAAGGTGGGGCAGGGCAGTCTCCTCAGTAGACCTGGATGACCCCAGCTGAAGTGGCCAGTGGAAGTGACAGGAAGGACACGAGCACTTGGAGTCTGAGACCTAGATTAAAATCCCTGCTCCGCCAAGGATTAGCCTTCTAACTGTGCTCAAAGTTATCAACTCTTATTTCCTCACATGAGCAATGAGGAAATGACAACCTCTTCAATAGGATGGTTGTGAGGAAGAACAGAGGCAGCACATGTAAGTAAAATGCCTGATCCCGTGAGAAGGCTCTCAGTAAATGGTAGCAGTTGCATTATGGTTGCAAGAGGGTTTAATGCTACATTGGAGTAACATTCCTTCTTAGAGAATTTCTTTATCTGTATTTAATTTCATGAGATAACAGGTTTAGGGGAAATGTCATCCATACTCTGGGATGATAGCAAGGCCTCTTAAAAAAAAGAAAAAAACAACATTGGTAGCAAGATGTACATTCCCACTCGAATGTGATCCCCCTCCTTCCGTTGTCCATCCATCCCTACTCCCATTCCTACTGGCTCAGGTGGAGTGAATAAACGGTCCCACAGAAGAGTTGGAACCTAGAATTATAAGGGACAAGCCCCTCGCCCTCGGCTGGTACCCTGAGAAGGTCAGTTGTTAGCTGGATATCAGGCCTATACCATGAGAGGCACCAGGTGACATACTGAAGAAGGGCTGATTTAACAAGATACTTCCCATCACTGTGAATACAACCCAAGTGTTCTTCAATGTGTTTCTGTGCCTTGTTTTATAATTTTGTTTTATTTAAAAAATATATACACAAAATGTATGTATACTTCAAAACATCAAGTTGTACATGATAAATACATATTTTATATGTGAATTTAAAATAAATAAATAGATTTGAAAAAATTAAGATACAATACAATTGACAGTCCTACAAATTTTAACATGTGGGTAGATTCATGCAACCATTATTACAATCAGGATGCAGAACAGTTCTAACGCCTCAAAAATTTCCTGGTGCAATCCATTTGTTGGTCACACCTTCCCCTAGTTCTCAACCCTCAGCAACCAGTGATCTGTTCTTCATCACCATACTTTTATCTTTTCAAGAATGTCACATAAACGAAAGAAATTATGCTGGGTGAAAAAGTCAGTCTTGCCTTGTTTTATATTATTAAATAAAAACAGCAAGCCTTTTTAAACATTTGACACAGAAACTGAATATGAGGCAGTGAAAACACACATTTGTAAACTAGACTTATGTTTTTCCATGTCCCCGTACAGACTTACCCTCAACTCTTTACAAAACTACCTCTCCCAGGAAGTCTTCTCGAATTGATTCTTCCAAACAACTTTACTCTCTTGTTCTGAGCCTTGTCCTTTCACACTCTACTTCTCTCCTTGTCACTTTCTCAGGTAGTCAGTTCTGAGCATGAATTAAGCAGCATGACACACGAAAAAGTGCATGTTTTCTGCAGACGCACAGATCTCAATATGCACCTGGGTCTATAAGGACAGTGGGCCGCATACTTAGTCTCCTGGATCCTCAAGGTAGAATCACATTACCTTGAAGAGTTACAGTAAATAGTAAAGATGGAATGAGAAGATGAACACAAAGCCCTGGCATAGCATAGGCAGCCAACACACAGGCAGTCATTACTTTGAGCCACCAGTATTAACAGTGCTGCTTGTCCATCACAGTGCCCGCAGACCATTCCACCAGAGGCTTTGCATGTGTACAGGCACAAAAACAAAAGCATTCAGTATCAAAAGAAGGCCCAAAACAATGGACTAAATTTTTCCTTTACTTATTCATTGTTCTGGCCGCATAGGGAAGTGCAGCCTACATAAAGGTAGGCCCAAATAACTTTTCTCTGCCACCGTCCCCTGTGTGACCTTAACCATGGCACTTTGCTGTTCCTGGCCCTTGATTTTTTTTTTTTTTTTTTTAATCTCAAATGGCAGAGTGACCTCAAAGCTCTCAAGTGTTTCTCTAAGCTCTAAAATTCTAAAACCCCAGGTAGGCCAGACATGGTGGTGCATGCCTGTAATCCCAGAATATTGAGAGGCTGAGGCAGGAGGATTGCTTAAGCCTAGGAGTTCAAGACCAGTCTGGGCAACATAGTGAGACCCCATTGCTACAAAAATACAAAAAATGTGATGGCCTATGCCTGTAATCTCAACTACTGGAGAGGCTGAGGTGGGAGGATAGCTTTAGCCCAGGAGGTCAAGGTTGCAGTGAGCTATGATTGCACCACTGTACTCTAGCCTGGGTGACAGAGCAAGGCCTTGTCTCAAAAAATATATAAAATAAAATGGAATAAGGCTCTGGGAGGTTGGACACAGTGGCTCACGCCTGTAATCCCAGCACTTTGGGAGACCGAGGTGGGCAGATAGCCTGAGGTCAGGAGTTCGAGACCAGCCTGGCCAAAATGGTGAAACCCCATCTCTACTAAAAAAAATACAAAAAATTAGCTGGGCATGGTGGCAGGCACCTGTAATCTCAGCTACTCAGGAGGCTGAGACAGGTGAATCACTTGAACCCAGGAGGCAGAGATTGCAGTAAGCTGAGATTGTGCCACTGTACTCCAGCCTCGGTAACAAGAGTGAAACTTCATCTCAAAAAAAAAAAAAAAAAAAAAAAAAAAAAAGACTCTGGGTATGCACAAACCACAGCTTATAAGCTCTTTCCCCATTCTATCTGGGTTAAAACTCTGTTTTCTGACCCTGAAGGTGTGGGCCAAACTCTCTCCCTTAGTTTGTTATTCCGTATGTCATTGGGTCTATATAAAAACTGGAGAGATTATTAAGTAATCTAGATTGTATAAACAATGACTAAACAACTAATTTTTTAAACTGTACAGGGTTTTCCAGCCTAAATATCACAGGAAAGGAAAAAGAGAGAAATCCGAATTAATAAAGTAGTCCATTAGTTTCCACCATGTAGATACAATTTAATAGTAATACATAACACTTGTTACATTTTATAGGCATTTACTATGTGCCAGGAAGGCTGGGCACCCTGCAAGTTATCTCATTTAATCTTCCTAACATATCTGTGGCAAGGTGTTGTGATTGCCATTTTAATCCTCCTTTTAACTGAGGAATAAACAAACCTGGAGAGAGGTAGGGTACATAGCCTATGGTTATGCAGGCAGTAAGTGGCAGAAAACTAGATGCAGCCAAATAAAATGCAGGTAATTTCAGATCAGGAATTATATTCATTAGCATCACTAAAGGGAAGACAGTAGTCTCCAGGGATTGACTTTGTCCCCCTGAATTCTTAGTGTCAAAAAGGGCCTGAATGCAACTGGTACATCCTGACTGTGGACCGAAGGAAAAGGGTGTAGAGGGAAAGGAAGGGTAAGGGGCTAAGGTAAAGTGAGAGAGTGGGGACACTACAGTAGGTGAAGGGGGAGAATAAAGAGATGATGGATGGGAGGAGTCAGGCTCCCAGAGCAGGCAACTAATAGAGGCTGAAAATTTCCAAGTAGTCCTGGGTCTGGGAGAGAAGATTCAGAGAGCACAGAAAGAAGGAACAGGAGGCCTTTGAGGCTGTAATTATCTAACAGGACTGTGATGAAAACAGGAGTCAGGGAGCTGCTGAATTGGGGAGCAGGGGGAGATGGATAATGTTTTCTCTAGCCTCATTGCCGAGAAACTCATTAAAATCCTCTTTCCATTTCCAACTCCTCAGTATCCAAAAGGCCAGTGTTTCTGAAACTGGAGAGATTTTCTTCTTTTCAGTAAAACTGGGGGAAACAAATAAGATACGTCAATTTAAAAGTTTCTAAACCATTTCACCTTCATCCCACCACATTGTGCTACGAAGAAAAGAAATAACCTTTTTAAATGATGGGAAAAGGGTAGCCACAGGGAGAGGGGGAAAAGCCTGGGGGTTCTCTTTGTATCATTTTTCAAAAGAAAAAGTATAATGTCGTTTTCAAGAGATGAACAGAATAGACCCTAAGCTGATATTCTCATTCACCATAAAAATATATGGAGAAAAGGAATCCTGAATTCAAAAGAAGATTTTTTAAAGGGGTGAAAAAAATAAAGAAAACACTCAAAATTATATCTAACATAATGGTACTTAAGTACTTCATAACTATTTTGTCCTTTAATCCTCAAAATAATCCTGTGAGGGCTTCAGGGCTATAATTACTTACTGAAGACTACTTCAATTTCGATTTTGCAGATGAAGTAAGTGAGACACAGAGAGGTTAACTACTTGCTAATGTTGGCATAGCTAGCAAGGAGTAGTTCTAGGATTTAGGCCCAGAGGGTCTGACTTTTAATACCCAAGTGATTAGCCAGAATGCTAATCTGCATCCTCAAAAGAATGAGAAAGACAAAACAAATCCAAAGCAGAAGACTCCCAGTGAATTACTTATCGTGCCAAGGTAAGGCTGATGAAGGACATCAGGACTCTGGAGAAATGTATGTGGACTTGAGGAAAGACCGGTAGAGATGCAAGAGATACAGGTCTAGAAGTGTGATAGGGTGACAGCAAGAATCCCAAATTGGGAAGGAAAAAAGATCTGAGTTTCAGGTCCTCTTCATATTGGCTTTGTGACTGTAGGCAAGCCACTTAACTTCCCAAAGCTCCAGCCTCCTGTGTAAAATAATACCTGAGACCAGGTAGTTGTGAGGACTGCTATGAGACTGAGTTGACTGAATGGAAAAGCAGTGTTAGCTGGGCGGTGTTACACATAGTCATTAAAGCTGTGGAATACCCCAGGAGGTTTAGAGCACCTTGTAATGAACAAATAAACAAAATTAGCACAAGTCTGCAACAAAATGCGTGATTTGTTGGGTGCTTTTTGCTTTGCTTTTGTGTGGGTTAAACTCTTTCACTGGCTTGCCTTTCTTTCTTTCTTTCTTTCTTTCTTTCTTTCTTTCTTTCTTTCTTTCTTTCTTTCTTTCTTTCTTTCTTTCTTCCTTCCTTCCTTCCTTCCTTCCTTCCTTCCTTCCTTCCTTCCTTCCTTCCTTCCTTCCTTCCTTCCTTCCTTCCTTCCTTCCTTCTTTCTTTTCTTTCTTTTACTGAAGGCTCCTTTGGAATCTGTGCTGCGAGTGACAAATCTGAGACAATGTGATGTTGGAAACAATCATAGACTTTGAAAGGCCACAGATCAAGAATTCAGTTCTCTGAGGCCATGACATGCTCCAAGTTAAAACAAATATCCAGGGGAAAGCAGGCAGTTTGGGCAGTATGCAGCACCTGGACCCCGCCTGATTGAGGAGACTACATTCCTTGACACTAGTGACTTACCCACAGTTGGACTGCTTATGGTTAGTGGCCTTTCCCTTCCCTTCCTGCTTTCTCCTGCCCAGATGACCTTCTTAAAGGATAGGCAGTCACTGGCTCTCAAAACCCATTCAGGTCCTTCTTCCCTTAGAGCTCCTCCCATGGAAATGTGTTAGGTTTTATGCAATATAATTAATAGACTGAAGACAGTCTGAGTAACCAAGATAAGGTTTAGCACCACCGAGAAAGTGTTTAAACTTTATGAGAGAACCTGGTGAATCTTCATGCCCTCTACCCCCAAGAGATAGTGCTAATTGCCTGACAGTTATTTTTTTTTTTTTTTTTTAGCCTCTGAGAAAGATGATAGAAGGAAAGAGTACAGGGCCAATACCTAAAAGACTTAGGTGCTAGGCTAGGCTTTCCAGTTGTCAGGCTGTGTGACCTTGGAAAAATGGCGTTACTCCTCTGATCTTCTCTCGTTTTCCTCAAGTGGTAAACTGAGCACTTTAAATTGGTGTTTTCCAAAGTAATTTGAGAAATTATCTCTGTTACAGAGGAATACATTTAATTTTGATTATTATTACAAAACATCTATTACAATAAACTTATGATTTATATACATTATTGCCTGGGATGAGCCTAAAGTGAAAAAGTGAGTCAATTTAAATAAAAATCTAAAAGTAAATAATATTATAGATGGATGTGACTAAAATTGTGACGGTGAAATTTGAAAGAACATCATAAGGGACCTTCAGTCCCTTACCAAAGGGCAGAGTCCAGGATGCGCATTCAGACATCTCTTCTGTTTTTCTACTTGGCAACCCCCCTAGTTTGTCCTCCCATCCTTTGTCAGGCCTTTCTGTCAGTGTTTGTGAGAAACCTGCCCAACACATCTATCCAATGCTCTATAGTCCTTGGGTATAAAATTATAATTGGCACAAGTGATCATGTCATCCATTGCAGTTCACAAGTAAAAGTTTTAGTAAGACCAATAACATTTCAAATCATCTTTTAATTTTTATAAAATTATCAAATCTTGCTCACAGGTCTCTGGCCCTTAGTTCTCCAAGGAATCACTCTTCTGGCTCCACAATTCAGTTTTTCATGTGACTTGTTAGGGATCATCTGTATTCCAGCTGAGGGTGGAATTCTAAATCTAGAAGAACGAGTAAATGAGCATGTTTCAGAGAAGCTCTGTAAAAGTTGAGTCCAAAACAACTGAGAGGCTTTGGAAAGTCCCAATATTGCCTTAAACATAAATATAGTGATCAGTAACTTTTTATTTATGGCAAGCTTTGAACCTTCCAGAAAGATGCATCGAATGCAAACTATTATTAGCAGGGAAATGCAAAAGCCACTTGGTATTACATGATTTATATCCAACAGCTCAATGCAGGCTGAGCAAGCAAGAAACATTGTTCGTATCTCAAGGCAAAGACAGAGAGATTGGGCAGATTTGAAGAATCTAGTTTAGAAATTCAAGGGGATGATCAGGGTAATAGATTTACTAAACCCGATTAAGGGCAGGAGAACAAGACATAGGACTTTCAGGAATATTTTTTCTTTCCTTCCCAACATATTTACCTTCAATTGCTAAGCTGTGTGGTAAAGAAGTCTGCTCTGGAATGAGCATCATGAAATGGGTCTGGAAGGGGCTGGGGGCTCATCTGGTAGGTTTTGCAGGAAATCCGTGCCTGTAAATGTGCCTCTCATATGTGATGATTTGGGATCATCCTGGTGGTGTCCTGGTCCCTGGCTGTGTCTGCAAGACTTAGAAGCAGCCAGTGAGACTTGGGATGATAAAGCTGAAGCACTGTGGGCTCAACTAGTAAGAGTTCAGTGACAGGAGATGTTGATCAGTTTGGATTCTGAATATTCTACATCAAACTCAGACAGGGAGGGTGTTTCAGCTCCTCCCCCTTACCCTCCTTCCTTGGACTCTTCCTCAGCTGTGAATGCCATAGGTTCTTTCTTCTTTCCTTTAACCACCTCCAGTAAGCCTTTGATTTTAAAGACAGTAGTGGGGAGACAGAGAGCTTGGATATAGCAGCTCCATGTGAGATCTGTGAGCTCTTGGGTGAGTCACTTAATGTCTTTAAGCCTCACTTTTCTCATATCTGAAATTGGCAAAATAGTAGTACCTACCTAATAATGCTTTGGGGAGAATTTAACAAGATCAAATACCTAAGGCACAAATTCTTTGCACAGAATGCTCAGTTAACAACCATCTGATAAACCATGTGGCTCCCTCTTACTGCAAACAGAGTACATCTTTCCAGAAAATATGGAGACAAATCTTCAGAGTCCTGGAAAGAGATACAATGAATTAAAACATATTCCTAAAACACATTTTAATGAAAGAAAAAGCAATCTCATTTAATTCATTAGTTGAGATGATACCTAAACACTGTAAACAATGCTGGATTTTCTTTTAGTCACTGATTGCAGAGAAATCAAAATCTTACTCATTTGCATCCAGTGGACTATTTTACACCATTCCAGGCACAGTCGATGCCACTGGAAGTAAAATACAAGTTTCCTGACTTCTTTTTTTGCATGCAAACCAGGACTTCATGAAATGAATGGTCTGAGGCTTGGTGCTCAGCCTTGGGCTTTTGTGCCAGGCAATATCTCTATCAGGTTCCAGCAGACTTCCAGGGCTGGCCTGATGGCACTCCAGGTTTTTTGTCTTTAAGTATCATAGATTTCTCCTAGCAAGACAGTCAGAGCTTTTGATGCTGCCCTTTCTTTTCAAGGGAAAGAATATATGAATGAAGCTGACACCATCAGTAGGGGACTAAAGGTCAATTATTAAAATTTTCATGATTAATTGACAGTGGCATGCCGATCCCTTCATCATCCCTTTCCTACCCTGCTTCATTGACAAAGGTGTGGAATCTTAGCATAGAGGGTCTGAATTCTTCTAGGGTGTAGGAAATTATTTGCTGTTCAGGAGAGTAAAGAATTTGAAACACAAGGGGTTGGCAAATGCATTAACTAATTAAGGTCTTTTCAACTGGTTTCCCCCTTACTAACTAAAGGAATACATTTTGACTTCTAGTTGAAACTCAGAGGATGACCAAAAGACAGAAATTAACGAATATCCTTTTTGGCCTCAATCCAAAGAACTATTTTTCTTTCTGAATTTATCCTACTCTTGAGCCCTCCCCAATGAAGAAGAATGAAATCATAATGGCAATTTTCTTTCTGGCAACAGTTCATCACAAATGAAATTTACCTGTTTTCTTCCAGGTTGTCTCAAAAAAGAATGAGGGCTCTTTCTCTCAAGGGTTTGATGATTTCAGATGTCTGTCTAGAGCATAAGAAAGATAACCTAATTTCTGTTTCCATAAAAAATACCGGAGGACAAGAAGACAATGTTCCTGTGGAATGTCCTCTAAGAGCTGACATGGGTGGGAGGTCAAGAGGATGTCCCCCAAAAGGCAGAAGCTCTTGATTTGCCAAGAAAGCTCGAGAAGAGGTCATCTGCAGAAGGATGAGGCTGTTGCAGAGAGACACTAATCATGAGACAAGGATTCATATTTTCTATGAAATATCTCCTTCTAAAATAAAAAATCCAAACCCACCTTCATTATCACTTATTTCACCTGTTTATCATAAAATGTTTTCAGGCAATGTTGCAGCATCTTCAATTATCTGCAAAGGAGCTAAGTTTGTTTGATTTAGACAGCAAATTGACCTCCCATCTGATTTCAATCCTTCCTACCAAATACATTGGCCATGAATGCTGCTGTAGTTGTGTGATACACTTTGAATTTCACCAAGCATGTGGTAAAAAGACTGGTCTGAGCCCCAGGTGTCAGCTGAATCTGCCACAGCAGCAGAGAGGGAGTCATCTGTATTTATACCAAGTTTGTGTTCACATTAGCTCAGACTATAACCGATATATACAAATACAGTAAATGTCTCATTGTAAACCCAAAGTATATTCAGACAGAGAAAAGTTCAGCTCACCTTTTCTACAGATGACATATCTTCAGGCCTTCAGTTCTTTTCTTCTCAATTTAGTTCTCAATGATAACTCAGAGCAAATGAAGCCTTCTAACTAGGTATAATTATGACAAACACTGAAGAGCCCAGGAAGTAAAAGACAATGGTAAGAAACAGTTCTAAAATGCCTTAAAGCTGCCCTCTCATCCAGCTGATTTATGTCATAAGCACTTGCTACAAATAAGTCTATAGAGTTTGAGTCAAAACATACATGAGACATTTTAACTTCTGCCCAAACTGTTCATCCTTTTGCCTCATGCTCAGTTTGGTCGATTAAAAATTAGGTGAGTAAGAAAATGGATTACCACAGTGAGAGAAAGTGAGACCAGGGAGAAACAGGCAAGGCAAAGAATTATGCTGATAATTTGTGAAGACCTAGAAAGAAAATTTCTGATTCATCAATAGTATTTATAGGTTAAAAAAAAAAGAAAAGAAAAGAAAACCAAACAAGAGGAGGAAAAAGGGATAAGACAGAAAAAAAAAGGTTGAGGGAAATGGTCTTCAGTCTGGAGAAGATTCATCCTGTGAGAATGCATTGCTGTCTTAAACAATGTACTGTTTTTCTTACTTATGAAAACCAGCATCAGATGCTGGTTGTTGGTCTTGTCCTTGCTTAGGTCTATAGGTCTCCAGTCATTCATTTGCGTGTCATTGAAAGAGGGGATGACACTATATTACCCCTTTATTTCGGAGAATATGGAGGAAATATCTGTCATACTGGTCATCAATTTTTATTTCAGAAAAGTAAAACCTATTCTTATGTAATCTTCTCTAGCACTTGGAAGCTCCTCAAATGACTGCCCCCCTCATTTCTTTCTTAATATATGCAAATTTTACTATACATTTATTTGGACCTGGAAACTTCAAACATAAAAGATTTGATGTTGCTCATACCTTGAGCAAGCAGGAAATCCTTAGGGAAATGTGAACTAGTTCATACTTATGATAACAACTGTTTTAATAAAACAATGAATTCTTGACCCAACATCTGACTCATCTTTTGCTGCATTTTTTATGTTACAGGAAGGTTTATAACTAATAAATTTCTTTGTATTGCATGCATATCTTATGAAAAAATAATTGCATATCCTCTGCATATATTCTTAACCACTGGCATGTTGTATGTACTCAAACTGCAGCAGTAACGAGACGTGAATATGAGTAAAATTTTGTTCTAAAATCATAAAACATAATGCTGAATTATTAGGGGGTAATTATTTAACAACAATGACAAAACCTTCTCTCTTTACTTATCTTAACCTACTTCATCTTAATCTCACATTATTTTTTAAAAGAAAACTTCATTGCATATTCTAGCAAAGCCTATTGGTAGGCGAAGGTTTAACAGAGCCGGAGAGAATGTGCAAGGAGTGAGAAAGTGAATTGATGGATGGATGGTTAAATGAATATAAATGAACTGACACCTTTACAGGAAAATAACATTTCTTTTCTTTTTTTATTCTATAGATCAGTGGGTTTTGTATCTGTAATTCTTTCATATCAGCAAAGAGGAAATAAACTCTCATGTAAATCATTTTCCCCCCATCTGTAGCATATTAAAACCATGGCTTTTTTTTTCTTTTAAGCAGACTCTTTTTTCCCTATTTGCTTATCAGTTCATCCACCATTACATTTTAAATGAAACTGCAAGACCCTTGTCCCTCCCCCAAATTTCAGCCTGATGTAGGAAAGTGGAAAGCAGACTTTTCTTGCTTTAGAATAGTGACCTAGATTCAATTACAGATAGACCCAGAAGAGAGAAGTGACACCTCACAATTTTCTTAGAGGTCTTGAAAAAATTAGAAATCTCAAAACAATACTTAATGGGAAAGAATCTGTTTATTTCTTCCCATTTTCCATCTTATTTCTTCTCTGCCTTAATTGCACTGCTTTGGTCCATTTAATTGTTCCTGGTATAACATCACAATAGGTTTCCCACGGGATATTTCTGAATCATAAAAACGGGCATTTCAAGGAAATTTCTGAGTTTGGCTTTTGAGGGTGGGTGTCTACACACAGAGTATGTGTAATTCTGCAAACTGAACCCAGATAAGATGGGGAAAAAAATCTCTTAAAAGGCACATTTTCCCTTGCAGCCTTTAAAAAAGCAAACAAATTACATTAATAAAGTACACTTATTATAATTGCACTGCAGACAAAGCACTGAACGGGGAAAGGGGTGTGTATATTTTACTGTTTTCCCAATTACTGTAGAAAAATGTGGTCGAAAGAAATAGAAAGAGGGAAGAACCCTGTGATTCTGCTTATTGACTTTTATCACTAAATTAAGCATATAAATGACCTGAGCGGGTGGCTTGGTATATTAAATTAAAAAAAGAAGAACAATGATTCTCTCTTCTTTTTCCCTCCCTCTCTGATCTCAGCTTGAAAGGAGCCTCCGAGAGATAAGAAAGATGGGATTCGGTCCGTGCTACTCGGGTGGGTCCTGCTTACCGCGAGCAGGGAGGCGGTTGCCTTCCATGCAGGATTTCCGTTGAGGGCTCACAATAAGCGGTCTCAAGCGGGGGACCCCCGCCACTTCCACGGTCCCTCAAACAAAGAAAGAAGCCAAAGTCGGCTCTCCCAAGACCAATGTAAGCGCTTAGGAAGCTTTGAGACGCTTTAGGGCGAGGAAGGCTGCTGTGGGCAGGTGTGAACACCTCAGCCCTCGCGGCGGGTTTGGAGCCGCCCAGCGTAGGAAGAGGGCAGAAGTGGGCTCGTGTCTATGCGGGTATTCGAAGTGAAAAAGAGCTGCAAACGGCACAAAAGTCCGGGGGCTAGGCTCATGAAAACAGAGCAAGGGAGCTGCCTTAGCTCTCAAACACTGCCTATGGAGTGGTGTTCCCCGGAAGATTATTCTAGATCCTATGAAAGAGGTCTCCACTGGGCGCTGGCCACGGCATTGGGGATGTGGGTGCGCGCCTGCTCTGAAAGAAGGGTCCCCCAGGCCGCGCGGGGGAACGCAGGAGACGCCTGTCCCCGGGGGAGCCAGCGGAGGATTGTTTCATTTCAAAGTGAAAATCTGCAGGCTTTGGGAAACGATATTCAAAAAAGTATATAATCTCCATATGCCGCTCAATGGAGGATCCTCATAATTTACAGCGGCAGATAAGGCTAGAGGGTGTAATAAAAAATCTGAAGCCCTCCCCTCCCCCCTCGCCGCCTCCCGGAATTGCACCTTGGGCAGCGGAGCAGAATCCGGAATGTGAACTTCTCCCGACATATGTTTCCCGCAGATAAGTAAACAATCTGGACGTGAAATGGAAATGGTAATTAATGCAGTAATGCTGTTACACCTCGAGTGTGCAAATCCCATTGACTCGTCGCACCACGGGGGGTGTCGGGCGTACGGGGACCGGTGGCGTGCGCCCAGGCTGCCCACTCCCTCCCTCCTCTCTCCCTCCTCCCTAGGTCCCCGGGCGGGGCGTCCAGAAATCCCGCAGCGACGTGCCCGGGCTGCGGGAAGCAGGGAGCTGCTTAAGCAGAGTTCGGGACTCCCGGCTCTCGGCCCTTGGAGGACTGGGCGGGTGCCTCGACAGCTGCGCCTCTCACCCACCTCCCTCAGTTATCACCGCCGCGCTAGCGCTAGCAGGGCCTCCTCGGGGCTCAGAGTGCAGCCCGGCCCTGAAGCACCCAGGAGAGCCTGAGTTCTCCTACTGCGAGCAGCCGGCGACAGAGGCCTGGAGGCAGAGGGAACCCCCAAACTTAGTGCGGCTGGTCGCCCTGAGTGCGGCGGTCGGGTCTTTCCTCTCCCGTCTGTTCCGGGGCCAAGTGCGGCCGGGTGTCTGGCAGAGTTTTTCTGAAGTTTCTTTCCGTCCTCGCACCGAAAGCACTCATCGTATATGAACTGCTTCTCTTACGGACCTGAGCGGAAAAGTTCGGAAAAGGCCACTGCCAGCCAGAGTAGAGCAACTTCTCCACTTTGTAGCAAAGAGGAAACTTGAGGCCTCCTTTCAGCCTCTGTCTGGCCTGGGCACCCGCTCCCTTCCTCAACCCAGACCCAGTGCTTGGGCTTTTGGGGGGAATCGGGGAGGATGCCTAGCGTAGGGATTCGAGAGAAAGGATGAAGAATCAGGGGAAAGGATGCAGAATCAGGAGAGGCAGCCAAGGGACGTCCTCGACCCGCGGCCCTTCCCGCTTCCGAAGAGAACAGCTTGCTCACCCGACCCCAGAGGCTGGGCAGGATGACGGCTCTGCGGGACCCAGGGCCAGGGGCTGGGCTAGGAAGGGAGTAGCGAGGCCCCCTCTTCCCTTACTTCAGGCTCCTTCTTAGTGTGAGAGCCGGCAACGCCCAAGCCCCGGTACCTGGGCGCACACAGAGCCGGGATTCCGCGGCGCCCACCTCGAGTCTCTGGTTTAAAGTAGAAGCCCTAGGATTTCTAGCGCCCCCATCCGCCATCAACTTCTTTATTTTCTTAATTACTCTGCCGTGGTCCAGCGCCTGCGCTTCTGGTTCCAGGCCAATGCCCATCCCTGCAGCGTCGGGAAAGAAATCAGCCCAAGTAGCTCTCCCACTGCTAGGTCCACTAGAGCCTAGGAGGCAGGGCAGGGTAGGGCAGGGCAGGACAGAGGCCAGGAGAACATGCCCCTCGGTGGAGGCGGGAAGCATGGGTCCCGGCTGTCCTGCACTCAAATCTAACGGGCCCCATTCTGTCCCTGTGCCTCTTCCTCTAGCACTCACACACAATCCACTCAGCAAATAAAGAGATAAGATTTCTTTACACACGTCTTGTGAATTAGGTGATATTCAAATTCAAATGGTTTGAAATTCATTGTCCACTTGAACAATGGTAACAAGGCCTGAGCTGGGGAGGAGATGAAGGAAACAAGAGTGCTGGCACCACAGCTCGCCAAGTTTCCCGGGCCCTGGCAGTCTCGGATCTCTCCAGAGAAGCTGACCGGGCGGGACACACTTCAGTAAATGGTGAGCTGTGATCAAAGTCCCTTGGCCCTAGTCTGACGGAAACATCATCCCGCTTTGGTTCACTGGAGATTCCTACAGGTTAGCTCGCTCCAGTTCCAAAATGCAAACGTTAAGGGGGTCTCAGATGTCAGTTACTCACACCTCAGTGTAATTTACTTAAAGTAGCTGGTCTTTTCCGTCTTTAAAGTCAGCGGGCCTACGGAAATTAATATTTAAATAGTAAAACTCCGAAACTGGAAGGGAATCAAAGATTTTGGGAGTCGGATCCAAAACCGAGAGGTGCATAAAAGGCTGACGGAGTTCTCGGAATGAGGGAGGCCAGAGGCTGAAAGGGACCAAGAATTCCGCATCTCTCAGAAGATGTGGCCAGTGTACCCCTGAGCCAGATGGCAGCCAAGGTTTAAGAAAGTCAACCTAGGTAAAACCCAAACAACTGTGCTCGTGGCGCGCGGGCGGCGATGGCTGCCACCCCAGCAGCATGCTGTTCAGGTCTCTGCTGTCCTAGGGAACACCCAATAGAGGAGCGACGACACTGAACGCGGCATGTATTTGGGTCACTTTTGGCGGGGAGAGGGGTCCCAGGGAAGCAATGGGAGCCGCAGGAGAGAGTTCCGGGCCCTCCCTGCCAATCCTGCTCGAGGGAGGCCCAGGCTGCAAGCGAGAGAAGTCTGGGGCTCCCTGGCTGCCGGACTCGTGCCTAACGCGGAGGGATCTGCAGAACCTCCTCCGGCGGCAGGACCACGGGCGCCCAGCGCAGCGCCGGAGTTCGGGTTCTCCGGTGTCAGGAGTCTGTCCAGGGCAACTCTTGGCTGCTCTTTGCTGAGCTACGCGCGCTTGGGAGAAGCGGCTCTTCTCCACTCCGGGCGGGCGGGGCGCTCCTCTCCCTACAGGTTTGCTTTAATGATTTTCTTGAAAGAAAGAGACAGTTGTGAGCAAACAGGTTTGACAGGGACTGCTGCCCCCCACATCCCCCAGGGGATTTCTTTTTGTCTGCGCCTGACTTCAAAGTCAGTAATCGGCCCCTGTCAGCGGCGTGACGAGAAGGATTTTGGCTGTTTGTTAGGGCGAGTCGCGGCCGCGCACCTCGGCGGACGCTCAGCGGCCCTCCGGGCGACGGAGGCAAAGCTGAGGCAGGCCCTTGCGGGGATGGGGGTGGGGGGCGAGGTTGGGACTAGGTCTAAGGAGGGCAGATGGCTGGGGAAGGCCAGTCTGCGAAGGAAGGAAACGAAGTGTGGTGGCCAAAAACCGTCAAGTCTTTGACTTCAGGTCCCAGGACCCGAACTGGGCCCCCCGGCTCTTTGCAGGCTGGAAAGAGGTCTGTCACCTCTGAGTGAGGCCGCAGCTCCCTGAGCGCCTCTCTGCTACAGCGCACCCTAGTTTCCTAGTTCCCCATCTGAGTCGAAGACCCGGCCAACTCGGGACCCTGGTTTCAGTTTTCCAGCTTCACCCACCGCCCGAGGCCTTTGCCCCTCGCACTCGCCACGTGCCCCTTTCCAGCCTAACCCTTCAGGTTTGCTTCAGGTGGGGTCGTGGGCGCCAGGTGCTTTCTCCAGCTGGGGTGCTCTGTTCGCCCAGGGCGCTCCCGCGCTGGGATCTGCGGGGAGATACCCAGACCCCTGTAAGCTTCATCTTAGGAGATGTTAAGGGACACTGAGCTATGGGGGCTATCAGAGCGGCTGACAGGACTGTCAGTTGGGGTTATATCAGAAAGGAAAACCGTGGCTCCTCCGTCCCAGGCCTCCTGGGCTTCCTAGGGGGCGGGAGGAGGGGCCTTCTCTAAGCGCCCAGGGCCCCCAAACCGGACGGCCACCAGAGGCCAGTCACTTCCTAATTGTCTCGATTTGTAAGAGGGTTTTGTAATGCTAAGTAAGCGTGGCGCAGCCAGCCGGGCCTCCCCCTACACCTCCCTCAGCCCGCCTTTGTTTACCTTCGCCTGATCGCTCATTTATTTATCTATCTATTATTTATAGGCGTCCTCTCCTATTCAGCGCCCGTGTATGTTAATTGTGTTATACCATTTAATTCTAACATCGGTCTCAAAAGAGCTCTTAATGAGAAAAGCATATACAACATGGATCACTTTGCTATTCAGCTTAGCCAGATGGACAACTGCTAACTTTTTTTTTTTTTTTTTTTTTTTTTTTAAATAATGAAAATCCCCCTTTGACAAAGGGGCTCGGATGAATAGGCTCCAAATAACACCTCAAACACTTCTAATTGTTTTGAGGACAATATGCTAATCCGCGGATTTCGGCTTTGGTGTCTGTTGACAACGTTTTCCGTGCACTTCGAGCCACCGACTCCTTTGGAAACGGCAGAGGCAAGCGCACAAATCTCTCAACAGCAGCAGAAAGCCGACAAACCTCTAGGCTGTCCCACCTCCCACCCCGTAGCATATCAAAGCCAGTGGGAAAAGCGCGCAAATTAAGGAAAACCACACGTGAGCGCGGCTTTGGGGGTGAGACTCCAAGACCAAGGGTGGAAAGCACCCTTCGATTTTGAGAACAAATTCCAAAGAGTTTTGCTGGATGACATCGGAGGGTCCTTTCTCCTCAGGAAAGACAACTATCTTCAAGAAAACATTCACCCGGAGGGGAAAGAAAAGGGCTGTTTTCCTTGTTTAACATCATGGGCTGCACTGTTATTTGATTTTTTACGATTTTTAAAAACTCCTTGCCCGAGCCATGACAATGTCGCCTTCCTTTTCCCTTTGCTCCTGCAGGGTCTCAGTAAAAAGTGTTCGACAGTCTGGGGCGGGGACCTATGGCACATTTTTCTGCATTCTTTAGAGTTTTATTTTTTAACTTAGGAACCGGTATCAAGCCCGGAATCCCCAGAAGAGTGAGCAGCAGAGTTTCCAAACACCTAGAAAGGCAAAATACCTGATTCCCCCAGTCTTCTCCCATGCTTTGAACTTAAACATCCACTGCAGGACGCGGTGTTCAGCGCGCAACTGGTTCCCAGGAGACTCGGTGCTTCTCCCCACTCCTTCAGCGTTTGGTTTTTTAAAAAGTAAACTCACCCAGATCTCAGCGGTCTGGGTCGGCCTTTGACTTAGTTCATTCACTTCTTGAAGTGGCCTGACCCTTTTGGGAAGAATGGGGGAAGAGAGTGAAGTCCCAGGGAACGATATCTTTATCTAGACTCTAAAGGCAAAAAGCAATCTCCAGGGCGCATTCCGGACAGATCCGAAACTCTAGGCCCTTCTACACCCAACCGGTAGACCACCAAGATGGGCCAACGGGGGGCAGCCACCAGCCGTCACTGCTCAGATTCGCTCTATGCACTTTCAGCATCCCCGCACCCGACTTTCCAGCCCCTCCAACCTGGCTCCTGACTTCAGATTTTAGGCACATCAAAGGTTACTTTTTTTACAATGACAGATTGTCTTTATTCAAAACGTCTTTGTTCAGGAAATGAACAGAGTAACGAGGTAAAATCCTTCTAGGTACATTTCCAAGACATTGTCAAAACATTTATGACCATTTAGGATGTTTTTGTTCTTTTAATTTTTTGTTCACCTTCTACTTCCTGACTTCATAACCCGACATTCTGTCTAAAAGTAAACTTAGGTCTCTAGAAGCACTGCTTTACACAAAGTAAATAACCATTAGGTCCTTTTTGTTTTCCCTTTAAAGAAGCAAACACTATCATAGCATAGTTTTAAATAGAAATGTTTCCCTTTCTGTAGTTTAAAACTTTGAAGCCTTTCCCCCCCATACACGAAGAGCAAATGGCTCCTAGTTGTGTCTGATGGCAAAACATAGAGACACAGCTAACTCTTTTCTTCAGGGGACAAAAGGAAAAAATATGTGCATATTCTAGATATAATATCAGAATCTGGGAGTTCAGAGTCCAAAGCCTATCGGAGGAGAGTGAAGGGGACATAAATAAAGCAAAACTGCCTACTTTTTTGTCCAAAGGGGGTACAGTCGGAGATTTGTTTTGGGAGAGTCGGGATAGGGGCAGCTGTGTAGCTGTCATAACGTTTGCAAGTTTCCGGCACCTGTCTGCGCCTTGGGTCCGGGAGGACGCCCCTCCCTTCCCCCTGGAAGAGAGAGGAAAAGTCTGGGTGGTGTAAGGGACAGCGGCAGGGCTGACCCTGGAGGCGTCTGCAGGACGGGGCTAGGCTCAGAGGACAGGGTGCAGACCCGGCTTTCAGACCACCCCTCAGGTCCGGGCCGGGCTGGGGGTTACATGGCCGTAGCATGGGCTGACGAATAAGGGTCTATGCCAGTCTTGGTCATGCCTGGGAAGAGGATGTAGGCGACGGGGGGCTGCAGGGTGGAGGCAGACCAGGCAGTACAGTTACAGGGCACCACGTAGCCAGGGTTGGTGGGGGACGGGTGCGTGTGCGTGTGCTGGCTGGGGCAGCTGAGGCTGCCGAAGGCGCCGTTCTGGTAGCCCAGGGTGGACGCGTAGGGCAGAGCGCCGGTGGCCAATGTGTGGGGCACTTCGCCCATCTTCTGGATGGCGCTCGAGCTAAACTGCGCGGGGTCCAGCAGGGAGTAGGGCGCTGAGGCCGGCGGCAAGAAGGCCCGGGCTTTCTCGGGCGCGCTCAGGAGGCCGTCGGAGGCCCCCACGGGCAGGCCGGCCGCCTTGAGCGGGTCCGTGTCGCCCAGGTAGGGCAGGGGGAAGACATACCTGTCCTTCTTGAGCAGGTTCTTGGGCTTGCGCCGCGGTCGGTACTTGTAGTCAGGGTGTTCCTTCATGTGCTGGGCGCGTAGCCGCTTGGCCTCATCGATGTATGGCCGCTTCTCTGCCTCGGACAGAAGCTTCCATTCGGCGCCTAGGCGTTTGCTGATCTCCGAGTTGTGCATCTTGGGGTTTTCCTGGGCCATCTTGCGCCGCTGGCCCCGGGACCATACCATGAAGGCGTTCATGGGCCGCTTGATGTGGTCTGAAGGTTTGGACATGGTCCCGGCGGCTAGGGGGGTGGGGGTAGGGAGTGCAAAGGGTTCTGCAGACGAGCCTGGGCTCGGTTGGCCGTCTGTCTGTCCGTCCTGAGCCGGGGTTCTGCACTCCCCTCGCCTTGGCACCGCTGGCGGGAAGCCAGAGAGAAGCGCTGACCCCACAAAGTTCAGCTGATCATGCCAGTCTCAGCACCCAGGCAGCCCCGGGGGAGCGAGTGGGGTCAGAAAGGGTGGGGGAGGAGAGGGCGATCGGCCGGGGGGCTTCAGGCACCAGGGGCTGGGGCCCAAGTATCGGAGTCTCGGGGATTAAGCGGCCAGGTAATTTTTTGGCCAGGGTAAGAAGCTCCTCCTTCTTCCCTTCTCCACCTTTGCCTTCTCTAGTTCCCTTCTCTCCTCTTGCGTCTCCAGTCGTGGCTCCCCCCTCCCGTGGCTTTCCCGGAGCTGCCGCGCCTAGCGCTGCACCTGGCTGAGAATGCGGGGAGGCTGGTGAACGAGAGCCAAAAGCGGCGAAGTTCAAAGGCGAGGTGGGCCGGGACTGCACGCACTCTGACATAAGCGCGGGGCGGCGACTCCCCAACCTGGGCGCCAATCAGCAGCAGAGAAGCCGAGGGGGCGCACCTGCCAACACGCCGGTGCAAGAAAGAGGGAGCGCGACTGGTGGGGGCGGGGAGAGGTGTGAGGGACCGAGGCAGAGAGAGAGCTAGAGCAGAGCGGCTAGCTCAGGACTGGGGACTTGGGTTCCACATTGTCTCCGGCACTGTCCACAAATAAAACTGGTTCCACATTGTCTCCGGCACTGTCCACAAATAAAACTCTTCCGCGCCTCCTATTTCCTTTCCCGGTGGTGAAAGAGAATTAGGGCTTGGAATACAAAGGCCCGGGGAAAGGCCAGCAAAGGGAGCGAGGCGAGAGCTTGTGTTGACAAATAGGACAGCCTTGCCACGAAATGCAAGGACAGCACTTTCCCCTCTTGTCAAAGATCCTTGGAAGAGAAAAAGAACATAGCACGCTCAGGGTAAAAGCGAAAAAAACTTTTTGCGCCCCACCCTCGGCGGTCCTTTGGCAGTGTTCTCCCGGGAAGCCCCTGCAACTCGGCATCCACCCTGCCCCAGGATGCGGCGCCTGGGGGTAGCGCTGGGACCCTGGGTGGCTGAGCAATGTTGTCTGACCTGCTTCCGGAAGGCCTTGCGTCAGGCAATGCAGAGATTTCGAACCCTGGTTGGTGAGCCCTTAAAAGCACTACGACCTGTTCTTCACTTTTGGGGCGGGGGTGGGGCTGAGATTTCTAATGCAGTTCCCATTTGTGTTATTATTATTTAGTGTCTTTAAACCTCTAACTTTTACTCCACAAATGTTCATACCGTAAGAACAGCCTGGAGGCTGGGAATGGGGCTCTTCCGGGTGCCCCTTCTGCAGCGGCCCTAGAGCGGAGTCTCATGGTGTATTTGCAACCAGGGTCGGTTTGTCCCTGGGCGCCTCTTTCCACCCAGGGAGGCTGCGAGACGCATTTTCTTGCGTCAAATGAGCATTCTTAGGGTAAAGGGGACGAAATAACCCGCAGAGCCAACCTGCGCGCTTGTTTCCTTTGAATAATTGCCTGCCCGATGTGAAATGCCCTTGGGGGAAATATTTATTAAATGGAAACCATTGTCCCAGGCCCGGCGGGACCTGAGTGTGTTCCAGGCTTATTGGCTTTTGCACCAGCCTCTCTTGGGAGGACCGGCCAGAAACGCGCAAGGCTCTCTGTTGGCTCTGAGGGGCTAGGAGCGGGGGAGGGTGACAGGGAATGAGGAGATCGGAAGGGAGGGTCTTTCTCTCGCGTGTAGTGTATCAAGTTTGAGGAGAAGACTTTGCTTCCCCTTCCTAAAATTAGAAAGATGCGTGGAATTTCTCACCCTTGGTGCACTCTTCAGAGAGGTGGACAGTAGCCCCATTTTACAGATTAGGAAACTAAGGTTGAGAAAAACTAGGTGGTTTGTCAAAAGTGACTCCCGGAGTGATGCCTGACGTATAGGATTTGAAAATTCCTATTTTTGTCCCCATTCCACTTGACGTCACGTCTAGGGATTTCATGGCGCTGCAGTCCAATATG
This sequence comes from Rhinopithecus roxellana, assembly GCF_007565055.1. Classification (NCBI taxonomy): domain Eukaryota; kingdom Metazoa; phylum Chordata; class Mammalia; order Primates; family Cercopithecidae; genus Rhinopithecus; species Rhinopithecus roxellana. Next base: position 186,042,642 of record NC_044549.1, on the reverse strand, counting down.
GAACACTTGATGAGACTATTGGGGCAATCGACACCTGCCATGCAGATAAACCACCCTGGAAAGACTGATCCTGCACTTGATTTGCTTAGCCATGGGCTCCACCTCCGAGGGCTGGCAAACAGGTGCACAGTCTTTACATTCTTCCCAACCCCAGCTCTGGCCTTTCTCCAGAGCCTCAATCCAGCCCTCTAGCCCTGTTTTCTCTGCAGGAAATTTCATTTAGCTTAGGGTGTCAGGAAGCAAATGCACTTTTCAGCCCAGTCTGGAAAGGGTTTCCAAGCGTCGCTGGCAACCCCGATTCAGGTCTGACCAGCGGTGCGCTGTGTTCAGAGCAGCCAGGGATAAGAGATTCAGGAACCACCCAATTCTAATTCTACTGGGTGATCCCGACGGCTTTGGGAAGGAATGAGAGAAATACTGATATCTGCAGCGAGATCCAGCGTTTGGAGGGGACCTGCCAATCTCTCACTCTAGAACTCCCCAGGGGACACCAAACGCACACCTAAAGGTCTGGGTGAATGCAAACCAAGCTCTTGAAAATTACTTAGCAAGGGGATCTGGCACAAGGTCCTACATCCTTCCTCTCCTCTGAGTTTCCAGGACAATCCTTCCCAGTTGCCCGGAGGCAGTTCCGGGCAGGCGAGCACCTTCCTGCAATTCCTCATATTTCCTTCTCCTCAAACGCCCGAGCTCCTCTCCAAGCTTCTTGTGTTCAGCCTTGGGTCGCAATCCAAAAGCTATTCGCAATGCGGAGCGGAGTGATACGAAGGGCGTTCGATGGTGGGCAGGGCGCCAGCTGACTTCCCGACATTTCAGAGACCCCGGTTGCCTTGTCCAGCTGCACCGACCTAGGAGGGGGCCACCATCTGCGCTGCACGTCTTGGCCTTGAGACAGGAACTCGGCGCCGGGAAGGAACGCAGGGTTGAGGGCTGCTTTTCTCCTAGGCGAACTGCAAAGCCACGCACGCCCCTTACGCAGTACGGTGACCACCGGTTTATTTAACACTCTTTAGAGCTGGGGCCGGCACAGGAGTTCCCGTGATTCTGGGATCTGGCCTGGTGCTGTCTCCAACAGGTGCCCCTACTGCGCTGCGCTGTCCCTTCACGCTGTGCCTCTCTGACCGGTCTAGACAACCCGGTAGCACGTCCTGGAGACATTACCCCTCAGGAGAGGCAGCAACTTCGGTCACCACCAGAACATGCATTAGGACAGAGGTTGTTTAAATGCTCCTCATGCTTTGTCCGCAGCCTGAAGTTTGGCCCCAGGCTACCAGTTCATTCTCCAGGGCTGGAGATGTCCCTTGGATGAGGTCTTTCCGCTTGCACATTTGCCTGGAGAATCTGTGCACACGTTCAGTACACAGCGCAGCTACTCAAGGGCCGCTGCGTGCCGGCCTTAGCAAGGTGTCCGAACCCCCAAGCAGCAGGGATTATGTCAGGGAACCGTCGCTGTTTCCCAGAAGTGAAGGAAGAGGCCTCTAAGGGCAACGACCTAATCTGCTTCTCTCCGGGCCTTTCGCCTCCCTCCAGGGCGCATAGCGTCCAGGATGCGCTTTCCTCTTTTCTGGCTCTGGGTCTCTCCTTTCACGCAGCTCCTTCGCGTACCTCAGGTATCAGTACAAGTCTCTCACTGCCTATGCGGAGCCTTTTCTGTTTCCTGGGCTGGGCTAGGACCCCTTCTATGCTCTCACTCTCACACTTCCATTTCAAGCCCTGTTCCCCAGCCTCGTGCGGGTCCCTGTCGCCGTCCTTGCAGTCCACCAGACTTTGAGCTTCTCTGGGACGTGGCTGCGTGTTATTCATCTTGGGTTCAATTTCCGCATAATTCCAAGCGCAGAGAAGACGCTTAGTAAAGTTTCCTTCTGCCCAGGCCCAGGTGGTTTTTCCCGATAGGTCTTTCCCCGCCTTGCAGCTGCAGGCACCGGACCCGAGACACAGCCTAGTAGAACCAGACACCGCAGTCTGGGGCCCAGGAGACCTGCACCCACCTGCCTTGCCACGAGGCTCCGCCCCACCCTCCTGCCTCCTCCTCTCTGGTGGGCAGAGGTCACCACTTCAAGGCCTCTGGGGCTTGGGAACGGTTGAGTGCTGAGAGGAAGGCGCACAGAACGTGGCTTAGAGAACACCGTTGGGGACTGACTGAAAGGAGGGAGCTGGCTATGCGTCTCGAGCTCCAATGGCTTTCCGAAGAGGTCGGGAGAGTCACCTGCGTCCAGAGGGCCCGGGATGCTTGGGGCTTGCTGGCACCAGTCCTGCCCGCTCACTGTGGCCACTGGAAGATTTTGGTGAGCAAAGTCGCAGGTGCCTGTTGCGGAGAGCCTGAGAGCAGCTGGGGCTTCAGCTCGCATCTGACAGTGAGCGCCAGCGCACCCAGGCGTTTAGACAAAAGAGTTAATCCGGCCCACCCCCGAAGTGTCCACAACCCAGAAGCAAGCATTGAGGTGACAAAGTGATCCTAGGAAATAAGACTCTTTGTTGAAATCATAAAGTTTTAATTTTTTTTTTTTTTTTTTTTTGAGACGGAGTCTCGCTCTGTCTCCCAGGCTGGAGTGCAGTGGCCGGATCTCAGCTCACTGCAAGCTCCGCCTCTCGGGTTCACGCCATTCTCCTGCCTCAGCCTCCTGAGTAGCTGGGACTACAGGCGCCCGCCACCTCGCCCGGCTAGTTTTTTTTTTTTTTTTTTTTTTTTTTTTGTATTTTTTTTTTTAGCAGAGACGGGGTTTCACCGTGTTAGCCAGGATGATCTCGATCTCCTGATCTCATGATCCGCCCATCTCGGCCTCCCAAAGTGCTGGGATTACAGGCTTGAGCCACCGCGCCCGGCCCAATTTTTAAATTATAAGTTCTAGGGTACACGTGCACAACATGCAGGTTTGTTACATACGCATACATGTGCCATGTTGGTATGCTGCACCCATTAACTCGTCACTTACGTTAGATATATCTCCTAATGCTATCCCTCCCCCCTTCCCCCACCCCACGACAGGTCCTGGTGTGTGATGTTCTCCTTCCTGTGTCCAAGTGTTCTCATTGTTCAATTCCCACCTATGAGTGAGAACATGCGGTGTTTGGCTTTTTGTCCTTGTGATACATAAACTTTTAATTTTTATTACCCAAAGTATCGTTAATGTTTGGCACCTCTGATTCCCTCTACCCTGTTCTCCGCTGCCTACCGTTTTCTATTTTAAAATTCAGAGACTGTATATATCCCGCCTCTAGAGAGTGCTCAGAGCATCCAGAGCTCCGGTCTTATTAAGACATTTCTTGGTAATTTCTCCTGGGTTTTCCCTGCAGAACCCAACCCAGCCCAGCCCATGCTGGCATCTTGAAATTTTGTAAAATTCCACTTGTCTCTTGCAGACAAGATGGCACAGGAAGGCACTGCTTACACCAAGAAACAAAGAGAAGCTGAACAAAACCAGGGGGACATGTTTGGCATCCTGGAGCTGTTAGAGCAGTGCTGGGCTGGGCTGAAGTCTTAATACCCCAAGCGTGCCCAGGTAAGGAGACTTTTTTGCTTCAAACTGCCTTAACTTAAGTAGTTTGAGTCTGTTTGTAGCAGAGCTCATGTGACTCACCAACTCGGTACAAATTTAATACAAGTTTGCACAACATCTACACTAATCTCCCAGAAAATGGAGTTGGGTAATTTTATAGGAATAAAGGTTTGAAAGCAGGAGCAGGAATAAAGCTTTGAAATCTCCTTACTCATTAATTAACTGAACAGCTATTTATTGAACACCTACTATGTGCCAGGCATTGTGCTAGGTGCTGGGACACAGCAGTAAACAGGACCTACCGTAGTCCTTCTCCAGTAGTGATTGTTACAGCCCAATGGGAGAACAGAGATTAAACAAGAAACGAATTCCTGGGGTGATTCCTGGCTCAATCACCAAGTAGTTGTGTCACTTAAAGCAAGGTGCTTAACCTGTCTGTGTCCTCATTTCCTGAACTGTAAAACAGATACAAAGAATTATTATCAGAACAAAATGATTTAATATGGGAAACATCCTTAGAATAGTGCTGGACATATAGAAACTGGTGAATAATTGATCAGGTATTCAAAGTAATCAAAGTAATCAGATAATATTACTTTGTCTTTTAATATGAGCAGTTAACTTCTGATAGTGGTAAGTGCTAAGAAGTAAATCAGGATGATGAAACCGGGGTTGAGGAAGAAAGGTGGTCTAATTTGCATTGGCAGTCAGGGGCCTGGGAGGAGCCAGCCTTCTGAAGGAAGAGGGCACAGGGTAGAGGTCATTCCAGGCAGCAGGAGCAGGAAACTCCACTACCTGGAGAAGAACAGCTGAAGCCACAAAGGAATTAAAGAGCCAGTGTGGCTGAACCCTGGCCATGACCCTGGAGAGTATAAGGAAAAGGCTGGATGAGATTGGTTGGGCCCAGATTATCCAGGGCCTTGTAAACTCCATAAGGGATTTGGGTTTTATTCTAAATGTACTGAGAAATCATTATAATAAGACTCACCAGAATTATTTCACAATAATCCTAACAATCACATACAAAGAAATATTGATTATTGGACATTCTACTTATGGAGGAATGTCACCTGTAGCCATAGGACAGAAACTTTAAATTGACAGGGTTTTTTTTTGTTTTTGTTTTGGTTTTTTTACTGGCCTTGGAATCAGGTGCCTGACTATACTTTAAAGAGCAAGGGAACCCCTGCTAAATGCTTTGAAACTCCTCTTACAGTCTCCTGTCCCCTTAGGAAGCCAAGGAATAAAACAAGGAGGGACATATCCATCTATACCCAATAGGTATTAGCAGCCCACTGTCCATCTGACTTACTTTTCCCACTTCCTACCAAGTGGAGTCCTACTTCCCTATGGAGACTCCTGAACCTCTGAGTTGACCCTTTCCAGAGAAACTGAGTCCACATTTAGGCATCTTGAATATCTCAGCCTGAGAAATATAGGATTTGTATATGAGCAAATGAGGTTTCTTAAGATTAAAAAAAATTTCCAGTGGTTATAAGATCAGGAAAGACACATTTTGTTTCTATGAATAAAAGCCAAAAGAATGTCAATATTGTGCGCCTCTGCCTCAAGTTTTATTGTATCCAGGTGTTTCTCATGCATTAGGGCTCCCCTAACCCCATTCTTTTAATGTAAGAATCCTTGGTCAGCTTTTATCATAAACAATACTCTTTAAGGCTCTGTGTTTGCCTAATGCAATTGGCCAAGTTATTGAAGCATACATTCTCTTGCCAGTTTTATCACAAATTATTCACTGCAAAGGATAAGACCAAATGCTGGCAACAAGCCCCAGTCAAGGATCAGAACAACACTTCCTTTTTTTATTTTTTTGTGGTACTGCCTCTGCTCTCAGCCTAAATAGCAGGAAATATTAGGGCAGTTGGCAGTTCCAAAAAGTGCTACAATAACAGTGCTCATTTTCATATACCTGTTGTTTGTTTGTTTATTTATTTACTTATTTATTTATTATAATTTAACTTCTAGGGTACATGTGCACAACGTGCAGGTTTGTTACATAGGTACACATGTGCCATGTTGGTTTGCTGCACCCATCAAATCGTCATTTACATTAGATATTTCTTCTAATGCTAACCCTCCCCCAGCCCCCCCAGCCTTCAACAGGCCCTGGTGTGTGATGTACCCCGCCCTGTGTCCAAGTGTTCTCATTTTTCACTTCCCACCTATGAGTGAGAATATGCAGTGTTTGGTTTTCTGTCCTTGTGAAAGTTTGCTGAGAATGATGGTTTCCAGCTTCATCCATGTCCCCGCGAACAACATGAACTCATCCTTTTTTATGGCTGCATGGTATTCCATGATATATATTTGCCACATTTTCTTAATCCAGTCTATCATTGATGGACATTTGGGTTAGTTCCAAGTCTTCGCTATTACGAATACTGCCTCAATAAACCCACATGTGCATGTGTCTTCATAGTAGCATGATTTATAATCCTTTGGGTATATACCCAGTAATGGGATCATGGGTCAAATGGTATTTCTAGTTCTAGATCCTTGAGGAATTGCCACACTGTCTTCCACAATGGTTGAACTAATTTATACTCTCACCAACAGTGTAAAAGTGTTCCTATTTCTCCACATCCTCTCCAGCATCTGTTGTTTCCTGACTTTTTAATGATTGCCATTCTAACTGGTATGAGATGGTATCTCATTGTGGTTTTGATTTGCATTTCTCTGATGGTGAGTGATGATGAGCATTTTTTCATGTGTCTGTTGGCTGTATGAATGCCTTCTTTTGAGAAATGTCTGTTCATAACCTTTGCCCACTTTTTGATGGGGTTGTTTGTTTTTTCTTGTAAATTTGTTTGAGTTCTTTATAGGTTCTGGATATTAGCCCTTCGTCAGATGCGTAGATTGCAAAAGTTTTCTCCCATTCTGTAGGTTGCCTGTATAAAATGATGGTAGTTTCTTTTGCCATGCAGAAGCTCTTCAGTTTAATTAGATCCCATTTGTCTATTTTGGCTTTTGTTGCCATTGCCTCTGGTGTTTTAGTCATGAAGTCCTTGCCTATGCCTATGTCCTGAATGGATTGCCTAGGTTTTCTTCTAGGGTTTTTATGGTTTTTAGATCTAACATTTAAGTGTTTAATACATCTTGAATTAACTTTTATATAATGCATAAGGAAGGGATCCAGTTTCAGCTTTCTACATATAGCTAGCCAATTTTCCCAGCACCATTTATTAAATATTTATTTGAAACATTTAGTAATTAATATTTATAAATAATATTAAATAAATAAAATTAAATAAATAACAAATAAATATTAAGTAAATATTTAATAAACAGCCTTTCCCCATTTCTTGTTTTTGTCAGGTTTGTCAAAGATCAGTTGGTTGTAGATGTGTGGTGTTACTTATGAGGCATCTGTTCTGTAACATTGGTCTATATATCTGTTTTGGTACCAGTACCATGCTGTTTTCACTACTGTAGACTTGTAGTATAGTTTGAAGTCAGGTAGCAAGATGCCTCCAGTTTTGTTCTTTTTGCTTAGGATTGTCTTGGCAATGCAGGCTCTTTTTTGGCTCCATATGGATGTTAATGTAGTTTTTTTCCAATTCTGTGAAGAAAGTCATTGGTAGCTTGATGGGGATGGCATTGAATCTATAAATTATCTTGGACAGTATGGCCATTTTCATGATATTGATTCTTCCTATCCATGAGCATGGAATATTTTTCCATTTCTTTGTGTCCTCTTTTATTTCGTTGAGCAGTGGTTTGTAGTTCTCCTTGAAGAGGTCCTTCACATCCCTTGTAAGTAGGATTCTTAGGTATTTTATTCTCTCTGTAGCAATTGTGAATGGGAGTTCACTCATGATTTGGCTCTCTGTTGTTACTGGTGTATAGGAATGCTTGTGATTTTTGCCCATTGATTTTGTATCCTGAGACTTTGCTGAAGTTGCTTATCAGCTTCAGGAGATTTTGGGCTGAGATGATGGGGTTTCCTAAATAGACAATCATATCATCTGCAAATGGGGACAATTTGACTTCCTTTTTTCCTAATTGAATACCCTTGATTTCTTTCTCTTGCCTGATTTCCCTGGCCAGAACTTCCAACACTATGTTGAATAGGAGTGGTGAGAGAGGGCATCCCTGTCTTGTGCCAGTTTTCCAAGGGAATGCTTCCAGTTTTTGCCCATTCAGTATGATATTGGCTGTGGGGTTGTTATAAATAACTCTTATTATTTTGAGATACATTCCATCAATACCTAGTTTGTTGAGAGTTTTTAGCATGAAGGGCTGTTGAATTTAGTCAAAGGCCTTTTCTGCATCTATTGAGATAATAATGTGGTTTTTGTCATTGGTTCTGTTTATGTGATGGATTACATTTATTGATATGCGTATGTTGAACCAGCCTTGCATCCCAGGGATGAAGCACGCTTGATCATTGTGGGTAAGCTTTTTGATGTGCTGCTTGTTTGGTTTGCCAGTATTTTATTGAGGATTTTCACATCAATGTTCATCAGGGATATTGGTCTAAAATTCTCTTTTTTTGTTGTGTGTGTGCCAGGCTTTGGTATCAGGATGATGCTGGCCTCATAAAATGAGCTAGGGAGGATTCCTTCTTTTTCTATTGATTGGAATAGTTTCAGAAGGAATGGTATCAGCTCCTCTTTGTACCTCTGGTAGAAATCGACTGTGAATCCATCTGGTCCTGGACTTTCTTTGGTTGGTAGGCTATTAATTATTTCCTCAATTTCAGAGCCTGTTACCGGTCTATTCAGAGATTCAACTTCTTTCTGCTTTAGTCTTGGGAGGATGTATGTGTTCAGGAATTTATCCATTTCTTCTAGATTTTCTAGTTTATTTGCATAGAGGTATTTATGTTATTCTCTGATGGTAGTTTGTATTTCTGTGTGATTGGTGGTGATATCTCCTTTATCGTTTTTTATTGCATGTATTTGATTCTTCTCTGTTTCTTCTCTCTTTTCTTCTTTATTAGTCTTGCTAGTGACCTATGAATTTTGTTAATCTTTTCAGAAAACCAGCTCCTGGATTCATTGATTTTTTGAAGGGTTTTTTGTGTCTCTAGTCTCCTTCAGTTCTGCTCGGATCTTTGTTATTTCTTGCCTTCTGCTAGCTTTTGAATGTGTTTGCTCTTGGTTCTCTAGTTCTTTTAATTGTGATGTTAGGGTGTCAGTTTTAGATCTTTCCTGCTTTCTCTCATGGGTATTTAGTACTATAAATTTCCTGCTACACACTGCTTTAAATGCATCCCAGAGATTCTGGTATGTTGTGTCTGTGTTCTCACTGGCTTCAAATAACATCTTTATTTCTTTTTTCATTTCGTTATTTCCCCAGTAGTCATTCAGGAGCAGGTTGTTAAGTTTCCATGTTGTTGTGCAGTTTTGAGTGAGTTTCTTAATCCTGAGTTCTAATTTGATTGCATTGTGTTCTGATTCATAATTTGATTCAATAATTTGATTCAATAATTTGATTCATTGTGTTCAGTTTGCTGTGATTTCTGTTCTTTTACATTTGCTGAGGAGTTCTTTACTTCCAATTATGTGGTCGGTTTTAGAGTAAGTGTGATGTGGTGCTGAGAAGAATTTATATTCTGCTGATTTGGGGTGAAGCGTTCATAGATGTCTATTAGGTCTGCTTGGTGCAGAGCTGAGTTCAAGTCCTGGATATCCTTGTTAACCTTCTGTCTCGTTGATCTGTCTAATATTGACAGTAGGGTGTTAAAGTCTCCCATTATTATTGTGTGGGAGTCTAAGTCTCTTTGTAGGTCTCTAAGGACTTGCTTTATGAATCTGTGTGGTCCTGTATTGGGTGCATATATATTTAGGATAGTTAGCTCTTCTTGCTGAATTGATCCCTTTACCATTATGTAATGACTTCTGTTGTCTATTTCGATCTTTGTTGGTTTAAAGTCTGTTTTATCAGAGAATAGGTTTGCAACCCCTGCTTTTTTTTGCTTTCCATTTGCTTGATAGATCTTCCTCCATTCCTTTATTTTGAGCCGATTTGTGTCTCTGCACATGAGATGGGTCTCCTGAATACAGCATACTGATGGGTCTTGACTCTTTATCCAATTTTCCAGTCTGTGTCTTTTAATTGGGGCATTTAGCCCATATACATTTAAGGTTAATGTTGTTATATGTGAATCTGATCCTGTCATTATGATGTTAGCTGGTTATTTTGCCCATTAATTGATGTAGTTTTTTCATAGCATTGATGGTCTTTACAATTTGGCATGTTTTTGCAGTGGCTGGTACCAGTTGTTCCTTTCCATGTTTAGTGATTCCTTCAGGAGCTCTTATAAGGCAGGCCCGGTGGTGACAAAATCTCTCAGCATTCGCTTGTTTGTAAAGGATTTTATTTCTCCTTTGCTTAGGAAGCTTAGTTTGGCTGGATATGAAATTCCAGGTTGAAAATTCTTTTCTTTAAGAATGTCGAATATTGGCCCCCACTCTTTTCTGGCTTATAGGGTTTCTGCCAAGAGATCTGCTGTTAGTCTGATGGGCTTCTCTTTGTGGGAAGACCTTTCTCTCTGGCTGCCCTTAACATTTTTTCCTTCATTTCAATGTTGGTGAATCTGACAATTATGTGTCTTGGGGTTGCTCTTCTCGAGAAGTGTCTTTGTGGTGTTCTCTGTATTTCCTGAATTTGAATGTTGGCCTGTCTTGCTAGGTTGGAGAAGTTCTCCTGGATAATAACCTCAAGAGTTTTTTCCAGCTTGGTTCCATTTTCCCCGTCACTTTCAGGTACACCAGTCAAACATAGATTTGGTCTTTTCACATGGTCCCATATTTCTTGGAGATTTTGTGAGTTTGTTTTACTCTTTTTTCTCTAACCTTGTCTTCTCACTTTATTTCATTAATTTGATCTTCAATCACTGATACCCTTTCTTCCACTTGATCAAATTGGCTATTGAAGCTTGTGCATGCATCACGAAATTCTAGTGCCATGATTTTCAGCTTATTCAGGTCATTTAAGGTCTTCTCTACACTGTTTATTCTAGTTAATCATTCTTCTAACCTTTCTTCAAGGTTTTTAACTTTCTTGCAATGGATTAGAACATGCCCCTTTAGATCAGAGAAGTATGTTATTACCGACCTTCTGAAGCCTACTTCTGTCAACTTGTGAAAGTTATTCTCTGTCCAGCTTTATTCCATTACTGGCAAGGAGCTGTGATCCTTTGGAGGAGAAAAGGTGCCCTGGTTTTTAGAATTTTCAGCTTTTCTGCTCTGTTTTCTCCCCATCTTTGTGGTTTTATCTATCTTTGGTCTTTGATGTTGATGACCTACAGATAGGGTTTTGGTGTAGATGTCCTTTTTGTTGATGTTGATGCTATTCCTTTCTGTTCATTAGTTTTCCTTCTAACAAACAAGTCCCTCAGCTGCAGGTCTGTTGGAGTTTGCTGGAGTTCCACTCCAGACTCTGTTTGCATGGGTATCACTAGCAGAGACTGTAGAACAGCAAATATTGCAGAACAGGAAATATTGCTGCCTGATCCTTCCTCTGGAAGCTTCATCCCAGAGGGGCACCCACCTGTCTGAGGTGTCTATTGGCCTCTACTGGGAAGTGTCTCCCAGTTAGGGTACACAGGGGTCAGGGACCCACTTAAGGAGGCAGTCTGTCCATTCTCAGAGCCCAAACGCCATGCTGGGAGAGCCACTGCCCTCTTCAGAGTTGTCAGACAGGGACGTTTAAGTTTGCAGAAGTTTCTACTGCCTTTTGTTCAGCTATGGCCTTCCCACAGAGGTGGAGTCTATAGAGGCAGTAGGCCTTGCTGAGCGGCAGTGGGCTCTGCCCAGTTCGAGCTTCCTGGCTGCTTTGTTGACCTAATCCAGCCTCAGCAATGGTGGGCACCCCTCCCCTAGCCAGGCTGCAGCCTCACAGGTCAATCTCAGACTGCTGCGCTAGCAGTGAGCAATGCTCCGTGGGTGTGGGACCTGCTGAGCCAGGTACAGGAGAAAATCTCCTAGTCTGTTGGTTGCTAAGACCATGGAAAAAGTGCAGTATTTGGATGGCAGTGTCCCATTTTTCCAGGTCCAGTCTGTCACGGCTTCCCTTGGCTAGGAAAGGGAAATCCCCTGACCCCTTGTGCTTCGCGGGTGAGGCAACGTCCTGCCCTGCTTTGGTTCACTGTTCACGGGCTGCACCCACTGTCCAACCAGTCCCAATGAGATGAACCATGTACCTTAGTTGGAAATGCAGAAATCACCCATCTTCTGTGTGGATCCCGCTGGGAGCTGCAGACCGCAGCTCTTCCTATTCGGCCATCTTGGAACAGAACCTCACCTGTTTTTTCTTTCAAGCACCATTTTCACATGTTCCGAAGACCAACAGCATGTAACATTTTATCTCATAAGACAGTGAAATATTTGCCGAGTGAGCTGATGTTTAAGCAGAAAGAACTATAAAAATGGAGTTCAAGACCTAAGTTTGCCAATTACTGTGAGACTCAGGGCAAATTACTAACTTTTTTTGGCCTCCATTTTCTTGCCTGCAAAATGGGGATAATAATACCACACTGGTGGTCTGTCATTCCCTGTACCAGTTATCTATTATTATTTACCAAGTTACACTAAAACTTAGTGGCTTAAGACACAAATGTTTATTATGTCATGTGGTTTCTGAGGGTGAAGCATAAGGTAGTAGTTTAGTTGAGAGATTCTGACTCAAGGTCTCTTACATGGGAACAAATCACGATGTCTCCAGGGCTGCAGTCATTTGAAGGCTTGACTTACCTGGAGGATCTCATTCCAAGCTCACTCTTGTGGCTGTTAGCAAGAGGCCTCAGTTTCTCAACATATGAGCCTTTCCATAAAGATTGCTCTTAATTAGGCAGCTTGATTTCCATTGTGCAAATGGTCTGTGAGTGACTAAGCCTGTACCAAGACAGAAGCCTGGTACAGTGTGGGAGAGGTCTACACGAGGATGTGGATACCATGAGGAGGGATCTTTGGAGGCCATCTTGAGGGCTGCCCACCACAAGCTCCAACTAGATAACAGACTGGGAAGAGCTTTTTAAGCAGCAGAACTCCATAATCTAAATCACACTCACTGATTTCATTGCTTCCTGACAGGATCACAACTACCTTTTGGCAGAACTGTACAAAAAACAAACACCATTTAGATCTCTCATCCTTTTATCCCCTCTGCTTACCCTCCTTCACCCTTCCAATGTAATTCTATTACCAGTTTTCTCTTTGGTTTAATCAGCAATGTTTACATTATTATACCTATGCAAATATTCACAGTTGAGCATTGTAATGTATTATGATTATTTTCCTTCCCTAATTTCTAAACATTGCCCCATTTTCCACTTACTTGATTAGCTTTGTAGCTGTTACTGATTCTCCTCACACTTTCCTATAGCCTGTTGCACAATTTTCTACAAAGTAAGTCATAGCAGATAATCTACTATCCCAGTCTATTTGTTGGAAACATCCTTTCTGGAAGCTTTTCCCTTTTGGGTTGACTTTCCTATTTCAGTTTCTCACATCTTCCCCTTTCTCATCTTACTCCCATGTTTCGTTGAGTGTTATCTTCCAGTATTTCCATCAGGTTGAAGAGATGGTATGATAATGGCAGTCCTCAACGTGAGTCTCTCAAGTCCTGCTGCTCCAATCTGGATGGTTGCTCTGTGCCTGGTGCCTGGGGTCTCTCTTCACTTCTCTCTCATGTTGGAGCCTATTTTTGTGTCCTGTCTTTTCTCAGGTTTTATCCCTCATGGTTTCTGTGTCCTGTCTTCACTTTTGCTCCTTCTCTTGGCTCTGACCACCTATTTCTAACTTTCTGAGCTTCTCTCTGTCTTACCTCTTAACATTCTTTCTCCCCTCCCTGCTGGGAGCCAGTGCCCTCATGCTGCCCTGTTGGCAGTCCTGCTCTCTGAGGAGTGGTATATGGAACTCTTTCTAAAAATGTAGAAGGGAAACACTGTATCTAAAACATCCCTGGCCTAGGGATCTGGAAGATCTCTAGTCTCTGATTCTAGAATGGGTTATTGGTGAGAACATGAGCTTGTGCATGAACATATGTTCAGTCATGATCCAAACCTGGCAAAGCCTCCTCAGACTAGGTGGTGAGGGCCCAACAGGACTTGATGGAGAAAGTTGAGAAGGGCAAGGTACTTGTCCACCCTGGTCATTGTCTATAGAGATTTCAGTTGAAGCAGTGAGGCAAGACTGAAATTTGAGAGCAGACAATTGTAGCAGATAGCAGCCACCAATAATTGAACTCTTCTTTACTGATATCATGTCCCATGTATTATGCATAAACTTTTTATACACATTGTTTTATTTAATTTGCAACAGGCCTATGTAGAGAGATATGTTATTATACCCGAAGATGAGAAAACTGAGGATCAAAAGATTAGACAGGATTTTCCCAAAGCCATAGAGCTAGTAAGTGGTGCATCCAGGATTTGAATTCAGGTGTTGTGTGACTCAAGAGCCCTCACCATTTCTATCCTGACTGTCCTCACTATAACCATGTGTGAATTTGGATGGAACCTAAGTGTAGTAGGAGGCAGAGGAGAACTGTGTAGATCCTTGAGAGCTGGATCTTCACAGATGGCTGCCTGAAGCAGGGGCCTTGACTTTCTTCTTTCATGAAAATATGAATGGGTTGAATAGGCTGAAGGGAGGGAAGGAAGTAGTTGAGGTGGGAAGATGTGCACATTGGGAGTATGTTATAGAGATGGGATCGGGGACTAACATGAACTGGGAAAAGGCGAAGACTAAGGTGGACCAGATGCCAGTGGCACTGGATGTCAGAATGAGAGACTGGCAATCTATTAGATGGGCAACCAAAATAGTACATTTAGGAGATGAGATGTGAGACTAAAAGTGGGACTTTATGAAGTTCAGAATGAGAGTTATATATAGATGAAGAGAGATGGGAAGAAATTAGAAGTTACTCTGTACTTATTTACAGTCTTTGTTTATTCTGTGTGGGCAAGTGCAATGTCTTTGCTAATGTTACATTTATGTCAATAAATTCCCCTAAGAACTACTTTTATCAGAAAGTAGAATGTCTGGTCTGCTGACAAGGGCTTATTTTGGTCTGTTATTATGGTTTTAACTGGATATATCTTTCAGCAGTCCTTTGCTAAAAATACCTTTAGGCTTGTACTTATGACGCTAGAGTGGATTGATTCCCTTATCAACCTATATTCAAGAGCTAAATTCAGTAGAATAATTTTAGCAATGATTAGCCTAGACTATAAATCAGGGCAGTCTATTTATAATTCTTGGATTATAATTTAGAAGATAATCGCAATCCTTGTATTTCATAGTACTTATTACACACTAGGATCCTTTGTTTATTAATCTTCACAGCAGGCACAAGATTATGAGAAAAGTAAGCCACCTTGGAATGGCTTGGCCAAGGTCACTTATGTATGTGCATGTCATTGGGTCAAAATACAATAGCTAGGTCTGTCTGATCCTATTCTACCAGGCTATGCTACTGAAATACTTGTTTAAAGATGTCTAAATGGAGAGCATGTTTTTTGGATATGTGAAAATGGATTGGAGTTGAGAAACTAGGTCAAAAACCCTGAAATTCTTATGTTGCCCTGGTTGACGGCATAGAACCTCCTCCTCATTTGTAAACCATCCTATCATGATTCTCTGACTTGCTAACACAAAATCTTTGACAGACAATGCTGACTGCCCAGCAAGCAGTAATTTCCCCTATTCTTCCTTATTAATAGAACTTTAATATTTTTCACTATCCAGTTTCCAGGGGTTACTTGATTAAATCAATAATAGACACTTCATCTACTCACCAGTGATTGATTTAAAGGTGGGCATATGACCCAGTTTGGCTAATGAGCAGAAGTCTGCTCTGGGGTGGGGCTCTGGCAAAAGTTTTCCTTGCTCTTCAGAAGAGTTGCACAAGAGGAAAGTATCTTTAGTTTTCCTGTTTTGGGATGTTGCTGTCTGCAGTTCACTATGTCACCACTGTAACTAGGGTGCCCCCCTCTAGACCGTGAGAGGAAATGGCTTAAGAGAAAGTGTCAGTAAGATGAGGATGGGGAGTGGTAAAAGGGGAAATTCTTGTTTCTTGATAATTTTGTAGAGTTGCTAAATTAACCAACTTTGAAACTCAACTTTGAAACTTCTTTATGTGTGACAAAATTCATTTTTCTTATTGTTTAAATCCTCTCTAGTTAGGCTTTTTTTTTGCAACCAAATGCTCCCTATGTGATAGCAAAGCCTTCTACCTAATCCTCCCTACTGCTCAGGTTTTGCCCGGAATTGGACTTAGCTGAATTACACAACCACAGCTAAGTTTTTATGTATAGGAGCTGAAGCTCTTTTGGTATGCACATCTGAATCTTCTTTCTATGGATTTTCTGTTTGGCTATACTCTATTTTCACATACTTTAATGTAGTAAAATTGTAATTATTTTTACTGACCAGTTTATTTGGGTTGGCATCTGCTTGCTGTATAAATAATCCCTCAGTTTTGCAATCCAGGAGGAATAGGAATGAGCTGTGCTGAATTTCTCCCTATAATGATCTTGGGATGGTAGATACTGCTCTTCCTTTACAACTGCTGGAAATACATGGTGCTGGGGCCAGTGGGATTTGGGGTTGTATCTCCTCAGGGACAATTGTGCTGAATTTGCCCATCCTGCTCCAGCTGACTGTGACTGCTTAGCAGTTCTTTTCTCATCTGTTGTTCTGACTACACTTGGTGGGGCTGCACTAAAGATCCATCAGATTTCAGCCAGGTAAAACTGTGAGGTCTCTTTTAGCCCCTCTCCATGCCTAAACATGGCTTGTTCTTCTCCATCTTTCCTTTCTCTCCCAGGCTCACAGGAAGTACCCTCCTTTTTCTCCAAAGTTTCCTCTACCACTGTTGCATCACTCCTTTATCCTCTCCCTGTTCTAGAGCATGAGCCCTTTATATTAATATGCCTTCTGTAAATACTTCATCCTTTCTGCCTAGGGATGGGCACTGGTTTCTCCTATCCTAGGGCAAAAGGCAGCTGCTTGTGCTGTATCCTCAGTGTACCTCCTACAGTCCTTCTTCCCTTTATAAAATATTCCTTGGTTTTGTACTCCAGTAGGAATAGAAATGAGCTATGCTGAGTTTCCTGGAATAGTGAGCACATCTCCCAGTATCTAGAATGAACAGTCCATGCCTCTGGCTCCATATCTTTCCTGTAACTTCAATCCTAATGTCCTTCATTCGATTCAATTCCCTGCTCCTACAGATTACCAAAAGTGAACTAGCAAAGGCATCCAGGTCCACCTGATTGCAAAAGCAGGTGTTTACTCAGCTCTTCTTTTCCTTGATTGCCTTACAGCACTTGGAGTGTCTCTCCATCCTCTAAATATTCCCCTCCAAAAGGTCCTAATCTCAGCCCTCTGACTTCTCTCTTTTCACCTTTTTACCCCTGGGAAAGCCCAGTCATGTACTGAAAACCTACCAGTTGAGATCATATGAGATTCTGGCCAATAATCTTGTTAACCTCGTAACCAGGACACTTCACAGTCTTGTACCCAATAGCTCAACAGATGCCTGCTAAATGGACTCAGATCTGTCTTCTGCTCTGATATCTTTTCCAAGTTCCTGTTCTGTTTCTGTGCTTAATGGACATTTCCAGATAGGCATTCAGATGTTGCTTCTAATTCCTTATGTCCAAAGCAGAAGTTATTTTTCCTTACATGCTGACTCCTCATTCTTTCTCCTTCTTTATTTCAGCCTATAATAGCATCACTCACCCTTCTCATAGGGGTCCATGAGAACGTTAATACTCCCAGCCCAAAGTTTCTCTTTGTTTTCAACTACTCTACACAATTACTAGATATCTATTTTAAAACCAAACTCAACACTCCACATGTTACTCCTGTGCTAAGCTACCTTCATAACACGGCTCATAGAGATATATCCAATTGGTTTTCCCCAGGCCCCCTCTGGTTAGGGGAGAGCCTTTCCTTTGTGGTCATCTGCCACCCTAAGCTATTAGGACTGTTAGGTAGTGGGTTTTGTGTAAATGGTGGGCCAGTTGGGGTGCAGAATATCTGGCAGGGTCCTCAGGTTGGTGTCACTGAGCATGATTCAGCTTGCTTCCAGCTCCCTGGTCATTGAGATGCAAAGACGTCACCAATCCACCCTCCGGTAGAACTAAATTTTCACTTCCTTCCCAAGCATCACAGTTGCCCTGCTCTTCCTCTTCCTCCCTTTTATTCTACTGGGTCTAATCTTATTTTGGGTAGAAGAAAAACCTCTCTGGGCAAACAAGCACCCCAAACCTCTGTCTTTTGCTTTGAGGCACTTTGTCTTTGCAGTTACTCACCAACTGAATGACTCTGACAACTATGAGAGTCACTGGGGGAGGGGAAAAGACCCTCAGGACACCTGTGAGAGAGGAGAGGAGAGGAGAGGGAAATACGCTGAAACACAAGGACAGTTACTAAAGGAAATAATCTTGCCTCTCTTACATAACTCCCTCTGTCTTTAATGTCAGTTCCAAATGTATATTTGAGGTTCAGTTTCCTAAGCTATAAAATGAAGATGATAATGCCTTCCTAACAGGTTGACATGAAGACAAAAAATGAAGTACCATCTAAGCAACAGACCCGGCTGAGAACAAAATAGAAACAGAATTAAATGTTATTATTTCTTTATTTTTCCTTTTTCTTATTGTGGTTCCAAAAAGCCTTCTGACTCTCACCCCCTAAGTTACACATACTACATCTGCTCAATTTCATTGTCCAGACCTGAGTCACAGAACCCACCTGGCTGTGAAGGAGGCTGGGAATTGCAGCCTTTGTTTTGGGCAGACATGTGCTGCCCCAAATATTCTGTAACTGTGGAGGAAGAGAAGAGAGGATCCTAGAGAATAACCAGCAGTCTCATCCAAATCATCTTGGTGACTTTCTCTTCTCTTTTCCTTGGGTACAGAATTTTAACAAGGAGTTTATTAGAATACCTTACATGGATTGGGACATACCTACTCTCGTGTGTTTTGCTGGCAAAGCCCACCTTTTACTCCAGAGACTATAAATGGCATATGCACATACTCATAGCCTCTTTTGCATTTAGGGATGAGCATGACACACAGTCGTGGACAATGAAACCATGAGACATCAGTTAAAGAGGTATCTACAAAGGCTTCAGGCATATTAGGTTGGTACAAAAATAATTGTGGTTTTTGCCTTTAAAAGTGCCATTTATTCACTTCTATTTTGCAAATGCATGTCCGTGAACTATGGATTTACTTAAAAGAATGTGATAGACACTTTTGTTTGCTTACCCAACGTGTATTCCTTCCTTCTTCTTAACAGAATCCCAGTTTTTCCTTAGGCATCGACTCCCTTTCCTTGCATCTAAGAACCTGAGTTAAGTTGACTCTACTCCCATTTTTAGAAGTAATCCTCATCTGTCCGTCTAATTCTAATCTTTGTTCCTGATTAGTCCAGGAATAGGCATGCAAACATATTTAGGTCAAAGAAATTTGAGGGAAAGGTTTTCAGGAGGTTCCTGGGGACAATTTCCTTTTTCTAAGAGAGAGCTATGAGAAGAGATGGACTCTTACCTTTCAGATATGTGTCTGAATGTGACAGCTGGAGTGTCACTGCTGTTTTTCTGACAGTCTGAGCATGGGACTCATAGTAAGGATACAGAGTGACAGGAAGGGAAGACCCTGGGTTCAGGATGGCAGTGTTGATCTGGTGAATCAGCCCTCTATGAAGTTCTTCCTGTGGACTTTCTGTTGTATGAGATTAAAAAAAAAAAACCATATTGTTAAAGCCAGGTGCGTCTGAATTTCTGTGTCTTGCCAATGAAAGCATCCTGTTTCAAATCATTACTGAGTTTAGTATTTTCTGTTGCACATATTCTCAGTCGACAAATACTCAAAGCAAATCCCCAGTCATACTGAGATCTGTGAAATATCTGGATGTTAGAAAGGGATCTGTGTTCTCCAAAGGGTTGGGAGCAAATTTTCCTGAGTATCCTTCAAGCTTATTGCATTCTTCCTCTTTTCATTCTTATTTGCCTCTTCTCTCTTTCTGCTCCCCCAAGGGCTGGAGAGTATTCATGGTAAAGAAATAAGAAGGAATTAGCAAGGGCACTGCCAAGCTACCTCTGCCAGTTGGAGGGAGAGGGCTTTTCCAGAGGAGCACAGAATGGATCCTGCTTGGAGCAGAGCGTGGTTTTTCCTGGACACTCAGTAAATGGCTGCTGAATTTCATGGAATCTTATAGGAAGGATGAGAGGGAACATTTGTAACTAATTAGTGCAAAATTAGCCCCAAAGGTGAGGTGTGACCTGTCATGGTGGAAAAGACAAATCAATTTGACCTAATCCTAAGAATTTGTTCAAAGCAGCTGATACGTTTGGAGTATCATGGTCAGTGTTGCATGGGCTGTCATGGTATGTAGTTTACACTCCTGCAGTTAACATCTAAGAATAGTTATGCCATGTAAAAGTAATGGTAAAAGATGCCTCATGATGCTATATGCTGCATGTTATCAGTCTGATCAAAGAGTGAAATTGCAGCATCTGAAAAACAAAACACTAGTGGTCATTCAATACTATTATGAGACCTCCCAACTGTACCTGGAGGAAATTTTGCTTTGTTGTCACCACATGGATCAACCAATAGAAATAAGGACATCTCCAGATGGTTAAAAATAGAATAAATGGCAGATTTGGTGGGAAATGTGCAGATGTCAGCTCTACCAGATTTACTAAATGTTATAAGCATCCTGAAGTCTGATTATTTTAATAAATTTTAGATTAAAAGTCGGTATAAAGTTTCTTTGAGGCAGGTTTTCTGTGACCTTTAATGTGCCAATGGGCATTGTGAATCTTTGAGCAAAGAATGCTGTATGAATCTTTTCTCAAATTTATTTGACCAAGGAATCCTTGCTTTCGTGGTCTAGTCTAGTGAAATATGCTTTGGGGAGCACTGACCCAACCTAACAAAATCTTATTATGGGATCCAGTAAAAATGAAGCACCTGCAACTGGAAATGGTGGATGCTCTATTAAGAATGCAAAATTCTCACATAGATGGAATTATGATCAACCTACTTTGTCCTCCCATATTTCTGACAGTGTGCCTTGTTTACAACTGACATTTCCTTTCTGGAAACAATAGTTAGCAAGGACATCAGTTTATCTTGGGAGCAATACTTAAGTCAATACTCCCTCTGAGTAGGGCCAGTGTGCCTTCTCCAAGCAACCTATAATTGGAAACTTATCTGTGGTTTCCCCAGCACAGCATCTGACACCCAGCAGAATGAATGTCTTTGCTAAGAAGGCCTAGCTTCTTCTCCTTTCACTATTATCTTCTTTCAATAGAGAGTTAAAGAAGCTCTTCCTAGATTCTCAGATATTCTTATGCCCCCAAGTATAGGAATACATTGTATGTTCTGCGGATAACTGTGAAATCTTTACTTATGTGGATAAAAATCACAAACTACCCAAACCTCACCAACCAGCCATTGAGCTAAATGAATTGTTGATTACATAATATACATGTCCAAGTCACAAAAGCACATAGAGTTATTGAATTCCAGGCAGATTGAAATCTGTACAGTTACTTTTGGCAGACGTGACTGGCTTCCCCACCTTTCATGAGTAAGTGGAGGAGCAGTGCACTACCTGGGGAGTGATGCAAAGCTGTCCTGCGTCAGTCACTGCAGTTAGACTCAGTAGACCCACTCACCAGGAAGTCAACCTCTAGGTAGCAGAACTATGAAGAGGAAAAGGGACAATGATATGGCAGCTAATGAGTGATGTTTACACAGATATAGCACTGGAACAGGAGGAGAAACAAGTATTCATGTTAGTTAGAGCAAAAGTTCCTGAATACAAGCCAGTTCTCTATTGTGGGGAAATGTGAGAATTAAGAAAAAAAGAATATGGTGAGTTTTTAATGTTTAAGGTTTAAAGTATGGATCCTTAGAGAAATGAAAATTAAAATCATAACAAGATACCACCTCACACCTGTTAGGATGATGATTATAAAAAAGACAAAAGGTAACAAGTGTTAGAGAGGATGGGGAGAAAGGGGAACTCTTGCACACTGTTGGTGGTAATGTAAATAAGTTCAGCCATAGTGGAAAACAGTATTGGGGTTCCTCAAAAAATTAAAAATAGAACTACCATATTTTCCAGCAATCCCACTTCGGGGTGTATGTCCAAAGGAAATGAAATCAGTATGCTGAAGAGATATGTACAGTCCCATGTTTTTTGCAGCATTACTTACAATAGCCAAGATATGGAATCAACCTAAGTGTCCATTAATGAATGAATATATAAAGAAAATGTCACACACACACACACACACACACACACACACACACACACACATACACAGAGGAATACTACTCAACCTTAAAAAAGAAGAAAATCCTGTCATTTGTGATACCATAAATGAGTCTGGAGGATATTATGTTAAGGAAAATACGCCAGGCACAGAAAGAAAAATACTACATGCTCTCACTTACAGGCGGAATCTAAAAAGGTTGAGTTCATAGAAGTAGAGAATAGAATAGAATAGTAGTTACCAGGGACTAAGGGGAATGGGGATTGGGAAGATATTGGTCAAATGTTACAAAATTTCAGTTAGAAGGAATAGGTGCAAGAGACCTATTATACATCATGGTGAATACAGTTAATAACAATGTAGTATATTCTTGCAAATCACCAAGAAAGTAGATTTTGCATGTTCTCATTCCAAAAAACAATGAAGTAATACATATGTTACTTAGCTCAATTTAGCCATTCCACAATGTATACATATTTCAAAACATGTTTGTATATAATAAATATATACAATTTTAATTCATCAATTAAAAATAAAGTTTAAAGGATGAGATTATATTTTTCCCAGTCTTTAGAAGTGTATATGCCCTTGATTTGGAAATGATAGTAGACAGTAGTTGGGTTTTTTAAAAAAAGTTTTAATATGCTTGGCAAAATAAAATGTTATTAACGCTCATGTTAGTCCCATGGTTTAAATTTTTTGCGTTTGACTTTTTCTTGTGGTTTATTTGCAGTTGTACTGCCCCACATGTAGGAACTCCTTCTCTGGACCATATGGGAGCTTAATCAGGAGTTTTATATTATGTTGTAAAACACTGAGAATTGGAGAGAAAGAGAGATGGAAATTACTTGGAGGATGCTATAGTAAAGAAAGGTCCAGTGAGGATTCTCAATACAAGTTTGAAATATAATTTGTATTAAAACAGTATGTTTTAGGTAAGTTAGTTGTCCATAGATAATAATAAAGATATGATGCCCGTTTCAGGGAAGCTACAATGGTTTAACTCCCTGAGGGTAGTTCTGGTGTATCTGTGCTCACCAGCTTGAGAAAAAGAAGTTGGCTTCTGTGAGTGACATGTTTTGGAAAATATCAGAAATCTTACTGAGAAAGAAGGTTACAATGTTAATTTTTTCCATTTTAAACATGTAGTTTTAGGTTTATTAAAAATATTATCTTGTAGGTTATCTATGATTCAGCTGCCTGATAGGTACCAGTTACAATAATAATTTTTCCTGGTAAAGAATTTATTATCTAGAATGGTGACATATATCTTTTGAAATCATAGAATAAGAAACTGCTAGATTCAAGCTATCAAAGTTTCATAAGCCATATGTATTGATGATACTAAAATACTTCATATATGAAGTTTGATTACAAGGGAATGGGGTTGACTTATATGGATGGTTGGTGAAATCTCTCTCATTTATCTCTACTAATATTTTGGACATAAGCAAGAACTTTTAAGAGAGAGGGAGTAGAGCACAGTAACTCTGATGTCAAACTGGTTTCAATTTCTCAAGCTTAAAGCAAGTCACTTAACCTTTCTAGGCCTCAGATTTTTAACTAAAAAATACAGACAATAAAATTTCCAACCTGAAGAAATTATGTTCAGTATAATGGATTGAGGAAATGCTAAAACCTTTCACTCATATACCAAATCACCACAATGATAATAAATAAAACATAACCAAGCTTCAAAACGACAAAGAGGATTGTCTATGTGGTAGAAATGGAGAGTCTTTCTTAATGGAAAAAAAGTAGAACAGAAACCAGATCAGTAAGTAGAGGCTACCATACTGCTGCAAAGGGCTCTGAGCTTTTGTATCCTCCCTGTGAGTCTGAAGCTGCTGTTGTCATGAGACTATCCCATCAAGAGGGAACAGGATATGTGAGTGATCCACACAAAATTGGTAAGGTATCTCAGGAGGATTACCATTCAAGAAGAGAGAAAATGTGACAGACTGTATTTTATTAAGTGGTCATAAAAACATCTCGTATTCAATTTTCTCTTTGTCTAATGTGACTTTGACACTCCTCCTACTGAGAGATGGAATTTGTAGTCCCACCCATTAAATGTGATTAGGCTTATGGCTATGGCAGAAGTGGTGGCTATAGGACTTCTAAGGCTGAGCCATAAAAGCAAATACACCTTTGACCTGGGTATCTTGCAATGCTTGCTTTTGGAACTAAGCCACCCCATGATAAAGCCCAAGCACCTCACTGTTGAGACCCACATGGAGAAAAGCCGACGTTCCTGATTCTCAGCCTACACTGAGCTTTCAGCTGACAGCAAACACTAACTTGCCAGTCACATGAGTCTATTTAATCTATTTACTAATAGCCATTGAAAAAAAGAACCCTCAATTTATGGTCTGAAAAACAGCACATGGAGCTAGCTGAAGAGAGAATCAGTGATTTGAACTGTTAAGCTGAGGAATTCTTCTAGAACATTATACAGAGAATAAAAAATGAAGAATAATAATGAGAGAAATGGCATGATCCTAGCTTAACTGAGGTGAGAAACCAACAGAGGGACAACAAGAAGGACCAATATCAATAGATGAACATCCCACAAGTATTCTGTGGGTGACAGCACAAGATTTTGTGGAAAATCCCTAAGTAACTTGAGCTGCCTCCCTGACTAGTATGTCAAGCTGCTCCAGGGCACACAATTTAAGCCAAATATCAATGTTGAACATAAAGTACATCTTAGTTTTCCACAATATGTGTTTTATTTTTCCTTTTATAAATTCTGTCTCACCTTTGTCATCTGGCAACCAATCAATAAATGTTTAATCTTCTTATTTAAGTACGTTTAAGCTGTGCTTTTAACTAAACTGAATGTCTCTTTTTATTCTTTGACAAAAGCATAAAAGAAGACAGTGAAAAAAATGGCAATAGACAAGGAGGTTCAAACATTTTAATAAGAGTTTCAGAAAAGGAAAATAGAGAGAATGGAAGACAGGCAATATTTGGAAAAATGATGAACATTTCCCAAAGCTTGGGATGGTCAGAAGTTTTCAGATTTATAGAGCCTACCAAAATAGAGCAGGGTAAATAAAAATAAACCTATACTTAGAAACTTAGAAAGCTAATGGAACTTTAGGCCATTAAAGAAAAACAGGAAGTTTAAGAGACCACAAGTAAAAAAGGCATAGCACTGCAATTGTACAATAGTCTGAATGATATCAGATTTTTATTTAACAACATCAAATCCAAGAAGACAATGGAGAAAGATCTTCAAAACCCTGATGAAAAATAATGTTGAAATTATTTTTATACCCAGCCCAACTATAATTCAGTTGTACATATAAATAACTAAATTTTCAGACATTTAAAACTCAGAAATTTTATTGACACAGATCCTCACCAAAAGCACTTCCAAAAGATTTACTCAAAAAGAAGAAAATTAAATGAGACATTGCATATAAAACATTTGTTATGATGTTAAATCTGTTTCTTCTTTACTACTAAAATGGACAGAGAACTGGGTAGAAAATGGCAGATAGAAGGCAGCTCCCACTTGGATGAACAGAATAGTGTGTGGAGACTCATATCATGAAATTTTGCTCCAAGAAGCACTGCAGGAACGTACCAGAAAAAGTGAAAGAATTCACAGAGCCTTCAAAAGAAGTGGTGTGCTGCTGCAAATGCCATGAGACAGCTGAAAAACTGTGAGTACCCAAAGTGTGAGAAGGTGAAAGTCTGCTACTGAACACACATTTTCACTGGGGAACGTGAAAATTCAGATCACAGGAGAAGGATTTTCCTTTACCTAGAGCTAAAATGAATTTAGAGAACCAAGAAAAATATGGACGTAGAAGAAGCATCAGGAAGAGTCCTGTAGTCACTTCTGGAACCCAAGAAAGCTCAGGGAAGGCATTTTTGACTTTATCTCACAGATGTCCTCGGGAAGGGCTGCCAGTGGAACTGGATGAAGCCCACAGGGAGAAGGAAACTTCCAGGTGAATTTTGTGATAATTTTGACCAAATGCCAATTTTCCTGGACAGAATCCAGGATAGAGGGCCAATGGAAAGTGCAGAGCAGTCAGGGAGGGGCAAGGGCTGAAAGCCCTACTTGCTTTCTCAAAGGGGGTAGAATGTAGTCTGGGGCAATGTAGTATGTATTTCTCAAAGGGGTAGAATGTAGTCTGCTCACAAGCTGCCTGGATATAAACTCGGTGCTATTGGTGGGGCATGGTGGGAGTGAGACTGGCTTTTCTAGCTGCATAGGAGCTGGGCGAGGCCTGTCATGGCCACTTTCCCTCACTTTCCTGGTGACCTGTATGATGCAGCAGAGGCAGCCATAATCCCCCTGGGATTAAAACTCCATCAGTCTACAAACCACACACCCATCCCCCACAGTGGCCTCAGCAAGCCCCATCCAAGGACAGTCTGAACTCAGACACGCCTAACCCTGTCCCCACCTGATGGTCTTTCTCTAACCACCCTGGTAGCTGAAGACAAAAGATAATATCTCAGCAGCTCTATGGCCCCACCTACCACTTGAGAAATACCTCATCCAGGACCCCAGTATAGTGTCCTCCCTATACTCTCACAGCTGATGCTGTCTTGAAGGTGCCACCTCCTAACTCCAACCAACTCAAAACATTACAACAACTCACAAAAGAACAACCCTGCCCCAAGAAAGGAGAAAACAAGAGATAATTCCACTGCCTATAATTTCCTGGCTAACCAGAGGTCCTGAGTCTGTACAAATGACAATCTGTCCACATGACAATCTGTCCACATGACAACTTTATGGCCAGCACAACTAGCATTTGAGAAAACCAGTGCACTAAACACAACTACAACAAAGGTCTCACACAAAGTCCACTTCACTCCCCTATTACCTCCACTGGAGCAAGTCCACTTTACTCCTCTTTTACCTCTACTGGAGGATGTGCTGGTATCCATGGCTGAGAGACCTGAAAACAAACCATATCACAGGACTTTTTTCAGACACTCCCCATTACCAGCCCAGAGCCTGGTAGGTCCATTGGGTGGCTAGACCCAGAAGAGAAATAGGAATCACTGCACTCTGGCTCTCAGGAATCCCCATCCCTAGAGGAAGGGGGAGAGCACCACATTAAGGGAGCACCTGGTGGGACAAAAGAATCTGAACAGCAGCCCATGAGCACCAGATATTTCCTCTGACATAGTCTACCTAAATGAGAAGGAGCCAGAAAAACAATCTTGGTAATATGACAAAACAAGGCTCTTTGCCCATGCCTATGTCCTGAATGGTACTACCTAGGTTTTCTTCTAGGGTTTTTATGGTATTAGGTCTAACATTTAAGTCTCTAATCCATCTTGAATTAACCTTCGTATAAGGAGTAAGGAAAGGATCCAGTTTCAGCTTTCTACTTATGGCTAGCCAATTTTCCCAGCACCATTTATTAAATAGGGAATCCTTTCCCCATTTCTAGTTTTTCTCAGGTTTGTCAAAGATCAGATGGCTGTAGATGTGTGGTATTATTTCTGAGGACTCTGTTCTGTTCCATTGGTCTATATCTCTGTTTTGGTACCAGTACCATGTTGCTTTGGTTACTGTAGCCTTGTAGTATAGTTTGAAGTCAGGTAGCGTGACACCTCCAGCTTTGTCCTTTTGACTTAGGATTGTCTTGGCAATGTGGGCTCTTTTTTGGTTCCATATGAACTTTAAAGCAGTTTTTTCCAATTCTGTGAAGAAACTCATTGGTAGCTTGATGGGGATGGCATTGAATCCTAAAACACCAAAAGCAACGGCAGCAAAAGCCAAAATTGACAAATGGGATCTAATTAAACTAAAGAGCTTCTGCACAGCAAAAGAAACTACCATCAGAGTCAACAGGCAACCTACAGAATGGGAGAAAATTTTTGCAATCTACTCATCTGACAAAGGGCTAATATCCAGAATCTACAAAGAACTCAAACAAATATACAAGAAAAAAACAAACAACCCCATCAAAAAGTGGGCAAAGGATATGGACAGACATTTCTCAAAAGAAGACATTCATACAGCCAACAGACACATGAAAAAATGCTCATCATCACTCGCCATCAGAGAAATGCAAATCAAAAGCACAATGAGATACCATCTCACACCAGTTAGAATGGCAGTCATTAAAAAGTCAGGAAACAACAGGTGTTGGAGAGAATGTGGAGAAATAGGAACACTTTTACACTGTTGGTGGGATTGTAAACTAGTTCAACCATTATGGAAAACAGTATGGCAATTCCTCAAGGATCTAGAACTAGATGTACCATATGACCCAGTCATCCCACTGCTGGGTATATACTCAAAGGATTATAAATCATGCTGCTATAAAGACACATGCACACGTATGTTTATTGCGGCACTATTCACAATAGCAAAGACTTGGAATCAACCCAAATGTCCATCTGTGACAGACTGGATTAAGAAAATGTGGCACATATACACCATGGAATACTATGCAGCCATAAAAAAGGACGAGTTTGCGTCCTTTGTAGGGACATGGATGCAGCTGGAAACCATCATTCTTAGCAAACTATCACAAGAACAGAAAACCAAACACCACATGTTCTCACTCATAGGTGGGAACCGAACAATGAGATCACCTGGACTCGGGAAGGGGAACATCACACACCGGGGCCTATCATGGGGAGGGACTGCATTGGGAGTTATACCTGATATAAATGATGAATTGATGGGCGCTGACGAGTTGATGGGTGCAGCACACCAACATGGCACAAGTATACATATGTAACAAACCTGCACGTTATGCACATGTACCCTAGAACTTAAAGTATATATAAAAAAAGGCTCTTTAACACCCCCAAAAGATCACACCAGCTCACCAGCAATGGATCAAAAAGCAAGAAGAAATCTGAATTGCCAGCAAAAGAATTAAAGGTTTGAATATTAAGCTAATCAAGAAGGCAACAGAGAAGGATGAATACTGATTTAAAGAAATTAAAAAAAATGATACAGGATATGGATAGAAAAATCTCCAAAGAAATAGGTAGCATAAATACAAACAATTACAACTTCTAGAAATGAAGGACACACTTAGAGAAATGCAAAATACACTGAAAAGTTTCAACAACAGAATTGAACAAGTAGAGAAAATAACTTCAGAGCTTGAAGATAAGGTTTTTGAATTAACCCAATGTGACAGAGACAAAGAAAAAAGAACTGAAGAAAATGAACAAAATCTCCAAGAACTTTGGGATTATGTTAAATGACTAAACCTAAGAATAATTTGTGTTGCCAAGAAAGAAGAGAAATCTAAACGTTTGGAAAATATCTTTGAGGGAATGATCAAGTAAAACTTCCCTGGCGTTATTGGAGATTTAGACATCCAAATACAAGAAGCTCAAAGAATACCTGGAAAATTCATTGTGAAAAGATCATGGCCTAGACACACAGTCAACAGGTTATCTAAAGTCAAAACAAAGGAATGAATTTTTTGAGCTGTGAAGCAAAAGCAGCAGGTAGCCTATAAAGGAAAACCTATCAGATTAACAGCTAATTTCTCAGCAGAAACCTTACAAGTTAGAAGGAATAGGGATCCTATCTTTAGCCTCCTTAAATGAAACAATTATCAGCCAAGAGTTTTGTATCTAGTGAAACTAATCTTCATAAATAAAGGAAAGATACAGTCTTTTTCAGACAAATAAATGTTGAGAAAACTGGCCACTACCAAGCCAGAAATACAAGAACTGCTAAAAGGAGCTCTAAATCTTGAAACAAAACCTTGACATATACCAAAATGGAACCCCCTTACAGCAAAACTCCCACAGGACCTATAAAAATATAACATAATAATAACAATAAAAACCCCCAAGGTATTCAGGCTACAACTAGCATGGTGAGTAGAACAATACCTCACATCTCAATACTAATGTTGAATGTAAATGGCCTAAATGCCCCACTTAAAAGATACAGAATGGCAGAATGGATAAAAATTCACCAACCAAGTATCTACTATCTTGAAGAGACTCACCTAACATACAAAGACTTACACAAACTTAAGATAAAAGGTTGGAAAAAGACATTTCACCCAAATGTACATAAAGAGTAAGCAGGAGTAGCCATTCTTTTTTTTTTTGAGATGAAGTCTCACTCTGCTGCTAGGCTGGAGTGCAGTGGCATGATCTCAGCACACCGCAGCCTCCAACTCCCTGGTTCAATGATTGTCCTGCCTCAGCCTCCTGAGTAGCTGGGATTACAGGCACATGCCACCACGCCCAGCTAATTTTTGTATTTTTAATAGAGACAGGGTTTCACCATGTTGGGCAGGATGGTCTTCATCTCCTGACCTCGTGATCCACCCACTTTGATCTCCCAAAGTACTGGGATTACAGGCATGAGCCACTGCGCCCAGCCAGGAGTAGCCATTCTTATATCAGACAAGACAGACCTTAAAACAACAACGGTAAAAAAAGACAAAGAGGGACATTATATAATAATGAAAGTACTAGTCCAACAGGAAAGTATCACAATCCTAAATATAACACCTAACACTAGGGCTCCCAAATTACTACTAGACTTGAGAAATAAGATAGATGGCAACACAGTAATAGTGAGGTACTCCAGTACTCCCTAGACAGCACTAGACAGGTCATCAAGACAGAAAGTCAACAAAGAAACAATAGACTTAACCTATACCCTAGAACAAATGGACTTAACAGATATTTACAGAACATTCTATGCAACAAATGCAGAATATACATTGTATTCCTCAACACACGGAACATTCTGCAAGATAGACCTCATGGTAGGCCAAAAAACAAGTCTTAATAAACTTAAGAAAATTGAAATTATATCAAGTACTCTCTCAGATCACAGTGGGATAAAATTGGAAATCAACTCCAGAGGAACCATCAAAACCATGAAAATACATGGAAATTAAATAACCTGCTCCTGAGTGATCATTGGGTCAACAATGAAATCAAGATGGAGATTAAAAAATTCTTTTATAATGGTGACAAAACCTATCAAAACCTCTGGGATATAGCAAAAGTGGTGCTTGGGGAAAGTTCATAGCATGAAAAACCACATTAAAAAGTCTGAAAGAGCACAAAGAGACAATCTAAAGTCATACTTCAAGGATCTAGAGAAACAAGAACAAGCCAAACTCAAACCCAGCAGAAGAAAAGAAATAACAAAGATCAGAGCAGAACTAAATGAAATTGAAACAAAAAAAATACAAAAGATACGTGAAACGAAAAGTAGATTCTTCGAAAAGATAAACAAAATTGATAGACCATTAGCAAGATTAACCAACAAGAGAGAAGATCCAAATAAGCTCAATTAGAAATGAAATGGGAGATACAACAACTGATACCACAGAAATACAAAAGATTATTCAAGGCTACTATAAACATCTTTACACACACAAACTAGAAAACCTACAGGAGACGGATAAATTCCTGGAAATATACAATTCTCCTAGATTAAAGTAGAAAGAAATAGAAACTCTGAATAGACCAATAACAAGTAGTGGTATTGAAATGGTAATTTAATAATTGCTGACAAAAAAGTCCAGGACCACATAGATTCACAGGTGAATTTTATCAGACATTTAAAGATTTGGTACCAATCTTGTTGACACTATTTCAAAAGATAGAGAAAGAGAGAATCCTCCCTAAATCATTCTGTGAAGCCAGTAGCACCCTCATACCAAAACCAGGAAAGGACATGACAAAAAAAGAAGACTACAGACCAATATTCCTGATGAACATAGTTGCAAAAATCTTCAACAAAATGCTAGTTAACCAAATCCAACAGCATATGAAAAAGATAATACCACATGACCAAACAGGTTTCATACCAAGGATGCAGGGATGGTTTAACATGCACAAGTCAATAAATGTGATACACCACATAAATAGAATTAAAAACAAAAATCACATGATCATCTCAATAGATGCAGAAAATGCATTTGACAAAATCCAGCATCGCTTTATAATTAAAACCCTCAGTAAAATCAGCATAGAAGGAACATAACTTAAGGTAATAAAAGCAATCTATGACACACCCACAGACAACCTTATGCTGAATGGGGAAAATTTGAAAGCATTCCCTGTGAGAACTGGAACAAGACAAGGATGCCCACTTTCACCACCTCTATTCAACATAGTACTGGAAGTCCTGGCCAGAGCAATCAGACAAGAGAAAGAAATAAAGGGCATCCAAATCAGTAAAGAAGAAGTCAAACTGCCACTGTTCATTAATGATATGATTGTATACCTAGAAAACCCTAAAGACTCCTAGAAAACCCTAAAGACTTCACTGAAAATCTCCCAGAACTAATAGATGAATTCAGTAAATTTCAGGATACAAAATCAATGTATGTAAATCAGTAGCACTCCTCTATACCAATAGCGACCAAGATGAGAATGAAATCAATAACCAACCCCTTTTATAATAGTTGCAAAGAAAAAATTAAATACTTAGGAATATACTAACCAAGGAGGTCAAAGACCTTTACAAGGAAAACCACAAAACACTGCTGAAAGAAATCATAACAAACGAAAACACATCTCATGCTCATAGATGGGTGGATTCAATATAGTGAAAATGACCATATTGCCAAAAGCAATCTACAAATTCAATGCAATTCCCATCAAAATATCATTATAGTTCTTCACAGAACTAGAAAAAAAATCCTAAAAATCCTAAAATACACATAGAACTGAAAAAGAGCCTGCATAGTCAAAGCAAAACTAAGCAAAAAGAATCTATGTGGGGGTATCACATTACCGACTTTAACCTATACTATAAGGCTATGGTCACCAAAACAGCATAGTACCAGCATAAAAGTAGCACATAGAACAATGGAACAGAATACAGAACCCAAAAATAAAACCAAATACTCACACCAACTTATCTTCAACAAAGAAAAGTAAAACAAAGTGGGAAAAGGACAACCTATTCAATAAATGGTGGTGAGATAATTGTCAAGTCACACGTAGAAGAATGGAACTGGACCTTCATCTCTCACCTTATTCAAAAATCAACTGTAGACGGATCAAAGACTTAAATGTAAGGCCTGAAAGTACAAAAATTCTAGAAGATGACATTAGAAAAGCCCTTCTAGACATTGACTTAGGCAAAGACTTAATGATCAAGAACCCAAAAGCAAATGCAACGAAAAAAAAAATAAATAGGTGGGACTTAATTAAACTAAAAAACTTCTGCACAGCAAAAGAAATAATCAGCAGAGTAAAGAGACAACCCACAGAGTGACAAAAAATTTTTGTAAACTATGCATTTAACAAAGGACTAATATCCAGAATCTACAAGAAACTCAAATCAGCAAGAAAAAAAAATAAAAACAAACAAATAATTCCATCAAAAGTGGACTAAGGACAGCTCTCAAAAGATAATACACAAGTGGCCAACAAACGTATGAAAAAATACTTAGCTTCACTAACTATCAGGGAAATGCAAATCAAAACCACAATGTGACACCACCTACTCCTGACGTCCATAATTAAAAAAAAAAAAAAAAAGATGTTAATGTGGATGTGGTGAAAATGGAACACTTTCACACTGTTGGTGGGAATGTAAACTAGTACAACCACTATGGAAAACAGTGTGGAGATTCCTTAAAGAACTGAAAGTAGATCTACCATTTGATCCAGCAATCCCACTACTGGGTATCTACCCAGGAGGAAGCAGTGAAGATATGCCTTGAAAAAAGGGGCAGGTGGGTTTAAGGAGCCTAAAGGACAAAGACAGAAGCTAGGGATGCAGGGGACAGCAGTGGGAGATGGTTCTGGAAAGCCAGTTGCAGACATTTTGGAGAAGTACTGAGGAGACCAGGATGGAGAGTGCACAATCCAAAAGCAGAGGGGCTTCTTTTTATGCTGTGTCCCCAAAGTTCACTAAAATGGCAGTTGAGGGGTAGGCATAAAGACAAAGACAATACAGATAACTGTTAACCAAATATTGGAAGCTGGAATGCAGATACACAACTGAGTTGTAACTGACTCAGTGGTACGGAGAAAGCTGAAAAGTGAAGGCTAACAAAAGGTGAATGTGGAAGGAGGCAAATAGAGAAATGGCCCTTTTCCTTCTACAGAACCTTGAACATCTTCAGGAATTAAGGATATCTAATGGTGAAGGTGGGTGCAACTGGAGTTTAAAACAGTTTTCATTCATTAAGGAGCCCAAATCCTCTCTTGGCTCCACATGGTAGAAAATGAAAACTTTCAAGGTTCTGGATATCATATACTTCAAGTATATGGTAGAGGTGAGGAGAAGAAGTGTATTGGTCACTAAGGCCCCAAGCCTCTGACACCAACTTCAAGGACACTGGAAGCCAGGATTTTCTGCCCCCAGCCAAAGAGTCAAGGGGAACAACCTACCTAAGAGAAAGGATCCACAGAAATTGACAACTGGGAGTTCTCCTGCTCTTGGACAAGCACAGCCCATGCACACAGGACTTTTTATCAGCTTTTTAGTGCCTTACTCTTGAATATGAGAAGACAGCCAAAGATCAATAGACATTTGATAAAAACCCACCAAATGCAGTATAAAGACCAAAATAAAGAAATAGAAAAAAGGAAGTATGGCACACAGAGACAATGCAGAGTGAGCCAAAAGAAACTGAACAATGACAATAAAACCATATGGTAAAGTATCCTCAGGGAGTACTGTATTCATGAAACAAGACCAGAAAGCTAATAAAAAAGAGAACATTCAGAGAGAAAAAAAAGAGTTCTTGGAAATCAAAACTGAAAGCAGAAATGGAAAATTTAACAAGGTTTGGAAGATAAAATAGTAGCACACATTGGCAAATAGATAAAATATAGAGAAGAAAATAAGAGAAATAAGAACATTAGAAGACAAGGACAAGAAATCCAAGATCCTAAGACTAGCATCTTTAGAAAGAGAACAGAAACATCAGAGGTGAGGAAATGACCAAAGAAATAATTTCAAAAAATTTCCTATGACCACAGGACATAAATTTCCAGGTTGTGAGTGCCCTTTGAGAGCCTACTTTAGTGTAAGGAAAAATAATACAAGGCCTATTATCATACAATTTCTAAAACTTGGAGACAAAGATAATATCTTAAACATTTCTGAGAGGAGAAATAGTGTCATGTAGAAAAAATACCAATCAGAATGGATTCAGACACCTTGACTGCAACAATATAAACTAAAAGACAGTGGGGCAAAATGTTTTCCAATATAAATTCCTATTCCCAGAAAAATTTTCAAAAAGATGTGAGGGTAAAATAAAGACATTTTCTAGCATTAGGTCTTGATTTACATTTCAAGTACCATTTCAAGGAAGCTACTGGAGGATGGGCCCTTCCAAAATGGGAGATATGATCAAGAAAGCTGAAGATGTGAGATTCAGGAAAGTGAGAAAATAACCTAGGAGAGAAGTAAAAGGAATTTTCAGGATGATTGTCCCATGATAATGTCTGCATAGCAGGCATAGGGAGCAAAACAGCTCAGATTAGATAAAAAACAAACAAACAAAAACCAGAGGGCTTCTGGAAAGGTGGAAGGTAGAGGTACTGCTGGAGTTATGGGTTTCTCTGAGTCCACTGAGATGAAGCAAAAGACAAAAAAGATAACTGCATAAAAAGAAAAATATATTTCTTAGCTATGCATAATATTAATAACAGCACAATAAGTAAATTCAGCCATAATTTATATTACCATATAGAAAGATTAGGAAGGGATGAATGGATTGTGTTTTGGGTAGGGGCATTTTGTAAGTGGGTTCAAACTTATTTTTCCATAGTAACAAATCAATAGATAGTATCTTACACTACATTCAAAGCAATAACAATATAAGTGTATCATATGAGTATAATATTATGTTATATCGTATAAGTAATACAGAGAAAAATACTAGAATGGGAAGCCAAAGGCCAATATCTTTGATGAACATTGATGCAAAAATTCTCAACAAAATACTGGCAAACTGAATCCAGCAGCACATCAAAAAATTTATCCACCAAGATCCAATATGCTTCATCCCTGGGATGCAAGGTTTTGTTTAACATACACAAACCAGTAAATGTGTACTGGGTGGCCATAATTTACTTTATATTACCATATAGAAAGATTAGGAAGGGATGAATGGATTGTGTTTCAGGTAGGGGCATTTCGTGAGTGGGTTCAAACTTATTTTTCCATAGTAGCAAATCAATAGATAGTATCTTGGGTGGTAACACCTTGGTGTGTGCAGGGGGAGGTCAGGGTTTTCTGGTTTTTCCATTATAAGCCTAGTAGAAAAATCTTTCTAAGTAAGCACATTATGATTTGAATCTTTAAAAAGCAAAATAGAAAAGGGTGATAGAAAATGAGAGCTGGTTTTTGACTAGGAGAGTGACAACATCAGTTACACTTTGGGAATGTTGTCATGTGCTGAATGGGGCTGAGTCAGTGAGGAGGCAGGCAGTGAGCTCAGGCAGTTCTTTGAGGTGGCTCAGACAGTAGACACTGAGGTCCTAAATTAATGGGTCATGAGGAAGGACTGAGAGACTGAATTTGAGACCCTTCACAGAGGCTGCTCGTGCAGGACTTTGCCATTCTCATTTGAGGTTAGGAAATTAATTTTTGAAGCAAAATGCAGGATTATACACTTTGTCCCCACCAAATTTAAATTTCATGGTTTCAGTTTAACATTTCAGATACTTGTAACATTTCAGATACTTATTTAGTAGATTGATTTAAAATTTGCACAGTGATATATGGCTCTTATTATTTTGAGGCATGTTCCTTCAATACCTAGTTTATTGAAAGCTTTTAACATGAAGGATGTTGAATTTTATCAAAAACCTTTTCTGCATCTGTTGAGCTAATCATGTGGTTTTTGTCTTTAGTTCTATATATGTGATGAATCACATTTACTGATTTGTGTATCTTAAACAAACCTTGCATCCCAGGGAAGAGGCATATTTGATCTTGGTGGATAAGCTTTTTGATGTGCTGCTGGATTCAGTTTGCCAGTATTTTGTTGAGGATTTTTGCATCAATGTGTTTGTCAAGGATATTGGCCTGAATTTTTCGTTTTACGTTATATGTCTCTAGGTTTAGGTGTCAGGATGATGCTGGCCTCATAGAATGAATTAGGAAGGAACCTCTCTTTTTCATTTTTTTTTGGAATAGTTTCAGTAGGAATGGTACCAGCCCTTCTTTGTACATCTGGTTGAATTCAGCTGTGAATATATCTGGTCCTCGGCTTTTTTTGTTGTTCTTGGTAAGCTATTTATTACTACCTTAATTTCAGAACTTGTTACTGGTCTGTTCAGGGATTCAATTTTTTCCTGGTTCAGTCTTGGGAGGGTGTATGCAACCAGGAATTTATCCATTTCTTCTAAATTTTCTAGTTTTTGTGCACAGAGGTGTTTATAATATTCTCTGATGGTTGTTTGTATTTCTGTGGGGTCTGTTATAATATCCCTCATATAGTTTCTGATTGGGCTTATTTGAATCTTCCCTCTTTATTAGTCAAGCTAGTGTTCTATCTATTTTATTAATTTTTTCAAAAAACCAGCTGCTGGATTCATCGATCTTTTGAATGGTTTTTCGTGTCTCAATCTCCTTCAGTTCAACTCTGATTTTGGTTATTTCTTGTCTTCTTCTGGCTCTGGGATTTGTTTGCTCTTGGTTCTCCTTTAGTTGTGTTGTTAGGTTGGTAACTTGAGATCTTCCTAGCTTTTTGATGTGGGCATTTAGTGCTATAAATTTTCCTCTTAACACAGCCTTAGCTGTGTCCCAGAGATTCTGGTACATTGTATCATTGTTCTCATTAGTTTCAAATAACTTCTTGATTTTTGCCTTAATTTCGTTATTTACCTAAATGTCATTCAGGAATAGGTTATTCAATTTCCTTGTAATTATTTGGTTGTGAACATCATACTGAATCAGCAAAAGCTGGTAGCATTCCCCTTGAAAAACAGCACAAGACAAGGATGCTCTCTCTCACCACCCTTACTCAACGTAGTATTGGAAGTTCTGGCCAGAGCACTCAGGCAAGAGAAATAAGTGAAGAGCATTCAGACAGGAAGAGGGGAAGTCAAACTATTCCTGTTTATAGATAACATGATCCTGTATCTAGAAAACCCCATAATTTCAGTCCCAAAGCTTCTTAAACTGATAAGCAACTTCAGCAAAGTCTCAGGATACAATGTCAATGTGCAAGAATTGCCAGCATGCCTATACACCAGCAACAGTCAAGCCCAGAGCCAAATCACGAACTAACTCCAATTCGCAATTGCCACAAAAAGAGTAAAATACCTAGGAATACAGCTAACAAGGGAATTGGAAGATCTCTACAAGGAGAACTACAAATCACTGCTCAAAGAAATCAGAGATGACACGAACAAATAGAAAAACACTCCATGCTTATGGATAGGAAGAATCAGTATTAAAATGACCCTACTGCCCAAAGCAATTTATACATTCAATGCTATTCCCAATAAACTACCTTTGACATTCTTCACAGAACTAGAAAAAAGAGCCCAAATAGCCAACATAATCCTAAGCAAAAAGAACAAAGTTGGAGGCATCACACTACCCAACTTCAAACTATACTACAGCACTACTGTAACCAAAACAGCATAATACTGGCACAAAAACAGACACAGAGACCAAAGGAACAGAATAGAGAACCCAAAAATAAGACCACACACCTACAATTATCTGATCTTTGACAAACCTTACAAAAACAAGCAATGGGGAAAGGATTCCCTGCTCAAAATGGTGCTGGGACAACTGGCTAGCCAAATGCAGAAAATTGAAATTGATCCTTCCTTTACACCATATACCAAAATTAACTCAAGATAAATTAAAGATTTAAATGTAAAACCCAAAACTATAAAAACCCTATAATACCATTCAGGACATAGACACGGGCAAAGATTTCATGATGAAGATGCTAAAAGCAATTGCAACAAAAGTAAACATCATTGACAAGTGGGATCTAATTAAACTAAAGAGCTTCTGCACAGCAAAAGAAACTATCAACAGATTAAATAACCTACAGATGGGAGAAAAATTTTTGCAAACTATGCATCTGACAAAGGTCTAGTATCCAACGTCTATAAGGAACTTAAACAAATTTATAGGAGAAAAGCAAACAACCTCATTAAAAACTAAGCAAAAGACATGAACAGACACTTCTCAGGAGAAGATATATATGCAGCCAACAATCATACAAAAGAAGTTCAACATCACTGATCATTACAGAAATGTAAGTCAAAACCACAATGAGATACCATCTCACACAAGTCAGAATGGCTGCTATTAAAAAGCCAAAAGATAGCAGATGCTGATGAGGTTGTGGAGAAAAAGGAATGTTTATAGTGTTGGTGGGAGTGTAAATTAGTTCAACCATTGCAGAAGACAGTGTGGCAATTCTTCAGAAACCTAATGTCAGAAATATCAATCAACCCAGCAATCCCATTACTGGGTATATACCCAAAGGAATACAAATCGTTCTACTGTAAACACACATGCGGGCCGGGCATGGTGGCTCATGCCTATAATCCCAGCACTTTGGGAGGCTGAGGTGGGTGGATCAACTGAGGTCAGGAGTTCAAAACTAGCCCTGGCCAACATGGCAAAACCCCATCTCTACTACAAATACAAAAACTAGCTGCATGTTGTGGTGCACAGCTGCAGTCCCAGCTATTCAGGAAGCTGAGGCAGAAGAATCACTTGAACCCAGGAGGTGGAGGTTGCAGTGAGCCGAGATCATGCCACGGCACTCCAGCCTGGGCAACAGAGTGAGACTCCATCTGAAAACAAACAAACGAACAAAAAGACACATGCATATGTATGTTCACTGAAACACTGTTCACAATAGCAAAGATATGGAATCAAACCAAATGCCCCTCAATAATAGATCGATTAAATAAAATGTGGTACACATATACCATGGAATACTATGCAGCCATAAAAAAGAATGAGGTCATGTCCTTTGCAGGGAAATAGATGGAGCTGGAGGTCATTACCCTTAGCAAACTAACACAGGAACAGAAAACCAAATAATGGATGTTCTCACTCACAAGTGGGAGCTAAATGATGAGACCATATGGACATGTGGACCCCTCCACACTGCAGCTCACTGGAGGGTGGAGAGTGGGAGGAGGGAGAACATCAGGACAAACAACTCATGGATACTAGGCTTAATACCTGGGTGATGAAATAGTCTATACAAGAAATCCCATGACACACGTTTACTATGTAACAAATCTGCACATCCTGTCCATGTACCCCTAAATTTAAAATAAAAGTTAAAATAAAATAAAATATACACAGTGAAAATCTGAGTAGTATGAAAATACATAGGAACAAAAAGTAAGTTTCCCTTGTAACTTATACTCCAGATGCCCTAGTTCCCTCTCTCAGCAGACAGCCAATAATCAATTTTTCGGATCTTCCTTCCAGTCGTAATCTGAGCACAAATTATCTATGCGCAAAGTAGCAAAGATTCTATAAATACCCTATTTGTTTTAACACAAATATAAACACATCATGCACACTGTTAAGCACCTATTTTTTCTACAGCATGCTTATCTATTCAAACATATTTCTTGAGCCTTGTCTATATGCCAGGTACTGATCCAGGCATATGGAGATCTGAACTATTCCAGAGAGCTTGCTGAATCCACATATGGGCATCTAACAGTCTTTATGCAATTGCCTAGCGTTTAATAAGGCTGCCATCATTTTACATATCAAGTTCCCTGTGGAAGGACATCGAGGAATTCACAGAAGTTGAGAGTGTTTTGATTTTGAGATGATCCTTGCCATGTTAGTATTCCTTGCAGCTCTGTGCCATCTGAAAATTTGATTCATGTGTCTTCTAGATCTTCATGACACTGAATAAAATGCTGAACTTGAGAAAACTACTTGGTTCTGTACCAGAGAATCCCAACAATTTTGCTGCAGTTTCAAAATTCTTATTTTGGGGACTTTACCAGTTTCCATTTAACTGACTTCATGATAACCAGCCCTCCCCATTTCTTCTGTAAACCTGATAAGGAGTAAACCCATTCTGCAGGGTCGGTGGGGTTCGAGGCAGCCTGCTCTGCTAAGTCTGGGGCTCCTGCTGCTTTTGGCAGTTGAGGTCCATGCTTTCTAACAGTCAGGGCTATTTGCCCCAAGCCTGTTTATGCCAGCTGCACTTGCTACTGTAATTATGTAAATTAAATATCATGTGAACCAATGAAATATTAGTGTGAAAAGAAAACTGAGCCACGTACCTTAAAAAATTGATAAGGCTGAGTAGTTAAAACAAAACAAAAACCCTGCACATTTAGTGCCCTAGAGCACTGTAGAAAACTGGTGAAAATTATTTAAAAAACAAACAAACCCTAGAAAGAGTTTGCACTCAAATTGCAAACGGTTTTAAATTTTTGCTTTGCTTAAAAAAAAATTCTTGGAGATCATAAACTATTTTTCAAAGGTGTGTTTTTTGAAAGAAAGAGACTAAAACATAGACCTTGGTCTCAATAAAAAATTACCAAATGATTGTACTTTTGTATGATTTAGCATCAGATAAAAATTTTAAAGTACATATGTATCATTTTGAAATGATGCTTCACTTCAACCAATGTGTTTTTCAGTTAATGGGTGAACTATCGAGTGTAATAGCATCAAGCTTCTACTCTAGTTGATGAATGATTTGAATGCACCTGACAGTAATATCATTGAGTTCATAGCCATCATTTTATTCAAAACAGTACCATGGACAGCTGTGTCAAATGCTT
Source organism: Rhinopithecus roxellana (assembly GCF_007565055.1). Lineage (NCBI taxonomy): Eukaryota > Metazoa > Chordata > Mammalia > Primates > Cercopithecidae > Rhinopithecus > Rhinopithecus roxellana. Next base: position 186,001,162 of record NC_044549.1, on the reverse strand, counting down.
ACTGATATCAAAAGGTAGATATGGAGGAGTCACTAGCATTTTCCTTGATCTTGGTAACTCCATAGAGCTCTGTGATCTTTTCTTTGTAAACTTTTTGTTCTGATTGACTGATTTTTTTTTTTTTTTAAGGTTAACTTTATGGTGTGTTGCTATTTTCAAATCCTCCTCATAAAAATTCTTCTAGTCTGGGATACTGGGCTTCCAGTCTAGAAGGGCTGTTGATTTTCATTCATTGTTGTGTCCTCTGTGCATAGTAACTGGTAGAAGCTTCGTGATATCTATGTGAAGTTACACAAACATGTCTGGACTTATACAACACCAAGACTGCAATTGTAGAAGAAAGGAGATGCACTAAAATGTACATTTTACAGGGCTACTGTCACTTCCCTAGACTACATCTGTACATCATGACAAGTTTATTGGTCTGTAGATACTTAAATGCGCCTTAAATTTTTTTTTTTTTTTTTTTACTTCAAGTTCTGGGATATATGTGCAGAATGTGCAGGTTTATTACATAAGTATACATGTGCAATGGTGGTTTTCTGTACCTATCAACCCGTCATCTAGGTTTTAAGCCCTGCATGCATTAGGTATTTGTCCTAATGCTCTCCCTCCCCTTCCCCCCACCACCCAGCAGGCCCCAGTGTGTGATGTTACCCTCCTTGTGTCCACATGTTCTCATTGCTCAGCTCCCACTATGAGGGAGAACATGCGGTGTTTGATTTTCTGTTCATGTGTTTGTTTGCTGAGAATGATGGCTTCCAACTTCATCCATGTCCCTGTGAACATGCCTTTTTACTTTTCAAGAAATTGGTACAGGCCTGGTGCGGTGGCTCACGCCTGTAATCCCAGCACTTTGGGAGGCCGAGACGGGTGGATCACGAGATCTGGAGATAGAAACCATCCTGGCTAACACGGTAAAACCCCGTCTGTACTAAAAATGCAAAAAAATTAGCCGGGCGTGGTGGCAGGCGCCTGTAGTCCCAGCTACTGGGGAGGCTGAGGCAGGAGAATGGCGTGAACCTGGGAGGCGGAGATTGCAGTGAGCCGAGATCGTGCCACTGCGCTCCAGTCTGGGAGACAGAGCGAGACTCCGTCTCAAAAAAAAAAAAAAAAAAAAAAAAAGAAAAGAAAAAAGAAAAAAAGAAAAAAAAGAAAAAAAAAGAAATTGGTACAATATTTGCTTGTCTTCATTCTTCTGCCCCCATTTCAACATTGAAAATGGTCCTGAGATGCTGCCTGCCTGTCTGTAATGCAGGATTTGGAGACCTGAATTCAAAAACACACCACATGACTCCGGGCTTTCTTGTTATTTCATAACTCAATGCTAGAAACAATTACATTGTGATGTTTCTTTTTTTCCACTTGCCATTTGAAGAGCATTCTACATTCTGATTACTTGGAAATAAAATAGACAGTGTGGTAAAATAAAACAGTCCACTGTCTAAATAAAATTGACTAGTGTGGAAACAGGCATGGAGACTATGAAAAAAATGAGTCACATTTCCAGCTGCCTTTGACCATGAAAATTTCCCAGTAGAATTCATAGTAATCACATCATGGAGAATGGGGTATCCATCCCTTCAAGCATTTATCCTTTGTGTTACAAACAATCCAATTACATTATTTTAGTTATTTAAAAATGTACAATTTAGTTATTATTGACTATAGTTACCTTGTTGTGCTATCAAATAGTAGGTATTACTCATTCTTTCTATTCTTTTTTGTACCCATTAACTGTCACCACTCCCTACCCCTCAAACTCCCAGCTACCCCTCCCAGCTTCTGGTAATCATCCTTCTAATCTCTATGTCCACGAATTCAATTGTTTTGATTTTTAGATCCCACAAATAAGTGAGAACATGTAAGGTTTGAATTTCTGTGCCTGGCTTATTTCACTTAACATATCTGGCTTATTTCACTTAATATCAATGATCTCCAGTTCCATCCATTTCATTGCAAAGAACAGGATCTCATTCTTTTTTATGGCTGAATAGTACGCCATTGTGTATACGTACAACATTTTCTTTATCCATTCATCTGTTGATATGGTTTGGCTGTGTCCTCACCCAAATCTCATCTTGAATTGTAACTCCCACAACTCCCGTGTGTCATGGGAGGAACCCTGTGGGAGGTAATTAAATCATGGGGGTCAGTCTTTCTTGTCCTGTTCTCACAATAGTGAATAAGTCTCATAAAATCTGATGGTTTTAAAAAGGGGGTTTCCCTGCATGAGCTCTCCATCTTTGCCTGTTGCCATCCATGTAAGACGTGGTGCTCCTGCTTGCCTTCTGCCGTGATTGTGAGGCCTCCCCAGCCATGTGGAACTGGAACTCCATTAAACTTCTTTCTTTTGTGAATTGCCTAGTCTAGGGTATGTCTCTATCAGCAGTGTGAAAACGGACTAATACCTCTGTTGATGGACACTTAGGTCTCTTCCAAATCTTAACTATTGTGAACAGTGCTGTAACAAACATGGGAGGGAGTGCAGATATCTCTTCAATATACTGATTTCCTTTTTTTTTTGGGGGGGGGGGGTATATACCCAACAGTGAGATAGCTAGATTGTATGGTAGTTCTATTTTTTAGTTTTTTGAGGAACTCCAAACTGTTCTCCATAGTAGTTGTACTAATTTACCTTTTCATGAGCAGTATATGAGGTTTTTCTTTTCTCCATATCCTTGCAACTATTTGTTATTGCCTGTCTTTTGGATAAAAACTGTTTTAACTGGATGAGGTGATAGCCCAATGCAGTTTTGATTTCCATTTCTCTGATGATCAATGATGTTGAGCACCTTTTCATATGCCTATTTGCCATTTTATTTTGTTCTCTTTAAAAAGACACCCCAATATGGTATAAGCTCCTGCTTTCTAAGATCTACCTGGCTAGTTTTTCTTTTTTCCCACCATGTCCTATTCTGCTACTTCTCTATTCTTTACTCATTTTTGTCTTTATATCTCATTTGAATTATTTTATCTCTGGCTTCCATTCTAGTTATTATTATAATTATTATTGTTTTCAGACTTGTAGTGGTGTGGCTGATAGAGCAAAAAGTTACCTTGTTTTTTTTTCAAGGAAGAGAAAATGCCATTTAAAAGACACCCGTATCCACTGCTTCTTTGACTAGGGAACATCATCACCTTTTCTTTAAACATTTGTTCAGAATGACTTGGGTGGCCCTTCTAACTTATTCATTTATTCAACAGCTATTCACAGAGTGCTTCCACATGCCACACCCTCTGTCACCTGGGATGTCAGAGTGAAAGAAGTGGAGCTAATCTTTATGAGCAGAGGTGGAAGCTAAGCAGGGTAAATAAATAAATAAACAATGATTTTTTAAAAAAGAACACAGAGATGTGACAGGTGGGCAGGGTGGGGCCACTTTACATGGTAGGAGCTGTGTAGCCTTGTGAAGGGGGAGGTGAGATTTAAGATGAGAAAGAGTCAACCATGTGAAGAGCATCCCAGGTAAAAGGAATTTATTGTGATAGCCTGGGAGCAAAAAGAGGTGGATATTCTAGGAACTGGTCCAAGATTGATGAGGCTGGAATCCAACGATAGGCGTCACAATGATGTTAAATGTGACAGAAATATGGGGCCAGTTAAATCAGGGTGAGACCATATTTGTAGCCCCAAGGTGTTACATGGGTTATGCCTGTTACATAATTAGTATCTCACACAAGAATAGCTAACATTTAATAATAACTAGCGGCAAATGAGCACCTCATGACGTGCCAAGGGCTGTCTTAAAAGTGTTAAATTTTTGAGTCATTTATCTTCACAGCATCCCTATGAGGCAGGTAAAGCCATCATCCCCATTTTGCAGATGACAAGACCAAGGCACATAGAGATTGAATAACTTGCCCAAGATCCTAACCAGTGAGATTCAGACCTTTTCAGTCTAGCTCCAGGGTCTGCCCTTTCATTTACTATGTTTTATGCTACAATTTCTGAAGGGCAGGTCAAGCCAGCTGCAGGTAGGCAGCCTGGGACACAGAGGGCTTCTTGCAGGGGGAGCTACTGACAAGCTGCTGGAAGGAAACAGCCTCACTGCTAATCAATCTGGGGAAAAGGGCAGATTGTTATAGCCAAGCCACAGAAATCCAGGAATGGTGGCTAAGGGGCACAGTGGGTCAGAACCAAGAGAGTAAGTAAGCTGGATCAAATTGAGGATCCAGAAACATTCAGCTGTGAATGCTCATCTTTGTATACCAGAAGACTATATCAGCCATAGCATGGAGAAAAAAAAAATAGAGCCTGTGAATGAGCATAGAGCCAGGGAAGGAAGCTGAGTGTTCTGGGCATAGCAGGTGGACATCGACTCACTTTGATTATTTCATTAGTTTCATTAAAACAAAATTCAGCATGCATTAAAGTTTTTCTTTTACTACATAGCCAAAATAACACTATTTTATTTAACAAGTAAATAATAATGCTAAATAACATCTAATACATATTCAGATTTCCCTAATTATCCCCCCTCTCCCAAATTAAAGTAGCTTCGTCCAACTCAGGACATAACTCAGGGCCATACAATATACCTGGATGTTATATTCCTCAAGTGTCTTAATCTCTAGACCAGTTCCCTTCCCCATGATATTATTGTTTTGAAGAGACGCAGATCAGTGTCCTGCAAATTGTCCTATTTACATTCATTTAGATATTTCTTCCTGGAAATCATTAGCTTGTTCCCATATCTTTTGTATGTTCTATGTAGTTCATTTAAAAACTTGATTCATGCCGGGCGCAGTGGATCACGCCTATAATCTCAGCACTTTGGGAGGCTGAGGAGGGTGGATCACCTGAGGTTGGGAGTTCGAGACCAGCCTGACCAACATGGATAAACCCCGTCTCTACTAACATTACAAAATTAGCCGGACGTGGTGGCGCATGCCTGTAATTCTAGCTACTCAGGAGGCTGAGGCAGGAGAATCACTTGAACCTGCAAAGCAGAGGTTGCAGTGAGCTGAGATTGTGCCATTGCACTCCAGGCTGGGTGACAAAGCGAGACTACATCTCAAAAAAAAAAAAAAAAAAAACAAAACTTGATTCAAATTAAACATTTTTGACCAGAATATATCATAGATGAGCTTTGTTTTTTCTTTTCCTGTTTCTTTTTCTTAAGGATTACATGTGGACATGCAAGCTGTTTATTCTTTGACATTGCCCCACTGGAGATCAAGGCACTAATTGCCATTTAGTGACAGCATACCCCAAATGCAGCTTCAGATCTTTGGAGGGGTAAAGATACTTCTGAGATATTGAACCTATAGATTAAATCATGGTGTAATGAGGGCAAGTGATAGGCATACATTTAGTTCTGTCATCAAATCTTGCTTCAAAATCTTTTCTGGCCTTAGACACCCTGAGTCTTCATGAGAACTACAAGTTCCATTAAAATTCCATCTGGTTCCTGCTTCCTTCCTCTGCCCCACCATCTCCAGTCTCTTATTCTCCATCCTCTTTCCAACACCCCTGTTCTTACTTCTAAATTTATTCTCCTGCCTCCAATTCAGGATTATTCAAATATTAAACTAAACCTTCTCTTTGGTTGTAAATTATGGATATGTCTTCTGAAATTTAAGAAAGATAACATGCATTAGCACTTAAACTTTGGTTGTTATTTAGTAATTAAATTTTCTCTTGGAGTATATATCTTTTTTTTCCAGTTTGGAAATTCATGCAAGTTGGAATTACTGGGATAAAGGAATTCTGGATAAATAGGGACCATTTGTCTAAATCCATACCCAGTCTTTTCCCTGTTTAAAGGTACTTCTCATGCTGTTTTGCATGTGTTCTTATATGTGTTTGTTAGAGCAGAGAAATCCCTCAACTTTCGGGTTCCTGAGAACTGCAGGAATTTCCAACTGATTAATCTTTGTCAGGACATACTAATTCCCTTACCTGGGCCTGGGATCTAGGGACCCTGTGGAGAAGGCTATCATGGGAAGTTCATAGAGAATTAAACTGAAGGATGCTCTTGCTAATGAGTCTGACCCTGAGACTCTGTGGGCCTCCATCACTGGTACCTCATTACTGGTGGATGGAGTGCACTGATGGATGGAGTGAATTGCCAGGGGACTGTTTTTCTACGCTTAAATAAGTACAGTCAATTTACAACTGGACCAAAGTTGCTAGTAAGACAACAACACCTCTGGGAATAATGTATCTATTAGGAATTTTCTACTTAATTAGTAAGGGGAGGGGTCTGACATACAGTCTGGATTAGGGGCAAGAGTTAGAGGGGCCAATGAGAAGTATGGAAAAAGATGTAGCTGAGGCCAGCCCTTCTCAAGATTGCAGCCAGATAAGGTATCTGTAGTAGGAGATGCTACTATCTTTAGTCCTATGACTACCTCTACCATATATACTATCGTCAACTCCTCTTTCTTATGTTTTCAGTTGCCTTTTTAGCCCACTCCTTAAGTATCAGGGTCCCCCAGGTGGTGTTCTCACACCATTTCTTTTCTCAATCTGGACACTCTCTCTAGCATCTCTTGCTCTTACACTGCCTTGCCTGAGCATTCTGGTGACTGTATTTTCAGCTGCCTGCCAGACTTTTCTGATTTGCCCTAGCACCTTGGCCTCAGCACATCAAAAGCTGAACACATTATTTGTTCTTCCCCAACCTCAATGCTCTGTCTATTCTGCACTTTCTACCTTGGATGAATGGCTGTATCCTCTACCTGGCTACCTAAGTGGAGGTCTCTATTGTCATCCTTGCTGCCTCCCACTCCTGCATCCCAAGCTCTGTCTATGTTGCTTCTGTTTTACCCATCGTGGCTGCTCATTTATTTCCACTCTACTCCTACCATCCCAGACCATGCTATAACTGTCTCCTATCTGGACTACCCTAACACACCCTTAACATAGCCTACAGCCTTTCAGTGGCTCATCATCATCTCCAGGATTAAGCATTTACCCCTTAAGTTGGTATACAGGTTTTTCATGATGTACATTCTGTTTTTTTTTTCCTTTTTTTTTTTGGAGACATAGTCTCGCTCTGTCGCCCGGGCTGGAGTGCAGTGGCCGGATCTCAGCTCACTGCAAGCTCCGCCTCCCGGGTTCACGCCATTCTCCTGCCTCAGCCTCCCGAGTAGCTGGGACTACAGGCGCCCGCTGCCTCGCCCAGCTAGTTTTTTTGTATTTTTTTTTTTTTTAGTAGAGACAGGGTTTCACTGTGTTAGCCAGGATGGTCTCGATCTCCTGACCTCGTGATCCGCCCGCCTCGGCCTCCCAAAGTGCTGGGATTACAGGCTTGAGCCACCGCGCCTGGGTACATTCTGTTTTAAGCACATTCTGTTTTAATCTCCAGCTTTGCACGCACCACAGCCCCCTACCCCACCGCCCACAAGTTCTTACGCTCTGGCTACATCAAATAGTCTGTTGTTGTTAGGATGTCATGATTTGTCATACTCATCTGCTCTTGGATATCTGTTTACATAAAGTGTCCTTTTTCTCCATTCATCTCTAAATTACTACTTACTTTTCAAAACCCAGCCTCGGTGTCACCTCTATAAAATTTTCCTGGATCACTTCTATTCTGAACCACTTGTATGCCCTTTGCTTATTTTTACTATACAATTAGTCGGATGATATTGATACTGCCTATTTTGTTTTGTTTTGGTTTTATTTTGTTTTCTCAGTAAAGTCTGAGCTTGAGGGGAGGAACCTTGCTTAATTTTATCTCTGATACTTCAAATTACATAGGTTCTTTGGAGTTCTTAAGGGGGCCAGGCTAAAAAAAATCAGAAAAACAAAAAGCATTGGAGGAAGCCATAAAAACTGAACAGAGACATCAACTACAGCACACAGTGAAGGATTCAAGTTTTGCAGTTTTAGTCCAGACATGTTAGCTGACTAATATAAGAAAATCCAACAATTTTCAAATGCTGCCAAATCCAGAATTGCTACAATGTGTTATTGACAATGTTCAGTTTTCAGTCAAATTATGGAAATGCAAAGAAAAAGGAAAGTGTGATTCATACTCAGGAAGAAACTAAGTAAATAGAAACTGCCTTTAAGAGGGACCAAATGTGGGATTTAGCAGACAGATGTCAAAATAGCTATTAAAAATATGTTCCTAGAATCAAAGAAAAATACATTTAAAAATTAAAGGAAAATAGTTTTAATAAGTGAAATATAAAAATAGTATCAGTGAAATGGAATCTATTATCTATCTACCAATGAGCTGAAAGTACAACCACTGAAATGAAAAGTATACCTGATGAGCTCAACAGAAAACTGAGGATGGCAGAAAAAGGATCAGTGAACTTGAAGATAAATAAATGGAAATTATCCATTTCAAAGATGAGAGAAAAAAGATTGAAGAAAAGTGAACAGAACTTCGCAGACCTGTGGGATAATATGAAATGATCTAATACATGTCATTGCAGTCCCAGAAAGAAAGGTGAAAAAGGAACAAAATATTTTAAAAATAATAACTGAAAACTTTCCAAACTTTATGAAAAATAGTAATTTACAGATACAAAAAACTTAACAAGTCACAGACAGAATAAATACAAAAACATGCTCTTAGTAAACTACTTAGAAAACTACTATTAGGCACATGATAGTTACACTACAATGATAAAATAGAAAATTTTTTATGACAGCTAAAGAAAATGACACATTACCTAATGGTAACAATGATACAAGAAAGGGCTGATTAAAAATACAAAAATTAGCCAGGCATGGTGGCGCATGCCTATAGTCCCAGCTACTTGGGAGGCTGAGGCAGGAGAATTGCTTGAACCCAGAAAGTGGAGGTTGCAGTGAGCTGAAATCTTGCCACTGCATCCAGCCTGGGCAACAGAGAAAGGCCCCATCTCGATAAACAAACAAACAAACAAACAAACAAACAAACAAACAAACAGTGGTAGTCAGAAGAGATTGGAATGACATATTCAAAATACTGAAAGAAAAAACTGTCAACCAAGCATTTTATATTCAATGAAACTCTCCTCTAAAAATAGACCTAAAAGGACATTTTTGTATAGAAAAAAATGAGAGAATTTATTGCCAGCAGATCTGTCCTATAAGAAATGCTAAAGGGAGTTCTTCAGGCTACAGAGAAATAACACTAAATCTATAGGAAGTAACAACAAAATGAAGAATGTATATGTATATATGTCTATATATTTGTATCTGCATAAATACATAGTCATGTGTTGCATAAGGCTATTTAAGTCAACAACGAACTATATATATGATAGTGTTATAAAATTATAATGGAGCTGAAAAGTTTCTGTCACTTAGTGATGTCATAGCCATCATAACATCATAACATGATTCATTACTTATGTGTTTGTGGTGATGCTGATATAAACAAATCCACTGTGTTGCCAGTCGTATAAAAGTATAGCACATAAAATTATGCACAGTACATAATGCTTGATAACAATAATAAGTGATTATGTTACTGGTTTATGTATTTACTAGACTATACTTATATTGTCATTTTAGAGTGTACTCCTTCTACTTATTAAAAAAAGTTAACTGTAAAACAGCCTCAGGCAGGTCCTTTAGGAGGTATTTCAGAAGAAGGCATTGTTATCGTAGGAGATGACAGCTCCATGAATGCTATTGTTCCTAACAACCTTCCAGTGGGACAAGATATGGAGGTGGAAGACAGTGATATTGATGATCCTGACTCTGTGTAGGCCTAGGCTAATATGTGTGTGTTGTGTCTTAGTTTTTAACAAAAAGTTTAAAAAGTAAAAGCTGAAATATTTTAAAATAGAAAAAGCTTATAGAATAAGTATATAAGGAAAGAAATTTTTTGTACAGCTGCAGAGTGTATTTGTGCTTCAAGCTAAGTATTACTCTAAAAGAGTAAAAAATTTTACTTTTTAATTTTTAAAAATAAACTCCTTTAAAAATTTTATAAAGTAAAAATATTACAATAAACTAAGGAAATTTATTATTGAAGAAATATAAATATTTTATATACATTTAGTGTAGCCTAAGTGTACAGTGTTTATAAATTCTACAATAATGTATAATAATGTCCTAGGCCTTCACGTTCACTCACCACTCATTCACTGACTCACCCAGAGCAACTTTCCAGTTCTGCAACCTCCATTAATGGTAAATGACAGGCAGTATACAATGTACCACTTTAAAAAGTATTTTATACTGTATTTTTACTGTACTTTTTCTATGCTTAGATATGTTGAGATATACAAGTATTTACCATTGTGTTGCTATTGCCTACAGTATTCAATACAGTAACATACTGTACAGGTTTGTAGCTGGTAACAGCAATAGCCATACCACATTGTGTGTGTAGGCTATACTATCTAGGTTTGTGTGAGTACACTCTATGATATTAACACTACATTGAAATTACCTAATGATGCATTTCTTGGAGTGTATCACTGTTGTTAAGCAATGTATGACTATATAACTATATGTGTTATATATTTACATGCATAATATATAGTAAAAGACATCTAACCATTTAATGCAAATTATACTGTATTATTTTGTTTGTAGTGTATATAATTATATATTAAAACAATAGCACCAAGGATGAGGAAAATGAATTGAAAATACTGTTGCAAAATTTCTACATTACAGGAAGTAATTCAATGTTAGCTCTAAATATATTGAGATAAGTTATAGATGCACCCTCTAAAACATGATGTAAATTAGTATAGCTAGAAACCCATGAAAATAAATAACACTAAAAAATGTTTGGTTAACACAAAAGAAAGGAAATAGAGAAAAAGAGAAATAGAGAAACAAAAAATAAATAAGACAAATACAAAATAGCAAAATGGCAGAGCTAAATATAACCATATCAATAATTATATTAAATGTAAGTGGACTAAATAGTCCAAACAAAAAGCAAAGATTTTCAAGTGATATTAAAACGAGTAAAAACCAAGTATATTCTGCCTACAAATGACACATTTTAAATACAAAGACACAAATAAATTAAAAGAAAAAAATTTGGAGAAGATATACCATGTAAACAATAAACACCAGAAAGCTGGAGTATCAGGCAAAATAGACCTCAATACAAAGAGTATTACTAGAGACAAGAGAGTCACTTCATAATGATAACAGGGTTATGCTTCAAGAAGATTTAACAACTACATTTGTATATGTGCATAACAAAAAAACAGCATAAGTAATAATAATTATTAAGAACTTAACCATTTTCAAAATTAAGGCATTTTTAAAAAAATGATTCCAGAATCTGTCAAAAGTATAGCTAGCTAACAAATGCTGTGGTGCCAAAAAAGGCCTGTGTTATCTGGGTACCAACTCATTTGGCCATTTCAACGCAAGGAAATCTCAAATCACCTTTCTAATGATTTGCAGTTAAAAAAAGGATCTTTCATATGTATAAATCCATCACATTTAATATACTTTTTCAATGTTTCACACATTCCTTAAAGCTCATTATTTATGGGTATTTTTAACCCAGGCAAATAAAGCTTATTTTTTTCCATCTTTATTATCTTCTTTCAGGCAACCAATTTTTATTTAAGACAAAATTATTATCTCCTTTTTCTCAATAAACAAAAATAAATTCATCATTATTAATTTTTTATTTGTACAAATGTATGGAGTGCATACTTTTTTTACATGTATATAATGTATAGTGATCAAGTCAGGGTGTTTAGGGTGCCCATCACCTGTGTTCAATATATTTTGTTAAGTATAGTCACCCTTATCTGCTATCAAACATTTATTCCTTCTGTCTTACTATGTGTCTGGGCCCTTTAAGCCACTTCTCTTCATCCTCCCCCATTCCTCCTACTCAGCCTTCCCAGTCTCTATTATCTGTCTTCCACTCTCAACATCCATCATTTTGCATATACATCTCTTTGTCAGCACACTATTCTTTTATATTACTTCAAAAATGAACATAGACATTAATAAAATGTAAAGATATCTGTGTATTCTTTTTTGACACATTAACTGATGTCTACTTTAAACTGTAGAAAAAAGACTGTAGGTAAATGAAAATTATGCTGTCCAGATATTCAAATGTTATTTATAAATTAACAAAGATTAATATCAATTCAAGATCTTAAAGTTAACCAAGGATATTAAAATTATAGGATCAAGTTGACACATCAAGTTCTTGCAATTGGTAACATTAGAAAAATTTCACTAGCATAACACTTTTAAAATACATCTGTTATTACATCACTTAATTAAACATACTTTTGAAATCTTAAACTATTTGTGAAGACAATTATAACTTTTTGACTTATAAAATATATGAAATTTAGAAAATTTTAGTCATGAGAAAATAAACTCTACCCTTGCATGAAGTAGAATATTATATTTATATTATTTTTACAAGGTGGTAAAAACATACAGAAGACATAGAGTTGCTTTTAAATTAAAATTATTAGTCTAATTTGACCAAAGCCTATTAATGGGAGTATTACATTAATTTCAATTTGAATACATTTGAATTTATACATAAACTTTAAAGATTATTTAAATCATGTTTAATAGCTTCCAATATCTCACTTTCTGTAACTAAAGCCATTAACTCAATTCTTTTTCAGAGCTATAGTTGTAATGGGCATTTTTCCCTTGGAAGAGCCAAAATAAACAAAAATTAGGAGTCAATTTTTTTCCTTTGAAAAACTCTTGTGTTTTTTTTCAAATTTATGTGAGTATTTAGTGTATCATTTTTTCCTCTGAAGCCAATAGGAACTGAACTTAACCCATTAAATTTTCAGAGATTTTGCAGTGTGATTCATTCCCATTTCATATTAGATACATTTATCTGAATTGATGTTCTTAGAATTTAACATAAGAAGACAATTTTTCAAAGAGTATTTGATCTTCAAAGCTTCTAGAGAGAGGGAGAAAGAGAGGAAAAGGGGTATACGAGAAGAGGATGTGAGAGGAGCTGGCTACAAACAAATATGGAACTCATTACAGACCACCAAAGGAGCTTCAGACACAGGAAGATACATTTTTACACACACACACACACACACATGTGCCACCCCCACCCCCCAAACACACCAGAGAGAGAGAGAGGGAGAGAGAGACAGGGACAGATACAGAGACAGTTGCTACAGTTGGTTTAAACAACTTAAGACATTAATAATTTTATGAGGACTATATGAATAAAAGCCCCAAAGAATGGTGATCTTTCCTATTAAAGTAATATATCTTTTAATCAGATGAAGCAGATAATTTCCTCAAAAAGGGTTCTTCCCTTTTTGTTCTGAGGCACCCATTTCATTTCTGGTCTTCTGAGAAGCGGATGGCACAATCGAATTACATGTGAAAAATATTTGTGAGGGGGAGAATTTCTTAAATGGTAAAAGGAGAGCAAAAATAAACAGAATAAACAGGGAGAATCTTCGGACTGCAATGCAGGCATGATACATGTGAAAGGAGACAGAAAGAGTAAGAAAGATTGGGTATAAAGAGCCTCTGAGAAAGCGTCAATCAGGCCAATGGGAGTTTCAGAGCAAAGGTTTCCTGTTAGAGGGGTCTTATATTGAACAGGAATTTCCCAGATCTCATATGCCTACAGTGCTAAGTTACTGGGAATGAACTACCTGGAGAAGATATGGCCTTGGCATAAATGTGGTGGATCTTTAAAGTGGGGCAGGTCAGTTGACTACATTCCTTGCAGTCTTTCTCTTTTAAAGGAAGATCTGAATAGGTCACTCTCATGGATGCCACAGAACCTCTCCAATGGTTTTGGTAGCTAGTGCAATTCCAAATTGTCCTGGATGAAACCATGACATTTAGATAGATATATGCAAGAATGAGAATATATAAACCAGAGTTATTCCAGGAGGGAGCACAATTTACTAACAAACATGTCTGAGAGTTGGTTTGACCCTAAGGTCAAGCTGATCCTGACTTCTGACTCAAGAAATCATCAATCCTTTGCAGACTGAATGCCTCAAGAGAGGAGTGCTTTCAAAGCCCAGTTCTCATACACAGATCAGAAAAAGAAATGTTCTTATTAGGTTCTTATTGTGACCCAAGCCAAATTTGAACAATAGAATTATAGAACCTATATATATATCTTCTCTTTGTATTTCTTATAGACATACAATAGTACAGATAATAGACAGCCAGACAGATCAGTGATTGGTGGTAAAGGCAGACCTTCACCAACAAAAAGAAGATTAAACCTTTCCCCTATGTCTTTCTAAAAGCTTTGAAGTTTTCATTTTCATCTTTAATTCACTTGGAAATGTGTGTGTGTGTGTGTGTGTAAATAGGGATTGGATTTACCAAATAGTCCTACTTTCTCTAGTCATTCTCCAGTCCATCGTTAGTCATATACCAAGTTTCTAATTATGCGTTGGCTTGTTTTTGAGTGCTCTTTTTTATTCCATTTGCATATTTGTCTACATCTGCACAAATTCCATGTTCAATAATTCTAATTTTAGAATTTTGAAATCTGATAGAGCAAGTCATCCTACCTTGCTTTTTAAAGAAATGTCTCAACCATTTGTCAGAACCATTTGCTCTTCCATATACATTTTAGAATGAGACTGTCAGGTTTCAAAAATAACTTTCTTGGGATTTGGTTTGGAATTAAATTGAATTTATAGATTAATTTAGGGAGAGCTGGCATCTTTACAATATTTAGTCTTTCTATCTATGAACAAAGTAGAACTCTCCATTTATTTTATTCTCCTGTAATGCCTTTCAATATCATTTTATAGTTAGCTATAGAAAACTTTTTCACATCTTTTATAGGCCTTATCCCTAGTTTCTCTCACTCTCTTTTCCTTTCTTGTATTTTCTTGCTTGATCTTAATATCAAGATTATAATAACCTCATAAAATGAGGTAGGAGGTATTTCATTTTTTTCTAGTCTCTGGAAGAATTTGTATAATCGATCTATTCCTTGGGAAGTTGGCAGGAGTGAACTATAAAATCGTCAGGTCTGGTGTTTTATTTGTGGGAAGGTTTAAAAACTACTGATTCAACATCTTTAATAGATAATTATAAAATCTCATCAGGCTTTCTGGTTCTCCTGGAAAATGTTTTAAAAAGTTATAGTTTTTAAAAGTATGTAAATTCCATCTCAGCTTACAAATGTGTTGGCATAAAAGTCTCAATGGTATATTTTTATTGTTTTTTAAAAATCTCTTCTGATTCTGTCTTCTTTTTTATTCCTAGCATTGAATATTTATGTTTTCTTTCTTTTTCCCCGCTAGATTCATCTTACAGTAAGTTTGTTTTATATTAATCTTTTCAAAAAAACAAACTTCTTTATTCATTCTATTTTTGTTTTCTATTTCGTTGTTTCTGCCCTTTGTCATATCATTCCTCTTTGTATTTATCTGGATGTCATTTTTCAAACTAGAATGCATATCTCATTCTAGTATCGGCATTTCAGGATCCAAAATTTCCTTTCATTAGTGCTTCAGCTTCATCCCACGAGCTTTTTTTAATTAAACTTTTTATAATATTTTGAGATAATTGTAGATTCACATGCAGTTGTCAGAAATCATACAGAGAGTTCCAGGTGCCCTTTACTTAGTTTCCCTCAATGGTGACATCTTCCAGATTGTCGAACAATGTCATAATGAGAACAGTGGAGTTAATACAGAACATTTTCTTCACTATAAGGACCTCTCCTGTTGTCCTTCTATAGCCACACCCCTGCCCAATCCACTCTGTTCCTATGACAACCACCAATTTATTCTCCATTTCTATGATTTTGTCTTTTTAAGAATGTCCTATAGAACAAATCATACAGTATTGTAATCAATTGCAATTTGCTTCTTTCACTTTGCATAATTCACTGGAGATTCATCCAGGTTGTTGTGTGTATCAATAATTCATTCTTTTTCATGGTTGAGTGGTATTCCAAGAAACGGGTGTACCATGGTTTGTTTAATCTTTTCACTATTGAAGGCTATTTGGGTTGTGTGAACGTAAGTCTTAATTTCTCGGGAATAAATACCCAAGACTGCAATTGCTGGGTCATAGGGCAGATGCATTTTTAGATTTTTGGGAACTTCCAAACAATTTTTTTGGAGTGGCTGTGCCATTTTATGTCACCAGCAATGTATAAGTGATCCAGTTTCTTTGCATAATCAGGAATTGTTAGTATCACTATATAGTTTTTATTTTAGCCATTCTGATAGGTGTGGAGTGGTAGCTCAACATGGTTTAAATTTGCATTTCCAGGGCCGGCTGCAGTGGCTCATGCCTGTAATCCCAGCCCTTTGGGAGGCCGAGGTGGATGGATCACGAGGTCAGGAGATCTAGACCCACCCTGCCTAACACGGTGAAATCCTGTCTCTACTAAAAATACAAAAAATTAGCCGGGCGTGGTGATGGGCACCTGTAGTTCCAGTTACTTGGGAGGCTGAGGCAGGAGAATGGTGTGAACCCGGGAGGCGGAGCTTGCAGTGAGCAGAGATTGTGCCACTGCACTCCGCCCTGGGAGACAGAGGGAGACTCTGTCTCAAAAAACAAACAAAAAAATTTGCATTTCCATAATGGCTAATCATCCCAGAAGTTTTGAAATGTAGTTTTTTCGTTACTATTTAATTATAAATATTTTCACGTTGCCATTATAATATTTTTAAACCAAGGAGTCATTTATAAAAATCTTCAAATATATATATCAAATACACATTTGATATCTATGTATATTTCAATAAAAATAACAAAGGACAGATTGTCTTTGTTATTATATTTATTATACATGTCATTTGTTACTGATTTCTAACTTAATTTCATAGTGGCAAACAATATGGTTAAATGATTTTTTTTTATTGGTTGAAAACCATTTTATTGCCTAGAATATGGTCAATATTTAAATAGTCCATGAGTTATTGAGAAGAATGAGTATTCTAATTTTTGGGTGCAGGGTTCTATATATTTCCAATGTCAATTTTATTGTGTAATTCACATATTTTACATGTTTACAGAGGTTTTAATCTGCTTGTCTTTACTTGATAGAGGTATAAGAAATATTCCACTATGATAGGGTATTAGTCCATTTCTTTTTATAGTTCTATCAATTTTTGATCTAAAAAACTTAATCATATCTTGCTAGGTGTATATATGGTTGGAATTGTTATAGTACATCTTGGCAAATTGAACTGTTCATTATTATGTAGTGATATATGACCCCAGTAAATTTTTTGTCTTAAAGTCTTTTTCATTTGATATTACTATAGCTACTCCAGCTTACTTTTGCTTTGAATTTTCTTATAATTCTCTTTTCTTTCCTTTTATTTTCAGGCTTTTTGAACTCTAGGTATTGTGTTCTTTTGTAAATAATTCAGACAGATTTTTAAAATTTAGTGTGATAGTCTCTGTATTTAATTGATGAATTTGTTTATTGGGATCACTAATATATTTGGACTTATTTCTGCTGAAAGGAAACTCTACATTAGTCTCTTCTGTTTTTGCACATCTTGTAAGAGAGGTATTGAATATGCTTTGTTTCAGATTGTCTTTTCAAGAATGTTTGTGTAGTGAACAAATTTGGAAGATTAAAATAGTGTATCCCTCTAGAGCAAAGGGTAGTTATACTTACAGTCTTGGAAGAGAAAGATGATGTCTCTCTCAAGAGCAAAGAGCAGGAATGCTTACTGTCCATTATAAAAGATTCAGGGTTCATCTCCTGTAACACACCCCACTTCATGTGCAAGTGTCATCTGGCAGTCTTCCTGTCATGATGTGGAATTGTGGCTTGGAGAATAGGCACAGATACCCTGGCTACTGCTACTTCTGTGAATAATAAATCACTATTTGTCTTAGTAGAAGAGTCATGTGCCTTCTACTAGTATCCATAAAATCGTGACACATTAACTTATTAGTTTGCAAGTAGGGTAAAATCTCACACTCTTCACACTCCTTGACAATTTCTGCTTTATTAATAACTTTTCTTTTACCTTTGTCCTTTCTATTCTATTTCCTTTTGCCTTCCCTTCTCTTCCCTTCCTTTCCTTCTTTTGGATTAATCAAGGTATTTCCTCCCCTTCTTTTCCTCTCTGCTGGTTTTGAAACTTAAACACTCAATTTCTATTCTGTAGTGTCCTTCCGGTACTTAAAACAATAACTCTAATCACCCAATTCTGATTTGTATACTATTAATGTTCAATATTCACCTATTAAACATCATCACCATCATTTCATAGAGTCAATAGGTGTTTAAGTTTATTTGCTTATTAACTAATTCATTCACTCAACAATCATTCTTACATATCAGATTTTCCTTTCCTCTTTTATTTCTCAATGAAATTACAAAACACCAAAGATAAGGAGTATTTTAAAAGTAGCAAGAGAAAAACCAGAGCTCGCTTTGAAATGAATGAAAATTAGATATAAATCCACAGACACAGGAAGATCAATATATACCATATCTTACAAATAAAAAGAAAACCATGCTTAGACATGTATTTCTAAAAAGTCTTTTCAAAATATCCTTGTTTGAAAATATCTTCAGTTGATCCTCATTTTTGAAATAGTTTTTCTGGATACTGACTTCTAGATTGATAAATATTTTCTCTGAACATGTTGAAAAAATCATTTCACTGTTTTTTGCTTAAATTGTTTATGTTTAAGAGTCTGTGATTTATCTAATTGTCATGCTTTTGAAGGTGATTGCTCTTGTTTTCTGTTGCTACTTTTAAGATCTATCTCCAGAGTTTTGTAATTTAACTATAATGTGTCTACACATGAACTTCATATGGCTTGGTATATGTCAGGCTTCCTATAGCTGTAGATTCACATTCTACAACAGATATGGGAAATTCACATCTTTGATTTGTGCCTCTTTCCCGTTGTTTTCTCCTTCTGGAACTCTCTTAATCTCTCTTTCACACATTCTACTTCCTTTGTTTCTCTCTACTGCAATCTGGGTAATTTCTTTAGATTCATCTTCCAATTCATTTTCTTTTCAGCTGTATCTAATCTGCTTTATAATCTATCCACTGAGTTTTAAAATTGCATTATATAAACTTTTAAAATTTTATTTGATTCCTTTATGAAATAATTTTTGTAGTTTCTTATATTTTGTATTAAAAATTTCTCTTTTCTTTTAAAAACATTTTATACAGAGATATTTTATAAACTATATACACAATTTTAGTAATGAAAATACTTGGGATAGGAGAGTGTCTAAACCTGTGGTTTGTTGTTTCTACTGAATCTCCCTAATGGTGGCTCATTTCTTTTAGTATTTTCTTTCCTTTTGTATCACAAGTTTGTGTTAGAACTTAATCTGTGTGAGTCCTGAGGAGTCAGAGAGTGTTTCCCTTTCTTATTACCAGGTGTCACAGGTTTTTATTTATTCTGAACTACTCTAATTTCTTAGCTAACCTATGAATGTTGTACATTTGAACTCCAGATCTGAATGGAAGAGAGTCTAGGATAGCAAATTCTCTAGAGACTAGTATAATTATTTTTATTGTTGCTGCAATTATTTTCTCTCCAGAATCATGGCAAGTCAAACCTAATCTTGTGGGTTCCTTTCGTTGGCAGCTGGATAATTTTACCCCTTATTTCACCTATGATGCCACCATTTTCAAGAGTCTTGGCATGATGTAAGAGTCTTGGGCATATTTCCCAAATTTTTCTTGACTACGTTTTATTCTTGCATTTCCCTGCACAGTAGTCAGTCCCCAAGACTTTGGGTCCCTGAATTGGTATTTGCCCTTCAGGCTTCACAAAATTTTGCTCATGGTTATCACTTACAAATTAAAAAAACAATTTATCTGTGTGTTGTTTTGTTTTGTCTTTGACAGAAATTTCTCCTACTTATTTTTAGTTCTCTTCTACATTTAAATATGTGTTTGTTGTAACATATTCAGCATCTAGTCACATTGGATTTCCAGGGAAGGCATTTTGGAATATCTAGTCTGCCACACTTCCAGGAAGAAAGTCCCTTGTCTTAGACCTTTTCATTTAATAAACCACATCTTCTTTATTAGTTTCTTTGTTGAACCTAAATAAAAATCTAGAATTTTTGTGTGTGAATGAAAGGCAGGGGAAAAACCATTTCAAAACCACTGATTTACTGCCCCAACAATCTATCTTAGTAAAAATTGAGACTATTTAAGACCATCCTAATCTCTTGAGAACTTCCCTGTTCTCCATGATTCCATACAAATTACCAATTACAGTTTGGCATTTGCCTCCCTCTGTTCTCTTTAGCCTCTTCTATGTAATTCATTTGGATCTGAAAGTGCTCATATATTTTCTCCTTATCTTTCTTAGAACTCATTTTTTCTTACTACCTGCTTGGAGATTATTCTTCTTAATAGAGAAGATATAAGTTTTATTAATACACAAATTGTGGAAGAATTGTCAGGTGAAACATTACCTTATGAGTGACTTACTTTGTCAAAAAGAGAAATCCATAGACTATGGGTCTTATGTTCACATGGTCCTAAGTCACTTAACTTGGTATGTGTTCTCCTTAACTTGACCTTCCGCATGATGCTGACATCTGGGTCACTTTCAGAGTGACCCCGACCTTCCTTTCTGTGCTGTTCCTGCTACCTCTGGGGGAGTTCCTCTAAAGAACAGTGTGCCTTATCTCCCTAAATCCTGGACTCCCATTGCCAAGCTTTCTGTTTTGCTAATCAAGTTAAGGGGGCTCTTTGATCTGAGTTCTATACACCATGACTCCTGTTAAGTGTTACAAGATCCGTGGGCTGGGACAAAGAGTTGAGATTTTGGAGTAAAAGTTTAGTGTTTCTGGGCAGCCTTGGGCAGACCCTGTGAAGCTGAGCTGTGGCATCAGGACAGAGAAGTTTGGCTCATAGTTCTGTACTCTGAGATATAGCCCCACCAGATTTCAGAGCCAGAAACAGGCATGCCTGGATACCAGAGTGACATTCAGAGGCCTGAGATAATAGTGACAGCGCAATATCCATGGCAGGAGCTTCTTGGTTGCTTGAGGTCTGCCTGCAGCTTTCACACTAGAGCTTTTGACCTTCAGTCCTTACTCTAATGCCTCTAGTTTAAAGCAGTGGCCATGCTAGTTTCATCATGGTCATTACTTCTTAGCAGAGGCAGCCTATGTGGATTGAAGACCACTCCAGGGATGCTGGCCTCCTTTTGTCATCTTGTCATTAATGCCAAAAGGAGTTAGGCAGGGATCCTGCTCACAGGATCCCCAAGGGACAAAGTTATTTCACATTACAGTAATGGAGGGAGCACTGGCTTGAATTCTGTTGGGAAGATATAATATTAGTAAAGGGAAGGAAAAGGAGAGGGAGGGTTTCATCCCACTGCATTTTCTGCTGCTGCAACAATGGATGTGTGCCGGCGTCTGGGTGCAGCTCACAAGTCCAGCAGTAAGTGACATGGTATCAGACTTTTCTGTGCACTTGTCTGTCACCTCCCACTAGAATAAGAGTACTTTGAGGGCAGGGAAACTGTTTCCTTTGTTTTAAAATGCTGATTTAGTGCATGTAGGACCTTGGGCAGTTTCTTAACCATCTCAAGTTTCCTCAACTGTAAAATGGGGATAATAATATACCTACCTCATAATATTGGTGTGAAGATTAGTGCATGTTGAATAAATTACACAATGAATGAAGTGACTTTCCTTCCATTTTTATTCTTTCAAGAAGTTCAAGCTGGATAATCTTAATGTAGTCAAGCAGTGTGGAGTCATGTATAATGGTCTGAGTTCTCCCCTCAGGAGCAGTTGAAAAGAGAAGCAGTGACCCACCTTTCCTTGACCTCCCCACCTTCCCCTATCCCACCCAAATCTTCATGTTGTGTTGGGAGTTGGGTAAGGGTGGGGAAGCCCTATGCTGCTGAACACACTGCCTTTTAAGTCTTCAGAACTAAAGGCAAGGAGCCAGAATCAAAGATTACCTTGTTTTTTGGAGTGTATCACTGGCTATTGTCCCCATCAAACAAAGCCCTTTCATCAGAGGTTCTTTAAAACACTTTTTTTCCAACCTTTATTTTGCTTTGAAATAAGCTGGGCAACAATTAATTTCAGAGAGAGAGAGAGAAAGATAATTCAACAAGGATCTATTACTACTCTCAGCTTCTATTGCTGTAATGAAAATCTATTTCCTTTCCCTTTTGTGTCCCATATAATTTAATGCCCATTTTATTAATGGTCTGAAATAATTATGGAACCCTTTGTGATTCTCAAGTATGTTTCATTTAATTGTGCAATAAATGCCTAATCTCTTCCTCCATCTGAAGCTATTATGGCGTTAAAATTAACAATTATGCAGCAATGCGCCGGGGTCCATAGAAATCACTCCAGATAACTAGACATATATAAATCATTCATGAGAACAATTTCTGAAAAGAGATGGAGGGGAAAAAATTGTGTTGAAAATGACATTGGGAAGCCAAGGGCCCAGCCTGTAAGAAGATAGTAGCACCTTTAAAAAATCTTTTTTCTTTCCTTTTTTGTTATTATTATTTTATTAATTGTGTATGTGGCATAGCCCTCCCCCCATTTCTATTAGCCTGACAGATATTTTCAGAATTAATTAACTGTTAGCTCTGAGAATAAATTGTTCATTATCAATTCCTCCCCCCGCCTTTCTTTCTTTCCTTTTATAGTTTTTCTTTTTCTTCCAGGCCAGCAATTACACTCCGTGCCTTTCTCCAGAAGCTCCTGTTCTGCACAGCTATCCAAATGGGGAAAGTGCTTTTTCTTTCAGCCCTATTCACTTCTCCTCTTCTCCCTTTTGTGGGATTTAATAACCATGGCTGATAGGCTCACGCTGGACAGAGAGGTTAAGTTTGTTGTCTCAGCACTTTGCTGACAGGGGACAGTACAGGAATTCTGTAACTTCTAACCAGCCCTGCGACACTGCCTATGGCCTGGCCCACACAGGCATAGCCTGCAAATAGTATTCAGAAACCCTGCAGCCCCAAATATCTTGCTTACTTAAAAGCACTTCTGTTGGTGCTGCTAAAGCCTGCTTCCATCTTTTAAAACATTCCTAAGTCCTAGGAGACTCCCAACTATATACTCCAGCCAAGACCCTTCCCCACCACAGATGTGTACACACGTACACAGGTACACATACACGCACACACACAAATGCATGGTGTGGAGCAGGGTCAGAAAATCAAGTGCCTTCAGGGCTCTGGAAATACAGGTAAGTCAAGCTAGTGGAACGAGACTGTGGCAGATTGGAGATCCCATGCCCTGCCTGAAGGGGGCAGCTGCTACTCAGCTTCCGGGGATTACTGCCTTTGAGAAATGAGGGCCCGGTGTGGCCAACTCTTCTTGTATTTCAGAAGCCGAAATGTTAACGTGGAACCTACTAATTGTTGATATGTTTAGAAAAATTAAAACACAGTGTGGGCTAAAATGGGCAATATGGATTCTGGCTAGGGTTCCTACCTACTTTGGGCCCCTGCTCTAACGGATTGATGTTTATTCCTAGAATTTGGTCCAGCAGATGATTCCTAGAATGAACAGGCTGGGTACACTGACTTTTGGCTGTCTATGCTTTGCAGACCCTGGGCTTGGATCTTTTGGGTCTGAGGAATGTCTGAGGTTGTTTAGAATGTTGAACTGTATACTGAGGTGTGTACTGGGGAGAGAGGGTATCATCTCTGATTTTCTGTGAAGTGTCACCAATTCTAGATCATCAGTGTAAGCACTGAAGAATCATCAGGAACATGAACATCCATCCATGTTCATGTTCCTGACAATTTCACAAGTGGTTTAGCTAAATATTAATTGAAGGCTCATGGGATTTAGAGTCCAGATGTGTTTGATGTGATGATGTTGGAAATATTGGCTCAATTGGCCGGGCAAGGTGGCTCATGCCTGTAATCCCAGCACTTTGGGAGGCCAAAGCAGGCAGATCATCTAAGGTTGGGAATTTGAGAACAGCCTGGCCAACATGGCGAAACCCCGTCTCTACTAAAAATACAAAAATTAGCTGGGTGTGGTAGTGCATGACTGTAGTCCCAGCTACTCAGGAGGCTGAGGCAGGAGAACTGCTTGAACTCAGGAGGCAGAGGTTGCAGTGAGCCGAGATCATGCCATTACACTCCAGCCTGGGTGACAGAACCAGACTCTGTCTTAAAAAAATGGCTCTATTCAAGATAGCTAACATTTATTGGAACATAGTAAATATTGGGCCTTACTCCATATAATTGATATCATATTAACTCATTTAATCTTCTTCCTAACCCTATTAGATAAGTATTATTATCATTCCCATTTTACAGATGAAGAGATTGAAAAGTTAAGGAACATGCACCGGATAAGCAGCAAAGGTAGGATTCAAACCCATGGTCCTCTGGCCCCAGAGCTCAAGCTCAATCACTGTTAAAGTGTCTCCTTGCTTGGCACCTGATAGACCCGGGCAAGATAAAACACAAAGGTAGGATGTGACTGGGGAAAATTTTATCAAATAATAGCAATACAACACATCTATATGAGCTAAACAGTTGGTCAAATGTTTTAATGTTTGTTATTTAACATACAGACAACTTTTAATGACAATGAACAACACATTTTGATGAACATCCTCAGTATCATTGTACTTCTCTTTATATACTGTCAAGATTATTTTCTTAAAATTAAGTAATGGAGATGGAATTCTTCTATCAAAGGGTGTACAGATTCCTGAATATTTTAAATATATGTATTGTTGAATTGTCCTTCAGTGAGGTGGTATGTACTTCCCACTAACAGTTCTGCCGTCATTTTTACTGGCGGCATAGTATTTCATCACAAGGTGGAGATATAGTCATGTCAAACTTCAAGGTTTTCATCTAGCTTTTATTTAAACCTTTCCTGTAAAATTAACTGATACTTTATCCCAGGGCTAAGTGAAAAACAACCTGATTCATGATGAAACTTCCCCACAGGATAAAAACATTCACTTTGGAACACTGACAAAGTTTGGCATCCAAATCCCTGTGAAGGTTTTTCTATCATGTCAATATTCTTTAGTTACCTACTTATATGAATCAGCGAGTAGGAGTTATGTTGCTTTCTTAGTACTTCCAGTTAGTTATTTGATTACAGTCTTTATCTCTTTTTATATAAATATTGTCTCAGGTTTTTCTTGTCCAGTAAAAAACAAGCAATCTTGCCTGTACATTTACGTGTATGTAGCCTGGAACCACTTCTAGTGGCATTTCAATTCAAGTTTTGTCATTTTTCTGGTCCATGGATTCTAAGCTGTTTAACAGACACCTCTACTCAATTCTGTTACTCAACTCCTGACTCAGATTTCTAACTCTGTAAGTTTTGTTTAAAGATATGATGCCTTTTAAAGAAACACACTGCATGTTTAAATAGAGTATGCAATTCTAAATAATAAATCACATGGAACCTGCTTTGCATTGTGGAATATCTACCTCAATCCTGGAGGCCTTTAAAAAATAGGATAATAATGAAAGCTGACGTTTATTGAGCACTTATGATCTGTGAGACACTGGGCTTTGCAAGCATTAATTTATTTGCTTTCATAGTAATCCTAAGAGGTATTCTTTTTTTTTTTTTAATCCTATTTAACAGATAAGGAACCAAAGCTTAGAGAGTTTAAGTAATTTGCCCAAGGTTACACAGGTAGTAAATGAAAGAGCCTGTATCCACTACAATCTTGTGTCCTAATCACTGTGTTATAGTCCCCGAAGTCTTGACTGGTGTTGGGCACAGTCCTGGTGACAAAGGCATCACAACTCTAGGCCACAGAGAACTCAGAAGTGAGTGCAGAGGCCTTTACCTATATGTAGCCCATGTGTTTTGATGAGTAGATAAGTGGTTTTGAGACTCATTCAACAGCTTGATGGACACCAGTGCATGGACACCCAAGCCACAGGGCCAGCCCACCCAGCACGGCAAAGCTCTGCAACCTGGAGTGGGTTGAGGGGGTGGTGGTTCCCTAAGCCCGTTGCGATCATGGAATAGTTCCTCTCAGAGGCAGAATGCAGGGGTGACACGTTATTACCTTTGCTAGCAATTGTTTTGTTTAATTTCCATTTTAAAATTTATTTCCTGTGAGAATGAACTGACTGGAAGTCATTTGTGCTGGGGAGGGACGGTGAATTTCTTATTAACTCTCCCAGGTAATAGGTAGCTGCAGCTAGTGCTGTGTGAAGGACTTGAATTATTCAGGGCTGAGGAGGGCTGGGAAGGACTCAGAGAGGGTGCGATGGATGCAGTGTGCAGCCTGGTGGGAAGCAGGTGTGCTGTGGGCCTGGGACTTGAGGTGAGGACACCAGTTGAAGTTTTATACAAAAATCCTATAAGGAGACTAGGTAAGTCCTTGCATTGGAGACAGCATTCCATCTTTTTCCCTGGCTGGAACAGAGACCATATTAATGGCGAGGGGGTGAATAAAAGATTTTAATCATTTGCAAGAGTCCTCTCTTTGAAACAAGATTTATCTGCCTTTCTATGGCTGGCAGATATGAAGATAGTGTCAATAGAAATTTGAGAGCTTTGTAAAAGGGAGAAGAAAGTGAGGTGTATATAGGGAAGAGGCGTGGAAGATGCGCAGGACCCCTTCCTCATCGTTCTACCTGTGAGCACATCTGAGGGGGCCCAGGGCAACTGGACCTTATTGTCCGGTGGCCTTGGTACTCCCTTTTCTGGAGTCCCTACTCCGGCTAGATGGCTCAGAACCTGTAGATTCAAAACCTCAGAGCCTTCCCCTCAGCATTCCCTTCCAATGAATGGCCAAGTGTTGCCCACTCTCCCTCACAGGGGACCCAGTGTGCATCCTTTCCTCTCTGGTTTACTACCTGAGCCTTGTTTCAAGCCCTCATTCCTTCCTGCAAGAAACCCCCATTATGGACTGCTTGGCTTCCGTCCATGGCCTCTGAGGCATCTTACACGCTGGCACCAGATTCATCTTCCTAAGTGTGGCTTTGGTGGTGGGACACATCTCTAAAACCTTCAATAGCTTCCTACCACGTAAGATAAATGTCTTAGCTTGACAACTAATGATGTTCCAGA
The DNA here is from genome assembly GCF_007565055.1 of Rhinopithecus roxellana. NCBI lineage: Eukaryota > Metazoa > Chordata > Mammalia > Primates > Cercopithecidae > Rhinopithecus > Rhinopithecus roxellana. The sequence goes on along the minus strand of NC_044549.1, from coordinate 185,974,259 downwards.
AATATTTCCCTATGGTCTATACTTACCTGACTCAAAGCAGCTGCTCCTTTTGCAGTGTCTCTAAATGTCCCTGGCCTTCGTCCACCTAAGCCCAGAGAAAAGGTTGGAGCCAGGCAGACTGTGTAACTGAAAGAAACATAATCAATGGTACCCAACACTTGGTCTCAATTTAGAGGACAGAATAAAGGCTACTGTGGACTCTGGTGAATTACACTATACACATTCTATACTAAGGTAGCACCTGCTACAGAGATCCAGCTCATGTCTCCATGCAGGAATTCTTTTCCAGTACTTCTTAGAAAATGCATGTTTCTCTGAATCCAGAATCCTGAGAAAAATCAGTCAATATATCAAGAAAAGGTATTACAGCTCTTTGCCAAGAATCAAACTTTAACAATCAATGTAGATATAACTGGTTCAAAGAAATCCCTGATGTCAGGTTGAAAATAGGAGCAGTACATGCTGATATATGGAATTGAAGATTAAGGTTAACTTTTCAAGGAATAAGAACAGGAGCATGGAGGAGAGAAGTGATGAAGATTTAAGTAGTCTTTATGGTCTAATTGGTCAGCCTTTCTTATAACTTGTCCCATATTTTAAGTGTGTCTTTGTGGCCTTGTATTCTACTTAGAGTGTGTCAATCTTGCAAATAAAATAACTATTAGCAAATTTATATTAATCGCATACTTAAATCCTGTGAATGGCTGTTCCAAGAAAAAACAAATTTCAAAGCAAAGTCAGTCCTTAATAGGCAATTTTTACATATGGTTCTGTGTAGTGTAGTGAACCTTGCTAGATCCATTTGGTACTACCCAGTGATTCTCCCTGGCCTTTGTAGTGTTTACTATGGCCTATATTTATTTGCAAATACAGCTAAACAATATTCATTTATTAAAGTATTTAAAAAATATCCACAATAATGAGTAATGTATATGAAGAATTTTGAAAATATTTTTGAGAACAACATGATATGTGGGGAATTTCTGAATATTCCAGTTTCTTATTCCAGAATCCTAAAGATTAATATCTGTGGGGAATTTTGAAACCCTTGACATAGCTGATTGCTGCTAGGAGGAATGGAAGGTGGCCTCAGTGCTGTCAGATCTCCTTGCTTTACAAGAGAAGTTAGAAATGTGGAAGTTTATGTCGAGCCTCCCAATTTAAAAAGTTGGAATATTTTATAATGTTCAATTTTGTGCTCTAAGCTGTTGATCTCAGCTTCTTCTGCTTAGACTGACTCCCCCTTCCCAATCTTTCCCCACCCCCATCCCTGCTGGACGTTGCTAATATCCAGGTCCACATCTAACAGCAGAATTTAAATTCTTTCCTGGCTGGACTTGTGCTGCATCCATACATGTACCACCCATAGCACCCAAACACTGAAGGAATCAACCAATATTTCTTAAGTAAATGGGTGAAAGAGAGTTGCAGACTTCTGGATTGTAAATCTACAAATCTAGATCTTGACCTGCCAGGACTCATCATCAGATGACATACAACATTTCTATCAGTGGCCACTTCCAGGGAATGAAGGTTGGCCAAAGGCCAAACAGGGAATTACAATGTGGAAATTCATGAGCAGCCTGTTTACATTTCAAACCAGCTAAGCTCACAGCTTGTTTTTTTTTTAACCTAAAGGATTGTGTGTTATTTATAGACCACTAATGACTATTAATAAGTAGAATTGTGGTTGAATTTCACAAATGTTACAATTGGAGAACAAACTCAATCTACACACATTCTTGTATGGAAATTATTCTGATTAGAGCCTAATGACTAACTAAAGAGGTATTTGTCTATTCAATTGCAGGGCCGAGAAGGGTAATTAGTTTATGCTCAGGCTCAATTCTTCTAGGAGACAGTAGGATGAAACTTTTGGTCTTTAGACACTATACTCCAGTTCTTAAGAGGTCTCAGCTGACTGCCGAAAAATCCAGTGCCATGAGCCCTCTCCCAGTGAGAATAGGAAATTGGTCATCTTCGTGTTTCCCTCACACCAATCACAGAGCCTTGAACTTGGTGAGTGCTTAACAGATGTTGAAAAAGAATTCTCAATCATTTAACTTAACCCCTTTATTTGGTACAAACATTTATTATTTCCATAGTGTGCATTAAGTGCTAGGGATATGTAGAGAAATAGAGCATGATCCTTTCCCTTTAAAGGTTCACATTCTCATAAAGGACAGACAGATGAACATACAGTGCTCTAAAACCTAGTGTGGTGAATGCTAGAACAGTCCAGGACTCCATCGTTTTAGATGTTCCCCACTGCATCTCATACTTAACTTTAGAACTTCAACAGATCTGTATTGCAGTTTATTGTTTTCTCATCAGTCACCCCTGCTATACTGTGACCAACTGCAGGGCAGAGAATTTGCCTTAATCAGTTTTGTGTCCTGATGCTAGCTCAGGCCAGCACACAGTAGGTTTTCTATGAGAATGGAGTAAATGAGTAAAAAAAGGAGTGTCACCAGTCTTCTAGAGCTCTGACACTGCAAACTCACTCTGCCTTAAGAGAATGGAAGGAGAAGAGCCACCCCACTGGAAGTTCACTAGAGCAAGGGGTCTATTGGGGTACATCAAAGCCTGCTCAGCCCCACAGGGAAGCTTCAGGAACCACTGCTCAGCCAGAGAAGTGGGTGTGACTTACAGCTTACTGCAAGGCTTGTGCCTCCAGATCATGAGTCCTGATTTGAAATGCTTCACTGTAAATTAATATACCAACATCCTAATGAACATCCTAATGACTCTGTGAGGGTCCTGTCGTTGGCATAAGTTGGCTTTACTGAGTCCCATCAACTCCTGACCCTGGTCAGATCAAGTATCCAGTCTGCAAAGCTGAGGACCAGGCTTTGGAACCAAAAGGATCATGTGAGCGGGAGCTGCTTGTATTTCGTCTTCTATTGCTGCCTGAAGAAAGTCATTTGCAGTAGGAAGGAATGAGGCCACAAACAAAGAAAAGCAAAGTCAAGAGATGGCTCCCTGATAACATTGTTCAAATGCCTGGATCTAGCTGTGCCTGAAAATAGCTATCCTCCGGAGTCTTCAGTTATGGAAACCAATAAATTCGTCCTCCTCTCTATTTTTCAGTTTAAGTTGGATTTATATCACTTGCATCCAAAGGAGCCCTGGATAATATACTCTTATAGTCCCACTTTTTTAGGATATTCTTCAATTTCTTAGAAAATACAGGTGTAGGTTAAGGACTTGTGCTTTGGAGTGAGATAAATCTGGTTTCAAACTCTGACCACTGCATTGTGAGTCTCTCTGCTACAGCAGTCAGCCTCTTACCCTAACTAATACGTCAAGTAAAAAATGATTCAGGCTTGAAGTGAGGTGGTGGCAGTGAGGACAGAAAGAAGGAGCCATATTTGAGTGCTTTTACAACTTTAGAATCGATAGAATAGGGTAGTTTATTATACATGTGAGTGAGGGGGCAAGGAATGTTGGGGTTGCGGGGAATTGAGAAGTCTTGGTTTCTGGCTTGGGTGACTGGTGGATAGTGGTGTCCAAGATCAGCTTCATGGGCATGTTTCATGTACCCCTGATAGGCCCCAATCCTGGCAAACTTCCAGGTGGGCAGCTTTGCTGCTTCTGTTCTCAGAAGGCAGAATGAGCTTGCAGGGTCAGAGCTGTGGAAGACAAGTGACACTCTTGCCCATGTATTCATTCATTTCAGTCCTTATGGAAAGCCTACTATGTGCCAGCTTGAGCTAGCGCCAGGACACAAAATTGATTAAGGCACATCTTCCGTCCTCGAGCTGGTCACAGTGTAGTGGGGACAACTGATAAGAAAATAATAAACTGTAATACAGAGGAGTTGAAGGTCTTAATTAAAGTCATACAAGGTCCCACACTTCATTTAATGCTCCGCTCTTGCTGTCTTGAAATTCCTAATCATTGAACAAAGAGTCCTGCATTTACATTCTGCACCAAGTTCCACAAATTATGTGGCCTGTTCTGCTGTGCCATTCACTTAGAAAAGGTGTGATGGCAGAGCAGTTTGGGGGTAAATGATAGTGAATTTGTCTTGGAAGTCTAAAGGTAGGGGCTGACAGGAGTGATTTGGGATGGCTGGAGGGAAAGAGAACAGCAGTAGGGGTGGCCAGACTTGTAGGGCTTAACAGGCAAGGTTTGTACATTTCTGTGGGCCAAGAGGATGTGCTCCTCACCCCAACAATCAGAGTACAAACATGGGGACAACAGCTTCCTTGTCTCCTGGGTCCTGTAGTTTCTGAAAACCCCACTGACATGTGACCAGACGGGTTTATGGGAGGCAGAGCAGGAGAGCTAGGACAAAAATCAGGCAACTTTTTGGATGAAGGTTTACAGAAACAAGGTTAATATTCTCAATATCTTGCTCATACAGATGCTGTGAAAAGAACAGAAATGACTGCCCTTAATCTGCTGCTGTATTCCCTGGCAGATAATATTTTGTTTGTTTGTTTTTGTTCCAGCAATTTGACAGTTTGACTGTGGGTACTATATCTCTCTGGCAACAGAACTCGAAGCAGTCCTATGCAGCTCACTGGGGTATTATCCAATATTTTAGCTTGAGAATGAAAAAAGGTATTTTGATTGATTTAATTTGTGAGTCAGAATATCTTGAGGTACAGTGCAAAGGGTGTGGGCTTTAAGGTCAGGCATCTCAGGTTCAAATCCACATCTCACCAGTCACAAGCCAAGTGATCCTGGGCAAGTCTTTGAGCATCTGTTTCCTTATCTGTGAAAAATATGCACCTTGCAGGGTGTGGTAAGGATTGGAAGTAATATGAGAGTGACAGGATGTTGAACAGGACTTTTCCTATTGACTTCGTTGACAAACCTGGGAAAATGCCTGATATAGTTTAAAGTAAATCTCCCAAGGGCTTGCCAAGTGGTGGCCAAACTGGTCTAGTAGCTTCTCCTCCACCTGCTTATGTAACAGAAGCTTAGAGGGTGCTTTGAGGAAGAACATTGGAAAGAATTGGTAAGGGAAGGTCAGAAGTGCTTTTCTCCTACCTTAGCCAAATGAGAAACAACCTAAAAGAATGACTTAGAGAGATTGAGGGTGCTGAAGAGGAAAGGGAGACCCTCATTTCACTTTTTGTGCTGCTGGCAGAGTGTGTCTTGAGAGAGTTCTTGGGAGACTGTAATACAGAGGAGTTGATACGTTACTTGGAGTTCAAGGCCTGGAAACTGCTTCCCAGGGAAATGAGTGAAAAGACTGGCTGGAGAGAGGGGAGCTGAGGTAGTAACCTTCACTTCATTTGGTGGTTGTTAGAGATCTTCCTTGTAGGCCACAGGGATGCCATGAGAGGTGACCAGCAAACACTGTCTTGATAACTATTTTCATCATGCTGTATGCTATTTCTCCAGAATTTATTCATCTTGCATAAGTGAAACGTTGTACTCTTTGATCAACATCACTTGATTTCCCCTTCCTCCAGCCCCTGGCAACCACCATCCTACTCCTCACTTCTATGAATTTGACTATTTTAGATTCCACATCTAAATGAGATCACGTGGTAGCTTTCTTTCTGTGTACTGCTGTTTTTCACTTAGTATAATGCACTCCAGCTCCATCCATGTGTTCTCCAATAGCAAGATTTCCTTAGTTCCTTCCTTTTTTATTTTTTTTGATGGAGTCTTGCTGTATTGCCCAGGCTGGATTCAAACTCCTAGGCTCAAGTGATTCTCCCACCTCAGCCTCTCAAGTAGCTGGGATCACAGGTACAGTGCATTTTTTTGTTGTATAAGGCTGAGTTACACACACGCACACACAAACACACACACACACATACACTCACACAAACACACACGTATTTATATATGATATGCACACACACACAATACCGTTATTATGTAGAGATCATGGATATGTTAACCAGCCTAATTGTGTTGATCATTTCACAGTGTTTGTGTAGAACAAAACATCAAGTTATTCACCTTAAATATACATAATTTTCATATGTCAATGATCTCTCAATAAAGCTGTTTAAAAAAACACTCGTTATCCGTCAACCTGTCTCACAATAAATGTGTCATATCTTATTTAGAAAAAATAAATGAATACAGGTTAAAAAAGGTAATTTCATTTTCTAAGTATCAGAGTTCAGCTAGGGTGATAATAATCAAACTGTGATCTTGATATTAGAAATCCAAGACTTTTTTTATATAGACACCAAAGAGGTCTCCTGTAGTCACATGACAAGTATTTATGTTTCTTGTGTCATGTAAAATCCATAGCATAAATTAAAAAAAAAGAGAGTTGCCTTGAAAAGAACCAATTAATGGAAGAAAGTTGTTTTCTAAAAAGGAAGTTTGTTGGACACCTTAGGGCTGTGTCATTGAAGCAAAATCTTAGAGTGTTTGCAAGTGGTTAGCTAAAGAGAGCATCTTCATCAGGAAATGATGCAGTGAGACAGTACTTGTCTGTTGGGCACTCCTTCAAAGAGAGAGACAGGATTTGGGCTCCTGCAATGGTGAAGACATTCACCAACTGAAGAAGACTTACCGACATTCCCACCTAAATTAGAAAAGTATTTACCCACTTTTCCTCTAAATTTTTTCTCCCTGATCTGCCACCAGTGAGGGTAGGAGGTAGAAGGGATTGGATAAAAGAAAAAGAAAAAAAAGTGTCTTATTCCATTATCCCTATTTTTCCACCAAAAGCTTAAACTTGAATGTGGGGGTGGGGGGCAGGAATGTCAAAGACAAGATATAAACGAAATGACAGGTATAAATTGCACTAAAGATTTTTTTTTTTTTTTTTTTGTGACGGAGTCTGGCTCTGTCGCCCAGGCTGGAGTGCAATGGCCGGATCTCGGCTCACTGCAAGCTCCGCCTCCCGGGTTTACGCCATTCTCCTGCCTCAGCCTCCCGAGTAGCTGGGACTACAGGCGCCCGCCACCTCGACCGGCTAGTTTTTTTGTATTTTCAGTAGAGACGGGGTTTCACCGTGTTAGCCAGGATGGTCGCGATCTCCTGACCTTGTGATCCGCCCGTCTCGGCCTCCCAAAGTGGTAGGATTACAGGCTTGAATTGACTTTTTTTTTAAAACTTTTCATTGAAGGAAACTTCAAACATATGTAAAAGTAGAGCAAACAGTATGATAAATGCCCGTGTACCTATCATTTATTTTCCATAATTATCAACATGTGGCCAATCTTGTTTCATTTGTAGTCTCAACCATTCCCTATCTCCTGAGTTATTTTGAAGCAAACCTGAGACATCATACCATTTCATTTTATAAATTTTTCAGATGTGTCTTTCTAAGATATAAAGACTCATTAGTTAAGCGTAACTTAAATATTGTTACCACATTTTACTTGACAATAAGTCTTTTTAAAAACTGTTTTATTTTTAATTTCTGTGTGTACATGGTATATATGTATTTATGGGGTGTATGAGATATTTTGATGCAGGCATACAATGTGCAATAATTATATTATTATCACCAGGGTAAATGAGGTATTCATCACCTCAAGCATTTATTCTTTGCGTTACTAACTACTCTCCTCCCCCTCCACCCCACACACTACCATTTCCAGCCTTTGGTAACCTCCTTCTACTCTCTGTTTCCATGAGTTCAATTGTTTTAAGTTTTAGCTCCCACATATGCGTGAGAATATGTGGTTTGTCTTTCTGTACCTGACTTATTTCACTTAACATAATGTCCTCCAGTTCTATCCATGTTGTTGCAAATTACAGGATCTCATACATGGTTATAGCTGAATAGTACTCCATGGTGTATATGTACCATATTTTCTTTATCCATTTATCTGTTGATGGACACTTGGCTTGCTTCCAAATTTTGGCTACTGTGAACAATGCCGCAATAAACATGGGACTGCAGCTCTCTCTTCAATATACTGATTTCCTTTTTTTTGAGTATATACCTAGCAGTGGAATTGCTGGATCATATGTTAACTCTATTTTCAGTTTTCTGAGGAACCTCCAAACTGTTTTCCACAGTGGTTGTACTAATTTACATTCTCACCAGCAGTGTACAAGGGTTCCCTTTTCTCCACATCCTTGCTAGTATTTTTTATTTTCTGTCTTTTGGCTAAAAGTCATTTTAACTGGTTGAGATGATATCTCTCATTGTAGTTTTGATTCACATTTCTCTGATGATTAGTGATGCTGAGCAGTTTTTCATATGCCTGTTTTCTATTTGTATGTGTTTTGAGAAATGTCTACTTAGGTCTTTTGTCCACTTAAAAATCAGATTATTAGATTTTTTCCCTATAGATTTGTGTGAGCTCCTTATATGTTTTGGTTATTAATTCCTTGCCAGATGGATAGTTTGCAAATATTTTCTCCCATTTGATGGGTTGTCCCTTCACTTTGTTGATTGTTTCCTTCACTGTGCAGAAGCTTTTCATCTTGCTGTGATTCATTTTTGTCCATTTTCCCTTTGGTTACCTGTGCTTGTGGAGTATTACTCAGAAATCTTTGCTCATTCCAGTGTCCTGGAGAGTCTCCCGAATGTTTTCTTGTAGTAGTGTCATAGGTTGAGGTATTAGATTTCAGTCTTTAATTCACTTTGATTTGATACGTGTATATGGTGAGAGTTAGGGGTCTAATTTCATTCTTATGCATATGAATGTTTAGTTTTCCCAGTCATTTATTGAAGAGACTGTTCTTTCCCCATTGTATGTTCTTGGCACTTTTGTAAAAAATGAGTTCACTGTAGATCTACAAATTTGTTTCAGGGTTATCTATTCTCTTCCATTGGTTTATGTGTCTGTTTTCATGCCAGTATCCTGCTGTTTTGTTTACTGTAGCTCTGTAGTATAATTTGAAGTCATGTAATATGATTCCTTCAATTTTATTCTTTCTACACAAGATAGCTTTGGTTATTTCTGGTCTTTTGTGGTTCCATATACATTTTAGGATTGTTTTTTCTATTTCTGTGAAGAATGCCATTGATATTTCGATAGGAATTGTATTGAATCTGTAGATTGCTTTGGGTAGTATGGACACTTTAACAATATTGATTCTTCCAATCCATGAACATGTAATATCCTTCCATTATTGTGTGTCTTCTTCAATTTCTTTCATCAGTGTTTTATAGTTTCCATTGTAGATATTTGTCACTTCTTTGGATATTTCCTAGTTATTTAATTGTATCTGTAGCTATTATAATTGGGATTACTTTCTTTTTTTATTATACTTTGAGTTCTGGGGTATATGTGCAGAACGTGCAGGTTTGTTACATATGTATACTTGTGCCATGTTGGTGTGCTGTACCCACCAACTCGTCAGCATCCATCAACTTCTCATTTACATCAGGTATAACTCCCAATGCCATCCCTCCCCCTTACCCCCTCCCCATGATAGGCCCCGGTGTGTGATGTTCCCCTTCCCGAGTCCAAGTGATCTCATTGTTCAGTTTCCACTTATGAGTGAGAATATGCGGTGTTTGGTTTTCTGTTCTTGCAATAGTTTGCTGAGAATGATGGTTTCCAGCTGCATCCATGTCCCTACAAAGGACACAAACTCATCCTTTTCTATGGCTGCATAGTATTCCGTGGTGTATATGTGCCACATTTTCTTAATGCAGTCTGTCACTGATGGACATTTGGGTTGATTCCAAGTCTTTGCTATTGTGAATAGTGTTGTAATAAACACACATGTGCATGTGTCTTTATAGCAGCATGATTTATAATCCTTTGGGTATATACTCAGTAATGCGATGAATGGGTCAAATGGTATTTCTAATTCTAGATCCTTGAGGAATCACCACACTGTTTTCCACAATGGTTGAACTAGCTTACAGTCCCACCAACAGTGTAAAAATGTTCCTATTTCTCCACATCCTCTCCAGCACCTATTGTTTCCTGACTTTTTAATGATTGCCATTCTAACTGGTGTGAGATAGTATCTCATTGTAGTTTTGATTGGCATTTCTCTGATGGCCAGTGATGACAAGCATTTTTTCATGTATCTGTTGGCTGTATGCCTGTCTTCTTTTGAGAAATGTCTGTTCATATCCTTTGCCCACTTTTTGATGGGGTGGTTTGTTTTTTTCTTGTAAATTTGATTGAGTTCTTTGTAAGTTCTGGATATTAGCCCCTTGTCAGATGAGTAGATTGCAAAAATTTTCTCCCATTCTGTAGGTTGCCTGTTCACTCTGATGGTAGTTTCTTTTGCTGTGCAGAAGCTCTTTAGTTTAATTAGATCCCATTTGTCAATTTTGGCTTTTGTTGCCGTTGCTTTTGGTGTTTTAGACATGAAGTCCTTGCCCGTGCCTATGTCCTGAATGGTATTCCTTAGGTTTTCTTCTAGGGTTTTTATGGTTTTAGGTCTGACATTTAAGCCTCTAATCCATCTTGAATTAATTTTCGTATAAGGAGTAAGGAAAGGATCCAATTTCAGCTTTCTACTTATGGCTAGCCAATTTTCCCAGCACCATTTATTAAATAGGGAATCCTTTCCCCATTTCTTGTTTTTCTCAGGTTTGTGAAAGATCAGATTGCTGTAGATGTGTGGTATTATTTCTGAGGACTCTGTTCTGTTCCATTGGTCTATATCTCTGTTTTGGTACCAGTACCATGCTGGTTTGGTTACTGTAGCCTTGTAGTGTAGTTTGAAGTCAGGTAGCGTGATGCCTCCAGCTTTGTTCTTTTGGCTTAGGATTTTCTTGGCAATGCGAGGTCTTTTTTGGTTCCATATGAACTTTAAAGCAGTTTTTTTCCAATTCTGTGAAGAAACTCATTGGTAGCTTAATGGGGATGGCATTGAATTTATAAATTACCTTGCGCAGTATGGCCATTTTCACAATATTGATTCTTCTTATCCATGAGCATGGTATGTTCTTCCATTTGTTTGTGTTCTCTTTATTTCACTGGGCAGTGGTTTCTAGTTCTCCTTGAAGAGGTCCTTCCATCCCTTGTAAGTTGGATTCCTAGGTATTTTATTCTCTTTGAAGCTTTTGGGAATGGGAGTTCATTCATGATTTGGCTCTCTGTTTGTCTGTTACTGGTGTATAAGAATGCTTGTGATTTTTGCACATTGATTTTGTATCCTGAGACTTTGCTGAAGTTGCTTATCAGGTTAGGGAGATTTTGGGCTGAGATAATGGGGTTTTCTAAATATACAATCATGTCATCTGCAAACAGGGACAATTTGACTTCTTCTTTTCCTAACTGAATACCCTTGATTTCTTTCTCTTGCCTGACTGGCCTAGCCAGAACTTCCAACATTATGTTGAATAGGAGTGGTGAGAGAGGGCATCCCTGTTGGAATGTATTTTGGTTGCTGATAAGCAAAAACCAGTCCAAAAAGGGAATGCTTCCAGTTCTTGCCCATTCAGTATGATATTGGCCGTGGGTTTGTCATAAATAGCTCTTATTATTTTGAGATACGTTCCATCAATACCAAATTTATTGAGAGTTTTTAGCATGAAGGGCTGTTGAATTTTGTTGAAGGCCTTTTCTGCATTTATTGAGATAATCATGTGGTTTTTGTCTTTGGTTCTGTTTATATGCTGGATTACATTTATTGATTTCCATATGTTGAACCAGCCTTGTGTCCCAGGGATGAAGCCCACTTGATCATGGTGGATAAGCTTTTTGATGTGCTGCTGGATTTGGTTTGCAAGTATTTTATTGAGGATTTTTGTATCAATGTTCAACAGGGATATTGGTCTAAAATTCTCTTTTTTCGTTGTATCTCTGTCAGGCTTTGGTATCAGGATGATGTTGGCCTTGTAAAATGAGTTAGGCAAGATTCCCTCTCTTTCTATTGATTGGAATAGTTTCAGAAGGAAAGGTACCAACTCCTCCTTGTACCTCTGGTAGAATTCAGCTGTGAATCCATCTGGTCCTGGACTTTTTTTGGTTGTTAGGCTATTAATTATTGCCCCAATTTTAGAGCCTACTATTGGTCTATTCAGGGATTCAACTTCTTCCTGGTTTAGTCTTGGGAGGGTGTAAGTGTCCAGGAAATTATCCATATCTTCTAGGTTTTCTAGTTTATTTGCATAGAGATGTTTATAGTATTCTCTGATGGTAGTTTGTATTTCTGTGGGGTCGGTGGTGATATCCCCTTTATCATTTTTTATTGCATCTATTTGATTCTTCTCTCTTTTCTTCTTTATTAGTCTTGCTAGCGGTCTATCAATTTTGTTGATCTTTTCAAAAAACCAACTCCTGGATTCATGGATTATTTGGAGGTTTTTTTGTGTCTGTATCTCCTTCAGTTCTGCTCTGATCTTAGTTATTTCTTGCCTTCTGCTAGCTTTTGAATGTGTTTGCTCTTGCTTCTCTAGTTCTTTTAATTGTGATGTTAGGGTATCAATTTTAGATCTTTCCTGCTTTCTCTTGTGAGCCTTTAGTGCTATAAATTTCCCTTTGCACACTGCTTTAAATGTATCCCAAAGATTCTGGTATGTTGTATCTTTGTTCTCATTGGTTTCAAAGAATGTCTTTATTTATGCCTTCATTTCATTATGTACCCAGTAGTCATTCAGGAGCAGGTTATTCAGTTTCCATGTAGTTGAGCTATTTTGATTGAGTTTCTTAGTCCTGAGTTCTAGTTTGATTGCACTGTGGTCTGAGAGATAGTTTGTTATAATTTCTGTTCTTTTACATTTGCTGAGGAGTGCTTTACTTCCAACTATGTTGTCAATTTTGGAATAAGTGCAATGTGGTGCTGAGAAGAATGTATATTCTGTTTTGGGGTGGAGAGTTCTGTAGATGTCTAATAGGTCCACTTGGTGCACAGTTGAGTTCAATTCCTGGATATTCTTGTGAATTTTCTGTCTTGTTGATCTGTCTAATATTGACAGTGGGGTGTTAAAATCTCCCATTATTATTGTATGGGAGTCTAAGTCTCTTTGTAAGTCTCTAAGGACTTGCTTTATGAATCTGAGTTCTCCTGTATTGGGTGCATATATATTTAGGATAGTTAACACTTCCTGATGAATTGATCCCTTTATCATTATGTAATGACCTTCTTTGTCTCTTTTGATCTTTGATGGTTTGAAGTCTGTTTCATCAGTGACTAGGATTGCAACCCCTGCTTTTTTTTTGTTTTCCATTTGCTTGGTAGATCTTCCTCCATCCCTTTATTTTGAGCCTATGTGTGTCTCTGCATGTGAGATGGGTCTCCTGAACTACAGCAAACTGATGGGTCTTGACTCTATGCAATTCGCCAGTCTGTGTCTTTTAATTGGAGCATTTAGTCCATTTACATTTAAGGTTAATATTGTTATGTGTGAACTTGATCCTGTCATTATGATATTAGCTGGTTATTTTGCTTGTTGGTTGATGCAGTTTCTTCCTAGCATTGACGGACTTCTCGTTTTGGTATATTTTTGCAATGGCTGGTGCCGGTTGTTCCTTTCCATGTTTAGTGCTTCCTTCAGGATCTCTTGTAGGGCAAGCCTGGTGGTGACAAAATCTCTAAGCATTTGCTTGTTTGTAAAGTATTTTATTTCTCCTTCACTTATGAAACTTAGTTTGGCTGGATATGAAATTCTGGGTTGAAAATTTTTTTCTTTAAGAATGTTGAATATTGGCCCCCAGTCTCTTCTGGCTTGTAGAGTTTCTGCTGAGAGATCTGCTGTTAGTCTGATGGGCTTCCCTTTGTGGGTAACCCGACCTTTCTTCTGGCTGCCCTTAACATTTTTTCCTTCATTTCAACTTTGGTGAATCTGACAATTACGTGTGTTGGAGTTGCTCTTCTCGAGGAGTATCTTTGTGGCGTTCTCTGTATTTCCTGAATTTGAATGTTGGCCTGCCTTTGTAGGTTGGGGAAGTTCTCCTGGATGATATCCTGCAGAGTGTTTTCCAGCTTGGTTCCATCTTCCCCATCACTTTTAGGCACACCAATCAGATGTAGATTTGGTCTTTTCACATAATCCCATATTTCTTGGAGGTTTTGTTCATTTCTTTTTACTCTTTTTTCTCTACACTTCTGTTCTTGCTTCATTTCATTCACTTGATCTTCAATCACTGGTACTCTTTCTTCCAGTTGATTGAGTCGGTTACTGAAGCTTGTGCATTTGTCTCGTCATTCTCATGTAATGGTTTTCATCTCTATCAGTTCTTTTAAGATCTTCTCTGTATTGATTATTCTAGTTATCCATTCATCCATTCTTTTTTCAAGGTTTTTAGTTTCTTTGCACTGGTTACATTGTTACTCCTTTAGCTCTGAGAGATTTGATCGACTGAAGCCTTCTTCTCTCAACTCATCAAAGTCATTCTCTGTCCAACTTTGTTCCGTTGCTGGCGATGAGCTACGTTCCTTTGGAGTGGGAGATGTGCTCTGATTTTTTGAATTTCCAGCTTTTCTGCATTGCTTTTTCCCCATCTATGTGGTTTTATCTGCCTTTGGTCTTTGATGATGGTGATGTACTGATGGGGTTTTGGTGTGGGTGTCCTTTCTGTTTGTTAGTTTTCCTTCTAACAGTCAGGACCCTCAGCTGCAGGTCTGTTGGAGTTTGCTTGAGGTCCACTCTAGACCCTGTTTGCCTGGGTATCAGCAGTGGAGGCTGCAGAAGATATGCTATTGCTGAACAGTGAGTGTTGCTGTCTGATTCTTGCTCTGGAAGCTTCGTCTCAGGGGTGTACCCAGTCGTGTGAGGTGTGAGGTGTTGGTCTGCACCTAGTTGGGGATGTCTCCTGGTTAGGCTACTCAGGGGTCAGGGACCCACTTGAGCAGGCAGTTTGTCCGTTCTCAGATCTCAACCTCCATGCTGGGAGAACTACTGCTCTCTTCAAAGCTCAGTTGAAAATGCAGAAATCACCTGTCTTCTGTGTCACTCACGCTAGTAACTGGAGGCTGGAGCTGTTCCTATTCGGCCATTTGGGCACCCTCATATTTTTTTGATCCACTCGTATCATTGATGGGCATTTGAGTTGGTTTCAAGTCTTTGCTATTGTGAACAGTGCCGCAATAAACATATGTGTGCATGTGTCTTTATAGTAGAATGATTTATAATCCTGTGTTCTGTCCCAGGAGATGGGGGTTTTATCTAAAACCCCTGATTGGGGCTGCTGCCTGTTTTTCCGAGATGCCCCTCCCAGAGAGGAGGAATCTAGAGAGGCAGTCTGGCCACAGGGGCCTTGTTGAGCTCTGGTAGTCCTGCCCTGTTCGAAATTCCCTGCAGCTTTGTTGACACTGGGAGGGTAAAACTGCCTACTCAAGCCTCAGCAATGGTGGATACCCCTCCCCCAGCCAAGCTTGAGTGACCCAGGTTGACCTCAGACTGCTGTGCTAGCAGCAAGAATTTCAAGCCAGTGGATCTTAGGATCTTAGCTTGCTGAGTTCTGTGGGGCAGGACCCGCTGAATCAGACTACTTGGCTCCCTGGCTTCAGCCCCCTTTCCAGGGGAGTGAAGGGTACTGTTTCACTGGTGTTCCAGATGCCACTGGGGTATTAAAAAAAAGCTTCTGCAGCTAGCTCAGTGTCTGCCCAAACAGCCACCCAGTTTTGTGCTTGCTTGAAACCCAGGGCCCTGGTGGTGTAGGCACCAGAGGGAATCTCCTGGTCTGTTGCTTGCGAAGACCATGGGAAAAGCACAGTACCTGGGCTGGAGTGCATCATTCCTCCTGGTGCAGTCTCTCACAGCTTCCCTTGTCTGGGGGAGGAATATTTCCTGACCCTTTGCTCTTCCTGGATGAGGCAATGCCCCACCCTGCTTCGGCTTATCCTCTGTGGGCTGCACCCACTGTCCAACCAGTCCCAATGAGATGAATTGGAAATGCAGAAATCACCTGCCTTCTACATCATTCTCACTGGGAGCTGCAGATCAGAGCTGTTCCTATTCAGCCATCTTGCCAGCTGTGATTTTTGGGGATTACTTTCTTGATTTATTTTTCATACTGTTCACTGTTGGCATATTGAAATGCTACTGATTTTTGTATGTTGCTTTTGTATCTTGTAGCTTTACTGAATTGGTTCATCAGTTTTAATAATGTATAATGTTTTGGTGGAGTCTTTATGTTTTCCCAAATATAAGACCACATGATCTGCAAACAAGGATAATTTGACTTCTTCCTTTCCAATCTGGATTTCCGTTATTTCTTTTGTCTGATTTCTCTAGCTAGGACTTCCAGTACTATGTTGAATAACAATGCTGAAAGCAGACATCCTTGTCTTGTTCCAGATCTTGGAGAAAAGGCTTTCAGTTTTTTCCCTTTCAGATACTAGCTGTGGGTCTGTCATATGTGGTGTTTATTTTGTTGAGGTATGTTCCTTCTAACCCCAGTTATTTTAGGGTTTTTATCATAAAGAGATGTTGAATTTTATCAAATGGGTTTTCAGCATTAGTTGAAATGTTCATATAGTTTTTGTCCTTCATTCTGTGAATATCATGTATCACATTGATTGATTTACATATATCAAACCATCCTTGCATTTCTGGGATAATTCCTACTGATAATGATGAATGATCTTTTTAATGTGTTGTTGAATTCAGTTTGCTAGTATGTTGTTGAAGATTTTTGCATCAACATTCATCAAAGATATTGGCCTGCAGTTTCCTTCCTTTGTTTCCTTCTTTCTTTCCTTTTCTTTCTTTCTTCCTTACTTTCTTTCTTCTTCTTTCTTCTTTCTCTCTCTCTGTCTTTTTTCTCCCTTCCTTCCTTCTTTCTTTCCTCCCTTCCTTCCTTCTTTCCTTCCTTCCTCCCTCCCTCCCTCCCTCCCTCCCTCCCTCCCTCCCTCCCTTCCTTCCTTCCTTCCTTCCTTCCTTCCTTCCTTCCTTCCTTCCTTCCTTCCTTCCTTCCTTCCTTCCTTCCTCCCTTCTCTCCCTCCCTCCCTTCCTCCCTCCATCTCTTCCTCCCTCCATCTTCTTCCCTCCCATTTTCTCTTTCTTTCTTTTTTCTTTTTTTCTCTCTTTCTTTCTTTTTCTTGTCTTTCTTTCTTGTCTTTGTCCGGTTTTGGTGTCATGGTAATATTGGCCACATAGAATGACTTTGAAAGTATTCCCCCTTCCTCTGTTTTTAGTAATACTTTGAATAGGATTGGTATTAGTTCTTCTTTAAGTGTTTGATAAAATTTATCAGTGAAGCCATCAGGTCCCAGGTTTTTCTTTGCTGGGAGAGTTTTTTTTTTTTTTTTTTTTTTTTTTTTTTTTTTTTTACTACAGCTTCAATCTTGTCACTTGTTAATTTGGTTTGTTCAGGTTTTCAGTTTCTTCATGGTTTAGTCTTGGTAGGTGGCAGGTGTCTAGGAATTTATCCATTTCTTGTAGGTTTTCCAATTTATTGTCATATAGTTGCTCGTAGTAGCCTGTAATGATCCTCTGAGTTTTTGCAATATCAGTTTAATATCTTATTTTTGTTCATCTCTGATTTTATTTAGTTGGGGCTTCTCTCTTTTTTCCTTAGTTAGTCTGGCTAAAGGCTTGTCAATTTTGTTTATCTTTTTAAAAAATCAACTTTTTGTTTCATTGATCTTTTGTATTTTTTGTTTCAATTTCATTTGTTTTTGCTCTGATCTTTATTATTTCTTTTCTAGTGCTAACTTTGGGTTTGATTTGTCTTGCTTTTTTAGTTGCTTAAGATGCATTGTTCTGTCGTTTATTTGATGTTTTTCTTCTTTTTTGATGTAGGCACTTATAGCTATAATCTTTCTTAGTACTGCTTTCACTGTATCCCATAGGTTTTGTTTTGTTTTATATTTTTAGTAGAGGTGGGGTTTTGCCATGTTGTCCAGGCTAGTCTTGAATTACTGGCCTCATGTGATCTGCCCACCTCAGGTTCCCAAAGTGCTGGGATTACAGTCATGAGCCACTGCACCCAGCCTGTACCCCAAAGGTTTTTGTATATTGTATTTCCACTATCATTTGTTTCAAGAAAATTTTCAATTTTCTTCTTAATCTCTTCGTTGACCCACTGGTCATTTGGGAGCTTATTGTTTAATTCCCACCTGTTTGTATAGTTTCCAAAATTCCTTTTGTTACCAATTTCTAATTTTATTCCATTGTAGTCAAAGTAGATACTTGATGTTATTTCAATTTTTTGAATATTTTAAGGCTTGTTTTGTGGACTAACATATGGTCTATCCTTGAGTATGATCCATGTTTTAAGGAGAAGAATGTGTATTCTGCTGCTCTTGGATGAAATGTTCTATAAATACCTGTTATGTCTATTTGGCTTTATAGTTTGGATTAAGTCTTATATTTCTTCATTGATATTATGTCTGGATGATCTGTCGAGTGCTGAGAGTGGGGTGTTGAAGTAGCTAATTATCATTGTATTGCAGTCTATCTCTCTTTCTTTAGCACTATTAATAGTTGCTTTATATATCTGGGTGCTGTAATTTTGGGTGTACATTTATTTACAATTGTTGTATCTTCTTGCTGAATTGACCTCTTTTATCATTATATCATGATCTTCTTTTTTTTGTCTGTCTTTATAGTTTTTGTCTTGAGATCCATTTTGTGTGAGGTAAGTATAGCTATTCCTGCTCTTTTCTGGTTTCCATTTACATAAAATATCTTCTTCTATCCCTTTATTTTCAGTCTATATATGTCTCTATAGTTTAATTGTGCTTCTTGTAGTCAACAGATCATGGTTCTTGGGTTTTTTTTCCATTTTGATAAGTGAGATTTTTTTTTGTTGTTATTATTATACTTTAAGTTCTAGGGTACATGTGCATAACGTGCAGGTTTGTTACATATGTATACTTGTGCCATGTTGGTGTGCTGTACCCACCAACTCGTCAGCATCCATCAACTTCTCATTTACATCAGGTATAACTCCCAATGCCATCCCTCCCCCTTACCCCCTCCCCATGATAGGCCCCGGTGTGTGATGTTCCCCTTCCCGAGTCCAAGTGATCTCATTGTTCAGTTTCCACTTATGAGTGAGAATATGCGGTGTTTGGTTTTCTGTTCTTGCAATAGTTTGCTGAGAATGATGGTTTCCAGCTGCATCCATGTCCCTACAAAGGACACAAACTCATCCTTTTCTATGGCTGCATAGTATTCCGTGGTGTATATGTGCCACATTTTCTTAATGCAGTCTGTCACTGATGGACATTTGGGTTGATTCCAAGTCTTTGCTATTGTGAATAGTGTTGTAATAAACACACATGTGCATGTGTCTTTATAGCAGCATGATTTATAATCCTTTGGGTATATACTCAGTAATGCGATGAATGGGTCAAATGGTATTTCTAATTCTAGATCCTTGAGGAATCACCACACTGTTTTCCACAATGGTTGAACTAGCTTACAGTCCCACCAACAGTGTAAAAATGTTCCTATTTCTCCACATCCTCTCCAGCACCTATTGTTTCCTGACTTTTTAATGATTGCCATTCTAACTGGTGTGAGATAGTATCTCATTGTGGTTTTGATTTGCATTTCTCAGATGGCGAGTGATGATGAGCATTTTTTCATGTGTCTGTTGGCTGTATGAATGTCTTCTTTTGAGAAATGTCTGTTCATATCCTTTGCCCACTTTTTGATGGAGTTGTTTGTTTTTTTCTTGTAAATTTGTTTGAGTTCTTTGTAGATTCTGGATATTAGCCCTTTGTCTGATGAGTAGATTGCAAAAATTTTCTCCCATTCTGTAGGTTGCCTGTTCACTCTGACGGTAGTTTCTTTTGCTGTGCAGAAGCTCTTTAGTTTAATTAGATCCCATTTGTCAATTTTGGCTTTTGTTGCCATTGCTTTTGGTGTTTTAGACATGAAGTCCTTGCCCATGCCTATGTCCTGAATGGTATTACCTAGGTTTTCTTCTAGGGTTTTTATGGTATTAGGTCTAATATTTAAGTCTGTCATCTATCTTGAATTAATTTTCGTGTAAGGAGTAGGGAAAGGATCCAGTTTCAGCTTTCTACTTATGGCTAGCCAATTTTCCCAGCACCATTTATTAAATAGGGAATAATTTCCCCATTTCTTGTTTTTGTGAGGTTTGTCAAAGATCAGATTGCTATAGATATGTGGTATTATTTCTGAGGACTCTGTTCTGTTCCATTGGTCTATATCTCTGTTTTGGTACCAGTACCATGCTGTTTTGGTTACTGCAACCTTGTAGTATAGTTTGAAATCAGGTATCGTGATGCCTCCAGCTTTGTTCTTTTGACTTAGGATTGTCTTGGCAATGCGGGCTCTTTATTGGTTCCATATGAACTTTAAAGCAGTTTTTTTCCAATTCTGTGAAGAAACTCATTGGTAGCTTGATGGGGATGGCATTGAATCTATAAATAACCTTGGGCAGTATGGCCATTTTCATGATATTGATTCTTCCTATCCATGAGCATGGTATGTTCTTCCATTTGTTTATGTCCTCTTTGATTTCACTGAGCAGTGGTTTGTAGTTCTCCTTGAAGAGGTCCTTGACATCCCTTGTAAGTTGGATTCCTAGATATTTTATTCTCTTTGAAGCCGTTGTGAATGGAAGTTCCTTCATGATTTGGCTCTCTGTTTGTCTGTTACTGGTGTATAAGAATGCTTGTGATTTTTGCACATTAATTTTGTATCCTGAGACTTTGCTGAAGTTTCTTATCAGCTTAAGGAGATTTTGGGTTGAGACAATGGGGTTTTCTAAATATACAATCATGTCATCTGCAAACAGGGACAATTTGACTTCTTCTTTTCCTAACTGAATACCCTTGATTTCTTTCTCTTGCCTGATTGCCCTAGCCAGAACTTCCAACACTATGTTGAATAGGAGTGGTGAGAGAGGGCATACATGTCTTGAGCCAGTTTTCAAAGGGAATTTTTCCAGTTTTTGCCCATTCAGTATGATCTTGGCTGTGAGTTTGTCATAAATAGCTCTTATTATTTTGAGATATGTTCCATCAATACCGAATTTATTAAGAGTTTTTAGCATGAAGGGCTGTTGAATTTTGTCAAAGGCCTTTTCTGCATCTATTGAGATAATCATGTGGTTTTTGTCTATGGTTCTGTTTATATGCTGGATTACGTTTATTGATTTGCATATATTGAACCAGCCTTGCATCCCAGGGATGAAGCCCACTTGATCCTGGTGGATAAGCTTTTTGATGTGCTGCTGGATCCGGTTTGCCAGTATTTTATTGAGAATTTTTGCATCGATGTTCATCAGGGATATTGGTCTAAAATTCCCTTTTTTCGTTGTGTCTCTGCCAGGCTTTGGTATCAGGATGATGTTGGCCTCATAAAATGAGTTAGGCAAGATTCCCTCTTTTTCTATTAATTGGAATAGTTTCAGAAGGAATGGTACCAACTCCTCCTTGTACCTCTGGTAGAATTCAGCTGTGAATCCATCTGGTCCTGGACTTTTTTTGGTTGTTAGGCTATTAATTATTGCCTCAATTTCAGAGCGTGCTATTGGTCTATTCAGGGATTCAGCTTCTTCCTGGTTTAGTCTTGGGAGAGTGTAAGTGTCCAGGAAATTATCCATTTCTTCTAGGTTTTCTAGTTTATTTGCGTAGAGGTGTTTACAGTATTCTGTGATGGTAGTTTGTATTTCTGTGGGGTCGGTGGTGATATCCCCTTTATCATTTTTTATTGCGTCTATTTGATTCTTCTCTCTTTTCTTCTTTATTAGTCTTGCTAGCGGTCTATCAATTTTGTTGATCTTTTCAAAAAACCAACTCCTGGATTCATTGATTATTTGGAGGGTTTTTTGTGTCTGTATCTCCTTCAGTTCTGCTCTGATCTTAGTTATTTCTTGCCTTCTGCTAGCTTTTGAATGTGTTTGCTCTTGCTTCTCCAGTTCTCTTAATTGTGATGTTAGAGTGTCAATTTTAGATCTTTCCAGCTTTCTCTTGTGGGCATTTAGTGCTATAAATTTCCCTCTACACACTGCTTTAAATGTGTCCCAGAAATTCTGGTATGTTGTATCTTTGTTCTCATTGATTTCAAAGAACATCTTTATTTCTGCCTTCATTTCGTTATGTACCCAGTAGTCATTCAGGAGCAGGTTATTCAGTTTCCATGTAGTTGAGCTATTTTGATTTGAGTTTCTTAGTCCTGAGTTCTAGTTTGATTGCACTGTGTTCGGAGAGATACTGTCATAATTTCTGTTTTTGTACATTTGCTGAGGAGTGCTTTACTTCCAATTATGTGGTCAGTTTTGGAAGATGTGTGATGTGGTGCTGAGAAGAATGTATATTCTGTTGATTTTGGGTGGAGAGTTCTGTAGATGTATATTAGGTCCGCTTGCTGCAGAGATGAGTTCAATTCCTGGATATCCTTGTTAACTTTCTGTCTTGTTGATCTGTTCAATGTTGACAGTGGGGTGTTGAAGTCTCCCATTATTATTGTATGGGAGTCTAAGTCTCTTTGTAAGTCTCTAAGGACTTGCTTTATGAATCTGGGTGCTCCTGTATTGGGTGCATATATATTTAGGATAGTTAGCTCTTCCTGTTGAATTGATCCCTTTACCATTATGTAATGGCCTTCTTTGTCTCTTTTGATCTTTGAGGGTTTAAAGTCTGTTTTATCAGAGACTAGTATTGCAACCCTTACTTTTTTTGTTTTCCATTTGCTTGGTAGATCTTCCTCCATCCCTTTATTTTGAGCCTATGTGTGTCTCTACATGTGAGATCGATCTCCTGAATACAGCAAACTGATGGGTCTTGACTCTATCCAGTTTGCCAGTCTGTGTCTTTTAATTGGACCATTTAGTCCATTTACATTTAAGGTTAATATTGTTATGTGTGAACTTGATCCTGCCATTATGATATTAACTGGTTATTTTGCTCGTTAGTTGATACAGTTTCTTCCTAGCCTCGGTGGTCTTTACATTTTGGCATGTTTTTGCAATGGCTGGTACCGGTTTTTCCTTTCCATGTTTAGTGCTTCCTTCAGGGTCTCTTGTAAAGCAGGCCTGGTGGTGACAAAATCTCTAAGCATTTGCTTATCTGTAAAGGATTTTATTTCTCCTTCACTTATGAAACTTAGTTTGGCTGGATATGAAATTCTGGGTTGAAAATTCATTTCTTTAAGAAGGTTGAGTATTGGCCCCCACTCTCTTCTGGCTTGTAGAGTTTCACTGAGAGATCTGCTGTTAGTCTGATGGCTTCCCTTTGTGGGTAACCCGACCTTTCTCTCTGACTGCCCTTAAGATTTTTTCCTTCATTTCAACTTTGGTGAATCTGGCAATTATGTGTGTTGGAGTTGCTCTTCTTGAGGAGTATCTTTGTGGCATTCTCTGTATTTCCTGAATTTGAATGTTGGCCTGCCCTACTAGGTTGGGGTAGTTCTCCTGGATGATATCCTGAAGAGTGTTTTCCAACTTGATTCCATTTTCCTCCTCACTTTCAGGCACCCCAATCAGATGTAGATTTGGTCTTTTTACGTAATCCCATACTTCTTGCAGGCTTTGCTCATTTCTTTTTCTTCTTTTTTCTTTTGGTTTCTCTTCTCGCTTCATTTCATTCATTTGATCCTCAATCACTGATACTCTTTCTTCCAGGTGATCGAGTCGGTTACTGAAGCCTGTGCATTTGTCACGTGTTTCTCTTGTCATGGTTTTCATCTCTGTCAGTTCGTTTATGGCCTTCTCTGCATTAATTATTCTAGTTATCAATTCTTCCACTCTTTTTTCAAGATTTTTAGTTTCTTTGTGCTGGGTACGTAATTCTTCCTTTAGCTCTGAGAAATTTGATGGACCGAAGCCTTCTTCTCTCATCTCGCCAAAGTCCTTCTCCGTCCAGCTTTCATCCGTTGCTGGTGATGAGCTGCATTCCTTTGGAGGGGGAGATGTGCTCTGATTTTTTGAATTTCCAGCTTTTCTGCCCTGCTTTTTCCCCATCTTTGTGGTTTTATCTGTCTCTGGTCTTTGATGATGGTGATGTACTGATGGGATTTTGGTGTGGATGTCCTTCCTGTTTGTTAGTTTTCCTTCTAACAGTCAGGAACCCTCAGCTGCAGGTCTGTTGGAGATTGCTTGAGGTCCACTCCAGACCCTGTTTGCCTGGGTATCAGCAGCAGAGGCTGCAGAAGATAGAATATTGCTGAACAGTGAGTGTACCTCTCTGATTATTGCTTTGGAAGGTTCCTCTCAGGGATGTACTCCATCGTGTGAGGTGTGGGGTGTCGGTCTGCCCCTAGTGGGGGATGTCTCCCAGTTAGGCTACTCAGGGGTCAGGGACCCACTTGAGCAGGCAGTCTGTCCGTTCTCAGATCTCAACCTCTGTGTTGGGAGATCCACTGCTCTCTTCAAAGCTGTCAGACAGAGTCGTTTCCATCTGCAGAGGTTTCTGCTGCTTTTTGTTGTTGTTGTTGTTGTTGTTTAGCTGTGCCCTGTCCCCAGAGGTGGAGTCTACAGAGAGAGGCAGGCCTCCTTGAGCTGCTTTGAGCTCCACCCAGTTCGAGCTTCCCAGTGGCTTTGTTTACCTACTTAAGCCTCAGCAATGGTGGGCACCCCTCCCTGAGCCGTGCTGCTGTCTTGCAGTTAGATTGCAGACTGCTGTGCTAGCAGTGGGAGAGGCTCTGTGGCTGTGGGACCCTCCCAGCCAGTTGTGGAATATAATCTCCTCATGTGCCCGTTTGCTAAGACCCTTGGTAAAGCGCAGTATTGGGGTGGGAGTTACCCGATTTTCCAGGTGTTGTGTGTCTCAGTTCCCCTGGTTAGGAAAAGGGATTCCTTTCCTCCTTGCGCTTCCCAGGTGAGGCGATGCCTCGCCCTGCTTCAGTTCTTGCTGGTTGGGCTGCAGCAGCTGACCAGCACCAATTGTCTGGCACTCCCTAGTGAGATGAACCCAGTACCTCAGTTGAAAATGCAGAAATCACCTGTCTTCTGTGTCACTTGCGCTGGGAGCTGGAGACTGGAGCTGTTCATATTCGGCCGTCTTGCTCCGTCCCCCCCTCATTTTTTGTTTTTATCCATTCTGCTAGTCTGTGTCTTTTGATCCAAGAGTTAGTCCATTTACATTCAATGTTACTATTGATAAGTAAGGATTTACTCCTGCCATTTTGTTATTTGTTTTCCAATCGTTTTGTGGTCTTCTCTTTTTTTCTTTTCTTCCTTCTTGTCTTCCTTTTAGTGAAGGTAACTTTCTCTGGTATTTTAATTTCTTTCTTTTTATTTTTTGTATATCCATTGTTTACATTTTTACATTTCAAATTAAAATAAGGCTTGCAAATAATATCTTATAACTCATTATTTTAAACTGATGACAACTTAACACTGATTACATAAACTAACAAACAAGCAGAAAGAAAACTAATAAAAACTGTGCTTTAACTTCTTCTCCCCCCCGCCCCCTTTTTTTTTTGAGAGCAAGTCTTGCTCTGTCTCCCATACTGGAGCGCATTGTCATGATCTCAGCTCACTGCAAGCTCCATCCCCCAGGTTCACGCTGTTCTCCTGCCTCAGCTTCCTGAGTAGCTGGGACTACAGGTGCCCACCACCACGTCTGGCTCATTTTTTGTATTTTTCGTAGAGACGGGGCTTCACCATGTTAGCCAGGATGGTCTCGATCTCCTGACCTCGTGATCCAATTGCCTCGGCCTTCCAAAGTGCTGGGATTCCAGGTGTGAGCCACCACGCCTGGCCTCTTCTCACTTTCAAATTTTTCTTTTTATGTATATCTTACTGCACTATCTATGTCCTGAAAAGTCATTGTAGTTATTATTTTTGATTGGTTCATCTTTTCATCTTTCTACTTAACAGGTGAGTAGTTTACACACCACAAGTACAATGTTATAATATTTTGTAGTTTTTTGTATACTTACTATTACCAGTGAGTTTCATACTTTCAGATGATTTCTTATTGCTTGTCAACATTCTTTTCTTTATGATTGAAGAACTCCCTTTAGCGTTTCTTGTAGGATAGGTCTGGTGTTGATGAAATCCCTCAGTTTTTGTTTGTACAGGAAAGTCTTTATTTCTTCTTCATGTTTGAAGGATATTTTTGCCAGATATACTATTCCAGGATAAAAATATTTTCCTTCAGCACCTTAAATATGCCACTCTCTCCTGGCCTGTAAAGTTTCCCCTAAAAAGTCTGCTGCCAGACATATTGGATCTCCATTGTTCATTTGTTTATTTCTCTTGCTGCTTTTAGGATCCTTTATCCTTTATAGTTGGGAATTTGATTATTAAAAATCTTGAGATAGTCTTCTTTGGGTTAAGTCTGCTTGTGTTCCATAACCTTCTTGTATTTGGATATTGATATCTTTTTCTAGGTTTAGGAAGTTCTCTGTTATTATCCCTGTGAATGAACTTTCTACCTTTATCTCCTTATCTACCTCTTCTAGGCCAATAACTCTTAGATTTGCCCTTTTGAGACTATTTTCTAGATCTTGTAAGTGTGCTTCATCTTTTTATTCTTTTTTTGGGTCTCATTTGACTGTTTTCAAATAGCCTGTCTTCCAGGTCACTAATTCTTTCTTCTGCTTGATCAGTTCTGCTATTAAAGGACTCTGATGCGTACTTCAGTATGCCAGTTAACATTTTTCAGCTTCAGAAAAGCTTGGCTCTTTTAAATTATTTCAATTTCCTTGTCAAATTTATCTGATAGGATTTTGAATTCCTTCTCTGTGTTATCTTGAAGTTCTTTAAGTTTCCTCAAAACAGCTATTTTGAATTCTCTGTCTGAAGTGTCACATATCTCTCTCTCTCTGAGATTGGTCCATGGTGCCTTATTTAGTTCATGTGGTGATGTCATGTTTTCCTGAATGATATTAATGTTTGTGCATGTTCATTGGTGTCTGGGCATTAAAGAATTAGGTATTTATTGTAGTCTTCACCGTCTGGGCTCATTCATACCCATCCTTTTGGATAAGATTTTCCAGATATTTGAAGGAAATTGGGTGTTGTAACCTAAGTTTGTGGTTGCTGCAACCATATCTGCATTAAGCGGTACTCCAAGCCCAGTAACACTGTGATTTTGTAGACTTGTAGAGGTACTGCCTTGGTGGTCTTGGATAAGATCTGGAAGAATTGTCTCAATTAACAGGCAGAGGCTCTTGTTCTCTTCCCTCCCTTTCTACCAAACAAATGGAGTCTCTCTCTCGCTCTTTGCTGAGCCACCTGGATTTGGAGGAGGGTGTGACACAAGTACATCTGTGGCTATCACCACTGGGACTGTGCTGGGTCAGACCTGAAGCCAGGACAGCATTGAGTCTTATCCTCCCTATCCCTTCCTCTACCTACCATTCTCAGACTCTACTATCCTCTGTTCTACTTTTTACTTCTATAAAACAAAACTTTTTAAAGCTTCCACATATGAGCGAGAACTATAATGTTTAGCTTTCTGTTACTGGCTTATTTTACTTAACATATTGTTCTCCAGTTCCATCTATATTACTGAAAATGACAGAATTTTATTCTTTTATATGGCTAAATAGTGCTCCATGACATGTATATACCACATATTCTTAATCCATTTTTCTATTATTAGACACCTAGGTTGGTTCCATATCTTGGCTATTGTGCACAGTGCTGCAATAAATATGAAGACACAGATGCATTTTTGATATATGATTTTCTTTCCTTTGGAAAAAAATCCTGGTAGTAGAATTGCTGAATCATATAGTAGTTCTATTTGTAGTTTCTTGAAGGACCTCCATATTGTTCTCCCTAGTGGTTGTCCTAGTTTGCATTCCCACCAACAGTATATAAGAGTTCCCTTTGGTATGTAAATTAGTTCAACCATTGTGGAAGACAGTGTAGTGATTCCTCAAAGATCTAGAAGCAGAAATACCACTTGACCCAGCAATCCCATTATTGGGTATGCACCCAAAGGAATATAAATCATTCTATTGTAAAGATACATGCATGTGTATGTTCAATGCAGCACTATTCACAATAGCAAAGACATGGAATCAACCCAAATGCCCATCAACAGTAGACTGGATAAAGCAAATGAGGGACATACACACCATACAATGCTGTGCAGCCCCCAAAAGGAATGAGATCATGTCCTTTGCAGGGACATGGATGAATCTGGAAGCCGTTAACTTCAGCAAACTAACGCAAGAACAGGAAACCAAGCACCACATGTTCTCACTTATAAGTGGGAGCTGAACAATAAGAACACATGGACACATTGGTGGGGGACAACACACACTGGGACCTGTCAGTGGGTTTGGGGGAGGAAGAGCATCAACCAGGACAGCAAATGGGTGCTGGGCTTAATACCTGGGTGATGGTTTGATCTGTGCAGCAAACCACCATGGCACACGTTTACCTATGTAACAAACCTGCACATCCTGCACATGTACCCCGGAACTTAAAAGGTAATTAAAAGAAAAAGAGTTCCATTTCCTCCATATCCTCACCACCACTCGTTATTTTTTGTCTTTTTGATAATAGCCATCTTAACTTGTGTAAAAATAATTCCTCATTGTGGTTTTGACCATGGTTATTCTCCTAGAGAATTAAAGAGTCCTCCTGTGGGTCTGTTTCATGATGCTCCAGTGTAATATTGAAGAGTCACATTATCCTTTTGTCTCATTTTCTAGTGTTAGACTCAAATCCAGTAGTTTGCTTATTAGAATTCAAATTATGTCATATCTTTACTGACAAGATTCTACTCCACCTAATTAAGTATTGACCAATAAGAATTGCCTGGTACACAAAATGACATAATTTTGCTTTTATAATGTAAATATTGTAAAAGTACATCCATATTTAAAGGCTTGAATTTGTAGGAAAGTCATTTCTCTTGGGATTCCCCTTCTGTTCCATTGGATGAGGGAAGGTGAGAGGCAGGTGAGAAAATGTGTTCCTGGGAAGATTAATTGTAGAATTCAAATGGGAGTAGAGGCTGATTGCCTCTGAAGGGTGAGTGGGGACAGAGAATTTGTGGATGTAGCTAAGAGTTCCCCATGCCTTTGCCTATGAGAGTCATCTTTCTCTATTTAGAGGAATGACTACTGACCTTTAGGCTTATTATTATTATTATTTTTTAGCTATTTATTGTGCTTATCTAAAAACATTATATGAGAAATAAATTGATAAATGCTATGTAAAAAGTGTTTTGTTGAATGAGGTCTGGTTGATGGGGACTAGGAGTAGCAGATATTGTATAAAAACACAGTGAGCTATTTGCTTCCAAGAAAAACAGATCCACTGAGTATCTTTCAATATGCTACATTATCTGAGATTTTTTCGAAACCCAGAGTCCTTGGTGATCTGTCCTTTATCAGCTTAGGTGTTTAATTCCTGTTGACCTTTTATTGATTTTGGGAATGTGTTGTCTTAGAAAGAGCTGATTTCTGTCAATTTCCTCTTGCTCATTATTACTGGGACCATATTTAAGGTCTCCCATTTCTATGGATCTATTTGGGACCCACTGCCAAATTCATAGAATAATCATCCCTCCTATGCCTTCTCTGTTGCTAAGAGTCCAACACAGAAAAGTAAGTGTTCTCTACTTTAGAAGTGGGTAAATCACCACTGCTCTTTACTATATCTTCTGGGAGCCCTTGATTTCCTATTATAATATAATTTTAAAAAATATTTCCTGACAGATGTGCAGATAGGCAGAAAGAATGCTCTACCAGTTTAAGAACCTTGAAATTCGAGGGTATGGAATAAATGAAAGTTAACTTTTGAGGAAAAAAAGTAGTGATAGGTAAGGAACGGCTTAGAGAAAAAAATGGAAAAGATGAAAGAAAAACTGTTTTCACCGACACAAGTTATGGGACCTTAAGCAAAAGTACAGAAAGTGTTTCTTGTCCCATGGTAAATAGATAGCAGTGGTACATCTGTACTATTTGTGAAGAACAAGTAAGGTGTAAACATGAACCATTCCTCTTACCCTGACTTTGGCTCATTCCTTTATTTATTTCTCATTTTATTCATTTTTATTTATTAATTCATCACATATTGGGCATCTGGGTATGGTGGTAAATTTGGAATATAGTGATGAAGAAGACATGGTTCCTGCCCCCATAGAGCTCATAGTTTGCTCCATTTCATTGCATTTTCTAGTTTGTTTATGAATGATGGAAATATTTTCTAAGAATTGTTCAATGAAATCCTACCATCAGGTTAGGCAATTTAGCTGAATTATTATTATGGAGATAGGTAGATAGATAGATAGATAAGATACACATATATTCATAAATATATTGTTATGAAGTCATATCACTCTAATTATCTTTTATTATATTATTGTCTCCACTTGCTCCCCATCAATTCATTCTCTTTGTTTTAATAGCTTTTGGGGTACAGGTGATATTTGTTTCATGGATAAGTTCTTTAGTGGTGATCTCTGACATTTTAGTGCACCTGTCACCTGAGCAGTGTACACTGTACCCAATATATAGTCTTTTATCCCTCACCACCACAACCAGCCCCTGACCAAGTCCTCTAAGTCCATTATATCATTCTTATGCCTTTGTGTCCTCACAGCTTAGCTCCTGCTTATAACTGGGAACACAGATATTTGCTTTTCCATTCTTGACTTACTTCACTTGGAATAATGGTCTCCAATTCCACTCAGGTTGCTGCATATCCCATTAGTTTGTTCCTTGTTATGACTGAGTAGTATTCCATGGTATATATACATACTACCTCTTCTTTATCCACTTATTGGTGGATGGGTACTTAGGCTGGTTCCATAGCTTTGCAATTATGAATTGTGTTGCTATAAAAATATATGTGCACTGTGTCTTTTTCATATGACTTCTTTTTTTTTTTTTTTTTTTTTTTTTTTTTTTTTTTTTTTGAGATGGAGTCTCGCTCTGTCGCCCAGGCTAGAGTACAGTGGCGCGATCTCCACTCACTGCAAGCTCCACCTCCCAGGTTCACGTCATTCTCCTACCTCAGCCTCCCGTGTAGCTGGGACTACAGGCGCCCGCCACTGTGCCCGGCTAATTTTTGTATTTTTAGTAGAGACGGGGTTTCACCGTGTTAGTCAGGATGGTCTTGATCTCCTGACCTCGTGATCCGCCCATCTCGGCCTCCCAAAGTGCTGGGATTACAGGCGTGAGCCACCGCGCCTGGCCTTCATACGACTTCTTATCCTTTGGGTAGTTACCGAGGAGTGGGATTGTTGGATTGAATAATAGTTATATTTTTAGTTCTTTAAAGAATCTCCATAGAGTTTTCTATAGTGGTTGTACAAATTTACGTTCTCACCAGCAGTGTAAAAGTGTTCCCTTTTCACTACATCCGTGCCAACATCTATTGTTTTTTGATTTTTAAATTATGACCATTCCTGCAGGAGGAACATAGTATATCCCTGTGGTTTTAATTTGCAATTTCCTGATAATTAGTGATGTTGAACATCGTTTCATGTTTGTTGGATGTTTGTATATCTTCTTTTGAGAAATGTCTCCTCATGTTCATTCTTTGCCCACTTTTTGTCCCCATCAATTCATTCTATTAATCTCCCAATCCATTCTATTAATATGACCACTGAAAGGTCATGACTAGTCTCCCAGTTGTCAAATGATATGACCTTTTCCCAGGCTTTCTTGTCCTTGATTTATCCAAGAATTTGACAGTGTTAAATACTCCCTTTTTCCTGAATTCTTTTCTACCTGTTCTATCCTGGTTAGAGTCATTGGCTTTAGAATCCCACCAAACTGACTTTGAATCCCTGCTCTGACATTTTCTGACTTTATGAGCTAGGAAGTAGTCAATTCTGCTCTGTGCCTCAGTTTGGTTATCCATAAAGTAGGAATAACAATATCACCCTATCTTACAAGGTTCCTTAAGGTGAAAATTAAATGAATGAATATATGTTAAATAATGTAGTAAGCCCTCTGGCTCGACTCTTTTTTCTTCCCTTCAAGTGTGTCCTGTGTTCAGATACCTGGATCTGAGCCTCCGTCATCTCAGTCAACACCTCTCTTTTCGATTTCTCCTGTGGTTTTTGCTTGCCCGCTCCGGGTAAATGAGAATGACTTTCCAATCATTATCCCTTATTCTGACCTCTAACCCAAGTGTCAGTCCCACCTCACTATACAGAGTGCTCAATGTAAAAGATAATGACACAATGGTTCACTTTTATAATATAATGGCAGAGAAGGTAAAATCAGGCTGGGTAGAATGGGCTAAAGCTAGGGTAACCATCTGTTTCCAGTTGCTCAGACTGTTCCTGGAGAATGCATGCCGTCCCAGTGTACTGTCCAATGATCACTTCCTTTCATGCTCAATAGGGTCACAGTTAAGAGAATAAATTACATGTTCACCTTAGTTAAGGCCAATGTTTGAGTAAAGATGACTGGTTGAGTTATTCTATTTACTTGGTCATTCATTGAGTCATTTACTCAACAGATATTCCTCTGGGTGAGTCCCTGGGGCCAGAATACTAGAAAACATGTGATCCTCACTCAAGAAGTTCATAGTCCAGTGGGTGGGACATATAATAAATCATTGATTACAGAATACTACCATCAATGCTATCATAAGGGTGAACTCAGGATGACACATAAATGCAAAGGAGAGAGAGAGAGAGAAAGAGAAAGAGAGTGAGATAGAGCTCCAGGGGACTGAAGGAGTGTGGTTGGATCTGGGAAGGGATAGAGGTTTTCCAGAAGAGGTATCAGGAAAACACTGACTTTATGAAGTTAATATACAGTATTAGGGAAAGGGTTTAGGAAAGGGAGAAGGGGAAAACAACATGGACATTTTCAAAGAATGTAGTTTTTCCTACATCACATCCCAGGCTGCAGAGAACCCCTTAGCAAAAAAAAAAAAAAAAGAAAAAAAAAAATTGCAACTCCAGGGGTGTTTCCTTTCCTCTGCAAGGCTCTTTAAGTCCTCTTGCTTCATATCAATGCTCCAAAGTACTCCATCATAAAGAGATGTTTAAAAATTCCTCCTAATTAAGATAATTTCAACAAAATTTGAACCCTTCTATTAATTTTAATGTAATTTATTACAAAAAAAATTTGTTTTACTGAATTTCTCTTCAGAGAGAATAGGCACAGCAAAATGTCTATAGCAGTCCCTGGTAATGTTGGGAATGGGGTAAAGGGTTAGAACTTTGTGTTCAAATTAGCTTGTCTCACGTGCAGTTAGGACCCCGTAACTGGTGCTGAAGGCCATTTGTCAGCACTGCCTCTACCCCTCAGACGGGCCTTCCTCTAACTGTCCCCAGCCACAAAGAAGCTTAGGGAAATGTTTGAGAAATGTAATCCCAGTTCAAATGAGGATCTGTATGACTGTATAACTTCAGCTTCCAGTGGGTATGTGGTTTTCTTGACTACGTCATTTTGCAGAGTTTTGAATTTGTTTCTTTTATCAGACAGAATTCTTGATCTCATATAAAACCTGTGCTAATTGGAGTAAAAGAAAATTTTTGGAAGGATATTGGGTAGATCACAAAATCTACAGGAGGGATGGAGAACTACACTTGAAGAACTGGTGACGAAGACCTCACTGTAAATCTGCTAAAGACACCATTCTGGCACTGCTGCTAACAGCCAGGAGTGCTTTGATCCAGAAACTTGCCCCTGTGGTTCTGGACTTTTGGCTCCCTCAAGGCCCCTCAGGGCCCCACTGTGCATTTGTAGAACTCACTTTCAACTCAGCTTAGACAGAATCATCTGATTATCTGAGACTGGGTTGCCCAAGCAATAGCTGCAAGCAAACTGATAGAGAAAACTTTTCTCCTTTAGTGTCTGTCTTCCACCTGTCTTGGGACTTTTGTGTCCTCCACTCCAAGAAAAGGGCTGTTTGGATGCAGTAAAGAAGACAGAGAGAGAGACAGAGAATCCTAGATGTATTACAAACTTAAATATGAAAGGCAAGACAATAAGACCTCTCAAAAGACAACTTCGTAAAAGTATCTTTATGACCTTGGGGCAGATATAAATTTCTAAATAGGATACAACAACAGTAACTGTAAAAATAGATGGATAACTTGGAATTCAATAAAATTAAGAACATCTGTTTACTAGAAAAATGCTAGAATGAAATGGAAAATGTAAGCCACAGAGTAGAAGTAGGAGAAGATATTATTTGTCATATATAGTTATATTTATGTCTATATCTATTTGGCATGTATATGGCACATATAAGGAACATAACATATATAAAGAACAAGAAAAAGAAAGACAACATTATTTTCATGGGCAAATGCTTTACAGGTACTTCACAAAAGAGGATATCCAAATGGCCAGTGACATAAAAAAGTTCAGTCTCATTAGTTATGAGGGAAACGCCAGTCCAACCCATAATAACATACTACTATATGTATATTAAAATGGCTAAAATGAAAAAAACGGGCAGTAGTAAGTGTTAGTAAGGATGTTGAGCAACGGGAACATTTATGTATGCTGGTGGGATTGATACAGCCATGCTTAAAAACAGTTTGGCAAAATCTAAAACATACGTCTACCTTACAACTCAGCAATTTCACTTTTAGGTATACAGCCAATGTGTGCAGAGTACATCAAAAGACATCAGATGGTTAGATTGATGGTTAGATCCCTTTGTCAGATGGATAGACTGCAATGTGTGCAGAGTACATCACAAGATCATATATGAATGATCATAGCTGCTGTATTCATAATAGCTCTAATCTACAAATAACCTTACTATCAATCAACAACACATAAGAATAAATTTTGTTATAGTCATATAATGGAATGCTACCTGGCAACAACTACATACAGCATGAGTTAATCTCACTGACATGATAGACCAAAAAGCACCAGAAACAAAAGAGTATATACTGGATGATTTCAGTTATATGATTATCAAATCAAGTGAAACACCCGTAGTGATGGAGGTCAGAATAGTGGTTACTTTTGGGGTATTGAATGGGATGGAGCTTTCTAGGGTGTTGGAAATATTCTATATCTTGCTCTTGAGCTGTGCAATCAAGATTTGTGCAGTTGACAGTGTGCTTGTTACACTTCAATAAAAATGTTTTTAAAAGTTGTTCATAAAAATGGCTCTGTTTATTTGGTTTTCATTAAATAAATGTATCTACATGGTAAAGATTAAAATGGGACAGAAAGTCTTATGATGAAAATAGACAGTCTCTTGTCTCACCACTCCTTATTTCTAGTACTAATCACCAGATTTAGTTCTTAAAACAATTTTTCTTGTAGTTCTTCTGCTATAATTCAATATAATGTTTATACTTCAATTTCTTCATTTATGTACTTTAGATAACATACATGGATTTTTCACTACACATAAGAGATTTGTGTCACATACACAATTTTCCCCTTATCTGTCCCCAGTATTTTATATATATATATATATTCTGTTCTTGTATTATAACTTGATTTAAATAATGTATACAAACTGTCATCTCTTGTCCTGTCAACATTAGACGTATCTGTCTACTACCCACTTTATAAGATACTGATAATAGTAACTCTCCACTTTCTTTCATGCTTTCTCTCCAATTCTTCCTCTTTTGTTTTTTTGTCTTTCTTTTTATTATTATAATTATATTTTAAGTTCTGGAGTACATGTGCACAACGTGCAGGTTTGTTACATAGGTATACACGTGCCATGGTGGTTTGCTGCACCCCTCAACCCGTCATCTACATTAAGTATTTCTCCTAATGCTATCCCTGTCCTAGCCTCCCACCCCCTGACAGGCCCCAGTGTGTGATGTTCCCCTCCCTGTGTCCATGTGTTCTTATTGTTCAGCTCTCACTTATGAGTGAGAACATACAGTATTTGGTTTTCTGTTCTTGTTATAGTTTGCTGAGAATGGTGGTTTCCAGCATCATCCATGTCCCTGCAAAGGACATGACCGCATCCTTTTTTATGATTGTATAGTATTCCATGGTGTATATGTGCCACATTTTCTTTATCCAGCTTATTGTTGATGAGCATTTGGGTTTGTTCCAAGTCTTTGCTATTGTGAACAGTGCCACAATAATAAGTGTGCATGTATCTTTATAGTAGAATGATTTGTAATTTTTTGGGTATATTCCCAGAAATGGAATTGTGGGGTCAAATGGTATTTCTAGTTCTAGACCCTTGAGGAATTGCCACACTGTCTTCCACAATGGTTGAACTAATTTATACTCCCACCAACAGTGTAAAAGTGTTCCTATTTTTCCACATCCTCCCCAGTGTCTGTTGTTTCCTGACTTTTTAATGATCTCCTTTCTAACTGGTGTGAGATGGTATCTCATTGTGGTTTTGATTTGCATTTCTCTAATGACCAGTGATGATGAGCTTTTTTTCATGTTTGTTGGCTGCATAAATGTCTTCTTTTGAGAAGTGTCTATTCATATCCTTCACCCACTTTTTGATGGGATTGTTTTTTTCTTGTAAATTTGTTTAAGTTCTTTGTAGATTCTGGATATTAGCCCTTTGTCAGATGGATAGATTGCAAAAAATTTCTCCCATTCTGTAGGTTGCCTGTTCACTCTGATGATAGTTTCCTTTGCTGTGCAGAAGATCTTTTTTGTCTATTTTGGCTTTTGTTGCCATTGCTTTTGGTGTTTTAGTCATGAAGTCTTTGCCCATGCCTATGTCCTGAATAGTATTGCCTAGGTTTTCTTCTAGGGTTTTTGTGGTTTTAGGTATTATGTTTAAGTCTTTAATCCATCTTGAATTAATTTTTGTATAAGGTGTAAGGAAGGGATTCAGTTTCAGCTTTCTACATATGGCTAGCCAGTTTTCCCAGTACCATTTATTAAATAGGGAATCCTTTCCACATTGCTTGTTTTTGTCAGGCTTGTCAAGGATCAGATGGTTGTAGATGTGTGGCATTATTTCTGAGGCCTCTGTTCTGTTCCATTGGTCTATATATCTGTTTTAGTACCAGTACCATGCTGTTTTGGTTGCTGTAACCTTGTAGTATAGTTTGAAGTCAGGTAGCGTGATGCCTCCAGCTTTGTTCTTTTTGCTTAGGATTGTCTTGGCTATGCAGACCCTTTTTTAGTTCTATATGAAATTCAAAGTAGATTTTTCCAATTCTGTGAAGAATGGTAGCTTGATGAGGATAGCATTGAATGTATAAATTACCTTGGGCAGTATGGTGATTTTCACATTATTGATTCTTCTTGTCCATGAGCATGGAATGTTTTTCCATTTGTTTATGTCCTCTCTTATTTCCTTGAGCAGCGGTTTGTAGTTCTCCTTGAAGAGGTCCTTCTCATCCCTTGTAAGTTGTATTCCTAGGTATTTTATTCTCTTTGTAGCAATTGTGAATGGGAGTTCACTCATGATTTGGCTCTCTGTCTGTTATTGGTGTACAGGAATGCTTTTGATTTTTGCACATTGAGTTTGTATCCTGAGACTTTGCTGAAGTTGCTTATCAGCTTAAGGAGACTTTGGGCTGAGATGATGAGGTTTTCTAAATAGACAATCATGTCATCTGCAAACAGAGAAAATTTGACTTCCTCTTTTCCTAATTGAATATCTTTTATTTCTTTCTCTTGCCTGTTTGCCCTGGCTACAACTTCCAATACTGTTGAATAGGAGTGATGAGAGAGGGCATTCTTGTCTTGTGCCGGTTTTCAAAGGGAATGCTTCCAATTTTTGCCTATTCAGTATATTGGTTGTGGGTTTGTCATAAATAGCGCTTATTATTTTGAGATATATTCCATCAATACCTAGTTTATTGAGAGTTTTTAGCATGAAGGGCTGTTGAATTTTGTCAAAGGCCTTTTCTGCATCTATTGAGATAATCGTGGTTTTTGTCGTTGGTCCTGCTCATGTGATGAATTACATTTATTGGTTTGTGTATGTTCAACCAGCCTTGCATCCCAGGGATGAAGCTGACATGATCATGATGGATAAGCTTTTTGATGTGCTGATGGATTCAGTTTGCCAGTATTTTATGGAGGATTTTTGCACTGATGTTCATCAGGGATATTGGCCTGAAATTTTGTTGTTGTTGTTGTTGTGTCTCTGCCAGGTTTTGGTATCAGGAAGCTGGCCTCATAAAATGAGTTAGGAAGGATTCCCTCTTTTCCTATTGTTTGAAATAGTTTCAGAAAGAATGGTTTCAGTTCCTCTTTGTAACTCTCATTGGCTGTGCATCCATCTGGTCCTCGACATTTTTTGGTTGGTAGGCTATTAATTGTTGCCTCAATTTCAGAACTCGTTATTGGTCTATTCAGGGATTCAACTTCTTCCTCATTTAGTCTTGGGAGGGTGTATGTGTCCAGGAACTTATCCATTTCTTCTAGATTTTCTGGTTTATATGCATAGAGGTGTTTATAGTATTCTCTGATGCTAGTATGTATTTCTCTTCGATTGGTGGTGATATCCCCTTTATCTTTTTTTATTGCATCTATTTGATTCTTCTCTCTTTTTTTTTTTATTAGTCTGGCTAATGGTCTGTCTATTTTGTTGATCTTTTCAAAAAATCAGCTCCTGGATTCATTTTTTTTTTTTAAGGTTTTTTTGTGTCTCTATCTCCTTCAGTTCTCCTCTAATCTTAGTTATTTCTTGCCTTCTGCTGGCTTTTGAATTTGTTTGCTCTTGCTCCTCTAGTTCTTTTAACTGTGATGTTAGGGTGTCAATTTTAGATCTTTCCTGCTTTCTCCTCTGGGCATTTAGTGCCATAAATCTCCCTGTACACACTGCTTTAAATGTGTCCCAGAGATTCTGGTACATTGTGTCTTTGTTCTCTTTGGTTTCAAAGAACATGTTTATTGCTGCCTTAATTTCGTTATTGACCCAGCATTCATTCAGGAGCAGATTGTTCAGTTTCCATATAGTTGTGCGCTTTTGAGAGAGTTTCTTAATCCTGAGTTCTAATTTGATTGCACTATGGTCTGAGAGACTGTTTGTTATGATTTCCATTCTTTTGCATTTGCTGAGGAGTGATTTACTTTCAATTATGTGGTCAATTTTAGAATAAGTGTGATGTGGTACTGAGAAGAATGTATATTCTGTTGAGTTTCGTTGGAGAGTTCTGTAGATGTCTATTAGGTCTTCTTGGTCCAGAGCTGAGTTCAAGTCCTGGATGTCCTTGTTAATTTTCTGTCTCGTTGATCTGTCTAATATTGACAGTGGAGTGTTAAAGTCTCCCACTATTATTGTGTGGCAGTCTAGGTCTCTAAGAACTTGCTTTATGAATCTGGGTCCTCCTGTATTGGGTGCATATATATTTAGTTAGCTCTTCTTGTTGCATTGATCCCTTTACCATTATACAATGCCCTTCTTTCTCTCTTTTATCTTTGTTAGTTTGAAGTCTGTTTTATCAGAGACTAGGATTGCACCTCTGCTTTTCTTGTTTTGCTTTCCATTTGCTTGGTAAGCATTCCTCCATCCCTTTATTTTGAGCCTATGTGTGTCTTTGCATGTGAGATGGGTCTCCTGAATATAGCACACTGATGGGTCTTGACTCTTTATCCAATTTGCCAGTCTGTGTCTTTTAATTGGAACATTTAGCCCCTTTACATTTAAGGTTAATATTGTTATGTGTGAATTTGATCCTGCCATTATGATGCTAGCTAGCCGGTTATTTTGCCCATTAGTTGATGCAGTTTCTTCATACCATCAATGGTCTTTACAATTTGGTATGTTTTTCAGTGGCCGGTACCGGTTGTTTCTTTCCATATTTAGTGCTTCCTTCAAGAGCTCTTCTAAGGTAAGGCTGGTGGTGACAGAATCTCTCAGCATTTGCTTGTCTGTAAAGGATTTTATTTCTCCTTCACTTATGAAGCTTAGTTTGGCTGGATATGAAATTCTGGGTTAAAAATTCTTTTCTTTAAGAATGTTGAATATTGACCCCCACTCTATTCTGGCTTGTATGGTTTCTGCTGACAGATCTGCTCTTATTCTGATGGGTTTCCCTTTGTGGGTAACCCAATCTTTCTCTCTGGTTGTCCTTAACATTTTTTCATTCATTTCAACCTTGGTGAATCTGATGGTTATGTATCTCGAGGTTGCTCTTCTCAAGGAGTATATTTGTGGTGTTCTCTGTATTTCTTGAATTTGAATGTTGGCCTGTCTTGGAAGGTTGTGGAAGTTCTCCTGGATGTTATCCTGCAGAGTGTTTTCCAACTTGGTTCCATTCTCCCCATCACTTTCAGGTACACCAATCAAACTTAGGTTTGGTCTTTCCACATAGTCCCATATTTCTTGGAGGGTTTGTTTGTTTCTTTTCACTCTTTTTTTTCTAATCTTGTTTTCTTGCTTTATTTCATTGAGTTGATCTTCAATGTTTGATATCCTTTCTTCTGCTTGATCAATTCGGCTATTGATGCTTGTATATGCTTCACGAA
The DNA here is from genome assembly GCF_007565055.1 of Rhinopithecus roxellana. Lineage (NCBI taxonomy): Eukaryota > Metazoa > Chordata > Mammalia > Primates > Cercopithecidae > Rhinopithecus > Rhinopithecus roxellana. The sequence continues at coordinate 185,934,259 of NC_044549.1, read as the reverse complement.
GTTCTCATGCTCTTTTTCAGCTCCATCAGGTCATTTATGTTCTTCTCTAAACTGGTTATTCTAGTTAGCAATTTGTCTAACCTTTTTTCAAGGTTCTTAACTTCCTTCCATTGGGTTAGAACATGCTCCTTTAGCTCAGAGGAATTTGTTATTACCCATCTTCTGAAGCCTTTTTCTGTTAACTCATCAAAATCATTCTCTGTCCAGTTTTGTTCCCTTGCTGGTGAGGAGTTGTGATCCTCTGGAGGAGAAAAGGCATTCAGGTTTTTGAATTTCAGCCCTTTTGCCCTGGTTTCTCCCCATCTTTGCAGATTTATCTACCTTTGGTCTTTGAAGTTGGCAACCTTTGGATAGGGTCTCTGAGTGGATGTCCTTTTTGTTGATGTTGATAGTATTCCTTTCTATTTGTTAGTTTTCCTTCTAACAGTCAGGCTCCTCTCCTGCAGGTCTGCTGGAGTTTGCTGGAGGTCTACTCCAGAGCCTGATTGCCTGGGTATCACCAGCGGAGACTGCAGAACAGCAAAGATTGCTGCCTGTTCCTTTTCTGGAAGCTTCATCCCAGAGGGGCACCCACCAGATGCCAGCCAGAGCTCTCCTGTATGAGGTGTCTGTAGCCCCCTACTGGGAGATGTCTTCCAGTCAGGATACACGGGGGTCAGGGACCCACTTCAGGAGGCAATCTGTCCCTTATCAGAGCTCAAAGGCTGTGCTGGGAGAACCACTGCTCTCTTCAGAGCTGCCAGGCAGGGATGTTAAAGTCTACTGAAGCTCCGCGCACAGCAGCCCCTTCCCCTAGGTGCTCTGTCCCAGGGAGGTAGGGGTTAGTCCCTGACGGGGGCTGCTATCTTTTTTTTCAGAGAGGGAATCTAGAGGAGGCAGTTGGGCTGCAGTGTCCTTGTTTTGCTGTGGTGGGCTTTACCTAATTTGAACTTCCTGGCAGCTTTGTTTACATGGTGAGGGTAAAACCTCCTACTCAAGCCTCAGCACTGGCGGATACCCCTCCACCCACCAAGCTTGAGCACCCCAGGTCGAGTGGAGATCAGACTGCTGTGCTGGCTGCGAGACTTTTAAGCCAGTAGATCTCAGCTTGCTGGTCTCCGTGGGGGTGGGACCCACTGAGCCAGACCACTTGGCTCCCTGGCTTCAGCCCCCTTTCCAGGGGAGTGAACGGCTCTGTCTCGCTGGCGTTTCAGGTGCCACTGGGTTATGAAAAAAAAAAAAAAAAAGGAACTCCTGTGGCTAGCTTGGTGTCTGCTCGAACGGCTGCCCAGTTTTATGCTGGAAACCCAGGGCCCTGGTGGCGTAGACACTAGAGGGAATCTCTTGGTCTGCAGGTTGTGATGACTGTGGGAAAAGCACAGTGTCTGGGCCAGAGTGTATGGTGTAGTCCCTAATGGCTTCTTTTGGCTAGAAGAGGGAGTTTCCCGACTCCTTGTACTTCCCAGGTGAGGCAATGCCCCACCTTGCTTCAGCTCATTCTCCTTGGGCTGCACCCACTGTCCAACCAGTCCCAATGAGATTAACCAGGTACTTCAGTTGGAAATGCAGAAATCATCCGCGTTCTACATTGATCTCGCTGGGAGCTGCAGACCAGAGCTGTTCCTATTTGGCCATCTTGCCAGACTCCTCCCTTCCTTCCTCTTTTCATAAGCTCACTTTTTCTTTCTCATTGTCAAGGTTGCTGATGTTTGCATTTTGTTCTGTAATCACAAACAAGTCTTCTGTGCTTTGTCCACAGACTGACTCTAAAACATTAAACAATAAACATTATTATTAATTTTTACTACATAAATATCGAACTTTTATGGTCCAAGTAGTGGGCTTGCATTTTATTTTCTATAAAGAAGGAAATGAAATACAATAATCATTCAATGCAATGATCGTTGAGCTGTTTGATGAAAGAGGCTTCCAGCATTATGGTAAATACAAATTATTACACCCGTCCATTGTTTTAAAATATGTCTCTTTTTTCAGAGACCTATGAGCTAAAAAAGACAGTATATCCCCATTCTGTACTCAATAACAACTTTGGAACACAAACGAGATAACCAAAATACAGCTACCCTTCGTTAAGGGGAAAATTGGGAGACACAGCAGAGGCAGGCATGAAGTAATCCTAAAATCTTGCTGCTACATATTGCATAGGACTAATCTCCTGGGGTTGAGGCATCTTCCTGATCCTGTTCCTAGGGAGTAGCTCCTCGTCCAGTGTTCTCTGAAATTCTTTCTTTCCTCCTGTGCTTCTTGGCCACATCTGAAGTGCGCATTGAAGAATATATCCTCCTTAGTGTTTCAGCAGCTTTCTCAGCCCACTTCCTTCTCATAGAATATTGGAAACCCTGAGGTTGATTTTGGTGTTTAGCACCTTTTGGGGAAGAAGGAAATAAACACAGCACTCTCAAAAAGTCAGTTTTTTGTTTTGTTTTGTTTTGTTTTAACTTATTTGATTCGAGTCCACATTGTATGCCAATACCTGTTGCTGCATTTTAAAAAAATGTGTTTGTCCCCCTAGTTCCTTTCTGTATTTAATGTGGGTATCTTGAATCTATTAGGTATAGGTGGGAAAGCCATGCCTTATCCTCTTTCCTCTGAGTCAGTTTGACGAACTGAAAGGATTTTCTGGTACCACAATCTTCATCGAATATTTAGTCTGAGACATAATCCACTCCAAGGTTACCAATAAATGAGACAACCATATTTTAAAATTTGCTTTTCTTTATTATGCTGCTTGTTCTCCTCTGCTTGGAGATCCTTGTCTGTCTTTCTATTTGCTCCAACAGGAATCCTGATGGGTAGCTCTGAATGTGGTAGAGATCGTAGGTCATTCCTACATTACTTTACAAAATTCCCTACCATTCCAGGAAGGATTTACAAATCAAAAGCTTTAACAGAAATTATTTTTTAAATACTTGCAATTCTGTACCCAGAGCAGTAACGTTCATGGGGGTGATACACAGGATCTGTGTTTACAGTTATATAACAGTAAGAATGCTATCTCTGATGTATCCCCCATTTCTTGTTTTTTTCAGTAGCATCCCTGGCTGCCCAATGACCTTTGATTTGGGGCAAAGAAAGAGGTAGTATGGGTAAAGATCAATAAGCTGAAGGATGGTTTAACACACTGGTAGCTCAACACAACACTGCAAGAAAGAAAAGACAGTGTGATACTATGGTTCTGCACCAGGAACAACAGACTAGAGACAGCTGTGGAATTGGCAGGATCTTCTTAATGACAAAAGATCCATTATTTGGGGGTAGCCTGGTTAGGGTCCATACTAGCTTATAAGAAAACCTGAGATTGGATAGGGTGGAGTGGGAATGTGTCGAGGTGGTACTTCAAAATATCACAATAATCTCTCTACTGGAGAATCAGTGGGAGGGAATCTGCCCTCTTGTGGGACACGGCCTTTAAAGCCCAAGATAGAATTTATAGTCAGTATCCAAACTAGACCAAAACACAACCTTGTTACTCCATGACCAGACACGGGAGATAGGTAGAGAGTGGAGGGCAGTTACAAGACTGGCTGCTCTTTACGGATGAAAGACAGTGGTGACTCCTTACGTCAGGTGAATGGTAGACTCCCTTCTGTGGACTTGCATCCGCAGGAATAGTATTTGAGCTCATGGGACATGGCCAGTACTTCTTCAGTGAGGAAGAGGGTATGATTGAGGAATAAGTGATAGGTATCTCTGAGCAGGGGTTGATCCATCCTCTGAGGGAGAGAAACAAGCGTCAGCTCCCCACTGAGGGTGGTGGGAAATCCACCAGCATCTCAGGGGTGTGTGGTGGCATTGTGTCTGGGGACTCAGCGAAATGAACTTAGACGAGCCGTCTCTCTTTACCCACACATGGTAGAGAGTGCGTGTGTTAGCCCCCTTTATAAGGACTTAGCGTGTGTTTGGAGGAGTTTGCCATTGTCAGAACAGCAGAGAGGAAGAAAGTGAGTGCTTTCCGGTCAGACATTGTGGGTGCCAAATCCAGCACCAAGAATTCCTAGTTCTGGGCAAGGAACATAGGCCTTCTCAGCATTTCTCCACCAATAAAAAGCAGATAATAGTAGTATCCCCCTGGTAAAGATGGTGTGAAGGTTAAATGACATAATAAATGAAAAGTTCTTGGTACAATGCCTAGCATACAGTAAATGTGAATTAGATGTTAGGTGTTATTAATATTTCTCCCCCCATCTCCCGGAGCTATGTGTCCTAGGCTAAAACAATGAAAGGAAATCTGTAACTCCATTCAAAGCTGAGAAAGAGACAGTTACTATGTTAGTATACTAACGCAGTTGAGATGTCTTATGGTTTCCTAGATGTGCTACTGGCTCACTAAGATAGCCTCCTTCCATTCCTCTCTTCTACTCTCCCTACCTGGCAGAGAAACTGAGAGAGGCAGAGAATGACTGACAGCCCTTTTGGGGGTCTGTGACACAGTTGGAGGTGGGAACTTGGTGAGGGGCTTGGAGACAGGGTTAAGGATTGGGAGACTATGGGAAAGGGAAAACGACCCAAGGACAGGATTCATGGGTATTCTTTGACATCTGAAGGGTTGGTTACAATACCTAAAACAAGGCCCTTAACTAGTGAAAGGCACACTGAAGCAGCTTACCTCTGCCAGGGAGAGTACTCAGAAGACCAGTACCTAAAGGCAGCCTGCCTCTGCTGAATGCAGTGAGATATATATAACTGGTAATGGAAGCAGGTTGCCAATGGGGCAGTGTTGCCAGTGTCATAAGAATATGTTGGTGTGGTATGGGGTGGGTGGCTGCTCTTCCCCAGATTCTTCTGACCTCCTGCCAGGATTTCTTTCTGGTGAAGGCAGGTTGCAAAGAAGCTGTTCTGGCCAGCATAACATCTATTTAGTTACCAGATATACCATAAACTTCCTTCCACACTGAGAGGGATACTGACTGAGTTAACACCGGGAAAATTTTAATTAAGAGAGCATAATGGAGAATGGGGACAAAGAGGGGAAACTAGATGGAAAACTGAACAAGTAGGCAGTCATTGAGGAAGGGCAAGTAGGAGTGGAATGGTGGGTAGGTGAGGGAGCCTCACCATCCCCTTGAGAGTGTAGGGACCCATTCCCTCTGTTAATTTGTCTTGCCAGTTGTGATTGGGCAAACCTGTGAGTTTTAGAGCCTAATTTCTGTAGCAGCTGAGCTGCCTGAGAGCTTCCTGGAACTACTATTGCTATGTATTTTCTCCAACCCCTGTGTTTAAGGCGTGATGAAAAACAACCTAACGGCCGAAGCACAACTGCCCCATACGAGAGACAATTAAGATAAAGTCCCACGTAAGTGACCCTAATAAAAGAAATTTATCACAAGACATGGAGAGGAAGGTGTCTTTATTCACTAGGTGAATAGCACCAGGCATTGTCAATGTGGCTTTTCAAGGCTCAGAAATTATCATTCATTCTCCAAATTACCAACTGCACAAAAATTACTAAATGGTGCGTTATCACTCCCTCTCAGCGAGAGAATGTCTTTGTTTAATGTGATTACAAATGGCTTTCCTACAATTATCATCAATAAATCACAGGTAAGTGTATCTGTGGCTGGGACTGATGTAGAAAGACTTTGTGAGCTACTGGGAGAAGGAAAAACCAAAAGCATGTGACAGCGAACACTTCAGAGAGTGCTGCACTTTTAAGACTTATTTTTTGGGGGTCTTGTAAGTATATCTCAGAAGGGCATTGATTGTGTCCCTTAAAAGGAGGTGGGAAGTTCTGTAGTGGTTTGATGTTGTGCCTTCAGCCCCATTTGTGTATGAGAAAGAGAGTGTACGAAAAAGGGAGAAAAGTATCAGCATGTGCAAGAAAATGGATTTGTCAATGTGAGACAACAAGCAGGAAAGAAAGTCAAGGAGGAGGGAGAGAAGTAGAAGGTATAGAGGAGGACTAGGGGACAGAGGAGGATAAAGGGAGGGAGGAAGTTGACAAAGAGAGAGGAAGAAAGGCGAAAGAAGGAGCACTCCCCCTCCCTGACCTACCTCTGTGCTATGCCTCAGTTGGCTCTAAGGCACTCCCCAGAGGCCACAATCCCAGGCCTCCTGCAACTCTCCACCCACTCCCTATTTACTAGCCCTCAGTTACTTTTGCTTGCCTCTTTGGCTCACCAATTCTCATCCCAAGACCCAAGCTTTGGGGATGTGCTTGTGTCTCTTCCACTTTTAGAATCTCCTTTGTGTCTTTTTTTTTTTTTTTTCCTTTACAGTGATTCCAGCTCTCCCTTCCTTAGTGTCTCACCTTGTCACACATTTTTCTTAATTATTTAGATATATCTGCAACTGAAGAAGAAAAACTATTCGACAGCCTGGCCCCCACAAACCTGAGGATTAGACTAAGGTATAGGGAGTTTCCATTGAAACTGAATGTGACGTTGTGTTGGTTGTAAATTTAGTTTCATGACACCTGTAGGTGAGGGCATTCTTGTCTGAAGAATGTGATAATATAGTTGGAGAGCCAGCTCTAAAAGATCTGGTGAACAGTAGTGCCAATAACCATTAAGAGAGGTTTTGAAAAGTCTATTGTGGGTTAGGGATGCAGAGAAGGATGACGCATGCCTTGCTCTCAGCTTCCTGACGTCCTAGAAGAAGAGGAACAGTTTGAACAAAGGTACATAGGAGAGAGCATGAATGGAGCCCAGAGCTCCACGTGGGAAATTATGAGAAATACATCAACAAGGCTGGCTGGAGAGACTGGGAAAAATTTTAAGAGATTTCAAAAAAGAAATTCAGAAGTATGGGTTTGGTTATATAGGTCACTAAGAATCTTTAAGAAGAGAGAAAATTAAAGCAATGGAATTATGATCACTATTGTTAGGACAGAGTGAGATTAGAGGATGATCTCCCCATTCCTTGGTTCCTTATTCATTCATCCCTTCATTCATTCCTTCAGCAAATATTTATTAAAGGCCTACTATGTGCCAGGTATTGTAGTGAGGTATCATGGTGAGGTAAAGATATAGTTCCTGTCCTCAAGAAGCTTATGCTCCTGGAGAAAAAAGAAACAAATGAAGTAATTACAATTGATAATAAGTGCTGTGGAGAAAATAAACAGGATAAGGACACGGAGTAACTGGCGTATGGAGAGTTACACATACTCTGGTTAGGGTGGTAGGGTTTCACCTCCCTGAAAAGGCACAAATTTGAGCTGGCACTTTAAAGATGAGAACAACCAACCTCCGTAAGGAACATCCTCAAGAGGGGATCTGAAGGACTGAGAGAGGTGGAAGTTACTAGCAATAATCCAGAAAAGTGACGATGCTTTAGACCCAGGGTCAATAGTGTTACTCAAGTGTTAACAAGCCATTTTGGAGGCAAAATTGAAAATTGACTGAAAGGGAATGGAACGGAGTGACTCTTTTACCTCCTGCCCTGGATCTGCTCACAGTGCCTCCAACTCAAGTGCACATGTGGCCAGTGCTTTCTACCCAGGTCTCTTTTGATATGGGGACTGGGACAGTCTCCATGTGTTCTCTCAGCATAGGTATTTAACAGTCAGACTTCACCCTGATTCAGGGGTGCCTGCTGTGTGTGGCTCTGCTTCCAGGCCTAGTTCAGATTATGCTGCAAATACTAGCAACCAGGACATTGGTTAAGGGGAGACACTTATTTTGCAAAATTAGCAAACGATAGGTACCAAGAAAAAAAGCCACACCATTTCCATTTGCCACAAATATTTATCTTAACCATCCACTTCTATTAATAAAAATTTGCCAAAATATAATTTAACTTCCTAAATGATTTCAAAGACTTTTTATTATGATGAATTATTAAACACCCACATATTAAAACTAAATGTGGCCTAAACTCTGGGGACTCTTGAGGATTTAAATTTGTTGCATGTTCCAGACAAAGAATGAGAGAGAATGATGGAGCAGGCGATCCAAGATGCTACAAAGAGTGAAAGAAGGAAAGAACCAGCCTGTGAATGAGAGACAAAGGGAGATGGCAATAGAGAAGTAAATGGTACAAAAGAGTGGGGGTGGAGGGAAAAGAGATTGAGAGAGAGACAGAGCCAAGGAAGGGGAAGGAGGGGGTGGCAGCAGGCCTGCTGCCTATGAAGGGGACACAGTGTGGAGATTAAGATCTCTATCAGAGCTTGTGGCTGGAGCGATTACAGTGTATTAGGGTCCTGTCAGTGTTGACAAACACTGCCCCAATTAGGAATTAGTTCCACAAGGCATCAGATAGCAGGACTGCTGTTGACCTGTAAATAGACTGGCCCTCCCTTCTCTCTCTCTCTTATTTAAATAGGCGCAGCTGTTCCTAGCCTAGCCCAGGAAGCCCAGCCTCCATGGCCCTTCCTACAGCAGCCACCAGGGAACAGGAGTGGGTACCAATCGCCTGGTGTTTTAATTTGTTTTAAACACCAGTATTCTGGTAAATGCATGTACTTTTCCTAAAAATGCATGTTCAACAGTCACAAGAATTCTTTCTACCCACACTTCATCCAGTATCAATTCCAAGGCCCCTTTTCAAAAAACCATTATTTCAAGGACATGTAAGTAGTATCTAGGGGAAGTGCCCATTTCATGGCCAACAGTAGGTAAGCAATTTAAAAGTACACATTACAGACTCATCTCACCTTCTGAAAGTCTGTGGGAATGACAGAAAAGAGGTGTGGTTCTTATGGAAAAAGAATCCAAACCCAGAATGTAAAATAAGAGGTGTCATCAATGCATTCAAAACTATGGGGAATCCTAGAGAGATGAAAGTCAGATGGAATCAGACAGAGGCAGGAAATATGTGCAGAAGAGCATTGCTGCACAGGAGGGTGTGGTTGCTGGGAGCACTAAGCCTCAGGTGGCAGATCCCTGGGCAAAAGGGACTAGATGGGGCAGATAATGTGGTTGTCTGGGGGCCAAAGCAGGAACTTCCTCTGGCAGAAGAATGACTTCAACTTTCTCGTCTGTCAAGGAAGGCAACAAGTCACAGATGAGGGAGGATGAGCTTTTGGTCAGAGAGGAAGTACAATGCTTCAGAAGGCTGGTGTTTCCATAAGAACCCAATATTCAGGAATCCACCTCCTGGCTCACACTGCCTGATGCATATTCTCTGCCTCCCAACAACCTTTGGAGGATGGCTTTCACCTGTAGACTAAAGGGGATCACACATACAGAGGTGAACATACAAGGAAGAGTCACTGAACATTTGAGGAAAGCCAAAGCTATGAAAGAGATGCCACAAACTCTGTAAGTTCATGGGCCGATACCAGGAAATTAGCCTAATGAAAAGCAGAACAACCAGGACATTAGAATAAACATAATTAAAAGAGAGTCATAGAGGCTTCTGTATCCATAATAATCAACTAGAGATATAGAAAACTAAAATGTTTATTTGTGAACCAAAAATTAAATACACAGTTTGAATAGCAGAATGGAAACAGTTAAAGAGGAAACGAGTAAGCTAGAAGACCAACTGAGCAATTCTACTAGAAAGCAAAATAGGAAAGAAAAATTAAGGCACCTGATATGTGTTCTAACACATATTTGATAGGAACTGAGAGATAGGTCACTGGAAAATCTAGCTACCTCACATTCAAGCAAACCCAAACAGAAACACAGAGTCTATGAATAAATCTATAATCACAGTGAAAGACCTTGACTTACTACACTCACAATCAGTTAGAAGTAATAGGATAAAATGAAATGAAGGAAAGAATGTAAAGAAAGTTGACTAACATAATTAACATACTTACCTTACTCTGATAGAGAAAACATTATTTTTAAACCAAACAGACTCTTCACAAAATTGACCATGTTTTAGGTTACAAAAAAACCTTGATAAATTCCAGAAAACAAAACTTATATGATTTCTACTTATTGATCACAGGCAATAAAAATATAAATTAACAACCAAAGGAAAACTTTGTCCCTGAAAATAAAAAATCATGTTTCTAAATAACTTTGTAGCTGAAAGGGAGGTAAGAATGGTCATTACCAATTCTGAAAATGCACAAAATTAAGAACACACTTTAACTAAAGTCTGTGAGTAGGGACAGAGACAGAGAAGAATGCATGGCATTACAAGAATTTATTAGAACACAATAAATATTAAAAATCAACTAAGTATTCAACTTATAAAACTAGAAAAATAACAGAATTACTCCAAATAAATTAGGAAAAAAGAATTAGTAAAAATGAAAGTAGAAATTATTGAATTATGAAATAAAAAACAGAATAGATAAATACAACCACAAGCTGGGTTTTGAAAATACAAGATTACTAAACTATATAAATATTTGGCAAATTCAATTAAGGAAAAAAGAAAGAAGGCATAAACAAAAATTTAAAAGAAACATGACTACATACATAGGAGATATAATTACAAAGTACAACTTTATTCCAATAAATTAAAAATATAGACAAAAATGCTTAGGAAAATATAAATCATAAAAATTTGCTCAAAAGCAAAAAACCTGACTAGAACAGTAATCATAGAAGTAATTGAAGGAGTAATAAAACAATTATACCTCTAAAAAGGGCGTGAGTTCCTGACAGTGTTAAGGATGAGTTTCATCAGACTTTTAAGGAACAGGTAATTTTCATGCCATATACATTGTTCCAAAATATAGGAAAGAAAAAAAAAAGGTTGATGGCAGCTACTTAATCATTTTATGAAGTTAGCAAGCTTGACAACAAAACCTACCATTACAGCACCATTAAAACTGCTGGCCAATCTCATATGTGAAGTTAGATGCAAAATTCTACAACAAATATTTTTGCAGTAAATACTTTGTTGTTTTATATGTGTTACTATGTTTATATGTCCAAGACATTGTTCCATAAAAGAGTTGTAGAAAAATGTGCATGATATTACCCAAATTTGTGTATCGGTATAAGTTTGTTGCATTTGAATTGCCAGAAGGCTATTCAAGAAACTGTTAATAGTAATTCTTTCTGGGAAGTAGAGGAGTATGAATGTAGAGAATGGGGAGGGAGATGGGCACATTTACTTTTCACTTTACACCTTGTGTTCCGTTTGAACTTTTTTTTAAATCATGAATGTGTTTACATTTACATTTTTAAAAACAAAATAGAGGAAAAAATAAATGGTGTTGATCCATCATGATCAGGGGTCTTATTTCCAGAACTTCTGTAAGACTTGATGATGCTCTCATTATAAGAACTAAAATGTGTATTTTTGAAAACTATCCCCTTGACTTGGAAAAGAGATTTGTTTTTTTGGGATCCCAAGGAGCAGAGCTAGGTAGAGTGAGTAGAGAGAGAATTCAAGGAGATAGGCCAGGCACGGTGGCTCAGGCCTGTAATCCCAGCACTTTGGGACGCCGAGGCGGGCAGATCACCTGAGGTCGGCAGTTCAAGACCAGCCTGATCAACATGGACAAACCCTGTCTCTACTAAAAATACAAAATTAGCCAGGCAGGGTGGCGCAAGTTTTTTATCCCAGCTACTCAGGAGGCTGAGGCAGGAGAATCACTTGAACTTGGGAGGTAGAGGTTGCAGTGAGCCAAGATCACGCCATTGCACCGCAGCCTGGGCAACAAGAGCGGCACTCCGTCTCAAAAAAAAAAAAAAAAAAAGAAAAGAAAAAATTAGAATTCAAGGAGACAGATGCCAGCTTACTGTGAGGAAGAACATTTTTCAAATCAGAGACATCCAAAAAGAAACAAGCTCCTCTGGGAGGAACTGTTTCCTGTTCAGGAAGAAGACAGATGAGGCCAGAAGAGGGTAGATATTTTAACCTTGAGATTTCGGCTTCTTACCTTAAACCTGATTATTCAGGTCCAAAAGGGGTTTAGTCCTTGTTCCATATATCTGAGCATATTTGAAATCCTTCTTTATGAAAACTCACACATGACTAGTGTGAGAAATTTAAAGTGCTACAAAAACTAAAGATATATTATTTTTAGCATATTAATCAGTAAGAGCCTTAACTCCTCATTTAGGTTAGTTCTTTCATATTTTCAAAAAATGTTTACATATTTACCATTACTTTAAAATCCTTACAACAATCTGGTTAAATAAATAGGACAAATATTGTCTCTATCCCTAAGAAGAGCAAACTGAGTTTGAGCAGTTAAGCTCAAGTTCACACAGCCAGTTCTCATTAGTTCAGGGAAGGTGATCTTATTCATGCCTCCAGACTCGAGGTTCATGTGAATTACAACATCAGCTTCACAATAGAAAAATATTGGTCAACAGAATTGAACTTATCTGTCACAAATGTAATGAGTCAGTGGCATACTTAGAGCCAAGCACCTGTATCTGGGTGCTTTGTTTCTTCTTTCTGAATGATTTATCTGGATGAGCAGGAGGGGTTGTTGTCCAAATTATTAGGTGTTCTTTTCAAACAACCGTTTCCTTTGCACTGGATAGATCTGGCCTGGGAAAGCAACATCTCAGATAGCCACGTGGGCCTTCAGTTTGGGTGAAAGCCAGGCTGCTTTGATCTACTCCTGTAGTCCTAGTAGCTTCAGACAATTTCCCAGCTAGGCTTTGTCACTGCAGATGAATCATTCATTGGAAGTTGCTAATAGCCTGGGAAACAGCAATCGGATTGGGGTAAATGGTTGAGTGGTGTTATTTGCGAGTTGTTTACACTAGACTGCAGAATAACTCAAGGGCCAACTGGCCTTAAGTGAATTATTGACACAGCCTGCACTAGGCCTGAGGGAGCTGCAATTAATGCATTAATCACACGAAGCCCCCTGGAGCCCCGCATGTTAACACAGGGGATTTAGTAGCACTCCACTAAGTTGTTGATGAGGCCTGTGGCGGGATGAAAACCCTTAGAATACAAATGTGACATCCCATGCCCCTTTATTTGTTAGTCAATAATCTGAATAACCCCAGTTTCACAGCTTCTGTGTTGGATTTGCTGTTCCTTTCTCTCCTCCGCTAATCGCCAGCGAGGAGCGATAGGGGTAGAGACTTTAACTTTGATTTGAACCCCCCTCTCCCTCCCCCTAAATAAAAGCACAGGTTTTTATCCACATGCGTATATTGCACAGACATCAAAGAAAAAAAAAGCCTCATGCATTTCCATTAAAGCCGCGCGGACCAGGGGGAAGCACCAAGCTGGGTGCGGGCTTTTGAGGCGGTGGAAATTGATAAGGTTCATCTGCATACAAAAGGCTGAATGGAGAGGCAGCAGGGTGAGCGAGGTCGGACACCCAGATGGATTTTTTAATTCTGGGGAAAATAACACCACGCTCACAAGTGATAACTGAGCCTTTCTTCCCAACTCAGACCAAAATATGATTTCCATTTGTGCATTGGAGGAGAAGAAAATTATACAGAATTTCATTCTGCGGCATAATAAGGCTTCACACTGAATAATGCTACCATAAGGCAGTGTAATTACTGAAGGGCAGAAAATACACTTTCAGTTTATATCTAATCACAATACCACATTGTCTGCTTTGGAAAAAAAAAAATCTGGGGTTGGGGTGCGGCATGTTACTAGACTGTGAGTAGGACCCTGGGGAGTTTGTGGGTCTGGGTCTTATCAGAGTCCTGAGAAAAGGTGAAGGTTTGGCTGACTTGTGGCCCTATCTAAGACAGGTTATATCAGGGAGGTAGTAGGTGCCTCTGCTCATTGAGGATCCCTGGGTTCTGAGATGTGTTGCTACTCTTCTAAAATGACCTGTCCTGATCTTTACTGACTGATTAAAATCGTGGCTACTGCAACCAATGATCAAGTAAATGTGTTTGAAGGCCAAGAAGCTGAGACTCTTCAGGGACTAAAAGAGAAAGTATCAGCGAAATTATTATTGTAGTTTGACTGGACTGAGTATTGAAATGGCTGAAGAGTACCTTTGGTATGTATTTCTTGAACGTTCATACCCCATGGACTACAAAATTTTCCTTCCATTTTGAGCTCTATTTCTTGTCCACTTAAAAATAATATGTTGGATGAGCATGGTGGCTCACTCTTGTAATCCCAGCACTTTGGGAAGTAGAGGCAGGCAGAACACTTTAGGCCAGGAGTTTGAGGCCAGTCCGGCCAACATGGCAAAACCCCATATCTACTAAATATACAAAAATTAGCCGGATGTGGTGGTGCACATCTGTAATCCCAGCTACTCAGGAGACTGAGTGCAGGAGAATCTTGAACCTGGGAGGCAGAGGTTGCAGTGAGCCAAGTTGGCACCACTACACTCCAGCCTAGGCCAGAGGAAGACGCTGTCTCAAAAAAAAAAAAAAAAAAAGTTTATTATAGAATATTTGGAAACAGAAAAGTTCAGTGGAGACAACATCAATTATTCTACCACCTAGTCAAAAACAACTGGCAATATTTTGGTGGATTTTTCTTTGTGATGGGTGTGCTTTGTTTTGTTTTATTTCTTCTTGAATAATAAGATCCAGTTTCCATGGTGCCAGAACTTGTTTCCACAATGAATATTAAAAACAATTCTGGTTTGAAAGCAGTGTACTTTAGAGTTGTATTTTATGTGCAGTGGAAGAAGCCTCTAGACTTATCAGGCTCTAGCCCAGTGGTTCTTACATGTGAGTGTGCATTAGAATCACCCCAAGGGCTCATTAAAACACAGATTGCTGGGCCTAACCTAAGAGTTTCTGAATCAGTAAGTCTAGAGTGAGGCCAAGATTCTGTATTAATGTTCCTCATGATGCTGATGCCGGTCTGGATACCACTTTTTGAGGTCCACTGCCTTTGAATAAAGGGGACAGGGTTGAGGAAAGCACAGGAAATGAAAGCTCCCAAGGCACCTGAAAAGGGTATTTCTGAAGAGGAAATCCATAGGTTTTGGGGAGGATCTGAACATAGTATTTTGTAACTGTTTCTAGAATAAGTTTATTAGAATTTTAGTCTCAGATTCTCCTGGAGACCTTCTTCAACAGTGCTTATAGCAAGCTGACTTAGCAGATCAGGTGTGTCTCTTCCTCCAGTCTTGATTATTGTAGCTATATATTAAATCTTGAAATCAGAGAGAGTGGTTCTTCTTACTTTATTGTTCTTTTTCCAAAAATTTTAGATATTCTAATTCCTTTGCTTTTCCATATGAATTTTGGAATAGTTCTACCTATATCTATAAAAAATCTTGCTGGTATTTTGATGGAAATTGCATTACAACTGTGTATCAGTTGGGGATAATTGATGTCTTTACTATGTTGAACTGCTAATCCATGAAGAGTATCTATCCATTTATTTCAATCTTTCATTTCTTTCATCAGCATACAAGCTGCAATATTTTATCAGATTTACACTTAATTATTTCATTTTATTTTGAGTAAGTGTAAATAGTGTTGTATTCTGATACAGAAAAAACATTTGACAAAATTTAACACTCATTCTAATAAAAATTTTCAGAAAACTGGGAATAGGGGGAACTTCCTCAACTTGTAAAGGGAGCCTACAGAAAACCTAGAGCTAGCATCATACTTAATAATGAATGACTAAATTCTTTTTCCCTAAATCACGAATAAGGCAAGGATGTTTGTTCTCCCTACTGCTGTTCAACACGGTACACCTAGCCAAGGCAATAAACTAAGAATAGGAAAAGAAAAAAGAAAACTCTGTATTTGTAGATCACATGATTATCTACATTAAAAATTACAAGAAATCTACCCCCCAAAATCCTATATCTAGTAAGTGTGAATTTAGGAAGGTCATAGGATATAAAACATACACAAATCTATCAAATTTCCACACTAACAATAAACATGTGAAAATCAAATCACTAATCTACTTTCTGACTCTATACATTTGCCTGTTTTGGATGTTTTATATAAATAGAATCATAAAATATATTTTCCTTTGTTACTGGCTTCTTTCACTCAGTGTAATGTTTTCAAGGCTCACTGATAACTGCAGCATGTATGAGTGCTTCACTTCTTTTTACTACGTAATAATACTGCATTGTATGTCTATACCACATTTTGTTTATCCATTCATCAATTGATGCACTTTTGGGTCGTTTCCACTTTTTGGCTATTATGAATAATGCTGCTGTGAATACTCAAGGACAAATTTTTGTGTAGACATATGTTTTCATTTGGGTATATATCTAGGAGTGGAATTGTTGGATCATGTGGTAGCTCTATGTTTAACTATCAGAGGAACTGTCAAATTGTTTTCCAAAGCAGCTGTACCATGTTACATATCCACTGTCAGTGTAGCAGGGTTCCAATTTCTCCAATTCTTGCATTTGGCTACTTAGGTAAGCAGTCATATTTATAGTTTATCAGTTCTGTTTACTTTTATAGTTGGCAGTGATGTCAGTTCTAAATGATTTCTAATATCTATCCCTTTTTACATTAGACACAAATCTCATATTAATTTTATATAATAACATTGATTAAGAGGTATTCTTACCTCTTAATCTTGATCCTGATTTTGCTGGAATTGCTACTAAAAACTTGGGTACATATTGGAATCATCTGGGGAGTATTGAAAAATGCTAATGCTTGGGTTGCATCCTCAGACAGCCTCATTAGTGTGACTTGGGGATTAAGACTTTAGAAAACTTCCTAGGGGATTCTAATGGGAGGCAATGTTTGAGAACCACTGTTCTAGTGCACGTGTACTTCTGTCGCATCCTTTGTTACATTAAACTGCAATTATGGATATCTTTTGTCTGTTTTCCCCAAGAAGGTCTTTGGGCACAGGTTTTATGTTCTACTTAACTTTAGAGTTTATTTTTATTTGATTTATTTCTCTATCATTGATTTTTAAATTATGACTCATAGTCTTATTTGACATTTTATCTTCAAAGTCAGCACGTGCCTGAGAAATCATAAAAAGTTATTAAGAAATTCTAGTTGGCCTGGCGCGGTGGCTCAGGCCTGTAATCCCAGCACTTTGGGAGGCTGAGGTGGGTGGATCAGGAGGTCAGGAGATCGAGACCATCCTGGCTAACACAGTGAAACCCTGTCTCTACTAAAAATACAAAAAATTAGCCGGGCGTGGGGGCGGGCGCCTGTAGTCCCAGCTACTCAGGAGGCTGAGGCAGGAGAATGGCCTAACCCGGAAGGAGGAGCTTGAGGTGAGGTGAAATCGCGCCACTGCACTCCAGCCTGGGCGACAGAGCAAGACTCCGTCTCAAAAAAAAAAAAAAAAAAAAAAAAAAAGAAATTCTGGTTAAAGAAAAGGGGTCGGGCCGGGCGCGGTGGCTCACGCCTGTAATCCCCGCACTTTGGGAGGCCGAGGCGGGCAGATCACGAGGTCAGGAGATCGAGACCATCCTGACTAACTCGGTGAAACCCCGTCTCTACTAAAAATACCAAAAAAATTAGCTGGGCGTGGCGGCAGGCGCCTGTAGTCCCAGATACTAGGGAGGCTGAGGCTGGAGAATGGAGTGAACCCGGGAGGCGGGGCTTGCAGTGAGCTGAGATTGCGCCACTGCACTCCAGCCTGGGCAATAGAGTGAGAGTCTGTCTCAAAAAAAGAGAAAAAAAAAAGAAAGAAAAGGGTCAGATAAGAGCCTGTGTCTTAAATAGTAATGATTGCAACATTTCTAAAGAAAGTTTTAGGGGACAGGGCAGAGAGTAGTTTTGAGGAAAGTATCAGAGATGTAAAAGTCTTTGACTTTAAGTGTCTTTGGTCTGGTGAGTCTGGTCAGAAAATCGTAGGCTTCTACTGTGTTTCTACCAGGAGCTCATGCCTCTGGTCAGGCATGCGCAATTTCTACCAGCTATAGGTGAGGAGGACTCAGCTCTTTTTCAGATACAGCCTCCTTATTTATTCCAATTGCTATAAAACATAGAAAACTGTTCCTAGGTTCAGTCTCTACTGACAGTGTACGTCTAATTACTGAAAAGAAGTTGGATTTTGAACACAATGAATTTGATAGCAAAGCCAAAAAAATTAGTTTTCCTTTTTATTATAAAAAAATTCAGCACTTTGGGAGGCCGAGACAGGTGGATCACGAGGTCAGGAGATCGAGACCATCCTGACTAACTCGGTGAAACCCCGTCTCTACTAAAAATACAAAATAATAATAATGATAATTAGCCGGGCGTGGTGGTGGGTGCCTATAGTCCCAGCTACTCGGGAGGCTGAGGCAGGAAAATGGCGTGAACCTGGGAGGCGGAGCTTGCAGTGAGCCGATATCGCGCCACTGCACTCCAGCCTGGGCGAGAAAGCAAGACTCCATCTCCAAAAAAAAAAAAAAAAAAAATCAGATAAAAACAAGAGAGTTGTGTTTGTTGTTTTCTGCTATTCTTTTATTCTTTCTTATGAACTGGGCAATATACTTTAAAAGTATTTCAGAATTACATGGCTTTTTTTTTTATACTTTCCTCAAATCAAGTACAATTAAATATATGGTGAAGAAACCATTAAGATGGAAATTTTACTAATTAGAAATATATTCAGTTGCAAGTATGCAAAATCCAATTACAATGGCTAACACAAAAATAACTTTAATTTTCTCATCTAACAAGAAATCTGGATGTGGGTAGCTGTTGGCATTGGTTGTCTGGCTAAATAATTCTGTTGGTTACATATTCCAACCTTCCTATCTTTAGAGTTGACTTTTATCTTCATGCATGTTACTTCATGGTAGCAAGATAGTTGCTGAAAATCCAGAGAACTGGTTTGTCTTCAAGGCAGGAAGAAAAGGGGAGGCCAAAGAATAGCACCAGCTGCATCTGGCATCACCTTCTCTGTAAAAATCAGGATATAAAAACTTTTCAGAAAATCTGCAGGAAGCGTCACTATCATTGGCCAGAACAGTGTCACTTGGCCACTTCCGCATACAGTGGGGATTCAGAAAGTGAGTATCTCACGTGGGACTGGAAACATGGCTACCTCAAACCAAGCTGAACTTTGTTAGCAAGGAATAGCAGGAAATAAGTATTGAGAAAGCAAATAACAGTGTCTAGCTCGAGCATTCTATTTAGTTTAAGTAAGTTTTTAAACTTTTCTTCTACTTCTCTGACCAGTTCTTCTTGGTCTCTAAATTATCCTTCTGTACCAGATTTTTAAAGGTTAGGATTTCTTAAATCTTGTCCTAGTCCTTCTTATTTTTTTTATTTCATATTCTACTTAGGATTTACTCCCAAAACCTTCACCCTATAAAACTTGATGACTCCCAAATTTATGTCCTGAACTCTCTTGTAAGCTCCAAAATTTACAAATAGATATTATCAAAAATTGAACCTGGGAGGCGGAGGTTGCAGTGAGCTGAGATTGTGCCACTGCACTCTAGCCTGGGTGACAGAGGGAGACTCTGTCTCAAAAAGAAAAAAAAAATTAATTGAAAAATTACGAGCAAACTTGTTTTATTAAACTTTGCAGATACTGTGCTTTTTACAAAGCGAAGGTTTGTGACAACACTGCATCAAGCAAGGCACCATTTTTCTATCACATGTGCTTATTTCATGTCTCTTTACCACATTTTGGTAATTCTCAAAGTATTTCAAGATTTCATTATTACTATATTTTTTATGGTGATCTATGATCAGTGATCATTGATGTTATTATTATAATTATTTTGGGGCACCATGAGCCATGCTCTTAAAAGACAGTGAACTTAATTGATAAATGTGGTAGGTGTTCTTAGCTCCACTGACCAACTGTTTTCTTATCTCTCTCTCTCTCTCTCTCTCTCTCTCTCTCTCTCTCTCTCTCTGTGTGTGTGTGTGTGTGTGTCCTTAAGCCTGCCTATTCCCTGAGACACAACAATATTGAAATTAGGCCAGTTAATAACACTACCATGAACTCTAAGTGTTCAAGTAAGAGGAAGAGTCACACTTATTTCACTTTAAAGCAAAAGCTAGAAATGACTAAGCTTAGTGAAGAAGGCATGTGGAAAGCTAAGACAGACCAAAAGTTAGGCCTCTTGTGTCAGACAGTTAGTCAAGCTGTGAATTCAAAGGAAAAGTTCTTGAAGGAAGTTAAATGTCCTACTCCAGTGAACACATAATGATAAGAAAGCAAAACATCCTTACCGCTGATATGAAGAAAGTTTGAGTTGTCCGAATAGAAGGTCAAACCAGCCAAACATTCCCTTAAGCCAAAACCTAATTCGAAACAAGGCCTTAACTCTCTTTACACTTATAAAGGAGGAGAGAGGTAGAAAAGCTGCAAAAATAAAGTTGGAAGCTGGCAGAAATTAGTTCATGAAGTTTAAGGAAGAAGCCATCACATAACATAAAAGTGCAAGGTGAAGCAGCAAGTGCCAATATAGAAGCTGCAGCAAGTTATCCAGAAAATCTTGCTAAGATATCTGATGATAGTGGCTATACTAAACAATAGATTTTCAATGTAGGTGAAACAGCCTTATATTGGAAGAAAATGCCATCAAGAATTTTCATAGCTAGAGAACAGTCAACACCTGGCATCAAAATTTCCAAAAAACAGGCTGGCTTTTTTGTTAGGGTCTCATGCCGCTGGTAATTTTAAGTTGAAGCTAATGCTCATTGACCATTACAAAAATCCTGGAACCCTTAATCATACTAAATCTACTATGCCTGAGCTTTATAAATGGAACAACAAAGCCTTGAGGACAGCACATCTGTTTACAGCATGGTTTACTGAATATTTTAAGCCACTGTTGAGACCTACTGCTCAGAAAAAAATTTCCTTTCACAATATTACTGCTCATCCAAAACCTACCTGCTCACCTAAGAGCTCCAGTGCAGATGTACAAGGAGATTCATGCTGTTTTCCTGCCTGCTAACATAACATCCCTTCTGCAGCCCATGGATCAGGAGTAATTTCAACTTTCAAGTCTTATTATTTAAGAAATACATTTAGTAAGACAATAACTGTCACAGATAGTTATTCCTCTGATAAATCTGAGCAAAGCAAATTGGAAAACTTCTGGAAAGGATTCACCATTCTAGGTTCCATTAAGAACCTTTGTGATTCATGGGAGGAGGTCAAAATATTAACATTAATTGGAGTTTGGAAGAAGTTGATTTCAAGCCTCATAGATGACTTTAAGGGGTTTAGAACTTTACTGGAGGAAGTAACGGCAGATGTGATGGAAATAGCAAGAGGTAAAATTAGAAATATGGCCTGAAGATATGACTGAATTGCTGCAATCTCATGATCAAACTTAAGCATATGAGATGTTGCTTCTAATGGGTGAGCAAAGAAAGTGATTTCTTAAGATAGATAATACTCCTGTTGAAGATGCTGTGAATGTTGTTGAACTGATAACAGAGGACTTAGAACATTACGTAAACTTAGTTGATACAGTAGCAGGAGAGTTTGAGAGGATTGACTCCAATTTATAAAGCAGTTCTACTTTGGATAAAATGCTATCAAAGAGCATTGCATGCTACAGATAATCTTTTGTGTGAAAGGAAAAGTCAAACTTCATTCTTGTCTTATTTTAAGAAATCACGATAGCCACCCTAACTGTCAGCAACCACCACTGCGAGCAGTCAGCAGCCATCAACAATCAAGGCCCTTCACTGTCAAAATGATCATAACTTGCCAAAGACTTGGATGATTGTTAGCATTTTTTAGCAATGAAGTATTGTAAATTAAGGTATATACATTTTTTGGACATAATGCTATTGCACACTTGGTAGACTACAATATAGCATAAATGTAATTTTTATATGCACTGGGAAATCAAAAATTTGGTGCAGCTTGTTTTATTATGATATTCACTTTATTGTAATGGTCTAGAGCTGAACCCACCCACAAAATCTTTGAGGTATGCCTGTACTTGATTAATGTCTATATTTTCTAATGAAAGTTCTGGTACTGTGTGTCTTTTAATCACTGTTCTACTCTAATGTGTAGCCCTGTAACTTCTACATCATGAGTGCTCATAAAACATTTATAAATGAATGAGAACATTTTCTAAGCTACTAACCATGAAACGCATCCCCAGCCACCAGTTGGTATAGATAGCATGATGAGCAACGCCAATAGATTTCTATAGAAGCCAGTAGAATCCCGAGTACTGCAGTCATGCCATTTGTAGAAGAGGAGAACATTCATGAGTCTTTGGCTGACCACTCCACCCCACATGAAAAGGAGACTCTGAGAGAAGTAGCTCTCTTTATACTTCGTGCTTCTCAAGGCCAACTATTCATTCAGTTATCATGATAAAACTCTAGAAAATAAATGTGTTCACAGTGTCTGAGACTAAAATAATAGAAACATGTTCCTTTAAATCTGGGACAGAGCTCATTTGCATTCATGATGCTGGACAAACATAAACCTTTCTCAATCAGAATAGGCAAACAAAACATCACCAGAGTTATGAAAAGACCTAGAATCTCAGAGGAAGAGGACCAAAGAAGAAGTACCTGATTAATTGACCACGATATAGAAGTAAATATAAGAAAATATTCATTTTAAATGCAATGAGATTAAAGAGTACATTATATTTATAAAAACGATTTGAAGTCTTTCCCATAATTGAAATTAAAAAGTTCAGATGAAAATTTTAAATTTTAAGAATAAAAATTTAACCTCTAAGTAGAGAGTCAGAAACAAATCCATAAAAAAAAAAGGAAAACAAAATTTTGTTATCATTGAGCTTTTCATCTGAAATACTAAATACCAGAAAATGATAGAGCAATGTCTAAAATTTTTTAGAGGAACGCTTTAAGATCCAAGAGATTTCTGTACCCTTCAAATAAGAAGGCAAAGGGAAAAGATTTATAGACTTACAAGGAATCTCAAACAAGACATTTACATATTGTCTGGAAAGAAGTATTGAAATACACAGAAAAGAATTGCACCATAGAATAGGAAGTGATTCAAAATCAGGATCTTAAATATGGGTAAAACATTTGTAACATAAATCGAATAATGATTTAACTTTATTCCTTTCTCCTTCATCCAACTCCCAACTCCTGTGGATTCATAATACAGTCATGTGTCCCTTAATGATGGGGACATATTCTGAAAAATGTGTCATTAGGTGATTTCATCATTTTGGGAACGTCAGGGAGTGTAAAAATCTAGATGGTACAGCCTACTGCACATATAGGCTATATGCTATAGCTTATTGTTCCTAGGCTACAAACCTGTTCCACATGTTACTGTACTGAATACCATAGGCAATTGTAATATAGTAATAGGTATTTTTATATGTAAATGTAGAAAAGGTACAACAATAACACTGTACTATAATCTTATGGGACCACTGTTGTTTATGCAGTTCACTGATGACCCAAACATTATTATGCAGCACATAACTGTATTTAAATAGGAATCCATAATGTTTTAATTTTATTGTGTTAGAATTTTTCAAGCATTTCTAATTGCTTTAAGTTAGTTTTGTTTACTCAAAAATTTACAATCTATTCAAAAATTAGCAATCATGAAACCATTACAAATAAAAACCTATGGAATATGGCCAAATTTGAATTTAAGGTGAGTTTGCAGGCCTAAATATAACTAGAAATGCTGTAGAACATGAAAAAGTTTGAAAGTAATGTCAATTTTTAATTCTAAAAATTAAATTAAAAATGGAAAAATTGCTTCAAAAATAAAGAGAAGAAAAATGAAGAAATTAGTACAAATTTTAAAAAATGCAATCATTAAGAATAGAAAAAAAGCAAAAAATTGGTTTTCTTCAAAATATTAGTTTAACCAAATTCAATCAGTTATACAAATTCTGACAGGTATACAAACCTGTGATAAATGTGACAGAGAAAAAAGAGAGTACACACAATTATACAGTGTTAGGAAATATCACCATGTAAAAAGTGAGATTAAAACACTTGAAAACACGATGTACAACTCGATCTTAATAAACACTGTAGATAAAATGTACAATTTTCTGGGAACATAAAAAGTATTAAAATTGACTGAAAAAAGGTGGAAAATCTAAGTGAAAAAAACATGGAAGAAGGAATAATAATAATTATTATAGAAGTTATCATAGAACTAGTCACAAAAAGCATGCTAGCTGGGAATTGTGGCTCACGCTTGTAATCCCAGCACTTTGGGAGGCTGAGGCGGGCCCATCACTTGAGGTCAGGAGTTCGAGACCAGCCTGGCCAACATAGTGAAACCCTGTCTTTACTAAAAATACAAAAAATACTCGGGCATGGTGGTGTGCACCTATAATCCCAGCTACTTGGGAGGCTGAGGTAGGAGAATCACTTGAACCCGGGAGGCAGAGGTTGTAGTGAGCCAAAATCACACCACTGAACTCCAGCCTGGGCAACAGAGTGAGACTCTGTCTCAAAAAAAAAAAAAAAAAAAAAAAAAAAAAAAAGGGTGCTAAGCCCAAATGGCTTTAAAAGAAAATAGCACACTTGCAGAAAACATATACTGCTTTCTTTGGTATTTAAACTTACCCAAGAAAAGAAAAAAGATTGACATTTCCAATTAATTGTACAAGGTTAAAATGAACCCAGTGCCAAAGCCTAATGCTAAAAATTTTATACACACATACACACACACACACACACACACACACACACACACACACACAAACTACAGAACAAGAATAGTTAACCACATATAAATAAACCATTGGTAGACACATTTAGGAATGTATTAAAAGGGCAATATACCTTGTATTAGTCAGGGTTCTTCAGTGAAACAGAATCAATAGGATGTGGATATTTATTTGTTATAAGGAATTGGCCCAAGAAATTATGGAGTCCCAAGATGTTCAGTGAACATGCTGGAGACTAAAGAGAGTCAATGGCATAGTTCTTATCTGAGTCCAAACACCTGAGAACGAGGAGAGCTGATGGAGGAAGTTGCAGTCTGAAAGCTGGCCAACCTCAGAACCAGGAAGAGCCAATGTTTCAGTTCGAGTCTAAATGCAGGAAAAGACCAATGTCTCCTTTCAAAGCAGTCATGAGGGAAGAGTTATCTCATAGCTCATATTGCCATAAAAAATAACATCGACTGGATGGCTTAAACAACAGACATTCATTTTCTCACAGTTCTGGACGCTAAAATTCCAAGATCAAAGTGCCATCATGGTTGGTTTCTGGTGAGGGCTCTCTTCCTGCCTAATTGACAGCCAACTTCCTACTGTGTCTTTACTTGGTGCAGAGAGAGCGAAAAGAACAAACTCTCTGGTGTGTTTTCTTATAAGGGGCACTAATTTCATCATGAAGGCCCACTCCAATGATCTCATTTAAATCTAATTATCTCCCAAAGGCACCATCTCCAAATGTCATCACATTGAGGATTAAAACTTCAACATATAAATTTTCGGGGGACACAACTCAGACTCTAGCACACTTTAACTAAGTAGGATTTACACCAGGAATGCAAAAATGACTCAGTGGTTGGAATATTTTTATTAAATCCATCAAAGTAAAAGGTTAAATTAGATAATCTCAGTTAATGAAAAAGATATGTTAAACTTCAACACCTATTTCTTTTACAAGATCATAGACTCGTTCTAAAACCGAAAGCACTTGTCACCTTAGAAATGCAATATTTTAGGCAAAAAATCATGACAAAGATACCCACTATTATTTCTATTATTTGAAATTTCTTAAATGTTTCAGCCAGAGTAATAAGAAAAGAAAAAGCAATCAGAGAGCTAATAAAGACAAAATTATCAGTGTTTGCAGATCCTACAGTTATCTAATAGGAAAACACTACAGATTCAATTAAGAAACAACTGAAATAATGACTTTAGTAAGTGGTTGGTGCATGGATAAGTGGAAATGAAAATCAATAGCTTTTTTATACCAGTGGTAATCAGAAAATATGAGAAAAAATAATTCAATTTGTAATAGCAGCAAAAATATAAACCACCTAGGAATATATTTAGAAGGAAATATGCAAGACCTATATGAGAACACTTCAAAACTACTGAGGGCAGGAAAAGAGTTCATGTCTGCAGAAGAAAAAACTCAATACAGGGACTCTGAGTTATGTGCAGAAGCTGCTCTCCAAGATAACACACTTTATAGCAAAAAATCTTACTCAGCATTTAAGATCTTTTTGCCTTTGGTGTTCTGAAATTTCACAAAGAAGGATCTAGGTGAGATTCTACTTTTTATTCATCTTGTCCTGCACCAAGAGGGCTCTTGCAATTTAAAAACTGTTGTCACTTCAAATGTTAGAAATTTCATTTTTTGATAATTCCCTCCCCCTCTATTTTCTCTGTTTTTTATTTTGGAGATTCCTATTATTTTGACGCTGAGCCTTGTGGATTAATATTCTGTTTTATCATTTTTAATAGCTATATAGATATTTAATTTATATATGTAAATATATTTATTAATTTATATATGTAAATATATATATTTAATTTATATATGTAAATATATAAATTAACCAGAAACAAATCTAACAAAAGATGTGAGGTGTTAAAATTAAGAAAAATTGGATGAGGGGTATATCTAGACCCTTTATATTATCTTTGCTACTTATCTATGAATCTAAAAATGATCCCAAGATAAAAATTTTACTAAAATCAGATGTAAAATGAGTATAAGAAGGAAGCAATACTTCATTGAAAGACATTAAAGAGATGGAAACAGAGAGCATTATACTATATTTGTGAATTAAAGAACCTAATAATGTAAAGATGTCAGTTTCTTTCTAATTTTCTACACATTCAGTGCAATTTTAATTCAAATCCCAACAAGATTTTTAAAAGGAATTTGATAGTCTCATCTTTAGGTATATCCAGGTGACCAAGTCTCAAGTATAGCCAAGACACTCTGGAAGAAGAATAAAAGGGGACTTGCCTTTCAATTATCAATAGTTGTTACAGAAGTATTAGATCACTAAATTAGGACAGTGTAGATTTGGTTCAAGGATAGAAAAACTGGTGAATGAAACTGTGCAGGGAGCCCAGAACCAGACACTTTATTATATGGAAACTTGATATTGACCCATTGTAGGGGTTGATTGTTGTTGCTTCACACCCAAATTCATGTCCACCTGGAACCGCAGAATGAAACCTAATTTGGAAATACAGTCTTTGCAGATGTAATTAGTTAAGGATCTAGAGATGAAGTCATCCTGGACTTAAGGTGGGCCCTAAATCCAATGATGGATGTTCTTATAAGAAAAGAGGTCAAAGAGACACAGAAGAAGACAATGTGAAGAGGGAGGCAGAAATCAGAGTGATGTGTCTACAAGCCAAAGAACACCACGCGTTGCCAGTGCTATGGTCTGAATGTGCTCATGGTACAGAGCCCTTATGAATGGAATTAGTGCCCTTATTGAAGAGATCCCAGAAAGCTGCCTTCCCTTTTCCATCATGTGAAAACACATCTTACGAAGATACCATTAATGAGGCAGGAAACAAGCCCTCCCCAGATATTGAGTTCAGCACCTTAATGTTAGACTTCACAGCCTTCAGAACTTTGAGAAATAAATGCTTGTTTTCATAAGTCACTCAGATAATGGTATTTTTCATACCAGCTTAAATGGACCAAGATAGTGAGTAATCACCAGAAGCTAGGAGAGAAGCAAGGGTCAATTTCTCCCTCAGAGCCTCCAGAAGAAACCGTTCTGCCAACCCTTTGATTTTGGACTTTTGGCCTCCAGAACTGCAGGAGAATTCATTTCTGTTGCCTTAAGCCACCAAGTTTGTGATAATTTGTAAACAAAAAGATACCCAATTACAAATCAATGGAGAAAGGAGAACTATTTGATAAATAATGTTGAGAAATGTATTAAGAATACAGAAAAAATGGAATTAGATCTCTAAATTGCTCTTATATATATTTTGAAAATCCATAATAGATTAAAAAGTTAAGTATAAGCAGCAAAAAGCTATACATCAAAAATGCAGAAGATGCTTTTGTATTTCAAGATATGGAAAATGTTAATTAAAAAATTGATAAAATTGATTGTTTTATAGTTGAGAACCTCTGTTCATCAAAAGTTACCATCAATAAAGTAAAAAGATACGCCCCAAACTTAGAAGAGGTATTAACATACATATTATTGATGAAGTACTATTTTCTAGAATATATAAAGATCAATTAAATTAGTGAAACAAAACCAATAGAAAAATGGTTAAATGTTATAAGCAGGTATTTTGCAGAATAGAAAACATAATAATGAATATGTTGGAAGATACTGAACCTTATCCAAAATTATGGAAATTCAAGTTAAGATAGTGAAGTAGGGCCGGACGCAGTGGCCCATGCCTATAATCCCAGGACTTTGAAAGGCCAAGGCGAGCAGATCGAGGTCAGGAGTTCAAGATCAGCCTGATCAACATGGTGAAATCCTGTTTCTACTAAAAATACAAAATTAGCCTGGCGTGGTAGCCCATGCCTGTAATCCCAGCTACTCAGGAGGCTGAGACAGGAGAATCCCTTGAACCCAGGAGGCAGAGATTGCAGTGAGCCAAGATCGTGCCATTGCACTCCAGCCTGGACAACAAGAGTGAAACTCCTTTTTAAAAAAAAAAAAAAAAAAAGATAATGAAGTATTTTATAGTAATTGGAGAGGAAAAAATTAGGAAGTCTGACAATACCAGGAGCCTGTAATTCAACGGAAAGATTAGCATACTGCAAAGTTTTTACCATGTTGGAAAATAATTTGGTGATTTGATTTTATCATATAAAGTTGCATATTCTCATATGCCATCGCCCAACAATTTCACTCTTAAGTATAATAACATATATTCTATAAAACCTTTTGCATCCATGTACCAGGAAATATGTACAAGAGTATGTATAGCATTGTAATTTTTAATAACACAAAAGTGAAACAACCCAGATGTAGATTGGCAGAAGAATGAAAAGGTAAAATATAGCATATTCTCATGATGTAATAGTATGCAGTAGAAAAAACATAAAGTAGCATGAACTACATCTACATACAACAAAACTGATAAATCTTAGGAACATAAAGTTGAGTGGAAATAAGTCACAGTGATTATTGCAAATATCCACACTGTGGTTACTCTGCACCAACCTCATTCTGAGTAATACATGTGTGTTTCCTCACTCAGTCCTCACCACAACTTTCTGAAGGAGACATTATTTCTATTTTGCTGATGAGGAAACTGAAGCTCTAAGGAGGAACTTGCACAAGTTCACCTATCTTGGGAGTGATAGAGTCAGCATGTGAATTGGCAGAAGTACCTTTAATCACTGTGATTTGCTGCCTCTCAATGTAGCCTTAAATATAATCTAACATTCTTTATCAATCTATCAGTATAATGCCATTTTTATTAGGCTCAAAAACAAGTAAAACTATTGCTTAAGAGTATATTCATATACACTAAAAGTAAAATTTTAGAAACAAGGTAATCACTAACACGAATTTGACAGTTGCATTTGCTTCTGAAGGGAGGCATGACGTGGCAACAGGGAAGTGGAAGCAGATCAATGATGCTCTGGTTCCTGAATTGGGTGGTGGACTCATTGGTGTTTATTTGATTGTCATAACTTACATCCATGTTACATGTATTCTCTTGTGTATGTCAGACATTATACAATACAAATTATAGAAATAGTATCTTCCTTGACTTTCCCTTATGGTTTTAGTTTCTGTCTTTTTGTTCTACTTTGCAGGGGATTTCTTTTTCTTCCAGCTGCTCCATAGCACTTAATTTTGTCCATCATACTTTTAATTCCCAATATTTCTTTCTTGTTTCTTATTGCTCTGTCAACACCATAGCCTAAACTTACTTTGTAGCTGTAGCATTCTCTCAAATCTCTCCAAGTAAATTCACTGAGATTTTATTTCTTTTTTTCTTTTTTCTTTTTTTTTTTTGAGACGGAGTCTTGCTCTGTCGCCCAGGCTGGAGTGCAGTGGCGTGATCTCGGCTCACTACAAGCTCCGCCTCCTGGGTTCACGCCATTCTCCTGCCTCAGCCTCCCGAGTAGCTGGGACTACAGGCGCCGCCACCTCGCCCGGCTAGTTTTTTGTATTTTTAGTAGAGACGGGGTTTCTCCATGGTCTCGATCTCCTGACCTTGTGATCCGCCCGCCTCGGCCTCCCAAAGTGCTGGGATTACAGGCGTGAGCCACCGCGCCCGGCCCACTGAGATTTTTAAAAGCCCTCCTGTTCCCTGAATCGTTTCTGCTTCTTCTGGGGCCAATTGTTGGACTTGTCACCTTGGTTGTCTTTCATGCTGTTGTTTTCCTCAGTGGTGGGTGGACTTCAGTTGTCAATATGTACTTATGAATGAAGAATTAGGTGATGCATGAGGGAGCTGTTGTGAATAATCACTTTTAGGGAGCAGCTTGCTCAGGATTAAATCCTGGGATCATGAAAAGAGTGTCACTGTTTAAGGACAGGACAGCTCTTCCCTGAGGCCTCTGGTCTAAACCCTCTTCCCCAGACAGGCAATCCAATGCCAGACCCAAAATTATGGGTAGTTTCCATCTCAGTTATGACCTGTGGCCATTTCCCTCTCTTTCTTTTGAGCTTCCCTATATATTTTAAAGTTTTTTTGACAAAAATTTTTATCAAACATGTATGTGTTTGGGGTGATGATGAGGGTTCTCATATAAACTCAGCAGACTATCTTGGCTGGAAGTCTATATTGTGACTTCTGAAGTCCTTTTAGAAAGCATCTTTGCTTAAGAAATAGTCTATCACCATGCACAAGGAACTTTGACACACACATTGAGAGAGCATATCAGAAAAACTTATGATCCTTTCTAGATCCTTTGGCTGTAAGTCCCGGAGTTATCTACTCAACCAGAAGCTATTTTTCTGTTTTCTTCCAAAAGCAGTCTCTTACTCTCTAGAATGTGACTTATCTCCCTTATGCCAATAATGCTGAAACTCTAAGCACAGAGACTTTCTAACCCTTAGCATTGGCTCAGGCCGGGCCTGCACTTTGCTCTATGAGCAAATTGAGCATATATGCTGTTGTGCTGCCTATACTTCCCATGTCTGGTGTGTTGGGAGCAGTTTAGCCACTAGAAACTAACAGGGCTGTGGGCATTCTTTAATGCCCACTATTCCGGTCCATTCATAGGTCTGTGATCTGGTTTGGCTTCCTGACAGGTATTCCAGGCCTCTCTTACTTGAACTGTTCTCGTTGGGAACTTTGCTTACATTTTCCAGCTCTTTCTTGGACTAAATTTTGTACTTTAAATCCTCAGTGATTACTATTGAAAACTCATAAGCTTTTATCTTCACTTATTCAGAGAAGACATCCAAATTATTGTCTCTAGCTCATCCTATTGGATCTTTCCACTAGGGTACTCAAAAGACCATCAAAATCAACATGAAGAATCATGTCTTCCCAAGCACTTCTCTCTTCTGGTTGTCTTTTCATGATCATCAAACTTTTATGCAAGCCAGAAATGTGAGAAGCATCATATACCATCCTTTTCTTTAACCCCACATCTAAGCACTCAAGTCCTACTGAGCATAAATCCTAAATATTTCTCAACCCAATTCTTTCTTTCCATTCTTACTGTCATAGCCCTTGCTGAGACATTATGATTGAAATTTGACATTATCTCGTCTTGTTTAAAGTCTGAGAAGCTCCCTACAGGTTGCCTACAGGTCAATGCCTGAGGTCTCTGTGGTGGGGTGAATGACGACCCAACCCCCTATCAAACGTATGTTCACCTGGAAATTATCAATGTGACCTTACTTGGAAAATGGGTCTTAATAAAGTTAAGGATCTTAGAGATCATTCTGAATTAGGAAGGTTCCTAAATCTAGGACAAGGGACAAGTGACCTTATGGGAGAATACAAGGGGAGAAGACATGCAGAGGAGGCAGTGTGAAGACAGAGGCAGAGATTAGAGTTGTGTATCCACAAGCCAAGGAGTGCCAAGGATTGCTGGCAGCCACTAGATGCTAGGAGAGGCCTGAACTGGCTTCCCTCAGATCCCCCAGAAGGAATTAACCCTGTGAACATCCTGATTCCAGACTCTGGCCACCAAACTGTGAGAGAACACATTTGTTTTATTAAGCCACCTTAGTGGTAGTTTGTTACAGCAATGGGTACTTTGTATTAGCAACTAATACACTTCTAACACGGTGAAAAAGGCCCTTGGGTTCAATTGCTGTACTCCCATGCCTCAGCACTGTTGTGTTATATTTGAATTTAACTGCATGATCCATGTTTTTTCTCTGCATGAACCGCACTCTTGTTGTTTCCATGATTTTACCCACTTCTTCCACTCTGCCTGAAACCTGTCTGCTTGAGCCCTGCCGAGACCCAGGCCCGGTTTTCTGTCTTGCATTACTTCAGAGTTTGGCTTGGGCCTTTCTTCAGGAATATTGCTGTGACTCTCTCAGGTGAGTTGGGGGCCCTCTTTTCTCCCTGTGAGGGTTACTTACCTACATGGAGCAAAAGCATAAGGTACTAGAAGGAACTGTTGTTGGTACATCTGTCCTCTTCTCCTCACATTCATGTTTGGAGCTGATTCTCATTTGAAAGCGGATCATGAGGTTTCATGAGACAAATACGTGTTACTTTTTAGCCTTTTGAAATCTACAGGTTGTGTGAAAAGTCAAAAATGAATTCTGAAAAGAGGAAAACAATCAGTCTGCTATGGTTTGAATGAATATGCATCCCTCCAAAATTTGTGTGTTGGAACTTAACCCCCAAGGTGATAGTATTAAGAGGCGGGACCCTTTGGAGGTTGTTAGATTGTGAGGGCTCTTTCCTCATGGATGGGATTCATTTCCTTACAAAAGAGGCTTCAGAGACCTGCCTTTCACTCCTTTCACCCCCTCTGTCACGTGAGGACACCTAGACAGGGCCATCTCTGAGAAGCAAGGCTTTCAGACACTGAACCTGCTGGTTCTTCATGTTTGACTTCCCAGCCTCCAGAACTGTTGGAAATAAATTTCTATTATTTATAAATTACCCAGTCTGTAATATTTTGTTACAACAGCACACATGGACTAAGATACAGTGTTTTGGAAATTACTCCTATGGCTGACAAGGGAGAGATCAAGTCTGCAGATAGCTACCACTGTGAAGAAACTTCCAAAAACTTTAGCTTTCAAAGTAAAAAATAACGTAGTTCCAGGAGAAGTAGGCAAATGAAAGATCCAAAGATTTGCTTCCCTTTGCCAAGAGGAGAAAGGAGAAAAGGAGGAGTGGGGAGTCACAGCACTGATTGACATTAGATATTTAATTTCCTCAAATCTTACTCTAAATTATGTATCATCTACTTCTATCATTTATGGGATATTGTACTAATTGAAAATTATGCTTATCTGTGCTATTAAGGGTCTTTGATGCTACTTAGGATTTCTATAAGAAATGCACAGTTGAGAAGAAAAGCGTGATCTTCTTTTAACTCAGTTTGCTACCTGTTTTTGCCACTTTGTGCTGCTATGACAAAATACCACAGGCTGGGTGATTTATAAAGAACAGATTTATTTTTTTGCAATTCTGGAGACTGAGGAGCCCAAAATGAAGACATCAGTGGGTTCAGTGTCTGGTGAAGGCCTAGTCTCGATGCTTCTAAGATAACACTTTGCTGCTGTCTCCCCTGGAAAGGATGAACACTGCATCGTCACATGGTGGAATGGCAGAAGAACAAAAGGACTGAGCACTGTGTAAAGCTTCTTTAGGCCCTTAGGGCCTTAATCCCATTCATAAGGGATTATCATGACCCAATCATCTCCTAAATGCCTTACCTCTTAAAACTATTGCATTTGGGATCAGGTTTCAACATAAAGTTTGGAAGGGACACAAACATTCAAACCAAAGCACCACCCTTATGAGAAGAATGGCCTACTAATAAAGGTGCTATGCTCACCTTATGTAAAGAGACATTAGAAAAAGACAAATTGATTTTTAAATGTTTTCTTTCTAGACAATACTCACCTCAGTTGTGGCAGATATCATGATGCTCATACTTATAATAGCAAAATTGGAAAATATGGAAAGCGGAACCAAGAGGTGATTTTTTCTTTTTTAAATGGTAGCCATGTGATGGTATACTTTTGATATACTGATACTCAAAAACATAAGTACATATATGTCTTAATTATTCTGGAATTTCTGTAATTTAATTGCTCCTTGTGCAAGATTATCTTAAAGTCATGCTCCTGAAACAGGAGTATGTACATGATGAATCCATGGGACCTAAAATTAAACATGGCTCATCTAGGGGCATTAACTTGCCTCATTTATTCATACTACAAATATGTTTTGAAGTAGAGTAAACAGACTTTCCTAACACATGCTGTGTGGAGTGTGAACAAAAAAGAGTGGAGTCAAGAAGAATGCTAAAGTTTGAGGAATAATAATATCATTTCCTGATATCAGAAAGCTTGCTGGGAGGTAATGTTAAGTTGTTAAGGGCTTGTTTTCTCCACTTTATATGTAAGTTCCTATTAGGCATTTTAGCAATGATGTCAAGTAGGATGGTGGATATACAAGTCTAAAGTTAAAGATGAAGTCTAGAGAAACACATCTGGGAGTCATCAGCACAGAGCTAGTTGTTAAAGCCAGGAGATGGGCTGAACCTATCTATAGATAGTGTGAAAGTAGACAGAGATGAGGACCAGCTCTGCAGCTTCCCATAATGTAATGCAAAAGGGAAAGGATTCAGCCAAGGAGAAGAAGAAGAAGTCAGTCATAAAGGAGGGAAACCAAGAGAATGTGGTGTCTCAGAAACCAAGTGGCAAAAGTGTCAAATGCTGCTGAGAGGTTAAGTTGAGGCCTCCAACTTTATTTGGCCAGGTGGAGATTAATGGTAATATTGACAAAGGAAATTTAAATGGAGTGCTAAAATAAAAGCCTGATTGGAATGGATTCAAGAGAAGCTCTGAAAAGAACTAATGGAGACAAGCAATATAGACAATTTTTTGAAGAATTTACTATAAAAAGAACTAAGAAACGAAGCTGAGATGGAACAGAATGTGGGGTTAAAGAGCATAATGCAATATGTTTGTATGCTGATAGAAATTTTGACGCTACTTTAAATCAAAAGAAAACATTAGACTAACACCTGAATAAATTCCAAAGAAATTCAAAGTGTTATTCTTGCCCTGGGTTCTTGTGATTTCCCAAGATAAAAATCAAGATAGATCACTCAACATAGCAGCAAAGGAAAGTTTATTTCAGGTTATGCACAAAAGATCCAGCACTGAGAAAAAGAAATGGGCTGCTCCCAGAGGGTAGAGCCTGGGTTGGTTTTATAAGGTCTTTGTATAGGGAAGGGTTATGCCAGTGCATGTATAGGAGGGTTTTTTTCTAGCACTTGCACAGTGGCTCAACATGTTTCTTCGTACATTGGATGCAGCATTACCATTTTAAATCTCCACCCCGGGCATGATTTTTAGCATTAAAATGAGGAAGGGTAACTATAGGTTGGAGTTTAAGTCTCACTGCACATGCACCTGTGGAGCTCAGGGAAAGTCCCTGGCTTCATGAAATAGGCCAAAGATTGGAAACTAAACAGACATAAAATTAAATGTAATGTATTATCCTGAACTGAATCCTGTATCAAGAATACTTCAAAAAATGACATTAGAAAAACTTGAATATGATCCATAGATAATTGTTCTGCGTCAGTGTTAACATTCCTGATTTTAATAATCATACAATGGTTAATGTGAATGTGTTAGTTCCTAGAATACTCATACTGAAACATTAAAGAGGCATGATGTCTGTGACTTTCTTCCAAATGATTTAGAAAAGCATTTTAACAATAATGTATAAAAATAAAAATAATATATAGGGATTAATGTAATTATGTAACTTAATTTTACTTATATAATTATGTATATAATTATATTTCAATTTATATATATATGACAGTATATAATATATAACACATGATTCATTAATAATAATAGAATAATTATATACATATATACAGAGCGAGAATAATGAAGCAAATGTGACCAAATACTGCTAATTGATGAATCTGGATAAAAAGTACCCAGGCCTTGTAACTTTTCTGTTTGAATTATTTCAAAATTAAAAGTTAAACAAAGGAAATATAGGAGAATATTATACTTATACAACCATATACCAAATACATAAATCATGAAGAGAAAGATTCATAAATTTGATTGTATAAAAATTTTTAAAAAGTGAAATACAAGATTATAAACATAGAATCTTTTGCATATAAAAGTGCAAAGAAAAGTCACACATTAAGGGACAGTTACAAAATTTGTAACTAGTTAGGATCAAAGACTATTAAACATCCCAACAAATCAGCAAGAGAAAACAAACAGACTTAAGAATGTAACAGGCAACTCAGAGAAGAGCAAAGCTTAATGGCTGCTAAATATGCATCACTAGTCAACCCACTAGTAATTAGAAAAATGCAATTTAAAGCGCTAACTGTATTGGTAAAAAATGAAAGAATCTACTCATATTAAGTACTAGCAACCGAGCAGTGTGAACTCTAGAACAGAGCTGATGATTGTTTAATTTGTTCCTATTACTTTAAAAAAATTTTTACTTCAAGTTCTAGGATACATATGCAGAACGTGCAGGTTTGTTACTTAGGTATACATGTGCCTTGGTGGTTTGCTGCACCTATCAGCCCATCATCTAGGTTTTAAGCCCCGCATACATTAGGTGTGTGTCCTAATTCTCTCCCTCGCCTTGCTCCCAGCCCCTGACAGGCCCCGGTGTGTGATGTTCCCTTCCCTGTGTCCACGTGTTCTCATTGTTCAACTCCCACTTATGAGTGAGAACATGCGGGGTTTGGTTTTCTGTTCCTGTGTTAGTTTGCTGAAAATGATGGCTTCCAGTTTTATCCATGTCCCTAATTTGTTACTACTACTGTTAAAGAGCAATTGGGCAGTGTCTTCTAAAGACTGAAGATGCACAAACCCTGAAAATCCATTACCACATTCCTGTGTTACACCCTAGACAAATTTTCACACAGTGCATGAGCAAAATGTACAGTTTCTTGCAGTACTTTTTGCACTAACAAATAACAAAAGCAACAAATGCCCATAAAAGGAGAATGGATAAGTAATTGTGGTAAGATTACACAATGGAATACCATACTTTTATTTGAATGAACAAACAACAGTTACAAGTAACGATACAGATTTCTCTCAAATTCATAAATGAAAAAAGAGGCCAGATACAGAATGATATCATTTATACAAATTTTAAAACATCAGATAAATTCTAGGTCTTGTTCACAGATACCGCTATGGGTTGAATTGTGTCCCCTCAAAAGATTTGTTGAAATCCTGACTTCCTGTCCTCAGAATGTGACCTTATTTGGAAATAGGATTGTTTCAGATATAATTAGTTAAGTTAAGATGAGGTCATTAGGGTGGGTCCTAACCCAATGTGCCTGGTGTTCTTATACAAAGAGAAGACAGAAAAACACAGGGAGAATGCCATTTGATAATGGAGGCAGCAATTGGTGTGATGCTGCTACAAGCCAAGAAGCGCTGGAGGCTACCCGAAACTGGAAGGGATAAGAAAAGATCCTCCCCTAGATCCTTCAGAGGGAGCATGGTTCTGCCAATACCTTGACTTCAAACTTTCACACAGGTGCACAAGCAAAATGCACAAAATTTATTGCAGTACTTTTTGTACTAATGAAATAGCAGAGCAACAAACATACCCTTAAAAGGAGAATGGATAAGCAATTTGCTGACTTCTAGCCTCTAGAACTACAGGAGAATAAATTTCTGTTGTTTTGAATCACCAAATTTGTGGTTCTTTGTTACAGCAGCCTTAGGAAACATACAGATATATTCATCTCCATGAATATAAATCAAAATTTATATGTTGTCACACATGCAAGCAATGATGACTACCAAATTCAAGATGGTGTTTAACTTCAGGGAAGGAGAGAGAAGGTTAAGAAGAGATTCACAGAAGGCTTTAACTGTATCATGTTTTATTTCTTTTAAAATATTGCAAAATAAGAATTGATAGAACTTGGTAGTAGGTATAAGGAGGTTTGTTATATTTTTCCTGTATGTATAAAATAGTTTATAATAAAAGGAAAAAATCTAAATCCTCAGATGTATCTGGGGTATATGGGAGTGGGGCACAATCTCTCCTGGTGTCAGCTCGCTATGATTGATGCCCGCTTGGCATCAATCACGGTCAGGAGGATGTGGGGGAAAGCAGTTATTGGGTATAGTGGTTCAGCGCCAATTGGTGGAGGCTGGGCAGTGACAGGGATTAAATAATGTGGGTTACTCTCCATGACTGGCATTCCCTTCCAAGACACATACAGACCAAGTGTGTGAAGGTAGATCTTTTTCAAAAGAATTATCAGAAATTAATTTTTATTCATTACTTCAGGAGAGAGGCTGCCTCATTGTTGAGAAGTTCTTGTTAATAACAAAAACTTCTAATTACATAGTTCTTTAAAGTTTAAAATGTAATTAGAAACCAGTTCAAATATACTGAACTGAAATGTCTTGCCTGAAACTTCATCTATTAGACCAGATTCTGTCTTCATAGGCAGCATAGGACAAATCCTTCCTTGCCATCACTCAGTCTCCCCTAGGTCCTCTGTTTCCAGACCAAATGCCCCTATTCACCCCCCCTTTACTGTGGCTCTCTTATTACCCTGCAGACTTTTAAAATAAAAGGGCAGCTTCTAACTTGTATATCCACCTTGAAACTAATAAGGGTGTGCTTGAACCCTCTCAGTGTGTAGCTCAGAAGCACAAAGACTCTTTAGCTTACTTTCTGACTGGCTGTTAGCTCAGGTAAAGACCTAGGAGACTGAAGGAGCAGTGCCATTGTCAAGGGCTCTGGCTCTTAAGTCATACAGCCTTCTTGGCCTTAGGCAAACTAGCTCAACTTCCTCACCTAAGGAAATTGAGTTCATCTTAGCTTCCTGTCCTAAGCTAATAGAGTTACTGTATGGGTTAAATGAGATATTGCTGAGTAAAGTGTCTGGCGTCTTGGAAAACTTCAGTAAATGTTAGCCACTGTTATTTTATTGGCTCCTAGTTTTATAGAAGTGGGTGCTCCTGTGCTGTTGGCAAGTCCCCCATTAGTCCAAGTGGAGAGTTACAGGCAGATTAACAGAGTATCTTGGTTAACGTGTTCCTTCCTTTTAAATAATGAGAGATTGGATATCTCTACCAATGAATTTATCAATTAATTTCATGATTCAGAATGTCTTTACAGAATAAATATTTCTTATATTGAGGTCAATGCTGAAACAGCATGATTTTGATCTTGTTTCTGTTTTCTTTCTCTGAATGATCTCACCAGGTATTGGTTCCAGACACAGATAACCACGCAGGTATGAACGCTGGGGAAAAGGACCTGCATCTTACTGGCCTCTAGTTTTATAGAAGTGAGTGCTCCTGTGGTGTTGGAAAGGCCCCCAACATTGGCAAGTTTTGGAGCCAATAAAATGAAAGTTCTTTCCCCCAGTGTTCATACCTGCATAGTTATCTGTGTGTGGAAGCCAAGGTGGGGCTTCTATGGGGGCTTTCTCTTAGATACTCATTTTTCTGTCACTAATTTTGAAAAATCTGAAAAAAGTCCAGTGTTTTGGGAAAAACTACTCCATTTTACTTTAGATTTAATTTAAATTTTTTTGTTAAATGAGACAATCCAATGCCAGAAGAGTGGCATTGAAATGAAGTGTTTTCATATATTGCTGGTGGGGATATGAATTAGGAGAATCTTTCTGCAGAGCAATTTAATATCATGTACCAAATGGCTCAAAAATGTTTTTACCATTGGTTTAGTAATTTTGTTTTCAGAAAGTCTTCCTAGGTAAAGAAAATATAACACTGGGGAAGATAATTGAACAAATATACTTAATAGCATTATTTATAACTGGAAAATCTTAAAAAAAGAAATATGGCAATAGTTAAATTATGTCATGTTATCAGATGGACTATTATGCAGCTAGTAAAAATGTTTATGAATAATTTTTAAATATATGAAAACCTCTAACTACAGAATATCAAGCTAAAAATATATCAATTGTATTCACAAAATTGTTTCCATTGCCTAAAATAATACACATAGGAATAATGACACTGGATGGATAGTTTTAAATGTTCTTTTCTAAATTTTTATGAATTTTTAAAATCTTCTTCAATGTGTCTACATTTCTTTTGTAATTTTGACAAGTTAATATTAAAAAGAGTAAAAAATTCTTTATCAACCCAAGTTTAATTTTTATGTTTATCAGTATATTACATTAAATAGTCAAATAGTGCTAAATGACTTATGACCAAAAATAGCAGTTATTTCCCACCTTTCTTCCACCTTCCTTTCCATCCTCAGAAGAGACAACAACTTTAAAGTTTCTAGTTTCTTTTGCTAATACTTACTCCACATATCTATAAATATTCCTAGTTTTGTTACATTTACACATTGAGTTTACAGTAGATGAAAATTTTAGCACTCTCAACTATCTCCATTATCAACTCTTTTTCCTCCCTATATAAGTACAACAATTTTTAGTTAAGTGCCTACTTAGTGTTTTTAAATAACTAGGAAAATACTCTCCTTGCTGTACAAGATAGGGTATTATAGTGTTATGGGGTATTATAATGTAGGGTGTATACCTCCATTTTCTCATATGATTTCCAGCTTTTCTTAGATTTAAGTGTTGTCTTTCTTTTTTATTTGCTTAATTTTCTTTGATCCTTGGCTGTGTTTCCCAACACTCTCCAATTCTCGATAACCACCTCTCGATACAACTGTCCACATGGTAAAAACTTTCAGTCCATCTCTTTGCTCTGAGACATTCCACCTAAAATTCTTTGTTTTCCAGCTCGTCTTTGACTGGTTCCTCTCTAGTCCTAATGCATACCATGACAGTTTCTATGCTGTCATCATGGACATACGTGCTCCTAGATCTCATGTTTCCAGAATCCCATATCTGTCCATAGCTTTCCTTCTTTTCAGCAATGCATATCTATCAGAAAAAGAGTCTGTGAAACATAAAATTTTGATACTTGGTACGTATGTAAATATATTTATTCTATCTTCACTCTTGGTCAATACTTTGGCAGGGTATAGAATTCTATGTTGAAAATCACATTCATTCAAATACTATTGAAAAGCCTCATGACTTCTTGATTCTTTTCAGGTAATCTGCTTTTTCTTCTGGAAATTCTTTTTTTCTTTTCTTTTCTTTTTTTTAAATTTCCAACTTGTATTTTGAATTCAGGGGTACATGTGCAGGATGTGCATGTTTGTTAAGTAAACATGTGCCATGGTGATTAGCTGTACAGATCATCCCATCACCTAGGTATTAAGCCCAGCATCCATTAGCTATTCTTCGCGATGCTCTCCCTCCTCCCAACCCCCAACCCTCTGATATGTTCTTACATTTTATGAGAATGTGCTCTAACACAGGTTTTATTTTGTTCATGTGGCAGGTAGTGAGCAGGCTCTTTTAATCTAAAAACTCATGTCCTCTGTTTTTTGCATACCTTGTAGTATTAAATGCATACCTTGTAGTATTAAAAAAACAGTTTTCTCTCCACCATCTTGTCTGTCTCTTGTCCTAAAATTCTTCTTACTTGTATGTTGGACTCCTAGAAGTGGTTTTTAAATTTTCTTATCTTTTCATATCCATTTTCACTCTTTCTTCTTTTTTGTTCTGTTTTTTTTTCTTTGTATTGGCTTTCTAATTTGGACTAATCATATGTGTAATCTCTAAGATCTCTTTCCTTCTCTGATTATTCCTGTTGAAAATATGTTCTTATTTTATTGACGTAATATTTTCTCTTTAAGGATGTTTTTATGATGTGTCTTTGGGAATTTTCTTCTATTCTAAGAATTGTCTCTGTTTCCTTCAAATTCCTGTTTGTTTCATAGGTTTTAGCCCCGGCTTTCACAGTAGAATATTATTATTCACTTGTATTTAAGAGTGAGGTTCTAAAAAAGTCATCGAAAGTTTTGTGAATGTGGGTAAGGCCTTGCCTCTTGGGTAGTTTACTTTTATCTGCATGTATGAGCTGGATTGACAGCATTCTGGAACTGGGTGGGAAAGAACATTGGGGAGGGGTTTCCATATTCAGCTGTTTTTCACTTAATGGGCCCTTCCATTGTAGTTTGGCATTTCACCCCCTACCTCCTCCTTGCTAGCTGATCCAAGCCTGGAGTTCTCTTGTCCTAATTTTCCAGATAATATACTTCCAATTTCCTAAAGGTGGGAAAGTTGATCACTTGACTATGTAATTAAGTGATATGAGTTTGTTGGGTCTTTCTTTTTCTTTTCTTTCTTTCTTTTTTTTTCTGAGACGGAGTCTCGCTCTGTCGCCCAGGCTGTAGTGCAGTGGCGCCATCTCGGCTCACTGCAAGCTTCGCCTTCCGGATTCACGCCATTCTCCTGCCTCAGCCTCCCGAGTAGCTGGAACTACAGTAGCCGAGTTTGGCGGGTCTTTCTAACTGTTCCTTATACAGACTAAACAATTTCTGTTTTCAGGTCTCCTCTACCTTGTCTTCCGAAGTATCTGACACTTACTGAGACTTTCTGGGGTTCTGTGGTTGAATCGGCTTCCGTCTCACTTGTTACCTTTTTCATTCCTCTAAGTAATTTACTACTTACCCATCTGCTTTCCTTCTCTCTCTCTCTCTCTCCCTCTCTCTCCCCCTCTCCCTGTTATACTTCAATTGTCAATGGAAACATTTGTTTCCTTGCTTATTTTTTCTCCTTGGTATTTGGATGTAATTTTCAAGCAGAGGGAGAAGTGAAAACACCTTAATTTCACTTTCGAAGGTAAGAAAATGTATCCTTAAAATGGACACCAAGATGTCTAAGTAGCCACAGTTAGCTCCTTTTCCTAATGCCTCCTGCATTTTTGTGGAGAGCGATAAAAGAACAAATAATTAAGGGAAGAAGGGAGAGAATGGGGAAAGCTCTGTGTTGACATATTTCTAAGCATAGTTAGATTATGGAACCCGTGTTGAACAAAGACTCTTTCTTTCATTCATATTTAAAAAAATTGGCCGGGCGCGGTGGCTCAAGCCTGTAATCCCAGCACTTTGGGAGGCCGAGATGGGCGGATCACGAGGTCAGGAGATCGAGACCATCCTGGCTAACACGGTGAAACCCCGTCTCTACTAAAAAATACAAAAAACTAGCCGGGCGAGGTGGCGGGCGCCTGTAGTCCCAGCTACTCGGGAGGCTGAGGCAGGAGAATGGCGTAAACCCGGGAGGCGGAGCTTGCAGTGAGCTGAGATCCGGCCACTGCACTCCAGCCCGGGCGACAGAGCGAGACTCCGTCTCAAAAAAAAAAAAAAAAAAAAAAAAAAAAAAAAAAAAAAAAAAAATTGAGACAGGGTCTCACTCTGTCATCCCAGGCTCTCATGCTGTGGTGTGACCATGGCTCTCTGTAGCTTTAGTCTCCTGGGCTCAAACAATTCTCTCATGTCAGCCTCCTGAGTAGGTAGGACTACAGGCATGCACC
Organism: Rhinopithecus roxellana; assembly: GCF_007565055.1. Lineage (NCBI taxonomy): Eukaryota > Metazoa > Chordata > Mammalia > Primates > Cercopithecidae > Rhinopithecus > Rhinopithecus roxellana. The sequence continues at coordinate 185,891,122 of NC_044549.1, read as the reverse complement.
ACAACACCTGGCAAATTTTATTTTTATTTATTTATTTTTTTATAGAGATGGGATCCTATTACTCTATCCAGACCGATCTCAAACTCCTGGCCTCAAGTGATCCTCGCACCTCTACCTTCCAAAGTGCTAGGATTACAGGCACGAACCACCGTGCCAGACCCTCACTCATCTTTGCTTCCCAATTCTTCTACATAAAGCAAATAGGGCAAGTAAAGTGGTTTTGTAGATGAATTAAAATTTTTAAGGGAGGTTGTTTTAAGAGGAATACGATAGCAAATCTTTGCACAACGTAAGGAATGTCCTTTAACACATCGAATCTGTAGATGAATTTTTTAAAAGGAAAGATTTTCCTTAAAATATGCTAGACTTACGCAGGCATAGAAGAAACACACAGTAACCGTTGTCTTTTACAAAATAATTTCAAGCCAGAATTTCCCTTTGGTTCTAAAGCAAAGAATGTTTATTAATAGAATGTGCATTTGTGCCACACGGGAGAAGATCTTCCTCAGGCAGATACTTCCCAGTGACTGTCCTATGTGGAGACTGCAGTCAAGGGTGTCCCACATGTATTTCTCATATGAATATTGAATAGCAGTCTCATATCTGTGCTGGGGAGGTGGAGATTCTTTACTCTGAATAATCTTGAAATGGTTTGTAATATGAGACCAACAGAACATATTATAATGCCTAAGCACGTTTACATTTATCTGGAACTCAAAATACTAACGTTGAAACAGACCTCACTGTCCTAATTTAATTCTTATATCTATGCATGTGATTCTCAGTTCATGTCTCATATTTGCTCTTTTCTATCTTCAAAGGCCATCTAGACATTTTGAAAATTCTGAGTGAAGAGAAAGGATTAAGACCTTAAATACTTCTAAATAAAATAATTTTCACTAATGCCTATAAGAAAAAAACCCCACATCCCAGCAGCTAAAGTGAAGAAGTCAGAGGCAAGAAAGAATGGAAAAGGGAGAAGAAAAACTCCTTTCTTGAAATTTCTTTGCACGTGTGTTGTTTTGTGCATGAGGGGAGAGAATAGGAGGGAGCAGCTATTTGGCTGACATCCATTCTAGGCCAGTCATTTCTCTCTGTACTTTACTGTGTTGGCTTAAATGGTTAAATCCACACAGGAGTCCAGCAAAGTAGGTATTGGTATCAATAGTTAAGCAAACTAGGAGTAGAGATTTTAAATAAACTGCCTATAGTAACTATAGGCAAATTAGTAGCAAATATGCCTTCCAGTAGTAAAAAACAAACAAACCAAGCAACAACGACAATAACTCTAGTCAAGCTTACCTAAGACTAATTATCAGAGCTTGGAGGAGTAACTAGGATAATTTAAACTATATTATTCAATGAATACTTTAACTGCTTCCTGGAAATACTATATTTACATACTCTCCAGTATATAGAAAAATGAGGATGTTGATATCATTAAGGCTGACAGTGAATGTTTTCTTGATTAAACATCCCCGTTATCACTGAGCACAACTTGTTTTAAAATTCCAAAGCCACATGGGGTTTGTTGTATTCATATGTGTACAGTTCTACAGCAGTAGGATCTCGCTGTCATGGAAGCAACTTGAGACCTGAATATACCCAATTATTTGTGAATTCCTGTTATGGAAACATGAGAAAAAATTACTGGGCCCTAGTCAAGACATATGGATTCAATCCTAACTCCTACATTTAGTAGTTACATGATTATTAGAAAATTGTTTGACCTCTTTGGGTGTTGGCTTTATGATGTTCCAGGTCCTATATTATTACAATGTATTCTTCCTGATGGAGTACTTTTTATCACAAACAGCCTGTGGATGGTAAACTTTGGGAGTCCTTGAAGTTTTGAAGGTCAAGAATTGACCAAAATTGAAGATGTATTTATTTTGCCTTCACACTTGAATGACAGTTTAGCTTAATACAGCATTCTATATTCAGAAGTATTTTCCTTCAGAACTTCAAAATTATTAATTTATTGTCTCCCTCCATCCAGTATGGCTGATGAAAAGTCTGATTTTAATTTTATTTAAAAAACATATAGAATACACTATGTGCCAGACATTGTCCTATGTGCTTTCAAGTGTTAACTCATTTTTTCCTTTAGCTGTGAGATTATGAAAAGTTACTATTATTACCATCCAATTCTACAAATGAGAAAAATGAAGATGCAAGAGGATAAATATCTTGTCTGAAGTCACATAGTTTGCAAATGATAGAGTCAGATTTCAAATCCATGCACTCCAGCTTGTAACTAGTATGTTCTGCTTCCTCTTTTATTCTTGTCCCTTTGTATATACTCTTTTACTTCCCATAAAAGATTTTAGAATCTTCTCTTTTTTCTTTGGTGTCCTGAAATGTTGCTGTGATGTAAATAAGTGTGTATGTGCATGTATGTGCATGTTGGATCTTTATTCTACTCGATACTTGCTAAGTCTGTTTAATCAAAAGGGCTAATTTTATCTATGTGTTCATGAATTTACTCCCTTACATTTTCTTTATTTTCTTTTCTTGAACTCTTTTTAATCAGATGATAGAACTTTTGGCCTTGCGTCTTCATTTAACTGTCATACTCTTGTATTTATTCATTTTTGCTTCATTCTGGTAAGATTCCTTGACTTAAACTTCCAGCTTGTTAATTGTTCTTCTCCCAAGTGCATTTTGCTTTGTAGGCATCTATTGAATTTATGACTTCAACAATCTAGTTTTTAATATCTGTGATCTCTAAATGATTACTGCACATGTATGTATGTATACATGCACATACTATATTTTTAATATGTTTTTGAGGTAGTTAATTGAAGTTAGTTTACTGTTATGCTACTTCTAGTAATTATGCTTTCTTGTGTAACATTTTCTCCATTTGTTGAGGTTACTGGCTGTCATAATTTGGTATTTCACCAAATATTTAGTGAACCTTGTTTGAGAACACATCTTTGTATTAAATTACATGTTAGTAGAGTGTCTTTTGATAACCATACTGGAAAATGTAAGAAGATTCTTTGGTACACTAGAAATTGTGAAAGAGTTCCTGAAAAATGCAGAGCCTGCAAAATCACATCGAAAACAAACCACATTCCAAAAATACATGGAAGAAACAGCTGTAAAAGATGGGAATGGCAGGCACCAGGAGGGTTTATTGTGCAGAGGGAACAAGAGGCATTCCACAGCAGAAAGAAGGTGAACTTCCTCCCAGTGGATTTGACCTTCTGTAGAAGCTTGGGATGACATTTTATGTATGTATGTATGTATGTATGTATGTATGTATTTATTTATTTATTTATTTTTGAGACAGAATCTCACTCTGTCATGCAGGCTCGAGTGCAGTGGTTCATCTCAGCTCACTGCAGCCTCCGCCTCCTGGTTCAAGGGATTCTTGTGTCTCAACCTCCTGAGTTGCTGGGATTACAGGTGTGCATTGCCACACCTGACTAATTTTTGTATTTTTGGTATTGACGGGCTTCCACCATATTGTCCCGGCTGGTCTCGAACTCCTGGTCTCAGGGGATCCACCTGCCTCGGCTTCCCAGACTGCTGGCATTACAGACATGAGCCACCGTGCCTGGGGTGACATTTTAATGATGACATCATGTCAGCCCTCTCTGGAATCTTGCTCTTGACCCCTGACTTAGTTCTTGATAATATTTATTGCTTCTCTCCAAAGTTGTTGTTTTAAATTTCTCTTGCTCTTCTTGCTGCTTGCCCCAGTCCCTAGCAGCTCATACCCTCGATAAAGTGTATTTCACTATGCAATAACTTTTAGGGTAGCAGCTGTATAATCACAGTGAAAAAAAATGAAGCGAGTGACAGGGAAGAGAGAGAATTGGGCTGAGAGCTACAGGACCTAGTTCTTAGTCTCAGGATTGAATTGAATTTTTGTTAGGCTCTGAGTTTCTGATTTTTAATTTTTGCATTGAATGTAATAAATATATTTGGAGGATGAGGGTTTATATAAATTTTATGTTCAGAAATTTTGAAAAATGTAATTGTATGTTGTCAGAATTCCCTACTTCATTTCAGCAATGTGAGACTTAAAATATATGTTTTGATCAAATGGAACATTACTATATTTAATCCAACACATATAATGAAATAAATGCAAGTGTGAAATTAGAAAAAAATGAGTTATGCTTTAGAATTAATTACAGATCATTTAGAAATGTGTCAGTAAACTGTCAAATTATCATTAAAGATTAATCACATATGAGCTAAAAGTGCTAAAAATAATTTAAGCATTACAAGTAAAGTTATGAGGATAATCAAATAATAGTCATTAAAGGGAACAGTCACTCCAACTCCAGATATTTAATTTACAAGTCAAGCAGATTCAGGTCTAGTCCTCTGAAGGGAATGATAAAGAAAATGAGGAGCCTGGGGTGAATGTAGTGGAAGGGAGACCACAGAGAGCTGACACTCTTTACAAAAGAATCTGCCCCTGAATCCATGGAATTTATTTCTGCTTTGCTTTCCAATCTCAGACCCACAAAGGAAGGAATCTTCCCTGGAATGTTATGACAGGAAATTGGTTGTGTCCTAAAGAACACTGGATCCAGACTCCAAAGCCAGGATTCTAGTTCTTACTCCCCTACATGTTTGCAGAGGGAACCTGAGTGCATTCTCACACTTTGGGACTTCTCGTTCTCTTAACTGTAGAAGGAGGAGTCAGGGCCAAATGACTTTTCTTTCTGGGCTTGAGAGTCTAGAATTGAAAAGCTCAGGATGACCAAACGGAAACATATCTAAACATTTGAGAGAATTTATGTGATCTAATTTTTAAATTTTAGTTTTAAGTGAAATTACAGATGAAAGGAACAGTCATTATCCTTGATTTCAGAAAAACAAAAATTGTTGAAACTCTTCTTCTATAGCTCTGTCAATGTGCTGTGTCATATTTCAAATCCCTGATCATTTTTGGCAACCCCTAGGAGAGAGGATTAAGAACATCTCCCTAATCTGGCTGTGAGAGAGAAGGTAGAATTTAAACCTTCAATTATAATAAGAAACACCATCCAAAATTGAATATATCTACAGTGGTGTGGTATAAATGCTTTGGGTGATAATGACTACTCTTTTTTTTACAGTGTATCCAAGTCTTTCTCGTGGCTTCACACTGATAATAATTCTCCGTCTTCCCCAAATCATATCTTGAAACCTCACCTCACCTCACCTCACCTTCATTTAAAACTACCTCCTTTTCTGACAGATCCCAAATTTCCAATCAACACATTTTGCCAGGATCAAAGGCAGATACATTTCCATACCAGTCAAACCCTGCTCAGTGAGCTTCATAGTGTATCCAACTTGTTTAGTTGGAGTGGAATTCTATAATGAGCATGTGGCTGGAGATCTCACTTTTGTTGTGCAGAAGCTAGAGGAGACGGTGAGCTGACAGCTGTATAACTCTCATTGAAATGGCACGTTTTAAAGGGTGCTTTGAAGCTAATAGAAGCAATGAAGAAACATACATGTGTGCTGCCTCTCCATATGCTACCTCAAAACATTAGATGCTGTTATTTACTTGGGTTGGCAAAGGGAGGAAGAGGGGAGATCTCTAGTGGAGATATTTAAATATTCTACGTATTAAGAGCTGATGGGGATTAGAGTAGTTCTGAACCCTGTGTTATATGAGGACTATAGCTCTGTTTTAGCTTCCTAGCCTTCTCTCTACCCTCCTTTCCTCCTTTCCACGTGAACTATAGGCACACAATTTTTTTTTTTTCCCTCATATGTTTGACTCCAAATGGCTAACAAGCATATGAAAAGAGATTTTACTTCAATTTACCATTTCACTCACCTGGGACAGATTTTAAAAAAATGGTACCCAGTGTGCATGAGGTCCAAGAAAGCAGCACATTTTTCATGCAGTGGGATTCCAAATTGTTATAACCTTTCTGATGAGCAGTTTTGCAATTTATGTCAAAAGCCTTAAAAATACCCATTCTGACTCAAAAATTTTGCCTAAATAAAAGTGTGTGTACAAAATTTAGCTTCAAGAATGTGTTTCACAATATTGTTTATAAATCCAAAATACTGAAAACAAGTTGAATGTTTACCAATGGTTACGTAAATTTTATCCCATGATGTGATGATGAAGAAGGGTTCTTGTTGACATTGAACATATTCATGATATATGTTTAAGTTTTAAACACAACATATGATGCCATTTTATAAAATATTGAAAAGTTGTGTATGAAAAGCTGATAATACATTGAAATGTCACTAGAGGTTATATCTAATGATGGGTTTATAAGTCGGATTTATTTTTTTATATCTTTATTTGATAAACTTCTAAAGTAATATGAATGACTTTGTTAGTAAAATAAACTGTTCTATAATGGAAACGGTTTAGCTGGACAGTAAATTGGAGAGGAATATAGTTAAGAAGATGTTACAAAATCACAACATGCTGATGGCCTGAGCTAGTCTGGGAATAGGGTGAAGGGGATGTGTGACAGGTATTTTTCAAAGGTAGTACCAACAATACTTAATGACAACAGGGCACAGTGATGAGGAATGGAGACTTTATTGTGTGTGTGTGTGTGTGTGTGTGTGTGTGTGTGTGTGTGTACTGCTATGCAAAACAACACTTTGGTGTATCAGTTTGAGCTGTGAGAGAACATTTAAGGAGCTGTCCTGTGGCTAGTGGAAGAAATGGGACTGGTGTTAGGTGCACTGTCAAGGGAGGAGGAGGATTTCTTTTATCAGCATAACTGAAACAATAAGAGTTAATTAATCCAAGAAAAAGACCGTGGTCATTAAAGACCTATGTATAGGGAGAGTTAGTGAGTGGGAAGATGAAGCAGGACCGGTAAAAGAAACAGAAAACTATGTAGAGAAACAGAAGGAATTCAAACAAACTAATGCAAGATAATGGAAAACTAAAAGAGGGAGTTGTAAGAAAAATGATGTGGAAAACAAAATGTGTTATTTCAGAAAGATAAGGAAAATGATGCAGAGAAAAGGTCACTGAATTTGAGAAGGGACCCTTACTGGAGTCTTAGAGAAACAATCCATTTCTGGAGACTGATGAGAATAAAAGTCACATGGTAGAAAATCATTCATTCAAAAACTATGGCAGTGAAAAAAAGAGAATGAGAGTGGTCATTAGAGGGATGAGCAGAGAAAAAGTAAAGCAGTGCTCTCCAGGATTGAGGACATCTGCGTGTCTTGGAAGAAAAGGGCCCTGCAAAGAGAGGCTGGAAATAATAAATGAAGAGCAAAGTTCTTGAAGGGGAGGATGTATTTGGGCGGCAGAGCAGAGATGTGAGAGTTCAAATGATAATAAAGAGACTATCTCTTTTCCTTAGAGATAGAAGAAAGATAAGAGAATGAATGTGGACAACCACAGGTGTTGAGGGATGAAAACAAAAAGTGACTTAGTGCAACTTGAATAGCCTCAAAGTAGGATTTAGGGTTCTGTATACTCCTGTTGTAGAGTCCTGAAATGTGGGCCCAGGAAAACAAAACAGTCTTAGAGTGTTAACTGTGGGAAGTAGGAAAATGAACAAAGGTTTTGCCAAGCATCACATATTAGGAAAGAGTGGCTGGTGTTTCTTGACTGCATCTTACTCTTATGCAAGTCTAAGTCGACTTCGTATTCAGAAACATCACATGGAACGGGAGAAGGGAAGAGAGCTGTGAACAGCAGTTTGTGAGGGAGGAAGTCTGAGAAACTGGAGGGGCTGAAGGCTATGTTAAAATACCCAAAGGATTATAAATTAGTCTACTACAAAGACACATGCACACGTATGTTTATTGCGGCACTATTCACAATATCAAAGACTTGGAATCAACCCAAATGTCCATCTGTGACAGACTGGATTAAGAAAATGTGGCACATATACACCATGGAATACTATGCAGCCATAAAAAAGGATGAGTTTGCGTCCTTTGTAGGGACATGGATGCAGCTGGAAACCATAATTCTTAGCAAACTATCACAAGAAGAGAAAACCAAACACCGCATGTTCTCACTCATAGGTGGGAACTGAACAATGAGATCACTTGGACTTGGGAAGGGGAACATCACACACTGGGGCCTATCATGGGGAGGGGGGAGGAGGGAGGGATTGCACTGGGGAGTTATACATGATATAAATGATGAATTGATGGGTGCTGACGAGTTGATGGGTGCAGCACACCAACATGGCATAAGTATACATATGTAACAAACCTGCACGTTATGCACATGTACCCTAGAACTTAAAGTATATATAAAAAAAAAAAATAGTCAACCCAAGAATCAAGTATAAGTTTTCCAGAAGGGGCTCATGAAGTTGAAGAAGTCAGATGAACTGAGAGTGAGTCCAGTGAGTGGAGGTCAGGGAGAGGCATAGAAGGATGGAGAGGGAGAAAAGGGTTTCATGGGAGTGGGGAAGTAGGGAAGTTGAGAAGGCTGGAGGGTAGAGCAGTGGAAGGAGATGTCATAACCCAGGGCGCATTCATATTGGTGGGATGCGTTGGTGGCCAGTTATGCAGTGGGGCTGATTTGAATAGAAGGTAGGTGTGAAACTGGGAGGTGAGGAATTTGAAAGGTTGTGAAAGTGAATGTGCAAGTGGACATAAATGCTGGTGTCAGGGGTCTATCTCAGGGAATATCAGAGACCACAAGGATAAAACTCTCTGTAGATTTGTAGAACCAGGGTAAGTTTGGCTTAATGATAATGAATATAGGCTTTCCCACCTCCATAATGTCCCAGCTGTATGGCCTTGTGGACATTACAAAATCCCTTTAAACTTCAATTGCCTCTTCTGCAAAATAATACTGCAGACCTCCTATTGATGCTGTGAAGATTGAATGAAATAATGTAACTATCTGGAATAAATGCCAGCTATGATGATGGTAATAATGGTGGTAATGATGATAATGATAGTGGTGGTGAAAGTATTTTGATTTGTCCTACATATGGACACTGCTGAAGATCTTAGCACAGGATCCAAGTCACTTAGGAGTTCCTAGTGCATAGGGCTGGTTATCTTATTCTTAAGGCACTTATGAAAAAGTGGTCTTAGCACAGGACTTGGCATAGACTTAGTCCATGAGAAATTTTCAGTGCACCCATATTTTCTTTTCTTTTTAGTTTTTTTGAAAATAAAATTGTAATAATTATTGATACTAATAGCAATGTTGAGTGTTTTAGAAGTTTTTATGCTCACTTTTCTCTGTTTTAGAAAAGCAGAGGCATGTAAGATATTGTAGATCTCTATTTTATTAAAGAGTTGAAGTAAAATAAATGTAAAGTAAAATAAATATAAAGTAAAATAAATTTGATACTGAAATTATTGATTCAATAATTTTGAAAATTTCTTAATAATTATAGATAGATAAGGTGTTGTACCAGTGAATTTATAAAGTTGGTCTCTTTTTTTGTTTTACCTTTTAATTGATTAGCTTAAATGAGATCACCCATTTTTGTCAGATTTTGTGATAATTACCTAGAGCATCAATCCAGGTAAGAAATAGAAATTCTATGCCATTCACACATGAGTATAAATTCAAGCACCTTGCTTGCAACTATCATTACTGGTTGACAGTAATAGATGGTGATGGTGAAAATCACGCATCAAAATACAAGAGTATTTTCAGGAGTTAAAGAGTAAAGATGATGCATAAAGTTACTTACAGATTTTTTCTCATTCACAGACACAATTCCAGTTCCCTTATACAAGTAATTCATTATTAGCTGCAGCATATATGTGCATGTGTCAAGGGAGCTTAAGTGTAGATGTGGCTTGGCATTAGGTTTGAGGTTGTAAGAAAAAAGAAAGAGTACTGGAGGCTACTAAGTGCTGGCATGACTGAATAGGAAGGAAAGATAAGAGCCAGATGAAAAGCAGTTCAGCATTAAGATCAAGTTGATTTATTAGATGGGGAAACAATGAAGACTGGACTCTCTCCTTCCCTTTCTCACTCTCCAAAATAGTAGATAAATTATTTGCATACCTAAATAACTAAAGATCAACTAAATAGAAATAAATAAAAGTTTAAACATTAATGGCTTATGCCTTTATGTTCACTTTGATCCACAAAGCTCCTTATCAGTTTCCTTAATTAATGCCTTCTTTTGATTGAAGACATCATCACAGAATAATATTGAAGAGTCTGGCCTCCTGATGTGAAATGAGGCACTTTAAAATATGTGGAAACATAAATATAATTTGTGAATTTATTACCTCACTCTGATGGAGCTTCCTTTATACTTTCAAGATCATTATTGATAAATGAGGACATGAATGTGTTCATGACTCTAAAACTCCATGATTTAAGCACAAAGGAAAGTTAGAAAGCCAATACTAGAACAAAAGTTTTGAAAAGTGATAACTTATTTATTCAATGAATTTCAAATACTTTTGGATTCAAATAAAGGAAATGTTTAAGAGCCACCATTAAAACAAGAGGATAATTGCTAAACAAAAATATAACCATTTAAAATCCACAGGGTCCAAAGACAATGAAAGTTTGGTATCTCTCTCCGAATTTGTATGAAATTATTAGAACTGAAAGATGAATTATTAACGAAATAGAATCATATCTAACTTATTCCTAGATGTTTCTGTTTTGTCAGCCCATTTGGGGTGTGTGTTGATTCTCTCTGGAACCTATACAAATGGAAATGTATGTGTGCACCAATGTGCTTTTGGAGATTTGAAGTCTTTCATTTTTTGAATTCCCATTACTGCACCACCCAAACATCCGTACTTACCTTTATCACATCTGCTGCCTGTGTTTGGCTAACCCCTAACCGCTAACCGTTTTCAACTGAGTGCATCTGCTTGGTACTAAGCAGCTAGCTGAGAAGATTCTTTTCTCCCAATCAACACAACCACAGCATGAAATGAAGACACAGAACGAGAGGTAGAGAGAGGCAAAGAAGGGGAGGGGGCACTATTTCTATGTTTAAAAAAAAAAAAAAATCCCCTTATGTGTTCTGGAAGAACTATTAATATTGCTTCCTAACTCTTCCTGCACTGCTAGGCTTCCCTTTCTCTCCCACCCTCACGCCTCCCCATGCAGGCAAAGTCTTGAATCAGCAGATTCTGAGCTCAGAGAAGTAAAGAGCTATTGAGGGACAGACTCTGATAGCATTACGGCCAAACATGGAACCATTTTCTGTGGCGAATCGCTGAGTTCTACCTGGTTATCTCTTGCCTTGCACATCACTTCCAAATGACATGCTCTCAGTCTGGGCAAAAATGAGAGTTTTTTAAAGAACTGGGATTTCAATAATATGTGACGAAAGGATGAGATTACTTTCTGAGGTAGAGGAAGGCAGGGAGGAATGAGGGAGGGAGAGAAAAGAGGCGGGGAGTGGGGAGGGAGGAAGAGAGAATTGTATATCCCTTAGAGCACTTGACTACATGTATTTCTCCAGTTCTTGCAGTTGGTCTTTCTCTAACTTTGAGAAGTCAAAAAGAATAAGTAATTTTACTTTCATTTATTTGTCTATTTTCTTTCTGCGGCTTCTCTCACTGGTGACAACTGAATATTGTAGATACTCCAAATACTCGAATTATTTATAGGGATTACTATAATTTGATTGATACAGTTAAGTAAGGTGGAGACTCATACTTTTCTGCATTCTCTAAAACATAGAGAATGAAATAAGCAATGGAGACCTTCAGGAAAACACATCTGTATTGGCCAGTTGGAGAATTTGGAAACGAACAGTTTTTGAAGTAAAATTAGTAGCAAGCTCTCCTGTGTGCTTACAAGAAAGGCAGTCCCACAGTTCACGACACTCTGCACCGTCCCGAATGCCTGTCACCTCTTTCCAAGTGTTCCTAGACGAAGAAATGGGGACACATTTAAATGCTTCATATCAGTAATTAATCAACACTGTTATAATGTTAGCTTCTCTTTATTTTAATGAGGAAGCATGGAGAGATGATAAATGAAAAGAACATTTTTTGTTCACCTTTGTGAGATTTTGAAAAATCAAACATGAAAAAGGCAGTCTTTGACCATAAAATGTGTGTAGCTACACATTTTCCTACAAAAAAGATGCATTTTCATTTGAACTTGACAGTGACATTTATTTCTCCCAGTTAGAGTGTAGTCTCATGGCCTGAGATGGGCCTGCAGGGTCTAAACTAAAGCTCTTCTTAGTGTTCTACACAGCTGCAGTGAAAAAAACAGTGACAAAAACAGTGACAAGTAGTGAAAGGCATTCTTAAGGCCTCTCCTGTTGCCTTCGGTGGACTCATATCCTCAGAGATATGTACAAAAATGACAAAAGAACCCCAGAGAAGGATTAATTAGAAACAGGAACAGAAGCCCTATCAAAAAGCATCACAGTGAATAAAGCTGAGAATGGGCCTTAGCACATAGTATGAACAAGATTCATCACTTAGGAATTAAATTAAATTGATTAATTACTGATATGAAGCACATATGGTGGAGAGAAGGAAAATCTATTTTTCTAAATATATATATTCGTACTAATTGAAAAATAATTCAAAGGACAGTAAAATGTAAAAGTTGTACTTCACCAAATTTTTCACTTCCACCCCCAGTCTAACATTCATTCTTGAAAACAGCCACACTTTAGATGTCGATGTATATTCTTCCAGCCCATTTTCTAACAATTTATACACACTCAGAGAGAATATTCTGTGTTTTTGCACACATGTGAATCATACTTGGCATGTTATTGCATAGCTTGCTGTTTTTCAATTTACAATATATTTTGAAGGACTTTTTAGGTCAGTAAAGAATGAGACATATTTCATTCTTTTCAAGGGCTGCCCTTAGTATGGGTATACATGATTTACTTAAGAGTTCTCCCAAAGATGCCCACTTAGGTCATGATGATCTTTTGCTCATAAAAACAAATGTTACAATATCCTTTTGCATAGATCTTTTTGCCAACATGTCATTTTCACTTTTTTATTTTGACATAATTTCAAACATGCAGAAAAGTGTTAAAATAGTACAAAGAACTTCCACAGATCCATCAAACCTGAACACTTTGCATATTTTTCTCTTTCTCTCTTCATATACATTATGCACAATTACTGGCACCTATTCAGCAGCTCAACCCTGACATCAAGGTCCACGCTCTTTGCATACGTCTGTTCCTCCATCTTTAGTATCCCCATGCCTGAGGCTTCGTGGTTGCAAGACAACAACCACAGCTTCAGGCATCACATCCATGTTAAAGGAAGGAAGAAGGGGCAAAGTGGACAGTGTGGCTGACTCCATCTCTTTTATCAAAAAGTCAAAAGTCCCCAGGAAAACTTTCCTTATGTCTCTTGGGTCTTCTTGGTCAGGGCTTGGCCACCCGTCTATTCCTAGATGTAAGGGGGTGCTAGGAAAGCAAATATTGGCACCTAGCATTGGAGTGGGAGGGAGCAAGGAAGAAAGAATAAAAGAGGTTGGAATCGGCTGCTGGACTAACCAACACATTGACTTTGTCACACATGACAAATTCAAAGAAATGAGTCTGTTCAGTGTGAAGAAGTATTTTAAGAAGGAAATTCTGTAGGTGTCTTCTAATATTTAAAGGGCTGCCATCTGGAAAAGTGAGTATTTTATATTGCCAAACTAGGCCAATAAGTGGAATTTTGTAAGGAGGTTAGTTTCAGCTGAAGGTGAGGTAGTAAGTTTCTCAATTTATTTATTTATTCTAGAGGCTTTTCGATATTATTCATTACATTCTATGAGGTTGAGACTATTATGCATTTCACATAGTTGAGAAAACCAAGATCATAGATGTTACCAAATTGCCCGAGGTCACACAGCTAAGTATCAGACTGGGACTTGAATCCATGCCACCTGGTTCCAGAGTCCATGTTCTTACACACCTTAATATACTGTCTTGGGAAGAGATAGGCTCAAATCACTTTTCAGGTTCCTTCACACATTCTTAAAATTAGGTCCCTCTTATTTAGGCATTAGGTACATGTTTGTCTAAACTATACATATTATTTATCATCATTTAACAAAATTGCTTTTTTTCCAGCTCTCGAGAGGAATATTTACTTTCAGCTCTCTTTGCAGAGGTCAAGTTAGTATATAACTCTATTACTATTTCAGGAGCTCATATACACTTACTGTCAAAACATCCTCAACTTCTTTGTCATAATTTGGAAGTACAAAGTGATCATTTATTTTCTTTACCACTTCTTCAAATCTCCTTTTAAAACAAGCTTGTCTCTTGTATAGGGACCGGAACAAAACCATCTTAGAACAATATATTTAGTAGTTTTCTCACTGGCTGGAGAAAAAGGCAAACCCAGAAAAAAAGAGTTTAGTCTATGCCACACATACTCAGCATGATGATAAGAGTGCTGAGTCCTTCACAGTCTTGCTTCTTCAAACCAGACTCTACAATTTGTCCCAGGTATCTGCATCAAAGAGACCACCTGCAAATCACTTCACTTACAAAATTTCTCCTAAAGAGATGCAATCAGGGGGATTACAGACACTGGATTGATTTGCAGCTTCGACTTCATGTTAGTAAAAGGTTGCAAATCCTGCATTTCCTACAGTCTGCTGAAGTGAGATCTTTCAGTGGGCTGCCTCTCCTCTATCCACAGGAGAACAGGGCAACACAAAGGCCAGAGACAGTGACCAGGGTGAGGATCTGGGTGGCAGCCAAGAAGGCACTCACAAAGTAGACCAAGGGTAGCAGCAGGCCAAGGCTCCACAGAGAAGTGCTATGTGACATCTGGAGGGACGAGCTGGAGATTCTCTAGTATCAGAGGGGATAGAGATACTTGCACAGGGGAGCAGGAGCAAGGCCATACCCCAGAGACTGTGGACTGGATGGTGGGAGTCAATCACAGCAGAGCAGTGCAGACCTCAAGAGCTGGAATGGGCTTCTGAAAGAAGTGAAGTATTCAGGGCTGGAGAACCAACTTCAGTTTTGGACTCACTTAGCAAGAGCAGTTTCATGTGGGATTTCAAGTATGGAAAGATGAACTTCCCAGATGTCAACCTGGAATAGCCTTTCCTCTCAAAGTCTGCCAAAACTCTTTGCATTTATTTTCATTCCCCTCAGTGGTACTTCTTGGTTAATGAATCATTTTCATTTATTATCCACTGTGTGATCTGCATTCTTCCAAATTTGTCCGAAACTCTCTCTTTAACAAGTTTCAGAGTGTTTCTTTATCCTAATATTTCGGAGGAGGGTGCTTGGCAGGGGTGTGGACTAGCCTTGGAAGCACATCCAGTAGTGGAGGTGAGCCAGGCAGCCTTGCTTTTGTGTTTACTACCCACCCCCCCTTCCTGATCTGTAAATGAAATGAATAACATATTGTGACAGGATGCAATGTAGCACTGGATAGGAACATGACTTGTGCATGGCAAGGCACTATAAACTATGAATGATGCTGCTTTTATTGAAACACACTGTACCCAAACAGGGCTTGCCTGCTAGCCCCAGCAGCCCCCAGACTCCAGGAATAGTGTTTCTGAGAGGATGCCTGTGAAAGACAGATTCCACTCCTGCGGACTGCCTCAGTGCGTAGATGACTTAGAAAGAAAGGATTTGGCTAGAAAGTTAGGAAGAACATTATTATATTTGGAATATTTTTTCAAATTGAAACTCTTCTTGTATTAGGACAATTTGATTTATTTATTCCTAGAGGTATTGTTCATCCATTGTTTTACTCTCTATTTGCATCCTCCAAAACACATGTAGATTTTTCTTGATAGTTATGCCTCTGTAATAACCAGAATTATTAACGCATTTGCTGTTTTCTCCCTCTCTCAGATCACTTACCAACATGTTAAATTGAATCACTAGGCCTGGAACCGATCTCTGGCACACTATGTTTTTATATTTCTTTTGCCTAAAATCATCATGCTGTCATACCTTTCCCCAAATCTTAACTCAATTAAAAATATTTTCTTGGTTAATCATTTTTAATGTACTTATATATATGGCACCAAAACTATTAATTTGTTCACCCATTCATAAACTATATTCTCTTTCTTCCAGGTAGATTTTATTAAAAAAATAAAAAGTGTACAATGATCCTCTATTTAGTTATAATTCCCCTGCCTTGGCTCAGTATTTCTAAGACAGAGGTAATCTATGATAGGTACACAGTGTAACTAAAAATTGCTCTATTTCTTCTTTGAATATTCTACCCCCAAAGTCTCCAAATTATCTACATTTTTGGGTGCATTAGCCTATTAGCTTATTGTGATCAGTGATCGTATTTATAGTAGTCTTTATTCTTACCTGGGTTTCAAGGGATATTTTATAAGAGGTGAATCTCCTGAAAATTAAGGCAAAGACTACCAACATTTTGCTGTTTCTTTCTCCTTTTGTTCAGCTTTGGTGGCATTATTTTAAAGAGATCTGGTTGTTTTGTTAACTTTCTTCCTTTCTTTTCCCGGGCTCACTTTTCCTGGAACCTTTGGAATCCTCTACGTGATGCATGATATTTTTTGTTTTTTGTATAATTTTAAGTTATTCCTCACCTGTACATTTTGTGTGTTTACATGTCTTCTTCCATTTTTTTTTCTGCTTTTTGAAGACATTGCCCTTCCCCTGCCCCAGCAATTACATCTCTGACTCTGTCAAGTAGCCACTGAGGATTATCATAACCCCTTGGCATTTTCCCTGGATTGCTGATAAGTTGCTTTGAAAATATTCTCTTGGTTTGTTTTTTGTTATTGAATTTTAAAATTCTAACTTTCATTTTTATCATAAGACACTTCATAATATAAGGTAGATATGTAGTGGATTTTAGCTTGCCCACAAGGCTATGAAATTAAATTGCATGTGGTCAGTGTTAATGTTTTTGCATCACCCTTTGGACCAGTTTCCATCCAGTGTCAGAGCCCCATCTAGAATATTCCCTGAGCATACAGGCTCCTTCTCTACTTTCTCTGAGAAGCTGTAATTTCTCTTATCTAAAAATCTCACTTCCAACCCTTGTCCCTGTGAGGGATTTTGCCAATCTATGATTGAGTAATTAAAGTCTCTCATTATTACTACCTGGCCTAATTTTTGCAGTTTCCACAATCTCAATTAACATTTCTATCTCAGTTTCCTGGTTAGGTGGGCTGTAACATATTCCTATTATGACTTTTTAATTATGTGAGAATAGAATGTCTACCCACAGAGATTCTACAGAAGTCCCTTTTTCTGATAAGATTTTTATCCTACTGCTTTGTAGAACTATCCTTCACACAGCACTATTACAAAAATGTATTTATTTATCCATCCTCTTTGCAAGATGTGTTTCAAGCGGCTTACAAAAATACCAGCAAAGATTAAAAAAAAAAAGTCATTGAGAAAACAAGGACAAGGTAATAGAAGGGCAGAAAAATAAGATGTAGCTGAAATGAGTTCATGCACCATAAGTGCTGAGTACTGTTAGAGTGTGCTGTAAACCTGCCTCAGAGTTTCCTCATGGCCAGAATGAAGAAGGGAATAGGATCAATTACGTGGTTTAGAGTGTCTTTGAGGTAGAGTTAAACCAGTTGTTTAGGAAAGGCACAAAAATGTCTTCTTCGGAGATTCAAAATTTCTCTCCTGGGTCCTGATACATCCTCAATACATTCTTACAGTAAATGCAACATGTTTCACCAATTAACTTAGTGTGCTCCCCCATGTAGGATTACTATACAAATGGCAGCATAGAATTTGGTAAGAATGGTACTATGGATGCTGACTCAAGTGAACTTCTAATAATTATTAAGCAGTAATGGATTCAAGAGCATCGTCTCTGGCAAGTGATTGGCCTGCATATATTCTATGTGACCAGGTGAATGCAGGGCCTAGTGCTTTAACAACCAACTGAACAAGGGTTGAGTGTCATGACTGTGGAGAAACATTGCTGGGACCTCAACTAAAAATAAAACCAATTGTCCTCCACATGAAATGCCCACAAGGGAAAACCAAGACTTTACACAAAAATCAATTTGGGGTCAGAGCCCTAAATACATGTAGATGAATGCAGACCTCAGTAAAGTGCCTCTAACTTTAAACAATGTATTTCCAGGTCAGCTATCCAAGATAAGCTGATAGAAAAATGCTTGCTCTATCAGTTTACAAAATCATTTACCAAAATGTTAAGCCACTAGCCCTGGAACCAGTTACGGATACAGACTTTTGCAGAGGCATTTTAGGTAAGGCTAGTTAAAAGATGAAAAATACTTACTAAAATCAATGACTTTCATTTTGGGGTAATTGATCTTGTTATCAATTGAACTCGCTAGTAGTAGTTAGAAAGTAAGAGCAACACGGACCAGAACAGCAAAAGTCCGTTCTACATGGACTTTTCCATTCATGGAAATAAAATAACATTATCTGCACATAGGCTTTTGCCGATTTTTCTGCTGCCTATAGTGGAGTGTCTAATGGAGGATGGATAGTAGACTATAGTCTCAAGTCATTAAGGTAAAAGTTACAAATAAGGTGGTTGGGGGGGAGTAGAATATAAACCTGCTTTATTCCAGTGGAAATTACCTGCTCCATCAGACAACTATCTGACCTCTCAGAGTCTCATGGGAATATTATGTGCAGATTCAGTGTAAGTGTGTATAATTTAGAGTTAATATAGGTGTATTGATCAGTAAACTAATTCTTTCCACAGAGCCCAAGGAAAGATCAACAGAGCTAGGCATCTAGCTCTAGATGAAAATGTCACAAAGATGCTTTTAAGTCTGCAAATGGCCAATAATAGAGCAGGCATCCCAAAGCACCACCTGCTTCTTAGGGAGAACGCTGGCTGGCAATAAGCTTAGAAGAAAATTGTGCACACTAGGAACCAAAGAGGTCTAGAGATTGAGAGCTATAAAGAACTGTGCTACTAAGATATGAGATATTCTAAATTTTGGTCAAACCACATAACAGTATAGCTGAAGTGGTGGTACCAAGTAAATACACTCTCTGGAACTGGAGTCTCTCTTTATCATGGCCCTTGAACAGCTCTTGGAGGTAGCTTTATTCTTGGCAGATGCTAAATTAGCCAAAGGTTTCTAGTCTACTCTACTATACAAGGACTAATTCTAAGGCCAATGTATAAACTCTACTTAATGGGATGTTAGAAGGACAAAGGCCACGTTTAACCCGAATGTTGGTTAAGTAGTTCAGGTAAGCTTGGCAGAAGACAAGGTTAGAAAACATTTCTTAAAGCACAATCACAGAATAACTTCAAAACAATGTCTAATAATAAAGAGTAGATAATAGATTTGGAGAGATCATTTTGAAGTCATCAGTGTTGATACCTCGTATATCACAAATCTTGAGCTTATGGCCCCTTCTGCATAATTTCCTTTTTAAAAAGATAACTATTGAGATGTAATTCCCATACTATAAAATTAACATTTAAAAAGTGTACAATTCAGTATTTTGTAGAATATTCACAAAGTTATGCATTGGTCACCACTGAATGCAGCACATTTTTATCGCCCCTTAAAAAAATCCTGTACCTATTAGTATTCATTCCCCATTTTCTCCTCCCTCATTCCTTGACCACAACCAATCTACTTTCTCTCTCTATGGGTTTCTCTATTCTGAACATTTCAAATAAACAGAAGCATATAATTGTGGCCTTTTGTGTCTGGCTTCTTTCACACTTCTTATCATTTTCAAGGTTCATCCATCTTGTAGCATATATCAAAACCTTATTCCATTATATGGATATACCATATTTTGTTTATCAGTTCATCATCAGTTGGTGGGCATTTTGTTTCTATTTTTTTATATTAAGAGCAATGCTGCTATGACCATTCATGAACAAGTTTTTGTGTGGATATACATTATTATTCTCTTGGAGATATACCAAGGAGTGGAATTGCTGGGTCATATGATAACTTTGTTTAACTTTTTAAGGAACCTCCAAACTGTTTTTCGAAGTGGATACACTATTTGGCATTCCCATCAGCAATGCACAAGGGTTCAAATTTCTTCATATCTTTGCCAACGCTTGTTAGTATCCCTATTTTTTATAGCCATCCTAGTGGGTATGAAGTGGTACCTTATTGTGAGTTTGATCTCCATTTCTCTAATGACTAGTGATGTTAAGCATTCTTTCCCCCATGGTTTATTGACAAATGACCTCTTCTTTGAAGAAATTCTCTTTGCATACTTTGCCCATTTTTTAAAATTTAAATTTTTAAAAATTGGGTCCTTGGCAATGTGGGCAGTTGTGACGTCAAATATTTGCAGCTGTTTGCTTTTGACAAGTGCCTGTGGGTAGGGCTGGTCACACAAAATGAATTCTGGCTCATGGAAAAGACAAGCCCTGAGAAAGGAAGTTTCAAACAAGTTCCCAGACAGCTTAAATAGTGAAAATTATCTGGGGATGGGAATTTTGGAGAGCTTGAAACCAATTTGTGCCTTGTTTCCCATTCTCCATTGGCTACTGGGCTTCTGGTTGTCACAACTACCATGCTTGTGAGGTTGCTAGCTTTCAAAGCTACCACAGAGCTGGGGAGAAGGGCACGGGAGTAGGACAAGTCAAAAGGACGTGAGGCTGCTGTTCTTAGAGAAACGCAGTTGTTGTTCTTGAATTAACTCTCCTTTGATTGTTACACGCCTTCAGTAATTTTCACGGTTCTGAAAAAGCTAATTTTGACAGTTTTGTCAGTATTCTTGCTTTTATGAAAGGATGGAGTCCTACTTCATCACTCCAGAGGGTAAGTTCTATATTATTGTAACTAGCCAAATACACTGTTGACTGGAATAGTTTTTTGAGTAATCCCTGATTGCTTTCTTTTTCTTGGAGTAAATACAATTTTTTAAAGCCACCTTCCTTTTCTCAGGCTTAGCGAGAAGTCAGGGCAATATCAAGGGAGCTATTTAATGCCTTCAGGGCCACAGATATATTTGGAGAAACATGTGCCTAAGTGATGACAATAAGTGCTAAGGTTTGAACATACCAGGAAGGTGGTCACTATGGCTAAAAGGGGAAGATCTAAGAAAAATAGGTTTATAAACTCTTCATGGTTTTGTATACTTAAAAAAATTTTAATTTTTAATTTTTGTGGGTATATAATAGGTATTTATATTTATGGGGTACATGATATATTTTTATATAGGGATGCAATGCATAATAATCACGTCAGGGTGAAGGATAATAATGACTTTATATACTTTTCTGAAGTGGTTACAACATTATCAAATGATGTGAATTTTGAGACATGTTATTGAGTTTCTAAATATTTGGCATGAATATCAACTAAAGAATGAATGGCTTCTGGATTCCCCTCTCAAAAAACATGCACATTAAAAGAACTTTTAAAATATATGAGCACATCACAGAGTGAAAAGGCAACCCATGAAATGGGAGAGAATACTTGAAAATCATATATCTGATAAGGAGTTGATATCTATGTAATAAAGAGCTAATTATCCATTTATCTATCAATGGTTAAACAAAATGTGGTATATACATAAAATAGAATTTTATTTGACCTTAAAAAAGAAGGAAACTCTGACATATGCTACAACATGGATGAACCTTGAGGACATTATGGCAAGTGAAATAAGCCAGTCTCAAAAAAAGCAAATATTGTATGATTCCAATTATGTGAAATACCTAGAGTAGTCAAATTCATACAAACAGAAAATAGAATACTGATGGCCAGGGAATAGAGAAATAGGGGATGAGGAGCTGTTGTTTAATGGATACAAAGTTTTAGTTTTGCAAGATGAAAAGAGTTCTGGATATTGGTTACACAACAACGTCAATATACTTAACATTACTGAACTATACAGTTAAAAATGGTTAAGACAGTAAATTTTCAGTTGCATGTTTTTACCAGTAAATATATAAGTGATATCTTTCTCTGCATGTATGTGCAATTATAGAGGTATGTAAATATAATACCTGCCAAAATGCATTGAGGGAATATTTACTGTTCAGTCAGGGACAGATGGCTAGAGTGAGTAGGAAGGCTTACCCAGTGATGGCTTTCAAGATGTGTGAGCTTGACCTGTGGTCTAAAGAGGGAACCTGTGCACATGAGTATGAAAATGACATAGTGTAGGGATTCAACAGAGGACCTTTTGCTTGTGGTTACATGGGCTCATGGGCATCGAGTGGCAGTGCTTTTTAGCAGCAGGGAGATGAGATCAGATAAAAACAGACAGGAGGCTGAGTGCAGTGGCTCACACCTGTATTTCCAGCATTTTGGGAGGCCAAGGCAGGTGGATCACAAGGTCAAGAAATCGAGACCATACTGACCAACATGGTGACACCCCATCTCTACTAAAAATATAAAAATTAGCTGAGAGTGGTGGCATGTGCCTGTAATCCCAGCAACTTGGGAGGTTGAGGCAAGAGAATCACTTGAACCCGGGAGGTGGAGGTGTGGAGGTGGCAGTGAGCCGAGATAGTGCCACTGCATTCCAGCCTGGCAACAGAGTGAGACTCCATCTCAAAACGAAACGAAACAAAACAAAACAAAACAAAACAAAACAAAACAAAACACCCCAAAAACGACAACAACAGAAAACAGACAGGATTCTGAGGAGGGTTCTGGGTTTAAATTTCCTAATGAGTTCCCAACTGATTCCATGAGTCAGAGGATTAAAGGCCTAATTCTGGACAAGTGTGCAACACATTAAAAAGTGGTCATTTGTGTTGTCTGTTTATTCTTGTCACTTGGAAAAATACACAAGAGGGTGAGACAATGTGAAACCCCAACTAGCCAGAGGAATCAAGCCCTAAAGGGGTTCTTTCACAGGGGGACTTTTTTCAGAAAGATTCTAATTACATGAGTTTATTGATCACACACATTCTGCCAGCCGCCTCTACTCATTTGCACGCTTCAAATGAAGAGAGTGGCCAGGGAGCTCTGTCCAGGGCAATGAGAAAACCACTGCCATGACACCCAGATAGGATCTCACACTTGTCATAGGGAGTCTTCTGCCATCTGTCCAAGGGGGCAATCTGACAGAGCACACAGGATGAAATTTTGCTAGCTTCTGTCTTTAGATAAGGACGCTATCGCTGGCTGAACATATTTTATGTATAACCTACCAGCTGCAAAGACCACTCAAGCATCAGGTTTAAATATATTTGATAGTATCTGGAATCCTGTTAACTCCTGCCAGGGTGTATGGATTTTAAAAAGCATATAATAATATTCAATAGATGCTCAGATTAAAAACAAAAACATATGAAAAATGACTGCAGTCCATTTCTGAATGGAAAGGGTGCAGGGGAGGGAGGAACGTATGTTGAGCAGGACAATGGGGTGGCAGAGGTGGGTGGTCGTGTGGAGAATTGCACAGAGACTATTAAGGGAACAGATTGTAATTCACCTCTTTTCTCTGTCTCCTGATTGCAAATGGGACCAGATATGGGGCTGACTCAGTATTACAAAGCTTTATCTTCCTCTGTGGCCCCACTTGCCACTCATTGCTGGCTGGTTTCAAGATTACTTCTCATAGTTTAGACAATTTTAAATTAGGTCAGAACCAATGTTTAGAAAAGTTAGAACATAAATTCAAGTTTATCTATAACGTTACTGTTACTATCCTCAAGAATTTGTACAAATTAGTGGTAAATTTTGTGCTATGCACTTCTCAACCTAAAGCCTTTGAAAAGTTAGGGTCCTCTAAAGGCAAAGCATGGTTTTACTTTGTTCTGAGATCACCTTGGGTATTTTGTCAATAACAGTAACAATAATGGGTCTTCACTATTGATATGGTGTTCCTCCCTTTTAGTCATAAAGGTTTGTCCTCTTTAAACTTAAATACTTCAGTGCGCATTTACTAGGGACAAGAAAATTATTTTACACCATAATACTGTTATTAAAATCAGGAAATCTAACACTAATACAACATTACTATATAATCCATAATCCATATTCAAATTTAATCAGTTGTCTCAAAATATTCTTTTATCTGAAAACATCCTATCGGAGACTTTTTTCTGATTTAATTGTCATGTCTCTTCAGATTCCTTTAATATGGAACAGTTCCTTGGACTTCCTTTGTTTTCTTGACCTCGACATGAAGAATCAGGAGGACTCTTTTGAAGAATACAGTCATTTTTGTAGAGTATCTCTGAATGTGGTGTTTCCTCATGGTTAAATTTAGGTTGTGTATTTTTGGCAAGAATATCGCAGAAGTGATGCTGTGTCTTTCTCAGTGCAACATATTAGGATACATGTGATGTCAGTTCTCCCAATATTGGTGATGTTAGCCATGATCATAGAGTTCAGGTTGAGTCTCCCACTTAAAATTACCATTTTCCCTTTGTAAATGATATGTAGATTGTTGGAAGATACTTGAAAATTATGTAAGTGTCCTACCCTTATCAAACTTTTACCCACTACTTTTATCCTCCATTTAGGATTTCCTAACTCAGCATTTATTATTTAATCATTAGTTTGAATTCTGCTGTGAGAGTTTTCTCTTCTCCTCTTACATTGATTTTTGTATGTATGCACTTATTTATATAAGGATAATTCATAGATTCTTATTCTCTTCAGTAAGTTATAATCCATTCCTACCAATATTTATTTTAATACTCACATTTTTCCAGATTTGCCCAGTGGGAATGCCTTCAAAATGACTCTTACATCCCTTGACATATTTCACTGAATTTTTGAGCATAATTCAGTAAAATGTTTCAGTTTCATCTGGTATTTTTCATGCCCTACTGTTGGAATTAACTATTTCTCCAAGAGTATTCAGTTCATTATAGCAGAGAATGGTGTTTCAAAACCAATAACTATGTGTTAAGTGTGTTCATTCCTTCTGGAGCATTAGAGCTTCCAGACCCCCTCAGAGGTGAGGGCTAGGAAATATATGTGTATACCTGTATGTATCTTTTGTGTATAAAGTCTATAATTTTTAAAAAATTTACATTAATACCTTAATTCCAATCTAACACGACAGGGCACATTCTAGTCTTCCTTCTCTCTATATGTCATTATCCTCAATAATTTACTAATTTGCTGTCATGGTTTCACTCTGTGTCCCCACCCAAATCTCATCTTAAATTGTACTCCCACAATTCCCATGTGTTGTGGATGGGACCTGGTGGGAGATAATTTGAATCATGGGGGCAGTTTCCTCCAAACTGTTCTTGTGGCAGTGAATAAGTCTCATGAGATCTGATGGTTTTATCGGGGTTTCCACTTTTGCATCTTCTTCATTTTCTTTTGCCACCACTGTGTAAGAAGTGCCTTTTGCCTCCTGCCATGATTCTGACTCCTCCCCAACCATGTAACTGTAAGTCCAATTAAACCTCTTTTTCTTCCCAGTCTCGAGTATGTCTTTATCAGCAGCATGAAAACAGACTAATACAGTAAATTGGTACCAGTAGAGCAGGGTGCTGCTGAAAACATACCTGAAAATGTGGAAGTGACTTTGGAACTGGGTAACAGGCAGAGGTTGGAACAGTTTGGAGGCTCAGAAGAAGACAGAAAAATGTGGGAAAATTTGGAACTTCCTAGATACTTGTTGAATGGCTTTGACCAAAAGCATGATAGCAATATGGACAATAAGGTCCAGGCTGAGGTGGTCTTAGATGGAGATGAGAAACTTTTTGGGAACTGTAGCAATGGTGACCCTTGTTATGTTTTAGCAAAGAGACTGGCAGCATTTTCCTCCTGCCCTAGAGATTTGTGGAACCTTGAACTTGAGAGAAGTGATTTAGGGTATCTGAAAGAAGAAATTTCTAAGCAGCAAAGAATTCAAGAGGTGACTTGGGTGCTGTTAAAGGCATTCGGTTTTATAAGGCAAGCAGAGCATAAATATTTGGAAAATTTGCAGCTTGACAATGTGATAGAAAAGAAAAACCCATTTTCTGCGGAGAAATTAAAGCCAGCTGCAGATATTTGCATAAGTAACCAGGAGCTGAATGTTAATCTCCAAGACAATGGGGAAAATGTCTCCAATACATGTCAGAGGTCTTCATGGCAGCCCCTCCCATCACAGGCCCAGAGGCCTAGGAGAAAATGGTTTTGTGGACCGGGCCCAGGGTTTCTGTGTTGTGTGCACTCAAAGACTTGGTGCCTTGCATCCCAACTGCTCCAGTCATGACTGAAAGGGACCAACGTAGAACTCGGGCTGTGGCTTCATAAAGCGCAAGCCCCGAGCCTTGGCAGCTTCCATGTGGTGTTGAGCCTGCGAGTGCATAGAAGTCAAGAATTGGGGTTTGGGAAACTCCACCTAGATTTCAGAAGATGTATGGAAATGCCTAGATGCCCAGGCAGAAGTTTGCTGCAGGGGTGGGACACTCATGGAGAACCTCTGCTAGGGCAGTGCCAAAGAGAAATGTGGGTTGGAGCCCCCACACAGAGTCCCTACTGGGGTGCTGCCTAGTGGAACTGTGAGAAGAGAGCTACCATCCTCCAGACCCCAGAATGGTAGATCCCCTGACAGCTTGCACCATTCACCTGGAAAAGCCTCAGACACTCAGTGCCAGCCCATGAAAGCAGCTGGGAGGGAGGCTGTACCCTGCCAAGTCACAGGGGAAAGCTGCTTGAGACCATGATAACCCACCTCTTGCACCAGTGTGACCTGGATGTGAGACCTGGAGTCAAAGGATATAATTTTGGAGCTTTAAAATTTGACTGCCCCATTGGATTTCAGACTTGCATGGGCCCTGTTTGTTTTGTCCAATTTCCCCCATTTGAAATGAGTATATTTACCCAATAACTGTACCCTCATTGTATCTAGGAAGTAAATAACTTGCTTTTGATTTTACAGGCTCATAGGCAGAAGGGACTTGCCTTGTCTCAGATGAGACTTTGGATTGTGAACTTTTGGGTTAATGCTGAAACGAGTTAGGACTTTGGGGGACTGTTGGGAAGGCATGATTGGTTTTGAAATGTGAGGCATGAGATTTGGAGGGGCTAGGGGTGGAATGATATGGTTTGGTTCTGTGTCCCCACCCTAATCTCATCTTGAATTGTACTCCCATAATTCCCATGTGTTGTGGGAGGGACCTGGTGGGAGATAATTTGAATCGTGGGGCTGATTTCCCCCATACTGTTCTTGCAGTAGTAAATAAGTCTCATGAGATCTGATGGTTTTACCAGAGGTTTCCACTTTCGTGTCTTCTTCATTTTCTCTTGCCACCACCATGTAAGAAGTGCTTTTGCCTCCTGCCATGATTCTGAGGGCTCGCCAGCCATGTGGAACTGTAAATCCAATTAAACCTCTTTTTCTTCCCAGTCTCAGGTATGTCTTTATCAGCAGTGTGAAAACCAACTAATACATTTGCTTAAGCCTAGAATAGAGATAAGGTAGTTTCACAATTGGTACTTCATACTTGTAAGAAGAGAAGATCTCCTAAATAGAGTTCAATATTTTTTTCCAGTATTTTGGTGGGGAGAGGGTGTGGAGGAGTAGGTGTGGTTGGGATAGACTTTACGGAGAGTTAAATACACAAATCTTAAGTGCACAATTCAGTACATTTTGACCCATATAACTGTCTCTTTACCAAGATGTAGAATATTTATATCACTTTACTTGATGTGCCAGGGAGGGTAATGTGCCCTGATTCCATAGGGAGAGGGCATGGAAGATCTGCATTCAGGACCATTCCAGACTTGTTTTGTGTGTTTCTTCATTTGGCTGGTCCTAATTTATAACCTTTATGATAAAACTGTAATCATTAGCTAATTATTTCCAGAGTTGTGAGACATTTCAGTGAATTATCAAACCTGAGGGAGGACATGGGAAACTCCTGGATTTGCAACCAGGTGGTAAGATGTGTGAGCAGCCTCGCAACCCTTGAAATGTGGCTAGCATCTGAAGTAAGAGGAGTCTTGTTGTTGACCATGCTCTCAGTCCTGTGAAGTCTGACGTTAACTCCAGGTGGTTGCCATCAGAACTGTATTGCGGTTTATCAGTTAGTGTCAGAATATTTACCATTTTCTGTTTTATCGATTTCTACTCTCATCTTTATTATTTAGTACCTTCTACTTACTTTCAGTTCACTCTGATCTTTTTAAGACAGAAGTTGATATCATTGATTTGAAACTTTTCTTTTTATCCTAATGCAAGCATTTAAAAGCATAATTTTCTTTTTAAGCATTATAAACATTTTGAAATAAATTTTGTGTTTTCCTTAGCACCCATTTCTAAATACTGTCCAATTCTTCTAATAATTTCCTCTTTGACCCGTGGATTATTTAGAAGTTATTTATTTATCAAATATCTGAGACACTTCTAGATATTATTTTATTAACAATTTCAACTTTTATTACATTTTTGTTCAAAAACCTATTACTTCTCTGTTTCAATAGCTTTTAAACACACACATATATGGTCTATATATGATGCATTTTATATAGTGTACTTCTTCTAGCAAGATCAATCTTCTTTATTCTTTATGGAAACCTAGTGCCTTGCCCAATACCTGGATGTGTTAGGTATTCCATGAATGTTTTATTTTTCTCTCTGAGGGAAGGAAACATGGACCCTTGAAAACATTAAAATGTTTGCAAGAATGAAGGATTATTAGGTTAGAAGGAGAAAAAAACTGCAGACAAGAGACACCATTGTCTCTTCACAATTTTTCCACAGGTCAGTGTTCCTGCTCTGGACTGTGCCTTTCCAGTAGTTGATTGTGTAATGCCATCACACTGCACACTGAATGAACAGTATGAAGAGGGTGAAGAAATGATCTTTCTGTGAGACTTACAGTCTACTTAGGAATCTAAATATTCACATATAAACGTGAATGTGCCATTTATTCTGTTCAACTCCCTTTCCTCTGTCTCTTTCTTCTTTTTCTTATAGATTGCTTTTAATTTTGGTATACTACTGCATTAAATATCGTCTACCTGATAACCTAAGACCATTTATCTCAGACATTGAAAGAATGATGGAAAAGTTATTTAACCTTTCATAAGAAAGTTTTGCATACATAAAGAGTCATCTTACCTAATACAGGAAATTTGTTCACTAAATTTAATAAATTGGTTCACATAGTCTCAATAACTTAGAAATTTTTAGCACATCACCCAAATCATTTTTAAAAAGAGGCATTTCAGTGTTTTGTTGACTAAATGCCATGAGCTATATGATTTAAAACTCATATATCAAATTCAATAACATGGAAGTGAAGTACTAATCAATTTTGTGTAAATTTGCCTAGATGGCAAGCACATATCATGCCTTGGAAACTCAGTGAGCAGTAAGGAGTAGCCCTAAGTCCCAGCATGAGAGAAAACCTAAGAAGTTCTGCTGTTGCCCCAACCCAATTGTTATGAAGGGCTATTTAAATTAAGCCATCTGCACAAATGAATTGCTCTCTTCTAGTCACCTCTATTGTCCTAAAGAAGATTAGGAGAGAAGCAGGGCAGTGCTGCTTTGTACTTAATCCCTTTAAAGTCAGAGACTTCATTCAGCCTACAGCCAGGGGCCCAAGTCAGCTCAGAGTTGAGGCTGAGATGGAAGGAGGATAATGCATTATGTTTGTTAACCTAATCTTATGTGCCAGTTTACTTAGGCACACACCTTCTCTTCCCAGCTAGATTGTCAGTTCTGGGACCTCAGGAAACAAGCTTGAGCCCTGCACAGAGATTCAATGTCTAGTAAATGCTTGTTAGATAACTTAGAGTTATCCAAAGTAATGTTTATGTTCAGTGGGTATAACTGAAGCTGCATTCTCTCTATCTTCCTACAGTCATGAAGAAAGTTTTTAAACCTCAAACTAGCTGACTTTTAACACTCATACATAAACACCTTTATACAACTGATTGAATTGAAAATAATAATGAATTCACTCAAGCAATTAGTTCTTTGCTGATTGGCTCTCTGGAACCTGACTTAATCAGATTATCACATTTTTTAAAAAGCTAGTTGAGTACTTGAACTAAGATATTGATTGTCCTTTTTATTTCTTTGGTAAAATAGTATGCATTCAATGTATACTGAATATATAATGTATATTGAATGCATACTATTTTACCAAAGAAATAAAAGGAGAAAACAAGGAGACAAGGAGTCAAAGGGATTTTTTTGGATCCCTGGAATCAAAGGTGACTTTTTATTTTTTGAGACAGAATCTTGCTCTGTCACCTAGACTGGAGTACAATGGCATGATCTCAACTCACTGCATCCTCCACCTCCCAGGTTCAAGCAATTCTTGTGCCTCATCCTCCCAAGTAGCTGGAATTACAGGCATGCACCACCACGCCTGGCTAATTTTTGTATTTTTTAGTAAAGATGGAGTTTCACCATGTTGGCCAGGCTGTCAAAGGTGACTTTTGATTTCTAATTCTTAAACATTAAACGACATCATTTTCTGATAATACAATCTGTGTAATTGTTATTACAAATGGGTATGTTTCATTTGGAAATAGCATGTCTTATGCTCTTTCCATGAGGGACTTGGAGACAGTGAAAGAGAGAGAGAAAAATGCATATAAATCACTGTGCAGGGCATCTAGCCTGTACACATTCATCCAACAAAAACTGTATTGAGAGCCTACAGTGTTCCAGGCATGTTATAGTTCACTTCAACAAACAAAGCAAAATCTCCGACATAAGGGACTTTAGGAAAAAGGTGGGAGGGGAAGAGAAATTAGAAAGAATAAACAAGTAACTATGCAGCATGCTATGTGGTGATAAGTACCAAGGAGGAATCAAGGCAGGTAGTAGGGATGGGAAGTCTTCCTCTCCTCGCCATCTCATTCTCCCTCTCCTCTCTCTCTGGGGAAGGGGGGAGGGTTTGCTATATAGATGGTCAGGACGGGCTTCATTAATAATGTGACATCTGAGTAGATACCTGAAGAAACTGAAGGAGAGAACCATGTGGATATCTGGAATTTTCTGGGAAAAGTATGTGGAGTAAAGGAAACAGCAAGTATAAAACCATAAGCTGGCAGCAGACCTTGCTCAGGGAATAACAAGGGGGTCAGTGTGACTGTAATAGGATGAACTGGGGTGGAGGGAGACATAAAGGGTGAATCAGAGAAGTAGTGGGATGAGAGTAGACTACAAGCATTTTGGCTCTCACTCTGGAGAAGTCACAGTGGAGAGCCATTGGAGAGTTAGGAGAAAGAGTAACTGCTCAGACTTACATACTAAAAGGGTAGAGAATCAGCAATAAATAAGAGTTTTTGTGGTTGGAAGTACTGTGTCATTTGTGATATAAAAGCCTAAGACCCAAGGCTGTCACCTCCAGCTTCATTTTCTACCATTACTCTACTTCTCATCATGTTCTGGACACTCCAGTATTCTGTTCTCCAGGTGAAAGTGTTTCTCTTCTGGGTGTCTGCTGCAACTCTTCCCTCTACCAAGACCTCTGTTAACCTTCATCTCCACATGGCCACCTCTTGACACTCAGATCTCAGACTAAACACCGTGTCCTTGAGGAATTTCATGACCATGAAATTCCTTGAGAGAAGTAGCCCACTCACTCTCCATCAGCACACTCAATCTTATTACCCTGATTATCTCTTTATCTCACCAAACAGTTTTTTCTAATTAGAATTTATTTTTTAGAGAAATTTCAGGTTCACAGCAAAATTGAGTGGAAAGTTAAGAGGGTTCCCTGCTATTCACTGAATGTTTGTGTCCACCCAAAATTTATATATTGAAACTTTAATGTCCAAGATGATAGAACTTGGGAATGGGCCTTTGGGATTTAATTAGGTCATAACTTCATTATGGGATTAGCACCCTAATAAAAAGAGACCAAAGAGAGCTTGTTTCTTCTCTCTCTCCACTCCCTCCCTCCCTCCCTCTCCCTTTCTCTCCACCATGTGAGGGCAAACCAAGGTGTCCATCTGAAAACCAGAAAGAGGGCCATCATCAGGAACTGAATTGTCCAGCACTTTGATTTTGGACTTTCCAGCCTTCAGAACTGTGAGAAATATATTCTTATTGTTTAAGCCATTCAGTCTATGGTATTTTTGTTATGGTAGCCTGAACTGACTAAGACATTATATTTACACACATCTCCACACACACACACACACACACACAGCCTCCCCTGCCACCAACATCCCTCACTAGAGTGGTACACTTGCTATAATCAATGAGCCAACATTGACACATCATTAGCACCCAAAGTCCAAAGTTCATATTAGGGTTCAGTCTTAGTTTGTATATTCTGTGAGTTTTGACAAATGTATAATGTCATGTATCCACAATTTTAGAATCAGAGGAAATAGTTTCAATGCCCTAAAAAGCCTTTGTGCTCTAATTGTTCATCTCTTCCTCCCCCCAGACTCCTTCTTGTCAACCACAGACTTTTTACTGCCTTCATATTTTGCCTTTTCCAGAATGTCATATAGTTGGAATTTTACAGTATGTAGACTTTCCAGACTGACTTCTTTCACCTAATCATATGCATTTAAAGTTTCTCCATGTCTTTTTTTTTTTTTTTTTTTTTTTGAGACAGAGTCTCACTCTGTCGCCCAGGCTGGAGTGCAGTGGCCAGATCTCGGCTCACTGTAAGCTCCACCTCCCAGGTTTAAGCCATTCTCCTGCCTCAGCCTCCCGAGTTGCTGGGACTACAGGTGCCTGCCACCTCGCCCGGCTAATTTTTTGTATTTTTTAGTAGAGACGGGGTTTCACGGTGTTAGCCAGGATGGTCTCGATCTCCTGACCTCGTGATCCGCCCGTCTCGGCCTCCCAAAGTGCTCCATGTCTTTTTTATGGCTTGATAGTGAGTTTTGTTTTAGCACTCAATACCATTTCATTGTTTGGATGTACCACAGTTTATCCATCCATCCACTTATTAAAGGACATCTTGGTTGCTTCCAAGTTTTGAGAATTATAAATAAAACAGCTATAAACAGCTGTGTGCAGGTTTTTAATGTTGTCATAGTTTTTAATTCATTTGGGTAAATACCAAAGAGTCTAATTACTGGATTGTACAGTAACAGTATATTTAGTTTTGTAAGAAACTGCTGAACTGTCTTCTAGAATGGTTGTACCATTTCACATTCCCACCAGTGAGGAATGAGAGTTCCTGTTGTTCCACATTTTCACCAACATTTGATGTTGTCAGTGTTCTAGATTTTGGCCATTCAATAGGTATATAGTGATATCTCACTGTAATTTGCAATTATCTTATGATGCAGGATGTCGAATACCTTTTCATATGCTTATCTATATTTGTCAAAGTATGTCTTATTTGATAAGAAGCCTGTTCAGATTTTTTGCCAATTTTTTAGTTGGATTGTTAATTCTCTTGTTGTTAAGTATTGAATTCTTTGTATAAGAACACTTTTTATTAAAAATCCTTTATCAGATATGTTTGTTTTTTTTTTTTTTTTGAGACGGAGTCTCGCTCTGTCGCCCAGGCTGGAGTGCAGTGGCCGGTTCTCAGCTCACTGCAAGCTCCGCCTCCCAGGTTTACGCCATTCTCCTGCCTCAGCCTCCGGGTAGCTGGGACTACAGGCGCCCGCCACCTCGCCCGGCTAGTTTTTTGTATTTTTTAGTAGAGACGGGGTTTCACCGTGTTAGCCAGGATGGTCTCGATCTCCTGACCTCGTGATCCGCCCGTCTCGGCCTCCCAAAGTGCTGGGATTACAGGCTTGAGCCACTGTGCCCGGCCTATCAGATATGTATTTTAGAAATATTTTATTCCAGTCTGTGGCTTCTCATTTTCTTGACAGTGTTTTTCATCATCTAACATTTTTGTGTCTACTTGTTTATGTACATATTGTTTGTTTTTCCCAAATAGAAAATCAACTCCATGATGATGGAGACTATTTTTGTGCCTGGCAAATAGTAGGTAGCAAATAAATAGTGAGTGATTGAATTGTTTGAATTTGAGTGAGCTTTTTTTGTATTTTTATGGCTTAGATACAAGGAGAGCCTATTGTATGGAGATAATAACAATGAAGACAAACCTATGTACATATATATAGAAAATAAGTTATGTAAACCATATTCCTGCAACTTGGTGCTTTACTTGGTTAGCAATTCAGTTTGTGAGTACAGTTGTTATGCATGCAATTATACACAACTTGCTATTCTTCAAAGCACTTTAATTCATTAAAATATAATTTGCCATCTATGAAAATATACCAATTAAAACAGTGAAAAAGCAAGCCATGAAGTTGAAGAAGATATTTGCAGTGTGTAATTGACAAAGCACTCCTCCTATGCAGAATATAAACCAAAATTCTACAAATGAATTATAAAAGGCCAACAACCCAGTAGAGAAATGGGCAAAAACTCCAAACAGGCACTTCACTTCATACACACACACACACACACACACACACACACACACACACACACACAAGATGATCAACTTCATTAACTCTTAAAGAAGTACAAATTAAAACTACAATGTGATAGCTTGTACTTACATACCAGAATGGCTAAAATATAAGAGATTGATTATACAAAATGATGGTAAAGATGTGGTACAGCAACTTTTTGAAAACTGTTTAGTTAAATAACTACTAAAGATGTTTACATACCCTATACCCCAGTAACTTCCATTCCTAGGTATAAACCCCACAGAAAAGTACATATATATTCATTTAGACATGTATAAGAACATCTAAAGTAGCACTATCCATTATAGCCAAATGCTAGAAACAATCTGAATGCATATCAACATGGTGAATAAAGTATTGTATAGTCACACAATGGAACACTGTACAAGGATGACACCATAATACCCAACAACATGGGTGAATCTCAGAAACCTAATGTCAAGCAAAAGAGAACAGATAATCAACAAAAACAAAACCAAACAAAGAATGCAACACAGTGTAAGATTTTTTTCACATGTAATTAAAAAATAGTCGAATCTAATTTGTAGTGTTAGAAGTGAAGATGGTGGTTACCCTTGAGGAAGGCTGGTTAGTGACTGGAAGGGAGTATTCAGGGGCCTTTCTTGGTGCTGGGAATATTCTCTTCTGTGATCTGGGTACTAGTGACTCAGGTGTATTTGCTTTGTAAAAACTTATCCAATGTATACTTAGGCTTTTTGCATTTTTCTTTATGTATATTAAATGTTGGTAAAAAATTTTATTTATAATATGTTTAATTAACCTTCCACTAATTACATATTTCTTAGATAATTCAGAAGGTACCTTAGAATGTCTTTTTTTCTTTGTGATGTTTTTGTTGAAGTGATCAAGTTTATGGGGTTTTCTGCAGTTTGTATTGTGTTGATTGCATTTCTATGGTATTGATGAATGTGCTCCCCTGAGCCTTGTTTTGCTATAAATTGGTAGTTAAATTTAGTGATTGAACAAATTTAGATTTAATTTATTTTGGTAATAGTACTTCATAAGTTGTGCTGGGTATTCCAGCAGGAGGTACACATTATCTGTTTCGTTCTTTTTTTTCTCTTTGGGGGACTTTAGCAACCACTGATGATTATTCTCTAGATCCCTTAATTCATAGCCATTCCAAAGGGTAATGTTCTGTTTTTATTTCTTTATTAGCTAGAGTAGTCCAACTAAGGAGAAACTTCTCAACAACTGCTAGAGTTCCCTGAGGTACAGTTAATAAAAGAAAGACAAGAGAGGTGCTTGACTCTTTCCCTTTATTGAGAAATTTTTAAAATATGAAGCGACTCCCTGGGATGCCTCAAAGGATGACCAGTGCTTTCTTTTTTTACTATTATTATGAACCCATCATCATGATGAACACATATATGAGGTGTTCTAAATCCACTGCAGTTGTTGTCTTCATTGGTGCACATGTTTTTCTATGTTGGGCTACTGGGAGCTTATTCAAGTTGGACTCCAAGTCCTTTACAAACAACTTTAGTAGTATTTGATAACTTCCTTACTTTCTGGTATGTCAAGTTTTTCCAAGCTCATTGTTTACATTTTCTGCCCCAGATTTGAATCAGCCATTTCTTCAAGGAGTCCTGAAGTACTTAGAGACCACAATCTGGGTGCTACAGGTGCTTATTGCACCAGGCTTTATCATTATTTGTAGTTTTTTTTTTTCAGTGGACAGAAATAGAAAATGTCTTAAAAGATAAAATTCATCATGAACTCATATTGATTCTTCTAATATAGAGTCAGCCTATAGAGTTTTAACTTAATTTCACTAATCTTACATTGACTGGTACCTTCTGTCTTCTACATCAAAACCTCTGCTCTTGGTAACACCAATATTATTACTTACCACACTAAACACAGAGTAGCCTGAGGGTATATTGCTAGCAGTACTTTCCAGAACATAATTAGTTTAAAAAGTTTAAAGTATTTTGCAAGTTTTTTTTTTAACAATTACCAAATATTCCAAAAGAAATGACTATATACATTACTGTAATTTAAAATCAGTTGGAATGATTTATTCTGGTGGTGATTTTTCTTATTTGAGCAGTTAATATAGTAAATTATATTTTTAGATACCCTAATATTGCATTTCTAAAATAGCCCCAAATGAAGAATCCTATGTAAATTTTTTGCATCAATAATCATACCTAAAGTTGGTCTGTGGGATACTTTGGGGCTATTTTTGTTGGTTTTACAATCATAACTTTGTAAAATGAATTTGAGAATTGGAAGTTCTCTTTTTTTCTACACTCAGAAACAGTAGAAATAACATCAGGCAAAGATGCAAGGGCAGTTCAATGGAGAAAAGATAGTCTTTTCAACAAATGGTGCTAAAAAAGTTGGATATCAATATGCAAAAAAGGAAAGTTGATCACACTATTTATAAAATTAACATATAATGGATAATAGAATTAAATGTAAAGCCTAAAGCTATAAAACTTCTAAAAAATAACAGAAAGTCTTAGTGAACACTTGTCAGGCAAAAATGTATTTAAAAACTCACAAAAGCATAATCCATAAAAGAGTAAAAATGACAAATCATACTTCATCAAAATTTTAAAACTTTTGCTCTTCAAAAAATGCTATTAGGAAAATGAAAAGACAGACCATGGACCAGGAAGACACATTTGTAAAACAGATATGTCATAAGCAACTTGTATTCATAATCTATATTGAAAACTTTCAAACTAATAATAAGTAAACAAACAACCCAATTTAAAAATGGGGCAAAGACACAAACAGTTATTTCACCAAAGAAGAACTATTAATGGAAAATAAAGACATGAAAATATACTCAACAACAGTTATTAGGAAAATGCGAAATAAAACCACAACAAGATACCACTTGTCAACAAATAATAGACTAATGCTACTATTTGTCAACAAATAGTAGACGAATACTCTAATGCTATGTCATAATGCCTAAGACATTCACTTCACTTTTTCTTGTCACGTAGGAATTCTGTCATCTTACATGATCACATGAAGAAAAAGAAGGGTGAGTATAGTATAATACAATATTTTAAGGTGGATAAGGGGAGATATATAGAGACCATATTCACATAACTTTTATTACAGTATATTGTTCTATTTTTATTATTAGTTATTGTTATTACTCTCTTACTGTGCCTGATTTATAAATTACTTCTTGTCATAGATATGTATTTATAGGAAAATACCTAGTGTATATAGGGTTTGGTACTATCCATAGTTTTAGGCATCCACTGGTGGTCTTGGAATGCATCTCCATGGATACAGTGGGACTGCTGTACACAAATGTTTATAGCAGCTTTATGCATAGTTTCCAGAACTCCTTTCTGCTTCTTCCCCATAAGTAAAGGGATTTATTCTTTTATCCGTCCCAGCCTCCCAGCTACAATGGGTTTTTACCTTAAGGCAGGTAAGAGGGATTCTTGCAGCAGCAGCCATCTCCCTCTCCCTGGGGAAGCTCCTGCCCATCTTCTATCTGCTCCTCAAGTTTTTTCTGTAAGACCTAGTTGTGTTCTGTGGAGAACACTTTGTGAATGAATATGAACTCCATTTGCATTTATAGCTCTTAGGGATTCTGTACTCTCATACTTGCTCACACTTGGCCTTTATCAACTCATTAAAAAATTTAGCTGCATTATTTTTGTCTTCTTTTACGGTTCCTGGTGTCTCTTCCTCCCATGTTCTGCTACAGGTGAGCTGGTGTTACACCTTGTCTCTCCTGGGACAGCCTCATTTTTATTTGGATTTCTGACTACTTTTTGCCCTAAAATCTCAGCTCTCGGCTGGGTTGAAATATAACTGTGATTCAGTGGCTTTCTCTGGCCTTTTTGAGTTGACAGGGTAGGAGTGACACTGGTCCTAACTTTCTACATTGTAGGCAGTAGTGAAACTCTGGCTGCAGTTGTTTCTAATCAGTCAAAAAGCTAAAGTTGTTGTCTCCCAGAAAGTATTTATGGATTTTTTGTTGTTTTGTTTCATATGATACAGTTAAAGTTTCTTGATTAGAGTTACTTGAGTCGGTCTCAATACTATCACGTGTCACTTATTTTGAAAATCTTTGAACTAAAATAATAATTTTCTTACATTGAAAGCTTTTTCTTGCTGTCATATTATTTTACTTTTTGAGGAAAATGAGTCTAGAAGAAAACTTTCAAAATGAATGTTTCTTTGTTTGATTTGACATTTAAACATGGTATAATCCTTCAGTAGAAGAGTCTTGCTCAGCATAAAATATTTTAAAGTAAATGAATCATTGTATATTAATGTTAATTTCAAGAGTAAATGATTCCAATTTTAGATTTTTTTTTAAATACTAAAATAATGACCTCTCCTCTTTGGCCACTCCTGGCTCAGATGCTCTTTTCCTTCCATCGTGATTGCTTTAGGGACCTCAAGTTTGCCTCTTCTGGTGAGACTGCTTCAGGTCCCATCCTCATGCCTCGTTCAGCTCTGCTGAGTGAAGCTTTCACAACCACAGCCTTGATAGCCCTTCTCTAGCTTTTCTCTTTCTTCCTAAGTTCAACAATCACATTCAGTTTCATCCTTGAGCCCTTGCATGTTCATTTTGTGCTGTTTCTTTATGGTCTTATCTCTTTAAGACTTTTAATTCTTGCCATAGTAACATGTTAGTCACCATTTTGTCCTACTCCATGGCAAAGTTTTATCGAGTTACTTTTCTTTGCTATTGCTTTGTTTGTTTCTTTACAACTGCTCTCACCATTTGTACCGTTTCTACTGAATTCCTATTTAAATTCTCTTTACATCATTACTCATCTTAAATATGAATACTATTTTAAATCAACTATTACTTGGACATTTGTGTAAGAAAGGTTCTGGGCTACTTTCCAGGCGTGTAAGAATTCTCTTCCAAAGTAATGTAATGTTAGGTCTGAGAGTTCCTTTGCCCTTTCTTGCACCCCAGCCAATTGAGACTGGTACTGTCAGGCTGTTCATTGAGTTTCTCTCTCTTACCTCTTGAAACAGTGGAGGATGCAAGCTCTGAGGCAGAGATGCTGTGGCAGAGTTAAATCGTTCTGCGTGAGAAGGGGCTCAGAGTAAATGAAATGGAAATAGAGAAATCCAGGAGGAAGGAGACAGAGACAGCTGAGGCCATACACTGACATGTGCATGAAGGAGAAAATGAGAAGAGAGGATAGGACCCCTTCCCCAGATCTCCTGCAGTAAAGAGACATACAATAGGAATGTTTTTCCAAGGAGATGCCCTGTGTTTTGTAACCACGTCCTGGGAATTTTTATCAAAATTATTGAAAGCACAGTATGCTTGTAGAGGTTACATGTCTTGTAGAAGACAGTGGTGAAGGGCATAGGTTTTGTGTCAAGTTGTGGGCAGTTGAGGCAGAACAAAATCAGCTTTCTCAAACCTTGGTCCTGACTTTGACCAAGTATGCTTATGCATGATGTTTACTCCAACCACCGCCCTGTGTCTCCCGGTTGTGATCTGTCCTCCACTCCCAACCCAAGACATCTTTTATTCAGAAACATTTTCCACAACGTCTATGGCCAAAAGTCAAAAGATTAAAAATGATTCATTTCAAGTGGAAATACATAATTAACAATTATTTCTATGCTAATGTTATAGCACTAAAGTCACACTGCTACTTTATAAATGGTGTATAAGTTTTATATGTATAAAACTTGATATGCTCATAAAATTATGATAACCTTTATTCAACCAGTTATTCCAAATGTGTTTATTAGTTAGTTAAAGTTTTTGTTTGAAATAAAATTACAAGTCAAAGAAATATAACATCTCTCAGTCTTTTTTTCCAGTGTGTATAAAACACTGTGGCAAACATAGGAAGCTATTACAGTTTTCAAAACTATATCTTTCATAATTTACAGCAGACCAAATCAAAATTAGCCTCTTTTTGCACTTCTTGGTAGGTTTCTGCAGATCTTCAGAACATGGTGCTGAGATTCTAGGACTACACAGCAGAGACTCTTGGCACAATAATCTGTGCCAAGAGACTTCTCCAAAGCAGAATTCACTTTATATCTCTATACCAGGGAATGTCCATGCCAGTTGTTCATCAGGGGGATTTAGAAAAGCATTCAGGGGATACTTTTTTGGAAAACAGGTTATTCTAAGAGTGACTTAGAATGTGTCCTATGTCATACTATAAAGCAAGTATAGTGTCCTGGCCCCATGAAATCAGAAGCAGGTCCTCCAAATCCACAGGGAAGGGAGCATGTGGGGACTACAGGAAACTCAGAGTGATGGGGCCCCTAACTCTGCAAATAAAGTGCCTATGACACTCTGCCAAAGCCTAGAAGCTGGAAGCCAGCATTTGTCTCACTCTTGTATAGCAGGGTCTATGAAAATTTGCAACCATTATACACTATAAAATAGGATCATTATGTCGTATATGACACCAGCATAATAGCAGAGAAAAGGTTTGTAATAGAAATGACTGGGTCATCTTGAAAGGAAGACAAAACTCTTTTCATATAGAATTCTGTTAAAATAAAAATATGATTCTGCCCAGCCCCTGAGGAAGGGATGATGTTATTACAATGTTTAAATATAGTAGTTTGGGGGTATAGGAGGCAGAGAGAGTAACTGAATGTAGTCATTCTGTCAATTAATTAATTGTTGCATTTTAAAGTACATGAAAATGAAACTGATTTTTAACTAAATTTACATATGTGAATTGGAAGGATGAGCTGGATTGGGGTAGAAAGATCCTGGGGAATGGGAGGGCTGGTATAGCCAGCAAGGAAAGCAAAATGGGCAAAAAGGCAAGGGTGGGCATGGCTACGGTGAATACAGGGAATTACACAAAGCTGTTTGCAGAGAAAGCAGGATGTTACGTTGGAGCAAGAGAGTAGAAGCTCTTTAGTGTGGTGCTTGGAATTAAGCTCAGAAGGATGAACTGAAAGAGGCAGAGAGATAGGAATGGATGAATCCAGGGATCATCTACACTGAGAAGTCAAACTGAGGCCTGAGGTGGTTTGAGCGTGCACCAGAGTGCTGGCGGTGGGAATGGAGAGTAAGGGGTACATCTGAGAGGCATTTCAGAAAAGGAATAATGGGATTTTGTGATACATTTGTTATATGGGTTGAAGATAAAGACTAAAGTGAAGGATGTCTTCAAATTTTCTCAACTTGGAGACCAGAAGAGTTCTGGTGCCCTTGAGTGAAATGGTAAAGTTGAAAAAAATTCAGCGTGAAAGAAAGTGAAGAAAAGGAGTAAGGCTATGTTTTGGTCCCATTGAATTTGGTATGGCTGTTGAGTATCCAAGTGGAAGGTATTAAGAGGCCTAAAAATAGGAATGTTCCATGAAGGTGGCAGGTCAGGATAGAAGTTGTAGCTCTAAAAGTCATCAACATCAAATCCATACAGATAAAAGTGGATGAAATCTCAGCGTCAGGATAAAGACATAAAGTTCTGACTCTAAGAATTGGGAATCGGTGCTACATGAGTTTTTTATGTAGTTATTTTTGGCAGCCAGTTCTACATTTCATTCAGTTGATGATAACAGTAAGATTAGGAAAACATATTTCCTGTTTTTCTATAGGTTTTCCA
Organism: Rhinopithecus roxellana; assembly: GCF_007565055.1. Classification (NCBI taxonomy): domain Eukaryota; kingdom Metazoa; phylum Chordata; class Mammalia; order Primates; family Cercopithecidae; genus Rhinopithecus; species Rhinopithecus roxellana. The sequence goes on along the minus strand of NC_044549.1, from coordinate 185,849,428 downwards.
TTATTTCTCTAGTTAAATTTATCCATTACCATCAAGAAACTATATTTGTTTCAGTGATGAACTTTTCTCTAGCAAGCACTAAAAAAGAGTCCTGTCTGGCTGTAGATTTTTTTAAATGACACAAACACAACCCATTTTTCCCCTTAATTTTCAGTTCTGAGCTTTCTGACGATGAACTGCACTGTGGTAAAAGAGAGAGGAGGAAGGCGGTGGGTAGAGACAGATCTTTTTATAAAGATCAGCAATTCTCCATGCTTTTATCCCAGGCAAAGATTACATTTAACACCCAGGGGTCTCTGCTGCCTTAGATCCTTTTCAGAATGAGTGGCTGTGGCTCTGCAGATAGTTTGGGGTGTCCTTTCATATTTTGACAGTATTAAATATATCCCAGTGAGCCACAAATCTGTGATTTATCTAAGAATAAATCATATCTCTAATAAGGGACCACTTCTTTTAAATTGGACAATGCATTATATTAAACAGAGTTTCCAAAAAGTACACAATGTGTCAGACAACCATTTTTAATGAATATAACTTAAAATTCCTCTGTCTTTAAAAGAAAGCTGTTTCTTTTCAATAAGGAAAAACAGAGATTTGCTGAGTTTTGCTGGCTATTGTGTATATTTACTCTTTCAGCAATGGAGAAAGCTAAGGTTCTGCTCATATTTTTCTGTATCCATGCTGCATATTAGGGAAGGAAATGGAAAAGAAAAAGAAAAATAAAGGAGAGAGCCCTTAGGGGCTAAGTTTGGTGGAAGTATGCAGGATAGGGTCCAAGTGTGGACTAAATTCGTTCATGTCTATGTTAGTATTTCATAAAACAACATGTTTAGTGTCATCTCAGGGATTGAGTTGGCCTCATTTGCTGTGGTATCACTGGTACTGAAACACCTGGTGGTTCATAGTATCTGAAACACCTGGTGGTTCATAGTATCTGAAACACCTGGTGGTTCATAGTATCTGAAACACCTGGCTCAGCAACTATCTACTGAATAGACATATACTGTGTGCTGAAATGACATGATTATGTCTTAAGCATTCAGATACTGTCTTTGGCTATTCTAATTTACTAAAGATGTGCTCTCTTTACTACTACTAGGCTGGAAGCAAATCTGTGAAAGAGAAAAGATTTTAGATACAAAGGTGTATCTATTTTTTCATCGAGGGCATAGAATGTTTTACAAACAATTATTTCTCTAAGGTAAGGCATTGCTATGTTCTGTTTAGATTTGCTTTCATTAATGGATTAATAGATTTCAGTGATGGGCAATGAAAAGGAGGGTGTAGGCGTATGCAGAAAGGAACCCAATTCCTTTAGAGGCTGTAATCTGTTTTAGAGACCTGACTGTCCATAAAAATGAATAAATGAATCAACTGCATATAGATGTAAAATGTGAACAGCTGAAGATAGATATAAACATGATGGAGATGTCTGTTTCTGGCAATATAGTGAACCAAAATATTTTGAGAATCCCTCCAGTGCAAAATACCAGAAAATTCTGGATAAAATGTTTAAATATATGTAATCCATAACTAAGCTGGTAAAAATAGAAGGAAAATACTTAAAACTGAAAATAGTAAAGTAATATTCCTGAAAGGTGAGAAATGATCCAATGGCCACCTTGGGATATCTGCCTATTCCAGACAAATTAGAGCTTCAATTTTCAGGGGCTGATCCTGGGAACAGTGACAAAACTTAATATTACAAGTTGGAAGGTCAGATCAGAAATCCGTGTCTAAATCCTTGTTTCTCAAGGAATGACACTCAGAGAAAAGACAAATTGGAGAAGGGGAGATAAGGAAGTTCCCCTACAAAGGGGAAAAAAAAAAGGAAATTTTTCTTGACTCTAAATGAAAAGAATATCTTCCTTGAAAATGTATAACCATAAATTGGCCCTCTCATAGGTGTGGGACCAAAATTTACACTATTCATGTGAGCCAAAAAAAGAAAAACAAAAACAAACTAAGCATTTGATTGAAAGTACTCTCTGGTTGGAAATGCTCTGAGACACTGTGTAGAAGAGCACCCCTTAAACCCAAGCCTCAAATGATTCCCCCATATAAAATTGAATAAATGCAAACTCACAATTTTAAAAAAAGACCTTCAGAAGGAAATAAGTTGCCATGAGTGAGAAACTTTTTACTCAATAACAAACAGCAAGATAAGACCATAAAGACTTCAGATTTTCTAATCACATGCACGAAAATATAAACTAAACTTGCATAAATATTAAAAGAACTAAAAGAGAAAATTTAATGTAAGGCCATGAAAGAAGAAAACTGGAAGAAATAAGGAGGGAGGTTTCAAAAGAAAAAACATACAGAACTTTCCAAAATAGAAATATAATCATTGAGATTAAAAAATAACAAATGCATTAAAAGGTCAGTTAGACAGAGTTGAATAAAGAATTGATGAAATGGAAAAGAAATGTGAAAAACTGCCCAGAATGTAGTGCAGAGAGACAAAGAGATGAAGTAACAAACATCAAATCAGAGTCCCAGAGGGGAAGAACTGAGTTAGTGGGAAAAAGCAACATTTAAGGAGATAATATATGAGAATTTACTGCTTTGATGAGAGATAAAAATTATCTTTCACCAAATAAATAAAAACAAATCTGTTTGTACACATTGCAGTGAAGCTACAGAATACCTAAGAAGAAGACAGAATCTTTAATGCAGCCAGTGAGAAAAGATCAGTTACTTATAAAGGAATGACAATTAGACAGGTGTTGGACTAGGGTTAGACACAAAGGTTCACAGAGGATAAAATTTAAGGAGACACTCTCCAGTTCACCAGCAATAAGGACCTGAAACTCTTGTGAGAAAGGAGTGAATTTCTCCTTTAAGAATGGAAAATTACTCCTCAATTTAAAAATGATGCTTATAGCAACTGATATTGCCAAAGAGCTATACAGTTTTGTCCCTTGTACCTTCTGCCAAATCATCCTAAAAAAAAAGTGTCTAAAATCCTCCAGAGAAATACTTCTAAGGTTGTGGGAATGAGAAGATGAGACAATGTGTAGCAATCACTGTGGAGGAAACTACAAGGTTTGTAGATCCAAATTTGATACAAAATTTGTTAGATTTCCCAGAATCAGAAAAACTTCACCAAGCCACACAAATAAAAGCTCAAAGTAAAATAGACAGTCATGTTTTACTCCAACCCAATATATAAAATGACGGTTCTTGACACATGTGCTGCCATGTGCAAATTCTCTGTCCAGAGACAGAGTTCAAATTCAAATTCTCTGTCCAGATACCACTAATTAACTATAGCACTCTATTGAGACAGCTCAGACATGATCTCAAAAGTTCTTTAATACAGGGCTCCTGACAGGAGTCAGCAATGGTTTCCAGTTCACCAATGTATCTCTAGCACCTAGGACAGTTAGTCCTTGAAGCCTTCTTTGTGCTCAGTTATTATTGTAGACAGATTAATGAATTGAATTTGACAAATAAGATTAAATGTGTTTGCCACAATCAGGGTAGTGATTAATAATAATGAATAATGATACGAGAAGGCTAACCTTTTTTTCCAGTCACCTCCTCAGAATAGATGGGTTCTGAGACATTAAGGCCTTCCAGGTCTGGGAATATGACATCCCATTGGGAAAAACTGGGCATCAAGCTGTCCCATAAACAAGCTTGGAATGGCCTCGTGTGTTTCTGGAGTTTAGTTTATGAAACTGAAAAGTAGTTTTTGGAGGTGATGTCTGTTGATAACTTTGGCTAGCCCCTTTTCCTAATTCAAATTTGCCCACCAATTTTCTCCATGGAGCATCAAACCATAAGAACCAGTAGATAGGTGGAGACTAGTGTGAACCAGGTTCATGTCTACCAGGCTAATTGAAGAGCAAAAGAGTAGGACTTTTTCTTCTCTAGGCTTGATAAGTGCCTGGGACTAGTGATGAGAAAGTCAGTGAGTTGAGAATTGAGAATCAGAAAAGAGCATTGATACACTTAGAAATCTGTGTATCCTTTCAAGGAAGAGCAGCATCAGCTTATGTGCACATTCCTGGAAGGACCTGCCCATCTCCATGTCCAAGATGGCTGAGGGCACACCGAGGCTGGAAAATTCTAGCTTTTCCAGCTGAGTTGATCAGAAAGAAGAAAGGTTCCATCTTGCTCCTTCAGCCAGAGACTGTATATTAGGCTCTTCTTACATTGCTATAAAGAAATACCCAAGACCGGGTAATGATCAAGAAAAGAGGTTTAATTAGCTCACGGTTCTGCAGGCTGTGTAGGAAGCATGCTGCCAGCATCTACTTGGCTTCTGAGGAGGCCTCAGGGAGCTTTTACTAATGGTGGAAGGTGAAGGGGGAGCAGACAAGTCACATGGCCAGAGCAGGAGCAAGAAAGAGAGGCAGGGGAGGGGCCACACACTTTAAACTGCCAGTTCTTGTGAGAACTCATGCATTCACTATCACGATGACAGCACCAGGCCATGAGCAATCCACCCTCATGACTGAAAACCTCCCACTAAGCCTCATCTCCAACATTGCAGATTATAATTCAAAATGAAATTTACAGGGAATATCGTCCAAACTATATCAGACTGGCAGCTTTCTGAATGATATACCACCAGTCCATTGGTCTTGAGATTGCCATAACTTAAGATCACCAGCTGGATCTGAGTTCTAAAGGTGGACAAAACTGATGATACATTAAAGTCAGTAGACAGGAGGATAAAGTATAAACCAAAAGCCCAAAATGGGAAGTTCTGATGGAATGAAACTGCTGGATGGGACAATTGCACATACACAAAAAAATACAGTAATTATAGAGCTTTAATCATAGCAGTGAAATAATTTCTAGAAGAAAGACAAGAATTAAAACTAGTAAGAGGAACTGAGTAAGAGGATGATCACTGTTGAGACTCAAATTGGTAGTCTAGAAGATAAAGTAGGAGGAATACTTCCCGCAGCAAAAACACAGAGAAGAAAAAATAAAGACCTAGGGTTCAGAACCAGAAGCTCTAACATAAAATAAGCGTTTCTAGGAGAACCAAAGAACAGATGGTGAAGCAATAATTAAACAAATAATAAGAAAAAATATCCCTGAGCTGAAGGCAGACATAAGTCACAGACTGAATTCATAAATTCAAGTTTCAGGCAGGATTAACAAATAAGAATACACTTACGCACATTCTGGAAAAAGTCCTGAACTTAAAAGATAACGAGAAAATCTTACAAACTATCAAACAGAGCAATATTTTTTAAATTGAAAAAGAATCAGAGTGGATCAGACTGGAAGACTGAGATAGTTATGTAATATCTGCAGATCATGAGAAAAAAATGACTGCAACCCAGGGATTCCGGTCCTAGCCAAGATATCATTTACCTATCAGGGTAAAAGAAAAATCTCTGCTGAAATCCAAGAAGTCAGAATATACACTGTCTGCATATATATCTGAATAAAATGTTTGAGAGAGAATTTCAGCCAAACAAATGAGCAGAGCAGAGACCCACTAAAAGAGAAGATGAAGGAAGACAATGAGAGCAGCCAGCAATGACCCGTGCCATGTGTGTAGATTAATTTAAATAGGTAATTTCAGAGTGAATGCTGATGTTTGTAACTACCAAATTAGGATTTTCAAAATAAAGGAGATATACTTCAAGAGAAAATATAACCAAAATCTGGAATTTCAGCAAAACTTAGGAAATGGGGCTGAGGTATGGGAGTAAAAGCCCTCTAATTTGACCTCATCTGAAAGGGGGAAGTAAAAAATGTAAAACTTATTCTAAGTGTCTCATTATATTGGGATGGAGGAGGACAGTGATCGAAGTGAGCGCATTGATGGTAGAAAGAGCTGGTATCTATAGCAAAATTTATATTTTATATTTGTCATAAAATGCAATTAAAGTGTAATAGAACATGCAAATTAATATATGAAAAAATAGTAATAGCATCACATTAGAACTAATAATGAAAAGTAAAAAGAGAAAGTGACAAATGAAATAAAGCATATATAAAATTGCTTGAAATAAAATTAAGTATATTGGCTTTTACCCCAAATGTAAATAAACTGTTAGGTTGGTGCAAAAGTAATTGCAGTTTTTGCCATTAAAGGTAAGTAAAAGCAATGGCAAAAACTGAGACTGTTTTTGCACCAACCTAATACATTTTCCTTGTAGGAGACACTACTAGATTGGGCTTAAAACACTGAGCACTACATACAAATACATTTGTTTTACATTACTTGACATTTAAAGTGATAAAGAACATTTGGGGTAAAGGGGATGTGCTTTTAAGTGGGGGGGTGGGGTGAAAAAATGCAAGACTAATTAAAACAAATATTAATACAAGGAAGGGTTGAATAAAGTTATGTTAAATAGGATAAAAGGATGTTATACGATGATAAAGGTAGAGTTTTCAAAAATCACAAAAACTCATAAAGCTATATACACTAAACAATGTATCAGCCAGAGAGATACAGATATAATTCTTTATAACTAAAGAAAAACTATAACTAAAATGTCATTTTTAACATTTTAGTTTGAAAAAGGTTAGACTTACTGAGGGGTTTCATAGTACAAAGAGTTCCTATCTACCCTTCATCCAGCCTTCCCCACGTGACCATGGTACAACTCTCAAAAATAATAAATTAACATTGGCAGAATACTATTAACTAAACTACAGACATTAGTTTTCACTGGTTTTTCCACTAATGTTCTTTGTATATGTGTAGTGTGTCTGTTCAGCATCTGATCCAGGATACCACATTGCCAGTTAGTTGTCGGATTTCACTATTCTCCAGTCGGTGATAATTTCTCAGTCATTCCTTGTGTTTCTTGACCTTGACACGCTTGAAGAGTATTGACCAGATATTTCATAAACTGTCTCTCAAATTGGGTTTGTTTGATGTTTTCTTGTGATCAGATTAAAGTTGTGGATTTTGGGGGATCTGCCCTCCTTAGTACATCATATCAGTGGGCATATGATGGTATGTTTTTTTACTGGTGATGTTAATCTTGATCACTTGGTTAAGGTGGTGTCTGACAGATTTTTTCCACTCCAACCTTAACATTTTTTTCTCTTTAAAATTAGTAACTATTTGGGGGGGGCGGAGCAAGATGGCCGAATAGGAACAGCTCCAGTCTCCAACTCCCAGCGCGAGCGACACAGAAGACGGGTGATTTCTGCATTTTCAACTGAGGTACTGGGGTCATCTCACTAGGGAGTGCCGGACAATCGGTGCTGGTCAGCTGCTGCAGCCCGACCAGCAAGAGCTGAAGCAGGGCAAGGCATCGCCTCACCTGGGAAGCGCAAGGGGGAAGGGAATCCCTTTTCCTAGCCAGGGGAACTGAGACACACAACACCTGGAAAATCGGGTAACTCCCACCCCAATACCGCGCTTTAAGCAAACGGGCACACCAGAAGAATATATCCCTCACCTGGCCAGGAGGGTCCCACACCCACGGAGCCTCCCTCATTGCTAAACAGCAGTCTGCCGAGATCTAACCGCAAGGCAGCAGCGAGGCTGGGGGAGGGGCGACCGCCATTGCTGAGGCTTAACTAGGTAAACAAAGCTGCTGGGAAGCTCGAACTGGGTGGAGCTCACAGCAGCTCAAGGAAACCTGCCTGTCTCTATAGACTCCACCTCTGGGGGCAGGGCACAGCTAAAAAAACAACAGGGGAAGCAGCAGAGGCCTGAGCAGACGCGAACGACTCTGTCTGACAGCTTTGAAGAGAACAGTGGATCTCCCAACATGGAGGTTGAGATCTGAGAAGGGACAGACTGCCTGCTCAAGGGGGTCACTGACCCCTGAGTAGCCTAACTGGGAGACATACCCCACTAGGGGCAGTCTGACACCCCACACCTCACAGGGTGGAGTACACCCCTGAGAGGAAGCCTCCAAAATAAGAATCAGAGAGGTACACTCGCTGTTCAGCAATATTCTATCTTCTGCAACCTCTGCTGCTGACACCCAGGCAAACAGGGTCTGGAGTGGACCTCAAGCAATCTCCAACAGACCTACAGCTGAGGGTCCTGACTGCTAGAAGGAAAACTATCAAACAGGAAGGACACCTATACCAAAACCCCATCAGTACATCACCATCATCAAAGACCAGAGACAGATAAAACCACAAAGATGGGGAAAAAGCAGGGCAGAAAAGAGCAGGCTCTGAAACTGAGGCAACAATTAATAGCCTACCCACCAAAAAAAGTCCAGGACCAGATGGATTCACAGCTGAATTCTACCAGAGGTACAGGGAGGAGCTGGTACCATTCCTTCTGAAACTATTCCAATCAATAGAAAAAGAGGGAATCCTCCCTAATTCATTTTATGAGGCCAACGTCATCCTGATAACAAAGCCTGGCAGAGACACAGCAAAAAGAGAGAATTTTAGACCAATATCCCTGATGAACATCGATGCAAAAATCCTCAATTAAATACTGGCAAACTGGATTCAGCAGCACATCAAAGAGCTTATCCACCATGATCAAGTGGGCTTCATCCCTGGGATGCAAGGCTGGTTCAACATTTGCAAATCAATAAACATAATCCAGCATATAAACAGAACCAAAGTCAAGAACCACATGATTATCTCAATAGATGCAGAAAAGGCTTTTGATAAAATTCAACAGCCCTTCATGCTAAAAACGCTCAATAAATTCGGTATTGATGGAACGTACCTCAAAATAATAAGAGCTATTTATGACAAACCCACAGCTAATATCATACTGAATGGGGAAAAACTGGGAAAATTCCCTTTGAAAACTGGCACAAGACAGGGATGCCCTCTCTCACCACTCCTATTCAACATAGTGTTGCAAGTTCTGGCTAGGGCAATCAGGCAAGAGAAAGAAATCAAGGGTATTCAGTTAGGATAAGAAGAAGTCAAATTGTCCGTGTTTGCAGATGACATGATTGTATATTTAGTAAACCCAATCATCTTAGCCCAAAATCTCCTTAAGCTGATAAGCAACTTCAGCAACGTCTCAGGATACAAAATTAATGTGCAAAAATCACAAGCATTCTTATACACCAGTAACAGACAAACAGAGAGCCAAATCATGAATGAACTTCCATTCACAATTGCTTCAAAGAGAATAAAATACCTAGGAATCCAACTTACAAGGGATGTCAAGGACCTCTTCAAGGAGAACTACAAACCACTGCTCAGTGAAATCAAAGAGGACACAAACAAATGGAAGAACATACCATGCTCATGGATAGGAAGAATCAATATCATGAAAATGGCCATACTGCCCAAGGTTATTTATAGATTCAATGCCATCCCCATCAAGCTACCAATGAGTTTCTTCACAGAATTGGAAAAAATGGCTTTAAAGTTCATATGGAACCAAAAAAGAGCCCACATTGCCAAGACAATCCTAAGTCAAAAGGACAAAGCTGGAGGCGTCACGCTACCTGACTTCAAACTATACTACAAGGCTACAGTAACCAAAACAGCATGGTACTGGTACCAAAACAGAGCTATAGACCAATGGAACAGAACAGCGTCCTCAGAAATAATACCACACATCTACAGCCATCTGATCTTTGATAAACCTGAGAGAAACAAGAAATGGGGAAAGGATTCCCTATTTAATAAATGGTGCTGGGAAAATTGGCTAGCCATAAGTAGAAAGCTGAAACTGGATCCTTTCCTTACTCCTTATATGAAGATTAATTCAAGATGGATTAGAGACTTAAATGTTAGACCTAATACCATAAAAACCCTAGAAGAAAATCTAGGTAGTACCATTCAGGACATAGGCATGGGCAAGGACTTCATGTCTAAAACACCAAAAGCAACGGCAGCAAAAGCAAAAATTGACAAATGGGATCTAATTAAACTAAAGAGCTTCTGCACAGCAAAAGAAACTACCATCAGAGTGAACAGGCAACCTACAGAATGGGAGAAAATTTTTGCAATCTAATCATCTGACAAAAGGCTAATATCCAGAATCTACAAAGAACTCAACAAATATACAAGAAAAAAAACAAACAACCCCATCAAAAAGTGGGCAAAGGATATGAACAGACATTTCTCAAAAGAAGACATTCATACAGCCAACAGACACATGAAAAAATGCTCATCACCACTGGCCATCAGAGAAATGCAAATGAAAAGCACAATGAGATACCATCTCACACCAGTTAGAATGGCAATCATTAAAAAGTCAGGAAACAACAGGTGTTGGAGAGGATGTGGAGAAATAGGAACACTTTTACACTGTTGGTGGGATTGTAAACTAGTTCAACCATTATGGAAAACAGTATGGCAATTCCTCAAGGATCTAGAACAAGATGTACCATATGACCCAGCCATCCCACTACTGGGTATATACCCAAAGGATTATAAATTATTCTACTACAAAGACACATGCACACGTATGTTTATTGCGGCACTATTCACAATAGCAAAGACTTGGAATCAACCCAAATGTCCATCTGTGACAGACTGGATTAAGAAAATGTGGCACATATACACCATGGAATACTATGCAGCCATAAAAAAGGATGAGTTTGCATCCTTTGTAGGGACATGGATGCAGCTGGAAACCATAATTCTTAGCAAACTATCACAAGAAGAGAAAACCAAACACTGCATGTTCTCACTCATAGGTGGGAACTGAACAATGAGATCACTTGGACTCGGGAAGGGGAACATCACACACTGGGGCCTATCATGGGGAGCGGGGAGGAGGGAGGGATTGCATTGGGGAGTTATACCTGATATAAATGATGAATTGATGGGTGCTAACGAGTTGATGGGTGCAGCACACCAACATGGCACAAATATACATATGTAACAAACCTGCACGTTATGCACATGTACTTAAAGTAAAATAAAAAAAATAAATAAATAAAATAAAATGAAATAAAATAAAATAAAATTAGTAACTATTTGGGAGGAAGGTAACTTTGAGGCTATCCAGATAATCCCGTTTCTTATTAAACTTTCACCTAATTTTAGCATTCATTGGAGGATATTGCGTGCACTGATTATTACTGCAGTGTTTTTTAAATGGTGGTTTTCTATTTTCTTCATTCCTTCTACATTTATTAATTGAAATTCTTGTGAAGAACTTTTCTTGATCCTCTATTGATTCAATCATTTATTTGTATCAATATGGATTCATGGATATTTATTTTATTTTCTGACCCATTATCCAATACTATCATTTGTTCAAATTGTTTCATATTTGCTCATTAGGAGGTCCACCAGATTGGCTTCTATGTCCTTTTGACATGACTATATTTTTAATTTTTGTTTAAGTTTTAGCACTTAATTTTTGATGTGACAAGATACTTGTATATTCTCGTCCACACCCTTGGTCTTGACCATTTCTTATATTAGAGAATGGTATATAAAACCAAGATCTTGGTACTAGATACAGTTGTTGCTTCTAAGGTGTCTCTACTTCTAGACAGAGCTGGAAAGCATATAAATATATATCAACACATACATTTATGTCTAGGTAGATAGATACTCACCTGTTGAAGGACCCATGGGTAGTTTCCAGTTTTTGGTGATTATGAATAAAGCTATTACTGTATAAGCATTTATATACAGGTTCTGGTTTGAAAATACATATAATTTTGCTAGAGTTATATATTCATACATATGCACATAAACATAAATACATTTTTTTAAAAAAACACAAGTTTGTATTAAAAATTTCAACTCTAATCTAGCACCAAAAGTTCATTCTAGCATTTGTAATTTGCTTATAGTTTTTTCCTCTTACAGTGAGAAAACTGCTTTTTGTAATTTAAAATATATTTACATATTTGTTACACATGTAAAATAGTTTCAGACTTGCTAACCTATACCTTCCTGAGAGACAAGTTGACCAACTAGAGCACAATGTTGCTATACAGTTCTTTTTTATTTTAGCCTTAACAGTATCCAGTGAAAACACCCTTTTGCAAACTTACTTACCTCAGTACCTTTTTTGTCTCATCCCCTTCAGCATGGCTAAGTCACTTACTGTAATATGGTTAGATTCACTTGTCATAGTTTGCATTTCATCTTGGGTTTCGCTGACATCTTGATTTATTTTTAAAATTTGCATACAGTAGAATTCACGCTTTGAATGAACTATTTTGCCTATTTAGTATTTAACAAATGCATAAGCCATATATCCTCAAGCACAGCTTTTAACAAATGCATAAACCATATATCCACAAACACAGTTACACAAAACAGCTCCATTTACACAAAAATACCCTTGTGCTCCTGTCCCTTTGTAATCACTTTCATCATTCCCAGTTTCAGTTGTTTAAATTCCTTACAGATTCTGGATATTAGACCTTTGTTGGATGTATAGTTTGCAAATATTTTCTCCCATTCTGTATGTTATCTGTTTACTTTGTTGATAGTTTCTTTTGCTGAGCAGAAGCTCTTTAGTATAATCAGGTCCCACTTGTCAATGTTTGTTTTTGTTACAATTGCTTTTGAGGACTTACTCATAAGTTATTTCCCAAGGCTGATGCCCAGAATGGTATTTCCTTGGTTTTCTTATAGGATTATTACAGTTTGAGGTTTTACATTTAAGTCTTTAACTCATCTTGAGATCATTTTTGTATGTGGTGAAAGGTAAGGGTTCAGCTTCATTCTTTGTCATACGGCTAGTCAGTTATCCCATCACCATTTATTGCATAGGGAGTTCTTTTCCTATAGCTTATTTTTGTCAACTTTATTAAAAATCTGATAGCTGTAGGTATGCAGCTTTATTTCTTGGTTCTCTATTCTGTTCCATTGGTCTATGTGTTTGTTTTTGTACCATGACCATGTTGTTTTGGTTACTGTAGCCTTGTATTATAGTTTAAAGTTGGGCAGTGTGATGTCTTTGGCTTTGTTCTTCTTTCTTAGAAGTGTCTTTGCTAATTGAGATATTTTTGGTTCCATATGAATTTTAGAATAGTTTTTTATAGTTCTGTGAAAAGTGACATTGCTAGACTTGATAGGGATATCATTGAATCTTTCTATTGCTTTGGAGAGTATGGCTATTTTAGCAATATTAATTGTTCCAAACCATGAGCTTGGAATGTTTTTCCATTTGTTTGTGTTATCCGTAATTTCTTTTAGCAGTGTTTTGTAGTTCTTGTAGAGGTATTTCAACTCTTCGGTTAGATGTATTCCTAGATTTTTTTTGGTTTATGGCTATTGTAAATGGGAGTGTGTTCTGATTTTGCCATTCAGCTTGAATGTTATCAGTGTATAAAAATGCTATGGATTTTTGTATATAATTTTGTTTCCTGAAACTTTACTAAGTCATTTATCAGTTCAGGAGACTTTTGGCATAGCCTATAGGGTTTTGTAGGTATAGAATCATATCATCAGTGAAGAGAGATAGTTTGACTTCTTTTCCTATTTGGATGCCTTATATTCCTTTCTCTTGCCTCATTGCTCTGGCTAGGACTTTCAGTACTATGTTGAATAGGAGTGGTGAGAGTGGACATCCTTGTTCTGTGTTAGTTTTCAAGGGGAATGCTTCCAGCTTTTGCCCATTTAGTATGATGTTGGCTGTGGGTTTGTCATAAATGACTCATTATTTTGAGGTATATTCCTTCAATATCTAGTTTCTTGAGGGCTTTTTATTATGAAGGGGTGTTGGATTTTATTAAAAGTTGTTTTTCCTTTGTCTATTCAGATGATCATATGGTTTTTGTTTTTAATTCTGTTTATTATGTGTGTATTGATTTGTGTTTGTTGAGCTGGTCTTGCATCCCAGGAATGAAGCCTACTTGATCATGGTGAACTAACTTTTTGATGTGCTGCTGGATTTGGTTTGCTGGTATTTTGTTGAGCATTTTTGCATCATCAGGGTTATTGACCTGCAGTTTTCTTTTTTCACTGTGTCTTTGCCAGGTTTTAGTATCATGGTGATGCTGGCTTCATAGAATGAGTTAAGGAGGAGTCACTCCTCAATTTTTTGGAAGAGTTTCAGTGAGACTGGTACCAACTCTTCTTTGTACATCTGGTAGAATTTGGATGTGAATCCTACCTTGTTCAGGGCTTTTCTGATTGGTAGGCTTTTATTGCTGATTCAGTTTTGGAACTTGATATTAGTGTGTTCAGGGTTTCAATTTCTTCCTGATTCAATAGTAGAGGTTGTGTGTTTCCAGGAATTTACCATTTTCCCTAGGTTTTCTAGTTTTTTGCATAGAGGTGTTCATAATAGTATCTGAGGATCTTTTGTATTTTGTGGGATAGGTTGTAATGTCAACTTTGTTGTTTCTGGTTGTGCTTACTTGAATCTTCTCTCTTTTCTTTGTCAATCTAGTTAGCAGTTTAGCAATCTCGTTTATTCTTTCAAAAAGCAAACTTTTGGTTTCACTGATTTTTTTGTATGGATTTTTGGGTTTTCATTTTTGTTCACTTCTGCTCTCATTTTAATTATTTCTTGTCTTTTGCTAGCTTTGAGGCGAGTTTATCCTTGTTTTCCTAGTTTCTCTAAGAGTGATGTTAGATTAATTTGACATCTTTCTCATGTTTTACTGTTAGCAGTGATTTTGCTGCATCCTAGAGATTTTGGTATGTTGTGTCTTTGGTATGTTTGGTATGTTTTCATTTCTTTCAAAGAATTTTTTGATTTCTGCCTTAGTGTTTTTGTTCACCCAAAAATCATTCAGGAGGAAGTTGTTTAATTGCCATGTAATCATGTGGTTTTGAAAGATCTTCTTGGTATTGATCTCTATTTTAATTGCACTGAGATCCAAGAGTATGGCTGGTATTATTTCAATTTTTAAAAACTATTATTGAAATTCTTTATGGCCAAGTCTGTGGCCATTCTTGGAGTGTTGTTCTGTGTGTAGATGAAAAGAATGTATATTCAGTGGTTGATGGGTGGAGCATTCTGTGGATTTCTACTAGGTCTAATTGGTGGAATGTTAAATTTTTAAGTCCAAAATTTCTTTGTGAGTTTTCTGCCTTGATGAAGTAATGTTGTCAGTTGGGTGTTGAAGTCTCCCACCATTATTTTGTGGCTGTCTATGACTTCTTGTAGGTCTAGAAGTACTTCTTTTATGAATCTGGCTATTCCAGTGTTGGGTGTGTAAGTATTTAGGCCAAGTCTTCTTGTTGAATTATGTAATGCCCTTTATCATTATATAATGCCCTTCTTTGTTCCTTTTGACTTTTGTTGGATTAAAGTCTGTTTTATCTGAAATAAGAATAGTGACCCCTGCTCCTTTTTGTGTTCTGTTTTCATGATAGATCTTTCTTCAATCCTTTATTTTGAGCCTGTGGGTGTCATTATATGTGAGATGGGTCTCCTGAAGACAGCAGACAGATAGGTCTTTTTTTTTTTTTTATCCAACTTCCCACTCTGTGCCTTTTAAGTGATGTATTTAGACCATTTACATTCAAGGTTAATATTGATATGTGAGATTAGATCCTATCATGAAGTTGTTAGCTGGTTGCTTTGTAGTTTCCATTATGTGCTTGCTTTATAGGGTCTGTGGGCTGCGTACTTAAGCATGTTTTTGTGGTAGCAGATATCATTCTTTCATTTTCATGTTTAGAAATTACTGAAGGATCTCTTGTAAGGGTGGTCCAGAGATTACTGTTACATTTTTTAGATGCTTTGCCAATCCAAAATCATGCAGACTTTTGTCTCTGATGTCTCCTAGAAATTGCAGTTTTATCATTTGCATTTAGATCTAGATCACTTTTGAGTTAATTTTTATATAAGGTTGATAAGATTCAGGTCAAAATTCATTGTTTTGCCTGTGGATATCCAATTGTTTGACACTCTTTGCTAAAATACTGTTTTTGCTCCATTAAACTGTGTTTGTACCATTGTAAAAAATCAGTTGACTATATTTACATAGGTCTATTTTGGAACTCTCTCTTTGGTTTCATTGATCTTTCACGAATATCACGCTGATTTGATTATGATAGCTCTACAATAATTCTTGAAGTTAGATAGTGTGAGTTCTCCAACTTGTTCTTTTAAAAAATTGTTTTGGCTGTTCATTTCCATTGTTTTTGTATATACATTTTAGAATCATTTTGGGGATATCTGTGTAAAAGCTTAGTGGGGTTTTGGCTGGGACCAAATTGGGGGAAATATATTTTTTA
This sequence comes from Rhinopithecus roxellana, assembly GCF_007565055.1. Lineage (NCBI taxonomy): Eukaryota > Metazoa > Chordata > Mammalia > Primates > Cercopithecidae > Rhinopithecus > Rhinopithecus roxellana. The sequence continues at coordinate 185,833,384 of NC_044549.1, read as the reverse complement.
ATAGTATTAAGTCTTTCAATCCATGAACATGATGTATCTCTTCATTCGTTTGGGTATTCTTTGATTTCTTTCACAAATATTTTCTGGTTTTCAGCATAGGGTTCCTGCACATAATTTGTTACATAATTCTACATAAGTATATTTTTCTTTTTTGGTATAATTAAATATAGTCATTTTTATTTTAAATTCTAATTATTTACTCTTAGTATATAGAAATACAATTGAGTTTTAAAAATTGACTTGTGTTTTGGAAAACTCACAGTTTTAAAATGTGTGGGTTTTTTTTAAGATTCTGTTTTTTTTTTTTTTTTTTTTGAGATGGAGTCTTGCTCTGTTGCCCAGGCTGGAGTGCAGTGGCCAGATCTCAGCTCACTGCAAGCTCTGCCTCCCGGGTTCACGCCATTCTCCTGCCTCAGCCTCCTGAGTAGCTGGGACTACAGGCGCCCACCACCGCGCCCGGCTAATTTTTTGTATTTTTAATAGAGACGGGGTTTCACCGTGGTCTCGATCTCCTGACCTTGTAATCCGCCCGCCTCGGCCTCCCAAAGTGCTGGGATTACAGGCGTGAGCCACCGCGCCCGGCTTTTTAAGATTCTTTAGAATTTTCTGCATAAGAAATCTTGGGAACTGTGGTTACAGAGAGTTTTATTTCTTTCTTTCCAAACCATGTGCTTTATTTTTTTCCTTTCAAGTCTTACTGGCTAAGACTGTCAGTATGGTATTGAATAGAAGTGGTGAGAGATGACATCCTTGCTTTGTTTCTGATCTTAGGGGAGGGGAGGACGTTCAATTTTTCACCATTAAATATTATGTTTGTGTAGGATTCATGTAAGTGTCCTTGATCATGTTATGTAAATTTTCTTTTTATCCAAGTCTAATTAGAGTCTTTACCATGAATGGATGTTGAATATTGTTCAATTTTTTCAACATTTAATCAGGTGATTTTTCCTGCTTCAGTTTGTTAATGTGGCAAATCAGCCTTGCATTCCAGAGATAAATCCCACTTGGTTGTGATATAGTATCCTTTTTATGCAATGTAATATTTGATTTGTTAATATTTTGTTGATGATATTCACATCTACATTCATGAGGGACCAAGGTCTTCAGTTTTCTTTTCATGTAATGTCTTTCCTGGTTTTAAAATTATGGTAATGCTGTCTTCATTAAATGAGTTAGAAATTGATCCCTTCTCTTCTATTTTCTGAATGATATTGTGTAGAAATAATATTTCATCCCCAAGTATTTGGTGTAATTTATTAGTTGACACTATCTGGGCCTAAAGATTTTTTGTTTACTGTTGTTGAAAGGATTTTCAATGACAACTTTAATTCCTTTAATAAACATAGGGCACTTTTAGTTATCTATTCCTTTAATTGAGTTTTAATAACTTGTGCTTTTCAAGAATTTGGTTAATTTTTATCTTAGTTCTCAAATGTATAGGCTTAGAGTTTTTCATAATATTCTCTTAGTGTTGTGGGCTTTGTTGTTGTTTTCGTTTTTTAATGTCTGTGGACTTTGCAGTGATGGCCCTCTTTTATATCAATAATTTTGTCTTTTCCTCTTTTTTCTTCCTCAGACTGGCTAGAAATTTATGTTTCATTGACAACTTTTAAAAAATAGCTTTTGGTTTCAATGATTTTTTTCTCTTTTTAAAAAATTCATTTATTTCTGCTCTTTGTTATTTCTTTTTTCTGTTTTCTTCGAGTTGGCATTTGCTCCTCTCTAATTTCTTAAGGTGGAAACTTAGATTAGTGATTTGAGACTTTTCTCCTTTTCTAATACAGTCATGTGCTGCGTAACAACATTTTGGTCAATATGCATCAATAGTCCCATAAGATTATAATGGAACTGAAAAATTCCTATTGCCTAATGATGTAGCCATTTTAAGGGCATAGCGCTACATATTATTCATGTGTTTGTTGTGATGCTGATGTAAACAAACCCACTGTGCTGCCAGTAGTGTGAAAGTATAGCAATACAATTATGTATGGTACATAATACTTGATAATGAGTGGCCATGTTACTGATTTTTGTGTTTACTGTACTATACTCTTTTTCATTATGTTAGGGTGTATTCCTATTAAAAAAAAAAAAACTTAACTGTAAAATAGGCTCAGGCATGATCTTCAGAAGATACCCCAGAAGAAGGCATTGTTTTCATAGAAGATGGTAGCTCTCTTTGCCTGTTACTGTCCCTTTAGACCTTCCAGTAGGACAAGATGTGAAAGTGAAAGGCTGTGATATTGATTCTGAGGCTGTGTAGGTCTAGGCTGATGTGTCTTAGTTTTTCAAAACTAAATGTTTGTGTGTTTGTGTCTTAGTTTTTAACAAAAAAAATAAAAAGTAAAAAAAAAAATAGAAAACAGCTTATAGAATAAGGATAAAGAAAAAATACTTTTGTATAGCGGTACAATGTGTTTGTGTTTTAAGCTAACTGCTATTACAAGAGTCAAAAGTTAAAAAGATTGAAAAGCTTATAAAGCAAAACAAGATATGGTAACCTAAGCTTAATTTATTATTGAAAAATATTTTAAAATAAATTTGGTGTAGCCTAAGTGTACACTGTTTATAAAGTCTACAGTTGTGTACAATAATGTCCTAGGCCATTACATTTACCACCACTCACTCACTTACTCACCCAGAGCAACTTCCAGTCCTTAAGCTCTATTCATGGTAAGCGCCCTGTACAGGTATACCATTTTAAAAATCTTTTATACTGTATTTTCATTGTACCTTTTCTATGTTTACATACATTTAGATATATAAATGCCATTGTGTTACAATTCCCTACAGTATTCAATGTAGTAACATGCTGTACAGGTTTGTAGCCTAGGAGCAATGGGCTATGCTATGTAGCCTAGGTAAGTAGTAGGCTATACTATCTAGATTTATGTACACTCTGTGATGTTTACACTACAATGAAATTGCCTAATGATGCATTTCTTAGAATGTATCTCTGTTGTTAAGTGATGCATGACTGTATAAGCTTTTAATGGTATACATTTCCCCTAAGCAACACTTTAGCTACATTCCACAAATTTTGATAAATTGTAATTTCATTTTCATTCAGTTAAAAATGAATTATTTCATACCAAAATATAAGCTACCAATCCTGACTCAAGACATAGAAAATTTAAACCAATTATAAAAGAAGAGATTATACAAAATTGATCTGAAATCTGCCAGATAGTTCCAAGCTGAGTTTTATTTAGTATATTTTAGTAATAAGATAATTCCAATATTATTAAAACTATTCCAAACCATTTACAGAAGGAAAGTGTTTGTAATTTATTTTATGACATAAATATAACCTTAGCAAAAAAAACTTTATTAAATGAAGGAAAAAATAACCATACTACAGACCAATCTTATTTGTCAAGACAAATATAAAATGATATATGAAATATTATCCATTAGAATCCAGCAGTACATGAAAAGAAGATTATTTTATGATCAAGTAGGGTTTGTTCTAGGAATGCATAGGTTGTCTTGTGTCTGATACTTATCAATGTAATTGATTAATGAACACATTTAGGAGAAAAACGTGATAATTTTAATAAATTTCAAAAATCACAATAAAATTCAGCAGCTATTCTTTTTTTTCAGTATTATTATTATTTTTAAAACATTTTTTAATTATACTTTAAGTTCCAGGGTACATGTGCATAACGTGCAGGTTTGTTACATATGTATACTTGTGCCATGTTGGTGTGCTGCACCCATCAACTCGTCAGCACCCATCAATTCATCATTTATATCAGGTATAACTCCCAATGCAATCCCTCCCCCTTCCCCCCTCCCCATGATAGGCCCCGGTGTGTGATGTTCCCCTTCCCGAGTCCAAGTGATCTCATTGTTCAGTTCCCACCTATGAGTGAGAACATGCGGTGTTTGGTTTTCTGTTCTTGTGATAGTTTGCTAAGAATGATGGTTTCCAGCGGCATCCATGTCCCTACAAAGGACGCAAACTCATCCTTTTTTATGGCTGCATAGTATTCCATGGTGTATATGTGCCACATTTTCTTAATCCAGTCTGTCACAGATGGACATTTGGGTTGATTCCAAGTCTTTGCTATTGTGAATAGTGCCACAATAAACATACGTGTGCATGTGTCTTTATAGCAGTATGATTTATAATCCTTTGGGTATATACCCAGTAGTGGGATGGCTGGGTCATATGGTACATCTAGTTCTAGATCCTTGAGGAATTGCCATACTGTTTTCCATAATGGTTGAACTAGTTTACAATCCCACCAACAGTGTAAAAGTGTTCCTATTTCTCCACATCCTCTCCAACACCTGTTGTTTCCTGACTTTTTAATGATTGCCATTCTAACTGGTGTGAGATGGTATCTCATTGTGCTTTTCATTTGCATTTCTCTGATGGCCAGTGGTGATGAGCATTTTTTCATGTGTCTGTTGGCTGTATGAATGTCTTCTTTTGAGAAGTGTCTGTTCATATCCTTTGCCCACTTATTGATGGGGTTGTTTGTATTTTTCTTGTATATTTGTTTAAGTTCTTTGTAGATTCTGGATATTAGCCCTTTGTCAGATGAGTAGATTGCAAAAATTTTCTCCCATTCTGTAGGTTGCCTGTTGACTCTGATGGTAGTTTCTTTTGCTGTGCAGAAGCTCTTTAGTTTAATTAGATCCCATTTGTCAATTTTTGCTTTTGCTGCTGTTGCTTTTGGTGTTTTAGACATGAAGTCCTTGCCCATGCCTATGTCCTGAATGGTATTACCTAGATTTTCTTCTAGGGTTTTTATGGTATTAGGTCTAACATTTAAGTCTCTAATCCAACTTGAATTAATCTTTGTATAAGGAGTAAGGAAAGGATCCAGTTTCAGCTTTCTACTTATGGCTAGCCAATTTTCCCAGCACCATTAATTACACAGGGAATCCTTTCCCCATTTCTTGTTTCTCTCAGGTTTGTCAAAGATCAGATGGCTGTAGATGTGTGGTATTATTTCTGAGGACTCTGTTCTGTTCCATTGGTCTATAGCTCTGTTTTGGTACCAGTACCATGCTGGTTTGGTTACTGTCGCTTTGTAGTATAGTTTGAAGTCAGGTAGCGTGACGCCTCCAGCTTTGTCCTTTTGACTTAGGATTGTCTTGGCAATGTGGGCTCTTTTTTGGTTCCATATGAACTTTAAGGCCGTTTTTTCCAATTCTGTGAAGAAACTCATTGGTAGCTTGATGGGGATGGCATTGAATCTATAAATAACCTTGGGCAGTATGGCCATTTTCATGATATTGATTCTTCCTATCCATGAGCATGGTATGTTCTTCCATTTGTTTGTGTCCTCTTTGATTTCACTGAGCAGTGGTTTGTAGTTCTCCTTGAAGAGGTCCTTTACATCCCTTGTAAGCTGGACTCCTAGGTATTTTATTCTCTTTGAAGCAATTGTGAATGGAAGTTCATTCCTGATTTGGCTCTCTGTTTGTCTGTTACTGGTGTATAAGAATGGTTGTGATTTTTGCACATTAATTTTGTATCCTGAGACTTTGCTGAAGTTGCTTATCAGCTTAAGGAGATTTTGGGCTGAGACGATGGGGTTTTCTAAATATACAATCATGTCATCTGCAAACAGGGACAATTTGACATCTTCTTTTCCTAACTGAATACCCTTGATTTCTTTCTCTTGCCTGATTGCCCTAGCCAGAACTTCCAACACTATGTTGAATAGGAGTGGTGAGAGAGGGCATCCCTGTCTTGTGCCAGTTTTCAAAGGGAATTTTCCCAGTTTTTGCCCATTCAGTATGATATTAGCTGTGGGTTTGTCATAAATGGCTCTTATTATTTTGAGGTACGTTCCATCAATACCGAATTTATTGAGCGTTTTTAGCATGAAGAGCTGTTGAATTTTGTCAAAAGCCTTTTCTGCATCTATTGAGATAATCATGTGGTTCTTGTCTTTGGTTCTGTTTATATGCTGGATTACGTTTATTGATTTGCGAATGTTGAACCAGCCTTGCATCCCAGGGATGAAGCCCGCGTGATCATGGTGGATAAGCTCTTTGATATGCTGCTGAAATCCGATTTGCCAGTATTTAATTGAGGATTTTTGCATCGATGTTCATCAGGGATATTGGTCTAAAATTCTCTCTTTTTGCTGTGTCTCTGCCAGGCTTTGTTATCAGGATGATGTTGGCCTCATAAAATGAGTTAGGGAGGATTCCGCTCTTTTTCTATTGATTGGAATAGTTTCAGAAGGAATGGTACCAGCTCCTCCTTGTACCTCTGGTAGAATTCAGCTGTGAATCCATCTGGTCCTGGACATTTTTTGGTTTGTAGGCTATTAATTATTGCCTCAATTTCAGAGCCTGCTATTGGTCTATTCAGGGATTCAACTTCTTCCTGGTTTAGTCTTGGAAGAGTGTAAGTGTCCAGGAAATTATCCATTTCTTCTAGATTTTCTAGTTGATTTGCATAGAGGTGCTTATAGTATTCTCTGATGGTAGTTTGTATTTCTGTGGGGTCGGTGGTGATATCCCCTTTATCATTTTTTACTGCGTGTATTTGATTCCTCTCTCTTTTCTTCTTTATTAGTCTTGCTAGCTGTCAATTTTGTTGATCTTTTCAAAAACCAACTCCTGGATTCATTGATTTTTTGGAGGGTTTTTTGTGTCTCTATCTCCTTCAGTTCTGCTCTGATCTTAGTTATTTCTTGCCTTCTGCTAGCTTTTGAATGTGTTTGCTCTTGCCTCTCTAGTTCTTTTAATTGTGATGTTAGAGTGTCCATTTTAGATCTTTCCTGCTTTCTCTTGTGGGCATTTAGTGCTATAAATTTCCCTCTACACACTGCTTTAAATGTGTCCCGGAGATTCTGGTATGTTGCATCTTTGTTCTCATTGGTTTCAAAGAACATCTTTATTTCTGCCTTCATTTCGTTATGTACCCAGTAGTCATTCAGGAGCAGGTTGTTCAGTTTCCATGTAGTTGAGCGGTTTTGATTGAGTTTCTTAGTCCTGAGTTCTAGTTTGATTGCACTGTGGTCTGAGAGACAGTTTTTTATAATCTCTGTTCTTTTACATTTGCTGAGGAGTGCTTTACTTCCAAGTATGTGGTCAATTTTGGAATAAGTGCGATGTGGTGCTGAGAAGAATGTATATTCTGTTGATTTGGGGTGGAGAGTTCTATAGATGTCTATTAGGTCCGCTTGGTGCAGAGATGAGTTCAATTCCTGGATATCCTTGTTAACTTTCTGTCTCGTTGATCTGTCTAATGTTGACAGTGGAGTGTTGAAATCTCCCATTATTATTGTATGGGAGTCTAAGTCTCTTTGTAAGTCTCTAAGGACTTGCTTTATGAATCTGGGTGCTCCTGTATTGGGTGCATATATATTTAGGAGAGTTAGCTCTTCCTGTTGAATTGATCCCTTTACCATTATGTAATGGCCTTCTTTGTCTCTTCTGATCTTTGATGGTTTAAAGTCTATTTTATCAGAGACTAGTATGGCAACCCCTGCTTTTTTGTGTTCTCCATTTGCTTGGTAGATCTTCCTCCATCCCTTTATTTTGAGCCTATGTATGTCTCTGCATGTGAGATGGGTCTCCTGAATACAGCAGACTGATGGGTCTTGACTCTTTATCCAGTTTGCCAGTCTGTGTCTTTTAATTGGAGCATTTAGTCCATTTACATTTAAGGTTAATATTGTTATGTGTGAACTTGATCCTGCCATTATGATATAAACTGGTTATTTTGCTCGTTAGTTGATGCAGTTTCTTCCTAGCCTCGATGGTCTTTACATTTTGGCATGTTTTTGCAATGGCTGGTACCAGTTGTTCCTTTCCATGTTTAGGGCTTCCTTCAGGGTCTCTTGTGAGGCAGGTCTGGTAGTGACAAAATCTCTAAACATTTGCTTATCTGTAAAGGATTTTCTTTCTCCTTCACTTATGAAACTTAGTTTGGCTGGATATGAAATTCTGGGTTGAAAATTCTTTTCTTTAAGAACGTTGAATATTGGCCCCCACTCTCTTCTGGCTTGTAGAGTTTCTGCCGAGAGATCTGCTGTTAGTCTGACGGGCTTCCCTTTGTGGGTAACCCGACCTTTCTCTCTGGCTGCCCTTAAGATTTTTTCCTTCATTTCAACTTTGGTGAATCTGGCAATTATGTGTCTTGGAGTTGCTCTTCTTGAGGAGCATCTTTGTGACTTTCTCTGTATTTCCTGAGTTTGAATGTTGGCCTGCCCTACTAGGTTGGGGAAGTTCTCCTGGATGATATCCTGAAGAGTGTTTTCCAACTTGGTTCCATTTTCCCCCTCACTTTCAGGCACCCCAATCAGACGTAGATTTGGTCTTTTTACATAATCCCATACTTCTTGCAGGCTTTGTTCATTTCTTTTTCTTCTTTTTTCTTTTGGTTTCTCTTTTCGCTTCATTTCATTCATTTGATCCTCAATCGCTGATACTCTTTCTTCCAGTTGATCGAGTCAGTTACTGAAGCTTGTGCATTTGTCACGTATTTCTCGTGTCATGGTTTTCATCTCTGTCATTTCGTTTATGACCTTCTCTGCATTAATTAGTCTAGCTGTCAATTCTTCCACTCTTTTTTCAAGATTTTTAGTTTCTTTGCGCTGGGTACGTAATTCCTCCTTTAGCTCTGAGAAGTTTGATGGACTGAAGCCTTCTTCTCTCATCTCGTCAAAGTCATTCTCTGACCAGCTTTGATCTGTTGCTGGCGATGGGCTGCACTCCTTTACAGGGGGAGATGCGCTCTTATGTTTTGAATTTCCAGCTTTTCTGCCCTGCTTTTTCCCAATCTTTGTGGTTTTATCTGCCTCTGGTCTTTGATGATGGTGACGTACTGATGGGGTTTTGGTATAGGTGTCCTTCCTGTTTTATAGTTTTCCTTCTAGCAGTCAGGACCCTCAGCTGTAGGTCTGTTGGAGATTGCTTGAGGTCCACTCCAGACCCTGTTTGCCTGGGTATCAGCAGCAGAGGTTGCAGAAGATAGAATATTGCTGAACAGCGAGTGTACCTGTCTAATTCTTACTTTGGAGGCTTCCTCTCAGGGGTGTACTCCACCCTGTGAGGTGTGGGGAGTCAGACCACCCCTAGTGGGGGATGTCTCCCAGTTAGGCTACTCAGGGGTCAGTGACCCACTTGAGCAGGCAGTCTGTCCGTTCTGAGATCTCAACCTCCGTGTTGGGAGATCCACTGCTCTCTTCAAAGCTGTCAGACAGAGTAGTTTGCGTCTGCAGAGGTTCCTGCTGCTTTTGTTGTTGTTGTTGTTAACTGTGCCCTGTCCCCAGAGGTGGAGTCTACAGAGACTGGCAGGTTTCCTTGAGCTGCTGTGAGCTCCACCCAGTTCAAGCTTCGCAGTGGCTTTGTTTACCTACTTAAGCCTCAGCAATGGCGGGCGCCCCTCCCCCAGCCTCACTGCTGCCTTGCGGTTAGATCGCGGACTGCTGTGTTAGCAATGAGGGAGGCTCCGTGGGCGTGGGACCCTCCCGGCCAGGTGTGGGATATATTCTCCTGGTGTGCCCGTTTGCTTAAAGCGCAGTATTGGAGTGGGAGTCACCCGATTTTCCAGGTGTTGTGTGTCTCAGTTCCCCTGGCTAGGAAAAGGGATTCCCTTCCCCCTTGTGCTTCCCAGGTGAGGGGATGCCTCGCCCTGCTTCAGCTCTCGCTGGTCGGGCTGCAGCAGCTGACCAGCACCGATTGTCTGGCACTCCCTAGTGAGATGACCCCAGTACCTCAGTTGAAAATGCAGAAATCACCGGTGTTCTGTGTCGCTCGCGCTGGGAGTTGGAGACTGGAGCTGTTCCTATTCGGCCATCTTGCTCCGCCCCTCTCAGCAGCTATTCTTAATAAAAGCTACAGTTAAAGCAAGGAATATAAGAAAACTCCTTAAATATAATAAAAATTATGTATAAAAACTAACATCAAATTATTTACCAAAAACTAACATCACTCTTGGTGATATAACACTAAAGCCATTTCCATTAAAATCAACACTGTTTTGGAAGTTCAAGTAAATTCAAAAGTAAAATATAAAAATAATAAATATCACAAAAATAGAATTTGCTTCTATTGATAACATTATTGTATATATATATATATATCAGAAACAAAGAGTTTAGTAAAATAACTACTAGTTAGTAATGGAATTAATAGAGTAGCTTAATAAAAGATAAATAATGTAAAGTCAATAGAATTATCTACTAGTTACAACAAATTATAAGAAATGATTCTATACACAGTGATACAAATTATCAAGTTTTTGAGATAAATCTGACATATATGGTGTAGAATGTATGCTCAGAGAAGTATCAAACCTTAATGAAAGACAAAATCTGATCAAACTGAAATGTACCATGTTCTTGGATAAGAAGACTTAATATCACCCAAAATATCAATTCAATCAAGTATCATTTGTTTTTGTTTTGAAGAGTTGGCATGGGGGATCATGTTAACATTGCTATAGAAGAAAAAGTGCCTAAGAATGGCCAACATTATTAAGAAATTAGATAATGTTCAGGAAGTTTGCATCACATTGTTAAAAAATTAAAATAAAAAGTTCATTGAAAGATAAGTAAGAGTGCAGAAATAGATGTTGATATATAAGTGAATTTATTTATTTACTTATTTGTTTTTATTATACTTTAAGTTCTAGGGTACATGTGCACAACGTGCAGGTCTGTTACATAGGTATACATGTGCCATGATGGTTTGTTGCATCCATCAATCCATCATTTGCATTAGGTATTTCTCCTAATGCTACCCCTCTCCCAGTCCCCCACTCCATGACAGGCTCTGGTGTGTGATGTTCCCTGCCCTGTGTTCAAGTGGTCTCATTGTTCAATTTCCACCTATGAGTGAGAACATGTGGTGTTTGATTTTCTGTCCTTGAGACAGTTTGCTGAGAATGATGGTTTCCAGCTTCATCTATGTCCCTGCAAAGGACATGAACTCATCATTTTTATGGCCGCATAGTATTCCATGGCGTATATGTGCCCCCATGTTTTCTTAATCCAGTCTATCATTGATGGACATTTGGGTTGGTTCCAAGTCTTTGCTATTGTGAATAGTGCCACAATAAACATACGTGTGCATGTGTCTTTATAGTAGAATGATTTATAATTCTTTGGGTATATACCCAGTAATGGGATGAATGGGTCAAATGGTATTTCTAGTTCTTGATCCTTGAGGAATCACCACACCGTGTTTCACAATGGTTGAACTAATTTACACTCCCACCAACAGTGTAAAAGCATTCCTGTTTCTCCACATGCTCCCCACCATCTGTTGTTTCCTGACTTTTTAATGATTGCCATTCTAAATGGTGTGAGATGGTATCTCATTGTGGTTTTGATTTGCATTGATCTGATGACCAGTGGTGATGAGCATTTTTTCATGTGTCTGTTGGCTGCATAAATGTCTTCTTCTGAGAAGTGTCTGTTCATATCTTTTGTCCACTTTTTGATGGGGTTTTTTCTTGTAAATTTGTTTAAATTCTTTGTAGATTCTGGATACTAGCCCTTTGTCAGATAGGTAGATTGCAAAGATTTTCTCCCCATTCTGTAGGTTGCCTGTTCACTCTGATGGTAGTTTCTTTTGCCATGCAGAAGCTCTTTAGTTTAGTTAGATCCCATTTCTCTATTCTGGCTTTTGTTGCCATTGCTTTTGGTGTTTTAGTCATGAAGTCCTTGCCCATGCCTATGTCCTGAATGATATTGCCTAGGTTTTCTAGGGTTTTTATGGTTTTAGGTCTAACATTTAATTCTTTAATCCACCTTGAATTAATTTTTGTATAAGGCATAAGGAAGAGATCCAATTTCAGCTTTCTACATATGTCCAGCCAGTTTTCCCAGCAACACTTATTAAATAGGGAATCCTTTCCCCATTTCTTCTTTTTGTCAGGTTTGTGAAAGATTAGATGGTTGTAGACGTGTGAGGCCTCTATTCTGTTCCATTGGTCTATATATCTGTTTTGGTACCAGTACCATGCTGTTTTGGTTACTGTCACCTTGTAGTATAGTTTGAAGTCAGGTAACGTGATGCCTCCAGCTTTGTTCTTTTTGCTTAGGATTGTCTTGGAAATGAGGTCTCTTTTTTGGTTCCATATGAACTTTAAAGTAGTTTTTTTCCAATGTGCAAAGAAAGTCATTGGTAGCTTGATGGGGATGGCATTGAATCCATAAATTACCTTGGGGAATATGGCCATTTTCATGATATTGATTCTTCCTATCCATGAACATGGAATGTTCTTCCATTTGTTTGTGTCCTCTTTTATTTCATTGAGCATTGGTTTGTAGTTCTCCTTGAAGAGGTCCTTTACATCCCTTGTAAGTTAGATTCCTAGGTATTTTATTCTCTTTGTAGCAATTGTCAGTGGGAGTTCACTCATGATTTGGCTCTCTGTTTGTTTGTTATTGGTGTATAGGAATGTCTGTGATTTTTGCACATCGATTTTGTAGCCTGAGACTTTGCTGAAGTTGTTCATCAGCTTAAGGAGATTTTGGGCTGAGACAGTGGGGCTTTCTAAATACACAATCATGTCATCTGCAAACAGGGACATTTGACTTCCTCTTTTCCTAATTGAATACCCTTTATTTCTTTCTCTGGCCTGATTGCCCTGGCCAGAACTTCCAACACTATGTTGAATAGGAGTGGTGAGAGAGGGCGTCCTTGTCTTGTGCCAGTTCTCAAAGGAAATGTTTCCAGTTTTTGCCTATTCAGTATGATTTTGGCTGTGTGTTTGTCAAAAGTAGCTCTTATTATTTTGAGATACATTCCTTCAATCCCTAGTTTATTGAGAGTTTTTAGCATGAAGAGCTGTTGAATTTTGTCCAAGGCCTTGTCTGCATCTACTGGGATAATCATGTGGTTTTTGTTGTTGGTTCTGTTTATTGATTTGCGTATGTTGAACCAACCGTGCATCCCAGGGATGAAGCCAATTTGATCATGGAGGATAAGCTTTTTGATGTGCTGCTGGGTTTGGTTTGCCAGTATTTTATTTTATTTTTTTATTTTATTATTATTATTTTTTATTATACTTAAAGTTCTAGGGTACATGTACACAATGTACAGGTTTGTTACATATGTATACATGTGCCATGTTGGTGTGCTGCATCTATTAACTCGTCATTTACATTAGGCATATCTCCTAATGTTATCCCTCCCCTCTAACCTCTTCCCACAATAGGATCTGGTGTGTGATGTTCCCCTTCCTGTGTCCAAATAATCTCATTGTTCAATTCCCACCTAAGAGTGAGAACATGTGGTACTTGGTTATCTGTTCTTGCGATAGTTTGCTAAGAATGGTGGTTTCCAGCTGCATCCATGTCCCTACAAAGGACATGAACTCATCCTTTTTTATGGCTGCATAGTATTCCACGGTGTATATGTGCCACATTTTCTTAATCCAGTCTGTCACTGATGGACATCTGGATTGACTCCAAGTCATTGCTATTGTGAATAGTGCTGCAATAAACACACATGTGCATGTGGGTTTATAGCAGCATGACTTATAATCCTTTGGGTATATCCTCAATAATGGGATGGCTGGGTCAAATGGTATTTCTAGTTCTAGATTCTTGAGGAATCGTCACACTGTTTTCCACAATGGTTGAACTATTTTACAGTCCCATCAACAGTGTAAAAGTGTTTCTATTTCTCCACATCCTCTCCAGCACCTGTTGTTTCCTGATTTTTTAATGATTGCCATTCTAACTGGTGTGGGATGATATCTCATTGTGCTTTTCATTTGCATTTCTCTGATGGTGAGTGATGATGAGCATTTTTTCATGTGTCTGTTGGCTGTATGAATGTCTTCTTTAGAGAAGTGTCTGTTCATATCCTTTGCCCACTTTTTGATGGGGTTGTTTGGTTTTTTTCTTGTAAATTTGACTGAGTTCTTTATAGGTTCTGGATATTAGTCCTTTGTCAGATGAGTAGATTGCAAAAATTTTCTCCCATTCTGTAGGTTGCCTGTTCACTCTGATGGTAGTTTCTTTTGCTGTGCAGAAGCTCTTTAGTTTAATTAGATCCCATTTGTCAATTTTGGCTTTTGTTGCCATTGCTTTTGGTGTTTCAGACACGAAGCCCTTGCCCAAGCCTATGTCATGAATGGTATTCCCTAGGTTTTCTTCTAGGGTTTTTATGGTATTAGGTCTAACATTTAAGTCTCTAATCCATCTTGATTTATTTTCGTATAAGGAGTAAGGAAAGGATCCAGTTTCAGCTTTCTCCTTATGGCTAGCCAATTTTCCCAGCACCATTTATTACACAGGGAATCCTTTCCCCATTTCTTGTTTTTGTCAGGTTTGTCGAAGATCAGGTGGCTGTAGATGTGTGGTATTATTTCTGAGGGCTCCATTCTGTTCCATTGGTCTATATCTCTGTTTTGGTACCAGTACCATGCTGGTTTGGTTACTGTCGCCTTGTAGTATAGTTTGAAGTCAGGTAGCATGATGCCTCCAGCTTTGTTCTTTTGGCTTAGGATTTTCTTGGCAATGCGGGGTCTTTTTTGGTTCCATATGAACTTTAAAGCAGTTTTTTCCAATTCTGTGAAGAAAGTCATTGGTCGCTTAGTGAGGATGGCATTGAATCTATAAATAACCTTGGGCAGTATGGCCATTTTCACAATATTGATTCTTCCTATCCATGAGCATGGTATGTTCTTCCATTTGTTTGTGTCTTCATTTGTTTCACTGAGCAGTGGTTTGTAGTTCTCCTTGAAGAGGTCCTTGACATCCCTTGTAAGTTGGATTCCTAGGTATTTTATTCTCTTTGAAGCAATTGTGAATGGGAGTTCATTCATGATTTGGCTCTCTGTTTGCCTGTTACTGGTGTATAAGAATGCTTGTGATTTTTGCACATTGATTTTGTATCCTGAGACTTTGCTGAAGTTGCTTATCAGCTTAAGGAGGTTTTGGGCTGAGATGATGGGATTTTCTAAATATACAATCATGTATGTCATCTGCAAACAGGGACAATTTGACTTCTTCTTTTCCTAACTGAATACCCTTGATTTCTTTCTCTTGCCTGATTGCCCTAGCCAGAACTTCCAACACTATGTTGAATAGGAGTGGTGAGAGAGGGCATCCCTGTCTTGTGCCAGTTTTCAAAGGGAATGCTTCCAGTTTTTGCCCATCCAGTATGATCTTGGCTGTGGGTTTGTCATAAATAGCTCTTATTATTTTGAGATATGTTCCATCAATACTGAATTTATTGAGAGTTTTTAGCAAGAAGGGCCATTGAATTTTGTCGAAGGCCTCTTCTGCATCTATTGAGATAATTCTGTGGTTTTTGTCTTTGGTTCTGTTTATGTGATGGATTACATTTATTGATTTGTGTATGTTGAACCAGCCTTGCATCCCAGGGATGAAGCCCATTTGATCATGGTGGATAAGCTTTTTGACGTGCTGCTGGATTCAGTTTGCCGGTATTTTATTGAGGATTTTTGCATCGATGTTCATCAGGGATATTGGTCTAAAATTCTCTTTTTTGTTGATCTCAACCTCCGTGCTGGGGGATCCACTGCTCTCTTCAAAGCTATCTGACAGGGGCATTTACCTCTGCTGAGGTTTCTGCTGCTTTTTGTTTAGCTATGCCGTGTCCCCAGAGGAGGAGTCTACAGAGGCAGGCTGGCCTCCTTGAGCTATGGTGGTCTCCACCCAATTCGAGCTTCCCAGAGGCTTTGTTTACCTACTTAAGCCTCAGCAATGGCGGGCGCCCCTCCCCCAGCCTTGCTGCTGCCTTCCAGTTAGATCTCAGACTGCTGTGCTAGCAATGAGGGAGGCTCTGTGGGCGTGGGACCCTCTGGGTCAGGTGTGGGATATAATCTCCTGGTGTGCCGTTTGCTAAGACCCCTGGTAAAGCACAGTATTAGGGTGGGAGTTACCCGATTTTCCAGGTGTTGTGAGTCTCAATTTACTTTGGCTAGGAAAAGGAATTCCCTTCCCCCTTGCACTTCCCAGGTGAGGCGATGCCTCACCCTGCTTCAGCTCTTGCTGGTTGGGCTGCACCCGTGGACCAGCGCCAACAGTACGACACACTCCAGTGATATGATCCCGGTACGTCAGTTGAAAATGCAGAAATCACCCGTCTTCTGTGTTGCTCATGCTGGGAGCTAGAAACTGGAGCTGCACCCATCTTGAGTGTGCCCCCTGCCAGTATTTTATTGAGGATTTTCACATTGATGTTCATCAGGGATATTGGTCTAAAATTCTCTTTTTTTGTTGTGGCTCTTCCAGGCTTTGGTATCAGGATGATGCTGGCCTCATAAAATGAGTTAGGGAGGATTCCCTCTTTTTCTATCAATTGGAATAATTTCAGAAGGAATGGTATCAGCTCCTCTTTGTACCTCTGGTAGATTTGGTTGTGAATCTATCTGGTCCTGGACTTCTCTTTGTGGGTAGGCTATTAATTATGGCCTCAATTTCAGAGCCTGTTATTGGTCTATTCAGGGATTCAACTTCTTCCTGGTTTAGTCTTGGGAGGGTGTATGTGTCCAGGAATTTATCCATTTCTTCTAGATTTGTAGTTTACTTGCATAGAGGTGTTGGATCAGTGGTGATATCCCCTTTATCATTTTTTATTGCATCTATTTGATTCTTCTCTCTTTTCTTCTTTACTAGTCTTGCTAGCAGTCTATCAATTTTGTTGATCTTTTCAAAAAACCACCTCCTGGATTCACTGATTTTTTTGAAGGTTTTTTTGTGTCTCTATCTCCTTCAGTTCTGCTCTGATCTTAGTTATTTCTTGTCTTCTGCTAGTTTTTGAGGTAGTTTGCTCTTGCTTCTCTAGTTCTTTTAATTGTGATGTTAGGGTGTCAATTTTGATCTTTCCTGCTTTCTCTTATGGGTATTTAGTGCTATAAATTTCCCTCTACACACTGCTTTAAATGTGTCCCAGAGATTCTGGTACATTGTAGTCTTTGTTCTCATTGGTTTCAAAGAACATCTTTATTTCTGCCTTCATTTCATTATGTACCCAGTAGTCATTCAGGAGCAGGTTGTTCAGTTTCCAAGTAGTTGTGCAGTTTTGAGTGAGTTTCTTAATCCTGTGTTCTAATTTGATTGCATTGTGGTCTGAGAGACAATTTGTTTTGATTTGTGTTCTTTTACATTTGCTGAGGAGTGCTTTACTTCCAATTATTTGGTCAGTTTTAGAATAAGTCCAATGTGCTGCTGAGAAGAATGTATGTTCTGTTGATTCAGGGTGGAGAGTTCTGTAGATTTCTATTAGGTCTGCTCGGTGTAGAGCTGAGTTCAAGTCCTGGATATCCTTGTTAACCTTCTGCCTCATTGTTCTGTCTAATACTGACAGTGGGTTGTTAAAGTCTCCCACTATTATTGTGTGGGAGCCTAAGACTCTTTGTAGGTCTCTAAGGACTTGCTTTATGAATCTGGCTGCTCCTGCATTGGGTGCATATATACGTAGGATACTTAACTCTTCTTATTGCATTGATCCCTTTACCATTATGTAATGGCTTTGTCTCTTTTAGTCTTTGTTGGTTTGAAGTCTGTTTTATCAGAGACTGTGATTGCAACCCCTGCTTTATTTATTTATTTATTTTGCTTTCCATTTGATTGGTAGTTTTTCCTCCATCCCTTTATTTTAAGCCTATGTGTGTCTCTGCACGTGAGATGGATCTCCTGAATACACCACACTGATGGGTCTTGACTCTTTTTCCAATTTGCCAGTCTGTCTTTTAATTGGGGCATTTAGCCCATTTACATTTAAGGTTAATATTGTTATGTGTGAATTTGATCCTGTCAATATGATGTTAGCCATTTACTTTGACCATTAATTGATGCAGTTTCTTCATAGCATCAATGGTCTTTACAATTTGGCATGTTTTTTCCATGGCTGGTACTGGTTCTTCCTTCCCAAATTTAGTGCTTCCTTCAGGAGCTCTTGTAAGGCAGGCCTGGTGGTGACAAAATCTCTCAGCATTTGCTTGTCTGTAAAGGATTTTATTTCTCCTTCATTTATGAAGCTTAGTTTGGCTGGATATGAAATTCTGGGTTGAAAATTCTTTTCTTTAAGAATGTTGAATATTGGCCCCCACTCTCTTCTTGCTTGTACAGTTTCTGCTGAGAGATCCGTTGTTATCTGATGGGCTTCCCTTTGTGGGTAACCTGACCTTTCTCTCTGCCTGCCCTTAACATTTTTTCCTTCATTTTAACCTTGGTGAATCTGACAACTATGTGTCTTGGAGTTGATCTTCTCTTTATGGTGTTCTCTGTATTTCCTGAATTTCAGTGTTGGCCTGCCTTGCTAGGTTGGGGAAGTTCTTCTGGATAATAACCTGAAGAGTGTTTTTCAACTTGGTTCCATTCTTCCTGTCACTTTCCAGTACACCAATCAAACAGGTTTGGTCTTTTCACATAATTCCATATTTCTTGGAGGCTTTGTGTGTTTGTTCTTACTCTTTTTTCTCTAAACTTCTCTTCTCACTTTATTTCATTATTTTTATCTTCAAACACTGATACCCTTTCTTCCACTTGATTGAATAGGCTATTGAAGCTTGTGCATGCATCATGTAGCTCTCCTGCCATGGTTTTCAGCTCCATCAGGTCATTTAAGGTCTTCTCTATGTTGTTTATTCTTGTTAGTCATTCATCTAACCTTTTTTCAAGGTTTTTAGCTTCCTTGCAATGTGTTTGAACACGCTCTTTTGGCTCAGAGAAGTTTGTTATTACTGACCTTCTGAAGCCTACTTCTGTCAACTCATCAAAGTTATTCTCCGTCCAGCTTTGTTCCGTTCCTGGCAAGGAGCTGCAGTCCTTTGGAGGAGAAGGGGTGCTCTGGTTTTTAGAATTTTCAGCTTTTCTGCTATGGTTTCTCCCCATCTTTGTGATTTTATCTACCTTTGGCCTTTGATGTTGGTGACCTACGGATAGGGTTTTGGTGTAGATGTCCTTTTTGTTGATTTTGATGCTATTCCTTTTTTTTGTTAGTTTTCCTTCTAACAGTCAGGTCCTTCAGCTGCAGGTCTGTTGGAGTTTGCTGGAGGTCCACTCCAGACACTGTTTGCCTGGGTGTCACAAACGGATGCTGCAGAACAGCAAATATTGCAGAACAGCAAATATTGCTGCCTGATCCTTCCTCTAGAAGCTTCGTCCCAGAGGGGCACCCACCTATATGAGGTGTCTGTCGGCCCCTACTAGGAGGTGTCTTCCAGTTGGGCTACATGGGGGTCAGGGACCCACTTGAGGATGCAGTCAGTCTGTTCTTAGAGTTCAAATGCTGATTTGGGAGAACCACTGCTCTCTTCACATCTGTCAGACAGGAATATTTAAGTCTGCAGAAATTTCTGCTTCCTTTTGTTCAGCTATGCCCTACCCACAGATGTGGAGTCTATAGAGGCAGTAGGCCTTGCTGAGTTGCAGTGGGCTCTGACCAGTTCGAGCTTCCCCAGCTGCTTTGTTTACCTACTCAAGCCTCAGCAATGGTGGATGCCCCTCCTCCAACCAGGCTGCAGCCCTGCAGGGCTATCTCAGACTGCTGTGCTAGTAGTGAGCAAGGCTCCACGGGTGTGGGATCCACCAAGTCAGGTATGGAAGAGAATTTCCTAGTCTACTGGTTACTAAGACTGTGGGAAAAGTGCAGTATTTGGGTGAGAGTGTCCCATTTTTTCAGGTACAGTCTGTCATGGCTTCCCTTGGCTAGGAAGGGAAATCCCCCAACCCCTTGTGCTACCCGGGTGAGGCAACGTCCCACCCTGCTTCAGCTTGCCCTCTGTGGGCTGCACCCACTATCCAACAAGTCCCAATGAGATGAACCAGGTACCTCAGTTGGAAATGCAGAAATCACCCAACTTCTGCTTCAATCACACTGGGATCTGCAGACCGGAGCTGTTCCTATTCAGCCAACTTGGAATGGGGTGTTGAGTGAATTTAATGTATGAAAACAATGGCATTCCAACTTAGTGGAAAGGAATGGTTTCTTTAATAAATGGTACTGGAACAATTGGCAATCCATATGTGCCATTTTGGATTATAATCCACATAATCCAAAAATAATAAGTTAGACTTCTATATTAAAATTTCAGCTGCATGAAAGATAAGTGGGAAAAAGATTTTAAAATATTAGAAAACATGTGCAACTTAAGGCTGAGGATACCATTTTCACTAACATAGCAAACTCAGAAATTATAAAATAATAGAGAAACATAGTTGACTATATAAAGAATTTTCAGGGAGAGCAACTTAAGATGGCTGAGTAGACACAGTCAGGAGAAACGTTTACCACTGAAGGATCAGGACATCAGACAGACTGGGTGCACTTCTAGCAGGTCTTCAGAGGGAAGGCATTGAGAGTGAATGGATGGAAGACACAGATGCTAGGCTGAAGGGAGAGGAAGCTGGGAACACCACTGGGACTCATTCCTAGCCCCCAACAACTCTTGGGGAATGAGTGAGTTGAATAGGCAAGGAGCAACCCACTCTTGTCACAGGTCTCTGTAATCGTGGCACCAGGATATGCCACGATCCCCATGAACACTTGAGCTGGCAGAGAGAGCTGCTTATAGAAGTGGTAGGGGCAGAACTCCAGCCTATGTGGAACTCAGAGGGTTTGGTGTGGGAGCATCTGTAGTGGAGCACAGCCAGGGATGACCATCCCCAAGGCTCACCTTGCTCCCCTAGGAGACTTTAGCCCAAGGGGAACTGTCATACCTGAACAATACAAGTCTTGCCATTGAGATGGGGCTGGTCTGACCTGAGCACCCCTTGGTCTGCTGGTCTCCTTGGGGCCACAACATGGCTGCACCTGCTTGCAATGCAGCCTTGGATGCCCATGTGGAGTGCCTTTTGGGGAGCTCCCAGCATAGTTCCTGCACTGGTAGATTGTGACTTACTGGCAGAGAGCTTCAGCAGAGCAGCACCAGTCTGCTTGCACCCTCCCCCAAATGCAGCCTCCCCTATGCCACTTTGCCTGTACACAGTCCCCCACAGCCAATGCCCAAATTGTTTTGCCAGCACGAGTGTGCAGCAGCAGACCTTGTCTCCACTTCTCTACCAGTGTATGGGAGCATGTAGAGTCTGCCAGGTCACTGATGCCAACATGAGTGCACCTTGCCACCCCCCCACCCCGCACTGTGCTGGCATTGCCATCAGAGCGCTTGCAGGCACACAGACAGAGAGCCCTATACCTGCTGTCACCCCACCCCTGCACCAACACTGCTGCCAGGGTGAACTATGCATGGTCACCAGTGGACTCATCCTGCACCCTGTGCTGCCACAGCTGCCCACATGAATATGCACATAGAAGGCACACATAGTCCTGTGCCCAGCAGTGCTCTGCTCCTGTGCTAACACTGCCACTGGTGTGAGTGCACGTGTGGATGCTGGAGGGACATCCTGGTCCTTCCCCTGTTCTGTGTTGCCATTGCTGCCACTGCAGATGCTGCCATTGCAAACACCCACATGGAGGACAGCTCCCCTGCAACCACCAACCCCCTGCTGCAGCCAAAAAGCATGTACTCAACCACACTGCCACTGCTGCTGGCATGTGCAAATGAGAACAGATCCTACTGCCACTGCTCTATAAAGCACTTTGGCCAGCACCACCTATTGGAACGTTGTGGCCGATGGACCAGGAATGCATTGGTTCCTTCAGTGCAGCAGGTTCCTAAACATGAGGGGCCAAAAAGTCAAGGGCCCAATACCAGACTCCCAGAGTTAAAACAAGTTAAAACAAGCAGCCCATGAGTCCTGAACTAAGCCTTGGCCCCCGAAAATCTTCCAGCTTATGCCACAATCAACCCCCAAGGACATCAAATAGAATAAAAAAATCCAAAGGACAGCAACTTCAAAGACTGAAGGAACATCAGCCTACAAAGATGACGAAGAACCCATGTGAGAACTCTGACAATTCAAAAAGCAAGAGTATCTTTTTTTTTTTTTTTTTTTTTTTTTTTCAGAGTCTTGCTCTGTCACTCAGGCTGGAGTGCAGTGGCACAACCATGGCTTACCGCAACCTCTGTTTTCCAATTTCAAGTAATTCTTATGCCTCAGCCACCTGAGTAGCTGGGACCACATGCACATGCCACTAAACCTGGCTAATTTTTGTATTTTTAGTAGAGACAGGGTTTCAAATGGGTTTTTGCCATGTTAGCCAGGCTGGTCTTGAACCACTGACCTCAAGTGATCTGCCCATCTTGGCGTCCCAAAGTGTGGGATTAAAGGAGTGAGCCACTGTGCCCAGTGAAGTGTCTTCTTAACTCCAAACAACCTCACTAGTTCCCAGCAATGGTTCTTAGCCAGGCCAAGATGGCTGAAATAGCAGTAATAGAATTCAGAATATAGAAGGGGCAAAGACCATTGATATGCAGGAGAAGGTCAAAACCCAATTCAAGAAATCTAAGAATTACAATAAAATAATACAGAAGCTGATAGATAAAATGGCCTTTATCAGAAAGAACCAAAGTGATCTGATAAAGCTGAAAAAACACACTATAAGAATTTCATAATGCATTTGCAAGTATTCATAACAGAACAGACCAAGCTGAGGAAAGATCTCAGAGCATGAATACTGGCTCTCTGAAATAGTCAGAGAAAAATAAAAAACAGTAAAGAAGAATGAACAAAAAAATCTCTAAGAAATAACAAATTATGTAAAGAGATCCAATCTGTGATTTACTGGTGTCCCTGAAAGAAAGAGAGAAAACCAAGCAACCTGGAAAACATATTTGAGGTTATCATAAATGAAAATTTCCCCAACCTTGCTAGAGAGGCCAATGTTCAAATTCAGGAAATGCAGAGAATCCCTGTGAAACACTACACAAGAAGATCACATCTAAGACACATAGTCATCAGACTTTCTAAGATTGCAATGAAAGAAAAAATGGTAAATGCAGCTAGAGAGAGGGGGCAAGTCATCTACAAAGGGAACTCATCAGGCTAACAGCAGACCTGTCAGCAGAATCCCTATAAAGCAGAAGAGATTGGGGGCCTATATTCAGCATCCTTAATTACAATAATTTTCAACCAAGAATTTCATATCCAGACAAACTAAGCTTTATAAGTGAAGGACAAATAAGATCATTTTCAGACAAGCAATTGCTAAGGAAATTTGTTAACACCAGACCTGCTTTACAAGAGGTTCTGAAGGGAGTGCTAAATATAGAAAGACCATTATCAGCCACTACAAAAACACACTTAAGTACACACACCAGTGACACTATGAACAACCACACAATCAACATTGCATAATAACCAGCTAACAACATGACGACAGGATCAAATTCACACATATCAATACTAGCCTTGAATGTAAATGGGATAAACACCCCCAATTAAAAGCCACAGAGAGGCAAGTTGAAAAGAGAAGCAAAACTCAAGGTTTTGCTGTCTTCTAGAAACCCATCTCACATGTAATGATACCCATAAGCTCAAAGTAAAGGGATGGAGAAAAATCTACCAAGCAAACAGAAAAAAGCAGATATTGCTGTTCTAATTTCAGACAAAACAGACTTTAACAAAGATCAAAAAAACACAAAGAAGGACATTATATAACGTTAAAGGGGTCAATTCAATAAAGGGGTCAATTCAACAAGAAGACCTAACTGCCCTAAATATGTATGCACCGAACACAGGAGCACCCAGATTCATAAAGCAAGTTCTTAGAGATCTAAAAAGAGATTTAGGTAACCACACAATAATAGTGGGAGACTTTAATACCTGACTGACAGTTTTAGACAGATCATTGAGGCAGAAAACTTACAAAGATATTTGCTACCTTTACTCTACACTTGACTAAATGGACCTTATAGACATCTACAGAACTCTCCACCCAAAAAACAACAAAATGTACATTCTTCTTTCCTGCACATGCCACACACTCTAAAGTCAACCACACAATTGGGGCTAAAACAATATTCAGTATATTAAAAAAAGAAATCACAGCAACCACACTCTTGAACCATAATACAATAAAAATAGAAATAAATGCTAAGAAAATCTCTCAAAATGAAATAATTAAATGTAAATTAAACAACCTAGGTCCTAAATGACTTTTGGGTAAATAATGAAATCAAGACAGAAATCAAGAAATTATTTGAACCTAATGAAAAAAAAAAAAAAGATATAACATACAGAATCTCTGGAATGTAGCCAAGGCAGTTAAAAGAGAAGTTTATAGCACTATACACCCACATCAAAAAGTTAGAAAGATCTCAAATTAGCGACTTAACATCACAACTAGAGGGACTAGAGAAACAAGAGCAAATCAACTCCAAATCTAGCAGAAGACAAGAAATAACCAAAATCAGAGCTGAGCTGAAGGAAACTGAGTCATGAAAAATCGTACAAAAGATCAATGAATCCAGGAGCTGCTTCTTTGAAAGAATTACCAAGATAGATGGACCACTAGCTAGACTAATAAAGAAAAAAAGAGAGAAGATACAAATAAGCACAATCAAGGATGACAAAGAGGATGTTACTACTGACCTCACAGAAATACAAAACAACAACAACAACAACAACAACAAAAAACTGTCAGAGATTATTATAGTTTCAGTAAAAATGATTTCAGTAGGACAAATAAGATCCTTTCAAACAAGTAAATACTAAGAGAATCAGGATTTTCTTGTCTGCAAAGGATCTTATTTGTCCTTCACTTATAAAGCTTAGTTTGGGTGGAAATGAAATTCTCAGTTGAATTTTCTTTTATGAACTCCTCTATTTCCACAAGCTAGAAAACCTAGAAAAAAAAATGGGTAAATTCCTGGAAACATACAACCTCCCAAAAAAAGAACCAGAAAGACATTGGATCCTTGAATGGACCAATAATGAGTTCTCAAATTGAATCAGTAATAAAAAGCCTGCCACCAGAAAAAGCCCGGGACCAGATGGATTCGTAGCTGAATTCTACGGGAGGTATAAAAAAGAGCTGGTACCATTCCTACTGAAACTGTTCTAAAAAATTGAGGAAGAAGGACTCCTCCCTAACTCATTCTATGAGGTCAGCCTCATCTTGATACCAAAACCTGTCAGACACACACACACACACACACACACACACACACACACACAAATAAAACTTTAGCCAACATTCTTGATGAACACAGATGCAAAAATACTCAGCAAAATACTGGCAAACTGAATCCAGTAGCACATCAAAAAGCTAATCCACCATGATCCAGAAGGCTTTATCCCTGGGATGCAAAATTGGTTCAACATACACAAATTAATTAATGTGATTCACTATGTGAAAAGAACTAAAAACAAAAATATATGACCATCTCGATGGATACAGAAAATGCTTTCAATAAAATCCAACATCCTTTCATGTTAAGAACCCTCAACAAACTAGGCATGGAAGGAACATACTTCAAAACAATAAAAGCCATCAATGAAAAACCCACAGCTAACATCATACTGAACAGGCAAAAGCTGGAAGTACTCCCCTTGAAAATCAGAATAAGACAAGGATGCCCACTCTCACTACTCTCATTCAACCTTCTACTGGAAGTTCTAGCCAGAGCAACCAGGCAAGAGAAAAAAAATAAGAGGCATCCAAAAAGAAAAAGAGGAAGTCAAGTTATCCCTGTTTGCAGACTACATGATGCTATCTCTAGAGAACCCCTAGTCTCTACCCAGAAGCTCCTTGATCTAATAAACAATTTCAGCAGTTTCAGGACAGAAAAGCAATGTAGAAAAAACAGTAACATTCCTATTCACTAAAAATACCCAAGCTGAGAGCCAAATCAAGAATGCAGTCTCATTTACAATAGCCACAAAAAGAATAAAATACCTAGGAAAATAGCTAACTAAGGGGGCAAAAGACCTCTACAATGAGAATTACAACACACTTCTCAAAGGAATCAGAGATGACAAACAAATGGAAAAATATTCCATGCTTATGTATAGGAAGAATCAATATTGTCAAAATGGCCATTAGGCCCAAAGAAATGTGCAGATTCAATCCTATTCCTATCAAGCTACCAATGACATTGTTCACAGAACTAGAAAAAACTGTTTTAGAATTGATATGTAACCAAAAAATAGTCCAAATAGCCAAGACAATCCTAAGCAAAAAGAACAAAGCTGGAGGCATCACATTACCTGACTTCAAACTATACTATAGGACTATAGTAACCAAAACAGCATCATACAGCTACCAAAACAGACACACATACCAATGGAACAGAATAGAGATCCCAGAAATAATGCCACATACCTACACCCATCTAATCTTTGACAAAATTGGCAAAAACAGCAATGGGAGAAAGACTTTCTATACAATAAATGATGCTGGGATCACTGGCTAGCCATATCCAGAAGATTGAAACTGGACCTCTTCCTTACACCATGTACAAAAATCAACTCAAGATGGATTAAACACTTAAATCTAAAATGAAAATTTGTAAAAACCCCAGAAGATAACATAGGAAATACCATTCTGGATATAGGCCCCTGGCAAAGATTTCATGACAAAGATGCCAAAACCAAATGCAGCAAAAGCAAAATTTGACAAATGGGACCTAATTAAACTAAGGAGTTTCTGCACAACAAAAGAACTCTCAACAAAGTAAACAGAAAACCTACAGAATGGGAAAAAACATTTGCAAACTATGCATTCAACAAAGGTCTAATATCCGGAGTCTACTAATATAAGGAGCTTGAACAAATTTTGCAAGCAAAAAACAACCCCATCAAAACTGGGCAAAGGACATGAACAGACACTTGCAAGAGAAGCCATACATGCAACCAACAAGCATATGAAAAAATGCCCCACATCACTGATCGTTAGAGAAATGCAAATCAAAAGCACCATGAGATACCACCTCACACCAGTCAGAATGGCTATTAATAAAAAGTCAAAAAATAAAGATGCTGGTGAGGTTGTGGAGAAAAGAGAATGCTATATACTTCTGGTGGGGGTGTAAATTATTTTAGTCCCTGTGGCAAGCAGTTTGGTGATTTCTCAAAGAACTTAAAATAGAACTACCATTCAACCCAGAAATCCCATTACTGGGTATACACCCAAAAGAATATAAGTTGTTCTGTAATAAAGACACATGCACACATATGTTCTTTGCAGCACTATTCACAATAACAAATACATGGAATCAACTTAAATGGCCATTAACCGTAGATTGGATAAAGAAAAGGTGATACATATACACCATGGAATACTACACAGCCATAAAAAGAACAAGATCATGTCCATTGCAGCAACATGGATGGAGTTGGAGGTCATTATCCTAAGCAAATTGACACTGGAATAGCAAACCAAATACCATATATTCTCCCTTATAAATGAAAGCTAACCATTGAGTATACATGGACACGAAGAGGGAAACAACAAACATTAGGGCTTACTTGAGGGTAGTGGGTGGGAGGACAGTGAGGATCAAAAAACGACCTATTGGGTACTATGCTTTTCACCTGGGTGACCAAACCCCATGATATGCAATTTACCTATATAACAAACCTTCACATTTACTCCTGAACCTAAAAGTTGAAAAAAAAAAAAGAAATTTCATCTTCCTTTGACATAGTTAACAAGGAGACCACTTAAGATATGATCACTCATTCTACTTGTACCCTCATCACACACTTCTTCTATATGATTACTTTGAGATCTATGGTACAAGTTATTGGCAGAGAATCCAAGTACTGTGGATTTTGTGACTCCTTGGTAACCACCTATTGGGTAGAGAGCATCCTAGGATTTTCCATGGGTCTTGTTCCTCGCCTCCTGGGTGACATCACTTCTTTGTGGCTGTGTAACTCAATGGCCTACCTCATCAATACCTGGACAGGGTTTCTGTCATGAATGAAATGAAGAGTTATTCTCAAGCTGTCACTGGATTTTTTTTGCTAGTATGTTGACCTACCCCTTTGCACTTGTCTCCAATCTTACGGCTTTCAACACCTGTGGTCTTGCTGGTGGATGCCCTCCTTACACTCCAAGATATTCTTCTTAGATTATTGGTGCATGCTACATGAAAAGGGAAATATGAACCTAGGAAATAGCTTGTTTTTCTGGAAGATCTCTTTTGGGAAGACTTATTCTTGTAACCTGACAATGTTAATTTGAAGATGTGAGGCAGGAACACCAACTTTTCTATAGTACCAGAAGTACAGAATTAAGGGAGAGAATGTGGATTTATTTATATTGTGGCACAATTTTTAAATAGTCATTTAATCTTGGGAAAAATTTTTTAAAAACCTTAATTTATTAAAACAAAAAGAAAACACACATGCAGTTATTTCCCTTTGTTATGTGGGAGTATAGCAGAGGTAAGGAATTTGTAGGAAGGGAAGAGATAATGAAAGAGTAAGAGATTGCATAACAATGTCATAGTA
The DNA here is from genome assembly GCF_007565055.1 of Rhinopithecus roxellana. NCBI lineage: Eukaryota > Metazoa > Chordata > Mammalia > Primates > Cercopithecidae > Rhinopithecus > Rhinopithecus roxellana. Next base: position 185,805,110 of record NC_044549.1, on the reverse strand, counting down.
AAAAATAATAGTATGTAGCATACCAAATTTAGTTAAAATGCATTAAGATATGTATTAAAAGATGGCCACAAAATTTTTGTTAATGATAGATTCCTCAGAAGTTTGTATTTCATGTGACTTTTTTCACCTATATCCTTATACTGTTGTATATTGCTCATTTTTTAAATTATAAAGATGTATTATTTATTTAATTAGAAATAGAAGTTTCACTGTAATTAAAAAAATGAAACAAAATACATTCATCAACTCAAAGGAATTTATTTAAAAAGTCTGACATCCAGTGAGGTGAAGACTTAGGGTTGCTGAACGTAGAAAAGACCTGACGTAAACGGTGGGAGGAGGGCCAGGGACTCCTGCTGAGCCACAGAGAAGACACACCTAGAACTGACTTAGAATCAGTGAAAAAAATTTTTTTCAGCCATTCGTCTTGGGGTTGGGATCAAGACAAATGCTGTGAGCAGGGAAATAATTCTCTAAGTCCTAAGTTAAATGTAAGCCATTGCTTGGTTTATCTTCAACAGAAAATAACAACAAAACCCAAACTGTATAATAGAGTCCCAGTTCTGGAGCTGAAGACTTAGGAAATATTTTAAATAGCAACATGTTTCAGTATACTTCTCTAGTTTTTAGATAAAAAGTCATTCAAAAGAAGAAATCAGCAAATGAAGTATTTTGTCCTCATACAAGGGGGAAAAAAGTTTAAACTAGTTATCATTTGGATACAGGATGAAAGAACTGATTTCAGACTCTGTTTTTCCAATAGGACTAGCAGCACCAGTAAGAAAAACACGATCAGTTCCCCCAGAGATTGTGTCAAAGAAAAGTTGTACTCTTATATTCTGTTAGAATTGTTGCATTGAGATGATTTTCAGAGAAATTCCCAAGAAAGAAAAACCACGGCATTCTGTTCTCAAGGTGATAAAGACCTGCTTCCCAGCCTGAACCCTGGCTTTGGAATCAGGTACTTGGAAAGCAGTTTTATTTAAAACCTATTTCGCTTATCAAGTTAGGGTATGCAAGCTTTTTATTCTTTCTTACTCTTAGTTTTTTCATCTATAAAATGGGAGTGCTGATAATAACACAGTGCAGAAAAGAATATGTACTTGACTTCCTTTATGTGTATGTAGCATAATTCAAATGTAAGTGTAATCATGAAAATATTGATTAGAATGGGCAAAGTGCACAAATGTCACGACCAAAGTAACTTAAATAAATGTATTTTTTCCTCAAAAACCATGCTTATAAGCTACTTAAGATCACTGGGGAGACCTAATAAAATAAATAGCAGCCAAGAAGATTTTAAATGTGGAGTCTTAAATCATGAAATACAGAGGAATGTCAGAAATAAGCTAGTTCAATTTGTTTATTTTTACTAACACAACTAAGGCTGTGAAGTTAGTAAAGATAGTGGATCAAGGTTGAATGGCTTCTTGGTGATCATTTTGGGACTAAAATTCTCTTGACTCTCCACCTAGTGTTTTCCTCCTCACAAGCAAGATAAAATTCACTGTAATAGAGACCCCCAACCCAACTGCAAGATGCAACTTATAAAGTCTTTCTTGACTACTCCCCACTGCCTTCCTATCCATGGAAGTGACCTTCACTAGTCTGATAGTCTTTTAGGGGCAGACACCATGGTGTATTCATCTCTTTGGTGGAATACAGACAGAGAGATGAAAACACCATCTCTCTCTCTCTTTCTCTCTCTCTCTCACTTTCTCCTTTTCTCCCTTCCTTCCTTCTTTTATTTCTTTTTCACTTTCAGACTTCCACTGGTGCTCAGGATACATGGAGCAGCATCAGGGGAGTAAGGAAAAGTCTGGAGCTCTCTGATCATTTCAGAGACCTCTCCTGGGGCTCATGGGTTAGGGCAAACCACAAGCCCATGGCTGCTACACAGAAATGTGGACCAGTCCTTCTACTGATATGGAGAAGGTAACTATGATTTATCTTTCACTTTCTTGTAGGTCTTGGAAATACAGGCCCAGATCTTGGCTAGGCAGGAAACCACTCTGCTTGATGGAGTGAGTGGCAACCTGGGCCTTGTCTCTAAACTCTTCCTGCTTATGTAGGATGTGCCCCGAGATTCTGACAATGTCAGAAGCTGCCTGGGCTGTGGCTGGGCTTTCAAAAACCTTCCAAAATCAGGTCTGAAAACCCTTAGGAATGTGAGATACATCATGAGCCATCATGTGGAGCTGGAAGAGAGGTGCATGTAGCAGCGCAGGTGGAATATCCATCCTTATGTTCCCAGTGTTTTGCTGTAGCTGGCACATGGCTGGAGTTCAGCAAATGCCTTTTGGGTGAATGACTGAATGATGGATATTTGGATGGATGAGGTGAGTGGATAGATAAAGCTCTGCACTGCAAAGAGATTCTGTAAAGCTTTGTCTCACTTCAGGCCTGGTATGGTTATCCTTATTTGCAAAAATCCAAACTAGGAATTTATTTAGCCTTTTGATCATGTAGAATTTCCATTCTAGTAACAAAGTATTTTCAACTGAAATAAAATTAGATAATAGCAGTATACTAAAGACCATTTTCTAAATGTGGCCTACTTGACTGTTTCCATTGCAGAAGCAACTGCCGTCTAAATAGTGCTGGCTGAACTGAGGAACCCAGAAGTCTTAGCAGGCAAAATTAGTGCCTACTCTAGTTTTCTGCCTATTCATTTAGGAATATTTCTGTCACTTACAGAAAATATAAATATCTTCCAATTCTGTCCTCATATACTAACACACTTCTATTCATTAATTTAAAAAATGTTTAGCCAAGCCCAGAAGATTCATTTGACCATTACTAAGCAATAGAGGAAAATGAGGATAGTGCCTGACAGCACATGAAGCTGACCCAAGCTGGCCCTGTGTCCCAGAAGGGTTAGAAGACAACTCATATAGCAGTTAATAAAGGACAAGAAAGCTCTTTTGATATCTCCTTATTTGGAATCCCAAAGCATATGACTCTAACACTGCTCTCTACTAAAGGACAAATGTAAGTTCCTAAGATTTTAATATCTAGCGGAAACTGTAAATGAAATGTTGACTTTTTCTTAACCTCCAAGCCCAGTGTTACTTCCTGGAAGTAAGAACACAGTGTAGTAAAGAAGATTTCCCCAGTAGAGATGAATCAGGTTTGCTTCAGCCTATTAGAATAAGGAACTGTCTAACATTTGTGGCATTCAACAAAGGGGGCTGCATTAGTCAGACTTTTCTAGAATATGTTGTGACAGCAAGTACCCGAAAATCCTGTCAGCCCTACAATAGGTTTTCTCTAGTCCAAGTTACTGGCCATGTGAGAGTCAGCTCTGTCTTTATTCCAGGAACAAGGGTAAAGGGAAAGCCCCTATCTGCAACATGCACGTCTAACAGCAGTGGAACAGAAAGATGGGAGAATGAAAACACGGCTCTGAAAGCATTTTCTCTGTAGTGGTCCATGTCTCTTCCTTTCATATGTCTTTGGCCAATGCAGGACCAAGTGCAGGGCCAGGTTAAACCAGGCCTTATGGGTTGACTTGTATCCCTCAAAAAACATATATCAAAATCCTAATGCCCAGTACTTCAGAATATGACCTTATTTAAAAGTAGGACCATTGCAAATATAATTAATTAAGATAAGGTCATAGTGGAATAGGGTGGGCCCTTAATCCATTGTGTCTGATGTCCTTATAAGAAGAGAAGAGACACAGACACAGAGGGAAGGCCATGTAAAGACAGAGGCAGAGATTAGAGTCATGTTTCCACAAGCCAAGGAACACCTGGGCCTACCAGAAACTGGGAGAGGCAAGGGAGGACCCTCCCCTAGAGGTTTCAAATGGACCATGGCCCTGCTAAAACCTTGATTTCAGACTTCTAGTCTCTAAAACTGTGACTATGAGAGAATACATTTCTGTTGTTTTAAGTCACCCAGTTTGTGGTTCTTTATTATGGCAACCCTAGGAAACAAATACACCAGGCATCATAAGGGGACAGGGGCCAGGAAAGGGCAAAAGGGAGGGACCCAGTAAGAAGGGCCAGCAAATATTTAGATACAAATGCAACCTACCATGGGAGTCCAGTGCAGTCTTTAGCAGAGACCACCCATGAGCACCCATGGTTGTCTGCCAAGACAGGGATCCTGCATTAGACAGGAACGGTGGTTCTTAACAATTGCTGGGCATTAGAATCCCCTGGGAAGCTTTGAAAATGCCCATATTTTAGATTTACCTTAAAAAATCTCCCACCTTCTGAGATACTTGTTCATTAGATTTGGAGTCGATTCTGGGAAGGTAAGTTTTGAAAATAAGCTCCCCGGGTTCCAAGAATCTGATGCATATCTCTGATTAAGAGCCACAGAGTAGAAGGCCAACTTCTCCTCCAAAGTTCCTCACAATGCCAGGCTTCTAATGGTGGCTCTGGCTCAGCAGGGGGTCAAGTGACTTCTTGGTGAGCTTGTTCTTTTGGTTTGCTTTAAATGCATTGAAGATCTCATTGAAACTGCAAAGGCATAGATTTCTTTTTCAAACATTTAAAGTCCCAAGCTCTAGTCAGGGTTTCTAGAATCACAGAACATTTGCTTTGATCCCAAGAGCTGGAAGGTGAGTGAAAGGACAGTTCCACATTTTTTTTTTTTTTTTTTTTTTACTCTTCCAGGTAAAGCATGAAGGAAGGATGATCTATACAGCTCTTGTTTTGCTATAGGAAAACTACTTTTGATGATAATTGTTGCTTTCAAAATATGTTTGTTACAGATTGCATGTTTATCCCCCAAAGTTTGTATGTTGACACTCTAAATCTCCGTGGGAAGGTATTAGGAGGTGGGCCCTTGGGAGAGAAGTAGGTTTAGATGAGGCCATGAGGGTGGAACCCCCTTAATGGGATTTAGTGACTTTATTTGGATACAGATAACTTCCTTTTTTAAGGGGGAAATTTGCATATGAAGGGGAGTCACTGAAGCATCCTAATGCCACTGAAGACATAATTTGGAACTACAATTTTAATAAACAGTTGGAAATAACTTGCCAAGTTAACCTTTCTCCTGTGAAGCGAATGAGAACAAGTCCTTTCCCAGCAAGGAAATCCTACATCACTTGCCTTGAACAGATTCTCTCTACTCCCACACCTTGAGAAAGAGTTCTCACTACCTTTCTGGGCTAGGCTGTGCATCTGAGATTATCAGCCAGATCTGGTGTCATAATCACTGAGGCCACCATCAGAACATTCAGCCAACTGGCAATGAAAGACAGCAGTCCGATTTCCTAACCTCATCCACTGTTCTGTAATTCCTCACTTCTAATTCCTTGACTATCTCCCAGAACTTTTCACTGTGTTCCACTTACTACATTCTCCCTTTCTCCCCTTCGCCCTGGGAGTCACAGTGGGCAATTTACCAACTCTCCATAAAGCCGGAAGAGGAATGTTAGCATTCAGTTCATGTTGCACTATTCTCTAAACCTTTCATCTTTCACTCTATGATAAAAGATTTTCCTTTGAGGCTTTTGCCCTATTTAGTATTGTTAACCTTTCTCAACCCAATCATGTATTATTAACCATTCAGTCATTTCCCTTCACTCTCCTAAAACTGGCATTAGACTCTTAGCTATCCTCTCTTCTTTCACTTTTGCTGATATCTGGGGAGATCCCAACATTTGGAATCTTCATCTGTCCAACAGCCAAGTTTCACAATTCTTCATCTCAACTTCTGCTGTCCGTCAATTGATAACTGTCACCCCAGTCATACAAATATTAAAAGAGAGGCAAGAAAGTAGCATCTAAAAGAAATATGGGTAAAACTTATATTTTTAATGGAGAAAATTAAGCAATAGAAGCAACTTTTCTCTTTCTTTGGAGGGAAAGGGATGGGTGCAGATAAAGACAGACTTATGAGTTTAGAAGGTGGAAAATAAAGAAGTATTGACAAATAATTTTTAACTTCTTTGCAAAATAAAAAACAAGATCATCTTCTGAGAATGGGAGAAAAAATAGGGGAATTGAAGGTTTGTGGGGAGTAGCAGTGGTTTAAAATACTGTAGTCAAAGAGCATGAGCGAACAAATTATCAGAGAACTATTGTACAACTGCCAGCAGGGTGGGGGCCTGTTTTGATGGGGTGGTACCAATCAGCCCTATTACGTGACTTCATCTAGCAGGTGCAGAGAAAATAAATATTTGGCTTCATGGAGGTCAGGTTTTTCTTGGAGAGTTATGAAGTGTTTCCTTCCTTTCTTTTTAAAAAATTATGTATCCCCCATGACTAGCACATGGTAGATAGGCAACAAATATAATCATCATTGGTATCATGCAGGATCAGTGATACCAATCAAGGCCCCCCCATAGATGTCAAAATTCATGGATACTCAAGACCCTTATATAAAATGGTATAGTATTGGCATGTCATTTACACACATCCTCCCATATACTTCAAATCATCTCTAGATTACTTATGATACTTAATATAATGTAAATGCTATGTAAATAGTTGATATACTTTAAAATATCTCTGGATTACTTATAATACCTAATATAATGTAAATGCTATGTAAATAGTTGTTATACTGTATTGTTTAGAGAATAATGACAAGAAAAAAGTCTTTACATGTCCAGTACAGATGGAAGTGCTCACTTTTCTTTGAATATTTTTGATCAGTGATTGAACCCGTAGATACAGAACCCACAGGCATGGAGTGCTGACTATATTTGAATATTTTTTTCCACTGTACAAGATAGTCTCTTTGAAACAGTGTTATTGCATGAAGGACCATGATGTCTAAGCTGACTAAGGAGGAAAATAAAGAAAGATGATTGATATATTGGAAAAAATATGTGATTCAATATAGAGGACCCTGTGAGGTTGAAAAGGAAGAAAGACAGAGAGAGAGAGAACCAGAGACAGACAGCCCCAGAGATGGACAGAGACTTAAAGAAATTGTCTCACGTAATTGTGAGTCCGAAATCTGCAGGGCAGGCTTACAGGCTGGAAATTCAGGTAAGAGTTGATGTAGCAGCCTTGAGTTAAAAGACTGGAAACTTAAGCAGAATTTCTATGTTACGGTCTGGAGGCTTAATTCCTTCTTCTTTGGGGGACCTCAGTCTTTGCTGCTAAAGCTTTCAACTGATTGGATGAGGCCCACCCACGTTATGGTGGGTAATCTACTTTACTCAAAGTCTACTGATTTAAATTTTAATCACATCTGAAAAATACTTTCACAGCAATATCTACGCTGGTGTTTGACAACTGGGCACCAAAACTTAGTCAAGTTGACACATAAATTTAGTTATCACAGGTAGCAATGAAAGGAGACAAGATTGTGGTTAAAAAGTTGATGATTAAACTGGTGAATCTGGAGGCAGAGCAGTATGACAGAGTCCATGGAACGATGAATGTGGATAACTAGGGTGGCAAGAAGATCACTGGTGATGTGGTCGACCATAATGAGTCCAGCACAATGACTGGATTCATCCACTTGGACAATGAAATCTAGGATGTTGTCAGGTGAGACAGAGAGAAAGAATGTAAGCCATGAGACAGAGTTTTCACTGAATGATAGGTAATGATCAGAGGGAAGAAGGATGACCAAGAAAGTGAGACAGGGTATTGTACTCAAATGGCATGAACCCCGGTAGAGAGGTCTCCAACCCTCTGCTCTACCATTGGGTGACCTTAAATAAATCACTTAATCTCTGTGTGTCTATGCTTCTTCAAATTCCAACTCTAGTTTAATATTCAAAGGCTGTTGTGGGAGTCAAGTATAGTGGTAAATGGTAAAGAAGTTTGGAAAAGGCAGCCAAACCAGTCAGAGAGAAGTTGGGGTTTCTTGATACTTATAGTATTAAGCACTAGAGTGTGTCTCCAATCAAATTTAAGGAATTTCTGGTTGTGATTTAAAGGAGTTGTGGTGGCCAACCTCCAACAGGACCCCCAAATGATCCTCATTCTCCTGGTACTCTCGCCCTTGCATAGGGCCTTCCTGCATTTAACAGGGCTGACTTGTGTAACAAATAGAATGTAACAGAAGTGATGGTGTGTGACTTACAAGACTAGGTCGTAAAAAGCATTGTGGTTTCCTCCTTGCTCTTGGATCACTTACTCTGGTGGCAGCCAGTCACCATGGCATGAGGACACTCAAGCAGTTCTATGGAGAGACCTAGGCACAAAGAACTGAGGCTTCCTGATAACAGCCGTGTAAGTGAACCATTTTGGAAGCAAATTCTCTAGTTCTGGTTAAGTTTTCTGATGGCTAAAGGCCCATTCAATATCTTTACTGCAAGAAGAGAAACCCTGAGCCAGGGACACTCACATAAGCTATTCCAGAATTCCTGACCAATAGAAATTGTGAGTGAAAAATGATTATTGTTTTAACCTACTAAGCTTTGAGGTAATTTGTTATGTGACAATAAATAAATTATGTGAGAGATATTTGTTTCCACTGAATCTTAAACCTCTTTATTCATGCTTCCTACCTGTGTACAGACATGTAAGTAGATGTTTTTAAATGTATACTGACAGAAGTAGGGAGGCATCTTTTTGTTGTGAGGCATTGGGTGAATATCTTTTACTCCTTAGACTTTGGCTTACTCAGGTGTAAAATGAAGGGTTGCCCTGATACTCTGAAGGTCCTCTCTAGCTACAAACTCTGTGGGCAACCTCTTGAATGAGATGGTTGCTCACAAAAGGCACATAGTCTCACTATGATGCTAAATTAAAGTTCAACAGATCAATTTCATTGAATTTTCATAAAATGATTTTTTCAGAGAGAAGGCAGACTAAAGCAAGTCAAAAAAGAACTGGAGAGAAAGTAGGGAATTCACTAATTCTAAATTTAATCTTCGTAAAGAAGTGTCTCATGACATATCCCAAAATTGTGTTGCATATAGTTCTGCCATAGCAATATACTTGATAATATTTTTATGTTTCTGTTCCTTCTAGACTTGTTTCACTTTGTAAATAATATTACATTTTACTAAATTAAAGTTTTAGAGTTGCTTCTATAACTATATCTCGCCAATAACTAAATGATTTGAAAATTGGAAAGAGTATATAACAGAATAGGTTATCTACTATTTTAGATACTTAGAATATTCACACAGCTATGATTAAATCCATCAAGTTCCCCCATTCGCTCATTTTAAAAAGGAGATTCAGCCATATTAAGTCAATTAAATTGGTTTGATGTTTATTTTATCCTCTGACCTAGATTCCTGTACTCTCCCATTGGCTTTAACTTTCTGTGGGACACTCTTGTACTGGAACTGATTTTTAGAGTATCTTTAGTGTAGCTAGTTGGTATTCCCAAGAAAGTAACAGACTCACAGTATTCTGTTTTACATTTTCCTAGTTATGATGAGGTTGTTCTTTTCCCAATCCCTTTATTTCTCCTCTTGACATAAAACATTTACACACATCACTAATCTCCTCCACACAATTTATTACAAACTAAGGGGGAATGGGGCCTCTGTCTCATTTATTTTTAGGATTGTGTAAGCATTTGCTCTTCTTAAATATTGCTATTAACTGACTATATTGGACACTTCTTAAACATCTCCAGGCCTTTAGCTACCTGCTCTGCCTCAGCAGCTATTTCTGCCTACAAACCCCACTGAGAACCCACATTTCTCACTGTCTGAGGCCAACAAGTTGCTTGCCTATGAATGCTGGCCCCTCTCACTTGGCAGCTGTTGTATGACCAGGCTAACCATGTCTGGTCTCTGTCTTCTCTCATCACTTATAGACTTTAATGAAATGTCACACTACAGACATGGACAAGGAAGCCAGATTTTACAACAAATGTGGGGGTACATTTGGGGTATGTGTGTGGTGGGGGTTATCTATCTAAAGGATGAAACTTGGCCAACTGAAAACAGGTAATGAAATGTCACACTACAGACATGGACAAGGAAGCCAGATTTACAACAAGTGTGGGGGTACAGTTGGGGTATGTGTATGGTGGGGGTTGTCTATCTAAAGGATGAAACTTGGCCAATTGAAAACAGGTATTGTCAGGGAATCCACTGATAAATTTCTTCTCCTTTCTGCCTTTCGTAGATTGGGCAAGGCACAACTTCTGGAGCTGCCCTGCATGGCTGTGCAGAGGTCCCTGAAAGGTCACCTGCTGTGTGTCTTCCAGGGTCCCTGTAAGAGAGTAGACAGAGAAGCCATGCATCACCTTGGACTGTCCCCTTTCCTTCCCTGACTCGCTCCTCTTCATGCTTTCTCCAACCTGGGATTTTATTTCTCAAATAAAGGCAAACCTTAATCTTAATCCTCACCTCAGCCTTTGTTTTCCAGGAAATCTGGACTAAAACACTGACCAGTCTTAAAAAATGGTAACATGTTTATACTTTTTTCCTGTCTTTCTGCTCAAAATTTACATGGTACTTTGGGGATCTGCCTGCCTATGCAACTCCATATGCAACTTTTTTTTTTTTTTTTTTTTTTGAGATGGACTCTTGCTCTGTCGCCCAGGCTGGAGTGCAGTGGCGAGATCTTGGCTCACTGCAAGCTCCACCTCCCAGGTTCACGCCATTCTCCTGCCTCAGCCTCCCGAGTAGCTGGGACTACAGGCGCCCGCCACCATGCCCGGCTAATTTTTTGTATTTTTAGTAGAGACGGGATTTCACTGTGTTAGCCAGGATGCTCTCGATCTCCTGACCTCGTGATCCGCCTGCCTCGGCCTCCCAAAGTGCTGGGATTACAGGCGTGAGCCACCATGCCCCGCCTATATGCAACTTTTAACAATGCTTACAAACATGCATACATAGGAGATATACTTTCTCTTCTATAATTAAGGATAAGTGAGCTACACTGACCTGCTTGCTGGTTCTTGCACATTCCAGGTACATTCCTGCCTTTGTATTTGCTATGCCTTCTGCTTACACTATTCTCCACCCAGACATCCACATTCCTGCACCTACCTCAGGTCTGTGCTCAGTCTTTCCCTGATCATTCTATTTAAAGTCATAGCCCCCTCCTTTCTTCTATCAATTACCTATCTCATCCCCTGCTTTAATTTTTTTATAGCTTTATTGCCCTCTAACACATGTTATACTTATTTATTTTATCTGTCTCTCCCAACTAGAATATAGGCAACACAATGAGGGTGGTAATTTTCTGTATATTTTCTTCACTGCTGTGATGAAGTTCCCTCCAGTGTCTACAATAGTGTCACACATGAAAGTGCTCAATAAGTGTTTTTGGAATGAATGAATGGATCAATCAATCAATCAGTAATATGTATTAGGAAGCAACTTTCTTTATTTTATTTTATTTTATTTTTTTGAGACGGAGTCTCACTTTGTCACCAGGCTGGAGGGCAGTGGTGTGATCTCAGCTCACTGCAACCTCCGCCTCCCAGGTTCAAGCAATTCTCCTGCCTCATCCTCCCTACTAGCTGGGACTACAGCTGCACACCACCACGCCTGGCTATTTTTTTTTTTTTTTTTTTTTTAGCAGAGACAGGGTTTCATCATGTTGGCTAAGATGGTCTCAATCTCTTGACCTCATGATCCGCTCGCCTTGGTCTCCCAAAGTGCTGGGATTACAGGCATAAGCCACCATGCCCGGCCTAGAGAGCAACTTTCTAATGTGTCAGTATTGACTCATTTAGTTCAATTTTGAAGAAAAGTAGAATAATATGTGTCGTTAGAAGACCTAAATTGGGTTTGCATGGTGATTGAGTGCATAAATACAGTGAAAATTATAAGGTTCCTAGGGGGAAACCAGATCTTTATCATCAAGTAGGCACTGAGAATCTACTATGTACTTACCCCAACCAAGATACAAGAGATACAAGCAAATATAAAGATATGATAGTCCTCGTCACAAGACTTATCATTTTGCTTAAGAAAATTGCCATTATATGAATTAATTAGAGAAATTTGAAGTTCTCAATCCTCTGTGATTTGACTATAACTGTATTAGTGGTTCAGGGGCAAGAAAGGAAGAAGATGTTAGACCCCTTACTCTAGCTCTCCCACTCCTGCAACTTTTGACAACTGACTCAACCTCTTCCTAGTCCCAGTCCCCACCTATGAAGTTGGGATAATCTTCTAGGGATTATAGAAAGAATTAAATGATACAATGAAAGCAAATTGCCTAGCACCCTGGAATTGCTCAATAAATATTAATGGTTATAATATTTGATTATAATTTTAAGAAGCTACATATTTCATAGAGAAGGTGAGGCTTGAAGAATTAATAGGATTTGGGGCAAGAGGAGAGAGTAGACATAGGCTAAATGAGGGAAAAACAAATCTAGAAACACAAAGAAGGGAGGCAAATGATCTACTGAGGGAAGCGTGCCCACAGGTGATGGGATGGGAAAGAAAGCAGGGAGGGAGAGATATGTGGCCAAAGGTAAGGGGGAACTTGGGCTTTACATACAGCTTTCATCACTGGGTTTTGAAGATCTTGGGAATGGAGGGAAGAAGAGAGAGAGAAGACAGGTAGAATAAAGGAAAGGAAGAAGAAAAGACAAGAAAAAAAGTTGAGAAGTAAAAGGAAGCCTGACCATTGGCCATATATAGCCTTCTCATGTATAATATTCTCTTAGAATTTATTTAAAGCATTAAGATGAGAGGACAGTTCAGAGCACTGGATTAATTCCCTTTTCTCTCTCTCCCTCTCTTTCTCTTGCCCTTTTATTAAGAAAATAAAAGAGACTTTGAAATATTAAGAGATAGTGGGATTAGAACCTTCTCCTGCCAGCCCCAGTCTTTCCTCCCCTATTAATTTCCACTTGATTAGAATTCTTTTTGAAGTATTTAAATATGGACAATGGGAAATAGAAGGGTGAGTTATTGAATATCAGTTAGACAGTATTAATATAATCATGGCTCCCATTTTTTTATATAGACACTTCATCTATATGTATAGTTTCCATTAGGAATAAAGTAGACACCTCCTCTCTCCTACCTCAAGTAATTATGATTTTTAAAAGCCATAATGAAACTCTTAAAAGTTAATAGCCGATTTGTAAATCCTCAGCTTAAAATTTTAATTTAAAAAATAAGTTTTAGAACTCTAGAAAATTGAGAGGTTTTTTTCCTTACTTGCCTTTAAAAAAAAAAAAAGACACGAGAGACTTTTCTTACACTAAACTCTTGAATTGGTGAGGGCTTTTAGCACGTACACACTTTTGAAAGGAGCCATGGCTGTTTTGATGGAAGTGTGGAACTCTGAGAAACCCTCTTCACTTAGGGGCTGTGTGGAGACGGAATGATATTGGTATTCAAAAGTTCTTCAAGAACACACAGCAAATGTCTCCATGGGAAAAGCAGCTGCTTATTCTCCCTTGAATAACCCAGGTCTCATGACTGTCTAGTCCTGACATTGGCCTTCATGCTGAAGGCTTGATCTAAAGACCTTTGAGGAACAAAATAGGGGATCTCAGAGCCTATTTAATGCATGGAGTTGGGGCTTGCTGAGAGGATCACTATGAAATTCCTGGGGTTTTCTAGCTTTGAGGACTATGGATCTTTAAAAATAAGTTATTTGATAAATAGCAGTTTGTAAATCTTTTTTGAAAATCTAGAAATGTCGTAGAATTTAGAAATCCTATCTTTTCACGTTAGCATTCAATACTTGAGGCCACAAATGTTTAATTGACTTACAAGCAATATCTTCTTTTTTAAACAAATACTTTCATACAAACACAAATCGTGCTAATAAATTCTGTAGTCATGTATATTTCCTCGGCACATACAAAAACTAAGTCCCACCACCAACATGGGAAAGGATATAGACACAGGACTTATGTTGAAAGAGTTCAGTCTCCTCAGGAATGAGGAATGTGAGAAACAGTAAGAAAGTACAAACCAAGAGGTGCAATGGGGAACCAGGGCATAAAAATAGAGATACAGAATGAGAAATTCAGCCCAAACTAATTAGGAAAATACCGGTCTGAATCAGTGAAAAGTTTCACTCACATTCATCCCTTAGCCTTTTAGAGGAGTAAATTCGAAGTCCCTCTTAAATCTCCCACCTTATAAATATTGCTGCACCATAGGATTAGTCCCATAACTACACAGGTAACATGAATGAAAAACTCCAATGCCACAATGAAAGGCACTTTCAGCTCACATAAGGGGCCAGAATAAGTGCCTCATTCTTGTGCCCCAATATGCAGCTTCTGGTTCATGTATGAGCCTCAGCAAAAAGATTTTACTGAAACATTTTATGCATCATTGGGTCGCTGTTAAATTACTAAACTCCTGAATGGTAAGCCTGTGCCTGCAGATGTCACAGGTGTGATCCACAAATTATGGTTAAGAGAAGTCCATTTAGTCGTGTTGAGGTATTGAAGATTGGACCCTCTGATGCCTGACAATGCATCCTATGGAGTGGTGCTTCTGAGCCTGCGGTGATGAATGGATATACATCACCATTCCTTGAAGGCCAGGACAGTGCTCAGCATCCTTCACACCCCCTGGAACATCAATCCAATACACACTCTTTGCACTGTAATGGAAGAGCCAAAAAATTTTGAACATATTTTATGTATTTGATGTCCATGTTTTCAGAACAACAACAACAACAGAATAGTGAAATATAGTTAGACAATAGGCAATAGTACTAAAGAATGCTTTAAATTGGAATCACCTGAACATTTTAGCCTTGCACTCACTGTCGGGATTGCAGTTGGTCGAATCTATGCCAAGCTCATTTTACAAAGTGAACAAAATGACCCTTCTGGACCCTCCCTCGACACACTGAACCAGTAGTCTGTGAAGGTGCCAGGCAGGACCAACTTCATGGTGTGTGACCCATGCTGTAGTAGTGGGGTCCTGGCCTTACCTAAAGTCATGGAGACAACCCTAGAGGGAGTACTAGAGGTAGACGGCTTCTCTCTGGAAGCCTATGGTCAGCTACAGATCTCTTAATCCTTCAAGACCCAGCTAAATCTCACCTTGTCCTCAATGATGGCCCTGACTGCCTAAGCCCTCACCATTTCCCTGGTACTGTGGATGCCACCAGCACCTGGCACCTGTACCACATAGCCCTATTATACTCTTCTGTGTTATTAATCAATTATTGCTAATTTTGGCCCAAACTTATGTTCTTAGAGTTCAGCACAGCCACTAGTTCTTGTACCTCTGCTATATCTGAGCTGATATTCTTCTTAGTGTGATTCACTCATAGAAATGGCTTCAAACAATGGGTAAAAGCAGCACATGACTGATACTGCACTCTCACCCCAAAGCCCAGCCTCCAAAACATGCCACTGCACCTAATCCTCTGGTTCCACCTTTACCCAGTGGGAAATGTAGGTTTCTAGTCACACTGAGAAATTCAAGCTAATAAAATTTCTCCTACATCCCTGCTCCTGCAGTCTTCAGGTTGCTTTAAGATAACGTGTCTTTGGACAGAATTCATGTATTTTGTCTTTTAAATTGTGCTTGTACACAATTTGCACAAAGTGGCTTGCATTTCTGAATTTGGCTAAACCTGGGAAATTCCCTTTCATCAAATTCTAGCAGAGAGAGAGAGAGAGAGAGAGAGAGAGAGAGAGATTCTAAAGACAACAGACAACAGGCAGGAAAATGAAAAGAAAAAAGAAAACACCATTTTAAAATGGCTATGGGTTTTTGGCTTTTGTAAAAGATGTTTAAAGCCAAAGAAAAAGGTAGGGTGGAGAATTATATGAAGCAACCATGCAACCAGAGAAAGGGAGGAGACAAAAGACGACGATTGTTCCGTCTCTGGTTTTCTCAATACAAAACAGGAGGAAAAAAATGAATGAGAAAGGAAGAATTATTCTCAAAATCTTTCAAGGTATAAAATCAGTTGGTGAGGAGTATTATTAGCTTGGAGCTAGGGGGAAAAATCATTTCTGAAGTGCATGTTTAGAGGGCGGTTTTTTAATGCAATAAAAATGTAAAACAATTTGAGGGTGGGGTATGGGGAGGCCTTTCTGCAACAGCAGCTGCTCTGTCTTTGGGCTCTGGGCAAAGATGCCTCATCCCATCCTTTCAGCAACCCATTATCAGGCCTCTCCCCTTCGCATTATTCTCCAGCAACCTTATCAGGCACAAGCATCGCCTCAGATGCTGTGATTGGAGTCTTGTAATTGTCCCTGGTTAGAGCTCAATAGCACCTTGAACCATCAGAGCAATCTCAGCTTTTAAGAAAAGGTCTCCACAAGGAGAAGTCGGTAAGAGAATTTGCCTGTGGCTATGTGAGTTCTTTAATAGCAAACTCTCCTCTGCCAGCCCTAGCTGCAGAGCCTGTGGAGAGATGAGAAGTCTCCTTATTTATCACCGGGCTCTTCTGAATGCCTGTTAGGCAATGATCACATTATTTATTACCAAGTATGTGGTGCTGTTGGGGGTGGGGTGGAAAATGATTTTCTTAATGGGCCTTCTACAGATGTAGGGACTTGAGAGATCAAGGTGGGGAAGGGGAGGAAGAAAATTTGAAGACGCCGGAATATTGGAAGGGGTTTGCTGGTGCTGCTTAAAGGTAATACAGAACAGCCTCACAGAAAAATACAATTTATAAACACACATTCAACATGATTAATTATGTTAATTCAGGATTAAAGGAGAAGATGAGTGTGTTTTTCCAGTGTGTGTTTATCTGCAATCCGGTCACCTAGTGCTTGTAATAAGTTTGGAGAAGTCATTTAACTTTAGCAGCTCTATGATATTTCCCACCCTCATCCCTCAACCCCACAAAAACAGAACTTTTCCTGCTAAAGAACTAGCAGGGATAGATTCAGAGCCAGAGAACTAAATTTTCAAAAGCAAGAAGACCCATATCTAGAGATATGATCGGGAAGTATCAGACCCTCCGAGAGTTTCACTCTGTAGACCAGGAGTGCTTAATTTAAATAAATTACCCATTTATGTCCCTTTCTGATACATAAATTCTACCAAGAGACTGACTATGCAATACAGACTTTGGAGTCAGAGAGAAGGATTTTTGTCAGAATTCCTCCACCATTCAAAAGAGAGATTCTAAATCAGGTGGAACCTCAGCAAGAATGAGAAAATTCATCAGGTTTGATGGGGGTGCACATGAGTGGCCCCTAGAACAGAGACTTCTTTGGCCAAACCAAGAGATGGGCAGGCAGATGGTAAGTTCCACATGGAGCTTCTGGGGCAAGTGTCTGCTTCTGCTTGTTCCAAACTTATTGCTAGGTCCTCCAGACAGTCTGGAATGCCCACCAGTTGACAGGACAATTGAATCAGGAAGCTCGTCACTAAAAATCATGCTATTCATTGATGATAAGGACTAAATGCAACAGATCTCCTAAAGTGAAAGAGACTCTTCCTCCCTCCATCCAACCTCCCACCTGAAATAAGTGGTTCAGCTGGAAGATATATGTATTAATCAGGACTAGGTTCAGTTGCAAAGTACAGGTGCCCAACTACGGTCACTTCAGTAAAACAAAATTATTCCCTCACGTGAATTCTGGAGGTTGGCATCTAGGGCTGTTGTTGCTGATGTTTTACAATCCTTAGAGCATGGTTTCTAACCTCACAGTTGCCTCATGGTTATGAAATAGTTAGTGTAGCTCTGGCAATCATATCAAAGTTCCAGAAAAGAAGCAGGAAGAAAGAAGAAGGAAGAGGAGGAAAAGAGAAAGAAGAGTCCATGGCCATGCTACCCCGAACACGCCCGATCTCATATGATCTCAGGAGCTAAGCAGGGCTGGGCCTGGTTAGTACTTGGATGGAAGAAAGGAGAAGAGGGAGGGGTAAAGAGGAACCTGTAAAGGGGCACATGTGCAGGGAGTCATCTCCCTCTTTAAGGCACATTCCTAGAAGCACACTACTCAACAACTTCCAGTGTTCAGGAAATCCTTCTCCCATCATCTTCAGCTTATACCTCATTTACCAGAACATCACATAGCCTCTCCATCCATTCCTATCCATTAAGAAAACTTGGCAATGTGCGTTGTGTTGTTTTAAATGTCAGCATACCATCAGCCACAACACAATCAGGGTTCATTATTAAGGAAAGGGAGAGTGGATATTAAGTAACAACTAGTCATTGGCCCTAAGAGAGAGACCCAGGCCTTGAGGAACATGCCCACGACCATGAGTACTGGAATGTAAAGGCTCCTGACTAGACCAGGAGGATGCATCTTCCCCAGGAGACTCAACATCTTCAGCTACCCCGGGCCTGAGGTCCCTGGAGGAAGGTTGCCCCAGGAGCAGGACCAGAGCTTCATGACAAAAACAAAAACCTCAAACCCCAATGAGTCCTTGTTGGCACCAACTCTGGCCCACTGGGTGTCTATCTTTGGGGCCGGTGTCTGTAGCAAGTCTAACTTAGCTAAACTTGTCCAGACTCACTCTACCCTGTTATTCTGGCACTGACCATGCATGTGTGCAGTACTTTGAAAGAGTTCTTTCCATCCATTATTCCACTCAATCCTCAGCACAATCCTAAAACACAGGTCAGTCTCATTAGCTCCATCCTCCTCATAGAGGAGGAAACTGAGCCTCTGGGGGGCTTCTGAGTTATGCATCTAAAGTTGAGAATCAGAAGTCAACAACCAAACTGTGAGGAGGTAGGCAAGGAGTACGCTCAGCCACCCTCACACCCTCTCCTTAACCCTGATCCTGCCTTCCTTGGGCTTCAGTGAAATTTGGGGACTATGTGAATTTGTTATTGCCTTGCTATAAAGAAATACCTGAGGCTGGGTAATTTATAAAGAGAAGAAGTTTATTTTGGCTCATAGTTCTGCAGGCTATAGAGGAATCTTGGTGCTGGCATCTGATTCTGGTGAAGGCCTTAGGGAGCTTACAATCATGGCAGAAGGTGACAGGGACCCAGTGTATCACATGGTAAGGGCAGGCACAAAAGGGGAAGGGAAGGTACCATGCTCTTTTAAATAATCAGATCTCGTGTGAACTAACTGAGCAAAAGCTCCCTCAACACCTTGAAGGTGGCACAAAGTCATTCATGAGGGATCCGCTCCCATGATCCAAACACCTCCCACCAGGCCCTATATCCAATATCGGGGGTTTCCAAATATGAGATTTGGAAAGGACAAAACATCCAAACCATATCAGGGACACACAAAAAGCCTAACGTGGCTAAGGCTTCAAAGTGTAGCCTTAACTTTGTAAGCTCATTTTAGTTAACAGATCACGAGGTGTGCAGATTCCAAAGGCAAAGATGACAGTCTTGTGTCCATCAATGCCCGAAATTTTCAGATTTCCCTGGTTACTGCTAAGATCTATCTAATGTGACCCAGTGCTATCTTTCTACACTGCAGGCACCCAACAAGGATTCAGCAATGTAGACCCCACAATTATTCCTGCCCCTCTGACTCAGTAGTGTAATCCAATTCATAGTTGAAGATGCAGAAAACCAGCACTTGGGAAGACCTCTACCACCTCCCTCAATTGGCTTTCTGATGAATGTGACCCCCAAACAAGTCGAGAGTTGTGACACGAAGGTAGACATGCATGAACAAAAAGAGAGCTCCTTGTATCCTGATATGCCACTTCTTTAGCAAATGTTCAGTAGGTTCAAATGTCCAAACAGGCAAGGTTTCAAACAATGGGCTGAGAAGAGAGCCCTGTGATCCCAGTGAACAAGAAGAGTCTCTGCAGTTGCCTCCCAATAATGAGAGCCCTCAGAATGCATGCTCTTGGAGGTTAAGAGGGTGGAAATCCTGAGAGCAGGCTGGTTTCATTTATAGCATCAGCTCAGTCTGGGACCCAGCTTTAGCTATAGGAAAAGTATTGCAACCTCAGAGCAGTCCCAAGATGTGGTATCCCACAGCGTATTCAAGGAGCCTGAAACAGAATGGTGATTCTGTCCTGTTTAAGTTCATGCTGGCACGGTTTAATCAGAGAACATGGGGTCATGGGTGTGTCCAAAACAACACAGTGACTATAACTGCTCTGCTTTTTTCTACCATGCTACAAAAATACCCTCTGCCTGCCCTCTCTTCTTTCGGGATAGCTTGGCTCCTTCCCATTGATGACTGGTGTGGATTATGTGCTTGGTTTTAATTTCACCCCAGACACAGTCTATCATTTTGCCATTGCCTCCATTACCACAGCTAGGGCCAGATATTCTTAGCCCAACCCAATACGGGCCTCCCGGGCTCCAGTCCCCAACATCAAGGACTTAGGTGAGAATTTAAGCAGAGTAGAGTTTCAAAATAGGCAACCAAAATCAGAATGCAAAGTTAAGAAAAGTCAAATTGTGGGCTGAGTGCAGTGGCTCATGCCTGTAATCTCAGCACTTTGGGAGACCATGGTTGGTGGATGACTTGAGGTCAGAAGTTCAAGACCAGCCTGGCCAACAGGATGAAACTTCTTCTGTACTAAAATATATATATATATATATATATTAGCTGGGTGTCATGGCACATGCCTATAATCCCAGCTACTCAGGAGGCTGATGCAAGAGAATTGCTTGAACCTGGGAGGCGGAAGTTGTGGTGAGCCAAGGTCATGCCACTGCACTCCAGCCTGGGTGACAGAGCAAGACTCCATCCCCCACCCCACTTCCCCCCACCCCAAAAAAGAAAGAAAGAAAGAAAGATAGAAAGAAAGAAAGAAAGAAAGAAAGAAAGAAAGAAAGAAAGAAAGAAAGAGAAAAAAAAAGAAAAAGAAAAGTCTAATTGTGAAATGAAGAAAATCTCAAAACAAAGGCAGATCAGGTAAACTAGAAATGAAAGCTTGGAGTCCCAGAACTACTGCAGGTGAGCAGTAAATGTCCTACTGTCAGGTGACTGGGGAAAGGCTGATGGTTCAGTGGCAAGGGAGTCACTGGTGGCCTGTTGAAGGCTGTCTGGAAGCAGTTGCTGACTCTCAGACTGGCTGCTCTTCTCTGCCTGGTTCCTACTTTTGATGACCCTGGGACATGCCATGATCGCACCTGTAGTCCCTGTCTGGTCTCTGGCACCTGAGCCCTTAGCGTCATTAAGTGTCTTTCAGCCTTTAACTTGCTCTTGGTGCTATTCCTCCCTTCTTCCACTTTTGTACCCCTTTTCGTTGGACCCAAGGCCACTCATACTCATGAGATGCCCAACTGCTGGCAGAGGACTGGGTAGTGAAGACCACTGCATGCCTCCTGACTCCTCAACTCCAGAATCTATTCCGTTTTGACAAGGTAGATTTTGACGTGCCTCCTCTTGATTTAGCCCCTCTCTGGCTTGGAGCTGCATGCTTTCCATCCCTCTGGACTCCTGTAGGTTCACATGCTAAGCCACATCTCTAAAAAGTCAAGCAGAGATTTGAGGCATAATGCCATTCTTGGGAGCCCTATACCCCAAGTCGCACACCATAGTCCACAATAATTTTGTATTTCTGAACACTTGAGGGCAGTCACAGAGCTCAGGTAAAATAAGCAATTTTCACAAATAACATTGACACATATTTGAAAGAGACAAAACTAACATTTATTGGGCTTCTGGAAAGTTCCAGACTGTGTGCTAGACATGCTAGTTACAGTTTATCATGTAATCCTGATAACCACCCCTTTGACTTTGAAGAGTGCTCTTTCCATTTAAGATGAGGGGAATGAGTCCCAGAGTGGTAAAATAATTTGCACCATGTCACAAAATTAGGAACTATCATAGCCAGAATGCAAACCAAGTTCTGCCTGACTTAAAAACCTACACCTATTCCATGATTCTCTGTATTCTGTGATGACTATCATTCCAGGTTGATGCTATGCCAGTGCCACCTACCCATGTTTGCCTGCCTACCTGCTTGTCTCCAGCATTAAACTGTAAACCACTGGAGGGCAGGGGTCTGTCTCATTTGCCCCTGGGCAATTCATATCTAGGATGCAGATGAATGTGTGGCACTCAGTGGAGCTCAGTGAATATTGGTTGAAAATATACTGATGCATAACCTTGCACTGGAGTCCACATCTGTGTCCAGGGGACGATGTACCTTATCCGTACACTCCAGGAAACCCAAAATCAGATCAAGAGCAGGTCCAAAAGAAGCTTAACAATTGAAATTTAATCCTAAAGATCTGTGAAAACTACAGTAGAAAACTTCTTTGGAAAGAATTGATACTTTTTAAGCAAATGGCTTGCTGTTAAAAGATGACCCTTGTATGTTGATGGTGGTTACCAAAATACTTCTTTCCTTTAGTTAAATTTGTGAAAGATAAAAATCTCACTAACGTTCTAATGCTGCTTTTCTGATTTTCCAGATTAAAACAGAATAAACATGGCAGCATTTGTTTTAAGAAGTCCTGCTTACCCCAAGCACAGGAATAAAGACAAGATGCTTGACATTGAGAAAAATGTAACTACTAATATTCATGCCCAGGGTCAAATCTCTGTTTTTCTCAATCTGTCTCCACCATGCTCACAATAGGGCTGTCCTCATGGTGTGCGTTTCCTAACTGTAGTTAGCTGATTAATTCAGGTAATTCTGTACTCTCAGGAGCACAGAATTTGTGTGGTCTGCAAAGCCTAAAATATTTACTATTGGGCTTTTGGGCACCTGACCTGTAAATTTGTATATCATAGTCTCTGAACTCTGTGCAAAGCCCGTACCCATTGTCCAGCAACATAGAGTTCATGTGGATGGAGACAGATCTGGTTTTTCTTCCATTCTAACCCCAATGTCTAGAACAGCACCTGATATACAATATAATTCTCTTGAATATTTGTAAGTCAGGTTTATAAGCATGAGAAATTGGGTTTATAGGCATAGAAGAATTTTTCTTAAATGAAATTATTTCTGTCTTTTCTGTTTTCAGGCTCTGAGCCATTGTTTCTGCCATCATCAGTTATTTATCTAACCACAATCATTCTAGAGACCACAGTGTCAGCAAGCAATTGTCTAAGAGCCACATCTGGCCCATCACCTGCTTTGTATGGCCTGCAAGCTAAGAAGGAACTTACATTTTTCAGTGTTTGTTGAGGATGGGAATCTAAATTAGAATCGTTCACAACACCAAAAGTACATGTTCTTACATGTTCACTCATTTAAGTATTGTCTGTGGGTGCTTTTGTACTACAATGGTGCAGCTGAGTACCTGGGACAGAGACTGGTCTACAAAGCCTAAAACGTTTACTACTGGGCTTTTTACAAAAAATAAAATTTATGGATCCCTGTTCTAGATCAACGGTTTCGTGGGGGAACTTGTTAGAATGAAAATTGTCTTTCCCCACCTATTGAATAAGAAACTGTGAGGTTGGGGCCCAGCAATTTGAGTTCTTACAAGCTTCTGGGTGATTCTGGTGCATGCTAGAGTTTGAGGACCACTGGCCTAGAGTACTTTAGGAACCACTTTCTGAGTTAAAGCCATAAGTTGATCTTTGTTGAGCATTTTTTAAGCACCTATTATATGCCTATTCCCATATTCAGAGGCTGTGATTTGGTTCAGCTACCAAGAGACCGGAAAAAGACCAAGGCAGGGAAATCCCTCTCAGGTGGCTGTTGCCTCTTTTGCAAAGTAGCCGCCTGTCACAAAAGCAGCAGCATAAAGCGATCCCGTGTGCGATAAGCAAGCGTCCCAGGGGCGGTTTCAGGCAAAAATGAGTTCGTAAATATTTGATTTTTTTCCCAGTCACTGACCGCCTTTCTATTTGGTTTGGGGCTAAAATAAGACAGCTTGTAAGTAACTGGAGAGGGTGTTTACCCAGTGAATTAGTTCGGCTTTCATTGTGCAGAGGATTAGCGCCAAGCAGTGGATGAGGCTCCGTTTCAGGTTAGAGGGGCTGGCTGTTCGCTAGCTCCAGGCCAGGACTAATTATAATAGGACTGGGACCATTAAAGGGCTTAACTACCAGTGCCCCCTTCCAGGACTGGATTAGCTGTTCGCCTGCAGCTCTCGGCCGATAACCATCCCCAGGTCTGTGTTCTCTCTGTCGCGATGTGAGCCGGAAAATGCCGCCTACTCAGAGCTGAGAACTGCCTGGCACGCAGGGCTAGAGGGTCCCAGCGCGAGGCACCTGGGACGGGCAATGTGGCTCCTGCCTGGCGCCAGGAAAGCCCAGGTTCCCAGAGCACTGCGGGACTGAATGAGCTGGGGTGGCAGGGGCGCGGGGTTGGCTCTCCCGTTGGGACTTTTGGGAGATCTGGACGAATTAATTTGGGTGTTCATGTGCGCTACCCCAGCCCTTCTCCTGCATCGCAGACTTTCTTTCAGAGCCAGAGGTGGAGTCTGCACAATCGTCGGAAAAACAACATTTTTCCTTTATGGAATGGCTAAGTTACCTCACTTCCCTAAATCTCAGTTCTTCATCCATGAAATAAAAATAAAGTAGTGCCTAGTCAAAGGGCTGTGTGACTTAAAGCCTGGGAAGTGCTAGTTCATTTAAGGGCTCAATGTGCAAAGACCTCTAAATGCTGACGAGCACCGTGCGTGGAAGACAGAAACCGGCTTTCTCCTAAGCCTGTAGGGAGGAAGGTGCCTTAAAGATTTTCTAGTCGATTCCTTCCTAAAACTTCCAACATAAGGACCACTTTTACTGTTAGTAACATTTGTGCCATTCATTGAAGGAGCAAATAAAAATATATATGGATTTGAAGACCCCTCGCAATCACTGTATGGTGCCCCCAGGCTCCAAAGCTCATAGGTTTACAAGGAAGGGTTCATGTGTCCAACTTTCCACCTAAAGTCTTGGCAGAGAGGTTAGCTGCTGTTTGCAAACCTCCAAAGATGGGGTGCCTCTGCCTTCCCATATGGCTCAATCCATTTAAGTATTGTTCTAATGAGAGAGAATTCTTTTTTTAAAAAAATTTACATATATGATAGTCATCAAAATAGTAATTATTTCTGGTTGATGGAATTATGACTTTTCATATTTTCCATATTCCTACAAAATTATGCTGTTAGACTATGAGAAAAACATTTCTGCACATAATTAAAACTTTTGTAAAATATTAAACTGAAAACTGTGTCTCTGTAACTTCCACGAATTTGTTTCTAGTTTTAGCCCTGAGTCTAGACAGACAAGTCTAATATTTCCCACTGACAACCCTTCAAGTATGTGAAGTCAGCAGCAAGGTGGGAGCATCACAGAGAATGTTGGTGAAAAAAATTGAATCAGAAATGACCGCATTTGTCATGTGTACATTGCTGCTTCATTTTTCAATGGGGACATCTAGACTGCTTGCAAGGACAGTTTAATAAGCCACAGCCAAATGTATCCATACCGCTTGACCATCATCATTCCCAAATGGTTGATATTTTAAAAATCTGTTTCAGTAATTATTTAGAAAAATACCAAGAATCTTTTTAGTTGCAAATTAATTTTTTTGATTTTAAAATGTTTGAACATCATTTGGATGTAGAAGGAATTTTACAATGTCGCAGAACAGAACCATGGTGAGATGTTTAATCTGTGGTTTTAAAGAAGACTTTTCAGACTGCATTTGGCACTGGGTTGGTCACAAAGTAGGGGCCCTCTCTGGCTTTTCATTGAGAGATTAACTCTTTTTTTCATAGAGCTTTCTAGGACACAACTGTTTGGATCTGGTAAATGAGTCCAGGAACTAAGAGTAATTCAGCTCAAATCATTAAACATTAGTCGAGTGCCTAGTACATGGCAGCCACTCTGATCAGGGGTAATAAGGCAAGGAATTTTCAGAAATCATAGTGAGCAAGAGAAAGCTCTTCACAGGAGATCTGGAGCAATTATAAATAAATAATCTCTACAACTTCACCAGTCTGCTCACTTCTCACCATTGAGCTTTGTGGAAGATTAGGCTGATTGAGTTCAATGCATCTAAAAAGGGCAAAGCAGCTATTGGTGTATTTGGAAAGATGCCAAGCTCTGGGATTTGTTTTTTTTTATTTATTTTTTTTTATTTTTATTATTATACTTTAAGTTCTAGGGTACATGTGCACAACGTGCAGGTTTGTTACATATGTATACTTATGCCATGTTGGTGTGCTGCACCCATCAACTCGTCAGCACCCATCAATTCATCATTTATATCATGTATAATTCCCCAATGCAATCCCTCCCTCCTCCCCCCTCCCCCCTCCCCATGATAGGCCCCAGTGCGTGATGTTCCCCTTCCCGAGTCCAAGTGATCTCATTGTTCAGTTCCCACCTATGAATGAGAACATGCGGTGTTTGGTTTTCTGTTCTTGTGATAGTTTGCTAAGAACGATGGTTTCCAGCTGCATCCATGTCCCTACAAAGGACGCAAACTCATCCTTTTTTATGGCTGCATAGTATTCCATGGTGTATATGTGCCACATTTTCTTAATCCAGTCTGTCACAGATGGACATTTGGGTTGATTCCAAGTCTTTGCTATTGTGAATAGTGCCGCAATAAACATACGTGTACATGTGTCTTTGTAGTAGAATAATTTATAATCCTTTGGGTATATACCCAGTAGTGGGATGGCTGGGTCATATGGTACATCTAGTTCTAGATCCTTGAGGAATTGCCATACTGTTTTCCATAATGGTAGAACTAGTTTACAATCCCACCAACAGTGTAAAAGTGTTCCTATTTCTCCACATCCTCTCCAACACCTGTTGTTTCCTGACTTCTTAATGATTGCCATTCTAACTGGTGTGAGATGGTATCTCATTGTGGTTTTGATTTGCATTTCTCTGATGGTGAGTGATGATGAGCATTTTTTTATGTGTCTGTTGGCTGTATGAATATCTTCTTTTGAGAAATGTCTGTTCATATCCTTTCCCCACTTTTTGATGGGGTTGTTTGTTTTTTTCTCGTATATTTGTTTGAGTTCTTTGTAGATTCTGGATATTAGCCCTTTGTCAGATGAGTAGGTTGCAAAAATTTTCTCCCATTCTGTAGGTGGCCTGTTCACTCTGATGGTAGTTTCTTTTGCTGTGCAAAAGCTCTTTAGTTTAATTAGATCCCATTTGTCAATTTTGGCTTTTGCTGCCGTTGCTTTTGGTGTTTTAGACATGAAGTCCTTGCCCATGCCTATGTCCTGAATGGTACTACCTAGATTTTCTTCTAGGGTTTTTATGGTATTAGGTCTAACATTTAAGTCTCTAATCCATCTTGAATTAATCTTCGTATAAGGGGTAAGGAAAGGATCCAGTTTCAGCTTTCTACTTATGGCTAGCCAATTTTCCCAGCACCATTTATTAAATAGGGAATCCTTTCCCCATTTCTTGTTTCTCTCAGGTTTGTCAAAGATCAGATGGCTGTAGATGTGCGGTATTATTTCTGAGGACTCTGTTCTGTTCCATTGGTCTATATCTCTGTTTTGGTACCAGTACCATGCTGTTTTGGTTACTGTAGCCTTGTAGTATAGTTTGAAGTCAGGTAGCGTGACGCCTCCAGCTTTGTCCTTTTGACTTAGGATTGTCTTGGCAATGCGGGCTCTTTTTTGGTTCCATATGAACTTTAAAGCAGTTTTTTCCAATTCTGTGAAGAAACTCATTGGTAGCTTGATGGGGATGGCATTGAATCTATAAATAACCTTGGGCAGTATGGCCATTTTCACGATATTGATTCTTCCTATCCATGAGCATGGTATGTTCTTCCATTTGTTTGTGTCCTCTTTGATTTCACTGAGCAGTGGTTTGTAGTTCTCCTTGAAGAGGTCCTTTACATCCCTTGTAAGCCGGATTCCTAGGTATTTTATTCTCTTTGAAGCAATTGTGAATGGAAGTTCATTCCTGATTTGGCTCTCTGTTTGTCTGTTACTGGTGTATAAGAATGCTTGTGATTTTTGCACATTGATTTTGTATCCTGAGACTTTGCTGAAGTTGCTTATCAGCTTAAGGAGATTTTGGGCTGAGACGATGGGGTTTTCTAAATATACAATCATGTCATCTGCAAACAGGGACGATTTGACTTCTTCTTTTCCTAACTGAATACCCTTGATTTCTTTCTCTTGCCTGATTGCCCTAGCCAGAACTTCCAACACTATGTTGAATAGGAGTGGTGAGAGAGGGCATCCCTGTCTTGTGCCAGTTTTCAAAGGGAATTTTTCCAGTTTTTGCCCATTCAGTATGATATTCGCTGTGGGTTTGTCATAAATAGCTCTTATTATTTTGAGGTACGTTCCATCAATACCGAATTTATTGAGCGTTTTTAGCATGAAGGGCTGTTGAATTTTGTCAAAAGCCTTTTCTGCATCTATTGAGACAATCATGTGGTTCTTGTCTTTGGTTCTGTTTATATGCTGGATTACGTTTATTGATTTGCGAATGTTGAACCAGCCTTGCATCCCAGGGATGAAGCCCACTTGATCATGGTGGATAAGCTTTTTGATGTGCTGCTGAATCCGCTTTGCCAGTATTTTATTGAGAATTTTTGCATCAATGTTCATCAGGGATATTGGTCTAAAATTCTCTTTTTTTGTTGTGTCTCTGCCAGGCTTTGGTATCAGGATGATGTTGGCCTCATAAAATGAGTTAGGGAGGATTCCCTCTTTTTCTATTGATTGGAATAGTTTCAGAAGGAATGGTACCAGCTCCTCCTTGTACCTCTGGTAGAATTCAGCTGTGAATCCATCTGGTCCTGGACTTTTTTTGGTGGGTAGGCTATTAATTATTGCCTCAATTTCAGAGCCTGCTATTGGTCTATTCAGGGATTCAACTTCTTCCTGGTTTAGCCTTGGGAGAGTGTAAGTGTCCAGGAAATTATCCATTTCTTCTAGATTTTCTAGTTGATTTGCGTAGAGGCGTTTATAGTATTCTCTGATGGTAGTTTGTATTTCTGTGGGGTCAGTGGTGATATCCCCTTTATCATTTTTTATTGCATCTATTTGATTCCTCTCTCTTTTCTTCTTTATTAGCCTTGCTAGTGGTCTGTCAATTTTGTTGATCTTTTCAAAAAACCAACTCCTGGATTCATTGATTTTTTGGAGGGTTTTTTGTGTCTCTATCTCCTTCAGTTCGGCTCTGATCTTAGTTATTTCTTGCCTTCTGCTAGCTTTTGAATGTGTTTGCTCTTGCCTCTCTAGTTCTTTTAATTGTGATGTTAGAGTGTCAATTTTAGATCTTTCCTGCTTTCTCTTGTGGGCATTTAGTGCTATAAATTTCCCTCTACACACTGCTTTAAATGTGTCCCAGAGATTCTGGTATGTTGTATCTTTGTTCTCATTGGTTTCAAAGAACATCTTTATTTCCGCTTTCATTTCGTTATGTACCCAGTAGTCATTCAGGAGCAGGTTGTTCAGTTTCCATGTAGTTGAGCGGTTTTGATTGAGTTTCTTAGTCCTGAGTTCTAGTTTGATTGCACTGTGGTCTGAGAGACAGTTTGTTATAATTTCTGTTCTTTTACATTTGCTGAGGAGTGCTTTACTTCCAAGTATGTGGTCAGTTTTGGAATAAGTGCAATGTGGTGCTGAGAAGAATGTATATTCTGTTGATTTGGGGTGGAGAGTTCTATAGATGTCTATTAGGTCCGCTTGGTGCAGAGATGAGTTCAATTCCTGGATATCCTTGTTAACTTTCTGTCTCATTGATCTGTCTAATGTTGACAGCGGAGTGTTGAAGTCTCCCATTATTATTGTATGGGAGTCTAAGTCTCTTTGTAAGTCTCTAAGGACTTGCTTTATGAATCTGGGTGCTCCTGTATTGGGTGCATATATATTTAGGAGAGTTAGCTCTTCCTGTTGAATTGATCCCTTTACCATTATGTAATGGCCTTCTTTGTCTCTTTTGATCTTTGATGGTTTAAAGTCTGTTTTATCAGAGACTAGGATTGCAACCCCTGCTTTTTTGTGTTCTCCATTTGCTTGGTAGATCTTCCTCCATCCCTTATTTTGAGCCTATGTATGTCTCTGCATGTGAGATGGGTCTCCTGAATACAGCAGACTGATGGGTCTTGACTCTTTATCCAGTTTGCCAGTCTGTGTCTTTTAATTGGAGCATTTAGTCCATTAACATTTAAGGTTAATATTGTTATGTGTGAACTTGATCCTGCCATTATGATATTAACTGGTTATTTTGCTCGTTAGTTGATGCAGTTTCTTCCTAGCCTCGATGGTCTTTACATTTTGGCATGTTTTTGCGATGGCTGGTACCGATTGTTCCTTTCCATGTTTAGGGCTTCCTTCAGGGTCTCTTGTAAGGCCGGCCTGGTGGTGACAAAATCTCTAAGCATTTGCTTATCTGTAAAGGATTTTATTTCTCCTTCACTTATGAAACTTAATTTGGCTGGATATGAAATTCTGGGTTTAAAATTCTTTTCTTTAAGAACGTTGAATATTGGCCCCCACTCTCTTCTGGCTTGTAGAGTTTCTGCTGAGAGATCTGCTGTTAGTCTGATGGGCTTCCCTTTGTGGGTAACCCGACCTTTCTCTCTGGCTGCCCTTAAGATTTTTTCCTTCATTTCAACTTTGGTGAATCTGGCAATTATGTGTCTTGGAGTTGCTCTTCTGGAGGAGTATCTTTGTGGCGTTCTCTGTATTTCCTGAATTTGAATGTTGGCCTGCCCTACTAGGTTGGGGAAGTTCTCCTGGATGATATCCTGAAGAGTGTTTTCCAACTTGGTTCCATTTTCCCCCTCACTTTCAGGCACCCCAATCAGACGTAGATTTGGTCTTTTTACGTAATCCCATACTTCTTGCAGGCTTTGCTCATTTCTTTTTCTTCTTTTTTCTTTTGGTTTCTCTCCTCGCTTCATTTCATTCATTTGATCTTCAATCGCTGATACTCTTTCTTCCAGTTGATCGAGTCGGTTTCTGAAGCTTGTGCATTTGTCACGTATTTCTCGTGTCATGGTTTTCATCTCTGTCATTTCGTTTATGATCTTCTCTGCATTAATTAGTCTAGCTGTCAATTCTTCCACTCTTTTTTCAAGATTTTTAGTTTCTTTGTGCTGGGTACGTAATTCCTCCTTTAGCTCTGAGAAGTTTGATGGACTGAAGCCTTCTTCTCTCCTCTCGTCCAAGTCATTCTCTTACCAGCTTTGATCTGTTGCTGGCGATGGGCTGCGCTCCTTTGCAGGGGGAGATGCGCTCTTATTTTTTGAATTTCCAGCTTTTCTGCCCTGCTTCTTCCCCATCTTTGTGGTTTCATCTGTCTCTGGTCTTTGATGGTGGTGACGTACTGATGGGGTTTTGGTATAGGTGTCCTTCCTGTTTGATAGTTTTCCTTCTGACAGTCAGAAGGACTGTCTGTTGGTCTGTTGGAGATTGCTTGAGGTCCACTCCAGACCCTGTTTGCCTGGGTATCAGCAGCAGAGGTTGCCGAAGATAGAATATTGCTGAACAGCGAGTGTACCTGTCTGATTCTTCCTTTGGAAGTTTCCTCTCAGGGGTGTACTCCACCCTGTGAGGTGTGGGGTGTCAGACTGCCCCTAGTGGGGGATTTCTCCCAGCTAGGCTACTCAGGGGTCAGGGACACACCTGAGCAGGCAGTCTGTCCGTTCTCAGATCTCAACCTCCGCGTTGGGAGATCCACGGCTCTCCCCAAAGCTGTCAGACAGAGTCGTTCGCGTCTGCACCGGCTCCCGCTACTTCCCCTGTTGGTCTTCAGCTGTGCGCTGTCCCCAGAGGTGGAGACTACAGAGACAGGCAGGCTTCCTTGAGCTGCTGTGAGCTCCACCCAGTTCGAGCTTCCCAGCAGCTTTGTTTACCTACTTAAGCCTCAGCAATGGCGGGCGCCCCGCCCCCAGCCTCGCCTCTGCCTTGAGGATAGATCGCGGCAGACTGCTGTGTTAGCAGTGAGGGAGGCTTCGTGGGCGTGGGAACCTCCCGGCCAGGTGTGGGATATATTCTCCTGGTGTGCCTGTATGCTTACAGCGCAGTATTGGGGTGGGAGTTACCCGATTTTCCAGGTGTTGTGTGTCTCAGTTCCCCTGGCTAGGAAAACGGATCCCCTTCCCCCTTGCGCTTCCAGGTGAGGCTATGCCTCGCCCTGCTTCAGCTCTCGCTGGTCAGGCTGCAGCAGCTGACCAGCACTGATTGTCCGGCACTCCCTAGTGAGATGACCCCAGTACCTCAGTTGAAAATGCAGAAATCACCGGTGTTCTGTGTCACTTGCGCTGGGAGTTGGAGACTGGAGCTGTTCCTATTCGGCCATCTTTGGGATTTGTTTTAATCCTGTGAATATTGTTAAACAAACAAACGAACAAATAAATAACAATAGAAACTGAAAGAATGAAATGTTCTCAGGCTAATATCTCAAAAACCAAACTATAAAAATCAGGCTGTGATATGGTAATCTAAATTGGAATAGGAGTTCGTGTTAAACATTGAATATAAACATATTTGGATCGCTTCAACAAATACTTGTTAAATAAATTCCATATACAAATAATGGTGCTGGGTTCCATGAGGAACCAAAGAAGAGTAAGAGGTGGTCTTGATACCTAAGGAACTCACAATTTAGGTAGGAGGGGACACATAAATAATTTTAATAAAAAGTAGTCTATGATAAGTACTGAACTATAAGCAATGTGCTATAGAAGTTTGAAGGAAAAAAAGATAAAGGAATCTGAAAGGGTTTATTAGAGGTGAAATGATTTGAACTGGGCTTTGAATACTTGTTAGTACAATCTTATAAACCTAAACTAATATGCTTACACCTCACAGTCTTTGTATCTTAATTTTCCCTTTTCTGAGAGCTATACACAGAGTAAAATAACTAGATTAAAAAAGTATGACATTTTATCAAAAGCTAGTTCAATTAGGTTAGGTTATGGTAGGCAGAGTAAGTCAGAGGTTTAACAAGAGAAATGGAAATTCTGCCAAACCATTTGAATACCTGAGAGGTGTGCGAACACTCTACTAATGACTCACCAAGGGCACCCTTATTGGTCCCCAGAGCAATCTCAGAAGGCCTGGGAACTTGGCATCAGTGACATATTCTAATCTGAAAAATGCAGGAACTCTAGATGATCTCAACTGTATCTCCAGAGCAGGGCACCCACCTTATACTTCTACAGCCCACTTGAGGTTATTAGGAGGTAGTGCACTAACTGTGTTCTTGACTATGATTTAAATATAGTTCTCTCACCAACTGTGAGAAGTTGGATGTGTCACTTAGCCTGTTTCTTCTTTAAAATGTTTATCTTGCAAGCTGTCTGTTATAAGGATTAAGGGAGAGGATGTTTATATAAAGCATCCAACACTAGTTGTATGTACTACACTTAACATATTGTAGCTTGGACTATTTAACATTGTATCTTGTCAACATTCATTCAACCACTGATAATTATTGAGTCCCTCCAAAGTGCATAGTCCTTTACTAGGTAAGAAACCAACATACTGAAAACTAGCAAATTCAATCTCTCTCCACCCACCCATTTGGACCCCTCTTCAGCTGGGTGAAAGGTCATAAAAGATTAGTTAGAGATCTATAGGTGTTACATTTTCATTACGTATCCAAGCAGTAGTTGGTTTAAATTTTGATCCTGTTTTAAATAGGATTGTGTGAGAATTAAATAAGGTAACATATGAAAAAGCCTTAGCATAGTGACTGAAAAAAGTAAGTACCAAATAAATGTCAACTATTATCATCATAGGTATACAAGGTCACGTTTGTTGTTTATGTACACATGTGTGTGTTTCCTTGAACAGCCCATTTTTTTCTGGTTTATTTTGCTTTTATTAAAAAGTAGAAACATGCACACGGATGTTTATAGCAGCTTTATTTGTAATTGCCAAATACAATGTTTAGAAATTCCTCAGAATATTGAACATGAATTAGGCATAGAAGAAGAAAAAAATGGAACTAGAAGGTGGATCTGAGGAATTATCCAGAATTCAGTACTAACAGATAAAAAGAACTAAAAAAAGAAAGATATCAAGATATTTGTAGGATGGGTGCAATAAGCAGATTCTGAGAACAATATCACAATGAAAATAGGAAGAGACAATATTTAAAATAATGGGAAGATATAGGCAGAAAATTTCCCAGAATTTATAAAATACATAAATCCCCAAATTGAAGAAATATTGTGATTCCCAATTAGGATAAATACAAAAAACTTTCTACCTAAATATATGGTAGTGAAATTATGGAACACCATATATAAAGAGAAAACTTTAAAAGCAACCAAAAAGAAAAGACAAAATATCCAAAGATGTATAACTATCAGACCATCACAAACATTCCACAACAATGAGAGCTTGAAGAGAGAAAAATAATAATTTCAAAGTAATAATATATAACTGGTAAATTATTACTCAATAGTGAGAGAAAATTGAAGAAAAATTTTAGAAAAACAAAGATGAAGAGAATCTACTACTCTCAGACTCCCTCCGAAATAATTAATAAAGAATATATTTTAGAGAGAAGAAACTGAAACCCAGAATAAATGTGTGCAATGAAACAAGCAATGGTGTTTGAAGAAAATGGTAAATATCTGGGCAAATCTAAGCAAGCATTGACTAAGTAAAATAATAATGATTATACAAACTAGCAGGGATTTTACCCTCCCCCCCCCAAAAAAGAGAGAGATGGGACTAAAATGCTTCACAATAATAATTAAGATGGGGAGAATTGAAATTAATGCATTCTTTAAACCAGATTTGTACTGCTTAAAACTAGAGGTACTGCTTAGTTTTTGTCTGTGTTAATTCACATACACATTACAAGTATAGGGATAAAAGGCAAAACTTTCAAAAGGGTAGGAAAAAAAAGAATTTAAATAGCTTAGTATAGGAAAGTAGAAAAAAGAAACAAAGGATATCAAGTAAATACGAAGGACAAAATAGGTTGTGAAAAAATTCAGGTATTTCAAGTAATAACAATACACTTATACAAATCAGATACACCAGTTAAAAATGATAGTCTCAGATTGGATAATATTTTTTTAAGTCCACACATTTACAGTTTCAAAAGACACCCTAAAAGATATTGATAGAGATGTTGACACTATCGGGATGGAAATAGATATTTCAAGTCAAATGCTAGCCACATGAAAGCTAATATAATTTTATTAATGTCAGCAAAATAGACTTTAAGGCAAAAAAAAAAAAAGGAGAAAAATAAAGATCAACAGAACATAATAAAAGGAACAATTCACTAGGAAGATAAAACAATCCTACACCTTCAACTAATTTAGCCGTAAAGGTATAAAGCAAATTAACATAACTAAAAGGAGTGATTAAAAATTGCTACCTTTATACCTCTCTCAGTAATTAACAGATCAACTAGACGAAAAAAGTAGTAAAGATATTGAGAACTTAAGAACGCAAGTAAAAGCTTGATTTAATTGATAGAGTTTTATATCTAACAATTCAAAAATATATATTCCTTTCATGTACACAAGGAACAGTCATGGAAACTGACTATACAAAGGCCGCAAACTTAATCTCAATATTTTTCAAATGCTGTAATTGATATTATATTAAAAAACGTTCTGACCAAAATGTAATAAAAATAAGAGATCAATATGGAAAATATAATCAAATCTGAAATATTTTGAAATTTATATAAGAAGTTTAAAAATAATTAATAGAAAATGAATACATTTTAATAATTTTTAAAATGTTAAAACTAATCAGTATAATGAAAAATTAAAACTAAAATAATCTACCTTGAATCTTATGGAATGAAGCTAAAGCAATTCCTAGAGGAAGATTTATAGCCTTAAAATAAACATTTTAAAATAAAATAGTTAAAATTAGTTAAGAATTTGGTAAACTGAGGCATTACACTGACTCAAAAAGCGCTAAATTTGACCCACAAGTAAACAAGAAAAAGAAAACAGAAAGCAGCAATATAAGGTTACAAGCTAAAAAGCAGATGAAGTAGTAGTAATGAATTAGCAAAGCCAAAAATATTTGAATTACAAGTTAGCCATAATTGGAGGAAACAGAGAAGAAACCCCATTTATCCCACAGAGACACAGAAAACTCAAGAATGGAAAGAACAAGTATTTCTGGAAATGAGGCTGATAGTGAGGTTAGAACAGAATTGCTTGGGAATGTGATTAAGAAGCAATTTGAGATTAAGAGAAGTTTTCACTATTGGAAAGGTAGACAAAATTGGATTAGCTGGTTTTGAACAATTTCTTTTATTAAGAAATGCTGGAATACCTATCTCTTTTTCTATCTTTCTATCATCTATTCATCTGTCACCTGTCTAATCAGTATGAAGTCATCATAGAATTACAAAGGCAGTAAAACAGTGAATATTTGTGGAGTAAATATCCCAAAATGAAGGGAAGTCCAAGGAGGTACTGGACTTTTGGCGTTGCTTTTTCTCTTGTGATATCTGCTAATTTGAAAATGGTAGCTGAAAAGTTGAAAACATAAGTAGAGATAAGTGGCTGAGAAGCTGAGAAGCTGAGCAGAGTTTTTAGCAGTTTCATGGGGTCACAAGAGACAAAAGTTATAGTTCACCAAAGATGAGAGATTGTAGTAATCACTCTGGATTTTCTGTTGGAACTCAAAGGGTTACTTCTTAGGAGTAAGAATGAAAC
The DNA here is from genome assembly GCF_007565055.1 of Rhinopithecus roxellana. Lineage (NCBI taxonomy): Eukaryota > Metazoa > Chordata > Mammalia > Primates > Cercopithecidae > Rhinopithecus > Rhinopithecus roxellana. The sequence goes on along the minus strand of NC_044549.1, from coordinate 185,768,872 downwards.
AAAAATATATGAGTCTTTAAAGGAATTGAACACAAAGGAAAAATGCCACAAATTTTTGAAAAAAATTTTTTAAATAAGCTGTAAATGATTTACCCTCTCAAACTATAAATCAAATATGAGGTTAGGTTAAAAATATTTTTAGGCATTCAAGATCTCAAAACATGTACCTACCTGCCCTTTTTCTCAGAAAATTAATGGAAGATATACTCCACCAAAATGAGGAACACAAGATTAGGAAACAGAAGATTCATACAGGATTGAGAGAGAATAGAATCCACTGGTCAATGGTAAAGAGAGCGCCTGAAAGGACAATTGAGCAGTACGGACCATCCGTTCAGATTGGAAGAGGTTGGAAGTCTCTAGGGAATGTTTACCCAAGAAGGTGAAATTAGTATCTTAGTGTCTGAATGTGTCAAGAGTAGATTTAGACAACTGATTAAGAGTAGAGATTAGTGACAAGTACATAGACAACTAAGCAAATAGAAAACCAAAACAACAATAACATTCAGATAAAAAGGTTTTGCAGGAAAAATTTTATCTTGGTTTACTACAAAATAAAATACTTGTTTCTTCTATCAAAAGAATTTATGTAATTGTAACAAGGCAAACACTGAATAATGATTTAACTAATTTTTTTCTTTTTTTTTTTTTTTGAGATGGAGTCTTGCTCTGTCACCCGGGCTAAAGTGTAGTGGCACCATCTTGGTTCACTGCAACCTCTGTCTCCCAGGTTCAAGCATCGGCCTCCCAAGTAGCTGAGATTACAGGCACCCACCACCACGCCCAGCTAATTTTTGTATTTTTAGTAGAGGTATAGTTTCACCATGTTGGCCAGGCTAGTCTCAAACTCCTGACTTCATGTGATCGGCCCGCCTCAGCCTCCCAGAGTGCTGGGATTACAGGGGTGAGCCACCTTATCTGGCATTATTTAACTAAAGTAAAATTGAACTGTATATGGAGGTTTGGGTGTGGAGAGCAGAAAAGTGTGCGTATATAAAAAAAAACTCAATTTTCACAGAAGAAAATCATAGGTACTGTCTAAAATTGAAAAATCAAAAGTAGAAATATAACATTCAGAGAAATGAAGACTAAAAGCAAAATAAACAACTAAAACACCTGGGGACAAAAACAAAGAAAAAAGAGTTAAAAGAAATGAACAGTATCCAAGAAATACGGGATTATGTAAAACAGTCATATCTAAGAATCACTGGTGTTCCTGAAGAAGAGAAAGCAAAAACTTTGGAAAGTTTATTTGAGGGAATAATTGAAGAAAACTTCCCTGCTCTTGCTAAAGATTTAGATATCCAAATCCAAGAAGCTCAAAGAACTCATGGGAGACTCATTACAAAAAGGATATCACCAAGGCATATAGTCATTAGGCTTTCTAAAGTCAATGTGAAGGAAAGAATTCTAAGAGCAGTGAGACAAAAGCAACGAGTAACCTATAAAGGAAAATCTATGAGACTATCAGCAGACTACTCAGCAGAAACTTTATAAGGGAGAAGGGGTTGGGATCTATCTTTAGCCTCCTTGAACAGAATAACTGTCAACCAAGAATTTTGTATCCAGCAAAACTAAGTTTCATAAATGAAAGAGAAATAATTTACTTTTTAGACAAGCAAATGCTAAGGGAATTTGTCACTACCAGATCAATTCTACTGCAAATGCTACAAGGAGTTCTAAACCTTAAGGTAAAGACTCAATATACATCAGAATAGAACCTCTTGAAAGCATAAAACTCATAGGGTTTACAAAACAATGACAAAATGATTAAATCAAAGTATCTAGGTAGTAACATGATGATTGAAACAATATATCACATCTCAATATTAATGTTGAATGTAAATAGTCTAAATGTTCCACTTAAAAGATACAAATTGGAAGAATGGATTTTAAAAAATCACAAACCTAATATCTGCTGTCTTCAAGAGCTTCACCTAACACATAAGGATTCTTATAATCTCAAGGTAAAGGGGTGGAAAAAAATATTCCACACAAATAGAAACCAAAAGCATGCAGGAGTAGCTATTCTTATATCACAGAAAACAGACTTTAAAGCAACAACACTAAAAAAAAAAAAAAAAAAAAAAAAAAAAAAAAAAAAAAAGACAAATAAGGTCATGTAAAAATGACAAAAGAATCAATCCAACAAGAAGATATTACAATCCTAAATATATATGGAGCTAACTCTGGAGTCCCAGATTCATAAAAACAAGTATTACTAGACCTAATAAAAGAAACAGACAACAACACAGTTATAGCGAGGAACTTCAACACTACACTGACAGCACCAGACAGATCATCAAGGCAGAAAGTCAACAAAGAAACAAATGGATGTAATAGATATTCACAAAACATTCTACTCAAGAACTACAGAATATGCATTCTTCTCGTCAGCACATGGGACATTCTCCAAGATACAACATATGATAGGCCACAAAACAAGCCTCATTAAATTTTTAAAAATCAAGTATCTTATCAGAAATCAACTCCAAAATAAATCCTCAACACTATACAAATACATGGAAATTAACCAATCTGCTCCTGAATGACTTGGTGGTTAACAATGAAATCAAGATAGAAATTTTAAAATTATTTAAAATAAATGTTAATGACGCAAGTTATCAAAACCTCTGGGATACAACAAAAGCAGTGCTAAGAGGAAAGTTTATAGCACTAAATGCCTGCATTAAAAAGGTTGAAAAATCACAAATTGACATCTTAATGTCACACCTCAAGAAACTGTAGAAACAGGAACAAACCAAACCCAAAGCTAGCAGAAGAAAAGAAATAACAAAGATCAAAGCAGAACTAAATGAAATTGAAACAAAAAATACAAATGATAAGTGAAACAAAAAGTTAGGTTTTTTAAAAGATAAAATTGTTAGACCATTAGCTAGATTAACCAAGAAAAGATTCAAATAATCTCAATTAGAAATGAAAATGGAGACATTACAATTGACATCACAGAAATGCAAAAGATCATTCAACACTACAATGAACACTTCTATGCACATGAACTAGAAAATCTAGAAGTAGTGAATAAATTCTCGGAAACCTACAACCCTGCTAGATTGAATCAGGAAGAAATAGAAACCCTGAACAGACCAATAACAAGCAATGAGATCGAACCAATGTAAAAAATTGCCAACAAAAAAAAGGCCTGTGGCAGATGGATTCACTGCCAAATTCTACCATGCAAAGAGGAATTGGGGCTGGGCGCCGTGCCTCATGCCTGTAATCCCAGCACTTCGGGAGGCCGAGGTGGGCAGATCATCTGAGGTCAGGAGTTCGAGACCAACATGCCCAACATGGTGAAACCCTGTCTCTACTAAAAATACAAAAATTAGCCAGGCATAGTGGCAGGTGCCTGTAATCCCAACTACTTGAGAGGCTGAGGCAGGAGAATCACTTGAACCTGGGAGGCAGAGGTTGCAGTAAGCCAAGCCTGCACCATTGGATTCCAGCCTGGGCAACAAGAGCGAAACTCCCTCAAAAAAAAGAAGAAGAAGAAGAAGAAGAAGAAGAAGAAGAAGAAGAAGAAGAAGAAGAAGAAGAAGAAGAAGAAGAAGAAGAAGAAGAAGAAGAAGAAGAAGAAGAGGAGCTGATACCAATCCTACTGAAACTATTGCAAAAGACTGAATAAGAAGGAAAGCTCCTTAACTAATTCTATGAAGCTAGTGTCACCCTAATACCAAAACCAGGAAAGGACATAACAAAAAAAGAAAACTACAAACCAATATCCCTGATAAATATAGATATGAAAGTCTTCAACAGAATACTAGCACAGCAAATTCAACAGCACATCAAAAAGACAATATGCCATGATCAAGTGGGTCTCATCCCAGGGATGCAGGGATGGTTTAACATATACAAGTCAATAAATGTGATATATCACACAAACAGAATTAAAAACAAAAACCATATGATCATCCTAATAGAGGCAGAAAAAGCAGTCAATAAATCCACAATCCCTTTATGATAAAAACCCTCAATAAACTAGGCATAGAAAGAACATACTTCAAAATAATAAAAATTATGTATGACAAATCTAAAACCAACAACAGACTGGATGGAAAAAAGTTGAAAGCATTCCCCATGAGACCTGGAACAATGCAAGGATGCACACTTTCACCACTTCTATTCAACAGATTACTTGAGGTCCTAGCCAGAGCAATCAAGTAAGAGAAAGAAATAAAGGGCATCCATATTGGAAAAGAGAAAGTCAAACTGTTCTTGTTTGCCAATGATATGACTGCATACCTAGGAAACCCTAAAGACTCCTCCAAAAGATTCCTAAATTTGATAAATAAATTTAGTAAAGTCTCAGTTATAAAATCAATGTACACAAATCCATAGCACTGCTATCCACCAACAATGCCCAAGATGAAAATCAAATCAAGAACTCAACCCCTTTTTCAATAGCTGCAACAACAACAACAAAAATACCTAGGAACACACTTAACCAAAGTGCTGAAAGATCTCTACAAAGAGAACTACAAAACACTGCTGAAAGAGATTATAAATGTCACAAATGGAAATATATCCCAAGTTCACAGAATGGAAGAATCAATATCTTAAAAATGGCTATACTGCCTAAAGCAATCTGCAGATTCAATGCAATTCCAATCAAAATACCAACATCATTTTTCACAGAATTAGAAAAAACTGGAATTCTTATGGAACCAAAAAAGATCCCAAAAAGCTAAAGTAATCCTAGGCAAAAAGAACAAAGCTGAATGCACCACATTATTCAATTTCAAATTATATTACAAGGATATAGGAACCAAAACAGCATAGTAATTGTATAAAAATAGATACATAGACCAATGGAACAGAATAGGGAACCCAGAAATAAAGCCAAATACTTGTAATGAACTGATCTTTGACAAAGCATACAAAAGCCTAAATTGGCAAAAGGACACCATATTCAATAAATGGTGCTGAAATAATTGGCAAGCCACATGTAGAAGAATAAAATTGGTTCCCTATCTTTTACAGTATACAAAAATCAACTCAAGATGGGTTAGAGACTTAAATATAAGACCTGAAACCATAAAAGTTCTAGAAGAGAACCTAGGATAAACTCTTCTGGACATTGGCCTAGACAAATAATTAATGACTAAGATCTCAAAAGCAAATGCAACAAAAATAAAATAGATAAATGGAACCTAATTAAATTAACAAACTTCTGTACAGCAAAAAAACAAACAAACAAACAAACAACAACAATGAAAAAACAAAATCATCAGATCATCAGAGTAAACAGACAACCCACAGGATGGGGTAAAATATTCTCGAACTATGCATCTGAGAGAGGACTAATATCCAGAATCCACAAGGAACTCAAACAAATCAGCAAGAAAAAACTCTGCATAATCCCATCAAAAAGTGAGCAAATGACATGAACAGACATTTCTCAAAAGAACATATGCAAATGGCCAAAAATCATATAAAAAATACTCAACTGACATCACTAATCATGAGGGAAATGCAAATTAAAACTACAGTGAGATACCACCTTATCCCAGCCAGATGGCCAGTATTAAAAAGTCAAAAAACACTCAATGTTGGTATGGATGTGGTGAAAAAGAATGCTTACACACTGCTGGTGGAAATGTAAATTGGTACAACCTCTATGGAAAACAGTATGGAGATTTCTCAAAGAACTAAAAGTAGACCTACCATTTGATCCAGCAATCCCACTACTGGGTATCTATCCAAAGGAAAATAAGTCATTATATTAAAATAAAAAACACCTGTGGGCATGTTTATCTCAGCACAATTCACAATTGCAAATATAGTACAAATATTTGTACTATAGTACACACCTAAGTGCCCATCAAGTGGATAAAGGAAACATGGTATGTATACATCATGGAATACTACTCTACCATAAAAAAGAATGAAATAAGTTCTTTTGCAGCAACTTGGATGGAGGTGGAGGCCATTATTCTAAGTGAAGAAACTAAAAATTGGAAAACCAAATAATGTATGTTCTCACTTATAAGTGGGAGCTAAGCTGTGGGTATGAAATGGCATACAGAGTGATATAATGGACTTTTGGAGAGTGTCCAACAAGAGGAGAGTGTCCAGAAAGGGAGAGTGTCCAGATAGAGTGTGAAGAAAAGATGAGGGATTAAAAAGCTACATATTGGGTACCATGCACACTACTCAGGAGACAGGTGCCCTGCAATCTCAGACTTTACCACTACATAATTCATCCATGTAACAAAAAAACCTCTTGTACCCTCAAAACTATTGAAATAAATAAAAAATATATATGATAATCAGACCAGGAAAAAGCAAAAGAGAGAGAACCAGAAAGAAAGAAAGAGTTCATTACACACAGAAGAAATGATTGTGTATGTAGAAAATCCAAGAGCATCTATAAATATTAGAACAAGTAAAGCGTTCAGCAAAGTTGATGATTTCAAGAACAGTAACACTGTTACACAATGTCTATTTATACCAGCATCAAAAACTACAGAGTACCCAGGGATAAATTGAATCAATGTGCACAACACCATGGAAAAGGCTGCATATCTTTAATGAAGCAAGTAAAAGAAAACCATAGTTAATCAAAGCCTTTACCATGTACATGGATGGGAAGACTTAGTATTGTAAAGAAGGTACTCCCAAATGAGTGTATAATCAAGATCTAAATAGAATTCTTCATAAGCTTATTCTAAAATACATATTTTTACTTAACAAACAACATACAAACATATGTATATATTACACTATAGGTAGGCCTACATGTAGTACTTACTATGTGTTCTAAGCAGTTTACAAATATTAGCTCATTTAAACCTTAAAACAGCCCTATGAAGTAAGTTCTATTATTATCTTCATTTTACTAATGAGATAAAGGAAGCTCAGAGAGGTTAAGTAATTTGTCCAAGGTCATGTAGCTAGTCAGCAATGAAGTTGGGATTCAGACACAGACAGTCTGGCTTCAGAGTTTATGCTCTTAACTAGTGCATCATATGGAGCCCATAATAAAATGTTTTCATACATGGAAATTTGGTGTATGGCAAAGGTGACAAAACAAATCAGCAGGAAAAGAATGGGCTACCAAATAAATAGGGCTAAGAAAACTGACGGTTTGAAAAGATAAAATTAAATCTGCATCTCACACCACAAATTTTAGATGGATTAAAGACATAAGGGTAAGAAAATGTAAACTTTCAGAAGAAATATGGAGCAATGTCTTCATGACATTAGGAAAAGATATCTTAAACAGGACACAAAAAGCACAAACCATAAAAATGTTGATAAATTTGAACATGTTAAAGCAAAAAAAAAAAAAAAAACTCTCTGTGTGATAAAATAAACTATAAATATTTTATAAAACAAGCCACTGGCTAGGAGAAAACATCTGTCATTGATACAGAAATAAGTGATTAGTTTCCAGAGTATGAAAAGATTTATTATAAATCAACGCAGAGAACAAAAACAACCCCACAGAAAAAGCAAGCAAATAGTATAAATAGGTAATTGGAAGAGGGAGAGAAACAGCACAGCAGATTAAAGGGTCTTGAGGGATTGCAATTTTAAGTAGGGTAGTTCAGCCTCACTGAGAGAGTGACATGTGAGCAAACATGTAAGGAGAGGAGAAAGTATACCATGAAGATACGCAGGAGCCAGTGCCCAGTGCAAAGTTCTGAGGCAGGAATGTGCTGGAGCATTGGTAGAACAGTAGGAAGTCTGGTGTGGCCTGAGTATAAAGGCACATATATGTATGTTTAATATATACATAAGTTTTATAAGATACATATATACAATTAAAGACATAAGATATATATATACAATTGAACATGTGATATATGTTTAAATTTATATACTTAAATCACATGACTATACCATACTCTACATGTGTCTTTCATTTCTCTCTTAATAATAAAACTTAAATATTGTTGTTTATTAGCACATACAGGTCTAACACATTCTTTTTAATGGCTGCATAGCATTCCTTTGTAGAGACTTACTATACTTGATTTGTCAGTTATGTGGTAAAAGACATTTAAGTTGTTTCCTTTGTATTGTTGCTTTGGGGGAGAGGGATGTTTGGGTTTTTTGCTTTGTTTTGTGTTTTACTGACAATGCAGAAGTAAACATTCTTGTAAACATGTATTTACACAATTTGCAAGTACATCTGAAAGTTAAATTCTTAGACTTGGAATTGCTGGGTTAAATTGTCAAATTTCCCTCTAAAGAGCTTGCGTTGATTTGCAGTCTCACTACTAGCTGTGAAAATATTTATTTTCCAACTATAGAATTTAAAAGTATATTTTAGATTTTTGATTTGATAGACGAAACATGGTGTCCTGTCATTTCAATGCGTATTTCATAATTGTAAGGCTGCACCAAGTGTCACAAATAAATTTCCTCCTGTTGTTTACTGTTACTTTTATGATTTAATATTTTATATTTAAAACTGTGATCCAAGTAATTCATTTTGATGTAATAAATGAGGTAGTGATCAAGGTTTATTTTGTTCCAAATGGATAGCCAGTTGCCACAACACCATTTACTGATTAATATATCATTATTCCACTGAATGGTAATGTCACATTTCATAAATTAAAATCTCATATGAACTTGGATCTATTTCTGATCTCTCTTTTCCAATAATCTGTTTACTCTTGTGCCAGTACCAGATTGTTTTAATTACTGTAAGTTTACCATATGTTTATTATTAGGTATAGTGCCCCCTCCTATTACTTTTTTACAGATTTGTTCTGCTTATCCTCAAATATTTATGTTTTCATCTGAAATTTTGAATACTTTTATCTAAAAGAAAAATCATTTGCTTTCTTATTGAGTTTTTATTGAAATTATGGAACAATTCAGAAAGAATTAACATTGCTATCCTATCTAGTCCTAAGCAAGAATATAGTAGATCTTTCAGTCAACTCTCTTGCATCTCTCAACAAAGCTGAAAATTTTTCTTCATAGAAAGATGAAACATTGCTCAAAATTTTTCTTCAGTATTTTAAATTTCTTGATGCTATTTAAATAACGTATTTTCCATCTGTGTTTAGAGCTTGCTTGTCCCCTGAAAAGCTATTTTTTCTGTTTAACATTGCAACTAGGCACTTCACTGAATTCTCTCTTTTCTATAAAGTATTTTTCAGTTGATTCTCCTGGGTTTTCCAGGTTAAAACATATATCACATGCTAAAAATAATTATTTTGTCTCCTCATTTCTAAATACTATACCACTTACTCCTTCTCTTGCTAAATTGCATTTGCCTGAATTTCCAGAACAATGCTATATAGAAATGTTGATGGGGGCATTTCTACTCTAATGGAAATAAATATGCTTCTAGTGAAATTATAACACTCTATATAAAATGAACCATACTTCTGTATATATAAAATTACAATAAATTTTCTATTAATTTTGGTGTAATAAGACATTTAAAATCAGGAATGTATGTTACGTTTTGTTAAAAAAATCCTTTGATCTTAAATTTTGTCTTTTTCTCTACTAATGTAGATAATTCTATTAAAATGTTTCATAGTAGCAAATTATTCTTGTATTGTGATATAGTCTACATTTATTGTGCTATTGACGGTATTTGTAAGTAGGCAAGTAGTATTTTATTTGTGATTTTTATAATGATATTCTGTGTAGACTGATATGTAGTTTTCTACTTTTGTGCCATCTGGGTCAAGTTCTACTGTCAAAGTTATGCTCATTTTGCAGACAGAATTTAGAAGAGTTATTTCTCTCATTATGGTTTGGGACAGTGTGCATAGTATTGGAATTTTATTTGTCTTGATTATTCTATTGCATTCACCTCTGAAACAATTTCAGTCATATATTTTCTTTGAGGTAGATTTTCTATATCTCTATTTTTATAGAAAAATCATCACTTTGCATAGTGCCAAAGAAAGTATATGTTGTATGTCCAGTTAATTCATTATTTGAGGATACTTCCCTGCCCTCGCTTCTAATTTTGTGCTGGCTCTTGCTTACTTGATTGTTACCTACCTTCATCTATTTCATAGCCCTTTTTAAGAAACTGGCCTTTATATGTAATTTTAATTAGGCAAAGAGTACGCTGATATAAGGAAAAGACCCCAAAGTACAGTGGTGTAAACCAGGTAGAAGTTTTGTTCTTCTTCACACAACAGTCCAGCTAGTCCAGGTGTCACCCTGTTTCTCAAAGTCATCCAAGATCCCAGGTTTCTTCTCCAGAAACCTCATTCACTCCAAGGGTATTTTCTTCATCTGTATAGCCAAAGTGGGATCATCACCAGGTCTGCATTCCAGAATGGAAAAGAGAAAAGAAAGAAAACCCGAGGCCATACGTTTTCTCTAAAGTAAGTGACATGGAATGAGCACCCAGCATTTCTGCTTACACTCATTAGTGAGAGCTTAATCAAGTGGCCCGCAGAGCCATAGGAAAGACTGGAAATTGTGATCTCTGCAAGACTGCCATGTATCCTATTGCTATGAAAGAAAGGGAAATTAGATTTACGAGGGACTTATAATTTGCAACATTGTAAGCGTATGTACTGATTTTTATTATTTGTTTTATTATTAGTTCTGTTTTGTTTTTTTGATTACATCAGTCTGCTTTGTTTAATTTTTGTTCTTACTATTATTCTTTTGCTAATTTTTGGAGTTGATTTCTGCATGTAGCATTAGGATTGTTTAAAATATGCTCCTTCTGGGATTATGATAGAACTGCTTCTCTCCATAACTCAATATGGAAATATGATTTGCCTTGAACAATGAGATATGAGTAGAAGTGATGTGTCTCACCCTTTGTTGGAGAAGGGTTAAGAGCCAGTGCACACTTTTCCATGTCCTTATTCCTCTCCTCTGGTGACCATGCAAGCCTGCATCAACCTGAATGACTATGAATGAATAGAATGAAGAAAAATTTTTGTTATCTTCAGTCCTTCAGATGTTTTGCCATTATCTATTATAGCAAAATAACTTATGCCCTGATGACTATAAATGCTCTATGCATTTATTTTCATTTTGTTCTTATCAATAAATATCAGTGTTAAAGACTACTGTATGGTGAATTGTTGCAAATATTCCAAATATGCTTGAAAAAATGTATATTCTCTGCTTTTTAGTATAGCGTTGACTTTATTTGTTAGCTATATATTTATGTTATTTGGACAATAATTTTATTAGCTTTTTATTTTATTTACTTTTTATTTGCTTTTGTTTGTTTTAACCTTTTTATTTTAAATAATTTTAAATACATGAAAGTTGAAAAAATAACACAAGGAGCTCTTATATACCCTTCAACCAGATTTCCCAATTGACAACATTTCTAAACCCTAGAGAATAAGTTTTAAACATAAAGAAGAAATACTTCTTAATTTTTAGAGTATATTTTCTGAAATCTTTCTCAGAAAGCCACAATATAACCATCAAAATCAATAAATTAATATTAATCCAATACCATCTAATCCACAGATCCCGTTCACATTTGCTAATATTGTAATGTTGCTTGTGTGTCTAGAATCTAATCCAGGATGCCTGGTGCAACTAGTTGTCATGTCTCTTTTGTCTGGAATATTTGCTTACACTTTCCTTGACTGAATGAAGTTGATGCTTTTTAAAAGCACAGGCAAGTTCCTTTGAGTTTTCCTGATATATTACTTCATGATATAAGCATTTTTGTCAGAAGCACCACAGAAGTGTGTACAGAAGGTAATGCTGTATTCCCCCATTCCCAGTGATAATGAGGCAAACTTTTTCTTTGTCAATTAAATGTAATTCGTTCTATTTCAGGTAATGAATCAGATGATTCTAGATTTAAGCGCAGTCAAATGGGAAATTCTTCTGCCTCTTTCTTTTCCATCTCTTTTCCCCAGGAATGGGTCCTGCAGCTGTGTGAGGAAGGAGAGGGTAGAAAATACTTCATCTTACTCTTCTGTCATGTTTTCAACCTCAATGTACCATGTTGCCAGAGTATTCCTGACTCGTGTTCCTGTGCTCTTTTCTCCTGGTATAGTAAACACCTGTGTTGCTCATTTGTTGATTTAGCCGTTGGGTCAGCTCTTTCCTAAGTATCTTGTTCCCCAGGCCCATTTTAATTCCAAATATATCTTATGTTTAAATACTTCAGTCATTTGGTTCTTCTAATGTATTAGCCAGGACATGTTAAGTATACACAGTAACAAACATCCCCCAAAATCCTAGTGACTTAAAAAATCAAAGGGTTTTGCTCACTTACATGTCATTGTAGATTGGCAGGAACTCAAGCTTATGAAGCAGCCACATTGTAAATATTGCTATTCACCATGCCAGATGGAAAAGCAGATATAGCAAAGCACACACTGCTTCTTAATGCTTCTGTTCATATCTCACTCAGCAAGGCAAACTGCAGGGCCACAACTAATTTCAAGTGGGTAAAGAAATACGAAACATTGATATTCCCAGAGGGAGCATCCCTAATGACTTTCACACACAGATTTCTCTAACATAGATCCTGTGTTCATAGCCTGGGTTAACGTAAAGTTCCAGTCTCATATTTGTTTCCATTCTGAAGTTTCTTTATCCCTTCACTACTTGTGAAGGGTTCTAAAGAGGATAAACATACTTTCACAATTCTGTTCTATTCCAACCCCTACCCAAACCCAAATCACTGGATTGTACACATATCCGCTTTCTAGATCTCATTCTTTTCTCAGGTAAGACCCTTGGTTTATAACTGAATCTGAGTGGTGTTCACATAGTAAGCAGAGATGCTCTTTAAAGCTCTTTTAAATCTTTTCGATAGTTATTTAGGGTCTTCCAAGTTTTACTGATCTTTGGACAAGTTTAAAGCATGGCCTAGGCAATAATTCTGCTCTTGCTGTGATGGTTTTAGAAAACATGAATTTACTTCAAACTAAAAAAATAACTAAATTAAAATTCTGAATTCAGAATTCTTGAAAATAACTTTATGGGGGGATGTGAATGGGGTGGTAATTTGCATCCCAAGTATGAAGTCTTATCTGAAGGAGACCATGTATGGGACTAGTCCATCAAGAAATGATTTGTCATATATGTGGCTGCCTCTGGGATAGATTTGCCAGTTCAGAACATTACAAAGAGATGTTTCAGTTAGATAAAGTCAGTCCCAGATTCAAAATCTATTTTCATCCTGGTTTTATTTTCCATTCACATTTAACTTTGTTACATGTAGGCTCTTATGTTGCAAATACTCAGTAAACTTAAATATGATGTCTGTAAATCCCATTTCATCTTCTGCACAAAACCCCTAATTCAAATGCCAGCTTCCCCTTCAAATCTAGATAAGTCCACTGTGTAGGTTCTGTGTGGTAACTTTATAAAGGAATGAAAATCAGGCCAATAAAACTGTCTACCCATCTCTTAACTTGAGGCCAGCTCAGGAGCACCAATTCATCCTAACTTTGGGTGAACAGTATTTCAGCTGAAACTGAAGGAGTGTCTTGTCAAAGCATTTGCGTATCTAAGCATTCTTAGCTATTAAAATAGTCAGTCCTTGTCACTAATGGGAACAAAGCAGCATGCTTACCTGGGAAGCTACTAGAGATGTGGATCCTCATAATCCTGGAAATTCTTATGACAGTGATAAAGATGTCAATATGTCCTTGATATATTTACCTTGTGACCATTTGGGGTGTGGGGCTTGTTTGGAGGTAGAATGCCACTGGGCACTTCCAGGCCTTTGCCAGTCACATGGATGGAAATCACAGTGATCAGTCTGACCCATGGTACTGTCAGAACACTTCTTTAAGAACAATGCTAACAATGGAGAGACTATCTCAGGCTCCTGTTATTAATGTAAAGTAAACACAGAGTTTGTATTAAAACCCAGCTTTTAGAATATTGGCTTCTTTACATTGCAACATTTTCTACTAGACAAAGAAAGCTTTAGATGGAAGGTAAAATTGTCAGTTTTAGGATTTCAACAAGAAGTATAACACAGCAGTCATAAGCATAGGCTCTGAAACCAGATTGGGTTCAAATCACAGTTGTGCTTTAACTTAACTCCCTGTTCCTCAGTTTTCTCATCTGTAAAATGAGTATAATAATTCTACCTATCTCGTAACATTCTTGTGAGGATTAAATGGGTTAATACACAGAAAACACTTAAAATACTGCCTTACAGAGTGCTTAATACATGTTAGCCATTATTATTATTATTTTACTATTATTATTGCTATAATTTACCACATATATGACATTCATTCTACGTGGAGCTTGCATTCCAGGGACTAGTTATAAATAAATCAGTAAAATATAGAGTGTGTCAGATCATAATAAGTGCTACGAAGCATAATGAAGCCAAGGAGATGAATCAGGAGGGCTAAAGGTGAGGGTATTAAAATCTCAAGGACAGTAGTGACCACCTTGCTGGACAGTGAGGTTTAAGCACAGACCTGAAAAATGGGAGGGCATAAGGCATAAATCTGTCAACAGCACTGTGTGCCAGCCAGACTAGAGGAAGAAATCCAAAATGGGAGTGGGCTTGGAGTATTTGAGAAAAACTGTCAAAGCCAGTATTTTTGGTGTGATGTGAATGCAATGATGATGGGACTCAGTGGAAAGTGGCAGATCTTATATGGCCTCCCAACACTCTGGCTTTTGTTCTGAGTAACTAGGAAACCATTGCTTTTTTGTAAGGGATTAGATTTGTATCAATAAAGGTTCAAACAAATTGGGTAAAAAGATCTGTTCATCAGTTATGAAGCTGTGATTTTATATATTTTATCTGTTGTGGTTTTTTGTTTGTTTTATTCTTTTAGGCAGGAGGCTAAACCTGGAACCTGTTGTTCTCTCTTAGTTAGAAGCAGGTGTTTGGCATTATGGTTTTGCCTTTTCTAATATTTCATGTAAATGAAATCATATTTTTGTAGTCTTTTGTGTCTGACTTCTTTCATTCAGCCTAATGCTTTTGACATTCATCCATGTTGTTATATGTATCAGCAGCTTTTCCTTGTTGTTGAGTAGAACTCCACTGTATAGATGCATCACAGTTTATTAATTCTGAGTGACTAATAATTTAAAAGTTTTACTGAGGTATAATTAAATTCAATAAATTACACATAATTGAAATTATAAATTGTTCAGTTCTAACCTAATATATATCTGAGAAATCATCACCACAATCCAGATAATGAGCATTTCCATCATTTGCAAAAATTTTCTCTCATATCTCTCTATAATCCCTCCATCCCACCCCTTTCCATACCTAACCGCAGGCAACCATTTATTAGTTCCTGCATTTCCTAGAATTTCATATGATGTAACCATTGAGTATGTACTCTATGATTTTGTCTGGCTTCAAAAATCTAAATGAAAGCATATGCCCATTCAAATACTTGTACGTAAATTTTATTGGCTGCTTTGTTTGCAATAGCTAGAGTGGAAATAACCCAAATGTCCATGGATAGTTGAATGGATAAACAAATTGTGGTATATACATACAATGGAACGCTACTCAGTAGTAAAAATGAATGAACTATGGAAACACCTAAAATATGGAAATCTTAAAATAATTTTGCCAAGTGAAAGAAGCCAAGCCAAAAAATAGCACACACTGTAAGATTCTATTTATATAAAACTATAGAAAAGTGAACAATAGTTATAGAAAGTAGATAAATAGTTGCCTGGGGATAGGGACTCAGGAGGAGGGATGGGAAAAAGTGATTACAAAAGGATATAAGGATCTTTTTGGCAATGTATATGATCACTCTCTTGATTGTGGTGATGGTTTAATGGGTATATAGTAGGTTAAAATCTAAATGGTGCATTTAAAATATGTCTTATTACAATTAAATAAATATGTTAAATAAATCTGTTCAAACAAAAAACTGATTAGAGAACCATTACTCAATAAAAAATGATGAGAGAGCTATTAAAATATTTCAAAATTATATTCAAAAATTATAAATTACATAATACATACATACGGAAAGCTGATTCATGACTGCCGGGGCTAGGTTGAGGAGGGGGATTAATTGCCAAAGGCATGAGGGAAGTTTGAGATGATGAAAATATTCTACATTATGATTATGGCAGTGGTTACATGATTACACATTTGTTAAAATTCCCTGAAACGTACATTTAGAATGGGTGAATTACTTAGTATGTAAATTATACTGTACAAAAAAGACTAATTAAAAAGAAATCAAGTCCTCACATATAAATAATTACCCTGAATTTAAATGGACTAAACATCCCATTTAAAATATATGGACAGGCTGAGTGGATTAAAAAACATGATCCAACTGTATGCCACCTACAGACCCAACTGTATGCTGCCTACAAGAAACTCATCTCACTTGTAAAGAAACATATAGATTGAAAGTAAAGGGTTGGAAAAAAGATACACCATGAAAATGAAAACTAAAAGCAAGTGTAAGTAACTATACTTACACCAGATAAAACAGACTTTAAATCAAAAACAATAAAAAGAGACAAGTCATTATATAATGATCAAGAGATCAATTCAGCAAGAGGATATAACAATTCTAAACATATATGCACCCAACACCAAAGCTCCAGATACGTAAAACAATTATTTAAGCTAAAGGGAGAGAATGATTCCTATACAATAATAGTTGAGGACTTCAGCAACCCACTCTTAGCAATAAACAGATCATCTAGATGGAAAATTAATGAAAAAACATTGGATTTAAACTGTACTTTAGATCAAAAGCCCCTAAGAGGCATTTAGAGAACATTTCATCCAACAGCTCCTGAATACACGTTCTTCTCATTAGTACACAGATCATTCTCCAGCATATACTATATGTTATGGCACAAAACATGTCTCAACAAATTTCAAAAAATCAAAATCATTTCAAGTGTCTTCTTAGACCACAAGAGAAAAAAACTAGAGCTCAGTATTCCCACAAGGGAATAAAATTAGAGAAACTTTGAAAATTGTACAAATACGTGGAAATTAAACAACATGCTCCTGAATGATCACTGGGCAAAGGTAAAAATTAAAGAAGAAATTTAAAAGTTTCTTGAAACAAATGAAAATCAAAACGCAACATGCCAAAACTTATGGGATATAGCAAAAGCAGTGCTAAGAGGGAAGTTTATAGAAGTAAGTGCCTACATCACAAAACAGAAAGATTTAAAATAAACAATCTGGCTGGGCGCAGTGGCTCAAGCCTGTAATCCCAGCACTTTGGGAGGCCGAGATGGGCGGATCACGAGGTCAGGAGCTCGAGACCATCCTGGCTAACCCGGTGAAACCCCATCTCTACTAAAAAATACAAAAAACCAGCCGGGCGTGGCGGCGGGCGCCTGTGGTCCCAGCTACTCGGGAGGCTGAGGCAGGAGAATGGCATAAACCCAGGAGGCGGAGCTTGCAGTGAGCTGAGATCCGGCCACCGCACTCCAGCCTGGGCAACAGAACAAGACTCAGTCTCAAAAAAAAAAAAAAAAAAAAAAAAAAAAAAAAAAAATCTAACAATATACTCCAAGAAATAAAAAGCAAGAATAAACCAAACCCCAAATTTGTTAAAAAATAAAATTACAGACAGAAAGAATAAAGATAAAACAAGACTACATGAAATTGAGACTAAAAAATGCAAAGAATCAATGAAATGAAAAGCAGGTTTTTTGAAGAGATAAACAAAATTGACAAACTACTACCTAGACTAACCAAGAAAAAAAGAGAGAGAAGAGCAAAATAAACAAAATTAGAAATCAAAACGGAGACATTACAACTGGTACTGCAAAAATGCGAAAGATCATCAGATACTATTTTAAGCAACTACACACTAGCAAACTGGAAAACCTAGAGAAAATGGGTAAATTCCTGGACACATAAAACCTACCAAGATTGAGCCAGGAAGAAATAGAAAACCTGAACTAACCAATAATGAATAATGAGATTGAATCAATAATAATGAGTCTCCCAAGAAAGAAAAGCTGGATGGATTCACTGTGGAATTCTACCAAACTTTCCAAGAAGAACTTAAACCAACTTTCCTCAAACTATTTCAAAAATTAAAGAAGAAGGAATTTTCTCTAACTCATTATATGAGGCCAGCATTACTCTGATACCAAAAGCTGAAAAAGATGCACCATAAAAATAAAACTGTAGGCTGATATTCTTCATGGATATAGATACAAAATACTGGCAAACTGAATCCACAGCCTATCAAAGAAAATAATATAAAACAATCAAGTGGGATTTATACCATGGAAACAAGGATGGTTCAACATATGCAAATCAATGGGATACATCACATCAACAGAATGAAGGACAAAAACCATATGATTATCTCAATATTCACAGAAAAAGCATTTGATAAAATTCAACACTGCTTCATGACAAAAACTCTCAACAAACTAGGCACAGAAGGAATATGCTTCAAAATAATAAAGGCCATATATGACAAAGCCACCATTAACATCATACTGAATGAGGAAAAACTGAAAGCATTTCCTCTAAGAACTGGAAGAAGACAAGGAGGTCCCCTTTTGCCACTCTTATTCAGCATTGCACTGAATGTCTTAACCAGAGCAATCAGGCAAGAGAAAGAAATAAAAGACATCCAAATTGCCAAAAAGGAAATTAAATTGTTCCTATTTGCAGATGACTTAATCTTATATCTAGAAAAACCTAAAGATTCCACCAAAAAACTCTTAGATCTGATATATAAATTCAGTAAAAGTACAGGATACAAAATCAACATACAAAAATTAGGAATGTTTCTTTATACACTAATGATCGACTAGCTGAGAAAGAAATCAAGAAGGCATCCCCATCAAGCTACCAATGACTTTCTTCACAGAATTGGAAAAAAAAAAAAAAAAAAAAGAAATCAAGAAGGCAATCTCATTTGCAACAGCTACCAAAAAAAAAAAAAAAAATAAAAAAAAAAAAAATAAAATACCAAAGAATAAATTTAGCCAAGGAGGTGAAATATCTCTATAAGGAAAACTATAAAACACTGACCAAAAAATTGAAAAAACACAAACATATGGAAAGACATCCATGTTCATGGATTACAAGAATTAATATTGTTAAAATAATCATACTACCCAAAACAATCTACATATCTAATACAATTTCTATCAAAATACCAACCAACATCATTTTTTACAGAAATTTGTTAAATGCTAAAATTTGTATGGAACCCCAAAAGAGCCTTAATAGCCAAAGCAATCATACGCAAAAAGAACAAAACTGGAGGCATCACACTACATGACTTCAAAATATTTTACAAGACTATAATAACCAAAACAACATAGTATTGGTATAAAAGCAGCCACATAGACCACTGGAACTGAATAGAGAACCTGGAAATAAATCCAGATATTTTCAGCCAACTAATTTTCAACAAAGGCATCAATAACATACATTGGGGAAAATGCATCCTCTTCAATAAATGGTGCTGAGAAAATTGGATATCCATGTGCAGAAGAATGAAACTGAATCCCTATTTCCCACCATCTATGAAAATATACTCAAGTTACATTAGAGGCTTAAATGTAAGACCTGAAACTATAAAACTACTTAGAAGAAGATATAGAGAAAACTCTTCTGGACATTAGTTTAGGCAAAGATTTTATGGCTAAGACCTCAAAAGCACAAGTAACAAAAACAAAAATAGGCAAATGGGACTATATTAAACTAAAAAGCTTCTGCTCAGCTAAGGAAACAGTCAACAGAGTGAGAGATGACCTGCTGAATGGGAGAAAATATTTGCAAATTATTTATCCAACAAGGGACTAGAATCCAGAATTTACAAGGAATTCAACAGTAAAGGAAAATTTTTTAAAATCTCAGTTAAAAGTGGGCAAAAGACATGAATAGACATTTCTCAAAAGAAGACTACAAATAGCCAACAGGTATATGAATAAATGCTCAACATCACTAATCATCAGGGAAATGCAAATCAAAACCAAATGAGATATCACCTTACTCTAGTAAGAATGGCTATTACTTAAAAGATAAAAAGTAATAAAGATGTGAAGAAAAGGGGAATCTTATACACTGTTGGTGAGAATGTAAATTTGTACAGTCCCTATGGAAAACAGTATAGAGGTTTCTCAAAAATCTAAAAATAGGCATGGCACATAATCTGGCAATCTTACTAGTGGGAATTTATCCAAAGGAAAAGAAATCAGTATATCAAAGGGATACCTGTACTCTCATGTTTATTGCAGCACTTCTCACAATAGCCAATGTATGGAACCAACCTAAGTATGCATCAATGGATGAATGGATAAGAAAATGTGGTATGTATGTACACAATGGGATACTATTTGGCCATAAAAAGAATAAAATTATGTCATTTGCAGCAACATGGATGGAACTGGAGGTCATGATGTTAACTGAAATAAGCCAGATCCAGAAAGGTGAATCTCACATGTTTCTAAGTCATATGTGGCAGCTAAAAAATTTGATCTTGTGAAGGCAGAGGGTACTATCAGAGGATAGAAAGGGTGTGGAGGTGGATGGGTGGATGAAGAGAAGTTGGTTAATGGGCACAAACATACAGTTAGGTAGAAAAAATAGCAGAGTAGGGTGACTATAGTTAAAAATAATGTATTATATATTTCAAAATATATGCTGCTTCTAGTGAGAAGAGAGAATTTGAAATGTTCCCAATACATAGAAATGGTAAATGCTCAAGGTGTGGGTGCCCCCAAATACCCTGACTTGATCATTACACATTCTATGTATGTGACAAGATAACACATACCCCATAAACATATGCAGATAGTATGTACCAATTTTTAAAGATTTTTAAAAAGAAATCAAATCACTCAAAAATAGTGCTAGGTACTAATGTAGGCGCTGATACAGTGATAAACAGAGCAGTAAACATACTTTAAAGAGTACAAATCCAGTGGAGGAGACAGATGATAAACACGTAAGCAAATAAAGATCTGGTCATTTCAACAGGAGCTAGACTAAAACTGGCCTGTGTGTGTGTGTGTGTGTGTGTGTGTGTGTGTGTGTGTGTGTGTGTGTGTGTGTATGCAGACGATCTACTTTG
Source organism: Rhinopithecus roxellana (assembly GCF_007565055.1). Classification (NCBI taxonomy): domain Eukaryota; kingdom Metazoa; phylum Chordata; class Mammalia; order Primates; family Cercopithecidae; genus Rhinopithecus; species Rhinopithecus roxellana. The sequence continues at coordinate 185,747,888 of NC_044549.1, read as the reverse complement.
GCCTCAGAGTTCAGAGAAGGCTTTTCTGAAGAAGATATATTGAAGTCGACACCTGAGTGTCATGAAGAGACACCATGTTAAAGACATGGGACAGAGCCTTCTGGAGAGAGGAAGTTGCTAGTACAAAAGAACAGAGAGAAGGCCACTGGAGTTAGGGCAAGTGAGTGAGGGGAAGAGGTTGGCAGCATGCTGATCATGCAGAGCTTCAAGGCCCGTGAATGCAAAGATGGTGTATTAGTCCGTTTTCACACTGCGATAAAGAAATACCAGAGACTGAGTAATTTATAAAGGAAAGAGGTTTAATTAACTCACAGTTTCACATGGCTGGGAAGCCTCAGGAAACTTACAATCATGGCAGAAGGGGAAGGGGAAGCAAGGATCTTCTTCACACGGTAGCAAGAGACAGAAGAGAAAGCCAAGGGGGAAGAGCCCCTTATAAAACCATTAGATCTCATGAGAACTCATTCATTCTCATGAGAACAGGATGGGGGAAACTGCCCCAATGATCCAATAACCTCCTCCCACCAGGTCCCTCCCTTGACAAGTGGGGATTATTATTCAAGATGAGATTTGGGTGGGGACACAGAGTCAAACCACATCAGATGGCCTGATGGCACTAGTCCAGATGGCCCAATGGTCCTTTTTTCTTCCAAGATTCTATGGCATTAATTTTGGCACTACTGTAAAATATTTGAGATTAAGTGAACATACTTTTGTGTTTTTCTTTTTTTTTTAACTTTTAAGTTCAGTGGTACAAGTGCAAGTTTGTTACATAGGTAAACTTGTGTCATGGGGGTTGGTTGTACAGATTATTTCATCATCCAGGTATTTAGCCTAGTACCTATTAGTTATTTTTCATGATCCTCTCCCTCCTTCCACCCTCCACCCTCTGAAAGGCCCCAGTGTGTGTTGTTTCCCTCTACGTGTCAATGTGTTCTCATCATTTAGCTCCCACTTATAAGTGATAACATGCAGTCTTTGGTTTTCTGTTCCTGTATTAGTTTGCTAAGGATCATGGCCTCCAGCTCCATCCACGTCCCTGCAAAGAATATGATCTTATTCTTTTTTATGGCTGTATAGTATTCCATGGTGTATATGTACTGCACTTTCTTTATCCAGCTTATCTTGATGGACATTTAGGTTGATTTCATGTCTTTGTGATTGTGAACAGTGCTGCAGTGAACATAAGCATGCACGTGTCTTTATGACAGAATGATTTATATTCCCTTGGGTATATACCCAGTAATGAGATTTCTGGGTTGAATGGTATTTCTGTCTTTAGATCATTGAGGAATCACCACACCATCTTGCACAATGGTTGAACTAATTTACACTCCCATCAACAGTGTATAAACATCCCTTTTTCTCTACAACCTCACCAGCATCTTTTATTTTTTGACTTTTTAATAATAGACATTCTGACTTGTGTTAGATGGTATCTCACTGTGGTTTTGATTTTCATTTCTCTAATGATCAGTGATGTTGAGCTTTTACAAAGCTGGAGGCATCATGCTACCTCATTTCAAACTACATTGCAGGGCTATAGTAACCAAAACAGCATGGTACTGGTACAAAAACAGACACATAGACCAATGGAAAAGAATAGAGAACCCAGAAATAATACTGCACACCTGTAACTATCTAATCTTCAACAAACCTGACAAAAACAAACAATGGGGAAAGTATTTCCTATTCAATAAATGGTGCAGGGATCACTGGATGGCCCTATGCAGAAGATTGAAACTGGACCTCTTCCTTATACCATATACAATAGTTAATTCAAGATGGATTAAAGACTTAAATGTAAAACCCCAACCTACAAAAACCCTGGAAGGCAACCTAGGCAATACCATTCAGGACATAGACACAGACATGGATTTCATGATGAAAACACCAAAAGCAATTGCAACAAAAGCAAAAATTGACAAATGGGATCTGATTAAACTAAAGAGCTTCTGCACAGCAAACTATCAACAGAGTAAACAGACAACCTACAGAATGGGAGAAAAATGTTGCCAACTATGCAGCTGACAAAGGTGTAACATACACCATCTATAAGGAACTTGAACAAATTTACAAGGAAAAAAAAAAAAAAAACAAAAAAATCCCGTAAAAAGTGGGAAAAGGACATGAACAGACAGTTTTTTGTTTTTTTTGTTTTTGTTTTTTTCCAGACGGAATCTTGCTCTGTAGCCCAGGCTGGAGTGCAGTGGCGCAATCTCGGCTCACTGCAAGCTCTGCCTCCTGGATTCACGCCATTCTCCTGCCTCAGCCTCCTGAGTAGCTGGGACTACAGGCGCCTGCCACCACTCCCAGCTAATTTTTTGTGTTTTTAATAGAGACAGGGTTTCACTGTGTTAGCCAGGATGGTCTCGATCTCCTGACCTCATGATCCACCTGCCTCAGCTTCCCAAAGTGCTGGGATTACAAGTGTGAGCCACCATGCCCGGCCTGACAGTTTTTAAAAGAAGATGTACATGCAGCCAACAATCATATGAAAAAAGTTTTTATATTTTTCTATGTCACAGGTGAGTTCATATTGGATGCTTGGCTTAGTATTTGTTAATTTATTTGCTCGTATTCTCCTTGAAAACTATTTCATGCTCTTAAATAAAATTCATTATTTCTCCCCAGTAGATTAAGAGATTTTTGTGGCTTTAAAGATTTTATGTTCCTTGCACCACTGCTACTCTTGAATTTTGGAAGTTTTGCTTTTAACTCTCTGACAGACAGAATAATGTCTTTAAAGGAAAGCTGAGACTTCTTGGGGACAATCTCTTTGGATAACCAGATCTCTAGAAAATATACCACCCATCTCATTGAAATTCACCAGATTTATATTGGGTGCCCACTGTATGCCAGGCACTGTGCTAAGCCTTGGTGGCATTATGTTGTTGGGCTACAAATACAGGCTCTGGAGTCAGACTATTAGGGTTCAGCTCTCAGCTCTACCAATAACGAACTGTAGAATTTGGTGCAAGTTTACTAACTCACTTTGTCCTATATTTCCTTTTCAGTAAAATGTGGATAATAATAAAACCTGTTTTATAGGTAGTAATGAGAACAAAAGAGATGGAAAAATGTCTGACACATTTTATGTACAAGTTTGTTAATGAAAAAAAAAGTTTCCTTGTGCTTCTCTGTGTTTTTTTGCTAACATTTAGTACCAATTATTTTTTAATCTGTACCACAATCCCTGCCATTGTGAAATACCTTACACAAATATCCCTTGTGTCTACATTACACACACACACATATATGTATTTATAAATATATATATATTTGTATAAGCACTCAAAAATTAGGTTACTGTTGTTAAGCATTTGAGACATTTGTGTTGAACTCAAGGATCCCAGGTAATGGCAGCAATCCTCCAAAAAGGGAGGGTCTGTCCATAATGGATATGCTCTGGGGCCCAGGGGCAGGGAGTGGGTGGGCTTTGTAGAATGTCAGCATGAGCTACAACTGCACAGAAACTATTCTGCGTGGGTGGGACATCTCTGAGCAGTATTGACCTGGATCCTTATTAGTTGCCCATCTTTTCATTTGACATTTGATTAAAATCATGGCAAGAAAAAACTGGAGGTTAGGGTTTGTGTCAGTCCTTACTTCTCTATCATTACATTATACTAGCACCCTGGGACTAGGGCAATAGAAAGATAATTTTTACAAGACCAGTAAATAACCTTCAAGCAGATAAAGAATTATTACATAAGGGATGGTGTATCATTAATTATTCTCTATCTCTACAGTGGATGGACATGAAAGTAAGTTTGGTGCTTCACAAGAGAAATAGAAGTTGGTTAATGAAAAAAACTTTCTGACAAGGGAGTTATTAAATGCTGTAATGTGTTATTAAGTCTAGTGGGAAAATATTTTACTAGAAACAATTTTTTTAAAGCATAGCTACTTGCCTATCTGGGGCTGTTAAGTCAGTCCTGCTTGGTGGCAGTGGACAAAGAAATGTTCCCAGCAACCCATGGATGCAGTGAAATGGACAATGAACTAAACAGGTGTTTCCTGAGCTCTCTGCGCCAGAAATTCTGGATGCTGAGGATGCAGAGCTGAACAGGCACTATTCCCTGACCTCAGTGAGCTCAAGGTATGGGGCAAGTTTCCAGGGGATCTAGGGGCACAGGGAGTTTGAAGACCACAGGGAACCAGAGATGACTGGCCACATGTTTCTCATATCAGACATTGGATACCTGATATATGTGCTAAGGCTGAGAGCATAAGCAAAAGTCTGCTCATTCAGCATGCCCAGATGGAGGAAGCAGACTTTCCTGGTTCATGGTGAATAGATGGCTCTGAGGATTTGGGTTGGTCAGTCCTGGTTTCTGGTCTGAGGACTTAAATCATAGCCATGGTCATGTCAAAGCAACTCTCTTTCTTATTCCCATCTTTCACAGTTATGAGAGTCTAAGATTTAAGATCCCCTACTCCCACCCTCCCTTGTAAGAGTTTAATGAGCCTGGGAGAGGTGCATTAGAGAGAATTTGCTATGGATGATCTACTTGGCTCTGAGAATGAACAGCCCTGAAGACACCAGCCTCTCATCTTGTTGGAGCAGTATAAGTCATTGTTAGGACCATAGGCTTGGGAAACAAGCAGAAAAAGGCTGTCATATTCTAAGGGAGTGACTGGGCCTACTTATTTATCTCCTCCAAGCACCAGCTTCTGAATCTGTAAAAAGAAGAAGGCAGTAATGATAGCATTAATTACAGAACCTGGCAAATAACAAGAACTCATAAATTGCAATTATATTTATGTTATTATTGCTGTTATTCTGTTGCTTAACCAAGCAAGCCCATGCCATCCTTCCCTCTGTCTGATTTGGCTGTGGTGTCTGCTGATTCAGTCTTTGTGTGAAAGAGGTGTGACAAGTTGCCCGTAATTTGCTGTGGGACACAGGATCCATTCTATTTATATCCTCTAAAAAACAGGAGTGGCGGCTCATGCCTGTAATCTCAGCATTTTTGGAGGCCAAGGTAGGTGGATCGCTTGAGCCCAGAAGTTTGAGACCTGGGCAACATAACGAAACCTGGTCTCTCAAAAAAAAAAAAAAAAAAAAAATCAGCCAGGCGTGGTGACGCATGCCTTTAGTCCCAACTACTTGAGGTCTGAGGTGGGAGGGTCGTTTGAGCCCAGGAGGTCGAGGCTGCAGTGAGCCGTAATCACCCACTGCACTCCAACCTGTGCAACAAAGTGAGACCTTGTCTCAAAAATAAGCAAAAAAAAAAAAAAAAGAAGAAGAAGAAGAAGAAGAAGAGGTTTTGTGGGTGCAATTCTCAGCAGCTCCTGAGATATCTGGCCTCCAGGAAAATGAACCCACAGAATGGAAGCTCTGGTGAGTGGAGGGAAGGAAAAAACAAAAGTGTAGAGCTCCAGGGTTGCCAATATTTTATCCACAATTTGATAATGAAAAAAAAGGTTTCCTTGTGTTGTTGCTTTGTGTTTTGCTTATAACGTTTAGTTACTAATTAGTTTTTTAAAGAATGTGTACTACAAACCCCAAAAGCCCTTATGTCTGCATTAAAAAAAATATATGCAGACACATACCCTTTTACCATTTAGCAATTTCTTGCTAAGGATGGATCTAGAAAATGGAACAGTGGTTAAAATCCCAAATGTTATTTTCTAGACTCCCATAGCAGAGTTATTATCTTTTCTTGGTAATCCATAAACATGCAATGCCTACCTGCAACTTTTCCTTTGCCTAGACGGACAGACCAACAGACACTTCTCCAGGAATGGCCCATTTGATTCCAGCACTTCTTTAAAACCACTTTCAATTGCTGAAATGTTTTCCCGTCTTGGGATTTGACCAGTCTCCTCTACTACTTCCCTCTCCTGCTTGGCTTCCTGTCATCTTTCTTTCTCTCACACGACTCTTTTAATCCTGCAGCCAAACACAAGACTGGCATTTCTGGTCATTACAAGTCCCTCCTGTCTCACACCAGTTCTTGTTCTCAGCACCCTGATAATTAGTGGTTTGGGTAGAGCATGGAAAATCGGAATATTTTATCTTAGGATGTGTGTATGTGTGCGTGTGCACATGTGCGTGGTGTGTGTGTGTAGAGGGGGTGTAAAGAAGGCAGGATGGGGGTGTGATAAATGGAACGCAGGGCCAACCTAGGAAGCAGCCTTAGTTTCATATGCTCAGACACAGATGGGGCAATGCAGGGTGTTTTGTTCTCTGCCCAGTTGCTTCTTCCGGTAACATGTGGAACAAATGTCTCTTTTGGACTATGATGAGGTAGCAGTGAATAGGTCTGTAGCATCACTGCATTTGGACTCTCAACTGGTTTTATTTCGTATTGAACCTTTAATGGAAACGCATACACAGCAAGTCAAGGCCTGTCCCTTTTCCCTTTTTTCTTTTTCTTTCTTTTTTTTTTTTTTTTTTATTTCTTCCAGGAGTGCTGATGATAAGGAAAGTGATGTCTAAATCTTCTTAATGGTGTTTATGCAAGCAGTTTTGCTTAGCTGCAAACTGCACAGCCCCCTCCCCTCCCATCGCCTGCTAATATTGCTGCTTCATTCCTTTTCCTGTTGGCTATTACTATGGACTACAGCAAATCTAAAACTAAATAATCCCCTTAGTGTCAAGTTTTCAGGGCTGAGCAAATAAATCTAACGAAATGCATTATCTAGGCATAGGAGGCTGTTGTAAGGGGGAAAAGATGAAAGCTATTTTATTTTAAGGCAGAGAATAAACTGTCGATTGTTTGGGGTGCTCAATTGTAATTGTAAGTATTGTTATTTTATTTTACTTAACTATTGAACATGCACTTTTTTATTGTAATTAAAAACCCTGCAAAGCTTCTAAAGGCCAGAATTAAAGGGGGTGGGGAGTGGGAGGGTAGAGAATGAGGATGTAATGAGGAAGCTATGCAAATTCCCTCTAGTCCAGATAGTTCTTATGTTCTACTGAGGCCAGGGGTGCTGGGGAATGAACAATGGCATCTTCTTATTTTTTTTTTTTTAATCTTTTGTACCCTCTCACACCTAGGATGGTGATAGGAGTAAAACGAAAGGCACTGTCAGAACAGAGAAATGGAGAGTTGTATTTATTTAGGAGAAGAAATGTCAGTCTCTATCATCTGCTGGGTGAAGCAGCTCTCCATATGAGAGAAAGGAGTGCCCACACCCTGTCTACCCATGTCCAGGCCAGCTTAAAAGTCTAGCAGGACTTATAGATAAGTACCTGGATGAGCTGAGCTGAGCCCTTGCTCAGCTCAGGCAGGGTGCTCCTGGCTCCGTATTCTGTTGGCTGTTATTTGATTGGCTTTTTCTTAAACACCCTCAGAGAGGCCCAGCTTAGTGAAGATTGGTGTTTGAGCCTCATGACTCTATAACTAGTGAATTGTAACCAAGATGTATGGAAATGGTCACCAAATGACCTGTGTCCATTTATTTATTTATCCATTTCTCACTCACCCAATTATTAATTCATTGCTTAAAAACACCCAGCATTAACGTACTTCCAGATATTGCTCTGGGCACGTGAGTTATATAGCAAAGAATAAAACCAAGTCCTGCCTTCATGGGGCTTATGCTCTAGAGAGCAGAGACAACAATCAAACAAACAAAATAGAGAAATAGGAAGTTTGTCAACTGTTATAAAGAAAAGCGAAACAGAGCAAGGATTATAGGAAGAGACAGGGAAGTCAGGAAAGACCTCACTGTCTCATTTATTCATTCAACAACATTGATTGAGCACTTACTATAACAAAGCACTCTTCCAAGCTCTGGGAATACCATGGTGAACAAAACAGATACATTTCATACCCCTATAAAGTTTATATTCTACTGGAGGAAAATGCAAGTAAACAAGACAAGTAAAATATGTGCTAGAAAAACATTAAAGCCTGTAGAGAAAGGGAATGAAGCATGGAGAAAGTTGAAATTTTAGCCAGGTGACATGTAAGCTGAAGCAAGTGAGGAAATGAACTGCATGAACACTTGGGGAGTAGAATGTTCCAGACTGAGAAAACAGCCAGTACAAAGGCCCTGAGGCATAGCCCAAGCTTGGCATGTTGGAAGAACAGCAAAGAGGCCAGTGTGGCTGCAGCAGACTGAGTGAGGGCGAGGAAGTGGCACTGATATGATGTCTCTTACATCACAAAAGGATATATCATTGTATCCTTTAAATCCTCAGCACTTGGCACATTTAGATGAAAAATGAAATGAATGAATGACATACAGCCTTTTTGTCCTGCTTCAAATTTAAATCTATTATTTTTATAAGAAAAATTTCTCTCTGCAACCCACCTAAAAATCCCTTGATACAGTGGAGCTTTCATTGCAACCTCCTTCACTTTTTTTTGTAGAAAGGCCCTTCCTCAAGAAAGAAACTTTTGAACAGGCGTGATGGCTCACGCCTATAATCCCAACACTTTGGGAGGCTAAGGTGGGTGGATCACCTGAGGTCAGGAGTTTGAGACCAGCCTGGCCAACATGGTGAAATCCTGTCTCTACCAAAAATCGCAAAAATTACCCGGGTATGGTGGTGCATGCCTGTAATCCCAGCTATTTGGGAGGCTGAGGCAGAAGAATTGCTTGAACCCTGGGAGGCAGAGGTTACCATAGAGAGCTGAGATTGTGCCATTGCACTCCAGCCTGGGTGACAGAGTGAGTCTCCAGGAAAGAAAAGAAAAAAAGAAAGGAAAGGAAAGGAAAGGAAAGGAAAGGAAAGGAAAGGAAAGGAAAGGAAAGGAAAGGAAAGGAAAGGAAAGGAAAGGAAAGGAAAGGAAAAAAGGAAAGGAAAGGAAGGGAAGGGAAGGGAAGGGAAGGGAAAGGAAAGGAAAAGAAGGGAAGGGAAAGGAAAGGAAAGGAAAGGAAGGGAAGGGAAGGGAAGGGAAGGGAAGGGAAGGGAAAGGAAAGGAAAGGAAAGGAAAGGGAGAAGGAGAGGAGAAGAGGAGAAGAGGAAGAGAGAGAGGGAGGGAGGGAAGGAGGGAAGGAGGAAGGGACGGAGGGAGGGAGGGAGGGAAGGAAGGGAGGGAGGGAGGGAGGGAGGAAGGAAGGAAGGAAGGAAGGAAGGAAGGAAGGAAGGAAGGAAGGAAGGAAGGAAGGGAGACAGGCAGACAATTTGTTACACAATAAGTAAACTAAGTCGTACTGGCTTACCCAGCGATGAGGAATAATATCACATAGGCAATTCAGAAATGGTATTTCATTAGGAAAATTGAGTGCACAATTTGTATTATGTTTGGGTTGGGCTTGGAAGTTCTTTCAGTGAGATGTCAGAAGAAAGTAAGTGTTGGGTTAGTTGTCTTTTAAGATTAGGATTGATGTGAAGTTCTGAGCAAAGAAGGAAGAGTTGTGTTGTAAGACATTCTGTAGGTGTAACTGCATAATTGATGGGACTGGTTGTTCCGGTTGTCATATCTTTTACAGGATAAGTGACTCCTATTTAGGTTTTCCTCTCATCTTGTTTACTGTCCCTTTAGACAGGACCACTGAGAGCCTTGTAGAGAAGTTTCAGAAGTTCTCTCCAAGCCTTGGGTGCAGTGTTCTAAGATGAATACAACCTAGGTGGAAATTTAAAGATCAGCATTTTTCATATTATAGCCATACCACTCCAAGGCTTCTGGGAGATTTAAGCAGATGACAATTTTCCATCAGAAAGCTTACATTTTGCAGAAGCTGCCTCAGAGAAAAAAAGAGGAGGTATAGAGTAAGACTTCTTGGATTACTTTTTATTCTGAAATAATTTTAGACGTACAGAGAAGCTGCAAAAACTGTTCAGAGAGTTTATATACTTCATCCAGCTTCCCCTAATGTTAACAATTTATATAACCATAACACAATGATTAAAACTAGGAAATTAACCTGGTACAACACTATTAACTAAACTACAGGTCTTATTTGAAGGAAATGTATCTTTAGGCAGATTTTAGCTTATCTCTAATCAGTGTTAAACTATGGCAAGAGCAAAATTTAGCAACACAGTAAGGTTCCATGGCATCTATTGCTGCATAAAAAACTTCCAGAAATGTAGTTGCTTAAAACAAGTGTTTTATTATTGCAGCCATGATTCTGCAGGTAAGAAATCTGGACAAGTTAAAATGGGAAATGCTCATCTCTGTTCCATGATTTCTGGAGTCTCAGCTAGGAGGACTCAAAGGGCAGGAGGTTGCAACTAGGGACTAGCCATGGAAGAATCTCCCTATTTCCACACCACCTTTCCACGTGACTAGCTTAAGCTTTCTCACATTGTAGTGGCATTGGGGCAGTTGAGCATCTTTCATGGTGGCTCATGGCTCCATGAGAAAGGAAGCCAAAACTGACAGTCATTTTAAAAGCTAGGCCTGGGACTAGCAGTGCATCACTTTCACCCTGTTCTATGGGTGGAAGCAGACACAGGCAAGCCCAGATTTGAGAGGTGTGCACCAAAGGTCTCTTTCACTCTTTATTGAAGCAGTGTCAAAGAACCTGTTGCCAATTTCATTTTGCTGTAGGTAAAAATTGTATCAGCTAATTTCATATCCTGGAGAGGAACACATTACCTTAAAGCAGATTTCTTTTGTTCTGATAAGAGTCACTTAGGAAGCCCTTCCTCCCTTACTTTGGTGGAAAAATATAAGAAGACCTTTCTTTCTCCACATAGTTTGGCAAAATCTGCCAAGAGCTCTGAAGGAAGTCCAGGCAAATCCATATGAGGAAACCAAGGGTTTTCTGGGAAGTAAGGTTGACAGTTAAGGAATACTGTGGGGATGGATCACAGTGATTCTGGATAATGTCTATGGACAGAAAATAACATCGAAGTTCCTAGAGAGGAACTTAGTGTGAAGAAGGGGCATCTGGTCTAGTGATCCAGGTTACATATGAGCCTACAGATTGAGGGGAAAAGGCTGCTGTGATGGCTGGGCTGTGACCCAGTCATCCCAGCTAACAACTTTGCTCTAAAAGTGAAGGTTAGCCATGGATAGCCATGGATATGTGACATGGAGAGTTCACCACCCTGGCCTGTCTGGTATCTGTACCTGTAAGAGCTTCAGGGCAGCAGAGGACAAGGATCCACCAGTGAGTCCCTTTTACCTGGTAATATGGTGTGGCAGAGATGAAGCAATAGGTGGACTACTGAGTTCCTCTCTGTCTGGAAATTAGAAGTAAGACTGACTCTTCAGGGTTTTGGGATAATCCTGGGGAAGGGACAATGGTCTTAGGAAAGAGATACTGCACGTCCTGCTTATAAGAACCCAACGCTATGTACATAAATAACCGCAAAATCTGGAAGCATATGGTCTTTTTTCTGTTCCTGAGAAAATGGAGTAAAGCAGGTCAATCAATTATAGCAAGGGTCAATAAACTTTTTCTTTTAAGAACCAGATAGTAAATATTTTGAGCTTGCTGGTCATACGGTTTCTATCTCAACTACTCAACTGTGCTCTTCTAGCATGAAAGCAGCCAGAGAAAATATGCAAATAAATGAGTGTGACTGTGTTCAAAAAATTTTATTTATAGACTCTGAAAGATGAATTTCATAAAATTTTCATGTCACAAAATATTTTTCATTTGATTTTTTCCAAACAATTTAAACATCTAAAAACCATCCATAGCTTAAAAAACATACAAAAATAAGGAATTGATCAGCTTTGGCCTGTAAGTCATAGTTTGCCAATCCCTGAGTTCCCCCTAGGAGGTCTCAAAGGGCAGGGGGCTGGAACTAGGGACTGGCCATGTAAGACTCTCTCTATTTTCATACCACCTTTCCACGTGGTTAGCTTAAGCTTCTTAGCAGTGTAGTGGCATTGGGGAAGTTGAGCTTCTTTCATGGTGCCTCCGGGCTCCAGGAGAAAGGAAGCAAAAACCGACAGACCTTTTAAAAGTTGGGCCTATTACTAAAAGTGCATCACTTTCACCCTGTTCTATGGGTTGAAGCAGACACAGGCAAGCCGAGATTCAAGAGGCCTGCACAAAGGTCTCCTCTTGATTGGAGCAGTGTCAAAGAACATGTTGCTAATTTTATTTTAATTTAATAAGTTGTTAAACAATGTATTCTTTTTAATTTTGATTTTAATTTTTACTTATTTATTTATTTATTTACTTGAGATGAGGGTCTCACTCTTCTCACCCAGGTTGGAGGGCAATGGTGCAATCTCAGCTCACTGCAACCTCTGCCTCCCAGGTTCAAGCGATTCTCTTGCCTCAGCCTCCCAAGTAGCTGGGATTACAGGTGCCCACCACCATTCTTGGCTAATTTTTTGTGTGTATTTTTAGTAGAGACAGGTTTCACCATGGTGGCCAGGCTGGTCTCCAACTCCTGACCTCAGGTGATCTGCCTGGCTCAGCCTCTCAAAGTGTTGGGATTACAGGCGTGAGCCACTGCACCCAGCCAACAATGTCTTATGCTCTCATTCAAAAAGTCTAAAGGTAGACAAGTCCTACACTGGTTAATTCAGAAGCATAAGGATTCAGGCTCTAAGTCACTTAGTGCTGTCATCACTATTGGGGTCATGAGGTCAAGGGCCAAGAAGTTTGCAGTAGCTGCAAGCATCACTGCCTTACCAGAGGTTCTAAAACTTCAGTGTGTATCAGAATCATCTAAGAGACCTGTTAAAACACAGTATTGGGTTTCACCTGCAAAGCTCATGATTGAGTAGGTCTGGTGGGGGACGAGGGTTAACTGAAGATTTACTTTTTTTCAGTTATCACAGCTAAGATTTATTATAGCAAGAGGATGTAAAGCAAAAAAGGAAAAGGCACATGGAGCAAAACCTGGAGAAAACCAGGCATAAGCTTCCAAGAGTTCTTTCCCAGTGGCGTCACACAGGATGCATTTAATTTCTCCAGCAATGAGCTATGACAGCACATGTAAAATGTTATCTACCAGGAAAGCTCATTAGAGACTCAGTGACCGAGATTTTCACTAAGGGCTAGTCACATAGACATCATCTGCCTAGCATATACCAAAATTTCAGACTCCCAGAAAGAAAGTAGGTATTCAGCATAAATGGCATTGTTTATACAGTTTAGGCACAGTGGGTCATTTTGATTAAAGAGTGAAAGCCAAGTTTCTAGATACCAAACAGTGCTAACTTTTCAAGTAGGACCTTCTAAGGAAATTAGTCTCAGGCCTGCTATGTTAACTTTTGAGAATTTGCATTTTTAGCAAGTACCCAAGTGGTTCTCAAAGTGGGGACCACACTTTGAGAAGGATTGGTTTAACATAAACTGCCAATCAGGAAGCAGGCAAGTGTGGGACAGGGGATTTTTCACTGCGGCCTTTCACTTTTTATAGGGGAGGGAAATCCTTCTTGAAATCCCCTAGTTTTCTCTTTATGTTTCTTTGTCTAGAACACATTCATATGCCCACCTGAAAGCTAATGATTGGCTTAAACAACAACAATTCATCTCCTGAAGCTGGACAAATGCCAGTCCAACCAAAGTTAGGTTCATGTCACAGCATCCATAGACAGGGCTTCTATTTCCAAAGTTTGGCCAAGTAAGTCCTCTCTCTTCAACCGCACAACCTGTGAGGTAAACAAAAGTAGGGATCTTTCACCTTTCCAGTGTGAGTTGGTGATCTTTTGATATGTGGCAAAACATTCTTCCCCTAATTCATTGCTCCATGGAGTCAGCCAACTTTGCTCTACTACTTAGGGTAGAAGGTGAGATCACATTTGAACCTTATGAGCTATTTTATCAGCCTTTCCTTAATACCTTGTCTAACAGGACCTGATTTAATGATAGAGCTCTTTAGGCTTTAGCATTCTCCAGAAAATTTTCTGTGAACACACAGGTGCATTTAAGTATTTGATCTCTCCAAATATTAAAATTGGGATGAATCCAGTTCAAGAACCTTAGATTCCAAATTAGGAGAGTAATCAAAAATAATTTATCAAGAATTATCTCGTCCTGTTACTTATCTTTCTTCAACAGGTTTCAAGTTCTTCACTAACATTTTTATTAATACTTTTCAAATCCTAACTCAGTTGAATTACAATGGGACAAGCATGACCAGATAATTTCCTCAAGGCCACAAAAGAAGCAAGAGCCATTAGGTTTTAGGATGTCTATCCAAGAAATATTCTATAGTGAATAAACTATGTATATCATTATTCAAAAAATTTGAAGATCATTTCCCTAGAAAATAGCCATTCCATAAAATAAGAATCAATATAGACTGAACTTCCTAGTAACAGTATAAAATCCTAAAAAGGCTGATTCTACTAAATTATCCTGGCTGCCCTTCCAGTCTCATTCTCTTGGTCTTCTTGAACTTGAAGACAAACACTGTCCTTTATCTCTAGTAAACTGGAGTTGGGAAGATACATTTTTTTAAATGTGAAAGATTATTCCATAACTTTCCTCAAAGACAAAGAGATCACAAAGATAAACCAGAAGAAAGATAATAACTACTCATAGTTTGAAAAATTAGTTCCTGCTGTCCTTTATTATAATAAAACAGGCACAAATTAACCCCAACACTTCTGAAAAAGGGAAAGATTATATGGTTGCAGATTCAGATAAAAGTTTAGAAAACTGGGAAAATGCTTTGATTACTAAAAATGTGTCCCTTTTTAAAAAGGATCTGATTAATTCCTTTAAAACTCTCTAGAACGATACACCACAATGACAAATTTAACAGCTGTCAGCAAGAATAAGATTACATCCTAAGTCTACCTTTCTTCCACCTGAACTTCCAAATATACAACTGAAGGGTGGATTGGTGTTTGCTATTCATTCTCACAATTAAATATTTATTCTGCTACGTCAAACCGCAGGGAAGAAACATGGACTTCAATTCCTAGGAGGGATTCTTTTAGCACACAGAAACTTTCCTCCAAAGATAGAAATTTGCATCTGCTGAGAAAAGCCTGCATCAATACCCGAGATTCCTAAAGCTATTATTTTTTTTTTTTTTTCAGCAAAAGCTGAGATCTTTCTGATGTCATGTCAACACAAAGACCCAAATTTGAAATTAAAATAAACTGGGAGCCTGAGTTCTGGCTGTGACCTAAACAGACTGACAAAGTTAGCCTAGCATGCTTACAGGTGCAGTCCCCAAGCTTATTAATTGCAGGCATTACTAATCAAGCAAAGAACTCTTTCTGGCTGCCCATAGGACAACCTCACAATTTTTCCCAATACAAGGCTCTAGACATACACTTTCCAATTTGGTAGCTACAAGCCACACGTGGTTATTAAACACTTGAAATGTGGCTAATCGAAGTTCAGCTGTGACATATACTGGGTTTTGAAGACTTTGTTTAAAAAAAGAAAGTAAAATATTTCATTAAAATTTAAAATTGTGATTATATGTTGAGATGATCGTAGCTTAGATATATTGAGTTAAATATAGTATACTTTAAAAATTAATTGTACTAGTTTCTTTCTATCTTTTTAAAAATGTAGCATGCACAAAATTTAAAATTACATATGTGGCTCACTTTTATGTCTGGCATTTTTATTAGATGGCACTGCTCTAGATAGCCACTGCCAGACAGAATTGGCATACAGGATGAAACCTATTTGCCATGCCAGGTCTGAGCAACAGTGCCATGTTTTCCCAGCTATGGCGCTAAATAGAGATTTTCCACCTTATTTTTTAAAGAACACTTTTTTAGAACAGTTGGTTGCAAAGCATTTTTAAAATGCAAAACTGAAAGATAATATGTCTATAGCAAATAACTTTGTAAATGTGGGGAACAAATCATAGATTTAGAGAATGATAAAAAGGACTATAAAAATCATTTTGCAGACTTCATATTTCATTGATTAAGGAGTTAAGGCCCAGGTAATAAGAAGCTATCCTAAAGTCACACAGAGCTCTTTGAGTATGACCCCACTCCTACTATGTACGCCCCACTGCTACCCCAGCGATGCATCATTGTTTTGACACATTCGCATTCCTAATGTTATTTATAGACTGTGACCAGGTGCTTTTGTAACATAATGCACTTTTCTCAACTTTGAGTCCGTGGTCCCTTCCACAGTCCTTATTTAATATCCTGTAGCTCCTTCATTCTCTGAGTCCTTCCCAGAGACCAGAGAGCAATATAGCTTGTCTTTCCGCCATCTCTTTACCCTCCTTCCTCCTTGGTAGTAGTGACAGAATGAAGTTCACATAAGTGTTTCCCTATAAGTCTCAGAGCATAAACCACTATTTCCAAAGGTTTATTTTCCAAATACACATTTTCCTGCAAGTTAACCATTTAAAACAAAAGTGGAAATACACATCTCATTTCTTGACTTTCTTCTCTTCTATCAAGATGATTTCAACCCATGAAAATTAAAGACCAAGGACAGTGTTTTCACTGGTTCCCTTGGCAACACTCCATCACAAACTTTCTTCTAATACAAACTTCTTTCTATTAAAGGGACTGTGTGTCCATTTATATATCTATATATACATATATATATGTATATATAGATATATAACTTTTTACAGTAACATTTTAAACAGGTTAGGACAGATTTGGGGATCAGTTTTTTTTTTCTTTTTTTTTTTTTTCCACTAGTTTCATGCCATTCATTTTATCAGGACCTGGAGACCTGAGGATCTGTATTCCTCAGAGGAATAAAGACGTTTTTCTCACCTTGTTTCCCCTTGAACTAATTATCTAGGAGGGTCCCCTTCTGTGGCAAGGAAGGGAAGGCACAATAGATTTGGCAGGAGACACTTGTGACACTATCAGATGGGGCTCAGAAATGGAGTTAGGAGTAAGGGGCAAATTTTTTTTAAAGGAACAAAGCTTAGGTATTTTTTAAGATGCTGATTTAGTGGGTTATTGAAAATGCTGCCCACATAGCCTTTTAACCCTCAAAGATATCAGATAACTTTTTTCTTGCAGTGAGATGAAGTGGCTGTCATTATCTCCGAAGGTCTGTATCATATTGGAATCTGTCAGTGCAGGTCAGGGAGTCCGCGGTGCTCTGGGCCCAGCTCGGGGACTGAATTACATTTCCCCAGCACAATGGCCGCAGAATGGGTGGGTGCTTTGTCATTTAAACTGCATAAAGAGGCAGAAATTGATTTTTATTGTGGATCTTCATATCTAATAAAGCTCCAAGGGGCTCTTTTCTTCTCCGATTGAATAGCCATTGAATGCTTTCAATCTAGTTCTGTGTTTCATGCCTAAACTGAATAGCAGGAAGGCAGAAAATAGATGGGGGAAAAGAGGCCAAGTCACTTTCCAGATTGAAAAGGATATGGCAGAGAAATAAATAAAAAAATAAAATAAAATAAGACTATTTGGAAAAGCATTTAAGTGGAAAGGGGAACTTTCTTGATGCTCTGGGGGGAAAATTGCTTTTTGAGGTGTGTGTGCATGTGTGTGTGTGTGTGCATGTGTGTGTGTGTGTGTGTGTGCATGCACACGTGCAAATCCACTTGTAGGTATGTATGGGCAATCAGAGTAGTTTATGTGCAAGTATAAAAATCTATTTATGGTCAACTGACCAGAGCTAAAGTACTAACCACAAACTTCCCACTGAAAGCCTACTCTGCCTGTCCTCAGCACACCCAGCCCAAAGAAACAGCCAGAACAGGCTCCCAGTGCAGAGGCTCCAGAGTGCGTAGGGTAGGTGAAGCGGGGCAATTACTATTGTCCCTTCTGTGGAGGCTCAGGAAGGTTCTTGTCCAATGCATGAAGAAGTCAGGAAATCCCTCAGTTTAATAATCTAGAAGATATTCAAAATTCTTGTAGACATCTCCACCTGCTAAATCTTGATTCCCTCCTTTAATGGGTCTTCCTAGGACACAGAGTTATTAAGAGTTCTTTGAATTTTAATCCCAGCCAATCTCCTAAAAGCAGTCACATCCAATGAGTCACAAAATCCCTTGATTCTACCTCCTTGGTAGCCTTGGAACCTGCTCCAGCCCCACCTCAGTTTTTGCCATCACAGATACTCTCCTTTTCTCCTCATGCCATGGTAAGTAAGCTCTTAACTGCTGCCTTCCTTCTGCCTCACCCAACTCTGGTCCATCCTTCTTACAGCTATCAGAAAAAGGCTTTCTAAAACAGAACCTCAGTCAGGTGCCTCCTGTAGTTGCTGACATTCCAAGAGGTTTAGGATTTATTTCCCTGGCATAATGTTTTCCTGTTTTGCCTATTTTCACATCATGACCCAACACACACACACACACGCACACGCACACACACACGCACACGCACGCACACATACACACAACCTAGCAACTGAAACAATATATTCATGTAATACTTCTTCTTCCTATGTGGAATATTTTCTGATGTTTTCCATTCTATTCCATATTCTCCTTTACAATGTTAGTCGTGACTGTCTCAATCAGGGTTTCTTAACACAGGGTCAATGGGCACTTAAACAAGGGCTGTGACTGTATTTCAGAGGTTTCACAATTTTTAATGGAAAATTTTACATCTTCATTTTTACTAGCTGAAACTGAAATTTAATGTTCCCTTCTATTATTAACGTAGGGAACAAACTGTAGTAGTATTAGCAGTACCTGTTACTTTATCACCAGTAGAACTCACATATATATTTAGCTCATTGAAGATATCTTGAAATATTGTTTATTCTCCTTATTACCCTAAAAATATTTCCAGGGAATTTTTCTCTCCTCTCTTTACTTATTATGCTTCTCCTAGGCCTTGCCCTTTCTCATCCTCAATATTCTGTATATTTATGGACTGTGACACACCGGTAAGTACACTAAAACCTGAACACAAACACATAATGAAGCTCACCCACATATGTAGTTGATGTAGTTGTGTGCACATTACCATATACATGCACTCATATTTTCAAACTCACACATATATACTCTTCTGCACACCTAATTACAATTGTACATACACATAAACATACCTATACCTGTGCATGTACATGATTTCCCAGTTTTGCTTCTGAGAAATAATTGTCAACTCGTTCTCCTCTCTCCAATATGCTCCAGAGATGTGGGGCCTTCCCAAAGTCATTTCTCCTTTAAGAACCTACTGGGAGCCACAGCCTGGATGCACCAGCACCCCAATGGTCATGAATAATGAATGATACAGAGAGACATATGACAGGGTCAGAGGTAAGGAGTTTTTATTCCAACCAGCCATATCAGTTGAACCAGCCCTCATTTTTAATACTTGGCTCTATTTTATTATAACTTTAATGTTGTAGACAATTTTGCAAATAACCTTAAATTTAGGGGAACAAGAAGCGGTGAAAATACACACAAAACACTAACAGTCATTAACTCTTTTGAAACTTAGAGTATTCTGAGAGTCTAATGAAAGTTATCAACCATCTCATCAGCAAAAAACACATCCTCTTAGTAACATGAAATTTTGTATAGAATTTCGAGGTGTTCTGGACTTCCTAAAGCTATGCCTGAATTCCAGGAAATTATTCCCCACAATTATATCAAGGAGATTTGTGGATTTAACATTTATGATTTGGACAAGTTAGTGTCCCCAAAGTTCCATGGTTTTGTCCAGATTTGAGATACAGGTTCTATAACAGTGAACCCTGCTCTGTATGAAGGTGGCAGCAGCCAGTCACCAAGCCCATGAGCGAGCCCAGCTGCTGCCCACAAATCGCAGTCCACAGTCCGGCTCTACTCCAAGTCCAGGCCATGATAACCCTAAAGAAGTGATTTTTTTTTTTCTCGTGAAAATGGCTCTGAAAACAGAGCCAACTGCTAGAGCTGGTGATGGAAATGGAGAGATGGGAGAAAGTGATGGCTCCTAACTGAAACTTGGCAGTTTGAGCCAAGAGAAATATGTGTGCTCTTATGGTTGGTATTGCTAATTCCCAAAGAGCTCAGATTCTCAGCCAGGTACATGCCTAGACTTGTAGGAATTACAAAAACAGATGTTGACAGGAGCGAGACAGGTACCATAAATGAGGGAAGCATGGTAAGAGGCACGTAGACTTAGTGGTCTATTATTTCTTTGAGAGAAACATGGGAACAAGAAAGAGTTCATTTCTTCTTTCTATAAGGTGAACAACAGCACTAGGAGAGCATTCAGTGACATTGACACTCACCTCAGTGATGAGTGGAAAGCAGGGAGTGGTGTGACCAGACTGTGCAAAGTGTGTGCACACCACCTGATCCAACAAGAAGCTGCCTCTGCCCTTTCGAAGAATGCTGCCCAGTGGGAACGCAGCCCGGGGTTACCACAGCTCTCAAATTTTTCAGGAGCCGTAAATCTGGGTTGTTATGTGAAGCGTATTCTTTTCCCCACAACGTTGTCTGAGCTAACTCTGCGCTAACAAACAAAACATGTATGTGAGGTGGGTCCCGCTTGTGGATGGCTGTGAATAGCTGTTTCTCTGCACCCTCCCCACCTCCCACACCAGTCCTGAGTGAAGAGAGAAGCTCCAGGGGGCACTTCCAGAGAAGCAGGAGATGGGCACAACTAAATTTAAAGCAAAGTGGAAATGAAAGTGGAGAAGTTTACACAGAAAGCATGTTTGGAAAGTGATGAGTTCTCAAAGATGAGTGCTACCCAAGCGCCCTCACAGGGATTCAGAGGAGCAAGGCTTCTTTGCCCTCCAATTGGCACTGCCTTGGAACAAACAGCAGCCCAGCTTCTAGAAATAAGAAAAGAGGTAGCTACTTGAGGCATTTCCTGGAGCCTGCAGACTGTTTGAGAATAGTCTAACCATGGCTGTCTCCTTCAGGGTTTCACAGATTCATCAGGTATGTGATGCTCCTTCTGGCTGAGTTCTATGTACAGAGCTGATGCATGAGGACAGCTTATCCTCCCTGTCTTGCCTCAGAAACACTTGTCTGCATAGATAATGCTGCTGTCCCTTTAGGTGGGAGGGAGGACCTGGGTCAGCATAACTGTGTCTGAGTTCAGCATACACTACACTCATCCCAACAAACTCAGCATTACCCTCCGCCAACACTGTTTCGGGTCATCTTTCTGATTTGGATTAGTCTGTTTACATAAAAATTGAAAATATGATCCTAATTGAGCCATTCTCTTCTGCTCTCTTTCCTTCTCTTCCTTGAGTTTTCTAGTAGTGGCTTTATCATTAGAACTCTTAACTTCTCTGAACTCTTTCTTCAAGGGTGCAGGGAATTTGAAACATACTTTACTTCATCTGTGTGTATTTTTAAAACTATATGTTGTAATGTAAGTAATAGAAGTTAAAGATAATTGCAAACTATTCTTGATTTTACTAGTGTTTTATTAACAAATCTGCCTTAATCCAGGATTAAAATTGAGTGAGATTAGAGGATTTTTCTTATTTGCAGCTTGGAGCAAGAGATTCTATGTAATAAATGTGCCTCTTTGCTTGACATGAAGCCATCCTATTCTATTTCTGGCAGCACTGGGTGAGATTGACCCGCATCTGCCCCGCAATGCACGTGTACAGTGATAGGCAAGGGGTATCCAGCACAGTTAAAGGTCTAGGCCTCCCTGTTCCCCTCAAGGTGTCAGGATGAAGTCCTCATTCTCTTTGCTTCTGTGCTTTGAGTTGCCTTTCCATAACATAGGACCTTTCTTCTGAATCTAGTATTTCATTTCAACATTATATCACAGAGCATGCTATTTCAGCAAAACAGGCAGTGACTGGAGTAAAAACACCTTCTGCTTGGTGCTGCTGGTTTATTCTACTGATTAGAGCATCACTGAAAAGGGGAAGGTTGCAGGGCCTCCATTCTTATGGGGACCAGTCCACAGTCTCCTTCTGCTCCATGGTCTGTGGCTGTACCTGTAGTCCAGACCAGTTGCTGCTATGAAAATTTCACCATCTGAAGGATGACAGAGACTCAGGGGGCCTCTCCTGTGGGCAATGGGCAGCAGTGTCATATTCAAACACAAAGGATGTTATTTTATCAATTGAAAATCACCATTAGAGGGAAAATGCCATGCCAATCAGAGGTGACTGAAGACAAAGCAGGGCTAGGTCACCCCACAACCCAATGACTAGGCACCTAGTTACTTTCCCGGCCCCAACCCAATCTAAACCTTCCTGGGAAGATACGTCCTTTTTTTATGTTCATTTCAAGCACACATACAACTTCCCTTGTCACTTTTGATTCTGTGTTTCCTGTTGTAATGTCACTAATTATTGGTGGATGAATGGTGGGTATGCATTACCTGTGCATAGGTGTATGCAATGTTTATGTCTGTGTGTACCTGAATTCATTCTCCTCACTCCTACTTTCACCCCAAAACCTATTCATCCAGACCTAAGTCTTATGTCCAGGAATAAGTATACCATCCAGTAGTTTACCTAAGTAGTCACACTGGCTGTCACTTTCTCTACTCCTTTCTGTCCTCAGTCTTCCATATGCAATTAATCTCAAAATGCTGTCAATTTTACCATAAAAATGTCTTTCCACTACCCCCTCCCTTCCATTCTCCCTCCCACTGTTCCAGTTCAGACCACAGCCATCTCTCTCCTAGATATCTCCAATGGCTTCCAGTTGGACTCTCTGCTTCTGAAATGCCTACCTGCCACCTCTTACCCATTTTCACTACTGCAGCCTCATTGATCCACTGAACACAAACCTGATCTTTCTACTCCATTACTCAAAAGTCTTCCATGGCTTCCACTCCCCTGAGAAGAGAGTCTAAGCTCCTCAGCCTAAAACATAAGAACCATCAAGATCTAGCCCTGGCCTCCACACTGGCCTCAGCTCCTGCCTCCCATTACCAAGCGTTCCACTCTCAGCCACATCATCTTCTCACCATTCTCAGAACATACTGAGATCTCTCAAGCCTTCATATGCTCACCTAGAATGCCTTCTCCCATCTTGTCCACATAGAAGCTTTCTAATCCTCTTTGGAGACCTGTCTCCAAGTGCCGACTTTGCTTCCCACTCAGAAAAAGCCAGCCAGACATACCTCTAGGAGGCAGAGGCATTGGTCATAGCACTTGCTTGCCTGTCTTGCTTGCTCAACTGAAGGACCAGAACTCATTCAGCTTTGTATTTCCAAGGACCACCAGCACACAGGGAGGTCCCATTCATTGATGCTGCAATTAGGTGTTGAGTATCTACCATGTGCTAGCAGTAGCAAGTAAAAGGAAATTTGGTTGCCATTACAGTGCTAAGTCATGAATAAATTCTTGCATCTGTGTGCTGTCTGTGTAGTGAGCAAGAGTTAAACTGTAAAGAAAAGAGAAGTAGCAATCAGCAGGAAAGAAAATAAAGTTTCCATTTCCCAATCCCCAGATTTTCTACTTGTAATTTAGTGGATGAACTACTTAATAAAGAAGATTATTTTTTCATTTTTAACAAGGTGACTCAGCATATAGATTATTAATAATAATGATGATAATAATAACAACTAACATTTTTGGAGTGCTTGCTATGTTCTAGGCCCCATTCTAAGAACTTTACATGTATCAACCCATTTTTTTCACACAACAATCTTATAAAAGAGGTATTATGATTATTTATTATTATTATTATTATCCTCACTTTAGAAAAAAAGAAACTAAGACATTTAAATGTTAAGCAACCTGATCACAGTCCTACAGTTAGTAAATATTGGAGCTGGCGTGTGCCCAAGCAATGTAATTCCACAGCCTACATTATGCTGTTTGCTTACTGCAGATGGGTGTCCCTTAACACATTCAGTATTGAGAAGATGTGGACTATGATGTATCTAAGTCCATGTAACAAGGAGCTACCTGAATTTTAAAATAATGTGGAAGAAAAGTGATAAGTATATATAAAAATCTAGGGATGGAAAACAAATCAGTGGTTGAGTGGGGGAGAGGGAAGGGCTGATTACAAAGGGCCACACAAAGGCATATAGGCTCCGTAGGGTCGTGGGGTGGGGGAGGCATTTGTCAAAACTCACAGAACTGTACACGATACAGTATGAACTTTACTGTATGCTAATTTAAAAAACACTAAAGCAGAAAGTTAAGGGATCCCAGGGTGGAATGCAGACTGAGACAAATGAATCTAACTGTAGTATCAGTGTATGACATAACTTCACTGAAAAGAGGATAGTAAAAAGGAGCTGACCTAAGTAGCTTTGGAAAGGTGTGTGAGCTGTATACTAAGGCCAAAGACAAAGGAATTATGTGTAAACACTACTATTCCAGTTGATAAATTTATTTCTCAGCAGCATATAGGTTAGCAATCCTGAAACTTAGTATATGCTGGGTTGAACAAAACAAATACATTGTAGAGGCCAGGCGTGGTGGCTCAAGCCTGTAATCCCAGCACTTTGGGAGGCCGAGACGGGCGGATCACAAGGTCAGGAGATCGAGACCAGCCTGGCTAACACGGTGAAACCCCGTCTCTACTAAAAAAATACAAAAAACTAGTGGGGCGAGGTGGCGGGCGCCTGTAGTCCCAGCTACTAGGGAGGCTGAGGCAGGAGAATGGCGTAAACCCGGGAGGCGGAGCTGGCAGTGAGCTGAGATCCGGCCACTGCGCTTCAGCCTGGGTGACAGAGTGAGACTCCATCTCAAAATAAATAAATAAATAAATAAATAAATACATTGTAGATAATAGGAGCCAATTTACTATCATAGAAAGGAATTACAAATAAGCAAGAGTGGAAGACTACAATAAATCCTGTGGATTAGAGTCAGAGATGGACTTTGGACCATCTCTCCTGTAGGTTAGAATCAGAAATGCGAGTGTGAACTCCTGGCTGTTTTAAGAGTGAGAGAGGTATAGATGTATATATTATACATGGGTTATTTACTAACTCTGTTCACTGAGTAGAACCAGAAGCACTGACGCCCCACTAGCAAGAGGCACACCACTGCCCAGATTTTGATTTCTAAATGTTATTCTCTATCCCTTTTGTCTGGAGATACAGTCTCACTCTGTCATCCAAGCTGGAGTGCAGTGGCATGATCACAGCTCACTGCGGCCTTGTCTTTCTGGGCTCAAGCAATCGTCCCACCTCAGCCTTCTCAGTAGCAGGACTACAGGTGCCCACCTCCATGCCCAGCTTATTATTATTATTATTATTTTAGAGATGGGGCCTCCCTCTATTGTCCAGTCTGATCACGATGAACTCTTGGGCTCTGGTAATCCTCCTGCCTGCCTCGGCCTCTCAAAGTCCTGGGATTACGGGCATAAGCCACCACATCCAGCCTCTAAATACCATTCTTTAGTGAAAGGAACCAGGGCTCTTTGGAGAAATGGCTGATTCTATGGTTGAGGGAGGGAAACTCCAAGATCAGCCTGGAGCATTTCATTGAGTCAGAAACCAAGAAAGCAATCAAAGGAAGAAAAAAAAATCAAAGGATGGGGCCAAGTCAAAAGGACCACGGAACCAATTAAAAAGAGCTTCCAAAGGCCAAAGATGGAACAATTTGAGTTAGAAAATTAATTACAATAGTATTGAATTATAAACCCCATAATAAAGTAAATATCCATGAGTCCATATTGATATAAACAAATGATCAAATAAATAAATGAGAGACTAAGGGATATACATTTTCCTTACAGAAGAATTCCAAGTAATACATATAGAAAGTCCCCTCTCCAGGAGGTAGAATTTCCCTCTTGTAAAGTGTGAGACTAGCGTTAATGACCTGTGTCCAAATCATAGATTATGGAAATGGAAAAATAACAGCTTTACGTTGGAGAAATCTGGAAGACCACAAACACTGCCTTAACCAAGTGATCAGTTTTAGCATGTCACATACCCCTGA
Source organism: Rhinopithecus roxellana (assembly GCF_007565055.1). Taxonomy (NCBI): domain Eukaryota; kingdom Metazoa; phylum Chordata; class Mammalia; order Primates; family Cercopithecidae; genus Rhinopithecus; species Rhinopithecus roxellana. The sequence continues at coordinate 185,722,313 of NC_044549.1, read as the reverse complement.
TATGGTGCAATAAGAGGGGCACCTTATCTCTGTGATGTACTTTTCAAAAACTGCAACCCCAGTCTAATAACAAGAAAACATAAGATAGACCCCAATCAAGGGACATTCTGCAGAATATCTGACCAATATACTTCGAAACTGTTAGAGTCATAGCAAACACCACAATACTGAGAAACTTGTCACAGATAAGAGAAAACTAAAGAGACATGCCAACTAAATCCAGGTGATATCCTGGATTGAATCTTGAAACAGACAGAAAGACATGAGTAGAAAAATTGTTGAAATCTGAATAAAGTCTTTAGTCAGTAGTATTGTACCAATGTTAATTTCTTAATTTTGACAAATTTCCTGTGGTTATGTAAGATGTTCATTTTAAGGGAAACTGGGTGAATGGTATATTGGAACCTCCGTGCTGTCTTTGCAACTCTTTACCAATCTAAAGTTATCCCAAAATGAGAAGTAAAAAAAAAAACTATCTCTAATTGTTATTGCTGCAGATATATACATATATCGTTTTTATTTTAAAAGCATGTAAAAATATTACCTACTCAAAAAATAAAATTAAAAAGTAAATAAGTACTACATTCATGACAATATGCTTTTAAAAGTGGCAGGGTTATAAATGTGCTGTCTTTCTCACGTTCCTTTATTTTAATGCATTGTTTTAAATTTCCATAATAATTCATATTTAATCCAAGAAAATGTCAATTGGGTTTTGGACAAATGTTAAGGAAGTTTATCTATTTCTCTTTTCTGGTCTTGAGGATTGAATGCCAATTTGGGCTAGATTCAGAAATAATAGAAATGAATCCTCTCTAATTGAAAATCATTTGCAATGCCTGAATTAGGCCCCTTCCCCTGGGCTTAACTATGCCTAAGTGCTTATACTTGGGCAGAGGAAAGAATAGAGACAGCAAACAAATGCCCCAGGTAAACTTGCCCCACAAAAGCTTTCAGAGAAGATGCCTGTTTCCATTGTGAAAGGTTGGTTGGAGAACTAATTTGGATATCTGCTTCCTTCCAGATTTGTTTCATGCCCATTTCAGCTAAAACATACAAATCACTGATGGCAGATAGAGACGTGAGCTGCTCTGCCATAATACGTAATTCTAGGTATACAGTCAGGTGTTTTGTGGCTGTCACTTAAGCAGTCCCTGACAAACACCACTGCCAATGAAGCCTGACACAAATATATGAGGCAACTACTGCCCATCTCTTGTGCCAAAGCATCAAGCAAAACACATGGTCTGCAACAGGGCAGCCTTAAGTAAATTCATGTTTAGGAGTTTTTGAAATAACATTTTGTTTATGAGGCGAGGAGTTTATTTTTCAGTTATGTTTATAGAGAAAAACTGTGGCAATCAAACATGGGGGTGGCTCTCAGCCACCATAAACAGAGTCCACGGGCCTCAGTTCAACCCCACAGCCATGTCTTCTCTATTCTTGAATTAGGGAATGAGATCTTGAGTCTGAATGCCATTCTTCCTTGCAAATTCTTGGTTGAGCCATAGGCAGAAAACATACATCTCTTAGGAAGAATCTCCCCAAGCCAGGCCTCCCCTGTGTGGATGACCCAGTGAAGGCTAAGGAGAACAGCTCTGAGGCACAAAGGTCCAAACCATGGGCACTTTTCTCTACTTCTCTGGTTTCCCAGGGAGGAGAAGAGGACACAAGGCTGACGGTAGCCTTCTGAGTGGTCTCCCTGCTCATATCATCACCCCCTACAATTTCTTCTCAGAACAGCCAAATGATCTTTTTAAAAGTGTAAATTAAGTCATGCTTCTACTTTGTTAAAAAACCCACCAATGACATTCACAGTCCTTATCATAGCCTCCAAGGCTCCCGTGAGCTGGCTCCTCCCTGCCCTCAGCAGCAGCCACCCTCCCCTCCCTCACTACACTTCAGCCTGCTGGCCTTCTAACATGTGAAGCCCATTCCCACCTCAGGACCTTTGCACGTGCTGTCCTTTCTTCCCAAAATGTTCTAGATCTTTTTTGTATCTCTTTTTCTTCACTTTAATTATTAGCTCAAATGGCATGTCTCAGAGAGGTCTTTCCCGAATACCTTATCTAAAAACGTTTCCTCTACCCATTGCCTCCACCCCTCTTTACTCTTCCTTTAATTTTCCACAGCACTTAATTCAGCATAAAATTGTACTCTATGTTTATTCCCAGGTTTGTTAGCTACCTGCCCCACTAGTATGAAGATTTTTTTTACAGTATCCACATTGCCTAGAATAGTGCCATGGCCATCATCCAGGCTGTTCACGAACACTCCGGCTCACGTCCTTCCGGATACATTTGGTCATCTCATTTGCTTTTGTCAATGAGATGTACGTAGCAGTGACATACATCATTTCTAAATGGAACCCTTAAGAGATAGTGCATGATTCATTATGTTCCCTTCCCCTGGCTGCATGTTCCCGTCCCTGCATCTCAGGGAAGCACACATCGAGGTGAAACTTGAGCAAATGACCTGACACCTCATATTGAAAATTTATCACAGAAAAATATTTTTTCTATTTTATACCCCTAAGCTCTGGAGAGGAGGTATTGTTTGTTACTTTGGTATAATCTAACCTGCCCTAACATAGTGACTAAGCGAGTAAATGAATGAATGAACACATTCAATAGGCAGATGATCTCGGCACATGTCTCAGACAAAAGCAACCAGAGGCCAACTCAGATTTGCTTACAGCCAATAGCATAAGACCAGGGCCAAACCCAAAATGGAGGCTGTCAAGTAAAGTAAAGCCTTGCTGACTGTGTTAAAGCTCCAGCCTTGCTCCAAAGCCAGGGGTCACACAGAGGATGCTTCTTCTCAGTAAGCTATTCGCTTGGAAAAATATTATAGATCTCTCAAGAGAGCTGCAGTAGAGGGGGATCTCTCACACAAGATCCTGGGTGGGGCAATGTGAGAAAGGAAGCCAGGAACCCTCTGGTACATCTCATTAATTACCCTTCTTTTAATGAGTCTAAAAGCACAGTACGAGGCATCTTTTGGGCTTGGGCTCACTCCTCTACTACTTCCTAGCTCTGTGACCTTGGGCATTTTCTCAACCAATCTGAGCTTCAGTTTTCTTCTATAAAATGTGAACAATAATACCCTCCATCTCACAAGGCAGGGAGAATTAATTAACAAAGGGCTTTGTGGCGCTTAACTTGATGTCTGACACAAAGTACGTGCTCAATAAATGCTAGCTACTAATATGAGTATTTTCCTAAACTCCAGAAACCTCTCAGGTAGGATCTACAGGACAAGTCTGAGAAAGGAGAATCCATTGTCTCAGAACATACCATAGTGAAACGAATGAAGGCATATCTCCTAAAACAACCAAAATGGTTAAAATAATTTGAATTCAAGTAGAAACACAGAGGACACACAGAGAAAGCCAAGCCATAGACACACTACATGATTCGGCACGTCATTAAGGAACATCCGCATTGTTCATACTTGTTGCTTTTAGTGTTATCATATTTTTGCGCAGAACTTTTAATCTCAGAAATTAAATGACTACTCTAGAAGGTTACAGGACTTCTTACCTTCCCTCCCCCTGGTTACATTTCCTTCTGAGACATTTAAAAAGTTTTCAGCCAAAAAAAAAAAAAAAAAAAATGCTGTAAAAGGTTAGGTTGAATTATATGATACATTGAAATTAAAATGAAATTTTAAATTATCATGCAGTTCAGGATGATGTAGAATGAGTGATAATAAATAAAGGTTAAAAGGATGATGGCAGATCCTTTCTCCTGGTTTGTATTTTTTCCCCTCTCTGTTGTTTATAAAAACCTCAGAAGATTAAAAATAGTATTTCTTTCCCTATTGATTTTTTCTTTTCCCATTTGGCCAATATTAATTTATTTCCTGTGTTTCTAATGGAGCAGATATTAATATAGCTTTATGTATTTATTTATTTTTATTCCATGGACATTGTCATTATGGATGACAGCCTAAGCCTGAGGACAGCAGCCAGACAGCTCCAGAGGTGACTAGGGCATTCCTGTGGCCAATAGTGCAGGAATCTGTTTCCACCAGTCTCTTCCCATTGTCTGCATGGAGAAACCTTGAGAGAGGTCTATGCCACCAAAAATTCAAGGGGCTTCTAGGTCACTGCACTTTCTTGTGAAGGCTGTTCCAGATCCAGTCTTATGAGGGCCCTGCTCATTTGGTGTCCTCTACTTGGAATTCCTCTCCCCTCTTCACTTCCCTTTCTTTAGGTCCCAGCTCAGATCCTGTCTTTTGAGATGAAGATTGCCATAATCCCTTTTTCATGTGGGACACAAACCTCCCAGCAAAATAGGTTGCTAATGTATTCAACGCACCTTTGGTAAGCCAGACCCTGGGCCACACGCTGGAGATTCAACAGTGAGTAAGACCTAGCTCCTGCTTCTGAGAATATCCAGTCCAGTTGTGGAGACACACAACCATGGTGCGGCAGTGTATGCTCCCCTGTGGGAGAATAGAGGAGGAGTCCAATCTGCCAAGGTACCTTTCGTAGGCGGGGGTCAGGGAAACCTTCAAGGAGATGACATCCGAGATGAATCTCTAGATGTGTTGCCTTCTAAGGAAATAACAGAGTGAAAAGAGGAAGTTAGGAAACAGAGTTCAAGCTGGTCATGCCAGGACTGAAACAGAGGTTCCTAGATATGCTTGTCCCACTTCATCCCTAGCTTTCTTATATTGCAGACATTACCTGTTAGTTACAACATGCTTTGGGGTTTATTAGTTATGCTGTTTGATAATTTGCATATAATTAAATAGAATCTTCTGGAGTCAATGCCAAAATTCAGAGGAACTCCCTAGTGGGGATTTCCAGCATGTGGCAGAGAAAATTTGAAGGTATTTCTCACATTTCATATGGCTGCCATCTACTTGCATACTGCCCTCAGCTCACCACCATTAGGGCACTGGGGCTCTCCAGATAGGCTAAGACTCTGTCTGTTCACACAGACATGAGAAGAATCCTGCTCCTCACTCCATAGCATCAGCTCTCTCCACAGGGATGGAGTTGGCCGGGGGCTGACTCTCCATCTCTAAGAGAGGACTCCTGCTTTTTTTCTTGCTTTCCTCTCCTACCACCCTTTTCTTGTAGAACCTTCTGCCAAAATCTGGGGGCAAATTTTCTCCTCAAAGGGCCTCTCCGGCTGGGTGAGATGGCTCAAGCCTGTAATCCCAGCACTTTGGGAGGCCGAGGTGAGTGGATCATTTGAGGCCAGGAGTTCAAGACCAGCCTGACCAACATGGTGAAACCCCATCTACTAAAATACAAAGATTAGCCAGGCGTGGTGGTGGGTGCCTGTAATCCCAGCTACTGGGGAGGCTGAGGCAGAAGAATTGCTTGAACCCAGGAGGCAGAGGTTGCATGAGCCAAGATTGCACCACTGCACTCCAGCCTGGGCGACAGAGTGAGACTCCATCTCAAAAAAAAAAAAAAAAAAAAAAAAGAAAGCCTCTCCACCAGCTCGCCAAGACCTCATCAAAGACATCTGTATCAGTTCAGGAAATGTTGGCTCCTTTAACAGTCCAAGGAAAAAGAATAATGGCTCACACATGTTAGAAGTTTCTTTCTTGGGCCTGTTGTCGTGGCTCATGCCTGTAATCCCAGCACTTTAGGGGGCTGAGATGGGAGGACTGCTTGAAGCCAGAAGTTCGAGACCAGCCTGGTCAACATAGCAAGACCCCATCTCAATTATAATTATTTTAAAAAGAAGTTTCTTTCTTATTCAAGATAAATCCAAAATGGCTGTTTCTGATTGGCAAATGGCTTTTCTCTCAAAGCGATGATTTAAGGATCCAGGCTTCTTCTATCTTGGCTCTGCTATTCTCACACGTGGCTTTTGAGGTCACCATATTTGCCTGCATTAGGTTAATAGAAGGAGAAAGAGCACTGAAAATCATGCACAGGAGGATAAAGTAGCCCAGCCTGGATATGGTACACATCACTCTCACTCTCATTGTAACTCTAGAACTCAGTCACATGGCCATATCTGACTATTTTATCTAGTTGTGTGTCCTAGAAAATGAGAAAACAGTTATGTTGAACAACTAGCTGGTCTCAGCCAAAACATATAGCCATAGAACACAAGGGGAACTCAGTAAAAAAATAGCTATTGTTCTCTGAGTACAATTGTGGGCATAGGGGCTGGCATGATCTATTTTCTCCCTGAAAAAAAATGGTTTCATACAACAAATAAATCATGAAGTTGAGTATGTTTGATGTCAAAGTCACTAGGCTATATGTCATGTCAATAAGACAATTTAGAAAAAATTCCCTACTCTGAAGGAACTGAGTTGAGAAGCAATTAGATGCTCACTGAATCAGAGTTTACTACTTATTTCTAACTTGAAAAAAAATCATTTTCACTTTTTCACCAGGGTGAAGACTCTTTGCATAGCTTGGATATTAGTTCTTACCCAAACCCCCAGTAGTAGTTGTTGGTGCTTCTCACCAAGTATTTCTGGCTCTCTCCACTTTCAGACACGTGATAGAATTATACTTTCTTGATCCCTTTAGGTTAGTTGTGGCCTTGTGACTTCCTTGGGTAATAAAATGTAGATGGCAGTAACATGTCACACTTTTAGAAGGAAAATTAAAGAACCTGGCACATTTGTCAGAACCTCTTGATGTGGTTTGGCTGTGTCCCTATGCAAATTTCATCTTGAATTCTAGTTCCCATAATCTCCACATGTTGTGGGAGGAGCCCACTAAGAGGTAATTGAATCATGGGCACGGTTACCTCCATGTTGCTGTTCTCATGATAGTGAGTGAGCTCTCAGGAGATTTGATGATGTTATAAGGGGCTTTTCTCTCCTTTGCTCAGCACTTCTCCTTCCTGCCATCATGAGAAGAAAGATGTGTTTGCTTCCCCTTACGCCACTATTGTAAGTTTCCTGAGGCCTCCCCAGGCATGCAGAACTGTGAGTCAATTAAACCTCTTTCCTTTATAAATTACCCTGTCTCAAGTATGCCTTTATTAGCAGCATGAGAATGGATTAACACAATAAATTGGTACTAGGAGTAGGGTGCTATTGTAAAGATACCCCAAAATGTGGAAGTGATTTTGGAACTGGGTAACAAGCAAAGCTTGAAACAGTTTGGAGGGCTCAGAAGAACACAGGAAAATGTGGGAAGGTTTGGAACTTCCTAGAGACTTGGAGGGCTCAGAAGACAGGAAGATGTGGGAAAGTTTGGAACTTTCTAGAGACTTGTTGAATTGCTTTGACCAAAATGCTGATGATATGGACAATGAAGTCCAGACTGAAGTGGCCTCAGATATAGATGGGAAACTTGTTGGAAACTGGAGTAAAAGTCACTCTTACTATGCAAGAGACTGGTGGCATTTTGCCCCTACCCTAGAGATCTGTGGAACTTTGAAGCTTGGGAGAGATGATTTAGGGTATCTGTCAGAAGAAATTTCTAAGTGTAAAGCATTCAAGAGGAAACAGAGCATAAAAGTTTGGAAATTTTTCAGCCTGATGATGTGATAGAAAAGAAAAACCCATATTCTGGGGACAAATTCAAGCCTGCTGCAGAAATTTGCATGAATAATAAGTGGTCAAATATTAATCACCAACACAATGGGGAAAATGTCTCCAGAGCATGTCAGAGACTTTGAGGGCAGCCTCTCCCATCATAGGCCTGGAGGCCTATGAGGGAAAAATGCTTCCATGGACCAGGCTCAGTGTCCCCCTCCTCCATGCAGCCTTGGGACATGGTGCCCTGCATCTGCTTCAGCCATGGCTAAAAGGGGCCAAGGTACAGCTCAGGCCATTGCTTCAGAGGTTGCAAGCCCCAAGCCTTGGCAGGTTTCATGCACTGTTGGTCCTATGGGTGTGCAGAAGACAAAAATTGAGGTTTGGGAACCTCCACCTAGATTCCAGGGATGTATGGAAATGCCTGGATGTCTAGGCAGAAGTCTGCTACAGGAGTGGAGCCTTCATGGAGAACATCTGCTAGGGCAGTGTGGAAGGGAAATGTGGGATTGGAGCCCTCACACAGTCCCCACTGGGGCACTACTGTGAGAAGAGGGTGCTGTGAGAAGAGGGCCACTGTCCTCAGGACCTCAGAATAGTAGATCCACTGAAAGCTTGCATCATGCACCTAGAAAAATCATAGACACTCAACACCAGCCATTAAAGCAGCCAGAAGTGGGGATCCACCCTGCAAAGTCATAGGGATGGAGCTGCCTAAGGCCCTGGGAACCCACCTCTTGCATCAGTGTGGCCTGGATGTGAGACTTGGAGTCAAAGAAGGTCATTTTGGAACTTAAAGGGTTAATGTCTGCCCTACTGGATTTTAGACTTGCATGGGGCCTGTAGTCCCTTTGTTTTGGCCAATTTCTCCCATTTGGAATAGGTGTATTTACCCAACACCTGTCCCTTCATTGTATCTTGGAAGTAATTAACTTGCTTTTGATTTTACAGGCTCATAGGTATAAGGGACTTTCCTTGTCTCAGATGAGACTTTGGATTTGGACTTTTGGGTTAATGCTGGAATGATTTAAGACTTCAGGGGACTGTTTGGAAGGCATGATTATGTTTTGAAATATGAGGACATGAGATTTGGGAGGGGCCAGGGACACAAGATATGGTTTGGCTGTGTTCCCACCCAAATCTCATCTTAAATTGTAGTTCCCATAATCCCCACATGTTATGGGAGGCATCCAGTGGGAGGTAATTGAATCATGGGGGCGGTTACCCCCATGCTACTGTTCTCTTGATAGTGAGTGAGTTCTCACAAGATCCGATGGTTTTATAAGGGGCTTTCCCCCTTTGGCTCAGCAGTTCTCCCTCTTGCCATCTTGTTAAGAAGGACATGTTTGTGCCCCCTTCCACCACGATTGTAAGTTTCCTGAGGTCTCCCTAGCCATGTGGAACTTGAGTCAAGTAAACCTCTTTCCTTTATAAATTACCCAGTCTCAGGTATGTCTTTATTAACAGCATAAGAAGAGACTAATACACCTGTTTTCCTCTGTGACTTCCAGCAGCATTCAAGATGGTAGATACTCCATCAGCTTGCTTTCATGAGTAAGGAGGCATGGTGCAGAGTTCCCAGCCAACCTGTGATGGACCAGTAATATGAGCAGGCAAAAGACACTTATTATTAAGAACTACTAAGCCTTTGCTGTTTGTGTTACTGCAGTCTAACCTAACTCATCCTAACACATTTCTCCCTGAATAATACAACACATAAAAATTTAAATGTATAATTAATTACTTAGTGGAAATAAAAGAAAATAGGGTCCTTTTTAAGACAAGCAATTATAGTCATGTGCCAGGTGATGACATTTCGGTCAACTGCATATATGAGGGGTCTTAAAAATTCATGACAATGCGTATTATGAAAAAACTATGCATGGACAATTTTTGTAACCAAATAAACTTGTGCTAATTCGTTATAACATGTCTAAATAGTATCTAGTTTGAGGAACTGAAAATAGTAAGACCTTAGTTTGAAAAGATCTTCTATCAGAAAAACATGAGTTCTGTTAAAATTGAAGCAAAAACAAACACCAAATTTATGGTGAAATTTGGGTGGAAGAATGGTGAAATTATTATTCATTTATGAAAAGTTTGTGGGCACAATGCCCCAAAGAAATCAGCAGTTTACAAATGCATACCTCATTTTAGGAAGGGATGAGACAATGTTGAAGATGAAGCCTGCAGCAGCAGACCATCCACATGAATTTGTGAGGAAAAAATTCACCTTGTTTGTGCCCTAATTGAAGAAGACTGATGATTAACTGCACAACAATAGCAAATACAATCGACATCTCAGTCAGTTCAGCTTACACAATTCTGTCTAAAAAATTAAAGTTGAGCAAACTTTCCACTCGATGGGTTCCAAGACCATTGCACCCAGATTAACTGCAGACAAGAGCAGAGCTTTCAATACAAATTTTAAACGAGTGAGATTGAGATCCTCAAGCATTTCTTGGAAGAATTGTAACAAGAAATGAAACATGGCTTTACCAGTACAATCCTGAAGACACAGCACAATCAAAGCCATGGCTACCAAGAGGTAGAAATGGTCCACTCAAAGCAAAAGTGGATTAGTCAAGAGCAAACATCACAGCAACTGTTTTCTGGGCTGCTCAAGACAGTTTGCTTGTTGACTTTCTGGAGGGCCAAGGAAAAATAACATCTACTCATGAGGGTGTTTTGAGAAAGTATCCAAATCTTTAGCAGTAAACAATCAGGAAACCTTTACCAGAGAGTCCTTCTCTACCATGACAATGCTCCTGCTTATTGCTCTTACCAAACAAGGGCAATTTTCTGAGAATTTTGATGAGAAATCATTTGGCATCCACCTTACACTCTTGTCTTGTCTCCTTCTGCTTTGTTTTGGTTTCCTAATTAAAAAAAAAAAATATTTAAGGAGCATTCATTTTTCTTCAGTTAGTAATGTGAAAACATTGCATTGACATGGCTAAAGTCCCAGTTCTTTAGGGATGAACTAAATGGCTGATATCATTGATTACAAAAGTGTCTTGAACTTGACAGAGCTTATATTGAGAATTAAAGTTTATATTTCTATTTTATCTTTTTATGCCATCTTTCACAAAATGTTGAATTCCCCTCCAAAAACAATGGTCCCATAAAATTATAATGGAGCTGAAAAATTCCAACTGCTGAAGTCATAGCCATTGTGACATTGTAGCACAACACATTACCTTTTCTATGTTTAGATACACAAATACTTACCATTGTGTTACACTTGCCTACAGTATTCACTACAGTAACATGCTGTACAGGTTTGTAGCTAGCAGCAATAGGCTATAGTATATTGTATGGTGTATAGTAGGGTATACCATCCAGGTTTGTGTAAGCATACTCTATGATGTTCCCACAATGATGAAATTGCCTAATGAGGCATGTCTCATAACATCTCTGTTGTTAAACAATGCATAACTGTATCCTTGTCATATAAGTACAAATGGAATTCAAATTTATTAAATTATTCCTTGGTGGGGTGGTGGTCTTGCCTTCTATTTTATAGTCATCAGAGAATTCTAAAGCTTGGGATAATTCAAGTGATGTTCTGGTCTGTGCTGTTAAAAAGACCAAAGAAGAAATACAAACTTGGCCTCTTTAAACACTGGACTGTATCAGACTGCTAAAACAGAAATGCTATAAAGCTCAAAGCAGTAAGGACTCAATTCATGATTAATTGTGTATAAGAGAGGAAAACAAGAAAATTCAGAGCAAGGCTGGTGGCCGTAATAGAGTCATGGTCCCAATAGACAGGATCAAATGAGAATTGAAGAACGTGGCAGAATCCCAGCAGGCAGCAGGAAGCAGGCAGAAGTCTGGTCTCTTTTGCTTTCTTTTGAACCAGACTAAGCAGCAGAGTAAAAACTGAATGCAAGGTAGTTGAAGAAACCAAGGTGAGCAGGCTAGATACTCCAGGTAAAAGCAGCCCTGTAAACAGATGAAGTGAGGCAGTTGACCCAAAAGAAGTGAAAGGCCCTGAGGGATTCTGTTTAAGAAAAGAGTGATACAACTTCATGTTCTGCCACATAGCAGGAGCAACTCAACCAGGGACTTCTCCTCCTCAGACCAGAGGCAGGGAAGTTGAATCTTGAGTGCCAGTAATCAGTTCATGAGGAAATAATCATAGGTGGTGACGAGGTACTGCTAAAGTTGAAAGGAAAGGCCCTATTAATCACTTTTTATTTCAACAAGTTTCTATCTCTTTTCAGAGGAGGGGAGCTGTATCATGTAATGCTAGGTTTAAGAATTTGCTCTCCCTGGGTTAAGATCCTACTCTGTTGATGAACTTGACCAAGGTTCCCAACCTCTCTGACCCTCGCTTTCCTTCTCTATCCCCTCAAAGGATTAAATTGGATGAAAGGGAGTGTTCTTGCTGGCCAGAAATGAGAATCGCATACTTTTAGATTGATGGTGACATCCTGTCTGTGAACCCTCCTATACAATCTGTTTGCATTTGAAGGATGTCTGCATTTGATTGGCAGAGAAAGAAGGAGTTTTTCAGTGAAGAGATCCTAAGGGGAGAAGAACATAGGGAGTTTGGCGTGGGTGTATGCGTAGAGATGGTTTCTGTTCTCTGCTGGTCTAGAGGGTGGTAAGAAAAGGCTACTGGAGGAACTGCATGTAGGAAATCTGTTCAGGACAGAACAACCAATTTTCTGGGTGTGGGTGACCAAGTGAAGCCTAAAATAGTGGCAAGGGGACCACTCTCTTCCTGTAAATCCCCATGCCCACTCTGCCACATTTGTATTCACAGGATGGTAAACTTCAGAAGTTCAGACCACACAGACAACATATATAAATCACTAGGGCTGTGACTGCTGTAGTAGTTGCTCAAAAATTATGTGTTCTATTTAATTAGATCTTCTTTCAGGAAGTATTCCTTTTGAAATCTGGGCTTGGTGTCTTACAAAGTTTCTGATTTCGGCCAGACGCGGTGGCTCAAGCCTGTAATCCCAGCACTTTGGGAGGCCGAGACGGGCGGATCACGAGGTCAGGAGATCGAGACCATCCTGGCTAACACGGTGAAACCCCGTCTCTACTAAAAATACAAAAACTAGCTGGGCGAGGTGGCGGGTGCCTGTAGTCCCAGCTACTCGGGAGGCTAAGGCAGGAGAATGGCTTAAACCCGGGAGGCGGAGCTTGCAGTGAGCTGAGATCCAGCCACTGCACTCCAGTCCGGGCGACAGAGCGAGACTCTGCCTCAAAAAAAAAAAAAAAAAAAAAAAAAAAGTTTCTGATTTCTTAAAAATCAATCACGTGTATCTATCTAGAAAATCAAACACTAATGGATCTTGGGAACATCCCTAACTACTTTCAATTGTCTCATTCTGTAGCAGTTCTAACAGGAGAGAATTAGGACCACAGTGTGATGTTTTCCAAAACCAGTTTATGTCTAGGTTCCAGGCTGGCTGCTTAAGAACTATTTAGGAAATTTGTCAAACTTGGAGGTTGTAAAGCTCTACCTTGAAAAAATTCAGATTCTACAAGTCTAGAAGATTTCACAAGTCATTCTGGCCCAACAACCAGTGTCCCAAGCAATTTCCTTGTCCACCTATGACAATCAATAGAATTACAGACTTAGAAAAATGAGGAAAATATCCTAGGGATGTAACTTGCAAATCCAATCCATTTCAACAAAATAAGGGAAGAAATGAGAGTTCAAGTAAGTGAAAGGAAAGAAATTGCTTATATATGAACATCTGGTTGACTCTTGATGTTATTTCCGTTCTTCCTGAGGCTTACTGAACTGAACAAAACTCAACTGTGTGTGTGATGGTGCAAATGTCAGCACTAGGGAATCACATAGGTAATATATTCTCGCAAGAAATAAGACAGTTTATATAGGGACAACTATCTAAAATCCAATGATGGTTTGAAGAAAAACTTGCACATGAAATTTCTAGTTGTTTCATAATTAATCACCACATATTCTTTTTAAAAATATTTATTGAGTACCTATTAAGTGCCAAGAACTGTTCTAAACATGACAGCGAGTAAGACAGAAAAAACTCCCTGTTCACAGGTCTTACATTTTAGTAGAGGGAGACACACAATAAGCAAATAAGTGAAATAAATAGTTTATTAGATGGTGATGAGTAATATGGAGGAAAAGCAGGGAAGTAGAATGGAACATCTTACATTTTAGTGGAGGGAGACACACAATAAGCAAATAAGTGAAATAAATAGTTTATTAGATAGTGATGAGTAGCGTGGAGGAAAAGCAGGGAAGAAGAATGGGACATTCTGAGGAGGGTATTGCAATTTTGAGCAAAGTAGTCAAGAATGGCCCACACTGAAAAGGTGGTATTTGAGCACAGTAAAACACAAAAAAGGTCAGAGAGTAAGCCTCTGGTATCTGGCAGGGGACTGGGAGGGGAGGGCATATATAGCAGAAGCATTTCTGGAGTCTTTGAGGGATGGCAAAGAGAACAGTGTAGTTAAAGAGGACTTTATGAAAGAATATGTGAGGAAAATAACAATTGGAGATGAAATCAGAGAGCTATGGGAGTTAAATTGTTTAAGGTCTTGTAGGACAGTGTAAAGACTTTGGCTTTTACTCTGAGTAGGATGGGAAGCCCTTGGAGTGTCTTGTGCTCAGACGCAGCATGATCCAATTTAGGTGTTCACATGATCACCTTGGAAGCTCTCTGGGGACTACTCCAAAAAGGAAAAGAGAGGGAAGAAGGAGTAATGTTTTAAATGCTTTGGGAAGAGATTGCAATGATCTGGGTGAAAAGTAATGTTGGCTTTTACTGGGTAGTGGAAGTGGAAGAGGTGAGAAAGAATCAGATTCTGAATACGTTTAAAGGTAGAGTGAAAAGATGTGCCAAGGAAGTAACTAAAAGGAGGAGTTAAAGATGATCACAAGATGTCTGGCCTAACCAATTAAAAGAATTGGTTGCAAATAACTAAGATGGAAAATAATAGAAAGTCAAGTGTGAGGTTTGGAAATATCAGTAAGTCTCTCTATTATGACATAAGTTAATCAAGAGTTTATGCTATTGCCTGAAGGGAATAAGGAAAATAAACATTAGTCATATGTCCGTGGTTATTTTAAGATTAGAAATACTCTGTACATGCAGAAAAAATGTCTAGACAAGCAACTACTAATAATGGTCCCTTGTTAAGAATAGAAAAGGGAGAGTTCAAAAAATTTTCTTTTTTACTTTTTTACTTCTTAAATGTTTTACTATGAACACGTTTAAATTTTTAAAATTATATGTCAGCATCACTCGACAACAACCAATAAAGAACCATTGATACATACAACAACATGAATGACTCTCAAAAATAGCATGTTAAATGAAAGAAGTCAGGCACAAAAGAGTAAACACTTTATTATGATTCCATTTATATTCATTTAATGTTAGACAAAACTAATTTATAGTGATAGAACTCAGAATTATGGTTGATTGTGCAAAGGACAGAGTAAGAAATTGACTGGAAAGGTCAAGAGGAAATTTTAAACTAGACTCATGTTAATGTTTTTAAAATATTGCCTGGGAGTAATTGCATAAAGCACAAACATAGACATTACTCTTTAGTCCACTAATCACTACATAATGTACATTATGGTTAGGAACCAATTAGATAACTTTTTTCAAAATCTGTCTGATTGGTCACAAAGACAGTAAAACACACAGACAGTAAATCAAGTAGCTGTATTGCCTTCTAGCTTCCTATGTGACATTTTACAAAAAGGGATAATTGAAGAGGAATTGCCCAAAAAAGACAAAACTAAAAAACAGGAAATGGAAAGTAGTAACACTGGAGGTTAAATTTAAATCAAACATAAACAGTTATAGAAGACATAGCTAACTATAGGAATGATGACACTGCTGCCATTCAAGAAACTCTAGATATGCTGTCAATGGAACTTGATGGCAACTTAGGGATACAAATAGGTCTTTGTGTTGAAAAGGATGAAGATGTCCCAGAAGAACATCCCAGCAAAATCTTCACACTAAAGGAATTCTCAGAGATATTTTAAGACATTGAAAGCAAAAAGATAAGATATTAGGAGCTGATCCAAACTTAGAAAGGAGTATGTCAATTTGCCTAGGCATCAAAAGGATTCTCACTTTGCATTTTAAGAAGTAAAGCACCATTCAAACTTCTCTTGATAGTTCTTTAGAAATAAATAAAACACTTTAAATGTTTCTAATGTTTTAAATTATAGTATAAATATTAGTTTTACTATTTTTATTTCTCTGTACTTTTATTAACAACAGTAAGAGAGCTTTTAGTGTTTTGGCAACAATTTTTAGAGATCATGGAACAAACAAATTTTTTCCATTGATAATTAAAGTAAACTGTGTAATTGAAGCATGCACAGTCACTTTTTGATCCCATGCTACCATGCGAAATGGGAACTACTTGTACTAATATAACTTTTAAAAGATATACATTAAATTTTATTTATTGTTTAATCAACTTTAGACAGTATCTCTTGATACTCTAATTTGTGTTTAATGATGAAATTAATGTTCTTTTACTGTCCTCTACCTCTGTTCCTCCTCCTTCCTGGGATTCTGTTTTACCACTTCTTTTCAATTGTAAGAATAATATACTAGTAATTTGAATTTGTCTCTTATAGATTTTAAAATTGACAGCCGATAAATAATATTTCATTTTTTTTCTATTTTTTAAAAATTATACTTTAAGTTCTAGGGTACATGTGCACAACCTGCAGGTTTGATACATAGGTATACATGTGCCATGTTGGTTTGCTGCACCCATCAACTCGTGATTTACATTAAGTATTTCTCCTAATGCTATTCCTACCCCAGCCTCCCACCCCTCAACAGGACCCGGTGTCTGATGTTCCCCAGCCTGTGTCCAAGTGATCTCATTGTTCAATTCCCAGCTATGAGTAAGAACATGCGGTGTTGGGTTTTCTGTCCTTGTGATAATTTGCTGAGAATGATAGTTTCCAGCTTCATCCACGTGCCTGCAAAGGACATGAACTCATCCTTTTTTATGGCTGCATAGTATTCCATGGTGGGTATGTGACATATTTTCTTAATCCAGTCTATCATTAATGGACATTTGGGTTGGTTCCAAGTCTTTGCTATTGTGAGGTTCCAAGTCTTTGCTATTGTGAATAATGCCGCAATAAATGTACATGTGCATGTGTGTTTATAGTAGCATGATTTATAATCTTTTGGGTGTATACCCACTAATGCACTGTCTTCCACAATAGTTGAACTAATTTAGACTCCACCAAGAGTGTAAAAGCGTTCCTATTTCTCCATATCCTCTCCAGCACCTGTTGTTTCCTGACTTTTTTATGATGGCCTTTCTAACTGGTGTGAAATGGTATCTCATTGTGGTATTGATTTGCATTTCTCTGATGCCGAGTGATGATGAGCATTTTTTCATGTGTCTGTTGGCTGCATAAATGTCTTCTTTTGAGAAGTGTCTGTTCATATCCTTTGCCCACTTTTTGATGGGGTTGTTTGTTTATTTCTTGTAAATTTGATTGAGTTCTTTGTAGATTCTGGATATTAGCCCTTTGTCAGATGGGTAGATTGCAAAATTTTCTCCCATTCTGTAGGTTGCCTGTCCACGCTGATGGTAGCTTACTTGACATGCAGAAGCTCTTTAGTTTAATTAGATCCCATTGGTCTATTTTGGCTTTTGTTGCCATTGCTTTTGGTGTTTTAGTCATGAAGTCCTTGCTCGTGCCTATGTCCTGAAGGGTATTGCCTAGGTTTTCTTCTAGGGTTTTTGTGGTTCAAGGTCTAACATTTAAGTCTTTAATCCATCTTGAATTAATTTTTGTATAAGGTGTAAGGAAGGGATTCAGTTTCAGCTTTCTACATATGGTTAGCCAGTTTTCCCAGCACCATTTATTAGATAGGGAATCCTTTCCCCATTTCTTGTTTTTGTCAGGTTTGTCAAAGATAAGATGGTTATAGATGTGTGGTGTTGTTTCTGAGGCCTCTGTACTGTTCCATTGGTCCATATCTCTCTTTTGGTACCACTACCATGCTGTTTTAGTTACTGTAGCCTTGTAGTATAGTTTGAAGTCAGGTAGCGTGATGCCTCCAGCTTTGTTCTTTTTGCTTAGGATTGTCTTGACAATGTAGGCTCTTTTTTGGTTCCATATGAACTGTAAAGTAGTTTTTTCCAATTCTGTGAAGAAAGTCATTGGTAGCTTGATGGGGATGGCATTGAATCTATAAATTACTTGAGCAATATGGCCATTTTCACGATATTGATTCTTCCTATCCATGAGCATGGAATGTTCTTCCATCTGTTCGTGTCCTTTTTTATTTTGTTGAGCAGTGGTTTGTAGCTCCCCTTGAAGAGGTACTTCACATCCCTTGTAAGTTGTATTCCTAGGTATTCTATTCTCTTTGTAGCCATTGCAAATGGGAGTTCACTCATGATTTGGCTCTCTGTCTGTTATTGGTGTGTAGGAATGCTTGTGATTTTTGCACATTGATTTTGTATCCTGAGACTTTGCTGAAGTTGCTTATCAGCTTAAGGAGATTTTGGGCTGAGACGATGGGGTTTTCTAAATAGACAATCGTGTCATCTGCAAACAGGGACAATTTGACTTCTTCTTTTCCTAACTGAATACCCTTGATTTCTTTCTCTTGCCTGATTGCCCTAGCCAGAACTTCCAACACTATGTTGAATAGGAGTGGTGAGAGAGGGCATCCCTGTCTTGTGCCACTTTTCAAAGGGAATTTTTCCAGTTTTTGCCCATTCAGTATGATATTAGCTGTGGGTTTGTCATAAATAGCTCTTATGATTTTGAGGTACGTTCCATCAATACCGAATTTATTGAGCGTTTTTAGCATGAAGGGCTGTTGAATTTTGTCAAAAGCCTTTTCTGCATCTATTGAGATAATCATGTGGTTCTTGACTTTGGTTCTGTTTATATGCTGGATTATGTATATTGATTTGCATATGTTGAACCAGCTTTGCATCCCAGGGATGAAGTCAACCTGATCATGGTGGATAAGCTTTTTTTGATGTGCTGCTGGATTCAGTTTGCCAGTATTTATTGAGGATTTTTTCATCAATGTTCATCAGGGATATTGGTCTAAAATTCTCTTTTGTATTTATAGTGTCTCTGCCAGGCTTTGGTATCAGGATGATGTTGGCCTCATAAAATGAGTTAGGGAGAATTCCCTCTTTTTCTATTGATGGGAGTGGTTTCAAAAGGAATGGTACCAGTTCCTCTTTGTATCTCTGGTTGAATTCAATTGTGAATCCATCTGGTCCTGGACATTTTTTGGTTGGTAAGCTATTAATTATTGCTTCAATTTCAGACCTTATTATTTATCTATTCAGAGATTCAACTTCTTCCTGGTATAGTCTTGGGAGGTTGTCCCAATTCTATGTGTCCCAAATATGTGTCCAGGAATTTATCCATTTCTTCTAGATTTTCTAGTTTATTTGTGTAGAGGTGTTTATAGTATTCTCTGATGGTGGTTTGTATTTCTGTGGGATCAGTGGTGATATCTGCTTTTTCATTTTTTATGGTGTCTGTTTGATTCTTCTCTCTTTTATTCTTTATTAGTCTTACTAGCAGTCTATCAATTTGTTGATCTTTTCAAAAAGCCAGCTCCTGGATTCATTGATCTTTTGAAGGGTTTTTTTTGTGTCTCTATCTCTTTCAGTCCTGCTCTGATCTTAGTTATTTCTTGCCTTCTGCTAGCTTTTGAATGTGTTTGCTCTTGCTTCTCTAGTTCTTTTAATTGTGATGTTAGGGTGTCTATTTTAGATCTTTCCTGCTTTCTCTTGTGGGCATTTAGTGCTACAAATTTCCCTCTACACATTGCTTTAAATGTGTCCCGGAGATTCTGGTATGTTGTATCTTTGTTCTCACTGGTTTCAAAGAACATCTTTATTTCTGCCTTCATTTCGTTATTTACCCAGTAGTCATTCAGGAGCAAGTTGTGCAATTTCCATGCAGTTGTGCAGTTTTAGTGAGTTTCTTAACCCTGAGTTCTAATTTGATTGCACTGTAGTCTGAGAGACAGTTTCTTGTGATTTCTGTTCTTTTGAATTTGCTGAGGGGTGCTTTACTTCCCATTATGTGGTCAATTTTAGAATAAGTGCAATGTGGTGCTGAGAAGAATGTATATTCTGCTGATTTGGTGTGGAGAGTAGATGTCTATTAGGTCTGCTTAGTGCAGAGCTGACTTTAAGTCCTGGGTATCCTTGTTAACTTTCTCTCTCGTTGATCTGTCTAATGTTTACAGTGGGGTGTTAAAGTCTCCCATTATTATTGTGTGGGAGTCTAAGTCTCTTTGTAGGTCTCTAAGGACTTGCTTTATGAATCTGAGTGCTCCTGTATTGGGTGCATATATATTTAAGATAGTTAGCTCTTCTTGTTGAATTGATCCCTTAACCATTATGTAATGGCCTTCTTTGTCTCTTTTGATCTTTGTTGATTTAAAGCCTGCCTTGCTAGGTTGGGGAGGTTTTCCCAGATAATATCCTGAAGAGTGTTTTCCAACTTGGCTCCATTCTCCCCATCACTTTGAGGTACACCAATCAAACATAGATTTGGTCTTTTCACATAGTCCTATATTTCTTGGAGGCTTTGTTCGTTTCCTTTTACTCTTTTTTCCTCTAACCTTGTCTTCTCGCTTTATTTCATTAATTTGATCTTCAATCACCGATACCCTTTCTTTCACTTGATTGAACTGGTTATTGAAGCCTGTGTGTGCATCACGAAGTTCTCATGCCATGGTTTTCAGCTCCATCAGGTCATTTAAGGTCTTCTCTACACTGTTTATTCTAGTTAGCCATTCGTCTAACCTGTTTTCAAGGCTTTTAGCTTCCTTGAGATGAGTTTGAACATGCTCCTTTAGCTCAGAGAAGTTTGTTATGACCGACCTTTTGAAACCTACTTCTGTCAACTCATCAAAGTCATTCTCTGCCCAGCTTTGTTCCATTGCTGGTGAGGAGCTTCTGTCCTTTGGAGGAGAAGAGGCGCTCTGATTTTTAGAATTTTCAGCTTTCCTGCTTTGGTTTCTCCCCATCTTTGTGGTTTTATCTACCTTTGGTCTTTGATGTAGGTGACCTACAGATGGGGTTTTGATGTAGATGACCTTTTTGTTGATGTTGATGCTATTCCTTTCTGTTTGTTAGTTTTCGTTCTAACAGTCAGGTCCCTCAGCTGCAGGTCTGTTGGAGTTTGCTGGAGGTCCACCCCAGACCCTGTCTGCCTAGGTAACACCAGCGGAGGCTGCAGAACAGCAAATATTGCTCATCCTTCCTCTGGAAGCTTCCTACCAGAGGGGCACCTGCTTATATGAGGTGTCTGTTGGCCCCTACTGGGAGGTGTCTCTCAGTTAGCCTGCACAAGAATCAGGGACCCAGCTGAGGAGGCAATCTGTCCATTCTCAGAGCTCAAACACCGTGTTGGGAGAACCACTGTTCTCTTCAGAGCTGTCAGACTGGGACGTTTAAGTCTGCAGAAGTTGTCTGCTGCCTTTTGTTCAGCTAAGCCCTGCCCACATAGGTGGAATCTAGAGACAATAGGCCTTGCTGAGCTGCAGTGGGCTCCATCCGGTTTGAGCTTCCCGGTCGCTTTGTTTACCTACTCAAGACTCAGAAATGGCAGATGCCCCTCCCCAAGCAGGCTGCCGCCTTGCAGTTTGATCTCAGACTGCTGCGCTAGCAGTGAGCAAGGCTCCATGGGTGTGGGACCCGCCAAGCCAGGCACAGGAGAGACTCTCCTTCTCTGCTGTTTGCTAAAACCTTGGGAAAAGCACAGTATTTGGGTGGGAGTGTCCCGTTTTTCCAGGTAGTCTGTCATGGCTTCCCTTGGCTAGGAAAGGGAAATCCCCTGACCCCTTGCATTTCCCAGGTGAGGCAATGCCACGCCCTGCTTCAGCTTGCCCTCCATGGGCTGTACCCACTGTCCAACCAGTCCCAATGAAATGAACCAGATACCTCAGTTGGAAATGCAAAATCACCTACCTGTCTTCTGCATTGATTACACTGGGAGCTGCAGACTGGAGCTGTTCCTATTCAGCCATCTTGGACCATTAGAGTTTTTAATTCCATTTCTTTTTGTAACTGAGAAAAGAGATACAACATCTACATATCATAAGAATTCTCTTGCTTCTTAATCACAGTGTTTGCTCAACAGAGTTCACTTCCATATTGAAGACAACAGTTTTGGAGCCCTCTGACTTCATACTCTAATTTGGATCAATTGATTTCTGATCTGCCGCATGACCATCATGCTGGAATATTTACCTTGAGCTAACTCCACAGTTTCTTGGAACTGTCTCACTTCCTTTTGCTGAACTACAGCCTCTTGTTTTTTGTTTGTTTGTTTTTTAAGAGAAAAATGCATGGAATGATTATTTTGCAAGGTATAGAATTCTGATTCAACATGATTTTCTTTCTGAATATAAAGGTAATGCTTCATGGCCTTGTAAATTCAATATTACTGATGGCAGTAGGACTTTCATAGATAATATACTCTTATTCTTTTTGAAAGCTTTCAGGGTTTTTATCCTTGAGCTGCTCATAGATAATCAAGACACATGTGGTTATCCTGCTTAGCATTTAGATATCCTCTCAATGAAAGCTTGTCTTTCTTCAACTCTGAGATATTATTTTCTTATTATTTCTTTTAATATTTCTTCCTACATGTGTATCTTCTTAATTTTTTTCCTTATGGAATTCCTAATAAATAGATATTGCCTTTCCTGGACTGGTCTTTTTTGTCATTTAACTTTTCCCTGGTACTTTTACCTGTCCATATCCTTCAAGTATTTTTAGCTGTTCTATATTCTACAAGATTTAATCTATTTTTTATTCCAGGATTTCTATTAATTTATGTTTATTTGTATTCAGCTATAACTTGCATAACATAAAGTGCAAAAATTTTAAGTATATGTAGGTTTATGTGTATACACCTATGAAACAACTACTCAGATTAAGTTATAAAACATATTCGGTATCCTAGTAGATGCCTTTCTGGTTCTACCAGTTGATGCTTCTAAAGGTAACTACTGTCCTGGCTTTCATCACCATAGATTAGTTTTGCCTATTTTAAACTTCATATAAAATGAATCATTGTGTGTAAGGCAGAATAATGCCCTTTCTCCCACCCCAAATAAAGATGCTCAAGTCCTAATCATTGAAACCTGTGACTATATTGCCTTACATGGCAAAAACAAAAAAACCAAAAACAAAAAAAACAAAAACAAAAAAAACAAAAACAGACTGTAGATTTGATTAAGAATCATTAAGAATCTTGAGATGGGGGAATTACCTTGGATTGTCTGAGTGGGCCCAGTGTGATCACAGGGGCCCATATGAAAGAAGGCAGGAGGCCGGAGAGTTAAAGAAGGAGACATAACAACAGGCGCAGATATTGAAAAGGAGGAGAGGGAGAGAGAGAAGGTGATTGGAAGATGCTATGCTACAGGCTTTGAAGGTGGCGGAAGGGGCCAGGAGCCTAGAAACTGGGAAAGGTAAGGGAATGAATTCTCCCCTCCCACCTCCAGAAGAAACAGAACCCTGTTGACACCTTAATTGTAGCCCACCAAAACTGATTTTGGACTTCTGACTCTAGAACTGTAAGACAATGAATTTGTGTTGTTTTAAACCACTTAGTTTGTGGTAATTTGTTAAAGCAGAAATAGAAAACTAATATATACAGTATGTATTGTGACTGGCTTCTATTGCTTAACATTATATCCGTAAGATTCATCTATGTTGCTACACATATCAATAGATTTCATAGTTGTGAACATATCACAATTGACTTATCTATTATATGGATCATAGACATAGGCTGCTTTCAGTCGTTAATCATTATGAATATGATTGTTATAAACATTCTTGTACATATATTGTCATGGTTAAAAAAAGTAAACAAGGCCAGGCACAATGGCTCATGCCTGTAATCCCAGCACTTTTGGGGACCAGGGTGAGAAGATCACTTGAACCCGGGAGTTTGAGATCAGCCTCAGTCAGGGCAACATAATGAGACTCTGTCTCTATAAAAAATAAATTAAAAAAAAATATAGGCATGGTGGTATGCCCCTGTAGTCGCAGCTACTCAGGAAGCTGAGGCAGGAGGATCACTTGAGACCCTGGAAGACTGAGTTGGCAGTGAGCCATTGAAGACAACAGTTATTGCACCACTACACTCCAGCCTAGGTGACAAAGCAAGACCCTGTCTCAACAACAACAACAAAAAGAGGCGAATTTTATTGGTTATATATGCCCAGAAGTGAAATCAATGGGTTATAGGGTATGCAGTAGGAAGACAAGGTATGCAGTATTTGATAGTAGATAAACACTGCTGAGGAGTTTTCCAAAACGATTTTTTTCAATTTTTGTTACTCTAACAATGTGTGAATTACAATTGCCCTACATCCTCATTGACCTTGGGATTTGTCATTATTTCTGTTTCATCCATCCTCACAGGGTATAGTCAAATTTTATAAATTTTGTATATACATGCATTCATGAAACTATCAAGATAATGAAGATCTCCATTACTCTCAAAAGTGTCCTTGCTCCTTTCCAGTCCCTTACTCTACTCCTACCTGACCATAATCCACCCTGTTCCCAGATAATCACTGATTTTTCTTTCCATCACTATAGATTAGTATGCATTTTCCAGAATTTTCAGTAAATGGAATCAGATGTAGATAGTCTTTTCTTTCTAGTTTTTTCATCCATATTTATTACATGGACATTCATCCTTGTTATAGTATGTTTCAATAGTTGATTTGTTTTTGTAGGTCAATAATATACCATAATTTGGATGTATCATAATTTTTTTATCCATTCAACTATTGATGGATATCTAGGTTGTTCCCAATTTGGGACTATTACAAAGAGAGCTGCAAAGTCTTGTATACTTTTGAATATATGGTTTCACTCTTGGGTAAATACCTAGGAGTAGAATAACTATATCATATGGTAGGTGAATGTTTAGCTTTTGAAGAAACCAAGTTTGTTTTCCAAATTGGTTGTGCCATTTTATATTCCCATCAGCAGTTTATGAGGGTTCTAATTGCTCACATTTTTGCCAATACTTGGCATGGGCAGTCTTTTTAATTTCAGCCATTCTAATGAGTGTGAAATGATATCACCTTCTGGTTTTAATCTGCATTTCCCTGATGACACATGATGCTGTGCATCTTTCCATGTGCTTATTTGCTATCCATATAACTTCCATGGCAAAGTGCCTATTCAAATTTTTAGCCCATTAATTACTTTTTTATTTTGTTTTGAGAGTTTTTAATATTCCGATAAAGTTCTTTATCAGATATATGTATTAAAAACATTTCCTTCTAGTCTGTGGCTCATATTGTCATTCTCTTAACAGTATCTTTCAAAGGTACGACATCTTAATTTTGATGACATTCTGTTTATCAATTTGTTTTTTATTGGATTATGCTTTTGGCATGGTATCTAAGGAGTATTTGTTTAATCCAAGGTCAAAAAGGTTTGTTTTTTTTTTTATATTTTCTCCTGGAAACCTGATAGACTCATGCTTTAAATTTAGTTATATGGTTCATTTTGAATTAATTTTTGAATTATTGTGAGATGTGATTTGAAGTATTTACTTGCATATTATAAACAATTGTTTCAGCACCATTTGTTGAAGAGACAAAATCTTTTCTCATTGTATTGTCTTTGCACCTTTGTCCAAAATCCATATATGGTTAGTGATGAATTTTAACTTTTAAAAATTTAGAAAAAAATTTTTTAAAAACCCATATACATCCACATATGTGTGAGTCTATATTTCTGGACTCTCTGTTAGGTACCAATATTCTGTTTGCCTATCCTGATATCAATATCACACTGTCTTAATGTAGTTTTATAATATGCCTTGAAATGAGATATTGTTTCTCCTCTGATTGTGTTCTTATTTTTAAAAGTTGATTTGCTTCTTCTATATCCTTCACATTTCTACATGAATTTCAGATTTGATTTGTCTATTTCTACTAAAAAAAAAAGCCTGCTGGGATTCTGACTTGGATTGCACTGAATCTGTAGATCAAGTTGGAGAAAAGTGACAGTATTATCAAGTCTTCCAACCCATAAATTCAGTATATCCTCCCATTTGTTTATGGTTTTAATTAATAAAAGCCTTTATGGAATCTTTTTGTTAATTTCTTTCAGGAATGATTTTTAGTTTCCAGAGTATAGGCTTTGAACATCTTTTGTCAGATTTATTCTTAAGTAACTCCTATTTGTTCATGCTCTTGCAAAAGGTATTTTTATTTCAATTTCTCATTGTTTATTGCTAATATATGGAATACAATTGATTTTTATATATTGATCTTGTATCATACAATCCTGCTTGATGCACTTATTAGCTGTAGCAGCTTTTTCTGTGGATTCAATCAGATTTTCTACATAGATGATAATGTCATCTGTGAATTAAAAACAGCTTTCTTTCTTTCTTTCTCATCTAGATGCCTTTTATTTCTTTTTCTTGCCTTATTGTGACCCTTTAGTACAGTGTTGAATGGAAGTGCTGGGAGTGAGTAGACATCCTTGTCTTTTTCTTAACCTTAGATGGGGTGGGCGTTGAGGGGGAAGAATCACTCGATATTTAACCATAAAGAATAATGTTAGCTGTAGGTTTCTGGTTGAAGGCTTTTATCAGTTCAAAGATGTTTCCTTCTATTCCTACTTTGCTGGAAATTTTTATTGTTAATTATTTTAAATACTATCAAGTGCTTTTCATGTCTGTTGAGATAATCATATGGTTTTTCTCTTTTAGTTTTTTAATTGAGTAAATTATTTTGATTCATTTTCAAATGTTAAACCAAACTTACATTCCTGGAGTATGCTATGATTGGTCATAATATATTATGCTTTTTGTATATTATTGGATTCGAAATGCTAAAGTTTTGTTTATAATTTTTATCCTCTGTCCAGTTCACATGGTATATTTTTCTATAATTTTCTTTCCTTGTATTGTCCTTTTCATGTTTTGGGGGGCAGAGTAAGGCTGGCCTTATAAAATTAATTGGAAAGTATTTCCTTCTTTTCAGTTTTCTGGAAAGGTTCATGTAGAATAGGTATTATATGTTTGGTATATGGTGTAATTACCTGAGTCTGAAGTTTTCTTCGTAGGAGAATTTTAAACTACAAATTCAGTTTAGTCAATAGATACACAGTTATTTATGTTCTCTATTTTTTCTTGAATGAACTTTGGCAGTTTTCATCTTTCAAATAATTTTTCCACTTCACTTAAATTGTTGGATCTTTTGGCAAAACTTTTCACAATATTCCTTTATTATCCTTTTTAATATCCATATAATCTTTAATAATGCATTCTCTATCATTTCTGATATTTTAAAATCTGTTTTTCTTTTCCTTTTGGTAAGTCTGGCTAGCAATTTATTAATTTTAATCAATCTTCTCAAAGAATCAGATTTTGATTTTCTTGATTTTCTGTTTTTTTCTCTTTTCTATTTCATTTGATTCCTAATCTGAGTTTTATTATTTTACTTCTTCTACTTACTTTGAGTTTATTTTGCTCTTATTTTTCTAGCATTTTAAGGAAGAAGTATAGTCATTTCTTCTGCCTACTTTGAGTTCACTTTGCTCTTCATTTACTAGTTTCTTAAGGTGAAAGATGAAGTTATTAATTTGACACCTTTCTTATTTTCTTTTGTAGGCATTAAGTGCAATAAATATTGCCTAACTGCTCTGACTAGGACATGCAGTACCATGTCGAATAGGAGTGGTGAAAGTGGGCATCTTTGTCTTTTTCCAGTTATTACAGGAAAAACTTTCAACTTTTCCCCATTTAGGATGATGTTAGCTGTGTGGGTTTGTCATATGTAGACTTTATTACTTTAAGGTATGATCCTTCTACGTCTAGTGTGTTGAGAGTTTTTATCATGAACGGATATTGAATTTTATCAAATGCTTTTTCTGCATCTATTGAGATGATCATATGGTTTTTGTCCTTAATCTGATGATGTGATGTATCACTTTTATTGATCTGTGTATGTTGGACAATTCTTGTTTCCTTGGGATAAATCCCACTTGATCATGTGTCTTATCTTTTTTATGTGCCATTGGATTCAGTTTGCTAGTATTCTGTTGAGGATTTTTGTATCTATATTCCTGAGGGATACTTGGCTGTAGTTTTTTGTTGTATCTTTTTCTGGTTTTGGTATCAGACTAATGCTGTTTCATAAAATGAATCAGGGAGAATCCCCTCCTCTTCAACATTTTGGAATCATTTGAGGAGGATTAACATTGGTTCTTCTTTATCTGTTTGGTAGAATTCTGTAGTGAAAACATCTAGTTCTGGACTTTTCTTCTGGGGATTTTTTTTTTTTATTACTGATTCACCCTCACTGCTCATTATTGGTCTGTTCGGATTTTCTATTTCTTCCTGATTCAACGTTGGTAGATTTTATGTGTACAGGAATTTATCCATTTCCCCTAGGTTTTCCAGTTTGTTAGTGTACAGTTACTCACAATAGTCTCTGGTGATCTTTTGTATTTCTCTTATAACAGTTATGTTTCCTTTTTCATTTTTAATTTTGTTTATTTAAATAATCCCTCTTCTTTTCTTGGTTATTCTAGTAAGCAGCTTATCATTTTGGCTTTTGCATTGTTCGTTTTTATGCTGCTGATAAAGACATACCCAAGACTGGGAAGAAAAAGAGGTTTAATGGACTTACAGTTCCACATGCCTGGGGAGGCCACAGAATCATGGCAGGAGGCGAAAGGCACTTCTTACACGGCAGCAGAAAGAGAAAAATGAGGAGGAAGCAAAAGTAGAAAACCCTGATAAACCCATCAGATCTCGTGAGACGTATTCACTATCACAAGAATAGGACAGGAAAGACCGGCCCCTGTGATTCAATTAACTCCCACTGGGTCCCTTCCACAGCACGTGGGAATTCTGGGAGATAAAATTCAAGTTGAGATTTTGGTGGGGGTGCAGCCAAACCGTATCAGCTATTTTTTGGAAGAACCAACTTTTTGTTTTGTTGAGGATTTGCATTTTTTTTTTTAAGTCTTTATTTTAGTTTACTTCTGCTCTGATCTTTATTATTTCTTTTCTTCTGTTAATTTGATGTCCTTGCTTTTCCAGTTCCTTGAAGCCTTGAAGTACATCATTAGATTGTTTACTTGAAATCTTTCTGTTTTTGTTGTTGTTGTTGCTGCTGTTGTTTGCTTTTGGTTTTTTTTGTCGTTGTTGTTGTTTTTTTTTTTTTTTTTTTTTTTTTTTTTTTTTGACGAAATCTCGCTCTGTCTCCCAGGCTGGAGTCCAGTGGCGCGATCTCCCCTCACTGCAAGCTCCGCCTCCCAGATTCACGCCATTCTCGTGCCTCAGCCTCCCGAATAGCTGGGACTACAGGTGCCCGTCACCATGCCCAGCTAACTTTTTGTAATTTTCAGTAGAGACGGGGGTTTCACCGTGTTAGCCAGGATGGTCTCGATCTCCTGACCTCGTGATCCGCCCGCCTGGGCCTCCCAAAGTGCTGGGATTACAGGCGTGAACCACCGCGCCCTGCCCTGGGTTTTTTTATGTAGGCAGTTATTACTATAATCGTTCCTCTTAGCACTGTTTTTGCTGTGTCCCATAAGTGTTGAGATGTCATTTTCATTTGTTTTCATTTTCTTTTGTTTCAGGAAATTTTTAAACTTCCATTTTAATTTCTTTATTGATCTGATGTTCATTCAGGAGCATGTTGTTTAATTTCCGTGGATTTGTATAGTTTTCAAAGCTCCTCTTGGTTTTGATATTTAGTTTTATTCCATTGTGGTCTAATATTTTTGATATGACTTTGATTTTCAAAAAGTTGTTGTGACTTGTTTTGTCACCTAACATGTGGTCAGTCCTAGAGAATGATCTATGTGCTGATGAGAAGAATGTATATTCTCCAATTGCTGAATGAAATGTTTTGTAAATGTATATTAGGTCCTTTTGTTCTAAAGTACGGTTTCAGTTCAATGTTTCTCTATTTTCTGTCTACATGATCTGTCAAATGCTGAGAGTGGAGTATTGACATGTGCAACTATTATTGTATTGAATTCTATCTCTTTCTTTAGCTCCAGCAATTTTTATTTCTGAATGTGAGTGCTCCAGTGCTCGGTGCATATATGTTTAGAATTGTTACATTCTCTTGCTGGTCGATCCCTTTATCATTATATAATGACTTTCTTTGTCTTTTTTTTACTCTTTTTGACTTAGTCTGTTTTATCTGACATAACTGCTGCTGCTTGCTTTTGGTTTCCATTTGCATGAAATATCTTTTTCCATCCCTTTACTTTCAGTTTATATATGCTCCTTAACAGGTAAAGTGCATTTCTTGTAGGCAGCATGTAGTTGTATCTTTTTTTAAAATCCATTCAACTAGTCTATATCTTCTAAGGAGAGAAGTTAGCCTGTTTACATTCAGGGTCGTTATTGATATGTGAGGGTTTTTTTCTCCCAAATTGTTATCTGTTTCATGGTTGTTTTGTATATTCTTTTTCCTTTCTGATTCTCTTATTTCTTGTCCTTGTGGTTTGCTGATTTTCTGTGCTGGTACCATTGAGTTTTTTCTCTAGTGCATTTGTGTGTTTGCTGCAACAAGGAGTTTTAAATTTTCATGTGTTTTCATGATGGTAACTGTAGTCTTTTCACTTACAGGTTTAGGACTCCGTTGAGCATTTATTGTAAGGCAGGTCTATCATTTATGAAGAATACTTGTGTTGTATACAATATCTTTGGCTGGCAGTGTTTTTTTTTTTTCTTTCAGCAATTTGAATGTATTTTGTCATTCTCTCCTGGCCTGTAAGACTTCTGCTGAGAAGTTCACTGTTAGTCTAATGGGGGCTCCTTTACAGGTAACTAGATTCTTTTCTATTGATGATTTTAGAATTTTCTCCTTGTCATTGAATTTAGGCTGTTTGACTATAATGTGCCATAGAGAAGACCTTTTTGCATTGCATCTAATTGGGAATTGCTGGGTCCCCTATATTTGGATGTCTGAATCTTCTGTTAGACTTGGAAAGTTTTTGTCTATTATTTCATTAAATAAGTTTTCAAATTATGGCATTCTTTTCTCACCTTTGAGGCTGCCAGTAATGTATATACTTGGTCACTTTATAGTGTCCCATATCTCATAAGTCTTCACTCATCCTTTTTTATTATTTTTTTCTTTATTTTGTCTGAGTGGTTATTTCAAAAGACCTGTCTTCAAGTTCTGAAATTCTCTCTTCTGCTTGGTCTAGTCTATTGTTGAAGTTTTCTAGTGCTTTTTGTTTTTCATTTAAGGAATTTTTCAGTTCCAAAATTTCTTTTTGATTCTTTTTTAATATATATCTCTGTTTGGTGTGTTTCTCATTCATATCCTGAGTTCTTTTTCTGGTTTCATTGTATTGTTTTTTGAAATTCTATTGTACCTCACTGAGCTTCTTTGGTACTATAATTCTGAATTCTTTTTCCAAGATTTCATGAATTTATTTTTTACTGGGATCTCTTGTTGTGGAATTGTGTTCCTTTGGCAGTATCATATTTCCTTGCTTTTTCATGCTTCTTGTGTTTCTTACATTGATATCTGTGCACCTGGTGTAACAGTCACTTTTTCCTGTTTTTTTGGATTTGCTGCTTTCATAGGGGAGGGCTTTTTCCTGAAGATATATCAAATAAGTTGGTTGGGTAGGACCTTTTGCTTTGATTCTGGATGTGTATAGTAGCGTAGTCTCCGTATGATTTATTTGGTGGTAAATAGCACCGTTGGCACCAGATTTCCTTGGTGGCTTTGGATGCAGTTATTAGTGGAGGCTCTATTGAGCTTTTATGGTGATAGAGATGCCTGGTGGGTCAGTTTTCAGACTCCTATGGTGGTAGTAGTGGTCTAAGCATGCCTAATCTTGGGCCCCAGGACAGCATACAGTGCCTCCAGTGTTAGTGGAATCAGATGGGTGAATTCTTGGACCTCCGGGTAGCTTGCTCAGATGCAGGTATTAGCAGTGGGGGGCCAGCTGGATGAGCAAGTTCTTGGGTCCCTGGGAAGTCAGTGTCATGTGGGCAATGGCAATAGAAGTGGCAGGAAAAGCCTCTGTATTCTGAGAACTGCACACTGATTTTGGCAGTGGCTGTGGTGCAGGGTTGCCATCCACAGCCCCAGACACAAAACTCTCTGGTTCTCCTGCTCACTACTGCTCCATGCAGAGGTGCAGAGGTGGGGAGGGACCCTACCCTTTGCATATGAATCCAGGTGCACATGAATCCAGGCATGAAGGCCACATTCCAGTGGGAGCACAGTGGCCACTCACAGTCCCAGACAGGGAGCCCTCTGGCTCACCTGGTCCAGCCCCCACAGCAGTAACAGAGGCTGTGCCCATAGTAGTGTGTCCAGGGTGAGAAGGGGTTCCACTCTATGTGCATGAGACTGAGCACAGTGGTTGTTCTGCCAGCGGGAGGGGATCATACTCTGCTTGTGAGGTTGATCATAGAGTTCATGCCACTTCTGGGGGTGGGGTCACTTCTCACAGCCACATACAGGGAGCTCGCAGACTCTGGAAAACATGCATTTTGTATTCTTTTTTCCCAGGGGCTGCCTTTTTGGTGTGCTGCACTGTCCTTTCCCTGGGAAGCAGTATTCCCTGTGGGCTAAAGTACCAGGGACCCCATAGCACTTTTGAGTCTAATCAGTGCTATACCACTATAGCCCTCCAGGTGGACACAGGGAGATGTCAGTGGGGGCTCACAGGGTATGGAGATTTAGGGGTTGTGGTTCCCAGGACATGATGCAGACCCGTGATGGTTATGCTCTCACAATGGTGCCCAGCTGCAGCTGCTTAGGTTTGGGTAGAGGGGGTGTTGAGTGACTCAACACAAGTTCCCTGTCTGGAGCAATGCCCTCAGTCTTCAAATCACCAATCATGTTACTGTCATGGTTTGTGTGGGTAAAGCAGCTCTCTTATGGTATGGATTGCAGCAGTCTGTGGTGGGGATGTGGACTATGAAGTTCCTTCACTTACCCTTTCCCTGCAATAATGAGCTCCTCACGGCTCCCAGCCAACATGCTTGCTTCCCTCTTCTGTGCCTCAGGTGTTTCCTGAATGCTAGTGTTCTCTCTTAAATGTTCTATTTGAAGTATAATTAACTATTCATAATTTCAGTTCTTCTTTCTGGAGAGAGCGGGTGTCTGGTGTCTCTAGTCAGCCATCTTAAACTGGGACCTCAGATGACTATAATTAAAACAACTATTTTTTAAACTTCCTGAAAGAGTTGCTACAATTACTCCCATTTTTAAAGTGGGGACACTAAGACCTAAAGAAGGTCATACAACAAGCAGGGGCCAAAATCATGACTTCAATCCAGGTCTCTGTGAGTGAGGCTTTGCCTTGTTAAGTACAGCATTGTATTCTTTTTGAATACAGACATACAGATACAGTTTTCTTATATTATACCTCCATGTTGATGCAAAGGAGCCTTGAGAGGACATGGTTAAGGATTCAGAAGATTGAGAGGACAGTGCCTGTATTGGGTCCTTGAGTGACCAGAGAGAAATGGAAAACAGAGTAATTGTAAATTTCAATTTTTCCCACCATAACTATTCTTGTATGAGAGGTGGGTTAGGGCGGGATGCATTTGACCATCCTGGCTTTTCCTACAGGAGTTTCCTCATTCCTTACCTTGCCTGTTGCTCATGGCTTCCTGCACCACAAAGCATGGAATAGTATCCTTGGTGCTGTCCCATATTAGTAGAATTCATTCAGTTTCTTCCAAAATGGGTCAACAGCAGTGCACTGGATTGAATAATGTTTCCCCAAAATTACTGTCCACCCAAAACCAGTGAATGTGACTTTATTTGGAAATAGAGTCTTTACAGATATAATCAAATTAAGAAGAGATCATACTGAATTAGGGTGGACCCAAACCTAGCCAGTGAGTATTGTCATTATAAGAAAAGGGGAATTTGGACACAAACAGAAGATAGATGACCACGTGAAGATGGAGGAAGAGATTGGAATTATGCTGCCAAAAAACAGGGAACACTAAGGATTGCTGGCTACCATCAGAAGCTAGAAGAGGAAAGAAAGTCTTCTTCCCTGAAGCCTTCAGAAAGGGCATGCTCTGCTGACACCTTCATTTTAGACTTCTGGCCTCCAGAACTGTAGGAGAATAAATTTCTGCTGTTTTAAATCCCTTAGTTTATGGCAATTTTTTAGGAAGCTAATAAAAGTAGAAAACCTACCATTCCTCACCAATCTACTGCCCCAATGTCCCTATTCACCTAGCTCGGCTACATGAATAACTGTTCTTTCTAAATTCAGGAAAAGTACAAAACTCCATTTTTTGAGAGACTTGCATGTCAAGGGTTCTTTAACTGTCCAAAAGAGACATTAAATGATTAAACAACTAGAAAGATAACTACATTTCAATAATTCTACACTTAGCTTTATATAGATTTTTCAGACTGAGTACAGGCACATGCATGAGCACATGCAAATATACACCATTTTGAACTCCTTTTCTTCTTCAAACTCTGAGGATTGAAATAATAAAGTCACATTTATTCTTACACCTTTAAATGATAGTTCTCAGAATAAACATGCAAGTTACCTTACTATTTCTTTCATTTCTTTTTTGGTAATTATTCTTTGGCTAAAACTTTTCAAAAATGTTGCAACAAAATGGAAAAAGATTCTTCTTTGAGGGCCATTCTTAAATGAAACTCTCTGAACCTTTAAAATTTGCATAATGAAATTTATTTAATGAAATGAACCTGTTTTCCCTTGAATCACTAATTCTAATACCCATATGACTAGTCTTTCCCATTTCTTCCAGTGTTTTTGATACGGACAGAAGGCAGGGAAATACTGGGTAGAAAAGGGCAGTCCCTGCGAGGGCCTCACCCTCAAGCCTGGAACCACACCCCAAAGTGAGAATTTTACATCCCTGTTTTCCCACTTGAATGTTGCTTTTTCCAAAACCACCCTGGCCTGCCCTGCCCCCATCCTGTACCCATAAAAACCCCAGGCTCCACTGGCAGAGGAGTGGCAGAGAAGGAGAGAAGGGAAGAAGCAGCCAGATGTCAGAGAGAAGCAGCTTGACTTCAGAGGGACAGCTTGATGGCAGGACTTTGGAGAAGAGCCTGGCTGGGGACAGCCAAACTCCAAGGGAATACCAACTTCCTGGTCCTTCCTGTTACATCCCCTTTCCAGTTCCTTTCCCACTGAAAACCACTTTCATTTTCGGCAATAAAATCCTCTGTATTCACCACCCTTCAATTCATTCATGCCACCTGATTCTTCCTGGACACCGAACAAGAGCTCAGGAGTCATGAGTGTGGATGTTTGAGCAGTTTAACACTTAAACCATCTGCAGATGGCCAAGCTAAAAGAGCACTGTAATACATGGCCTCTCGGGCTCCAGGGGTCGCGAATACCCTGCTAGACACTGTCCTGGTGCCACACAGAGTTCTGCTCCTGAGGGCACCCAGCACTCATCCCACCCCCTGCACCCACTCACCTGTGTGCTCCCCCTCCCACAAAGGGCTAAGAGCTGCAGTCTGAGTAAGTGAGGCACCCCTGTAGCGAGGCCTGTGAAGAGGTCAGGGAAAATTGCCTGTTCACTTTTATTTATAAATTTCCTCTATATACTTGGTTTTCCACTTCTCTTCATAAGATATTTAAACTTTCTTGAGTATCTGCATTTCTATACTTGATTTTTGCTCTTACCAGCCTATTGGGACCCCCTTTTTTACTCTTTATAGCATTTCCACATTGTGTGCAGTCCTTTGGTTTCATAACTTGTTTTGTTTTTAGCAACCATTGTTTATTTCTTTTAAATTTATCAACTCATTCAAGCCTCCTTCAGGAGTTGGTCCTGCCTCTCTCTTAGCTTTTCAGCTGGTGTTGCAGAATTACTTAGTTGAATTGGGGTCACTGCATTTACTTAGATTTGCTCATTGTTTTCTAAGCTTACACTGGGGGTTATTGATTTTCTTTTTATCAGACAATGCTGTTGTTTTTCTGTTGCAGTAGCCCTGGAGAAAGAATTTAGACCTGTTTTTAATCCACCATCTTTCAGAAAGTCTCCTGTCATGGTTAAACCTTTAGTGCCAGTCAAAACTCTTGCTCTTGACATTTCTTCATCTACTTAAATATCTTTTCATGTGCCAACTGTCTTGTAAGTTTAGCTTTGCATAAATTTTTATATCAATTTTTTGTTCTAAATAAGTCATTCATTGTTATACCAACATAAATACTAGTTTTGCTTCTTATAATAGCTAGCAGAAGGTTGCCTCATCTATGTACATTTATGTTTCAAAAACTTTTTAAAGTATTATTTTTATTAAAGAAAACTTGAAAAAAAATCTTTGTATATACTTTTATAATGATACTATGCATAAACACACTTTAAATGGCCAGGGTAATAGTCCATTAAGAGTTGGCACCATCTCTCCAGTTAGACATTTAGTTTGTATAATTGGCATGTACTGTTTTGGTCTGCTGAACATCCTTTCCTTCTCCTGCAGGTAATTACACCCTCTTACCCAACCTTCTCTTTGGAAAATTGTCCTTCCTTTTTTTCACGTATCATTCTGATAGTACCAATCATAGCACACTGGTTCCATCCTAACTAATGGGAAGGACATACGTCTCAGGCCAGGTAATCTTAATTCCTGTGGTACTTTGGACCCAGTACCAAGAGTTCCCTTGTGACTTTGGGCTTTCCCACACTATATCACCTAAGATACATTTGCTGTTAGTGACAGGCACCCTAACTAGCAATGGTTTTAACCTCAGGGGCCCTAACATTTATTTACTTTTTATTAAGTAAAAAAAAAAACTTTCATTAAGTAAGTAAATGTTAATGCTCCTAAGGTTAAAACCATTGTGTTCCCCAAAAAGATATGCTGAAGTCTTAATTCTCAGTACATATGAGTGTGACATTATTTGGAAATAGGGTCTTTGAAGATGTAATCAAGTCACTATGAGGTCGTTAGGGTGGGCCCTGATCCAATATAATTGGTGCCCTTATAAGATGAAAAAAATGCCTTGGAAAGGCAGAGACACACAGGAAGAAGATCATGTGACAACAGAAACAGATTAGAGTGATGCAGCTGCAAGCCAAGGAACAACAAGGATCAAAGGAAGCCACCAGAAGACAGGAAGAGACAAGGAAGGATTCTCCCCTACAGAGTCTCCCTTTCAGAGGCAGCAATGCCCTGCTGACACCTTCATTTTGGACTTTTAGCTTCCTGGACTGTGAGACAATAAATGTCTGTTATTTTAAGCAACCCGGTTTGTGGTACTTTGTTGTGGCAGGCCCAGGAAACTAATATAGTAATGCATTAAGGCTCACAAAATCCGCAAGAAACAGAAAAGAAAACCTGTTGTTTTAAGTGCATTGAGACAAACTGGTCAATGAAAGCAGAGGCCACAAAACCTAGTATTCATTCATTTAAAAATATTATTTAATGCTTATTATGTGCCAGGAAATGCAAGGTGGCAAAAGGCAGCATGACCCAAATAATGCAGTGCACAAACTTTGCTATAAGCATTACTATTATTATTGTGGTTTTAAACAGGTGTCACCATTTATTGAATACTTATTACATGCCAACCTATGTTTATTCTTTTCAAGACATTATCTCAGTCAGTTATCTCAACAACCCTATGAAACAGTACTGTTACGCTGATATTCCACATTCCTAACAACAGGGAAACTGAAGCTCTCAACAAATGATTCATTTTATGTCTTATTAAGTTAGAACTGCACATGCAAGGGAACCTAGTGACAGCCATTGGCACCTCAGTTTTTGGGAAAAGCCCAGATACATCTCCATGCTTCATGATTAATATAGTTGATCCATTTGATCCTTCTCAATGCATCAAAGACTCACAACAAACTTCTCTGCCTTCTGTGGGCATGGCCCAGGACTTTGGGTTCTGCATGTCGCACACCATGGGATCACAGTCTGTGTCCACAGTCCAGTCATTCTGACAGCAGACTCCACAGCAAATTCCTTTTGCAGGCCTGCATGGGGACCAAGCCTCTATCACTTGCTGGTCAATTGAAGTTTATAAGCGTTCCACAATTTATACTGGCATTAATAACAGAGTCTGAAACCTTCTAGTCCCCAGTGATTGCATAACTCAATGCAGATTATGGTAAATATTGTCTCATATACATAGGTACATGAAAGCAACAATTAAAAATGTATTTTGAAATTTAAAATGTCTCAAAGTGTTTATACTTTAGAGTTGAAGAATGCCTACCAAACTATGATACAGGCACTAATAGAAGATACCAATTGCAGTCTCCCCAGAATGGGTTCTCTATTTAAATATAACTTGGAAACACTACTTAATAGAGGCTCTTTAAAGTACTGCTCTCAAGAAACCAATTTAACAAAGCTTAGCTCAGCGTTTTTCATGCTTGTTTTCACTTAGATATGTGTGTGTCTCTCTCTTTCTCTGAATTATGTGAGTCATACATTAATGTCCTTTAGCACAGTGTTGCAGGACATTAGTTATGAATTACTAAGTTAAAGTGCATTGTAAAAGTTTCCCTAAGACGCTCGCATGAAATAACGAGCAAGATAATGGTGGGGAGCATTCTAGGAACAAGGATCTGGCCACACATTGCAAAATCTGGGTAAAGGTTCATTGGGAGGAGGATGGGTCCTTAATGATATCCAACAGGTGTGACCATATTATTTTTGTTCCAGTATCGTAAATAAAAATCATATCGCATTATGACATTTTCTGTAACTTATGGTCTTGAATTTTAGCAACTCTAAAAATTTTTGAAAAAATACAATTTCTCTCATAGAAAGGAACTCCTTAACTAAGCATACTGCCACGACCTGGTGTCAGTGTCTCACAACCATGGGTTCCAAATGATAAGGCATAAACCAAAGGCTTAGTTGAAGTAACCACAAACACTTCTTCCCCATTTAATATTGTGTTAGTCCATTTTCACACTGCTATAAAGAAATACCCAAGACTGGGTGATTTATAAAGATAAGAGGCTTAATTGACTCTCAGTTCTACACGGCTGGGGAGGCCTCAGGAAACTTACAATCACGGCAGATGGGGAAGCAGGCACCTTCTTCACAAGGTGGCAGGTGAGAGAATTGTGTGAAGGAGGAACTGTCAAACACTTATAAAATTATCAGATCTCATGAGAACTCACTCACTATCATGAGAACAGCATGAAGGAAACCAACCCCATGATCCAATCACCTCCCTCCCTCAACACATGGGTATTACAATTTGAGATGAGATTTTGGGTGGGGACACAGAGCCAAACCATATCAAATTAAAGATATAAGTCTTCGTTAATATAATTTAGTGAAAACTGTTCAACTAGGCAGTTCAAGGGGGGTTCACTGAGGAGGTGGCAGTGGAGCTAAGCCTCGAAGGACGAGTGAGAGTTTCCCAGTAGGAGAAGAGGAAAGAACGTATTTAAAGGCACAAAGGCCTAAAAGATGACAGCAAGCTCAGAGACCGGTAATTAGCTCTGTAGGGTTGAGGCATGGATTGGTAGGTGTATAGGATGGGGGTGGACAATGGGAGTGAGGTTGTAGGGTAGGTTGATGTAAGCTTAAAAAGCCTACTATAGGATCCAGATCCACCATTGAATTGGCTGTGTGATCTTTGTTCATGTGTCATCTACCTTTTGAATTGGCTATGTGATCTTTGTTTATATGTCACCTACCATTTCCAGACCTCATATATTTAGTTAAAAGCACAAATTTTGGAGAAAGATTCTCAGGCTTTAACACATATTCATTCTATGATCTTAGACCAGTTACTTAACCTCTCTTTGCTTCAGTTTCAACTTCTTTAAAATAGATGAAACACTGTTGAAAGGATTAAATGTAGTAAAACATGTGCTTGACACAAGATAGACATATGTCAACGCTTGTAACTGTTGTTGATGATGTTATTGCATTATCATTATCATTATATTCATCATTTGAAAGGATATGCTGAGATGGCGTATGTGAATGTGTTTGGTAAGCTTAAAAGCAGAATATAATTATCATGCCAAATAATCTGTTCATTATCTTATATATCAGTGGATCTTCATCAAAGCTGCCTGCTGGACCAGCACAAATGTCTGCACAGACCGTGCAGTGCAAGCATCCAGAGGCACCATTCACTTAAGTCAGGAGCGACGGAAATGTTCTCAGCATTGGTGGGAGTGTTGGTCACACACGTATATACATATGTCCAAAAGCTAATAAAACTGTTCACTTAAGACCTGCGTATTTAAAAAAAAAAAAATTTAATCACAGCTTAGAGCCATAAGCACTTCCTGGAAGTTCAGGCTTGCTTCAGATCAAAGCAGCCTCTGGGCTGCTCACTTTGAGTGGCTATCCTCATGACCCTCTGGTGGAAAGACCTTAAATGACCTTTTTCTCTCCATTTCTACCAGGTCTCTGTCTCTCCAGGCAAAGAAATGAAGCAGGAAAACCCATCTTTTTGTTCCTAGGTAAGAAGAGGTTTGGTTCAATCTATTCCTTTGAATCTCCCCTCTTTTCACAGTTGGCTGGAGGTATTTAGTCTGTCTCACTCACCTTAGGACAAGCTGTAAGTTCCCAAATTGTCTCAGGTTTCAGGATGCTTTTTTGAAACGTCCATTTCTCTTTTAAAAAACAACACCTTAGAAGATCCAAGAAATTTATTTTTAACAGATTTTTGAAGTACTGTAAATCACCAGTACTTTCCAGCAGGGCACAATGTAAGACTCGACCATCATTATCAGTCAAGGTACTGGGTCTGCGGTGAGCCGGGCACTGAACAAAGCAAGAGGCACAAATTAAGGACGTTTTCCAGGCTAAGCCCCTGGTGGGCAGGAGCCCCATCTGGCTAAATTGCTTTGTGCCACACAAAAGAGAAGAAACGAGTGGTTTTTTATATTAGCAATGGCTATACGCTTGTTGCAGGCCTATAGAAGTGAGCAAAGGCCAGAGTTGTCTGGGGTGTTTGACAGAAGGTTTTCTTGGGGCTAACTGAAGACCTAAATCCTCAAGCAGGTTGAAATTTCCTGGCAAAGGAATCAGGAAAAAAAGATGAGAATTACCTCTGAGTTCCAAATGCCTCACAGAATACACATTAATTTGTTTATGATTCTTGAAAGACACACCATCCACTCCTAATGGTTCCAGAAAAACTGGGAACAAGTGTCGGTTATAGAGAG
This sequence comes from Rhinopithecus roxellana, assembly GCF_007565055.1. NCBI lineage: Eukaryota > Metazoa > Chordata > Mammalia > Primates > Cercopithecidae > Rhinopithecus > Rhinopithecus roxellana. The sequence continues at coordinate 185,681,668 of NC_044549.1, read as the reverse complement.
GTGTGGGTAAGCAGCTCCCCACAACCAAAGCCCCAGAAGAAGCCCACCGTTCCTCTTTTCATCTACCCAGCCCGCTTTCATCCAAACTGCATTTTCCTGACTACACCCCAGTATGTTTGAAGAGCGATCACCAAGCAAAACGGTTGTGTGGGTCTTCCTTTCTCCTTTTCTTCTCTCCCTCTTCCCTTCTCCCTCCCTCCTTCTATTTCTCTCTCTCTCTCTCTCTCTCTCTCTCTCTCTCTCTCTCTCTCTCTCTCTCTCTCCCCTCTCCTCTCCTCTCTCTCTAAACCTTTTACACTGCAGTTGAACAAGCCCCTGGATAAAGACTTTATCCAAAAACCCCTCTTTAAAGTTATTTCAAATTTCTCTGCAAGGCTTTCAGAAATCTGTTTGTTTGAGGGCAGAATTAGATGTGACCGGCGTTTTATTGTGACATAAAACCATATTTCTTCCCTGGAAGATTAAAAAATAAAATCGGTTAATAAGAAAAGCTGTCAGCAACAGAAAATGGCTGACATAATCCGTTTATCCTCCGAGCAATAAAGATATTGGTCCTTGGGAGTCTATCCTCTCTCTCATGTTATTTCGCCCAAAACATTATCTTCCCAGCATTCTGATGGATTAAGAAGTCATATGGGAGATAGCAGGGAAATGACAGATACAAAAAAATATATAATATCCTTTCATTTCCCTTCCTCCCTCCACACTCACTCATATTCCCCCTCTCCTTTTCTCCCTCCCCCCACCCAAAACACACACACACACTTTATTTTCTTCTCTTTTCCCTCTCCCTGACACCCTCCCATTTTTCTCACTCTTTGGAAAAGAAATAGATCTTCCTTTACCCACAATCCAATACTCTGATAATCCTAATAGGGGTGATGATGCAAAGTGGCTCCGAAGTCCATTCCTGCAGTGTGGGTGTGTGTATGTATGTGTGTGTGTGTGTGTGTATGTGTGTGTCGGTGTCAGTGTGGGTGTTTGTATTTATGTGTGTGTGTGTTGCTTGCACACATCTACATAAACACAGTCAAATGAAGAGGTGAACCCTTGATAAGGGTATTGAACACCTAGCAAGAAAGAGAGTTAAGCACATTTAGCCACACTACTAGATTTTTAATCTAGGATTTCTGACAATAGCATAAATTTCAGGAACAAGGCTGAAAGCAGCAAAGCTAAAGGAAACAATAAAAGGAGCTTTGGAGAGGCTACAATTAAAATATTGTTTGAGTTTTAAGAGATTGATAAAACCGTAAAGAAAAGGAAAAAGAAAAAGCACTGTGTGGCCAAACTTGTTTTCCTCGTTTCTCAATCAATGATGGCGTCACCCATTTTTCCTCATGTACATGCAGATTTTTCCACACAAAATTTTCCTTCCATTGTTCTAGGGAAAAGATTCTTGAGATTATCCATTAGAACCCTCAGAATACTTTTTAAACTGGCTTACAAATAATCCCCCCTTCCTGCGACGTAAGGGAGAGATAATGGGAATGCAAATAGAAATTGGACAATGTCTCTAAAAGGTGCTCTTCTCTCCCCACTCCCCCTTTTTCGAGGCATAACTGACAAATAAAAATTGTATATGGTTGAAGTGTGTAATGTGATGATTTGATATACATGTACATTGTGAAATGATTACTACAATCAGCGTAATTAAAGCACCTTCTTCTGTTTAGCAAGTTACTCTTTTTTCCACCTGAGTCTCACTACTCTCCTTTCTAACTCCCCACTTCTCTCAGGTGAAAAACGAGCACTTAGGCGAGTCCTATGAATTTTTGTCAAACAACTAAATGTTTAGAGTCATACTGGCCAAGCTTTAGTTATGCTTCATGGGAATTTGACCAAATGAGTTTACTGCTGGCTGGCATGTGTGCTCTGCTAGGTAAGATGACAGGCAGCTGTAGAAAGAATAATAAATACCAAGAAGGAGATGGTGAACTCAATAAATGATTATGGAATGGAGCATTTCTGGAAATGATTTTCAGTGTGTCCATGAAAGTAAACAATTATGTATGCGTGTGTGTATATATGTGTATGCATATATATACGTATATCATAAATGTCTATAAATAACGTAAATATATTCACAATTATTTTTAAGTTTTACTAGTCCATCCTTGCCCAAGTTACCAGAATCAGAAAATAATAAAATATACCATTTATCTAAGAGCTAATCCTCAGGTGTGTCCGCACATGGGTGCGGGAGTGAGAATGGACCAAGATGACCAAGTTAAAGGTAAGCGAGGAGGTGATGTGGGGGAGAAGGATAATGTGGTTTGAACATTTCACTCCACAAATTACTCCTTTTTTCTTCATTAAAGCATTTGACAATTTGCAAATGACATAATGGAAATGCCATCAGGGTGCTGGAAAATAATTTTTATTTCCTTCAATTCATACACTTCTACTTACTCATATCTTTCTGCAGCAAAAGTCTTTTGAGACCATATTTTTCTATACATTTTGAAAGCAAGTTGCTATTGAAGGATTTAATTGCATTGTACAAGATACACTCACATAAAAATAATGATACCTACTCAAAACAAATATACACATTTTATTATAGCAAAATCTCTTTATTTAAATGGCTATAAAACCAAATGTTGAGCAAATGTCTACAGCAATTAAAACAGAGTAGATTCATGAACCACAATTAGTGAAGTTAAATATTTAACTGAAGAAGAGGATGGTCCTCAATTATGAGATTTTAGTGCATAAAAGCTGCTTGAATTTTAAGTGTGCTTGAATTCTATAGCATGAAGCTGGGATCCTCAAATATTTTCATGTGATAGTATTGATGATTGAAACAGAAACTCTGAATTAAATGCCTCGTTGACAAGTTACTATGCCTAAAACACAATTCATTTGTTACTTCATTGAGTATGTTATTGTCATTGTGCTAATCCAGGCATCATAAATCATTCTAGTGCAAGGTTTAATATGGCCATAAGCCACTGCTAGGAATTGACTAGGAATTAGCTGGGAATTGATTACAATCCCTGGATTATACACTTTGCCTGTAACATTTATTCATTCTTCATTCAACAAACATTTATTGAGTTTTCACTGTACACTAGGTGCCATGCCTAGCAGTAGGGATCTGCAGATAAACAGGACAAGATCACTGACCTCTGAATGCCACAAACTGGCAGGAGGGACAGACCAGAGACAGGTAATGACACCTCAGTTTGTTGGTTGCTCTGGTAGAGGAGGTGAAGGGCTGGGGACACAGGGGTCATCTAACAGAGATGAGAGGTTCCATCTCAGCTTGGGGATAGTCGCATGGAAGCCTTTTCTTTACACACCACTAGTCTTCTCAAGTCTCCACCACCATCCTGATTTTGAGATACAGATGCCAGTGTCTCCTCCCAGAGCCCTTCCAGGACTTTCCTGCAGGGAAGTTTACAAGAAGTCACTCTGGTGAACACATACTGTACCTCTGTTGTGGTTTACCTGCTCGTCACTTGTCTAACCAAGTAGCCCTAAAATAATGTCAAACAAAATGTAAGATGAGGCAGGTTAAACATAAATATGGATATCCTTCCTAAAATTACTTTAAAAATTGAAAGTATGCCAGGTTATTTTTGTTACAAAAATTATAAACACCAAGATATTTCTAATACCTGGGTTGAATCCGTCATAACACCGATAACACTATATGGAAATTCGAATATATCTATCTCTCTCCTCCTGACACTGAGATCCTTGGGAACCAGAATGGCTCATGGTAGGTGGTCTATAAATGTCTGTCATATTCAATCAAATGCAACAGCTTTCTAATTAATGGAAAGTATGAGCCACCAATGTTGAAAAAGAATCAGTTTGTCAAAAACAGTTACTTTGTTCCAATGATTGTCATAGTAAGATTGCCAGGCAGTTGGTCTATATATGTAACTCTTGATCTGATTTTGGTTCTATTTAATTAAAGTATTCAGTTTTACAGAAGGTTACCAAAATACTTTGTGTTACAAATTCAGACAAGTAATTTTAGAATACAATATAATTCACCTAATACTAAAACTAAATGGGCAGGATTAAATCACTGATGGTTTAGGAAGCAAGTCCCTGTAAAGACTAAGTATCACTTGCTTAGAGAGTGCGCAAATGCCAGTTAACAACACGTTTTCCATAAGTTATCAATGGAGTAAAAGACTATTTCAAAATGAAACCCCAGATTTGTTCAGGTCTACCTGTCTTCTTCTGGGAGCTGGTTGGCAATTTCTTTTCTTAGGAAACTTCCTGATAATATGAATTTGACTGAGCACACCCAGTAGCATAGAGTATAGATATCTGTATGCTTTTATGAAGAAAGTATTAATACTATGATCTGGAAACTCTACTAAGCATTCATTTAGTCCTTACCACAATGCTGTGAGTTGGTCACTATAATTATAGCCGATTTACAAACAAAGAAACTAAGACTTCCCAGAGCCAGACCTGGGATGCTATCTGCCAGATGTCAATGTTCTGACTCTCAATTACCATTCCATACTATCTTCACTGAGCTGATTTGCAGAAATATTATGTAAACCTTGCAGAATGTAACAGTTTCTTCCTGGTTGCATAAAACTTGAAAGGAAAAATGTGAATGCTCTCCTCAGAGCCTTCTCTCAGTGATTCGGCTTCAATATTTTTTCTGTCTGGATGTTTCAAGGTCTTTGTCATCCACTTTCTTTGCTAATCTATTGGTGTTCTTTTTTTCTACCCTGTTGTCAAGCAAAGGCCAGTCCTACCCCCTGGTCAGTCAGTAAGGACCTGCCATGTGTCTAGCTCTGTGATTGGTGGCACAGGGAATCAAGATAAATGTTGAGGGAAAAAAAGTCTAAGTGAGCTGCAGTTCTAAAAAGACATTCCAGATCATGGATATAAAGCTGAAATGAGGAAACATGGAAATAAGGTTTGTTTCCAAGGTTGCGATTGGACCTTATCTATATGCCTTCTCTCTTCCTCTCCTTTATTTTTATAATTATTTGCTTTAACTAACTTTGGCAGTTAACTGAAAACTCCTGATAAATAAGCTTCTATATGTACAACTAGACAATTGTTAGGGCCTGAGGCCAGTCAGAGGAAAATTACTAGAGGCCTTAATGAAGACACAAAGAAACTTCCAAAAGTGTCATGAGTGGATTTGAAAAGTGGGAAGAAAGTATTTTATGATAAATTTTTGATATATTTTATTCAAATATGTTTTAAGCAGAAAAAGTACACATAATTTTAAAAGTCTTCCAGAAATAGGCTCAAAAGAACTGTTGGATGTCTGATATTAAAACCAGTGCATTCTATATAGATTTAACTAACTTACAAGATAATTTCCAGCTTGAAAGAGAGAAGTAAATAAGTCATTGCCACATTTTAAAAAAATATCCTGAGGGGACCTAGACAAGATGGCCAAATAAGAACAGCTTCAGTCTACAGCTCCCAGCAAGATCGATGCAGAAGATGGGTAATTTCTACATTTCCAAATGAGGTACCCAGCTCATCCTACTGGGACTGGTTAGAGAGCAGGTGCATCCCATAGAGGGTGAGCAGAAGCAGGGGAGGGCATTGGCTCGCCCGGTAAGTGCAGGGGTTGGGGAACTCCCTCCCCTAGCCAAGAGAAGCATGAGAGACTGTGCCATGAGGAATGATGCATTCCAGCCCAAATACTATGCTTTTCCCACAGTCTTTGCAACCCACAGACCAGGAGATTCACTCAAGTGCCTACACAACCAGGGCCCTGGGTTTCAAGCACAAAACTGAGCAGCTTTTTGGGCAGACACTGAGCTAGCTGCAGGAGTTTTTTTTGTACCCCAGTGGCGCTTGGAATGCCAGCAAGACAGAACCGTTTACTCACCTGGAAAGGAGGCTGAAGCCAGGGAGCAAACTGGTCTAGCTCAGCAGATCCCACCCCAATGGAGCCCAGCAAGCTAAAATCTACTGGCTTGAAATTCTCACTGCCAGCACAGCAGTCTGAAGTCAACCTGGGACACATGAGCTTGGTACAGGGAGGGGTGTCTGCCATTACTGAGGCTTGAGTAGGCAGTTTTCCCTCACAGCATAAACAAAGCCACCAGGAAGTTCAAACTGGATGAAGACCACTGCAGCTTGGCAAAGCCAGTGTAGTAGGACTGTCCCTCTAGATTGCTTGTCTCTGGGCAGGGCATCTCTGAAAGAAAGGAAGCAGCCCCAGTCGGGGGCTTGTAAACAAAACTCCCCTCTCCCTGGGACACAGCACCTGGGGAAAGGGGTGGCTGTGGGCACAGCTTCAACAGATTTAAACATTCCTGCCAGCCAACTCTAAAGGGAGCAGCAGATCTCCCAGCATGGTGCTCGAGCTCCTCAAGTGGGTCCCTGATGCCTATGCCCCTGACTGGTAGACACCTTCCAGAAAGGGTCAACAGACACCTCATACAGGAGAGCTCTGGCTGACATATGGCAGGTGCCCCTCTGGGACAAAGCTTCCAGAGGAAGGAACAGGCAACAAATTACTGTTCTGTAGACTTTGCTGGTGATACCCAGGCAAACAGGGTCTGGAGTGGACCCCCAGCAAGCTCCAGCAAACCTGCAGCAAAGGGGCCTGACTGTTAGAAGGAAAACTAACAAACAGAAAAGAATAGCATCAACATCAATAAAAAGGACGTCCACACAAAACTCCCATCCAAAGGTCACCAACATCAAAAACCAAAGGCAGATAAATCCATGAAGATGAGGAAAAACCAATGCAAAAAGGCTGAGAATTCCAAAAACCAGAACACCTCTTCTCCTCCAAAGAATCACAACTCCTCACCAACAAGGGAACAAAACTGGATGGAGAATGAGTTTCACAAATTGACAGAAGTAGGCTTCAGAAGGTGGGTAATAACAAACTTCTCCCAGCTAAAGGAGCATGTTCTAACTCAATGCAAAGAAGCTAAGAACCTTGAAAAAAGGTTGGAGGAATGGCTCCCTAGAATAACCCAGTTAGAGAAGAACGTAAATGACCTGGTAGAGCTGAAAAATACAGTATGACAATGTCATGAAGCATACACAAGCATCAATAGCCAAATCGATCAAGCAGAAGAAAGAATATCAGTGACTGAATATCAACTTAATGAAATACAGCATAAAGACAAGATTAGAGAAAAAACAATGGAAAGGAATAAACAAAACCTCCAAGAAATATGGGATTATGTGAAATGACCAAACCTATGTTTGATTGGTGTACCTGAAAGTGACAGGGAGAATGGAACCAAGTTGGAAAACACTCATCAGGATATTATCCAGCAGAACTTGCCCAACCTAGCAAGACAAGCCAACATTCAAATTCAGGAAATACAGAGAACACAACAAAGATACTCCTCGAGAATAGCAACCCCAAGACACATAATTGTCAGATTCACCAAGGTTGAAATAAGGAAAAAATGTTAAGGGCAACCAGAGAGAAAGGTTGTGTTACCCACAAAAGGAAGTCCATCAGACTGACAGTGGATCTCTCTGCAGAAACCTGACAAGCCAGAAGAGAGTGGGAGCCAATTATCAACATTCCTTTAAAAAAATTTTCAACCCAGAATTTCATATCCAGACAAACTAAGCTTCATAAGTGAAGGAGAAATAAAATCCTTTACAGACAAGCAAATGCTGAGAGAATTTGTCACCACCAGGCCTGCATTACAAGAGCTCCTGAATTGGAAACACTAAATATGGAAAGAAAATACCAGTACCAGCTACTGCAAAAACATACCAAAATGGAAAGACCATCGATATTATGAAGAAATTGAATCAACTAATAGGCAAAAAAACCAGCTAGCATCATAGTGACAGGATCAAATTCACATATAACAATGTTAACCTTAAATGTAAACTGGCTAAATGCCCCAATTAAAAGACACAGACTGGCAAATTGGATAAAGAGTCAAGACCCATCAGTGTGCTATATTCAGGAGACCCATCTCATGTGCAAAGACACACATAGGCTCAAAATAAAGGGATGTAGGAGTTTTTTTTTTTTTTTTTTGTATTTAAGTTCCAGGGTACATGTGCACAATGTGCAGGTTTGATACATAGGTATACATGTGCCATGTTGGTTTGCTGCACCCATCAACTCGTCATTTACATTAGGTATTTCTCCGAATGCTATCCCTTCCCTAGCCCCCCACCCCACAACAGGCTCTGGTGTGTGGTGTTCCCAACCCTGTGTCCAAGTGTTCTCATTGGTCAGTTCCCACCTATGAGTGAGAACATGTGGTGTTTGGTTTTCTGCCCTTGTGATAGTTTGTTGAGAATGATGCTTTCCAGTTTCATCCATGTCCCTACAAAGGACATGAGTTCATCCTTTTTTATGGCTGCATAGTATTCTATGACATATATGTGACACATTTTCTTTGTCAAGTCTATCATTGATGGACATTTGGGTTGGTTCCAATCTTTGCTATTGTGAATAGTGCCACAATAAATGTACGTGTACATGTGTCTTTACAGTAGTATGATTTATAATCCTTTGGGTATACGCCCAGTAATGGGATTGCTGGGTCAAATAGTATATCTAGTTCTAGATCCTTGAGGAGTCACCACACTGTCTTCCACAATGGTTGAACTAATTTACACTCCCACCAACAGTGTAAAAGTGTTCCTATTTCTCCACATGCTCTCCAGCATCTATTGTTTCCTGACTTTTTAATGATTGCTATTCTAATTGGCATGAGATGGTATCTCATGGTGGTTTTGATTTGTTTTTCTCTGATGACCAGTGACAATGAGTAATTTTTCATGTGCCTGTTGGCTGCATAGATGTCTTCTTTTGAGAAGTGTCTGTTCATATCCTTCACCCACTTTTTGATGGGGTTGTTTGTTTTTTTCCTGTACTTTTGCTTGAGTTCCTTGTAGACTCTGGACATTACCCCTTGATCAGATAGGTAGATTGCAAAAATGTTCTCCCATTCTGTAGGTTACCTGTCCATTCTGATAGTAGTTTCTTTTGCCATGCAGAAGTTCTTTAGTTTAATTAAATGCCATTTGTCTATTTTGGCTTTTGTTGCCATTGCTTTTGGTGTTTTAGTCATGAAGTCTTTGCCCATGCCTATGTCCTGAATGGTATTGCCTAGGTTTTCTTCTAGGGTTTTCTATGGTTTTAGGTCTAACATTTAAGTCTTTAATTCACCTTGAATTAATGTTTGTATAAGGTGTAAGAAAGGGATCCAGTTTCAGCTTTCTACATACAGCTAGCCAGTTTTTCCAGCACCATTTATTAAATAGGGATTCCTTTCCACATTTCTTGTTTTTCTCAGATTTGTCAAAGATCAGATGATTGTAGATGTGTGGTGTTATTTCTGAGCCGTCTGTTCTGTTCCATTGCTCTATATATCTGTTTTGGTAAGAGTACCATGCTGTTTTGGTTACTGTAGCCTTGTACTATAGTTTGAAGTCAGGTAGCATGATGCCTCCAGCTTTGTTCTTTTTGCTAAGGATTACTTGGGAATGAGGGTTCTTTTTTGGTTCCATATGAAATTTAAAGTAGTTTTTTCAAATTCTGTGAAGAAAGTCAGTGGTAGTTTGTTGGGGATGGCATGGAATCTATAAATTACCTTGATCAGTATGGCCATTTCACAATATTGATTCTTCCTCTCCATGAGCATGGAATGTCTTTCCATTTGTTTGTATCCTGTCTTATTACCTCAAGCAGTGGTTTGTAGTTCTCCTTGAAGAGGTCCTTCACATCCCTTGTAAGTTGGATTCCTAGGTATTTCATTCTCTTTGTAGCAATTGTGAATGGGAGTTCACTCATGATTTGGCTCTCTGTTTCTCTGTTAATGATGTATAGGAATGCTTGTGATTTTTGCACATTGATTTTGTATCCTGAGACTTTGCCGAAGTTGCTTATCAGCTTAAGGAGATTTTGGGCTGCGATGATGGGGTTTTCTAAATATACAATCATGTCATCTGCAAACTGGGGCAATTTGACTTCTTCTCTTTCTAACTGAATACCTTTATTTCTTTCTCTTGCCTGATTGCCCTGGCCAGAAATTCCAATACTATGTTTAATAAGAGTGGTGAGAGAGGGCATACTTTTCTTGTGTCAGTATCCAAAGGGAATGCTTCCAGTTTTTGCCCATTCAGTATGATATTGGCTGTGGGTTTGTCGTAAAAAAGCTCTTATTATTTTGTGACACGTTCCAACAAAACCTAGTTTATTGAGAGTTTTTAGCATAAAGGGCTGTTGAATTTTGTCAAAGGCCTTTTCTGCCTCTATTGAGATAATCATGTGGTTTCTGTCGTTGGTTCTGTTTATGTGATGGATTAGGTTTATTGATTTGCATATGTTGAATCAGCCTTGCATCCCAGGGATGAAGCTAACTTAATCATGGTGGATAAGCTTTTTGATGTGCTGCTGGATTCAGTTTCCCAGTATTTTATCGTGGATTTTCGCATTGATGTTCATCAGCGATATTGGTCTAAAATTTTCTTTTTTTGTTGTGTCTCTGCCAGGCTTTGGCATCAGGATGATGCTGGCCTCATAAAATGAGTTAGGGAGGAGTGCATCTTTTTCTATTGATAGGAATAGTTTTGGAAGAAATGGTACCCGCTCCTTTTTGTACCTCTGGTAGAATTCGGCTGTGAATCCCTCTGATCCTGGACTTTTTTTGGTTGGTAGGCTATTAACTACTGCCTCAATTTCAGAGTCTGTTGTTGGTCTATTCAGAGATTCAACTTCTTCCTGGTTTAGTCTTGGGAGGGTGTATGTGTCCAGGAATTTATCCATTTCTTCTAGATTTTCTAGTTTATTTGCATAGAGGTGTTTACAGTATTCTCTGATGGTAGTGTCCAAGAGATTCTAGTATGTTATGTCTTTGTTCTCATTGGTTTCAAAGAACATCTTTATTTCTGCCTTCATTTCGTTACTTACCCAGTAGTCATTTAGGAGCAGGTTGTTCAGTTTCCATGTAGTTGTGCAGTTTTGAGTGAGTTTCTTAATCCTGAATTCTAATTGGATTGCACTGTGTTCTGAGAGATAGTTTGCTGTGATTTCTGTTCTTTTACATTTGCTGAGGAGTTCTTTACTTCCAATTATGTAGTCAATTTTAGAATAAGTGCGATGTGATGCTGAGAAGAATGTATATTCTGTTGATTTCAGGTGGAGAGTTCTGTAGATGTCAATTAGGTCTGTTTGGTGCAGAGTTAAGTTCAAGTCCTGAATATCCTTGTTAACCTTCTGTCTTGTTGATCTAATATTGACAGCAAGGTGTTAAAGTCTCCCATTATTATTGTGTGGGAGTTTAAGTCTCTTTGTAGGTCTTTAAGGTCTTGCTTTATGAATCTGGGTGCTCCTGTATTGGGTGCATATATATTTAGGATAGTTAGCTCTTCTTGTTGAATTTATCCCTCTACCATTATGTAATGGCCTTCTTTGTCTCTTTTGATCTTTCTTGTTTTAAAGTCTGTTTTATCAGAGACTAGGATTGCAACCCCAGCTTTTTTTTTTTTTTTTTTTTTTTTTTTTTTTGCTTTCCATTTGCTTAGTAGATCTTTCAGGATGGAGGGGTATTTACCAAGAAAATGGAAAGAAAGAAAGAAAAAAGCAGGGATTGCAATCCTAGTCTCTGACAAAGCAGACTTTAAACCAACAAAGATCATAAAAGACAAAGCAGGACATTACATAATGGTAAAGTGATCAATGCAACAAGAAGAGCTAAGTATCCTAGATATAGATGCACCCAATACAGGAGCACCCAGATTTGTAAAGCAAGTTCTTTACCTACAAACAGACTTAGACTCCCACACAATATTACTGGGAGACATTAATACCCCACTGTCAATATTAGATAGATCAATGAGAGAGAAAATTAACTAAATATTCAGGACTAAATTCAACTCTGGACCAAGCGGACCTAACAGACATCTACAGAACTATCCACCCAAAATCAACAGAATATACATTCTTCTCAGCACCACATCACAATTATTCTCAAATTGACCACATAATTGGAAGTAAAAAACTTCTCTCCAAATGAAAAAGAACAGAAGTCACAAGAAACTGTCTCTCAGACCACAGTGTAATCAAATTAGAACTCAGGATTAAGAAATTCACTCAGAACAACACAACTACATGCAGACTGAACAATTTGCTCCTGAAAGACTGCTGGCTAAATAACAAAATTAAGGCAGGCATAAATTAGTTCTTTGAAACAATGAGGACAAAGACACAATGTACCAGAATCTCTGGGACACAGCTAAAGCAGTGTTTAGAGGGACATTTATAGCACTCAATCCCCAAAGGAGAAAGCAGCAAAGATGTGAAATCGACACCACAACATCACAATTAAAAGAACTAGGGAAGCAAGAGCAAATAAATTCAAAACCTAGCAGAAGACAAGAAATAACTAAGATCAAAGCAGAACTGAAGGACATAGACACACACACACACACACACACACACACACACACACACACACAGAGACCTTCAAAAAATCAACGTATCCAGGAGCTAGTTTTTTGAAAAGATTAACAAATTAGAAAAACTGGTAGCCAGAATAATAAAGAAAAAAGGAGAGAAGAATCAAGTAGGCACAGTAAAAATGATAAAGGGGAGATCACCAATGACCCCACAGAAATACAAACTACCATCAGAGAATACTATAAACACCTCTATGCAAATAAACTAGAACATCTAAAAGAAATTGATAAATTCCTGAACACATATATCCTCCCAAGACTAAACCAGGAAGGAACAGAATCCCTGCATAGACCAATAACACGTTCTGAAATTGAGGCAATAATTAATAGCCTACCAAGCAATAAAAGCCCAGGACCAGACAGATTCATAGCCAGCTTCTACCAGAGGTACAAGGAGGAGCTGGTACCATTCCTTCTGAAACAATTCCAAACAATAGAAAAAGAGGGAATCCTCCCTAACTTATTTTATGAGGCCAACATCAGATGATACCAAAATCTGGCAGAGACACAACAAAAAAAGAAAATTTCAGGTCAAAACCCCTGATGAACATCATTGTGAAAATCCTCAATAAAATACAGGCAAACCAAATCCAGCAGCACATCAAAAAGCTTATCTACCATGAACAAGTCAGCTTCATCCCTGGGATGCAAGGCTGGTTCAACATATGCAAATCAATAAACCTAAACCATCACATAAACAGAACCAATGAAAAAACCATATCATAATCTAAATAGATGCAGAAAAGTCCTTTGACAAAATTCAACACCCCTTGATGCTGAAAACTCCCAATAAACTAGGGACTGATGGAATGTACTCAAAATAATAAGAGCTATTTATGACGGACCCACACCCAATATCATACTGAATGGGCAAAAACTGGAAGCATTCCCTTTGGAAACCAGCACAAGACAAGGATGCCCTCTCTCATCACTCTTATTAAAAATAGTGTTGGAATTTCTGGCCAGGGCAATCAGGCAAGAGAAAGAAATAAAGGGTATTCAGTTAGAAAGAAAGGAAGTCAAATTGCCCCAGTTTGCAGATGACATGATTGTATATTTAGAAAACCCCATCATCTCAGCCTAAAAACTCCATAAACTGATAAGCAACTTTGGCAAAGTCTCAGGATACAAAACCAATGTGCAAAAATCACAAGCATTCCTATACACCAATAACAGACAAATAGAGAGCCAAATCATGAGTGAACTCCCATTCACAATTGCTACAAAGAGAATAAAATACCTAGGAATCCAACTTACAAGGGATGTAAAGGACCTCTTCAAGGAGAACTACAAACCAAAAAAAGGAAAGTCATCAGTGTGTTGTGCTTTTAGTCATCAGTGTGTTGTGCTCAAGGTAATAAGACAGGTTATAAACAAATGGAAAGACATTCCATGCTCACAGATAGGAAGAATCAATATTGTGAAAATGGCCATACTGACCAAAGTAATTTATAGATTCAATGCTATCCCCATCAAGCTACCACTGACTTTCTTCACAGAATTTGAAAAAGCTACTTTAAGTTTCACAAAGAACCAAAAAAGAGCCCATATAGCCAAGACAATCTTAAGCAAAAAGAACAAAGCTGGAGGCATCATGTTACCTTAGTTCAAACTATACTACAAGGCTACAGTAACCAAAACCGCATGGTACTGGTATCAAAACAGATATATAGACCAATGGAACAGAACACAGGCCTCAGAAATAATGCCACACATCTACAACCATCTGATCTTTGACAAACCTGACAAAAACAAGAAATGTGGAAAGCATTCCCTATTTAATAAATCATGTTGGGAAAACTGGCTAGCCACATGCAGAAAACTGAAACTGGACCTCTTCTTTACACCTTATATAAAAAATTAACTCAAAATGGATTAAAGACTTATACATAAGACCGAAAACCATAAAAACCCTAGAAGAAAACCTAGGCAATACCATTCAGGACATAGGCATGGGCAAAGACTTCATGACTAAAACACCAAAAGCAATTGCAACACAAGCCAAAATTGACAAATGGGATCCAATCAAACTAAAGAACTTCCACATAGCAAAAGAAACTACCATCAGAGTGAACAGGTAACCTACAGAATGGGAGAAAATTTTTGCCATCTATCCATCTGAAAAAGGGCTAATATCCAGAACCTACAAGGAACTTAAATAAATTTACAAGAAAAAAACATCCCCATCAAAAAGTGGGCAAAGAATGTGAACAGACACTTTTCAAAAGAAGACAGTTATGCAGCCAACAAACATATGGGAAAAAAAAGCCCGTTATCACTGGTCATTAGAGAAATGCGAATCAAATCCACCATGAGATATCATCTCACGCCAGTTAAAATGGCAATCATTAAAAAGTCAGGAAACAATAGATGCTGGAGAGGATGTGGAGAAATAGGAATGCTTTCATATTGTTGGTGGGAGTGTAAATTAGTTGAACCATTGTGGAAGCCAGTGTGATTATTCCTCAATTATCTAGAACCAGAAATATCATTTGACCCAGCAATCCCAATACTGGGTATATACCCAAAGGATTATAAATCATTCTACTATAAAGACACATGCACACGTATGTTTATTGCAACACTATTCACAAAGACTTGGAATCAACCCAAATGCCTATCAATGATAGACTGGACAAAGAAAATGTGGCACATATACACCATGGCATACTATGCAGCCATAAAGAAGGATGCGCTCATGTCCTTTGCAGGGACATGGATGAAACTGGAAACCACCATTCTCAGCAAACTATCACAAGAATAGAAAATCCAGCCTCGCATGTTCTCATTCATACGTGGGAGTTGAACAATGAGAACGCATGGGCACAGGGAGGAGAACATCACACAGTGGGGGCCTGTCAGGGGATGGAGGTCTAGAGGAGGGATAGCATTAGGAGAAATACCTAATGTAGATGACGGGTTGATGGGTGCAGCAAACCACCATGGCACGTGCATACCTATGTAACAAACCTGTTACTTTGGGTCGTATGGCCATTTTCACCATATTGATTCTTCCTATCCATGAGCATGGAATGTGTTTCCATTTGTTTATATCCTGCACATGTATCCCAGAACTTAAAGTATAATAAAGAAAAAAGTCCTTTCTGCTACTATGCACACATGTATGTTGTCCCAATAGAGAAATCATTTTTTCTGATTGAGAGTGGCCACTTGGAGCATAGGAAAACTTCTCGTGGAGAAAGTAGTTTCTCTGTGTGCAAAGAATGCACAGGAAATGTAAATCTCTCAGATTAGTTTAAGAAGACTAAAGATAAGGCTTCTATATAACAGCAATTAGAAGCCAGTACAGGGAGAATAATGCTGACAGTGAAGAAAGTTGTCAACCTGAGATGACTTTGGTCACATTTTCGATACTTAATATCTACATGAGAAAAAGCAAAAAATACTTTTTAAAGAAGAATAAGAAAGACTACAGTAGGATTAATATATGCTGATACTTTCAGTTGATTATAAGAAAGACCTGTTGCTTAAATTTCTAGTTTCCTCTAAATGGCATCCACCTTAAATTTATTTTGCAAAACCAATAATCAAAAATAGCAAAATACCAAAACTTTTCCTTTATTTGCACCATGTATGATCATATATTATCTATTTTCCACATGTAGATAATAGCTCTTCTCTAAGAACTCTTAAAAATCAGAAAGGAAAAAACTATAGGAAAATGAACGAACAATTTTTTTTTTAGACGAAGTCTCTCTCTGTCGCCCAGGCTGGAGTGCAGTGGCACAATCTCTGCTCTCTGCAAGCTCCGCCTCCTGGGTTCACGCCATTCTCCTGCCTCAGCCTCCCAAGTAGCTGAGACTACAGGTGCCCACCACCACGCCCAACTAACTTTTTGTATTTTTAGTAGAAACAGGGTTTCACCGTGTTAGCCAGGATGGTCTCGATCTTCTGACCTCGTGATCTGCCTGCCTTGGCTTCCCAAAGTGCTGGGATTACAGGCTGAGCCACTGCGCCCAGCCACTAAGATATTTTTAAGCAATCAACAACAATAAAATCCAAATGGTTAAAAAGATACATATGCAACAGGATGTTAAAATTGAATGAAGAAAAATAGTAAGTGCCAAGGATCCTCAGGTTCCAGACATGCTGAGTGACTGTGAAAACTATTCTGCCAGCTCAGGTAGTCATCCTTCCCCAGCCTAAAAGAGAGTGGAAGCTGAAGAAACCACTTGAAGGAAAGTCATCAGTGTGTTGTGCTTCTAACCCATCCCATCCCCTGCTTTCTTCAACAGTTCTTCCTCACCTCCAGCCACTGGAGAAGGAATCTCTCAGACAGCATGATCTGTAGTTTCCTGAGTCTGAAGAATAGCAGTTGAATTTTACGTTGTCTGAGGAGACTAAATGTGGATGGCTATATCTGAACCCACAGAGTAAAAAGAGTTATATCACAAGCTAGTCTCTTCCAGGAATGGTAGGGTTTGCCTGTAGGTTAACAAGTCCAAGGAAAGAAGCAAGAAAAGTTTTTTAAAAGACAACATCCTAGCAAGCTTCTTGACAGGGCCTGGATAACCTCAGGAGGAAAAGGTTATGCATGCACAGAGAGGTGGGGTATATAACAGGCCAGCCAATAGAGGCACTGTCCACCTCATGAGAGCCAAATAGGGTGAGGATCCTAGGAAAGAATTTTCATGATGGTCATGTCTGGCTCTTCTGCAGTCGTGGAAAAAATTGAGTTTGGGGGAAACTACTTTTCACTAAGTTATAAAGTATAAAAGAGATATACTACTTTTTACTAAAACTTTTAATTAATTTACTAAGTTGTACAAAATGGGAAACCAGCCATGCCTTCTCCCCATTGAAGATTTGCCAGCCAAGAGCAATTCTAAAATGGGGGAAGATGAAGTTTTAGACCGGAAAGTACTACAGAGTTATATAATATGACACTGAACTGGATATTTTAATTTGTGATATGAAGTTGTTTTTGGAACTGGAATTGGCAGAAGGACTATTTGTAAAAGTTATTGAACCTTCCAGAAGAGTCTTTCAAGGAAGAATGAGTCCTCAAAGTGGTTTAAATTGACAATGGAGAAATGAATTAAATTGTTTATACCATATTTGGGACATTTGATCAATAAGTTAGTTCCACAGATAAAAATGTTTAACTTGGAAGGAAAGAATAAAGGGAGACAAAGAGGAAAAGAAGACAAAAAGAAAGAGGAAGGAAGGAAGGAAGGAAGGAAGGAAGGAAGGAAGGAAGGAAGGAAGGAAGGAAGGAGAGAAAAAGGGGAAAGGAAAGGAGAAAATGAAGGAAGGAAGGAAAATAATGGAAGAAGAAAAGGAAGAAGGAAAGGGAGGAAAATATATGCTAATAAAAACAACCACATACCCATTTTCACATAACAATTCAGTAACACTGTTATATAATGCCAGTACTCATAGAGGGTGCTGATGAAAAGAAGCAACCATTCTTTTACAATGTTGGCAGGAGAGTTAATGCAGCTTCCACAAGGGCTTTTTGAAAATATGTATCAAAAGCTTTAAAAACCCTCTAACCAAATAATTCTACTCCTAGGAATTTATTCTAAAAAAAAATTATGGATGCACAAAGATTTTGCTACAAAAATACTCATTATGGTACATTTTATAATAACAAGAAAAAAAGAAAATAACATAGCTAATGATCAATTAAACTATGGAATCCCACAGAGAGAAATATCTATGTCCTTTTTAGTTTTAAAAAAACACTGTGTAGCAGTACCTACATATGTATATATAATGGATGGGGATGATTTATATCAAAATATTAAAAATAGCTAAACTCTGGATGATCACAATTGGATGATTTTAATTTTCTTCTTTTCACTTCCATAAATTTTCTATAATAAGCATCCAATACATTTATGATTAAGAAAAAATACATGTTATATTTTAAAGAGTATGCTTATACTCTTAAAAGAACATAATTACCTGAATTACATGCTACTCTCCTAATACTTGGTAATCCATGCCTGCAGAAAGCTGGCATTGTAGTCTGTGCAATTATAACCCAAACTTTGCCAACCCCAGAATTTAGAGAATTCAGAATTTAGTCAGAATACTTAGGAACTGATGATGAACTAATCAGATCTAATATTATAAATCAAATCAGGCAGCAACAAACATCAAGAGTGCTTAGAAGGCTAAAGTTTGAGAATGAAGCACCAGCTTTATACCAATGGCCAACTCCAGTATAACCATGAATTATAGACTGAATTTTTTGTGTCCCCTAGAATTCACAGGTTGAAATGGTAAACTCCAGGCTGGTTATATTTGGAGTAGAAGTAATTAAGTTTGCATTAGGTCTTAAGGGTGACTTCCTGATCCAATAGGGACTTATAATAAGAGACACCAGAGAGTTTGATTACTTTCTCTCTTCATGTGCACACACCAAGGACAGGTCATGTAAGGACATAGCAAGAAGGTGGCTGTCTGCAGGCCAAGAATAGAGCCCACACAAAAAAACCAACCCTGCCAAATCTTGATCTGGAACTTCTAGCTCCCAGGACTGTGAGAAAATAAATTGTTGTTGTTAAAGTCACCCAGTCTGGTATTTTGTTATGGCAGTCCAAGCTGACTAATACAGATTTTCGTACCAAGGAGTAGGGTGCTGCTGTAACAAATAATTAAAAATGTGAAAGAGGCTTTGGAGCTGGGTGATAGAGATGGGATAAATTTAGAAACGTGGTAGAAAAAGCTTACATTGCATTGAATTAAGTAGTGACACAAATGTGGATTGTATTAGTCCATTTTCACACTACTGTAAAGGTACTACCTGAGACTGGGTAATTTATAAAGGAAAGGAAAGAGGTTTAATTGACTCACAGTTCTGCATGGCTGGGAAGGTCTCAGGAAACTTGCAATCATGGTGGAAGGTGAAGGGGAAGCAAGGCACGTCTCATGTGGTGGCAGGAAAAAGAGAGTGAAACAGAGAGGAAGTACCACACTTAAAACCATCAGCTCTGGTGAGAACTCCCTCACTATCATAGGAACAGCATAGGGGAAACCATCCCCATGATC
This sequence comes from Rhinopithecus roxellana, assembly GCF_007565055.1. Classification (NCBI taxonomy): domain Eukaryota; kingdom Metazoa; phylum Chordata; class Mammalia; order Primates; family Cercopithecidae; genus Rhinopithecus; species Rhinopithecus roxellana. The sequence goes on along the minus strand of NC_044549.1, from coordinate 185,662,243 downwards.
CAATCATCTCCTACCAGGTCCATCCCCCCTGAAACATGGGGATTACAATTCCAGATGAGATTTGCATAGGGACACAGAGCCAAACCATATCATGAATATTAAAGGCAACTCTGGTGAGGGCTCAGGAAAAAAAGGAGAGTTATAAAGAAAGCTTCTATCATCTTAGAGAACACATATTTCACCATGAACAGAATGTTTGTAGAAATATGGACATTAAAGGCCATTTTGGCAAGGCCACAGAAAGAGATGAGGAATAAGTTATTGGAAACTGGAGGAAAGGTGATCCTTATAATAAAGTGGCAAAGAACTTGGCTGCATTCTGTTCTAATGTTTGGAAGAAAGTAAAACTTGTGAGTGATGAAATTGGTATTTGGCTAAGGAGATTTTTAAGCTAACTATTGAAGGAGCAACTTGATTTCTCCTTACCACTTATAATAAAATGAGAGAGAAGAGAGATAAATTGAAGGAATTGTTAAGGAAAAGATGGAACCAGAACTTGAAGCTTTGAAAATTTCTCAGCTCATCAATATTGCAAAGATGAAAAAGCATGTTCTGAAGAAAATTCTAAGGCTGTGGATCAACAACTATTTGATAAGGAGATTGGTATGAGTGCAAACAACAGATTTAACCAGCCATCTCAGCAGGGACCAGGAATAAAGATGAGATTACACCAGCAAAAACACTAACAGTTTGGAACAAAGGAAACAGGATGGAACAATAAAACTATTTGGCTAAGAATGTGTTTTATTCTTCAAAAAAAGAGGATGATCCTATAATCCAGCGATCATCAGAGCTACCATTCTCACCACAGGCCCGGGGCAAGGCTGTTTTCTCCTCTGCCTCAAAGCTTACAGAAGTTGTGGCCTCTTCCTCAGTTTCAGCAGGCCAGGCTGCCACAACCCAGTGCTTCATGGGCAGGGAAGCCCTATGGAGGTGAATAGGTAGAGATGCCCCACAGAGCTATAGGAGTGATGTTGCCACCCCAGTGGGGCTGAAGGGTAGAGCACCGGACCAAAAAATATTCTCAGATCTTAAGATCTCTTGGAATTTGCTTTACTGGGTTTTGGACTTGCTCGACACCTGGCACTCCTTTCTTCTTTCCTATTTCTCCTTTGGAGTAGGAATGTTTATTGTATGCCTCTCTTACCATTGTGTTTTGGAAGCACATATCTTTTCTGGTTTCAGTTTCACAGCTACACAGCAATTTTGCCTCAAGGTGAATAATGCCTCAAGTCTCACCCACATCTGATTTTGAAATTTAGATGTGACCTTAGACTTTAGAATTGATGCTAGAATGAGTAACGACTTTGGGGGCTGTTGGGATACAATTAATATATCTTTCATGAAAGAAGGACATACATTTTGAGATAGTGGGAGTGGAATCTTATGGACTGAAATTTTGTGACCTTTCAAAATTCCTATGTTGAAGCCCTAAACCCTAGGGTGGCTGTATTTGGAGAAGGAATCTCTAAGGAAGTAATTAAGATTCAATGAGGTCATAAGGGTGGGGCCCTGATCCAATAAAATAAGTGTTCTTATAAAAAGAGACAATAGAGAGGTCACTTTGTCCACAAACGTGCACTGAAGAAAAGTCATGTGACAACATGGCCCCAACAGCTGTCTTATCAGCAAGCTCAGAAGGGAGACTTCACCAAAAATCAAATTTACCAGCACTTTGGCCTTGGACTTGCCAGTCTTCAAAACTGTGTGAGATAAATTTCTGTTCTTTAAGTACTCAGTCTGCGGTATTTTGTTATGGCAACTCAAGCTGACTAATGTACCATGTTAAATGGCAACAAGATTCACACTCGGTGCAAGTTTGTGGAAGTTTGGGGACCTGAGAGGGAGTAAAGAACAAGGTCTATTTATTCAATGAGGTGATTCCAGGAAAGAAAGAAAGTAAAAGTGAGACACCTCTGAATTCATGCAGGTGTGTGCATTTGGCTTCCGATGGTGTTTTTTTTTTTTTTTTTAAATAGACCGCCTTTCTACACTACATTGCACTTGCTTCTGCCATGTCCATCTCCCATTACTATGCTCCTTAGTTTGCATTGTTTTAACTCAGAGTGACTTTTAGGTCAAAATGAAAGAATTAGAGACATGGTGGCTCACTTCTATAATCCCAGCACTTCGGGAGGCCAAGGCAGAGTTCAAGAACAGCCTGGCAAACATCGTGAAACCTCGTCTCCACTAAAAATACAAAAATTAGCCGGGAGTGGTGGTAAGTGCCTGTGAGGCAGGAGAATCGCTAGAACCCAGGAGGCAGAGGTTGCAGTGAGCTGAGAGCGTGTCATTGCACTCCAGCCTGGGTGACAGAGCAAGACTCTGTCTCAAAAAATAAATAAATAAATAATTAAAAAAAGAAAGAATTAGCATAGGCATAAACTTCACTCTCTATTTCAAACACTAGAATGACTAAAAAATATTTTTAGGCTAAAAGACACACTTACTGAATTGACAAAAAACGAAGTTTGACATTACCAAATGTAAGAGAGAATGTAAAGCCATAGGATTTCTTTACACATTGCCTGTGTGAGTGTAATTTGGTGCAATCAACATTTTGGCATTATCCCCAAAGTTGAACACTCATATTCCCTATAACCCACTGATTCTATTCTTAAACATATATGAGAAACTTTGGCAGATGTATAACAGAATAATTTTGTAGAAACACTGTTCATAGTTCTCAGTAGCAAAATCTTAGAAGCAACTCATATGTCATTGATAACAGAGTGGATGAATAAACAATGGTATGTTTACAAAATGGATTATTATACAATGGTCTGAAAAAATGAACTACAGTGACTCAAAATGATAAAGGTAGATCTTGCATATTTAGTAGAAAGTGAAAAGGTTAGTCCCAAAGGATTATACACACTAATAAAATTTTGGAGGATGTAAAAAATAATTAAAATAAAAATATGCTTTATAAGATATGTATATGTCCATTAAAATTATATATAAAAAGGAAGGGAATGATGACTACAGGATTCAGAAATGTGGGTGGAGGAAAGTGGATGCATTGTGAGGAAAACAATATTGCTAGATGTACATTATTGTCAAACACAGCTTTGTGGTGAGAGGAAAAGAAGGAAGGAAAGAAGAGAGAGAGAAAAAGGGAAAGGGATAGGAAGGGAAAGAAAGAAAAGATGAAATACATAAATACACAAACACACACGCATAAAAAATAAATACATACATATATAAAAATAAGTGGGCCAAGGAGGAAAGTGTGTCATGAACCAAGCACTATGGTTAGTCTAATTCTGTACAACTGAATTTTTTTAAAAAGGGAAATAAACAACTATATTCAAAAATAAGAGAAAAATCAAAATTAAGAGACTTGCAGATCAAAATAATGAAGAAACCCATAGCACGTCGTCAGCCATAGAAATGGCACATCCATCAGCAAATGGAGGCGCAAATAAGTCCACCTACATATCAATCAGGTTTTTCCGGCACCAGTAGTGCACATGTCCGCAGCCAGGAAAGGAGTCTTGCTATGGGTCAGCGTCCAGAACTGCTCTATCTACACAGGGTCAGACTCCAGCTCTAACTTAAGGCGTAGTTTATAGCTATGATCCCCAGCTCCCCTGAAGCATTTCCTAGAATTTTTAACGCCAATGTATGCTGTAAATTTCTGAGAGGCAATTTTAGAACAGTTACCCTTATTTGACCACAGAATTCCTGTTGTAGCACTAGTATTAATATTTATTGGAACAAGTTGGTTAATGCTTTCTTGTTGTGTCAGCCCATCAGAGGCACTTCAGGGAATGTGATTAGCTGTGAGAAGGTGAGACTTATGATTCACCCCACAGAGTTCACCAGCCGTGGTGTTTACTATTTATCTTCAGGGATTGGCACATAGTAGATGCTCATTAAATATTCATTGAATGAATGAATGCAAAATGAGTAAATGATAAAAAAGAAGAGGTCAAGAAAGAGCTAAAAGAAGTAGACAAGAAAAAGATTCAAGGTATAAAGACTGAAGTGAAAAACAAGGAGATCTAGTTTGAATCTGGACTCCGCCTCACTCCAGTTATATAACCCTAAGGAAATTCCTCAACCTTCTAATCTGTAAAATGGGGGTATCCTTACATTGCTGGTATATTGAGTGACATATATGCAATCAAATATGTAAAGCATAATTCCTGGTGTATTGAAGGCCAATTAAATTTCAATTTGTAAAAATTATTTCCAATGAGTTGAAGAAGAAAGAGTAGCAGTGTCTAGAAGGTCATCTGTTAAATAAGAAGAGTGCCAATGTTGTGGAGCCAGAAAGGAGAACACGAAGGTGACAATTAGTACTATCAGATGTTCCAGGGAACTGGAAACACACTGATGGAATATGAAGATATTTTCTATTTCTACTTAAAAGCCCAACTAGGTTCTATTTAATGTGATTTTGAAGTTATATTCTGGCACAACGAGGAGTTTCTTTGGTAACCTCAACTCTTACCAGAGAGCAATTTCATGACTAATGTTTTGAATATGAGTAGTTGCCAGGAAATAATTAGAATGAAAAATGACTAGAAAACACCCAGAATCTAGATTCCTAGTATAATGAATAACTTAGCACAACTCAGAAGTTAGCTGGTAAGAAAAACAGTTGTGGTGGAGCGTTTGAAGCAGCACAGATATGTGTCTCTGCATTCTCCACCATTTTTTGTTTAGAAGGGAGGGTTTGTAATAGTCTCTTAGGTGTACCCTCACTCTGAGACCACAGTTTATGAGTATCCTGGATAAGAAGCTATGCAGAAGACCTCCCTCCAACATCAGCTAGCTTGCTATGGGAGCCCATTATCTAAGAATAGTCTCTAGGTCTATCTTCTGAGCAGTGTTGACTGGAATCTTGTGCATTGCTGTGTTGCCCTATCAGTAACACCTTGTCTCCTCTGATTAATATCATGCTCACTTGCCTTGGAAGTTACTTATCACAGAGTTGCTTGGGGAAGATTTTGTTCATCCTTAATCAGAAGCTAATATTAGTGGATAAGATAGCAGAATGCATATAGAGTTGTATGGAATGTGGCTTTAGAGTACATGCTTTCTTTTCTTTTTTAAAAATTTTATTTTATTTTATTTTAAGTTCCAGGATACATGTGCAGGATTTGCAGGTTTGTTGCATAGGTAAACGTGTGCCATGGTGGTTTGCTGCACCTATCAACACATCACCTAGGTATTAAGCCCCACGTGCATTAGCTATTTATCCTGATGCTCTCCCTCTCCCCACCCCCACAACAGGTCCCAGTGTGTGTTGTTCTGCTTCCTGTGTCCATGTGATCTCATGGATCTCACTTACCAGTGAGAATACGCAGTGTTTGGTTTTCTGCTCCTGTGTTAATTTTCTGAGGATAATGGCTTCCAACTCCATCCATGTCCCTGCAAAGGACATGATCTCATTCCTTTTTATGGCTGCATAAAAAGTATTCCGTGGTGTATATGTACCACATTTTCTTTCTCCAGTCTATCATTGATGGGCATTTGGGTTGATTCCATGTCTTTCTTATTGTCACTAGTGCTCCAGTGAACATATATGTGCATGTATCTTTACAATAGAATGATTTACATTCCTTTGAGTATATACACAGTAATGAGATTGCTGGGTCAAATGGTATTTCTGGTTCTAGGTCTTTAAGAAATCGCCACACTATCTTCCACAGTGGTTGAACTAATTTACATTCCCACCAACAGTGTAAAAGCATTCCTATTTCTCCATAGCCTCACCAGCATCTGTTGTTTCTTAATTTTTTAATAATAGCCATTCTGACTGGCATGAAATGGTATCTCATCATGATTTTGATTTGCATTTCTCTAATGATCAGTGACACTGAGCTTTTTCTTCATATGTTTGTTGGCCGCATAAATGTTTTCTTTTGAAAAGTGTCCGCTTGGCGGAGCAAGAAGGCCAAATAGGAACAGCTCCAGTCTCCAACTCCCAGCGCGAGCGACACAGAACACTGGTGATTTCTGCATTTTCAACTGAGGTACTAGGGTCATCTCACTGGGGAGTGCCAGACAATCGGTGCTGGTCAGCTGCTGCAGCCCGACCAGCAAGAGCTGAAGCAGGGCGAGGCATCGCCTCACCTGGGAAGTGCAAGGGGGAAGGGAATCCCTTTTCCTAGCCAGGGGAACTGAGACACACAACACCTGGAAAATCGGGTAACTCCCACCCCAATACTGCGCTTTAAGCAAACGGGCACACCAGGAGAATATATCCCACACCTGGCCGGGAGGGTCTCACGCCCATGGAGCCTCCCTCATTGCTAACACAGCAGTCTGCGATCTAATCACAAGGCAGCAGCGAGGCTGGGGGAGGGGCGCCCGCCATTGCTAAGGCTTAAGTAGGTAAACAAAGCTGCTGGGAAGCTCGAACTGGGTGGAGCTCACAGCAGCTCAAGGAAATCTGCCTGTCTCTGTAGACTCCACCTCTGGGGACAGGGCACAGATAAATAACAACAACAAAAAAGCAGCAGAACCTCTGCAGATGCAAACGACTCTGTCTGACAGCTTTGCAGAGAGCAGTGGATCTCCCAACACGGAGGTTGAGATCTGAGAAGGGACAGACTGCCTGCTCAAGTGGGTCCCTGACCCCTGAGTAGCCTAACTGGGAGACATCCCCCACTAGGGGCAGTCTGACACCCCACACCTCACAGGGTGGAGTACACCCCTGAGAGGAAGCTTCCAAAGGAAGAATCAGACAGGTACACTCGCTGTTCTATCTTCTTCAAACTCTGCTGCTGATACCAGGCAAACAGAGGCTGGAGTGGACCTCAAGCAATCTCCAACAGACCTACAGCTGAGGGTCCTGACTGTCAGAAGGAAAACTATCAAACAGGAAGGACACCTATACCAAAACCCCATCAGTACGTCACCATCATCAAAGACCAGAGACAGATAAAACCACAAAGATGGGGAAAAAGCAGGGCAGAAAAGCTGGAAATTCAAAAAATAAGAGCACATCTCCCCCTGCAAAGGAGCACAGCCCATCGCCAGCAACGGATCAAAGCTGGTCAGAGAATGACTTTGACGAGATGAGAGAAGAAGGCTTCAGTCCATCAAACTTCTCAGAGCTAAAGGAGGAATTACGTACCCAGCGCAAAGAAATTAAAAATCTTGAAAAAAGAGTGGAAGAATTGACAGCTAGACTAATTAATGCAGAGAAGGTCATAAACGAAATGACAGAGATGAAAACCATGACACGAGAAATACGTGACAAATGCACAAGCTTCAGTAACCGACTCGATCAACTGGAAGAAAGAGTATCAGCAATTGAGGATCAAATGAATGAAATGAAGCGAGAAGAGAAACCAAAAGAAAAAAGAAGAAAAAGAAATGAACAAAGTCTGCAAGAAGTATGGGATTAAGTAAAAAGACCAAATCTACGTCTGATTGGGGTGCCTGAAAGTGAGGGGGAAAATGGAACCAAGTTGGAAAACACTCTTCAGGATATCATCCAGGAGAACTTCCCCAACCTAGTAGGCAGGCCAACATTCAAATTCAGGAAATACAGAGAACGCCACAAAGATACTCCTCGAGAAGAGCAACTCCAAGACATGTAATTGCCAGATTCACCAAAGTTGAAATGAAGGAAAAAATCTTAAGGGCAGCCAGAGAGAAAGGTTGGGTTACCCACAAAGGGAAGCCCGTCAGACTAACAGCAGATCTCTCGGCAGAAACTCTACAAGCCAGAAGAGAGTGGGGGCCAATATTCAACGTTCTTAAAGAAAAGAATTTTCAACCCAGAATTTCATATCCAGCCAAACTAAGTTTCATAAGTGAAGGAGAAATAAAATCCTTTACAGATAAGCAAATGCTTAGAGATTTTGTCACCACCAGGCCTGCCTTACAAGAGACCCTGAAGGAAGCCCTAAACATGGAAAGGAACAACCGGTACCAGCCATTGCAAAAACATGCCAAAATGTAAAGACCATCGAGGCTAGGAAGAAACTGCATCAACTAACGAGCAAGATAACCAGTTAACATCATAATGGCAGGATCAAGTTCACACATAACAATATTAACCTTAAATGTAAATGGACTAAATGCTCCAATTAAAAGACACAGACTGGCAAACTGGATAAAGAGTCAAGACCCATCAGTCTGCTGTATTCAGGAGACCCATCTCACATGCAGAGACATACATAGGCTCAAAATAAAGGGATTGAGAAAGATCTACCAAGCAAATGGAGAACAAAAAAAAGCAGGGCTTGCAATCCTAGTCTCTGATAAAACAGACTTTAAACCATCAAAGATCAAAAGAGACAAAGAAGGCCATTACATAATGGTAAAGGGATCAATTCAACAGGAAGAGCTAACTCTCCTAAATATATATGCACCCAATACAGGAGCACCCAGATTCATAAAGCAAGTCCTTAGAGACTTACAAAGAGACGTAGACTCCCATACAATAATAATGGGAGACTTCAACACTCCACTGTCAACATTAGACAGATCAACGAGACACAAAGTTAACAAGGATATCCAGGAATTGAACTCATCTCTGCACCAAGCGGACCTAATAGACATCTATAGAACTCTCCACCCCAAATCAACAGAATATACATTCTTCTCAGCACCACATCGCACTTATTCCAAAATTGACCACATAATTGGAAGTAAAGCACTCCTCAGCAAATGTAAAAGAACAGAAATTATAACAAACTGTCTCTCAGACCACAGTGCAATCAAACTAGAACTCAGGACTAAGAAACTCAATCAAAACCGCTCAACTACATGGAAACTGAACAACCTGCTCCTGAATGACACCTGGGTACATAATGAAATGAAAGCAGAAATAAAGATGTTCTTTGAAACCAATGAGAACAAAGATACAACATACCAGAATCTCTGGGACACATTTAAAGCAGTGTGTAGAGGGAAATTTATAGCACTAAATGCCCACAAGAGAAAGCAGGAAAGATCTAAAATGGACACTCTAACATCACAATTAAAAGAACTAGAGAAGCAAGAGCAAACACATTCAAAAGCTAGCAGAAGGCAAGAAATAACTAAGATCAGAGCAGAACTGAAGGAGATAGAGACACAAAAAACTCTCCAAAAAATCAATGAATCCAGGAGTTGGTTTTTTGAAAAGATCAACAAAATTGACAGACTGCTAGCAAGACTAATAAAGAAGAAAAGAGAGAGGAATCAAATAGACGCAATAAAAAATGATAAAGGGGATATCACCACCGACCCCACAGAAATACAAACTACCATCAGAGAATATTATAAACACCTCTACACAAATCAACTAGAAAATCTAGAAGAAATGGATAATTTCCTGGACACTTACACTCTTCCAAGACTAAACCAGGAAGAAGTTGAATCCCTGAATAGACCAATAGCAGGCTCTGAAATTGAGGCAACAATTAATAGCCTACCCACCAAAAAAAGTCCAGAACCAGATGGATTCACAGCTGAATTCTACCAGAGGTACAAGGAGGAGCTGGTACCATTCCTTCTGAAACTATTCCAATCAATAGAGAAAGAGAGAATCCTCCCTAACTCATTTTATGAGGCCAATATCATCCTGATACCAAAGCCTGGCAGAGACACAACAAAAAAAGAGAATTTTAGATGAATATCGCTGATGAACATCGATGCAAAAATCCTCAATAAAATACTGGCAAATCGGATTCAGCAGCACATCAAAAAGCTTATCCACCATGATCAAGTGGGCTTCATCCCTGGGATGCAAGGCTGGTTCAACATTCGCAAATCAATAAACGTAATCCAGCATATAAACAGAACCAAAGGCAAGAACCACATGATTATCTCAATAGATGCAGAAAAGGCTTTTGACAAAATTCAACAGCCCTTCATGCTAAAAACGCTCAATAGATTCGGTATTGATGGAATGTACCTCAAAATAATAAGAGCTATTTATGACAAAGCCACAGCTAATATCATACTGAATGGGCAAAAACTGGGAAAATTCCCTTTGAAAACTGGCACAAGACAGGGATGCCCTCTCTCACCACTCCTATTCAACATAGTGTTGGAAGTTCTGGCTAGGGCAATCAGGCAAGAGAAAGAAATCAAGGGTATTCAGTTAGGAAAAGAAGAAGTCAAATTGTCCCTGTTTGCAGATCACATGATTGTATATTTACAAAACCCCATTGTCTCAGCCCAAAATCTACTTAAGCTGATAAGCAACTTCAGCAAAGTCTCAGGATACAAAATTAATGTGCAAAAATCACAAGTATTCTTATACACCAGTAACAGACAAACAGAGAGCCAAATCATGAATGAACTTCCATTCACAATTGCTTCAAAGAGAATAAAATACCTAGGAATCCAACTTACAAGGGATGTCAAGGACCTCTTCAAGGAGAACTACAAACCACTGCTCAGTGAAATCAAAGAGGACACAAACAAATGGAAGAACATACCATGCTCATGGATAGGAAGAATCAATATCGTGAAAATGGCCATACTGCCCAAGGTTATTTCTAGATTCAATGCCATCCCCATGAAGCTACCAATGACTTTCTTCACAGAATTGGAAAAAACTGCTTTAAAGTTCATATGGAACCAAAAAAGAGCCCGCATTGCCAAGACAATCCTAAGTCAAAAGGACAAAGCTGGAGGCATCATGCTACCTGACTTCAAACTATACTATAAGGCTACAGTAACCAAAAGAGCATGGTACTGGTACCAAAACAGAGATATAGACCAATGGAACAGAACAGAGTCCTCAGAAATAATACCACACATCTACAGCCATCTGATCTTTGACAAACCTGAGAGAAACAAGAAATGGGGAAAGGATTCCCTATTTAATAAATGGTGCTGGAAAATTGGCTAGCCATAAGTAGAAAGCTGAAACTGGATCCTTTCCTTACTCCTTATACGAAGATTAATTCAAGATGGATTAGAGACTTAAATGTTAGACCTAATACCATAAAAACCCTAGAAGAAAATCTAGGTAGTACCATCCAGGAAATAGGCATGGGCAAGGACTTCATGTCTCAAACACCAAAAGCAATGGCAGCAAAAGCCAAAATTGACAAATGGGATCTGATTAGACTAAAGAGCTTCTGCACAGCAAAAGAAACTACCATCAGAGTGAACAGGCAACCTACAGAATGGAAGAAAATTTTTGCAATCTACTCATCTGACAAAGGGCTAATATCCAGAATCTACAAAGAACTCAAACAAATATACAAGAAAAAAACAAACAACCCCAACAAAAAGTGGGCAAAGGATATGAACAGACATTTCTCTAAAGAAGACATTCATACAGCCAACAGACACATGAAAAAAAATGCTCATCATCACTCTACATCAGAGAAATGCAAATCAAAACCACAATGAGATACCATCTCACACCAGTTAGAATGGCAATCATTAAAAAGTCAGGAAACAACAGTTGTTGGAGAGGATGTGGAGAAATAGGAACACTTTTACACTGTTGGCGGGATTGTAAACTAGTTCAACCATTGTGGAAAATAGTATGGCAATTCCTCAAGGATCTAGAACTAGATGTACCATATGACCCAGCCATCCCACTACTGGGTATATACCCAAAGGATTATAAATTATTCTACTACAAAGACACATGCACACGTATGTTTATTGCGGCACTATTCACAATAGCAAAGACTTGGAATCAACCCAAATGTCCATCTGTGACAGACTGGATTAAGAAAATGTGGCACATATACACCATGGAATACTATGCAGCCATAAAAAAGGATGAGTAGGCCGGGCGCGGTGGCTCAAGCCTGTAATCCCAGCACTTTGGGAGGCCCAGGCGGGCGGATCACAAGGTCAGGAGATCGAGACCATCCTGGCTAACACGGTGAAACCCCGTCTCTACTAAAAAATACAAAAAACTAGCCGGGCGAGGTGGCGGGTGCCTGTAGTCCCAGCTACTCGGGAGGCTGAGGCAGGAGAATGGCATGAACCTGGGAGGCGGAGCTTGCAGTGAGCTGAGATCTGGCCAGTGCACTCCAGCTTGGGTGACAGAGCGAGACTCCGTCTCAAAAAAAAAAAAAAAAAAAAAAAAAGATGAGTTTGCATCCTTTGTAGGGACATGGATGCAGCTGGAAACCATCATTCTTAGCAAATTATCACAAGAACAGAAAACCAAACACCGCATGTTCTCACTCATAGGTGGGAACTGAACAATGAGATCACTTGGACTCGGGAAGGGGAACATCACACACTGGGGCCTATCATGGGGAGGGGGAGGAGGGAGCGATTGCATTGGGGAGTTATGCATGATATAAATGATGAATTGATGGGTGCTGACGAGTTGATGGGTGCAGCACACCAACATGGCACAAGTATACATATGTAACAAACCTGCATGTTATCCACATGTACCCTAGAACTTAAAGTATAATTAAAAAAAAATAAATTAAAAAAAATAAAAATAAATAAAAAAATAGATAAAATAAAAATAAAAAAAAAAAGAAAAGTGTCTGCTCATGTCCCTTGCTTACTTTTTAATGGGGTTTTGTTTGTTTGTTTGGTTGGTTGGTTGGTTTAGTTTTTGTAACTTTAAGTTCCTTGTAGATTCTGGATATTATATCTTTGTCAGATTGATAGATGGCAAAATTTTTCTCCCATTCTGTAGGTTGCCTCTTCACTCTAATGATAGTTTCTTTTGCTATGCAGAAGTTCTTTAGTTTAGTTAGATCCCATCTGTAAATTTTTGCTTTTGTCACAATTGCTTTTCATGTTTTCATCATGAAATCTTTGCCCATGCCTATGTCCTAAATGCTACTGCCTTGATTTTCTTCTATGGTTTTTGTAAGTTTGGGTTTTACATTTAAATCTTTAATCTATCTTGAGTTAATTTTTGTATAAGGTGTAAGGAAGAGGTCCGGTTTCAATTTTCTGCATATGGCTAGCCAGTTTTCTCAGCATCATTTATTAAGTAGGGAATCCTTTCCCCATTGTTTCTTTTTGTCAGATTTTTCAAAGACCAGATGGTTGTAGATGTGCATTCTTATTTCTAAATTCTCTATTCTATTCCTTTGGTCTATGTGTCTGTTTTTGTACCAGTACCATGTTGTTTTGGTTACAGTAGCCCTGTAGTATAGTTTGAAATTGGGTAGTGTGATGCCTCCTGCTTTGTTCTTTTTGCATTAATATTGTCTTGGCTCTACGGGCTCGTTTTTGGTTCCACATTAATTTTAAACGTTTTTTCTAATTCTGTGAAGAATGTCAATGGTGTTTTATGGGAATGGCATTGAATCTATAAATTACTTTGGGTAGTATGGCCATTTTCACAATATTGATTCTGCCTACCATGAATATGGAATGTTTTTCCATTTGTTTGTGTCCTCTCATTTCCTTGAGCAGTGGTTTGTAGTTCTTCCTGAAGATGTCCTTCACTTCCCTTCTTAGCAGTTTTCCTAGGTATTTTATTCTCTTTGTAGCAATTTTGAATGGGAATTCATTTATGATTCGGCTCTCTGCTTCTCTGGTGTTGTCGTATAGGGATGCTTGTGATTTTTGCACATTGATTTTGTATCCTGAGACTTTGCAGAAGTTGTTTATTAGCTTAAGAAGCCTTTGGGCTGAAATAATGGGGTTTTCTAGATATAGGATTATGTCATCTGAAAACAGAGACAGTTTGACTTCCTCTTTTCCTCTTTGAATTCTTTCTTTCTCTTGTTTGGTTGACCTGGCCAGCACTCCCAATACTATGTTGAATAGGAGTGGTGAAAGAGGGCATCCTTGTCTTGCATCAATACACATTTTCTTATGTGGTGTGAGAAGCTATTATTTGAAAATATATAGTGTGAATGCAAGCTATTCATTAGAAATTAAAATAATAAACAGAGAAAAAATGTAAAATCTCCTTTCACCACCACCACATCCGTATTGCTGCCACTTCTCCACTTTTATCCCTCTCTGTTCCCAAGAGGTAGTCATAGTGCATGAGCCACTGGTGGACCTCTCTGTTATCGTGTCCTGACTTTTAACATTGATGCCAAAGAAGAGGATACATGATGTGGCTCAGGCTGGGCCACTTACAGTGTCACATCCCCCAGTCACGGGGATTACTTCAGAAGTAGGCATGTGCTCCAAATAGGGCCATTCAGAGTTCGTTTCTGGGATTGATGTGTGGGTGAAAGATAGAAGCCTTCTTCTTTTTTCAACTTTTATTTTAAATTCAAGGATACACGTGCAGGATGTGCAGGTTTGTTATATAGGTAAAGGTGTGCCATGATGGTTTGCTGCACAAATCATCCTATCACCCAGGTATTAAGCCCAATATCCATTAGTTTTTCTTTCTGATGCTCTCTCTCCTCCCATCCCCACCTTCCAACAGGCCCCAGTGTGTGTTGTTCCCCTCCAGGTGTCCATGTATTCTCATCATTCCGTTCCCACTTATAAGTGAGAATACATGGTAGTTGGTTTTTGTTCCTGCATTAGTTTGCTAAGGATAATGACCTCCAGCTCCATCCATGTCCATGCAAAAGACCTAGTCTCATTCCTTTCTATGGCTGCATAATATTCCATGGTATATACATACCACATATTCTTTCTCTAATCTATCAATGATGGGCATTTACGTTGATGCCATGTCTTTGCTATTGTAAACACTGCTGCAGTGAACACATGTGTGCATGTGTCTTTGTAATAGAATGATTTATATTCCTTTGAGTATATGCCCAGTAATGGGATTGCTGAATCAAATTGTATTTCTGCTTCTAGGTCTTTGAGGAATTGCCACACTGTCTTCCACGTGGTTGAACTAATTTACATTTCCACCAACAGTGTAAAAGTGTTCCTTTTCCTCCACATCCTCACCAGCATCTGTTGTTTTTTGACTTTTTAATAGTAGCCATTCTGACTGGTGTGAGATGGTATCTCATTGTAGTTTTGATTTGCATTTCTCTAATGATCAGTGATGTTGGGCTTTTTTCCATATGTTTGTTGACCACATGTATATCTTCTTTTGAGGAGTGTCCATTCATGTCCTTTGCCCACTTTTTAATGGGGCTGTTTGTTTGTTTGTTTTGTACGTTTCTTTCAGTTCCTTATAGATACTGGATATTCTGCCTTTGTCAGATAGCAAAATTTTTCTCCCATTCTGTAGGTTGCCTGTTGATAGTTTCTTTTGCTATGCAGAAGCTCTTGAGTTTAATTAGTTCCCATTTGTCAATTTTTTCTTTTGTTGCAATTGCTTTTGGCATCTGCATCATGAAATCTTTGCAAAGTCTCAGGATACAAAATCGACGTGCAAAAATCACTAACATTTCTATGCACCAACAATAGACAAGCAGAGAGCCAAATCACAAATGAACCCACATTCACAATTGCTACAAAAAGAATAAAATACCTATCAATACAGCTAACAAGGGAAGTGAAGGACCTCTTCAAGGAGAACTACAAGTCACTGCTCAAAGAAATCAGAGAAGACACAAACAAATAAAAAAAATCCATGCTCATGGATAGGAAGAATCAATATTTTGAAAATGGCCATACTGCCCAAAGTAATTTATATATTCGGTGCTATTCCCATTAAACTCCATTGACATTCTTCACAGAATCAGAAAAATAAAACTATTTTAAAATTCATATGGAACCTAAAAAGAGCCCAGATTGCCAAGACAATTCTAAGCAAAAAGAACAAAGCTAAAGACATCACACTACCCTACTTCAAACTATACAGTAGGGCTACCATAACCAAAACAGCATGGTACTGGTACAAGAACAGAGGCATAGACCAATGAACAGAATAGAGACTGCAGAACTGCACAGCTACTACCATCTGATCTTTGAAAAAACTGACAAAAAGAAGCAATAGGACTGGATTCCAGGACAATATGGCCGAATAGGAAAAGCTTCAGTCTATAGCTCCCAGCAAGACCAATGCAGAAGGCAGGTGATTTCTGCATTTCCAACTGAAGTAACCAGTTCATCTCATTGGGACTGGTTAGACAGTGGGTGCAGCCCATGGAGGGCGAGCAGAGGCAAGGTGAGGCATTGCCTTACCCGGGAAGTGCAAAGGGTCGGGGAAGTCCCTCCCCTAGCCAAGGGAAGCCATGAGGGATGGTGCCATGAGGAAGGATGCTATCTGGCCCAGATACTATGTTTTTCCCACCATCTTCACAACCCGCAGACCAGGATACTCCCTCGGGGGCCTACACCACCAGGGCCCTGGGTTTCAAGCACAAAACTGGGCAGACGTTTGGGCAGACAGAGAGCTAGCCTCAGGAGGTTTTTTTTGTTTTGTATTTTTTGTTTTGTTTTTTGTTTTTTGGTTTTTTTGTACCCCAGTGGCGCCTGGACCACAAGTGAGACAGAACTGTTCACTCCCCTGGAAAGGGGGCTGAAACCAGGGAGCCAAGTGGTCTTGCTCAGCAGAACCCACCTGAACAGAGCCCAACAAACTAAGATCCACTGGCTTAAAATTCTGGCTGCAAGCACAGCAGTCTGAAGTTGACCTGGGACGCTCCAGCTTGGTGGGGGGAGGAGGGTCTGCCATTACTGAGGCTTGAGTAGGTGATTTTCCCCCTCACAGTGTAAACAAAGTCACAGCCTGGAATTTTCCACTGGGCAGAGACCTTCCCAGCACCACAAAGCCACTGTAGACAGAATGCCTTTCTAAATTCCTTCTCTCTGGACAGGGCATCTCTGAAAGAAAGGCAGCAACCCCAGTCAGGGACTTATAGATAAAACTCCCAATTCCCTGGGACACAGCACCTGGGGGAAAAGGTGGCTGTGGGCGTAGCTTCAGCAGACTTAATCATTCCTGCCTGCTGGCTCTGAAGAGGGCAGCAGATCTCTCAGCACAGTGCTCAAGCTCTGCTAAGGGATAGACTGCCTCCTCAAGTGGGTCCCTGACCCCCGTGCCTCCTGATGGAAAGACACCTCCCAGCAGGGGTCAACAGACACCTCATACAGGAGAGCTACAGCTGGCATCTGGCAGCTGCCCCTCTAGGATGAAGCTTCCAGAGAAAGAGGCTAGCAGAAATCTTTGCTGTTCTGTAGCCTCCACTGGTGATACCCAGGCAAACGGTCTGTAGTGGACCTCCAGCAAACTCCAGCAGACCTGCAGAAGAGAGGCCCAACAGTTAGAAGGAAAACTAACACAGAGAAAGCAATAGCATCAACATCAACAAGAAGGACACCCATGCAAAAACCCCATACAAAGGTCACCAACATCAAAGACCAAAGGAAGATAAATCCATGAAGATGAGGAAAAAGAAACACAAAAAAGCTGAAAATTCAAAAAACCAGAATGACTCTTCTCCTCCAAAGAATCACAACTCCTCACCAGCAAGTGAACAAAACTGGATGGAGAATGAGTTTGACGAATTGACAGAACTAGGCTTCAGAATGTGGTAATAACAAAATCCTCTGAGCTAAAGGAACACGTTCTAACTCAACGCAAGGAAGCTAAGAACCTTGAAAAAAGGTTAAAGGAATTGTGAACTACAATAACCAGTTTAGAGAAGAACATAAACGACCTGATGGAACTGAAAAACACAGCACACAAACTTCATGAAGCATACACAAGTATCAATAGCTGAATCGATCAAGTGGAAGAAAGAATATCAGAGATTGAAGATCAACTTAATGAAATAAAGCAAGAAGACAAGATTAGAGAAAAAAATGAAAATAAACAAACAAAGACTCCAAGAAATATGGCACTATGAGAAACGACCAAACCTATGTTCGATTGGTGTACCTGAAAGTGACAGGGAGAATGGAACCAAGTCGGAAAGCACTCTTCAGGACATTATCCAGCAGAACTTCCCCAACCAAACAAGATAGGCCAACATTCAAATTCAGGTAATACAGAGTACACCACAAAGATACTCCTCTAGAAGAGCAACTCCAAGACACATAACCATCAGATTCACCAAGGTTGAAATGAAGGAAAAAATGTTAAGCGTAGCCTGAGAGAAAGGTCGGGTTACCTACAAAGGGAAGTCCATCAGACTAACAGCAGATCTCTCTGCAGAAACCCTACAAGTCAGAAGAGAGTGAAGGTCAATAATCAACATTCTTAAAGAAAACAATTTGCAACCCAAAATCTCATATCCAGCCAAACTAAGCTTCATAAGTGAAGGAGAAATAAAATCCTTTACAGACAAGCAAATCCTGTGGGATTTTGTCACCACCAGGCCTGCATTACAAGAGCTCCTGAAGGAAGCACTAAATATGGAAAGGAAAAGCCAATACCAGCCACTGCAAAAACATACCAAATTGTAAAGACCATCAACACTATGAAGAGACTGCATCAACTAATAGGCAAAATAACCAGCTAACATCTTAATGACAGGATCAAATTCATACATAACAATATTAATCTTAAATATAAATGGGCTAAATGCCCCAGTTAAAAGACACAGAATAACAAATTGGATGGAGTCAAGACCCATTGGTGTGCTGTATTTAGGAGACCCATCTCATGTGCAAAGACACACATAGGCTCAAAATAAACGGATGGAGGAATATTTACCAAGCAAATGGAAAGAAAAAGAAAAGCAGGGGTTGCAATCCTAGTCTCTGATAAAACAGACTTTAAACCAACAAAGATCAAAAAAGACAAAGAAGGGCATTACATAATGGTAAAGGGATCAATTCAACAAGAAGAGCTAACTCTCCTAAATATATGTGCACCCAATACTGGAGGACCCAGATTTATAGAGCAAGTTCTTAGAGGCCTACAAAGAGACGTAGACTCTCACACAGTAATAGTGGGAGACTTTAACACTTCACTGTCAATATTAGACAGACCAAGGAGATAGAAAATTAACATGGATATTCAGGACTTGAACTCAGCTCTGGATCAAGCAGAACTAATAGACATCTACAGAACCCTCCACCCCAAATAAACAGAATATACATTCTTCACAGCACCTCGTAGTACCTATTCTAAAATTGACCACATAATTGGAAGTAAAACACTCCTCAGCAAATGCAAAAGAACGGAAACCATAACAAACAATCTCTCAGACCACAGTGCAATCAAATTAGAACTCAGGATTAAGAAACTCACTCAAAACTGCACAACTATATGGAAACTAAACAACCCCGCTCCTAAATGACTACTGGGTAAATAACGAAATTAAGGCAGAAATAAATAAGTTCTTTCAGACACAGTTAAAGCAATGTTTAGAGGAAAATTTTTAACACTAAATGTCCACATGAGAAAGTGGGAAAGATCTAAAATTGATACCCTAACATCACAATTAAAAGAACTAGAGAAGCAAGAGCAAACAAATTAAAAAGCTAGCAGAAGACAAGAAATAACTAAGATCAGAGCAGAACTGAAGGAGATAGAGACACGAAAAACCCTTCAAAAAATCAGTGAATACAGGAGCTGGTTTTTTTAAAAGACGGAAAAAGTCTGAACAGAGTTTTGTTAGAACATCTAATTAGATAGACTGCTATCCAGACTAATAAAGAAGAAAAGAGAGAAGAATCAAACAGACACAATCAAAATTGATAAAAGGGATATTACTGCTGATCCCACAGAAATACAAACTATCATCAGAGAATACTATAAACACCTCTACGCAAATAAACTAGAACATCTAGAAGAAATGGATAAATTCCTGGACACATACACCCTCCCAAGACTAAACCAGGAAGAAATAGAATCCTTGAATAGACCAATAACACGTTCTGAAATTGAGGCAGTAATTAATAACCTACCAACCAAAAAAACTCCAGG
Source organism: Rhinopithecus roxellana (assembly GCF_007565055.1). Classification (NCBI taxonomy): domain Eukaryota; kingdom Metazoa; phylum Chordata; class Mammalia; order Primates; family Cercopithecidae; genus Rhinopithecus; species Rhinopithecus roxellana. Next base: position 185,642,583 of record NC_044549.1, on the reverse strand, counting down.
ACCAGATGAACTCATGGCCAAATTCCACCAGAAGTACAAAGAGGAGCTGGTACCATTCTTTCTGAAACTATTCCAAATAATAGAAAAAGAGGGACTCCTTCCTAATTCATTTTATGAGGCCAACATCATCCTGACCCTGAAACCTGGCAGAGACACAACAAAAAAAGAAATCATTTTTTCTGATGAACTTTGATGTGAAAATCCTCAATAAAATACTGGCAAACCAAATCCAGCAGCACATCAAAAAGCTTATCCACTATGATCAATTCGGCTTCATCCCTGAGATGCAAGTCTGGTTCAACATATGAAAACCAATAAGCATAATCCATCACATAAACAAAACCGATGACAAAAACCACATGATTATCTCAACAGATGAAGAAAAGGCCGTTCTCAAAATTCAACACTCCTTCATGCCAAAAACACTCAATAAACTAGGTATTAACGGAACGTGTCTCAAAATAATAAATGGTATTTTTTGACAAACCCACAGTCAATATCTTACTGAATGGGCAAAAACTGCAAGCATTGCCTTTGAGAACCGGCACAAGACAAGGATGCCACTCCTATTCAACGTACTGTTGGAGGTTCTGTTGGAGGGCAATCAAGCAAGAAAAAGATATAAAGCATATTCAAATAGGAAGAGAGGAAGTCAAATTGTCTCTGATTTTAGATGACATGATTGTAGATTTAGAAAACCCCATTGTCTCAGCCCAAAAACTTCAGCTGATAAGCAAATTTGGCAAAGTCTCAGGATACAAAATCAATGTGCAAAAATCACAAGCATTCCTATACACAAATAGTAGGCAAACAAAGAGCCAAATTATGGGTGAATTCTCATTCACAATTGCTAAAAACAGAATAAAATACCTAGGAATACAACTTACAAGGGATGTGAAGGACCTCTTCATGGAGAACTGCAAACCACTGCTCAAGGAAATAAGAGAGGACAGAAACAAATGGAGAACATTCCATGCTCATGGATATGAAGAATCAATATGGTGAAAATGACCATACTGCCCAAGGTAATTTATAGATTCAATGCTATCCCCATCAGGCTACCATTGACTTTCTTCACAGAATTAGAAAAATCTGCTTTAAATTTCATATAGAACTGAAAAAGAGCCCGTATAACCAAGACAATCCTAAGCAAAAAGAACAAAGCTGGAGACATCATGCTACCTGACTTCAAACTATACTACAAGGGTACAGTAACCAAAACAGCATGGTACTGGTACCAAAACAGATATATAGACCAATGGAGCAGAACAGGGGCCCTCAGAAATAATGCCACATATCTATGACCATCTGATATTTAACAAACCTGACAAAAACAATCTATGGGGAAAGGATTCCCTATTTAAAAAATGGTTTTGGGAAAACTGGCTAACCACATGCAGAACACTGAAACTGGACTCCTTCCTTACACTTTATACAAAACTTAACTCAAGATGGATTAAAGTCTTAAACATAAGACCTGAAACCATAAAAACTCTAGAAGAAAACCTAGGCAATACTATTCAGGACACAGGCAAGAGCAAAGACTCCATGACTAAAACGCCAAAAGCAATTGCAAAAAAAAGCCAAAATTGACAAACAGAACCTAATTAAACTAAAGAACTTCTAAACAGTCAAAAAAATGATCATCAGAATGAACAGGCAATTTACAGAATGGGAGAAAATTTTTGCCATCTATCCATCTGACAAAGGGCTATTTAATATTCTGAATCCACAAGAAACTTAAACAAATTACAAGAAAAAAAACAAACAACCCCATCAAAAAGTGGGCAAAGGAAACAAATAGACAATTCTCAAAAGAAGACAGTTATGCAGCCAACAAACATACGAAAAAAACAAGCTCATCATCACTGGTCATTAGAGAAATGCAAATCAAAACCACAATGAGATACCATCTCATGCCAGTTAGAATGGCGATCATTAAAAAGTGGGGAAACAATAGATGCTGGAGAGGATGTGGAGAAATAGAAACACTTTTACACTGTTGGTGAGAGTGTAAATTAGTTCTACCATTGTGGATGACAGTGTGGTGATTCCTCAAGGATCTAGAAATACCATTTCACCCAGCAATCCCATTACTAGGTATATACCCAAAAGATTATAAATCATTCTACTATAAAAATATGCACACATATGTTTATTGCAGCACTATTCACAATAGCAAAGACTTGGGACCAACACAAATGCTCATCCATGATATACTGGATAAAGAAAATGTGGCACATGTACACCATGGAATAATATGCAGCCATAATAAACAGTGAGTTCATGTCCTTTGCAGGGACATGGATGAAACTGGAAACCATCATTCTCAGCAAACTAACACAGGAACAAAAAAACAAACTCCATATGTTCTCACTCCTAGGAGGGAGTTGAACAGTCAGAACAAATGAGACAGGGAGGGGAACATCACACACAAATGGGCAAGGGAGGGATAGCATTATGAGAAATACCTAATGTAGATGATGGGTTGATGGGTGCAGGAAACCACCATGGCACATGTATACCTATGTAACAAACCTGCATGTTTTGCACATGTATCCCAGAACTTAAAGTATAATAAAAAAAAAATAAAGAGTAATAGGCTGTAAAGTGTAAATAGGCTTAAAATATGATACATTATTATATATTGCTTGAATGGGTAAAATGACTACATCTGTAGACCACAATAAGAGATAATTATATAGATACCCGATGGAAAAACAAAACTATACAAAGAGACACATTCAAGGACACTATTAATAAATTAACATAGAATTTTTTAAAAAATGTTTAGATAACCCATGGAAGGCAGGAAAAAGAAAACAGAGTAACAAGAGAGAGAACCAACACACAACAAAAATAAAACAGCAAACTCATACCCTAACTTACCAATAATTACATTAAATGTAAACAGTTTAAATACCATCACATTAAAACTAAAAGACAGAGATTATCAGAATGTAGTAAAAACATGATCCACAAGTATACTATCTACAAGAAACTAACTTCAAATATGATATAGACAGGTGAAGGTAAAAGGATAAAGATATGTCATGAAAACATTAATGAAAGAAAAGTAAGAGAGGCTAAATTAATTTCAGATAAAAAAATTTCAGAACAAATAAAATTGCTAGAGATAGAAAGGGACAATATATAAGAATAAAAGAGTCATCCAACAAAAAGACAGCAATCCTAAATCTATATGCACCAAAAAATAGAGCCAAAACATGTAAAGTAAAACCTGATAAATATTAAAAGAGAAATAAACTAATTCACAATTATATTTGGGGAAGGCAAAACCCCTCTATTAGCAATCGATAGAATCTCTGTACAAAAATTTAACAAGACTATTAAATAGCTCAATAATAGTAAAAAAAACAACAGAATCTAATTGAAATGTATAAAACAAGCAAGTGTCAAAAAGACCCAACAAGAACAAAATACACATTCTTTTTAAGCGCATACAAAATATAAACTAAGATAGATTATATCCTTGGCCACAATACATACCTCAACAAATTTTTTAAAAATTAGAATGATACAAAAGCTGTTTCTAATCACAATGAATTAAAACTGAAATTTTAAAGTGGAAGGATAATAATAAAAGTTCCAAGTTCTTGGGAACTAAATGATACACTTCTATATAATTCATGCATCAAAGTACACATCTCAAGAAGAATACATTGAACTCAATGAAAATGAAATACAAATTTTCCATAGTTGTAGGATACAGCAAAAGCAGTGCTGAAAGGGAAATTTACAGCACTAAATGCATACGTTGGAAATCAGGAAAAGTTTCAGATAGGTAACTGATGCTTCCATCTCAAGGAACTAAAAATTTAAGAGCAATTAAACACAAAGCAAGTAAAAGAAGAAATAATAAATGTAAGAGTAGAAATTAATAAAACCAAAAACAGGAAAGCAGTAGAAAAATCAATGAAAGCAAAAGTTGGATCTTTTAAAAGACTGGTAAAATTCTTAAGCCTTAGCAAGACTGCTAAAGAAAAAGAAGAGTGATGACATAAATTACTAACATCAAAATTGAAACTGGGGACCCTGCAAACATCAAAGGGTTATAAGGGAATATTATTAATTAATAACTCTTCACCTATGAAATTGACAACTTAGATGAAATGGACCAATTCCTCAAAAAGTACAAGCCACCATAACTCATCCAATATAACACAGATCTCTCAAATATTACATAATTTGCCCATTTAAAGTGCACAATTTAATAGCTTTTGGTAGATTAATTGAATTTTACATCCATCGCCACGATCAATTTAAGAACATTTGTATTACTTCAGAAAAAAAACTCCATTCACTTTAACTGTCATGCCCTCCCATCTCCCAATCCTACGTAGGCCTAGGATATTACTAATACACAGTCTACTACTACTATCTTCTGTATCTATAGCTTTGCCTATTCTGGACACTTCATATAAATAGAATTGTATTACATGGTCCTTTGTGACTTGCCTCTTTCAGTTAGTATAATGTTGTCAAGGCTCACTAGTATTTAATTTCTTTTTATCACTAAATACTACTTCATTTTATGGGTATATCACATGTTACTTATTCATTCATCAGTTGATTGACATTTGGGATGTTTCAAATTTAGGGATATTATTAATAATGCCATCATGAACATTCATGCATAAGCTTTTGTGTGGACATGTGTTCTCATTTCTTGGAAGTATATCCTTAGTGGTGGAATTACCAGATCATTTGGTCATTCCATGTTTAGTCATTTGAAGAACTGCCAGATTGCTTCCCAATGTAGCTGCACCATTTTACATTCCCACCAGCAGTATAAGAGGGTTCCAAGTTTTCTAACACTTATTATTATGTGTCTTCTTTACTATAACCATTTTAGTGAGTATGAAGTGAAATTAGCAATTCTCTGGTGGCTAATGATATTGGGAATTTCTCATATAATTGGCCATTTGTATATCTTGTTTGGAAAGCTGTCTATTCAAATACTTTGCCCATTTTTAATTATTTACCTTTTTATTGAATTGCAGTACTTTTTAAATATATTCTGGATAGTAGACTCTTCAGATGTATGAACTGCAAATATCTTCTCCAATTTTGTGGTTTATCTTCATTTATGTGATAATGTCCTTTGAAGCACAAAAGTTTTTAATTCTGCTAAAATCCAATTCATCTATATGACCTTGGTTTCTTATGCTTTTGCTGTTATATCTAAGAAAGTATTACCTCAATCAAGGTCACAAAGATTTACACCTATGATTTCTTCTAAGAGTTACAAAACTCTCTGCTCTGACATATAAGTCTTTGATTCACTTTCAGTTGACTTTTGTACATGGTGTGAGGTAGTGGTCCAACTTCATTCTTTTGCATGCGGATACGTCCCACCAACACTTGTTGAAAGACTATTCTTTTCCCCATTGAATTGTCTCAGCACACTTGTTGAAAATCAGTCAACCATAGATTCATGTTTTTGTTTTCTAGCTTCTCAGTTCCAATCCATTTATTTGTATGTCTTTTCTTATGCCAATCCTACATTGTCTTGATTACTGTAACTTTCTAGTGAGTTTTGAAACCAGGAAATATGAATCTTCCAACTTTGTTCTTTGTCAATTATTTTCCTGGCTACTCTGGGTCCCACGAATTTTCATATAAATTTTAGAATCTGCTTGTGCATTTCTGCAAAGAAGCCAACTGGGATTTTAATAGGTACTGTATCAAATTTGTATATCAGTTCAGGGGTGGATAAGCATTTTAAAAATATTAAGACCACATTTTATTGGTAGAGAAAATGATTACGGTTTTGAATGCATTCTTTTTATATATATATACTTTAAGTTCTAGGGTACATGTGCACAACATGCAGGTTTGTTATATATGTATACATGTGCCATGTTGGTGTGCTGCACCCATTAACTCGTCATTTACATTAAGCATATCTCCTAATGCTATGCCTCTCCCCTCCCCCCTCCCCTCTCCCCACAATAGGCCCTGGTGTGTGATGTTCCCCTTCCTGTGTCCAAGTGATCTCACTGTTCAATTCCCACCTATGAGTGAGAACATGGGGTGTTTGGTTTTCTGTTCTTGCGATAGTGTGCTGAGAATGATGGTTTCTAGCTTCATCCATGTCCCTACAAAGGATGCAAACTCATCCTTTTTTATGGCTGTATAGTATTCCATGGTGTATATGTGCCACATTTTCTTAATCCAGTCTGTCACAGATGGACATTTGGGTTGATTCCAAGTCTTTGCTATTGTGAATAGTGCTGCAATAAACATACGTGTGCATGTGTCTTTGTAGTAGAATAATTTATAATCCTTTGGGTATATACCCAGTAGTGGGATGGCTGGGTCATATGGTACATCTAGTTCTAGATCCTTGAGGAATTGCCATACTGTTTTCCACAATGGTTGAACTAGTTTACAATCCCACCAACAGTGTAAAAGTGTTCCTATTTCTCCACGTCCTCTCCAACACCTGTTGTTTCCTGACTTTTTAATGATTGCCATTCTAACTGGTGTGAGATGGTATCTCACTGTGGTTTTGATTTGCATTTCTCTGATGTAGAGTGATGATGAGCATTTTTTTCATGTGTCTGTTGGCTGTATGAATGTCTTCTTTAGAGAAATGTCTGTTCATATCCTTTGCCCACTTTTTGATGGGGTTGTTTTTTTTCTTGTATATTTGCTTGAGTTCTTTGTAGATTCTATTTTCATAATTTATGCTCTAATCCTTGTTATTTCCTTCCTTCTGTCTGTTTTGAGTTTACTCTGGTTTTTTTTTTTTTTTTTTTTTTTTTTTTTTTCAGTATCTTAACTGGAAGGCTAAATTGTTGATGTGAGAACCTTATTTTTTAATGAAGGCATATAATTTTCATTATGACTTCATTTTACTCATGGATTATCAACAAATCTATTTATTAATTCCACATAGTGAAAGTGAACTTTCTTGGTACAATCATGACTTTTTCTAGTTACATTTTTGTTATTAATTTTAATTTTAATTTCACTGTGATCAGAACACAGATTCTATATGATTTAAATCCTTTGAAATTTATTGGGACTTGCTTTATAACCCAACATATAGTCAATTTTCACAAATGTTCTATAGGTGCTTTAAAAGAGTATCTGTCTCAGAGGTCGGAAGCAGAGCAAGATGGCCAAATAGAACCTTTCAGTGATTATCTCCCCTACAGAAACACCAAATTGAACAACTATCCACACAAAAAAAGCACCTTCATGAGAACCAAATATCAAGTGAGCAATCACAGTACCTGGTTTTAACATCATATCAAGGAAACATGCACTGAAGAGGGTAGGACAGTCTTCAGTTGCCTACAACACCCCTTCACCATCTCTCAGCAGTGTCGCATGGCATAGGAAGAAAATCTATGTGCTCAGGAGAGGCAGAGTAAAGTAATAGTGGGACTTTACATTCACACTCACTGCTACCCTGACACAGAGGAAAGCAATGCAGGGGCAGAACTCAGCTGGTGCTCATGGAGGGGGCATTCAGACTAGCCCTAGCCAGAGGGGAATTATCCATCCCAGCAGTCAGAACCTGGGTTCTGACTAGTCCCACCACTATGGGCTAAAGTGCTCCAGGGTCATAAATAAATGTGAAAGGCAGACTACACCACAAGGGCTGCAATTCCTGGGCGAGCTGTGGTACTGTGGTGGGCTCAAAGCCAGCGGACTTGGACTGCATGCAACCCAGCGGACGAAAGTCAGGGTAGCCAAGGGAGTTCTTATGTAACTCCTCCCGCAATTCTAGGCAGCAGAGCTTGCATCTCCCAAAGAGACTCCTTCCTTCCACTTGAGGAAAGAGAGGGGAGAATAAAGAGAACTTTGTCTTACTACTTGGACAACAGCTTAGCCACAGTAAAATAAAGCAGCAAGTAGAGTCCTGAAGCCCTCATTCCAGGCTCTAGGTTCCAGACAGCTCCCGGACAGCATTTCTAGACCCACCCTGCTGCCCTGAAAGGAAGTAACCCAGTCCTGGCAGGATTCATCACCTGCTGACTAAAGAGCCATTGGGCCCTGAACAAACATCAGTGGTAGCCAGGTAATAGTTTCCACAGGCCTTGAGCAAGACCTAGTACCACGCTGGCTTCAGATGTGACCCAGTGCATTCCCAGCTATAACAGATATAGGAAAAGACTTCTGCTTAAGGAAAGGAGAGAGAAGAGTAAAAAGAACTTTGTCTTGCAACTTGGGTTCCAGTCCAGTCACAGTAAAATATAGTACTAAGCCGGCTCCTAAAGTCCATGATTCCAGGCCTTAGCTCACAGATGGCTTTACTAGACCTGCCTTGGGACAGAAGGGAACCCACTTCCCTGAAGGGAGAGATCCAGGCCTAGAAGGATTCACCACCTGCTGATTAAAGAGCCCCCTGGCCTTGAATAAACATAAGCAGTATCCAGGAAATAGTCACCATGGGCCTGGGGTGGTGGTGGCCACAGGGAGATACTCCTTCCTGCTTCAGAAAAAGAGAAGAAAAAGGAAAGAGGACTTTATCTTGCAACATGGCTTACCAGATCAACCACAGTAAAACAAAGCACCATGCATATTCCTATTCCTAAAGCAGTCAATTCTAGGACCCAGTTCCTGGATGGCATTTTTAGACCCATCCTGGGCCAGAAGGGAACCTGTTGCCCTAAAAGGAAAGAAACAGGCCTGGCAGGCCTTTGCTTTAGTCAGTCACTTACTGACTAAAGAGTCTGTGAGCCCTGAATAAATGTAAGTGGTAGCCAAGCAATAGTCACCACAGGCCTTGGGTGAGACACAGCACTGTGCTGGCTTTAGATGAAACTCAGTACTGTGCCGGCTTCAGGTGTGATCCAGCACAGTCCCACTAGTGGTAGCCATGGAAGTTCTTGCATCATCCCTCCTCCAAATCCAGACAGCTCTGCATGAAGACAAAAATTCCATTTCTTTGGGAGTAAGTAATGGAAGAGAATAAGAGACTATGCCTGGTAATCCAGGGAATTCTCCTACATCTTACCCAAGACCACCAAGGTGGTACCTCTACAAGTCTGCAAAAGTGAGAGTATTAGTAGGCTGAGGATGCCCCCTAATGCAGTACAGCTGTAGTGATCAAAGACCTATATAATAATACTAATTCCCTTTGAATACCTGGAAAGCCTTCTCATGAAGGGTGGGTACAAACAAACCCAGACTGCAAACATTAGAATAAATACCTAACCCTTCAATGCCTGGACATTGACAAACATCCGACAAGCCTCAAGAGCATCCAGGAAAATATGACCTTACCAAACAAACTAAATAAGGCACCAGTGATCAATCCCACTCTGTCCCAGAGTGACAGAGATATGTGACCTTTCAGACAAAGAATTCAAAATAGCTGTTTTGATACAGATTATAGAATTGCATGTGCATAAAAAAAATTAAAAAGAAAAATAGAAAAAAAAAACAAAATAGCTGTGTTGAGGAAAATTAAACAAAATTCAAGATAACACAGAGAAAGAACTCAGAATCCTATAAGATAAATTGAACAAAGACATTAAAATAATTTTTAACAACCAAGTAGAAATGCTGGAGTTAAAAATTCAATCAAAAACTGAAGAATGTATCAGAGTCTCACAACAGTAGAATTGATCAGCAGAGGAAATAATAAGGGAGCTTAAAGGCAGACTATTTGAAAATACGCAGTCAGAGGAGACAAAAAGAAAAGGAATAAAAAATAATGAAGCACACCTACAGGATATACAAAATACCCACAAAAGGGCAAATGAGATAGAGAAAGAGATGTGGTGGAAAGTTTATTTAAAGAGATAGTAGTAGAGGACTTTCCAAACCTAAAAAAAAGACATCAACATTCAAGTACAAGAAGGTTATAAAACATCAAGGAGATTTAACTCAAACAAAACTACCTAAAGGCATTTAATAATCAAACTCCCAAAGATCAAGAATAAAGAAAGGATACTAAAAGCAGCAAGAAAAAAGAAACAAATAACATACAATGAAGCTCCAATATGTCTTGCAGCAGACTTTTCAGTGGAAACCTTACAGGCCAGGAGAGAGTGGCATGACATATTTAAAGTGCTGAAGAAAACAAAAGTCTTTTATCAAAAAATATTATATCCTGAGAAAATATCCTTCAAATATTAAGGAGAAATAATGACTTTTCCAGACAAACAATAGCTGAGATTTCATTAACATCAGACCTCTCTTATAAGAAATGGTAAATAGAGTTCTACAATATGAAAGAAAAAGACATTAACAAGCAATTAAAAATCATCTGAATGTACAAAACTCACTGGGAATAGTAAGTACACAGACAAATACAGAATATTACAACACTAATTTTATTCTGTAAGGAAGACTAAAAGATGAACCTATCAAAAATAATTGTTACAACAATTTTTTAAGACATAGACAATAAAATAAGATAGAAACAGAAAAAGTTAAAAAGCAGGAGGATGAAGTTAATGCATGGAGTCCTTATTAATTAGTTTTTCCTGCTTGTTTGTTTGTTTTTGCAATCAAAGTCTTCATCAGTTTAAAATAATAGGTTATAAGATATTTGTGCAAGCCTCATGGTAACCTCAAATTTAAAAACCTACAACAGATACACACACAAAGAAAGTACAAAATTAAAACATACCACCAGAGAAAATCACTTTCATAAAAAGGAAAACAGAAAGGAAAGAAAAAAGAGAAGACCACAAAACAACCAAAAAACACATAACAACATGGCAGTAATAGGCCCTTACTTATCAACAATAATATTTAATGTAAATGTACTGAATTCTCCAATCAAAAGACATAGAGTGGCTGAATGGATTTTTAAAAAACAATAATCTACTGCTTACAAGAAGCTACACTTCACCTATAAAGACACAAACAAACTGATATTATGGAAATGGAAAAAATATTCCATGCATATGGAAACTGCAGAACAGCAAGAGTAGCTATACTTATGTTAGAAAAAAAGATTTCAAGACAAAAACCATAAAAGCAGACAAAGAAAGTCAGTATATAATAATAAAAGGATCAATTGAGCAAAAGATTATAACAATAGGAAATATATATGCACCCAACACTGGAGCACCCACATATATAAAGCAAATATTAGCACTAAAGAGAGAGATATGCCCCAAAAGAATAATAGCTGGAGTTACCAACACCCCATTTTCAGCATTGAACAGATCAAGAGAGAAAATTAACAAGGAAACATCAGACTTAATCTGCATTATATAACAAATGGACCTAATAGATATTTAAAGAACATTTCATCCAATGGCTGCAGGATACACATTCTTCTCCTCAGCACATGGATCATTCTCAAGGATAGACCACAGGTTAAACCACAAAACAAGAATTAAAAAAATTTTTTTAAATAGAATTTTATTAAGTATCTTCTCTGACCTCAATGGAATAAGTAGAAATCAATAAGAAGATGAACATTGGAAACTATACAATCACATGGAAATTAAATTATATGTTTCTGAATGACCAGTGGGTCAATGAAGCAATTAAGAAGGAAATTTTTAATGTCTTGAAATAAATAAAAATGGACAAAAAGCATAACAAAATCTATGGAAAACAATAAAAGCAGTGCTAAGAGAAATGTTGATAGCAATAAGTACCTATATCAGTAAAGTACAAAAACATCAAATAAACAACTTAACAATGCAACTTTAAAAACTAGAAAAGCAAGAGCAAACCAAACCCAAAATTAGCAGAAGAAAAGAAATAATAAAGATTAGAGCAGAAATAAATGAAGTTGAAGCCAAAAAATAGAAAATATCAAGAAAATGAAAAGTTGGTTTTTAAAAAGATAAACAAAGATGACCAACCTTTAACTGGACTAAGAGAGAAGACCCAAATTTTAAAAAAAAAAAATCAGAGATGAAAAAGGAAACATTTAACTGATATTGTCAAAATTCAAAGGATCATTAAAAACTATTATGAACGACTATATGCCAATAAGTCGGAAAATCTAGAAGTCATGGATAAATTCCTATACACACACAATTTACAAAGATTGAACCATGAAGAAATCCAAGACCTGAATAAATCAATAACAAGCAATGAGATCAAAACCATAATAAAAAGTCTCCCTGCAAAGAAAAGCCCAGGACCCTATGGTTTCACTGCTGAAATTTACCAAACGTTTAAAGAAGAACTAATACCAATTCTGCTCAAACTATTCTGAAAAATAGAGGAGGAATGAATACTTCCCAACTCATTCTATGAGGCCAGTAATACAAAAACCAGCCAAAGACACATCAAAAACAGAAAACTACAGACCAATATCTCTGATGAACACTGATACAAAAAAAAAAAAAAAAAAACCATCAAATTGAATTCAACAACACGGTAAAATGATCATTCATCATGACCAAGTGGGATTTATCCCTAGGGTGCAAGAATAGTTCAACATATGCAAATCAATCAATGCGATACATCATATTAGCAGAATGAAGGACAAAAACCATATGATCAATTTAAATAATGCTGAAGAAAGCATTTGACAGAATTTAACATCCCTTCATGATCAATATCCTCAAAAAACTGGGTATAAAAGGAATACACCTCAACACAATAAAAGCCATATATGACAGACCCACAGTTAATATCATACTAAATGGGGGAAAATTGAAAACATCTCCTCTAAGATCTGAAACAAGACAAGGATGCTCACTATCACCACTTCTTTACAACGTAATACTGGAAGTCCTAGCTATAGCAATCAGACAAGAGAAAGAAATAAAGAGCATCCAAATTGGAAAAGAAGAAGCCAGACTATCCTTGTTTGCAGATGATATAATCTGATATTTGAAAAAACCTAAAAACTCCACCAAAAAACTACTACTACTGATAAACACATTCAGTAAAGTTGCAGGATACAAAATTAACATACAAAAATCAGTAGCATTTCTATGTACCAACTGCAAACAATCTGAAAAATAAATCAAGAAATAAACCCCATTTACATTAGTTACAAATAAAATTTAATACCTAGGAATAAACTTAACCAAAGAAGTGAAAAATCTGTACAATAAATATTAACTATAAAACATTGACGACAGAAATTGAAGAGGACACACACAAAAAAATGGAATGATGTTTCATGTTCATGATTGGAAGAATCAATATTGTTAAGATACCCATACTACCCAAAGCAATCTACAGATTCAATGCAATCCCTGTCAGAATACCAGCAACATTCTTCACAGAAATAGAAAAAAAATCATAAAACTTACATGGAATCACAAAAGACCCAGAATAGCCAAACCTATCCTAAGCAAAAATAATAAAACTGGAAGAATCACATAACCTTATTTCAAATTATATTACAGAGCTATAGTAAATGAAACAGCACGGTACTGGCATACAAACAGACATCTAGAACAATGGAACAGAATAGAGAACCCAAAAATAAATCCATATATCTACAGTGAACTCATTTTCAACAAAGATGCCAAGAATATTCACTGGGGAAAGGACAGTCTCTTCAATAAATGGTGCTAAGAAAACTGGATATCCATATACAGAAGAAAGAAACTAGACCCCTATCTTGCACCATACACAAAAATCAAATCAAAATGGATTAAAGTTTTTTAGAAAGGGTCTAAGGCCATTTTAAATGGATCTAAGACCTCAAACTATGAAACTACTATACAAAAACTTTGGGGAAACTCTCCAGGACATTGGTCTGGGCAAATATTTCTTGAGTAAAAGCAGAGACCACCAAAGCAATAATGGACAAATGGAATCACATCAAGTTGAAAAGCTTCTGCACAACAAAGAAATCAACAAAGTGAAGGGACAACCCACAGAATGGGAGAAAATATTTGCAAACTATCCATCTGACAAGAGATTAATAACCAGAATATATGAGGAACTCAATTCAATAGGAAAAAAAATCTAGCAATGTGACTTAAAAATGGGGAAAAGATATGAATAGACATTTCTCCAAAGAAGATATATAAACTGCAAAATATATAAAAAGTTGCTCAAAATCATTGATCATCAAAGAAATGCAAATCAAAACTACAACGTGATACCATCTCACCCTAATTAAAATGGTTTTTATCCAAAAGACAGGCAAGAATAAATGCTAGCAAAGATGTAGAGAAAAGGGAACCCTTGTACACTATTGGTGAGAATGTAAATTAGGAAAGCCACAATGGAGAACAGTATGGATATTTCTCAAGAAACTAAAAATGAAACTACCATATGATCTAGCAATCCCACTGCTGTGTATAAACTTAAGAGAATGGAAATTAGTATATTGAAAAGATATCTGCACTCCCATTTTATTGCAGCACTATTCACAACAGCCAAGATTTGGAATCAATCAAAGTGTCTATCAATGAATGGATGAAGAAAATGTGGTACACATACATAATGGAGTGCTATTCATTCATAAAAAGGAATGAGATCCTGTGATTTGCAACAACATAGATGGAACTGGAGGACACTATGTTAAGTGAAATAAGCCAGGCATAGGAAGACAAACTTCACATGTTCTCACACATTTGTGAGAGCCAAAAATTAAAACAATCTAGTTCACTGAGAAGGAGAGTAGAATGATAGTTACCAGAGGCTGAGAAGGTTAGTGGGGAAGGAGAGAAAAAGTGAGGATGTTTAATGGGTACAAAAAAAAAAAGAATGAATGAATAAGGTATAGTATTTGATAGCACAATGGGTGACTACAGGCAACAATAATTTATTGTACATTTTAAAATTACTAAAACAGTATAATAGGATTATTTGTAACACTGAGAAATGATAAATGCTTGAAGTGATAGATACCCCATTTACCTTGATGCGATTATTACACATTGTATGTCTGTGTCAAAATATACCATGTATCCTATAAATATATATACCTAATATGTACCCAGAAAAATCAAAAATAAAAACTTTAGAAAAAATAAAACTAAAGAACCAGGGAGAATAAAATTTTAAAAAATAATATCTATCTCATAGATGGTGGGTAGAATGCTCATATATGTTTTCATTCCCTATAACTTTGCTGATTTTTTTGACCTGTTTATTAAAATGAATTATTCATAGATATGTCATAATTACTCATTTTGATCATGGATGTGCCCAATTCTCATAGTCTTATAAAATTTGTGCATTGTATTTTGCTTCTAGTATTATTAAGTGCATAAAATTTAACATTATTATATATTCATTATGAGTTAAACATTTTATTATATCAGCTTTATTCTGATGTTTTCTTTCTTCTTACCTTCAACTTGTTTATCCTTGTGTTTTACATGTGTCTTTTATAACAGTGTAGATGAGTTTTATTTTTTATTCAATCTAAAAAATATTTATTTATATATGCATTTATTTATTTATAAGGATGTATCTCTCTGTCACCCAGACTGGAGTACAGTGGTGCATCACAACTCACTGCAGCCTCAAAGTCCAGTGCTTAAGCAATCCTCCTGCCTCAGCTTCCCAAGTAGGTGGGACTACAAGCATGCCACCACACCTGGCTAATTATTTTTGTTTTTAGAAATGGGGTCTCATTCTTGCCCAGGCTGGTCTCAAACTCCTGGTCTCAAGTATTTAGTCCTTTTGGTTTGAATGTAGTTACTGATATGTTTGCATCAAATTTACCATAACTGTGCTATTTCCTCTTTCTTTTCTTTTCTGTATTTTAAAGTAGCTTCTGAGTGTTTTTATTCAATTTTTGCCTCTATTATCTTGGAAATTATAGACTGCTTTACTATTGTAATGATAACAGTAGAAATTACCACATGCATCCTTAAGTGACATTGTAAGTGTCTAATATTAATTGGTATTTTACTCTCTACCCAGGCAATACAAGCAAAATCATTTGAAATCTTTAGTTCCATTTGCATACCTTTCCTGACATATATAGTATTATTATCATGCATGTTAATGTTCTCTATATTTTAAACCTAATAAGACATTATAATTATTTGACATAGTCATTGTTCATTTCTATTTACCTACATCATTTTCACTACACATCATTATTCCATTATTTCCATGCTTCCATCTAGAATAATTTTCTTTTTCTGCCTGAAGAGCACCTTTACTGCTAGCTCTCCCTGTGACAAATTATCAGATTTTATTTGTTTGAAAATGTCTTTATTTTCCTTTCATTCTTGAAAGACTTTTTGGCTAGATATTGAATTCTAGGTTGACGTGTCTTTTCTTTCACACTTTGATGTCATTTCACTGTCTTTTGGTTTAAATTGTTTCTATTAAGTGGTTAGCTGTCAGTCTAATTTTTGTTCCTTGGAAAATAATCTGTTCTTTTTCCTCTGATAGCTTGTGTGTTTTTAGTTGTTTTTGATTTTACACATTTTTACTATATGCCTAGGCATACATTTCTTTTCGCCTGGTTCAGGCTTTGCAGGCCACCTTAAATCTGTGGCTCAAAGTCTTTCACTAGTTTTTGACAAGCTCTCTTCCATTACTTTCTTCTGACCTATTATCTTGATCCTCACCTTCTCACACTCCAGTGACATATATGTTAGAACCTCTCCCTGTATTTGTATCTCTTATAATCTCTTCTGTGTATCCTATAATTTTGTATCTCTATGTTTTGTTAGGGCTGTTGTCTTCTGACCTATTTCCCCATCCATGGATTCCTCTCTTAAGTATGCATAATCTGATATAAAACCTATTCAATGAAGTTCTTCAACTTGATTGTTATATTTTTTCAGTTCTATAATTTTTATTTGGTACTGTTTTGTGTGATTTCAGTTCTCTGTGAAAAAAAATCAATCTTATTTCTTATTTCCTTATATCTACTAAACATAGTTATTTTAAAGTCTGTGTCTGGTACTGCACCACATGTTCCACAGGCCAGGCACTGTAATACAAGTTCTATAAACCCTCTCTCTACAGAAGAATAAACTGAGGCTTATCAAGATTATACACTTACTTGAAAGTAGAGCCAAGAACCAAACTCAAATACTCCAAACTTCAAAATTTATGCTCTTAACCATTTCATTACAGGATTATGATGGTCTCAAATAACTGACTAAACCAGAGTCCAAATATTGTAAGATTAATTTATTTCCCTATCAGAGCAAGATTTCTCTCTTCTAGTGACAGGTTCTCCCGCAAGCCCTGTCACAATATTCATCCTGAATTTTCTTGGTGTATCTTTCCACATTTATTAATTAATTCATTCAACACTCAATAAGTAGTTTTGAGTATTTTTCACATGGTTCTAGGCACTAGAGATATATGATAAACAAGGTATACGTGGTTTCTGACTCACGGAACTTTCATTCTAGTGGGAGGTAATAAACAGTAAGCATGCAAGCAAATACATCAGAAAGCAATGAAGCCAATGAGGAAGTGGTCTAGATATAATATAGTAAACTTTGATATTGGATGTTGACTTTAGCTAGGTGGTCAAGGTAGACTTCTCAGAGGAAGTGACACTTGAGCTGCAAATCTGAATAAGAGAAGCATTCCATACAGAAGGAAGAGCAAGCACAAAGCCCCCATGTTTGAGATGTAACTGGCATAGTTAAAGGACAGAAGGACATTGGTTGTGGCTGAGCCTCGTGAATAAACAGAGTGGTAGAACATGAGATAGAAAAGTTGGAAGGTATGAAAATCAAGACATTATTGCAGTACTTCAGGTAAAAAGTGATGGTAGCAACTTTCATCTCTAGCCATATGAAAGTATTGTGACCATATTTACCCTTCTACTACAAGCCTTTTAAAAACAGGCAAAATATATGAACAACTGTTTGCAGACATTAGAGAACAAGCAGCCCAGAATAGTGATTTGTGAAAGAGGGAAAACGGAGAAGATGAGTTCTGTGATACTCCAGCATTTTGCCTGAAAACACGTTCCAGACCACAAGGCAGCAAATACAAGCCAAGCACGTGGTCTCACTAAATAGGAGTTAAGGGAGACTGAGGTGGCTGGAAGTTGCAGGAGAGAGTTTCAGAAAGGAGAGAGCTCTTCAGGAAAAAAGATATCCGGAAATCTCCAGTGAGAACCTGGAGACCCTTTAAAACCTACATTTTAAATAAGCCCCTCCTTCTCTAGTTGATATTTGTGCATGCTAAAATTTGAGGATCACTTCTAGAGACCTAAGAAACCAGAATATTGAAGAAATGGATATAATATCCTTAAGGAAATAGGCTGCATTTCTTATTACCACATGATGTGGAGATGAATTTTACTACTGCAGATATACACTAAACTCCCTGTTTTAGCTGAAGACAAAAGGAGTCAGGAGACTCTCTTGACTTATGGGATTTAAGATTTCACAGGGTGGAAGAAACAATCTGGCAAAGATGCTGTTCTTGACTCTCTCTGGCTTCTTTTTCAAAGCCATCACACTGGTTCAGGTTTTAATCTTCTCAGCATGGAACATGTGTTTATCGGGGCAGATTTTTGCATTTCCCAGGTGTGAGTGCAAGCTTGTTTCCTTATTGGTTGGATGAGTGATTGAATAAATGGATTAATTAAGCCAGTGAGACCAGGATCTCGAAATAAGTCATTTCCATCTCTATTCTCATAGGGTTGGGTAAGGAAGTCAGCCTTATCAACTTCTGGTCTTTGGGAACTCCCTAGGAGCCCCTCATAGTTTATTATCCACTCTTTCCAGCCAGCCCTGGTTGAAGGCAGAAAATGACCCAACATTCTGCATGACCTGGTCAAGGCCACACCCTGAGGCAGGTGATACAGCTGAGAAATTTTGCTTTGACTGTCACTATGCCAAGGACCCAGCATCCTGACAAGGTTTGGGATCAAATTTGGTTTTGAAAAGAGCAAAGAGAACAACATAATTTAAAAATCAAAGAAATTCATTTTAGTAGTAAAAGGTTAACAGCCTTTAGGAGGAACAATTTTTAATCACCCTCGTCTAGACTCTATCACTGGAATCACCAGCCACCGAGTGAAATATGGCCCAACTGCCGCCACCAAACAGCTCCTAAAGACTGTTGTATTTAATCATGTCTGTGCACCACTTATGGATTTTCATTATGATTCCCGATGCTGTTGCGCTGGGTAAAATATTAATATCCATAGTAATGATGCATGAAGCTTGGAGTGTAATTTCTTCACTCTTCTTGTCTGATATTAAATTGTTACCACTTTATCATTTGTGTAGAACTGCACGTTTCAATTAATCTTTCCATATCAGCAGCCCTGATTAATATAGATCATGATTCATAAGCTTATCGTCACTATAGTTTTAACAGATCATTTATAAAGATCTTAAATTTCAGGGTCTGGGAGGTGCAGCTGCTGTGTCCAATGTGCCTCTTTATTCTCTGTTCCAACAGTGCTGCTATACACCGGCTGTCACCTCCTGTTGAATAATTAATTTCACGAACCAAATTTACCCAAGAAAAAACACCAGAATGAAGGGACTGGCAATTGGCAGGGCACTGGTAGTGTTTGTTCACCTTTCCGTGCCCAGCCCGGATGTTGCCTGCCCTTCATAGACCGGAACTGCTGCTTTGGGGGATTAACCACAGGTGTGTATGGGCTTCTGCTGGCTGCAGCGGGCTATCTCAGCCAGCACAGCCATCCCAGGACAGTTGTTGAGATTTGATGGAGCACTGGATAACTTCCCAGGCAGCTGCTGCTGCTCACATGGCCCACAGACACAGGGTTCATCATTGAGAACCTGGGAGCCATTGCACTGCCTCTCAACCAACTTGAAGCAGAAGCAGAATCATGCAGAACCCCTGGAGAAAAGCCCCTTCTCTTTGGACAGAATAAGAGAGGACAGGAAATAAAGGAGACCTTACTGACATTGTTGGGCCTGCATTTGAAGCTTAATTCCCATGGTTCAAATTGCTCAAAGACTTCAGGTACAAGAGAAAACATCTGGATGTAAATTAAGAAAAAAAAAATTATTATGGTAACTGGTCTGGTAACAACTAACGTGGCAACATTTATTGACTTCAAAATCTTAATACGTTGTTTCAACCTCAATCAAATCGGGTAATTTTTTTAAAGTATTCTGAGTAAATTTGTGCTCTTCGTTTTGATCAAATTTGTACATCTTTTATTGTACATCTTCTATGTGAAAGACATTATCCTAAGCCCTAAGGTTTGGGGCTATGTCTTCATTTGGGTCCCCCAGAAGCAAACTCTAGGACAAGAATTCAGGAGCAAGTCATTTATTTGAGAGGGGATCCTGGGAAACATCACCATAAGAGTGAGGAGCTGCGGCATGGAGGAGAAGCAGCAGCAGAAGCTGTGTTGTCAAGTAAGTTACCACTGTGGACACCTGGGGCACTCTGGAAGACCACAGAACTTGCCTCACAGATGTCTCAATGGTGGGTGAGGAACCCAAGTTATTTACTTAGCAAGTCCCTGTCTGTCACTAGAGGGACTGATTTCTATGGCATTAACTCTCCCACACTCACTCCTGACTTGCCCTGCATGTCAGCAGAGTGATTTCTGCAGCCAGAAATAAAAGCTCTCAGATGGAGAGTGCAAGGCATCCCTGGCAAGCAGGCTTGACATTTAGAGGTGAGGGTCAAGAGAAGAAAAGCAGAGCCAACACCATTTTCTACAGTGACCCTCTAATCCAAAGCATGTGTTCACTCATTAATTCAAAAAATGTTCAGAGTTGTCCTCTTATCTACAACGGTCCACACAAGAGATAGCAGTTGCTGGGAAAAAAAGTCCATTAAAGTTGTGAGGCTTTAAAAAAAAGTTATGTAAATAGATCTTACATGTTTTACTTCAATTAAAACACAGAAATGTGCATTTATTCACTATTATTTTGCTGCTGGGTCAGAATCTTTTCTTTCAGTGTGCAAGTGCTAAAGGAACTCTGCCTTTCCTTTCCTGTGCAAACACCCACAGTTTCTAGTTTCAGCTTCTATGAGTTACAGCAATAACTTAAAGTCATTTTTAAGACATCTAAGTGCAGAAACTTTGGAGATGTTTATGTTTCTCAATCTTTTATAGTAATTTTACCCACATGTAATTCAACAGCTATTTTTTAGTGACTCACCTTTATCAAATCCAAAGCATTCAATTTAATGTTCAAAGAACCAACAGTTCCTCTTGTCACACTTATCATCACTTTATGTAATGTTTAATTCAATTTCATGGTTACGTTATTAAGCACAGCTATTATAAAACAGCTGGACCTGTGGATACTCAAGAGCATGGCCTTCTGTTGGTGAGCACTACTACTGCATCCCAGGCAAGTCTACAAGGTTGACTCATCTGGTCCACCTAGTTACCTATGGATGAGTGGGGGACTGCGGTTATGCCTGCTTCACAGAAGAGGGTTTCCAAGCATACTTGCTCAGGGCCACACAGCCAGCAAATGACAGACCTGGGTTTCTAACCCACAGTGTCTGGTCCTAGAGTCCCACGTCTTAACCACAATGCCACACTGCCCTGCGTAGAGAGTGACATTTTACCTGGGTAATAAAGATTTATCTTCTACACTGTGACATTTTGAAAGTGAGGAGGCCACTAGTGATAATAACACCCAACCCACAGATGTAAAACAATACAGTCCTTGGTAAGCCAGGACATCTGGCCACTCTGTTTGTTATCCTTGAGTGCTCAGTGTGTCATGGGTCCTGGCCAGAGTGTTAGTCAGGGGAAGAATTGAAGCGGTGGGCAGTTAAGGAAGTGTCAAGGGCAGGAGAGGTGCAGCACAGAGGAGAGGGCCTCACAAAGTTTACCAATTAAAATGGAAATAAAGTATGTCTGCCTTAGTTATACTATAAGGTACCACAAGTCTTTGTATATAAAGGGGTCAAGAGACATTGGAAATTTAAAATTGTCATGACAGCCAGGCACAGTGGAATTACACTTGTAATCCCAACACTTTGTGAGGCCAAGGCAGGCAGAGGGCTTGAATTCAAGAGTTCAACACCAGCCTGGACAACACGGCAAAACCCATCTATGAAAAATACAAAACTTAGCTGGATGTGGTGGTTGCTTGTAGTCCCAGCTACTTGGGAAGCTGAGGTGGGAAGATCTCTTGAACCTAGGAGGTTGACGCTGCAGTAAGCCAAGATCACGCCACTGCACTCCAGCCTGGGTGACAGAGGAGACCCTGTCTTAAAAAATAAATGAATAAATAAATAAAAGTATCATGAGCGTTCAGAGGAGGGAGAGCAATTTGTCAACTCAGGAATCAAGAAGCCTTTATAGAGAAAGCGGTACTTAAGCTGGTCATTGAATATGGGTAGGTAGATTTGGAGTTGTAAAGGAAGTGACCTTCTAGGAGGAGGAAAAAGAAGCAAAGGTAAAGAGGCAGGAAGCCAAGGGGTACATTAAAGCTTGTGAAGTAATTCTGTTTGCCTGACAAGTGACTGAACTTTATGGACAGTGGGACAAAGGACTGGAAATTGCAGCCAAATCACAAGTGAACGTCTAGATTTACTTCTGATATGGATAGTGAGCCACGGTATGTTTTTAAACTAGTAGATAACACAAGAAGCCCCAGAGCCTGGCCTGGCCACTTAAAGTGTAGGTTGTGTAGCGTACTATCTGGGGTTCAGTCTCTCTTCCCTTTACTTCTCTGTGACCTAAGACGGATCTCATCTCTGGGTCTCAGTGATAGCATGTGTAATATGGGGATAATAATGGTACCTACCTCTTAGGATTGTGCAGATTAAATTCGTTTATACATTTATAAAGAGCTTAAAACAGTATACAGAAGACGGGCTTTATAAGTATTAGCTATTATTAGTATGATTGAAGTTGAGCTTCAGAGAGTTTAAGCCGGTGGCAGAGGAGGGTGGCTGGCAATAGGAGGAAAGGAAGAGAGGCCATGAGAAACTGAAGTGAGGAAGACAGGCAATGGAGATAGAATGTGTGTTGCTCACAACCATTTGGGGATTTCGAATCTTCTCCTTCCTACAACCACCCCCTCTCCTCTCTCAGCCTCCAGGTTCCCCTGTGTGCCTCCCAGGCAGCTCTGGGCAGGTGGGCCACACAAGACTCTCACATATGATGCTTCATCACTGAACAGGGCACCCAGGCTCCTTGACTGCCCATTTTTACTCTTCCCATTCCTGTGAAAATGGGAACTAAAGCTGCCATAGTAGGTCTTCAGTAAAGACCCTTCTTTCCCATAGCCTCACAACACAATCATATGCCGGAAGTTTTTAACCTTGCAAATCATTTTATGATTCACATCACATTTTTCTATGGAATGTTGACTCACCTTATTCACTTGTATGTCCTCAGTGCTTAGCACAGAGCTTGGAAAAGAGTAAATGGTCTGGGACTGTTTACCGTCCGAATGAAACAACCAGTGGAATAATGAGTGGGCATCATCTCTTCCTCCATTTTTCTCTCTCTTTGTTAAGCAAAGTGATCTAATCAAAAGACTTGGACAAAACTCAGATACATAGCAATTGCTCAGTAAGGGTGGTTAGTATATTTTATACTTAATCCTACTATACTGTTGTTCACAGTCTGCCCTGCTTAGGGCCTGGTGTGAGTATAGGGAGAAGGAAGCTCCTTGGGAGGAGGGCTTGGGTCCCCTTCCCAGGTGAATCCCCTACTCAGTTCAGAAGAGGTACTTGATTCATGTCCATTCAATTAAATTGGTTGAGCTTCAAACCCATCTGATTTGGGTTTAGGGGAGGTTAACAAATGTCTCAATAATTGATGGCCCCCTCTTCCCCAATCACTGCACTGAACCTTTGGCTTCTCAATCAGATACCTGTACCTAGAGCTCTGCCCTAACGGAGTAGAGTGTGACCAGATGGGCCACAGGGTTGGGCCAATCCATCTGCCTCTAAGGATCAATTTCCCAGACTACTTTACAATCACATCACAGACTTCACTGGGTTAATGAGGTTGTAGAGACAGCCTTATAGGTGACTGTACCATACCCTTGCAGAATGGCCATCATTTTGGGAATAACAGAAATGCTTTAAGAACGGGGTTGTCCATTTATAAAATGCGGTAAATTATGTCTGTGTCTAACTTACAGGAATAACAAATAAGCTAATTAGATAATTGGAAGTTTTGTTGGGTTCCTTCAAAAGTAAAGCATTACAAAAGAAACTCCTGTTGCTGAAATTATTCAGAATGAACTTCTTAAAACTCTAGTCTCTTGTATTCTTGGCCACACCAAGAATACAAGTGTGATACTGTAGTTTTCATTAATTAGTATTGTACTAATGCAGTCTCTCAAAAGCTAAGTTAGTAAAAATTCTGAATTCTACAGGTTTAGAAAGGAAATATATTATTAGTATTATTTAAATGCAGAGTAAAGGAGCTAAGGAAGAAGAGTAATGTTGCTAGAAGGAAGCATATAAGATATGATTTAGATTTGGTGAGACTTGGGGTCTTAATTCCAGCTGACTCCTCTGAGCTTCAGTTTCTTCAACATGTGAGAGAAATGGACCCGGTCATCCCCAAATTCCCTTCCCCTGTGATCAGGATAGTAACTCTTGCTTTGCAAATATGTTAAGAGACTTTTTAAATCCTTATTTCAATTTATTTTCCTAAGTAAATTAAACATTTGTCTGATATTTAATTACACTATTGTTTGCTTTATAAATCCTTTTTTCATGGGGAAGTATGTCTGTACTTTAACCCAGCCTGACTCATTACACACCATATAACCCACAATTCATTACTGTGACATGTAAACGGCTACTGATATTCAAAGCAATGGTCCAGGACCCTCATCCCTGTCTTGAATCTAGCTTCCCGTTGATCTTACTATCTCTGTCCAATTTGGAATACTGTCTGTCTCGGTGTTTCCATTTGGCCTCATAATTTAGAGGTAAGATAGTTTGCTATACAATGTTATGGCCAGAGTCCTAGGAACACTGAAATCCTTTTCTGCCTTTCTATCTGATATGGTTTGGCTCTGTGTCCCCACCCAAATCTCATCAATCTCATCTCGAATTGTAATCTCCATAATCCCCACGTGTCAAGGAAGGGACCTGACAGGAGGCGACTGGATCATGGGGGTGGTGTCCCCCGTGCTGTTCTCATGATAGTGGGTGAGTTCTCAGGAAACCTGGTGATTCTATAAGTGACAGTTCCTCTTTCACATGCTCTCTTTCACCCACTGCCATGCTTCCTGCTTCCCCTCCTGCCATGACTGTAAGTTTCCCAAGGTCTCCCCAGCCTGTTGTCTAACTTACAGGAATTATTCCTGTTATTCCTGAAAGTTGGACACTGTGAGTCAAACCTCCTTTGTTTACAAATTACCCAGTTTCAGGTAGTATCTTTATAGCAGTGTGAAAACAAACTAATACACTATCCTTGCCAGAGGGTTCCCAAGGGAGCAGTGACAGACTAGGAATCAAAGTATCTCCTTTTTTTTTTTTTTTTTTTGAGACGGAGTCTCGCTCTGTCACCCAGGCTGGAGTGCAGTGGCCAGATCTCAGCTCACTGCAAGCTCCGCCTCCCGGGTTTACGCCATTCTCCTGCCTCAGCCTCCCGAGTAGCTGGGACTACAGCCGCCGCCACCTCGCCCGGCTAGTGTTTTGTATTTTTAGTGGTTTCACCGTGTTAGCCAGGATGGTCTCGATCTCCTGACCTCGTGATCCGCCCGTCTCGGCCTCCAAAAGTGCTGGGATTACAGGCTTGAGCCACCGCGCCCGGCCAGTATCTCCTTATTTTTAACAGCCTTATTGAAGTATAACTGATATACCCCCCCAAAAAAACCTGTGTGTGTTTAATGTATACAATTTGATGAGTTTGGAGTACTTAGTAATAGCTAAGTCCTCGGTAATAGCTAAGCCAGCAACTGCTAAATAAAGGTCTCCCTTGTGATGCTTGGTTTAGGAAAGCAGATTTTTGGCTGGAGAAATGGAGAGACAGGGACACCAAGCCCCAAGACAGGCCCTGCATCCACTACACAACCACCAGTTTAGACTGAAGAGTAGACTCATAAGAATGGTTGGCTCATCCAAGGAGGTCATGTGCTGCTTCTATCTGAGGACCAGCTAGGCAGGGGTGCCAGCCTTTGAAGCACTATAATCCTACCCACCAGGAATGCAGGTCCAATCAGACAGACCTGTCTCACCTATCCAGTTGGCAATTTCTTTTCTCCTATGGTGGAGGACCAAGGTGGGGAAGCAAGGTGGAAGTAAGAGTGGAAGGAGATTGAAGGGTCTCTTCTACCTACACTTCCCATGTTTGTGGTTGAGCCTCTGCTCTTCCCAATGGACTTTAACTGACTCTTATCTCTGACTCTCAGGACCTCCTATCAGAGCCCCCTTCCTGATTCCAATTCCTACAGACCCCTTGGTTGGTACCTTGGCTGTGTCAACCCCAAACACGAATGTTGTTTTAGCTCTTCATCTCTCCACTTTCAAGATATGTAACATAAGAGTGAAGATTCCTTAGTGCCTAAGAAAGTGATTTTAAGAGAGATTTAATAACTACATGAGACTTTGGGAAAATTTAACCACAAGAGAAAATATGTGTGTTAATGTGTGTATGTGGATATAGAGAGACAGAATATGTATTTTTTTAAAAAGGAGAGTACCACTTGACACAAATAAGAACACTATAACAACCACAAAAGTTTTAAGATTAAGAGAACAATTTTCATTTGTTTCCAATGCCCCAGGATAAATCAGGGCCAATTTATCAAATTCCAGGTCTGAATTTCTTTACCCCCTCTCCTCCTACTTAAATGATACCCAGCCTCAAACCCATCAAACTCAAGACTATTTGGGTCTTTTAGAATTATAATTTTGCTTCTTTATGTCTTTATTGCTCCTTTGATAGAGAAATTGAAAAAAAGAAAAAGATATGAAGAAGAACAACAAAAAGCTATAATTATGAAGATTCAATTTAATTTTAAACCTTGTGGACAGAAAAGAAGAAGCCAGAAAAGAAGGAACCAAATTAATTTAGCAGGGAAGCATTGCATGAAATATTGTTGAAGTTTAATAACCATGCAAAGACAGATGATATGTGTGGAAAAATTAGTTGTAGGACCTCATAATAGTCTATTAATATTTCCTACAGGCGCAAAACCCTTTCCTGAATAATTGTGACAAAGTAATCTTTTGAAAAAGAGAGAGTTGAAAAAAGAATCTTCAAAAGGGGACAGTGATGATGAAGGCGCTGGAAGGAGAAGGAGACTCTATGTCAGTCAGGAAATCTGCAGGTATGTTTGATTTAACTCACCATGGCAAGACAAGAGAAATCAAGCTCACAGATGACCAGAAATCATGTGGAGGGCACACACATGGGCACAATTGCACTGCAGAACTGTAAAACAAATAGTGTGACTTTTAGACATAACTTAGTTGATTTCATAGATCTTTATGAAAATTATTTAGTATTCCTGCCTAGGAGGTCAATATGGTTGAATTCTCAGTCTTGCAGATGAAAAAGCTAAGATGCATAACAATAGTCACTGGTTCCAGAGGCCCCCAGGAGATGCAGGAGGAAAAAGGGAGGCCCCTGCCTCAGACAGTGCAGTGGGCCTGGCTGCCTCCCCTTGAACCAGGGAAATGGAATGGCAGCTTCTGGCTTTGTCTTCCCTGCAGAGGCCTAACCCTTGGGAGCTCTGATTTTACAAAGTCTGAGCTCCCAAGAGGAAAGCATCTGAATTCCTTTTTTTCTGATTTCACAATACAGTTTATTTTATACATCCCAGATTCCGGAAATTATTAGCCTAGTGAAGACTCAATATATTTATTAATTAAATTGGGTTGCATTTGGGGAAGGAAAAGAGGTAAAGGTAAGGGATGTAATATTTGTCAATAATCTATTATTTTCAAAGGGTGAAAATGTATTACTTTCTCTAATTATTACAACAAATTTTCAAAGCAGTTGGCATTATGCCTATTATGCAGAAGAGGCTTCTAATTTCACCTCATTCTGGGAACTGGCAGAGTTAAGGGGTTAAACGAAACACACTACCTCCAAAAAAAGGTCTTTGCCTGTGAAAGGATTGACTATGTTTGTTCCCATTTTCCTCCTACAAAGGTCTCTCCTGTTCTTTATTGACTCACAAAGGCTGCCTCTATTGCTGAAATCTTGGTCCCAGTTGTTAAAATTACCTCTATTGAAGACATGGCTTGTGTTGAGGGACCACATTTCTTCTCTCTGGAGCACGGTCCTGCCATAATTTAGCCTCCATTGCATAGGTCCTGATGACTTGGGTTATGTAGGATAAGGTCATGATCAATGAAAAGTTCAGTTTATGAAAAGTCTGCAGGACTTCATGGACAACTGAGAACTCACTTCTTCCAGAATAAGACGATCAGAATATCTGAAACATGAACACATCAGATAAAATAGTTGAAAATCTGGCGGGAAACACTGAAGAATTTTGGACGGCATATGGTTGGGGTAGGGCTCCATTTATTATAATTCCCATCTTTGGATAAGCACCATATTGAGACTTTTAAGGAGCAAAACTATTCCCCCAGGTTTCTACCTAGTGGTAAGGGGTAGAATAGGTTAACGCTCTATTTTGGTTTAGCCATATTGAGCCAAAGTATGTGTGTATGACTGGGATAATGGGACACACATCAGCATCTTCTCAGAGGGCCATGGTGGCTATGGCACATAATGTATTGGACAGTGGAGGGTTATTTACATAATTTGGGTTTGATTGATATGATCAAGGCAAGCACCAAATTATAACTTTCACTTCTTTTGCTCCTTATGATGGGCCACACCAAGGCCCATCCTCTCCACCTTGAGCTCTTCAGTACACTATTCTTGGTCCAACACATCAAAGTGGTGGTCATAGGTACTAATACTGTGCAGGATTATACTTGCAGCTCAGGAATCACGAAAAGCTTCATAGGATCCTCTTCCCATTCCCAAGTCCTCTCTTTTCATAGAAATATTGAGACCTTTCCTTGGACTATAGAAAGCAAGGTACAACCCTAGTTCAGACGTGTCTCTGCAAATCGAGAAGTGACTGTTTCAGGCCAAAGACAATAAGCATTCATTAGGAATGATAAAGCTTAAATCCTAGGAACTTATCCTAGAAGCTCAAGGATTTCTACTGATGAGACAGCAATAATAATGTGGTTGTTTGAGACTATGTTGGGGAAGGTCATCCTTGGGGAGCCCCAAAGGGTCAAATCCTGATTTGGGGGTATAAAGTTCAAATGTTGCAGCCAAGGCCCCTGTATTAGCTTATTCTCATGCTGCTAATAAAGACATACTGGGTGTAAGACTGGATAATTTATAAAGGAAAGAGGTTTAATTGACTCAGAGTTCACCATGGCTGGAGAGGCCTCAGGAAACATACAATCATGGTGGAAGGGGAAGCAAACATGTCCTTCTTCACATGACAGCAGGAAGGAGAAATGCCAAGCAAAAGGGGGAAAAGTCCCTTAAAAAACCATCAGATCTTTTAAGAACTCACTATCATGAGAACAGCATGAGAGCAAATGCCTCCACGATTAAATTACCTCCCACTGGGTCCCTCCCATAACATGTGGGAATTATGGAAACTATAATTCAAGATGAGATTTGGGTGGGAATATGGCCAAAATAGATCATTCTGCCATGGCCCCTCCCAAATCTCATCTCATAACATTTTAAAACACAATCATGCCCTTCCAGCAGTCCCCCAAAGTCTTAATTTATTTCAGTATTAACTCAAAACTCCAAGTTCAAAGTCTCATCTGAAACAGGCAAGCCTCTTTCATCTATGAACCTATAAAATCAAAAACAAGTTAGTTACTTTCTACATACAATGGAGGGGACATTGGGTATTGGGTAAATTGGGTAAATACACCTATTCCCAATGGGAGAAATTGGCCAAAACAAAGGGGCTACAGGCCCCATGCAAGTCTGAAATCCAATAGAGCAGTAATTAAACATTGAAGTTCCAAAATGACCTCCTTTGACCCCATGTCTCACATCCAAATCATGCTGATGCAAGAGGTGGGCTCCCCTGGCCTTGAGAAACTCCACCCCTGTGGCTTTGCAGGGTACAACCTCCAACCCACCTGCTTTCATAGGCTCCTGTTGAGTGTCTGTGGCTTTTCTAGGTACATGGTACAAGCTGTTAGTGGAGCTACCATTCTGGCGTCTGGAGGACAGTGGCCATCTTCTCACAGCTCCACTAGTCAGTGCCCCAGTGGGGGCTCCAACATCCCATTTCTCTTCCACACAGCCTTAGCAGAGGTTCTCCATGAGGGCCCCACCCTCATGAAGCAAACTTCTGCCTGGACATCAAGGCATTTCTATACATCCTCTGAAATCTAGACAGAGGTTCCCAAACCTCAATTCTTGTCTTTTGCACAGCCACAGGACCAACACCACGTGGAAGCCGCCAAGACTGGGTGCTTGCACTCTCTGAGGCAACATCCTGAGTTGTACCTTGGCCCCTTTTAGCTATGGCTGGGGTGGCTGGGATGCAGTTCTGAGACTGCTCACAGCAGGGGTGCCCTGGACCCAGCTCAGGAAGCCATTTTTGTTCCTAGTCTGGACCTGTCATGGGAGGAGTTGCTTTGAAGACCTCTGACATGCCCTGGAAACATATTTCTTATTTTCTTAGTGATTAACATTTGGCTTCTCATTACTTATGCAAATTTCTGCAGCCAACTTGAATTTCCCCTCAAAAATGGGGTTTTCTTTCCTATTAGATTGTCAGACTGCAAATTTTCTGAACTTTCATGCTTTGTCACCTCTTGACTGTTTTGCCGCTTGGAAATTTCTTCTGCCAGATATCCTAAATCATCTCTCTCAAGTTCAAAGTTCCACAGATCTCAAGGGCAGGAGCAAAATGCCAGCAGTCTCTTTGCTAAAGCATAACAAGGGTCACCTTTGCTCCACTTCCCAGCAAGTTACTCATCTTCGTCTAAGACCACCTCAGTCTGGACTTTATTGTCCATATCACTGTCAGCACTTTGGGCAAAGCCATTCAACAAGTCTCTAGGGAGTTCCAAACTTTCACACATCTTTCTGTCTTCTGAGCCCTCCAAACTGTTCCAACTTCTGCCTGTTACCCAGTTCCAAAGTCACTTCCACATTTTTGGGTATCTTTACAGCAGCACCATACTCCTGGTGCCAATTTACTGTATTAGTCCATTCCCATGCTGCTATAAGAATATATCTGAGACTGGGTAATTTACGAAGGAAAGAGGTTTAACTGACTCACAGTTCAGCATGGCTGGGGAGGCCTCAGGAAACTTACAATCATGGGAGAATGGGAAGAAAACACATCCTTCTTCACATGGCAGCAGGAAGGAGAAGTGCCAAGTAAAAGGGGGAAAACCCTCTTACAAAACCATCAGGTCTCATGAGAACTCACTCACTATCATGAGAACAGCATGAGGCTAAATGCCCCCATGATTAAATTACCTTCCACACTGTCCTTCCCAGGACACATGGGGATTATGGGAACTATAATTCAAATAAGATTTGGGTGGGAACACATCCAAACCGTATCAGCCCCCATTACCTTCTTTACAGTTTTCCTTCTAGCAGGAAGGGTTTTTATATCTTATCCAATTCCTGGCATGCTTTCTTATTTTCCACTTCTTCATAAAAATTATTTTAGCCATGCCTACATTAAAAACAGCATGTTTGACCACACTCCCAATTTCATTCACCAGTTTTATAGGATCTATTAATTGGTTCATTCTCCAGACACTGATTAAGCACCTGTATTCTGTGCCTGCTCAATATTGAAATGAATAACTTAGTCTTTGGG
Organism: Rhinopithecus roxellana; assembly: GCF_007565055.1. Classification (NCBI taxonomy): domain Eukaryota; kingdom Metazoa; phylum Chordata; class Mammalia; order Primates; family Cercopithecidae; genus Rhinopithecus; species Rhinopithecus roxellana. The sequence continues at coordinate 185,610,985 of NC_044549.1, read as the reverse complement.
TTTCAAGATTATCTATCTCCATGTATACCTATGTAACAAACCTGCACGTTCTGCACATGTATCCCAGAACTTAAAGTATAATAAAAATTTAAAAATTTAAAAAATACACGTGAAGACCTACATTTTATTTTAACTAAAATATATAAACATACATTAAAACGCACCATCTTTTCATTAGTTCACTGATTATTATGAGGACCTTGGCTTTCTTGTAATAAGCCATAACCAACAGGCACAGTTTCTTTAAAGCAAGGCAAATCTTTACTTAAAATAAAAAAGGAATCTAAGAGAAAAAAAGAGATTATCTATCTCAAGACTTAAGACTATATTCAGAAAATTAGACACAAAAACACTCAGGATTTTCTAGCCCGAAAATTCTTTATGACTAATAATGTAGAACAACACACACGTTAAATTATAAATGTATTAAACCTTCTTTTGCCTTTTCTTATTATTTTTTCCCTTTCATCAGCCAGTTGGAAAATCCATGGCCATTTTTAATTATTGTAAAATTGGAGGCCAGATATTTTAGGGAACATCTGTATTTTACAGACCCCTACCTAAGACATAGATACATAGCCTGCAAATAACCCATAACTCCCCAGCTTCTGAAAGAACATACTCACTTCCACTGTCCTCATCCTGACCATTCTGAACTGCAACCCAGCTATGATAAACTGATGACACCATCTGCTGTTTGGAGCAGGGAACAGTAATGCTCACAGTAGTTTTGATAATTAAAACTTAATTTAATTCAATCTGTCTTCCCTACTTCCTTGCCTTTTCTACCCAACCAGAAATGTGCACATGCTGAATCCATTTTTTCTCTGTCTCTCAGTACTCCCCTGCTTTTTATTAGTAAGTTAGTGAGCTAGTTTGTTTACACATATTCTGATACATAGTATCAGGAAATATTTTTCACACATATATACCAACATCTGCTTTAACAGCTTTACTCATATTGTCCCCCTCTTAGGAAAGTCTCCACCTCATTTCTCATGATCTTCCTCACTGATTTTCTCTTAATTTTCTTTGGTCTATACTGGAATTAGAAATCTTCTCCTTATTATTATTTTTAAATATGAGACTATTTCTAGTGATGCATCCATGTCAAGAGAAAGAAAAGCCAGGAGTTGCCCACCAGGTACAAATCAAGGCAAGTTTAGTTCTCCATGCAGAAGGTCTGCCCTTTCTTGTCCATTCCCACCTCAACACTTTTGCTACTGCTGTTTCTTGTTCCAAGAAAGTCCTCTTCTCCTCTTTACTTCCGCAAAGTCTTCAGTTTCCTGCCTGACCTCCTCTAGGAAGTCCTACTTATTCCAGACCCCCTCCTTCTCTGAAACCCAATGCTTTAATCACTGTATTCGTTTCCTAGGGCTGCTTTAACAAATTACCACAAACCAGATGGCTTAAAACAAAAGAAATGTATTTTCTCACCATTCTGGAAGCCAGATGTCCAAACTCACAGTGACAGTAGGGATATACTCCCTTCCAAGTCTCTGCGAGAGAATCCTACCTTGCCTCTTCCAGCTTCTGGTGGCTTCTGGTCTTCCTTGGCTTGAAGCAGCCTGACTTCAGGCTCTAACTCCCTCTTCACACAGCCTTCTCTCCTATCTGTGTTCTCTTCCCTTCTTAAAATGACATTAGGTATCAGATCTAGGTCCCACCCTAAGCCAACATGATCTTATCACTAATCTTACCTTAATTACATATGCAAGGACCTTTATTCCAAATAAGATCCCCTTTTGAGATTCTGGGTAAATATGAGTTCTTTTGGGAGACACCACTCAGTTCACTACAATCATATACTGTTTTGGCTTTATTTTAAATCTGTTTGCCTTGTTTTCAGAATAAAATTGCTAATTGTTTAAGAGACTTTTGAATCTCTGGTAGTAACTAAAGCAGAGGATAAACTTAGATTTTTAAAATTCTTTTAAATTTTATTAAGAAACATTCAGTTGTGTGTGTGTGTTGTTGTTGTTGTTGTTACTACTTTCATTCTTTTTTTTTTTTTTTTTTTTTTTTTTTTTTTTTTTTTTTTTTTTGAGACAGTTCTCATTCTGCCAGCCAGGCTGGAATGAAGTGGCATAATCATGGTTCACTGCAGCCTCGAACTCCTGGGCTCAAGCAAACCTCCCTCCTTAGCACCCTGAGGAGCTGGTACTACAGGCACATGCCACCACACCCAACTAATTTTTTCTAATTTTTGTAGAGTCTGACTGGGTCTCACTGTGTTGCCCAGGCTGATCTTGAACTCCTGGCTTCAAGCAATCCTCCAGCCTTGGCCGCCCAAAGTCCTGGGATTACAGGTGTGAGCCACTACAACTGACAGTACTTTCTTATAGAAGATTTTAAATTGGTTTCTGATTTCTATTGAAATCTATTTCCTCGAAACTTCCTTTCATTACATTGTGCATTTTACCTCATGTAACTTGATGATTCTCCCTGTAGGTCTCATAATTTTATACTTCCAGAATTGAAAATATCTTCCTTATAGTCATAAATATACCTTGAAATTGTTTGTGTGTTTGTCTTCACAGAAAATCAGTCTAAACTATCCACAGAGATCCAGATACTCCCAACATTTCAGAGGATCTCCCATTTTCTCTCCCTTGAGCCTATGATTACTCTCTTTTTCCGTCACTGTGAGTGTCCTCATACAGTGCTTGAAGGTAACGAAGATGCAGACAATGCTGTTTTCTTTCTGTCTCTTGGGGACATACTAAGCTTTTTCTTTTTTTCTTTTATTTTTTTTTTTAGAAGAGATGGAGTCTTGCTATGTTGCTCAGGCCGGCATCAGATTCCTGGGGTTCAAGCTATCCTCCCTCCTCAGCTTCCCAAGTAGCTGGGACTACAGCTGGGCATCATTGCACTCAGCTCATACTAAGCACTTTTGAAAAGGTATGCTAAACTGGAATGCCACAGCAACTCTGTCTTTCTAATTCTCATTTGTCCTCCAATACTTAGCTTATGTGCCCATCTCTCCTGTAAACATGTCCTGGTTCTTGTCAATGGAAGTTGTCTCTTCCTCCTCTGTGACCCTCTTGTGATGGGCTTGTGCCCCTAGCATTTAATACATGCCCCTTCATTAGGAAACTACTGGGTACATAGCTCTTTCCCACCAGACTATAAAGTCCATAAAGGCAGAGGTCATGTCTTATGGTCACCTCCCGAACTTGCACAGTTTGTGTTCCCAACATGCTGAAAGGTGTTCAGTGAAGCTTTGTATGTTTAAATATCTTTAGATGTAACTCCTCTAGCATTTTAGTAATGCTAACTTTTACTTACAGCCCATAACCAAGCCATGGCTGAACATGACTCTAAATGGACAACTGTCCCTCTGCTATAGTGGCTATGGTAAGCTAAATAAAACAATTACGTCTAAGACACATCTTAAAAGCAAAAGAAAAGTAGAAACATCTAGGATGAAGAAATTGTGAATAGTATAGTCCCGAGAGTAAAAATTAAATCAAAATAGAGAGATTTTGTCTCAATTTGGAAGTCATTGCCTTCCTCTAGCAACACTATCCAAATACAGAAGGTCTGTAGAGCAGGAGAGTCCTGTGTTCAAATCACTGCTTGGATGCTTACTATATGTATGAACTTGAGCAATTATGTTTAACTTCCCTGGGTTTCAATTTCCTCCTCTGTAAAATAAGAATGATTACCTCATGGGGTCACTTGGAGGACTGAATTAAATGAGATATGCTTACATAATGAGAAGCACAGTGCCTGGTTGATAGTGGATATCAACAAATGGCAGCCATGGATGTTTCATAGACAAAGAAAAGGCTCAGTGTCTGCAGAGAGCATGAATAAAAGCTGCTTTGTGAGCACTGCTAGAAGTATGTCCTTTCTATGAAGTGGTTTAGTGTTGAATTTTATCAGACCTATCACTGGGGGATGGCACCAGATTTGCATTTTTGTGTAACATATGAAAGATTTTTTTCCCCAAAAAAATTCTTAAGTTTCCAAGGTTTAGTGGTAAATCAGTGATAAAATGTTTAAGTCTCATATACCCACAAATGAGAATGATGATGGAATAATATCCCATCGAGTCACTCATTTAACTAAGATTTACCAAGTACCTGATGTGTATGAGAGCCTCTGCTAATCACTAGGAGAAATAAACCAGACCAGCCACTGCCCTCAGGGGTTCACCGTCTACTCAAAAATAAAAAAAGGATGCAATAGTCTTGTGTTAAGGGCGTAGAAGTAGATGTACCTGCTGTCCATAGTTTTCCTTGCCCAGAGCACAGTCTTCCTGCTTCTGAAAAATATTCTACTCTAAACTGTATGGTTACCAGGGGAGCAGCTGTCATACATATTCCACCTTTGTGTCAGTTAGATTTGTTGTATAACAAAACACCCAAAAGTTACAGGCTTAAAAAAACAACCATTTATGTGCTTATGAGTTGGCTTTTTGGTCTGGACTTATCTACATGGTTCTTCTGATCTCAGCTGAATAGACTGATGGCACTGATGACCCACTGGGCAGCTCTGCTTCTCGTGATTAGTTGGTTGTCAATTGAGGTAACAAGGATGACTGAGCCACATATCTCTCATTATCATACAGGCTAGCCCAGACTTTTTCACATGGTGGTGGCAGGACTCTGAGAAAGAGTGGAATTGTGCATGATCTTTTGAGGTCAAACCTTGGAACTGGCACCACGTCACTCCTGCTGCATTCTTTTGACACCCAGTCAAGGACTAAGTCCAACCTAGATTCAAGTGGTGGGGAAGTAGACTCCACCTCTTGATGGAAGGAGGTACAAAGTCTCAAGGAGGGAAAGATCATGGTCACCTCTGCAATCTCCCTCCCTGGCCAAATTGGAGGGAGCGTGCTCAGACTTGGCCAATCCTAGTACCTTTGATTCCTCTGTATCCCCCAACCAGGCCTCACTTTCTTGGCTCAGGAGCAGACATCTGATAGCTACTAGATTAATCAGATATCTTCTTGCTCAGGACTTTTCCCTTTGGGGTCAGAGAGCCCAAGTATCAGTTTGTCTCTGGTGGGGAAAATATGAAACTAGAGTTATCGGCAGTGTGTTTGTCCATCTCACAACTGTACCTTTGATGCAGAAAAATCCTACCATCAGCTGCTGCTATGGTCTGAATGTTTGTGTGTTCCCCCAAAATGTATATGTTGAAATCCTAATTCCCAAGGCGATTGGGGCTTTTGGGGAGGTGACTAGGTCATGGGGGTGGAGCCCTCATAAACAGGATTAAGCCCCTTTAAAAGAAGCTCCAGAGAGCTGCCTTGCCCCTTCTACCACATGAGGACACAGCAAGAAGGCACCATCTATGAACCAGGAAGAGGGCACTCATCAGACTTGGAATGCACTAGTCTTGATCTTGAACGCTGCAGCCTCCAAAACTATAAGTAATAAATTTCTGTTGTTCATAAGGTACTCTCTCTATGATATTTTATTATAGCAGCCCCAACAGACAAAGATAGTTGGAAAGAAGGAACTCAACATTTTCAAATAAGCAGAGGCCAAAGGAAGAGAATTTTAAGGATATGCCAATTGTCTGGTTAGATTCCTTGAGACCTGGCAGCCTATGTCTTTTCTATGATTACCAAGCCTTGTAATCAGTTGACATTCTGTGCCAAGCTAGGTTCTGCCACTGAAGGAAGACAGAGACAGCCACATGGAAAAGAAGAGTGAGCCAAGGAGGGTACAGTGTTCAGACAAGTGAAGGTATCCACTGAAGGAAATTTCAAAACAAGGAAGAGAAAAAGCAAACAGAGATGAGTAAATAATAACCATGTCTGAAGCATATGAATGACTTTGCTGAAGGCTAGGTTTTAGAGGAGGAAGAGAAAAAGATGAGACAGAAAAAGCAGTTGGATCAGAATCTGCAGAGTCTTAATGATATAATAAACAATTTGAACTTTGTTTTATACATGGTAGGAGATGTTGAACAGGGAATTGATTTGTTTTTTCTAAAGACCACCAGAGTGGGCACAAAAGAACCAGCGAGCAGGCAAGGGTAGGAGCAAAACTGCAAATTTATTTTTGATCACCTAGCTTCAGGGGAAGAAGGTGGGTAGGGAGAGGTCTGTCGGCCTCCGGCAAAGGAGGCCGACAGAGTCCCCCGGTGGGGCTCTCGGGCGGGATTCCTGATACAGTCCCGACATCCCGACAGGAGTGGGGCTGGGAAGTCCGCGTGTGGCGTCCGTCCGGAGCGGCTTTTCTAGGAGTGGGAGGGCAATAGGCGGGGCACGGGCGTGTCAGGGGGCATTCTGCAGGTGCGACCAGGTAAATGTTAGTATCTTCGGATTGACGTTACCTGGCGCATGCCCGGTTGGTCTGCACCTTCCCCGGCGCCGGCTGCATTTTCGCACACGTGGGAAAAGTTGGTGATGAAGAACCCGGAAGTGCACCATCTTGCCTCCGTTCGTCCAAACAGGAATGTCAGAGTTGAAGGAGAGTTTGAGGAGGATCAATCTTGTGATGGTTGGCATAATGGATTTTAAGAACAGAAAATGAATTTGGGGATAAAGCCTGCAACAATGATGCCTTGAATTGGGGCTGAAGAAAAGGGGAGGAAGAAATAAACAAGGGGTATGCAAGAAGGAAAGAAAAAAAAGCTGGGAATTGGAAACAAACTGAACCTATAGACAGTGGATGGCAACATGAACAGCCGAGAAGGCTTGCCATACAGTGTTGGATCAGAGATGGGGGATGTTTACAACAGCAGAATAATTTATATGATACTTTCAGCAGGAGCACAGAAAAGAGGTTGGGGCCACAAGAATTATCAATCAGTTACCAAATATCAATGAAGGACCCCCTATGTGTTCCACAGTGAAAGGTGCTGGGAACACCACCAATGCACCTAAATGTCTTATGGACTTGCATTCTAATAAGGACTTTTGAAGTGCTGGGAGCAAAAGAGATCTACAAAAGAGGTGTCTTTCTAAACTCACAGACACAGCATATCATAAGGGGAGGGGATGCAGTTTTGATCCTCCATAAGTGATTGAGAAAGAGAACTTGGAATTAATCGGCCCAAGCCTCCTCTCCACAAACCTGGGTGCTTTCCACTGGTTAATCCCCTCTCACCTGCCCAGCATCTCGCTTTCCTTTCACTTCCCCCGAGCAATTCATTTATGGCTCCTGTTTTCCACACAATTGGAGAAAATTCAACATTTGTACTTGTCAACTCAGTAGCCATATTCAAATCACTATCAGAAGACAGAGTTACAAAAATCTTTAATACCTCCAACCAGACCAATGATAGCAGCATGAAGGAAATCCTTTGGTGAGGAGGGAAGAACACGATTCACCAAGATTGAGAACCAAGTGCTGCCTCTTAACAAGATTTATGTCAGCACTCCGAACCCAGGGATGGAGCAGATTCCTAAAGCAACTGGAAGCCAACTGGGAGATATCTGCATGGGAGAGGCTGGGAGGCAGGTGGGGGTACCAAAGGCAACATGGGCCAGGCAGAAATGGAATTCTTTGCTTTCATGTCCCTTTTGTCTACCTATTTTCATCTTTATAGAACAGTCCCTTCCCTGTCCTTCCCAATTCCCCATTTTCTTTTCTTTTTTCCTTTCTTTAAATGCAGTCTAATCCCGAGTGTGAACTGATGTAGTTTGTGTGTTAGGGGAAAAAAATCTCTCTCTTTTTCTGCCTTTTTTTTTCCTTCTTCTTCCCCTGGCCCAGTTCATTATTTTTCTTTCTTGTCACTCAGTGTGATAGGTTGAACAGAAGTGCACAGATGAGCACTGAAAACGGTGTCACAAGGCCTTAATCTAGTCTTTAATGCCTGACTTCAGAGATGTCATTTATCTTCTAACTGCAGCAGGCATCCACCAACTTTATCTCTAATAATATATTGATGGATTAAAAGGGTCGGGCAGGAGACCGGGCTGGAAAAATTGCTTATTGACATCAAAATACAGTGCCCTCAACCTGATAAACATGGAGGGCTCGTGTATCTCCCAGAATAGTTGGCGTAGCTATAATTTTTTTTCTAACATGTTTCCCCCAGGTTCATAGGGTGGTCCAGTAAAATAAACAAATACTAAACATTATTTCTATGCTGACATGGCCAAGGAACACGTGAGATATTTTAGGAACACATTTTTAATGTCAGATTTATAAATATACCTCCCTTATTTATGACATGTTATAGCATATTCTATGACAACTTGAAACAGGCACCTATAGTCTTGGCAGCATTCAAATATTCTCCATGCAGTTTGTTGGAGCAAAAGCTCCTGGTAGCACCTGATTATGCTTTTGGACGGCCAGTAAAGCAAGGCTATTTCAGCAGAGAGATGAGGCCAGTAATCTCAGAATGTAAATGAAGAGAGCCTTTGGAAAGGTTTCCTTTGTTTGTTGTTCTCTTCATTTTATTGTTTGGTTGGCAGCAGCATGTTTCCCTGCTTTCCCCACACAGGCTGTGTCTACACAAGTCACTTTTAGAATAAACCAAAAAATAATCATAGACTTCTAACTCCTAGTTAGTGGGTAATTCCTAAATTGACTATTTTCAAAATTACCCGTCGTCGAACTGAATTTTGTCTAATTTTTTTCTTACCCTATGAATTAGTTGGCATGTGAAGGTACTCTCCCAGGGAATTATTGTTGTTAATTTTGTAATCATTAATGTTGACTTTCACCTGATTTTCAAATGAAAGTGACTTCTTAAGTTCAATTTGCTTGTTTGGAAAGTAAGCTCTAAAAATGCCTTTCTCAGTGCCAGGAGTGGGAAGGTGACCTATTTTAGCTTTCTCAAAAATTCCTTCATATTTTATGTTTTTTCCTGAGTACAAATGTAAGATCATAACGGTTGTCTGGCCAACTTGCTTCTAAAGAAATTCACAGAAACTACACATTATTCCAGCATTTTGTTAATTTCATAGGAAATGTTATTCTGTTGTGCTCTTGCTGATAATGACGCCACCTTATTCAGGACCATTCAAGACAGGATCCTGGACATCAGTGTCCAGAGCTTAGAGGTGCCTACACAGAAAATCTCTCCACAGTCAGCTCCTGAATGTTCAGGCACACCTGAAGCCAAGCTAACTGCTGTCTATTCACTGTTGCTGTGCTGCCCAGGACAAGGGACTGAACCTCTCTTGCAGCAGTTTCCCCACCTGGAAAATGGAGATAAAACTTATAGCTATTTCGTAGGGCAGTTGTGAGGTTTAAATGTGTTCATATATTAAAAGTGCTTACAATGGTGTCTAGTACATGGTGAATACTCAGTAAGCCTTATCTATTACTATTATCATCATCTTTAAACTCATTATTGGGCTTGTAATGACATCTCATTCCAAAGGAAGAATGACTTAAGATATAGCCAGGAAAGGAGGGTGTCTACTAGAACAAAACATGTTAAGAGGAGGGGAGAAAAAAAGCTGGGGCCAAGGAAAGTGCCAAAATGAAACAACCCAAAAGCTGGCAAAAACCCTAAAGGAGTCATTAGCTACAGGGTAGCAAAGCTCTTGTCAACAGATGAGAAGAAAAGAAGCACTAATATGTACATATTCTACACCAGGCATCAGAGTCCTCTGACCTCTTCCTGTAAAGATTCCTGGCCAAATTGTGGAATATACTGAGGGGAAGGGGATTTGTTGCATAAAATCTTGCTACTAAAGGGAGAGTTTTTAAAATGACAGATTATGGAACAGATTGAGGAAAAAAATAAATTGGGGAAGTAGAATGGAGCCCATTCCAGAATGACCTATCAATCTTCCTTGAATGCTTTGGAATAGGCTCTGTATCTAAGAAATGTCTTCTGTAGTAAGAATACTGCAATTAGCACTGGTAAGTTGAGTACATGGAGAGAATTCAAAATGCAAAATATAAAAGCTAAGAATCCAAAACTAATCACTTAAAGGCTCCTCTACACAGAACATTCAAGGCAGGATTAAGGATCAATGTATCTGAAGTACAAAAGCTGAATTCGGAGTACAAGTAATAATGGACAGGATTGACAAGGCACTGACCATTTACCAGGGCCAAGTCCAGGTCTGTCTTACTCTAAAGCCATGTTCTTTATTTCAACATTTCCACTCTAAGCTGCATTCAGACTTTGACTGCAGAAAGCAAGGGAAAATAGTGAGACTGCCAAGGTTCTGTGCTGTTGGGTTTTATGAGCAAAGGGGAAGGGAACTCAAAGTTTCATATTCCTCCACCCGAGAAGACAACTGTTGGCTGACGGCTCCCAACCTTAAAAATTCTAATCCAGAGATTTACTCCTTCCTCCTCTGTTTTCAGCTGCTCTGGGGCTAAAGGAAACATCAATTCTTAGTGCTATCATCAAATGGGGTCAGCCTAAGGTAAGACAATAAAAAAAGGGCACATAACCTGGAAACCCTGTTAAAATATGAAAGGGTCCATCCACTCCCATGATTCAATGTTTACCCAGAAAATTGCATTCTTACAAATTCTGTTTAAATTTATATTTTCAATATTTATTAAATGCAGCCATCACACCTTTCTCCAACAATTTAACTTATATGACTTCCTCTCTGGTTAATGGAATCAAGCAAAAAAGCTAAAAAAGAGAAGATAAATACAAATCCAAGTTCCTTCCAGTGTGGGTTTTGTCAGCATGGTCCAAAGAGAAGCCAGCCTTGTGTGTTAATATAATACTATAGGCAAGGTACCAAGTGTTTCTGTACATAATTCACCTTTAATTCTTACCACAACTCCGTAAGATGGGCATTATTATGAGGAAATCAAAGCTCAAAAAGAATGAGTAGCTGGCCCAAGGCCATGCAACAAGTAAACAGCAATGTTTTTAAAATTCAAACTCAAGCCTTTCTGACTGCTAAGTCTAATGCTCCTTACTATTTGTTGTGCTACATCATGGTTGGTGGCATTTATCTGTACTTTGGGATGCAGTAAGACCATAGGAGAGGAGAGCATGTCATCTTTCCTGCCTAATAAGCTCTGTCTATAGAAAGAAGCACATAATATCAAGGTTCAAAGTTATTTCTTTGGTTTCACACCATGACCTTTTATAAAACTCAGTTCTAATTAGCAGGATTTCCCATGACTATAGAATGTTTCTTTCTTTTAAATTCATGTATGTTGCCCAGAGACCCCTAGTGTTGCTGAAACTTCATTTTGATATCCAGATGGTCATCACCACTTTTGGATGCTGCCAAGGACTGAACTCTCATATAACTAGAGCTGCCACTTTCTTTTGCATGTTCAGCAGTGTCACTGATGATAGCTCAATTTTCAGAGAGTATAAATCACTATGGAAAAAATCTCTCTCTCCATACCTGATTGTATGAGTTGCCTCTTCATTGGAGCGCAAAGCACATGTGAGAGCTGGTCATGAAGAGCAGGAGGACAAAGAGTGACCATAACTGCAAGGGAGGACTAAGTCAGCACAGAAAAAAAAGGGTGTTGACAGGGCACTTGGTAGAGAGGAGGGAAACAGGCACAAAGGCTGGATGGACCAGAACAGACTCTCATTGAACTATGAAGGATCAGGTAAAACACAAGGTTGCTGTATGTCAGAATACAGCCTGATGAGGTTAAAAGGCCAGTGTTGAGATTAATAGGGCAAAAAAAATGAATACAGAATAGTAAAGACCAACAAACAATAATAAATATATTAACCCACAGGAAAAAAAGAAGAAAAGAGGTCTACACTAGTGCTGCAACATCAAAACCAAAGCAAAAGAAACAAAGGATTCTGGAGAGGAACAGAAAGGCAAAGCATAGTTGGACACCTTTGTGAGCTCTCCAGAACACCCTTTGGGGCTCCTTCCCCTCTGTAGGAGAGCTGGTGGCAACATTCCTCTTAGCTTCTATCTGAGAGGTTCACTCCACAGCCTCTTGCCACTGCAATCTCCTCACCCAGTGGCCAGCCCTTATAGGCGACATCTGGCAAAATATTCAATCAAGGATACTTTGCACAGTGTCTACTTGATCCACGTGAATTTGACCCACCAAATAGTGGAGAGGACTCCCAGCTCCTCCTTGAAGCCCCCATGCTGCTCCACTCTACCATCATTCTCAGGTCTTCAGGTTCTCTTCACCTGCTGCTCAGCTAGGCACAGAGACACATCATATCTGCCACCCAACTGGGGAATGGGGTGCCAATGATACTTAGTGCTTCCCCCATCCCCTGGTTCTGAGAGGCCAGGAAGGACCTTCTACTACACTGATGACTCATGGCTCCCATCATTTCCTTCTCATCTTTACATTCTGATTGTATAGTGAAACTCCTGGGTATGTGTGGATGTAGCAGAGTCAGTTAGACTATCCTTTAATAAACCAATTGCTAGAGGCTGTCTTTAGAATGTGGGATACTTGATGCCTCCTTATTCTCAATTTTTATCCTTTCATAACCATCTGAGGGCAAACACAAGTCCCAGTGAACATCCTACACACACAATTACTTTGCACTATAAAAAAAGTTTAACAAGAACATGAATGCATTTTTTGAAAACTGTAAACAGGAATACATATTGCAGTAAATTGCTAAGCCTGCTAAAGAGAGACTACAATAAATTTTTAAAGCTTATTAAAGAGAAATTAAAGAATGTGGAGAGCAGAATAAGAAAGTACAAATGCACCTGATAAGAACACTAAGAGGAAAAGGTGGGAGGGTAAAGGAGGTAGAGTGGAGGAAAGGAAATATAGGGGGAAAATGGCTAAGAACTTTTCCAGAATTGATTAAAGGTGAGACTCTTCAGATTAAGGTATCACAATGAATACCAAACAAGATAAATGAAAATATATCCATTTCAGGCACACCTTAATGAATCTGTAGTAAACCTGAAACTAAAAGAATATCTTAAAGCAATCAGAAAGAAAAGAGAGTTTACCTATAAAGGAATAGATATATTTTAACAGCAAACTACTCAAAAGCAACAATAGAAGCTAATGAAATACTGTCTTCAATGTGCTGGGAGAAAATCATCATTAATTTGCAACTTTTTACCCAAACTATCATTTAAAGTAAAGATAAAAAATGTATTTTCAAACAAACAAGAAAATGAAAGAATTTATCCTTCCTAGATCCTCACTAAAGAATTATTAAGTAATACTTATAAATAAAGATATAGTGGCAAAAATAAAAGATATATGTTCAAAACCATGCTGACAAAATAAAATAAAAGATGTATGTACAAAGCTTTTAGTTTCAACATTATGTGGAATGGGGAAAGACTAGAAATAGCCCAAATCCCATCAGTGGAAAATTTATTGAGTAAGCTATGGTACATCCATGCAATGGAGTACTATGCAGCCACAAAAAGGAATGGGGAATGTTTTAATATACTATATACTAATATACTATGGAGACACTCTCAAGATATATTGTTAATTGGAAAAATATGGGAGAAATATTTATAATGGCTACCATTTATACCATTTATAATGGCTACCATTTATATAAGTGAAGATATACAAATATACATGTTTGCTGATATTAAAATGCAAAGAAGGATAAATCATAAGTGGTTTTTTTGTGACAGAGTCTTGCTTTGTCACACAGGCTGGAGTGCAATGGTGTGATCTCGGCTCACTGCAACCTCCATCTCCCAGGTTCAAGCAGTTCTCCTGCCTCAGTCTCCTGAGTAGCTGGGATTACAGGTATGCGCCACCATGCCTGGCTAATTTTGTATTTTTAGTAGAGACAGGGTTTCTCCATGTTGGTCAGGCTGGTCAAACTCTCGACCTCAGGTGATTCACCCACCTTAGCCTCCCAAAGTGCTGGGATTACAGGCGTAAGCCACCATGCCCAGCCAATCATAACTTCCTTAATGGTTAGCTATATAAGAGGGGAGATAATTGGGTGGTAGACAAGGAATGAAGCTGAACTCCCTTGAATATAACTTGTTTTGCAAATTTAGCATAGAAACCATGCAAATATTTTACCTAACTGTAAGACAAAATTAAGGAAACAAGAAATTCAAAGTTTTTGGCATAATGACTAAGAAAAGTTATTCCAAATAATGTTAAAATACAGTAATTTCACCATATGTCCCTTCAGGGATAAAGCCTAAGAACAGAAAAAAAAAAAAAAAAAAAAAAAAAAAACTTGGAAAAAAACTTACATAGTTTTTAGGAAGCATATTATTGGTAATAATGCTAATATTATTAATATGAGACAGTTGTGTAATATTATGGGAAAATTTAAATGAGTGATTATACCAGCATTGCTGAGAACCAGGATTTTCAGTATCGTTGAAAGGAAATACAAATGTTGGATCACTAAAGTAAAATTTCTGCAGGCCTGAAAGTTCTGAATTTGAATAGGAGGTATTAATATGAACTCATGATGTATTTTATCTTTTAAAGTAGCACATATTTTCTAACTTCTGACATTGAAAGTCCAAAAATAATAATAGCTCAGTAGCAATAAACATCACTAATACCTAAACTATGTTATCTAAAAGTCATTTTCCACCAAAAGGAACCAAGGATCCTTAAGGAGATAGTTAATTTCAGGTCTGGGCCAGTGATGTGATTTGGCTGTGTCTCCCCATCCAAATCTCATGTTGAATTGCAGTTCCCAACGTTGGGGGATGGACCTGGTTGGAGGTGATTGGACCATTGGGGCAGATTTCCTCCATGCTGTTCTCATGATAGTGAATGAGTTCTCAGGAAATCTGATGGTTTAAAGTGTGTGGCACTTCCCCCTTTGTTCTCTTTCTCCAGCTGCTGTGTCAAGAAAGGGCTTGCTTCCCCTTCACCTTCCACCATGATTGTAAGTTTTCTGAGGCCTCCCAGTCATGTGTCCTGTTAAGCCTGCAGAACCGTGAGTCAATTAAACCTCTTTTCTTCATAAATCACCCAGTCTCAGTTAGTTCTTTATGGTAGTGTGAAAACAGACTAACGCAGGCAGGAAATGTACAAATGTGACCTTAAAGCAGTTTGTCAAACCAGACAGCAAAGAAACTACCAGAATTTATCCGGACCATTCTCAAGGGTCTAATGAGTCAAACTGAAGAGACTCCCACTGGCCAAAACTGGGACAACTTGAGCATGCACACAATAAACACAATAGGTGAAACATATCAAATATATGTACTTATATGATTCATATTCATAATAAAACTTTAAAACAAAACTACACAACTCAGTGAATACTTTCAGAAGATGCTAGGAAACCAATTGATGGTTTTGAAAATGGTAGTAGAATGTAACCTGTACCTCAGGGTAACAAAGCAGTTGAGGTAAGGAAGTTTATTTTGACAGACATTCCAGTTAAAAAAAAAGAAGAAGAAGAAGAAATAACATAATTTAACATAATTAAATTATCAGTTTTGTAACTCTTCATGAATTGATGGATCTGGCAAGTGATCATCAATGCCACTAACCAGAAATTATGTGCCACCCCATGGAAGAACACAACACCACCCACAAGGTATTCTTGCAAAAAAATACATAAATAAATAAATTAACACTTTTAAAAGGAACTTGAAACAAGCCTCTACAGCAAAATACTAATTTACAGGAAAATAGAATATGCGAAATTCTACAAAAGAAATGGCCCCTTTCTTCAGTAAAAGAATAAAAATTTCTTGGTAAAAAATGTAAGGAGAACCTTTAAATCAAAACAGACTTAACAAGATATAAATTTTACCTCAAAAAAATTACTGTAAGAAAGATATTTTAAAAGGAAATCAGCCAACAACACCACATACTTCTTATTTGGATTCAATTCAAGCACTATAAAAGTAATATATATGTCATAATTGTATGACAATCAGAGTAATGTCATCATTGTCTAGATATTTAATGATATCAAGTTTTTTCTAAAATTCAGATGTGATCATGGCTTTATAGTTAAGTTCAAAAATTATTTTTTATCCTTTAGATTTAGAGATACATAATAAAATACTGCAAGTGAAATAGTATGATGAGGTTTGCCTCAAAAATAATCTGGTTTGGGTGGAGGTATAGATTAAACTATATATTAATAATAAATGGTGGGCAAAAGGTTTATTCAACTACTCTCTTTACATTTGTAGTTGCTTAACATTTTCATAATAAAAAATCTTTTTAAAATACAAAGAAAATTTAATATAGTCTGATGCCTGAAGTCCAGCCAGTAGGCTTGACTTCCCCATCTCTTCCTATCAAATGAAGACATGTCACAACACTAGCTTTGACAAGCCAATGGGTGAGAAGAAGTAGACATTTTGACTGACAACTTTCCTTTTTAATAAACCATAAGATTGCACCTAGGGGAAAAATTATCTTAGAACTATAACTGGGAGACACATTTGTAAGTTATCTAACCAACAGAAACTGAACACTTCTTCCTCTAGACATTGTTCTGGAAGGATGAATGGTCCAGAACCATAAGCAGCCAACTCACTTACTCTATTGTATCTTTTTCTATTAAATCTAGTATGTAAGTTTATTTCTTTAAGGAAAAAAAATCATATTTTAATTGCTTTTCTCAATTTGTCACATATTACTGAAAAGTTTATCAAGGACTTGCAAATGGATATCACTAGCAGAGTCAAAGAGGAAGTGGATAAGCATTGTGGATAGGAACTAGGGCTTATTCCATCAGACTAGTAGGGTTTCTAATTCCTCTTTCCCATGTAATGTACCCACTACATAATAACAACATTATGGGGTTGTTATTTGGGTAGTTAAATGAATTAGTACCTGCAAAGCACTTAGAAAAATGGTGCCTGGCACATAGTAAACACTCAATATACATTTTTTAATACCATAAAACATTCAGATGACTTGTTCAGATGTAAATAATGAAATATTTTTGTATTCTAGGCTAGTGGTTCTCAACAAGGAGAGATTTCGCCTCCCAGGGACATTTGGCAACGTCTGAAGGTATTTTTGTTTGTTCGTTTCAACTGGAGCGATGCTCCTGCCAGCTGGTGGAAAGAGCCCACAGATGCCAGTAAACATTATACCACACACAGGTCAGCCTCTCAAAATTATCCAGCCCAAAATATCAGTAGTGACAAGGTTGAGAAATCCTGTTCTATGCCCACTCACCTAAGGAAAACACATTTGGTAGGAGTAAGTAAATACCTTTTCATATTAAGTTTCTCTTCATTGCTTTGATTACTTCTCCATCACTGAAAGTACAAATCAGGCATCTATAATGTCCCTATTTTACATACACACTAAAAAATAAAGTGAATATCTTATCTGTATTAACATATTTGCTATTTTCAAAAACAGAATAAAAAATATGGTTCAAAAGAGTATTTAAGAAGATGAGCTCCACAATCCATTTGAGTTCAGTTTAAACACATTGAATCTCAGTCCTGCTATTTACTAACTCTGTGACATTAAACTAGTTAGTTAGCCAAGACTCAAATCTATACTTCTTGAACAGGATGAAATAATAGTTCCTAACTTACAAAATTATTGTGCTAAATGAGATAATCCATGTAAATCAATCAATACTGTATCCAGCAAAAAAAAAAAAAAAAGCAAATACATATTGTTATTAACATAGACCTTTAAATGCAAGCTAAAGAAAATAAAAGCTATATCTCAACACTACTGAATAATACACTTAGAAATAGTTAAGATGGATTCCTGGACAAGATGGCCCAATAGGAACATCTCCAGTCTGCAACTCCCAACGAGATCAAGGCAGAAGGTGGGTGATTTTTGCATTTCCAACTGAGGTACCTGGCTTATCTCACTGGGACTGGTTAGACAGTGGGTGCAGCCCACAGAGGGTGAGCAGAAGCAGAGTGGAGCATTGCCTCACCTGGGAAGCACAAGGGGTCAAGGAACTCCCTGTCCTAACCAAAAGAAGTCATGAGAGACTGTGCTGTGACTGATGGTGCTATCCGGCCCAGATACTATGCTTTTCCCATGATCATTGCAACCCGCCAACTAGGAGATTTCCTCAGGTTGAAGCGTGAAACCACCAGAGCCCTGGGTTTCACGCACAAAAATGGGCAGCCATTTGGGCAGATACCAAGCTAGTTGCAGGATTTTTTTTTCATACCCCAGTGGCACCTGGAATGCCAGCAAGACAGAACCCTTCACTCTCTTGGAAAAGGGGCTGAAGCCAGAGAGCCAAGCGGTCTAGCTCAGCAGATACCACTCCCAAGAAGCCCTTCAGGCTAAGGTCCACTGACTTGAAATTCTCGCTGCCAGCACAGCAGTTTGAAGTCGACCTGGGATGCTTGAGATCGGTTGGGGGAGGGGTGTCTGCAATTACTGAGGCTTGAGTAGGTGGTTTTCCCCTCGGAGCCTACTGCAACTCAGCAAAACCTCTGTAGCCACACTGCCTCTCTAGATTCCTCCTCTCTGGGTGGGGTATCTCTGAAAGAAAGGCAGCAGCCCCGGTCAGGGGCTTATAGATAAAACTTCCATCTCCCTGGGACAGAGCACCTAGGGGAAGTGGCGGCTGTGGGTGCAGCTTCAACAGACTTAGACGTTCCTGCCTGCCAGCTCTGAAGAGAGTAGCAGATCTCCCAGCACAGTTCTTGAACTCTGCCAAGGGACAGACTGCCTCCTTAAGTGGGTTCCTGACCCCCATGCCTCCTGACTGGGAGACATCTCCCAGGAGGGATCGATAGACACTTCATATAGGACAGCTCTGGCTGGCATCTGGCGGGTGCCCATCTGAAACAAAGCTTTCAGAGGAAGGAGCAGGCAGCAATCTTTGTTGTTCTGCAGCCTCCGCTGGTGATACCCAGGCAAACAGGGTCTGGAGTGGACCACCAGCAAACTCCAGCAGACCTGAAGCAGAGGGCCTGACTGTTAGAAGGAAAACTAACAAACAGAAAAGAATAGCATCAACATCAACAAAAAGGACATCCACACATAAACCACATACAAAGGTTGCCAACATCAAAGACCAAAGGTAGATAAATCCACGAAGATGAGGGAAACAAAGGTGCAAAAAAGCTGAAAATTCCAAAAACCAGAATGCCTCCTCTCCTCCAAAGGATCACAACTCCTTGCCAGCAAGGGAACAAAACTGGATGGAGAATGAGTTTCACAAATTGACAAACTAGGCGTCAGAAGGTGGGTGATAACAAACTCCTCTGAGCTAAAGGCGCATGTTCTAACCCAATGCAAGAAAGCTAAGAACCTTGAAAAAAGGTTAGAGGAATTACTAACTAGAATAACCAGTTTAGAAAAGAACGTAATTGACCTGATAAAGCTGAAAAACACAGCACCGGAACTTTGTGAAGCATACAGAAGTATCAGTAGTCAAATTGATCAAGTGGAAGAAAGGATATCACAGATTGAAGATCAACTTAATGAATAAAGCATGAAGATAAGATTAGAGAAAAAAGAATGAAAATGAACAAACAAAGCCTCCAAGAAACATGGGATTACATGAAAAGACCAAACCTACGTATGATTGTTGTACCTAAAAGTGATGGGGAGAATGGAACCAAGTTAAAAAAAACACTCTTCAGGATATTATCCAGGAGAACTACACCAACCTAGCAAGATAGGCCAACTTCAAATTCAGGAAATACAGAGGACACCACAAAGATACTCCTCGAGAAGAGCAACCCCAAGACACATAATTGTCAGATTCACCAAGGTTGAAATGAAGGAAAAAAATGTTAAAGGCAGCCAGAGAGAAAGGTTGGGTTACCCATAAAGGGAAGCCCATCACACTAACAGTGGATCTCTGCAGAAACCATACAAGCCAGATGACAGTGGGGCCAATATTCAACATTCTTAAAGAAAAGAAGTTTCAACCTAGAATTTCCCACATAACGGGAGACTTTAACATGCCACTGTCAATATTAGACAGATCAATGAGATAGAAGGTTAAAAAGGATATCCAGGACCTGAACTCAGCTCTGCACCAAGCAGACCTAATAGACATCTACAGAACTCTCCACCCCAAATCAACAGAATATACATTCTTCTTAGCACCACATCTCACTTATTCTAAAATTGACAACATAATTGGAAGTAAAGCACTTCTCAGCAAATGCGAAAGAATGGAAATCATAACAAATAGTGTCTCAGATCACAGTGCAATCAAATTACAACTCAGGATAAAGAAACTCACTCAAAATTGCACAACTACATGGAAACTGAACAATCTGCTCCTGAAAGACTACTGGGTAAATAACAAAATTAAGGCAGAAATAAATAAGTTATTTGAAACCAATAAGAACAAAGATACAACATACCAGAATCTCTGGGACACAGCTAAAGCAGTGTTTAGAGGGAAATTTATAGCACTAAATGCCCACAGGAGAAAGCAGGAAAGATCTAAAATCGACACCCTAATATTACAATCAAAAGAACTAGAGAAGCAAGAGCAAACAAACTCAAAAGCTAGCAGAAGAAAAGAAATAACTAAGATCAGAGCAGAACTGAAGGAGATAGAGACATGAAAAACCCTTCAAAAAATCAGTAAATCCATGAGTTGGTTTTTTGAAAGGATTAACAAAATAGATAGACCACTAGCAAGACTAATAAAGAAGAAAAGAGGGAAGAATCAAATAGACACAATAAAAAAAGATAAAGGAGAGATCACCACTGATCCCACAGAAATACAAACTACCATCAGAGAATACTATAAACACCTCTACACAAATAAACTAGAAAATCCAGAAAAAATGGATAAATTCCTGGACACCCACACCCTACCAAGAATAAACCAGGAAGAGGCCAAATCCCTGACATAAAATAAACTACAAAAGTGGCTTTAGTATTTCTGAATACACAATAGCTAAGACCCAAACTGGGATTAGATACCCTACTATGCTTAGCCCTAAACCTCAGTAGTTAAATTAACAAAACTGCTCACCAGAACACTACAAGCAATAGCTTAAAACTCAAAGGATTTGGCGGTGCTTTATGTCCCTCTAGAGGAGCCTGTTCTATAATCGATAAACCCCGATTCACCTCACCATTGCTTAGCTTATATACCGCCATCTTCAGCAAACCCTACTAAAGTTTGCAAAGTAAGCACGAGTATCTTTATAAAAACGTTAGGTCAAGGTGTAACCCATGAGATGGTAAGAAATGGGCTACATTTTCTACCCCTAGAAAACCCCATGACAACTCTTATGAAACCTAAGGGCCCAAGGAGGATTTAGCAGTAAATTAAGAGCAGAGTGCTTAATTGAATAAGGCCATAAAGCATGCACACGCCACCCGTCACCCTCCTCAAGAATATTTTAAGGATTAACTTAACTAAACCCTCTATGTATTTATATAGAGGAGATAAGTCATAACATGGTAAGTGTACTGGAAAGTGCACTTGGACAAAACAAGGCCAATAACAAGTTCTGAAATCGAGACAGTAATTAATAGCCTACCAACCAAAAAAAAGCCCAGGACAAGACAGATTCACAGCGAAATTCTACCAGAGGTACAAAGAGGAGCTGGTGCCATTCCTTCTGAAAGCAGTCCAAATAGTAGAAAAAGAAGGACTCCTCCCTAACTCAATTTATGAGTCCAGCATCATCCTGATACCAAAACCTGGCAGAGACACAACAAAAAAGAAAATTTCAGGCCAATATCCCTGATGAACATCGATGTGAAAATCTTCAAAAAAAATACTGGCAAGCCAAAGCCAGCAGCACATCAAAAAGCTCATCCACCATGATCAAGTTGGCTTCATCCCTGGAATGCAAGGCTGGTTCAGCATACACAAATCAATAAATGTAATCCATCATATAAACAGAACCAATGACAAAATCATCATGATTATCTCAGTAGATGCAGAAAAGGCCTTCGACAAAATTCAACCATGCTTCATGCTAAAAACTCTCAATAAACTAGGTATCAAAGCTATGTATCTCAAAATAATGAATGGCATTTTTGACAAACCCATGGCCAATGTCATACTGAATGGGCAAAAGCTGCAAGCATTGCCTTTGAAAATCAGCACAAGACAAGGATGCCCACTCTCACTATTCCTATTAAACATAATATTGGAAGTTCTGGCCAGGGCAATAAGGCAAGAAAAAGAAATAAAGCATATTCAAATAGAAAGAGAGAAAGTCAAGTTTTCTCTGTTTGCAGATGACATAATTGTATATTTAGAAAACCCCATTGTCTCAGGCCAAAATCTCCTTAAGCTGATAAGCAACTTCAGCAAAGTCTCAGGATACAAAATCAATGTGCAAAAATCACAAGCATTCCTATACACCAATAATAGACAAACAGAGAGCCAAATTCTGAGTGAACTTTCATTCACAATTGCTAAAAAGAGAATAAAATGCCTAGGAATACAACTTACAAGGGATGTGAAGGACCTCTTCAAGGAGAACTACAAACCACTGCTCAATGAAATAAAAGAGGACACAAAGAAATGGAAGAACATTCCATGTTCATGGATAGGTAGAATCAATATCATGAAAATGGCCATAATGCCCGAAGTAGTTCATAGATCCAATGATATCCCCATGAAGCTACCATTGACTTTCTTCACAGAATTAGAAAAATCTACCTTAGATTTCATATGGAACCAAAAAAGAGCCTGTATAGCCAAGAAAATCCTAAGTAAAAAGAACAAAGCTGGAGGCATCATGCTACCTGACTTCAAGCTATACTACAGGGCTATAGTAACCAAAACAGCATAGTACTGGTACCAAAACAGATATATAGACCAATGAAGCAGAACAGAGGCCTCAGAAATAATGCCACACATCTACAACCATCTGATCTTTGACAAACCTGATGAAAACAAGCAATGGGGAAAGGATTCTCTATTTAATAAATGGTGTTGGGAACACTGGCTAGCCATATCCAGGAAACTGAAACTGGACCTCTTCCTTACACCTTATACAAAAATTAACTCAAGATGGTTTAAAGACTTAAATGTAAGACCTAAAACCATAAAAACCCTAGAAGAAAACCTAGGCAATACCTTTCAGGACATAGGCATGGGTAAAGACTTCATGACTGAAACATCAAAAGCAATTGCAACAACAGCCAAAATTGACAAATGGGATCTAATTAAACTAAAGAGCTTCTTCACAGCAAAAGAAACTATCATCAGAGTGAACAAGCATCCTACAGAATGGGAGAAAATTTTTGCAATCTATCCACCTGACAAAGGGCTAATATCCAGAATCTACAAGGAACTTAAACAAATTTACAAGAAAAAAAGAAAACATCAAAAAGTGGGCAAAGAATATGAACAGACACTTCTCAAAAGAAGACATTTATGCAGCCAACACACATATGAAAAAAAGTTCATCATCACTGGTCATTAGAGAAATGCAAATCAAAACCACAATGAGATACAATCTCACACCAGTTAGAAGGGTGATCATTAAAAAGTCAGGAACAACAGATGTTGGAGAGGATGTGGAGAAACAGGAACACTTTTGTACTGTTGGTGGGAGTGTAAATTAGTTCAACCATTGTGGAAGATGGTGTGGCAATTCCTCAATGATCTAGAGTCAGAAATATCATTTCACCCTGCAATCCCATTACTGGGTATATACCTAAAGGAGTATAAATCATTCCATTATAAAGACACATGCACACGTACCTTTATTGCAGCACTATTCACAATAGTAAAGACTTGGAATCAACCCAAAGGCCCCTCAATGATAGACCGGATAAAGAAAATGTGGCACATATACACCATGGAATACTATGCAGCCATAAAAAAGAATGAGTTCATCTCCTTTGCAGGGACATGGACGAAGTTGGAAACCATCATTCTCAGCAAACTAACACAGGAACAGAAAACCAAATACCTCATGTTCTCACTCATAAGTGGGAGTTCAACAATGAGAACACATGGACACAGGGAGGGGAACATCACACAGGGAGGCCTGTTGGGGGCTGGGGGGCTAGGGGAAGGATAGCGTTAGGAGAAATACCTAATGTAGATGATGGGTTGATGGGTGCAGCAAACCACCATGGCACGTGGATACCTATGTAACAAACTGCACATTTTGCACATGTATCCAGAACTTAAAGTATAATTAATAATAATAATAATAATAATAAAGATAGCTGGCCCAGAAAAATCCGACTATTTCAATGGTGAGCAACAAAAAAGGGAATTGATATAGCATCAAAAGAAAGATATTGGAAGAAGAAATGCAGAAAAGAGAATCAAAAGTTAGCAACATACAAAGAATCCTCATAATAAAAAATGTTCCCCAAAACAGAGGAAATTTGTAAATATTTCAATCATCTATTGCTGTGTAACAAATTACCTAAAGCTTGATGGGTTAAAACAACAACTACTTACATCTTATATTTTTGTGGGTCAGGAATTCAGACAGGACTCAGCTGGGCGATTCTTCCACTCCACATCTTTTCAACTGGAGTCACTTGGTAGTTTTCAACTGGTGGTTTGGTTGGTCTGGAGATCTAAGTAGGCTTCACTCACATGCCTAGCACTTTGTCAGTAATGTTTGGAAGTCTGGGCTCAGCTGAGCTACTTTTTCACTTTATATAGTCTCAAAGCCTCCTCATATAGCCTCTCCACCATGGTCGTCTCAGGATAGTCAGCCTTCTTACACGGGAGCTCAACATTCCAAGAGAAAGACAGTAGAAGTTCACAGTTTCTTAAGGCCTGGATACTAAAACAAGCATAGCTAGTTTCTCTGCTATACTCTATTTAGCAAAGCGGTCACAGATGTCACCTGGATTCAAGGCAAGAAGACATAGATCCCACCTCATTGAGAGGAGAGTCACAGAGTTTGCAGCTACCTTTAATCCACCACTGTAATCAGGACTTTCGCCATGAACTATAAATAAATAAATAGCCTTTATGAAGGAAGGAATGCTACAGAAAGAAATGTAAGAATCAGGGAGAAGATGGTAAGACAACAAGGGGATAGGAAAGGTAAGCTGGCACAACCCCACTCCCCCCAAAAAGAAGTAAAAGTCAAAAATAAAACCATCATATATCCCAAGGGTTAGGTTCTTCAAAAAACACTGTAAAGCAATGTTTCTCGTACCTAAAATGCATGAGACTCAGCTGGGGATTCTGTTGAAATACAGATTCGAATTCAGTAGGTCTGTGATAGGGCCTGAGAGTCTGCATTTCTAGCAAACTCCCAGCTAGTGTTTATCAGTGGATGACACTTTGAAGTAGAAAGGCCCTGTGGGATGTAGAAGAAAAGAATAAGAAACCACATTACTTGAAAATAAAGGAAGAGTTTTTAAAATTACAGGTTAAATGACAGAAGCAGATGAGCAAAACAAATTCAACTTACAAATAACAAAACCAAGAAAACACTAAAACAAATATGGCAATTAGAGTCACTTAATTGGGACCCTAATTCCTAATTTGGACCCTAATTTTATGGGACTCCTGTGTCCCAATAAAGTAGAAAATATTTTTTTAAAAAATGAAAAATAGGAAGGAAGAGTGAAGGGGAAGTGGGAGGTAAAATAATAAATAATAGTAATAAATATCTTGAATTCTGAATCTGTAATTACCGGAAGTCAAAGGATATTGTTTAGAGCTGGTAGATCAGTAACAGAAGCATAAGCACATGTAGTAATACAAAGGTAAACACTAAGATACTAAATACAACACAGAGGGGAAGGAAGAGGAAAAAGCAAATTTTATTTTTCCAATATCAAGAAATGGTAGAGCTTATCAACAGTTGCACTGAAATGCCTAGGTGCGCTGAGACAGTGATACCCTTAGGCCCTAGTGCCACTGGAGAGCTTGAGGCCACAGAAGAAACCCACCCTCACCCAGGCCAGCCACCTTCAGATGTCTCATCCATTAACCAAAATGTGTCATGCAATATACCATCTTTTAGGTATGCCTTAATGTGAACTAGGCTAAGAAGCACTGAATTATGGAACTAAAGATTTTATAAGTAGTCATAATTATAAAGATAACCATTAGAATAAAACTACAACTTTTTATATGCTAGAAGAATTCAACGCATGAGACACACACACCCACTCACACATGCATAAGGAGAGAGCAAAGCAAATAAAAGATCCAGTGAACAATTTAAACTGTCTATATAAATAATATAACAAAACAACAAAAGTAATACCAAAAACATCTGTCTTACCAATTAATGTAAATAAACTTGAGTCATTTATTTTTAAAAACAACTTTAGATTGGATCACAAAACAAAACCTAACTCCAAGCTTTATACAGGAAGCACTCCTAAAACAAAGCAATTCAAGCAGGTTGAAAACAAAAGAATGGGTAAATGTGTACTAGGCAAATGTAAACAAAAAAAGAACATTAGACTTGATGTTAATATCAAGCAAGACAGAATTCAGACTACAAAGCACTAAACATGTCCAAAAATGGCCTTTTATAATGCCAAAGAAGGCAATTCACAATGCAAATTAAACATTTATTTAATATCTAGGCAGTAGTAGTCATAAATATTCAGAAATATGCTAGTATTTGTAGATTTTGAATCAGCTATCTGAGTTCATGAATATTATGGAGATAGAAAAAAAATCAAAGACTTAATTAACAAGATATAGTTAATCTGTATTGAATGTTGCACCTTGAAAGTATACTACACTTATTTTCAAGTGTCCGTGGAACATACTCTTATATATAAACATGCATTAAGCCACAAAGAAAACTTTAAGAATCCCCAGAAAGTAGGAAAAGTATAGAAAAATTTTCTGACCACTATGTAATAAACTAGAAATTCAAAAACAAAAGTGGAAAAGAAAAAGACATTTCTATCTAAACATTTTTAAACTCTCCGTTAATCAACTCTTGGGTTAAAAAAGAAATATAAACCCAAACCAGAGGATTTTTGTAAAACAATGATGATAAAAGCACTGTATTTCAGAACCTATGATGAACAGGTAAAATTGGGCCCAGAGGAAAATTGATAGCCTTTAATAGATTAATTAAAAAGACGAAAAATAAATGGATTTAGAGTCTAACTCAAACTGTTAGAAAAAAGGGTAATAACAAAATAAACCAAAAAGAGAGAAGTAAGCAGTTAAATGAAGAAATTAATGAGTTTGAAAACAACAAAAAGAAAGTAATACTAATGAATACAAAAGCTGACTTTAAAATAAAAATATCTCTAAGTTGAGTAAATTACTAGCTGACCTAATCAAGAGAAAAAGTACAATTGTGAAAATGTTTAAAATAATAAAATAAAAACAAATAGGAAAATAAGGGAAATTTAAAAAACCTTAAAGAATAGTCAACTCTGAAAACCAGTTAGAAAACCTGGCTGGATTAAATAGCTAACTTTTAGGAAAATATAATTTACTAAAATGTGCCCAATAAGAGACAGAAAATCTAAACTAACTGACCTCTAGAGAAGAAAAAGAAAAGTTGTCAAAGAACTATGTTCCCACACCCCATCCCCACCCCAACACACACAGGAAAGCAGCAGGCCCAGGAGTTTCAAGGGAATTCAGTCAAGCTTTAAAGAAGTCCATACCAATACCAATCTAGGTTATTTTAAGTGACAAGAAAAGTTCCAAATTCTTTTTAAAATTTGAGCATAACTTTGATGTCAAACCTGTCAATGATTTCCCACATATAAAATAAATAGTATTGCAGTCTCACAAGATCGTAAAAAATCTTCCATGTAATTTTATCAAATAGGATATTCAGAGAAGAATGCTTTAATACCAACTGAGTTTTATTCAAGAAATGCAAGGATAGTTCAACATTAGGAATCCATTAATATAAGTCATTATATTGCTTAGAGGTAATAGAATTATAATTCATTATATCAATAGTTCTATGGAGAAAAATCACATAACCCTCATATTTGATACAATTTAGGAACTATTTTTATTAAAAATCTCAATAAAATTGAAATATATTAATGATATCATTGTTAATTTCTTAACACAATACAATATAGCCATTTAATCTTAGCAGCAAAAACAGCATGCTTACAAAAGAAAAACACTAAAGCATTAGTTTGGAATCTTGGCTGCACATGGAATCGCTTGGAAAGCTTTAAACAATGCCAATACTTGAGTCCTGCTTCCAGAGGTTTTGGTTAGTCAGCCCAGGGTGAGGCCTAAACATTAGGATTTTTAAAAGCTCCCAAGTTATTCTAATGTGCAGCCAAGGTTGAGAACCACTGCACTAAAGTTATTTCCTTTATAATCAGAAACAAAGTCAGTGATACCTTCTGTTAAGGTATATCATTATTTAATATAATAGTGGAGGTAAAATCATACCGTTAATGTTGTATTGGAGGTCAATGCAATCGTATAGGAGATAATTATAAAATTTCGAAAGAAGAAGTTAAACATATCACTATTTCAGATTATACATTCGGGAAGGTAAAAAAATTCAAGAATCTCATCTTGAATTAAAATACTACTGCAGGCAACAAGAAACTTATTTGAGATAGTTGAGTACAAATAATACATAGCAATAAATAGTTTTCACAAAACCACAACGGATGTAAGATATAATGAAAGACAATGACCTATTTATATTAGCAACAAAAATGTAAGTATCTAGCAAAAAACAAATAGAAATGTGCAAGTCCTATAGGGAGAAAACTTGAAAACACTACGAAGGATACAAAGGAGGACTTGAACAAATTGAAAGATATATCATTACTGGATAGAAATGCTCAGCATCATAAAAACATCAATTCTCTAATTTGATTTACAAATTTAATGTCATGTCAATAAATAGGCCAATATCTTTAAACTAGGTCAATGTATTCAAACATTCATATGGAAAAGAAAGATTAGGCAAGATAAATCAGAAGAAAACAGTAAAAGGCTTACTAACCTTAACAAATACTAAAACGTATAGTAAAGCCTCAATAATTAAAACTATGGTGCATGCATAAACAAACTAACCAATGGAGCTGAGGAGAGACCACAGAAATAGACCCAAGTATACACAAAAATTTAGTACATGGCAAGGGTGGCATCTCAATGGCAATAAGATGGACTATTTATTTTTTTATTCATTCATTCATTCATTTTAGAGACAGGATCTTACTCCATCACTCAGGCTGGAGTACAGGGGCATGATCATAGCTCACTGCAGCCTCCTGGGCTCAAGTGATCCTCCCACCTCAGCCTCCCAAGCAGCTGGGATTACAGGCGTGAGCCACGGCACCTGGCAAGATGGGCTATTCAACAGAAGATATTTGGCAAACTGGGAGGTCACCTGGAGAAAAATGTGTTTATCTATATCTCACACTGTATACCAGGATAAATTCTAAAAGTATAAACGAGTTAAAGAATAAAAATAAAAGGGCACTAGAATAAAACACAGGGGAATTCCTTCATTATCTTGGAATGAGGATAACTTCCTAAGACTCAAAATCAAGAAGCCATTTTAAAAGAGAAAAATTGACTCCATAAAAATAAAAAGAGACTTTAGATAAAAAATATATAAAGCCAAAAGACAATGGAAAATCGGAAAAATATGTTACAAAAACATTTGTGATACATAAAAAGCTAAACTACAAATACATAAAGTATTTCTGGAAATCAATAAGAAAAAGATTATCAACATAGAAATAAGCAAAGGATAAGAACAGACCAGTCTCCCGAAAAGGAATTCAGACGACTCTTACCTATGTAAAAAACGCTTGTTCCTACACACAATAATAATAATACAAATGAAAACTACATTCAGACATCCTATTTCATTTATTAGATTGGCAAAATCCAAAAGGTAGTAACACATTTTATTGGAAAAGCCATGGGGAAAATAAGCAGTCTCACAGACAATTGGTGAAAATATACATTGGAATACCTATGGAAGGCATTTTGGCAATATTCATCAAACTTACAAATGCATACAACTTTTGACCTAGCAATTCCAATTCTAGAGATCTATCTTGTGGATATACTTGTACACAAACATGAAGTGTTCTATGCAACATGTTTTATAATAGCAAAAGATTGTGTACTGCATAGTGCCCATCAATAGGGAATTGGTTAAATAAATACGGCATTCAATGGAATGCTGTGTAGTTCTCAAAAAGAGGAGGCATTCTATAAAATGCTGAGGTAGCTGAAGAAGAATCCTAGTTTATATATTTTAAATGAAAAAATCTAGGGTAGAACAGCATATATTACATGCAACCTTTTATTTTTAAAAAGAAGTGAGAATGTATATTATTTTTTGTTTAATTATTTACAAAATACATTCTAGAAGAAAATACAAAAAAAAAACTAAGAATAGTTACATGTTTGGGATGATGATAAAGACCTGAGTGTATGGGAGATAATGAAAGGGAGATATTTGTGTGTGTGTATGTGTTGTGTATACACACACATATAAACATATATATGTATAATGTAAATATTATCAATTCAAATCATATTTTTAAGAGAATAGACTGAGGATAGTGAGGCACAGAGAAGAAAGTTTTGCCTGAAGATGAAAAACTACATGGTTACTTTATACTCAGGATATTTAAAAGAAAGCCTTCCTATGGACCACAATGAATAGCTCTCTCCCTTAAGATGTTAGGTTCTGGGTGTTTAAACGATAACTAAGTCACAGCAATTAATAAATGTGTTTCCCCATAAGGATAAAAATATTATGATCTGTTATTTTTTTCCTCCAGCTCATTATTTACCCTATGAAAAAACACACAATAAAATAGTATATAGCAAATTTTTGCAATTCGAACCATATATAGAACTATGTATTTGTTGTCAAAAACATACTGAAAGATAATTAAGAATTTATCTCTTGAATTCTGACATAGAGGAAAGAACACTTTATATGAGGATATGAAGATAGGTGTGAAGATTGTAAAGGTAAATGTAGGTTAATTCTGAAAGCTCAAATATTCCTATTTCTGTAAAATTTTACTTTTGTATCTAATTATACTTTCTTTTCTTAGATGGAAGTTTCTCTTTTGGGAGTGATTTTGAACTGACTGTGAAAGGAAAGAAGGACTAGATAAGAAAGTCTTAATATTTCTATTCCTGTGCAATAATTTGAAAACAAATGAATAAATACATATATGTTCTTATGTGTGGGGCTGGGATGCAGGAGTATAGTTCACTATTACAGAAAATATGTCAGTATGTGAAAGAAAGACATTGCCTGGAGCTAAACTGTCAGCAGTGAACTACAGCTGGCCTTAAAGGAGAGATAAGAAGAGGTGAAAAGCAAACCCACAGGACCAGGCTGCTGCCATGAGGGGGCATCGTTAGTCTGGGGCAGCTTGGTTGCTGCCTTTAATGATGGGAAAAATCAGAATAGCTTCTGAGAGCAAGAAAGAAAAGTAGGGAGAATGTTAGGCGTTATTGTACTCTAAAGTCAGGGTCCTATCTTCAAAGGGTATCTCCATTGGCACCAATAAAATGAAATTGCTTAAAAGCATATATTTATTTAATAACAAAACTCAGTGTGTGAATAAATATGTATTCTACGTAAAAGAGAAAAGAGAAAATCTCACCAGTCAAAACAAATCACTGCTAAATTTTAATTGCATTGCCTCATACTGTGCTGACAGGAAAAGGCAGAAGGCAGTACATTGCTGTCAAATTATGCCGGAAACTGCCTGATTTCTGTCATAAAAGACAGATTATTTTTTTAATGTGCAATTCAATTATTCGAAGTTCAACATGCCTACTATAGTACTCAATAAATGTTGGTTGACAATCATGATTTTCTGTGCTTCGGGTTTGGAATTTGGGGCTATTTTTAAATAAACCTTTTAAAGCATAGGAGCTCATGTTTCGTTGTGACCTTTTGCTTCCTTATTTCATATTTAATGTAATCATTGTCCCTTGATTTTAAGCTGTGATTATTTTCTGGGCTTGTTCAAGCTCCATTAACAGTTTTGGAATATTGCTCTTTTATTGATTTACCTGACTCAGTATTTCTTATACATATCCTCAATTTAAAAGGTTGACAAAGTCTCCAAAGATATATCACAGCTCATTTAACCAGGATTTCAAGTGAAATCAAAGGTGGTTTTAGCAGCACACAATAGTCACAGGTATGCATTTATCCTACAATATGTTAATGGGCAAGTGATTAAGCTGCAGATATCCTAGGAGTCCTCACTATTATTTATATATGAATCTGCATGAGTTACAACTTCAGCTATTCCTCTCTTTCAACATAATGTTTCTCTATGCATGGTTCTTACAGGCATGAAGCACACTTGGCCATTTCATACTATATGTATCTTCTGGATTTATCCCTTGTCACTGTACAATTAGGTTGCAGTAAAGCTGGTGTTACATTTGCAGTATCTAAGTGATGCCACTTACTTTAACTAAACTAGAGGTATAAATTACTCTGCACCAGCTGAAAACAGAATCTGGCAGAAGAAAGGAAAGGATAGGATTATCTTTGAAATTCCTCACTTGCTATTTCTGACCTTTTCCACGTCAACATTTTAAAGGTACTTTCTCTGATTGCACAAAGATAAGTAGCTCCACCAAGATGGAGCTGATGATCTGAGGCAATTTGGAGTAACATAACTTTTGAGATATACTCAAAAAGATCATATTTAAGTATTCATCACATAACTATATATTAAATATATATAATTTTACATTGTAAATACCTACTCTGTGATGTCCACAGTTTGGGGGGATTTCTAAACATTATCTCAAATCCTTGTAATACTGAGATTTGGACAATTGATAGATGGGGAAACTGAGACTTAGAGAGTTAGATAATTTCCCCCAGAGTGTCACTGTTATAAGGAGTGGCAAAGATTGAAATCCAGACATTTTTCATTCTAAAGCCTGAGGTATTGGCACTCAAACCATGTTGTATGAACATGGAGGATTACACTATTGACTTCAGAATTTGGGAAGATGCTTTCGTTTCTTTGAAACAGCTTTTACGTTTCACCTCCCATCACCCATATCAGAACCACCATCAGCCTAATCTCATTCCCCTTTATCTCACTTATAGATGGTCACACTGTGAGAAAGCAAGGAGCTTAAGATGCCAGTATATCTGCATTAATATAGTCTCTATTACTTTGAAGGAGGTAGTTACCTCCTCAGAGCCTCATTTGCAAAGTACAGATAAAAGCAAAGTGATCAGGGATATTAAATGAAATCACATTTGTGGATTGTAGTCCACCTTCAATAATGGTTTCCCACTTTCCTTCCTTTCTACAACAGTTGCCTTGATGGTATTTGGGGCACTAGGTTATTTTCCGCCCCTAGTCTCCACTCAACCTGCATCATCATGAAATTAAGTTCTATAATGAAAAGAACCCTTGAGCAGCAGGTGTAAATTGGAGTGATACCTAATTTACTGAGTTTTGTGGCACGCTACATCACTTCTCTGACTGTTTACCAGATACAGACACTCCTCTGTAGCAAATAAATTCATAAATTTGTTTCTTGGATATCTTCCAGTAGGAGACCAATTTACATGGGACTCTCAAAATAACCACCACACATTCTCAAGGGTTCCTCAGAGCCACTTTTAGCAATCAAGAAACCAGGGCACCAGGGATGAGGTCACAGGTGAAAACTGGGGAGTGGAGTCACAAGAGGAAGCTTCCTCTGCTATTCAGGACTGTCTAGGTTGCAAGGGGGGAGAACAATCCAAACCAACTGTAAAACATGAACTAACAAAAGAGGGATTTATTATGTCATTAATTAAAGACGCATGTGTGGCTGGATAGGAGCTCAAAGGATATGTTTATGACCTTGTTTCTCCCTTCCAGGTCAGCTCTCTGTTGGCACAGATCTCAGAATGGTTCTTCCTCATTGGTGCAAAGTAACCACAGCAGTTCTACTCATGCCTTTTCAGTTCAATGGAAGCAGAACACTTGTCTCTGTTCTAGCATTCTCATAATTCATATATTATAACATGCTATGTACTATAAGGAGATTAAGTTTCTGATTAGGTCCACCCTTGACACAACCTGATATGCTGATTATCTTGGGCCTGGATCACTTATTCTGTCCTAGAGACAAGGATCAAGTCCTATTTACACCTAGAAGTGAGGGATCTCACCAAAAATTAGAGATATTAGATACTATCCACAATGCTGTGCATCATTTAAAGGTTAGAAATGACTTTGTGGTACCTGGCCTATCCCTTCATTCAGAACAGTCATTCCTTGACTCCAGAACTATGGGAAAATGAATTTCTGTTACTATTGTTTTTTGTTTTTTGTTTTTTTTTTTTAACGGACAAAAATTCTTCCTATAGCACCATTCTTGCTGTCTAACTTCCACATCCAGAGAAGGCAGTCTGTCAACTTAAATCTGTGTCCAGCTGGTGTCCATATGGAGTTCACATGGGGAAGAGTACACGGGATGTAGCTTCCTAAGTCAGATCAGGTATTCCTGTTTCCAAAGCCTAGGAGAGCTTTCTGCACAGCCATCTGCAGGGAAACTGTATTAGGCAGACCTGTGTGGCCCAGACACCAAGAGACATCAGACAAGAAAAAGAAAAGCCCTTTCTCACCAACTATTTCAGGTTGGTGGAGCCTCCGGGTGGTGAAAATGAGCCAGCACTAATGGCTTTGCTAATCAGAAACAGTGACTGAGATAAAATCTTAATTTTCTCTTCCCTAGACCTTGTAGTGTTGTATCATATATTCATGAACTAACAATTTTATAAAATCATAAACATGGGAAGCTAGGACTAAAAATGACCCTCCTTTACCTGGTGAAAAAGCAGAGACCCAGAGAGGAATAAATTATCACTTGGGATCACACAGCAAGTTGAATGACACATTCAAAAAAAATTAAATCTAAATTCTATATTTCAAATCTTCTAGGGTAAGAAAACTATATTTATTTGTATATTTGCATGATGGTTTCATAGTCATAATTACATAAAATTATGATTTGTTATAATTTTAGTGTAATAATGTGCCATTCCAGAAATACTTTAGCTAATTTGTCAATTTGGGGTTTCCTGGATCATGCAAGAAGTATAAATTTGAAACCCAAACACATCCTAAAACTTGGTGGCTTAAAACAATTACTTGTTTTTGCTACCTAGAGCATAGGTGAAAATTAACAAGTTTCCCTTTGATGTGGATTGTCTCCCTTTGATGTGGAAAGATTTCTTTTTTTCTAGTTTTCTTTTTGACCAAGGTGGCATTTGGAGGATCCTACCTCTTTGCAATCTTCTCACCCTGCCACTCTCCACCCTGCATGGACCTAAAGAGTTGCTCCCACATAGTGCCCATCTCCTTCTCTGTTTTCTATTTTCTTTTAAATTTTTGGCCTATGCAATTTTCTTTTACCTTATTTGAATCTCAAGTGTGCATTTGAAAGGCTTTTTATTATATTTAATTGAAAAAGTTTAGGTATTTTGTGTTGGAAGGATTTATCAGAATTTCAAGTCTGCCCACAGACAATATTTATTTTCACTCTCTTTATTTTAATAAAGTACAGTAATTAATACCAGAATCTACTGGGCATATTTTGTAATTGAGTGAGTCTTTCCTTTGTAAGGAAAAGTGGATATAGAAGAGTCATGACTGAATTATGTTCATCTGTACTTGGAAAAGCTTAGGAGGCTGGGTAGAAAGAAACCATGAGGAATTTTGAGAAACCCTCAAGAATGTGTATTGGTTATTTTGAGAGTCACATGTTGTTCTCCTGCTGGAAGAGTATCCAAGAAACAAAAGTCCACAGGTCTTATTGGGGTTCACTTTCTTGACCCCCACCTGTCCCCACAGAAGTGGGCCTATATCAGGTATCTATTGCTATATAACAAAAAAATCTCGAAAATCTCAAAAAGTAACCTCAAAAATCTAGTGACTGAAACAATTACTTATTTCCACACATTTCTGTGGGTCACAGTTTTGGTTTGGCTTAGCAATTATGCTGGCCTCACCTGGAGTCACTCAGGTAGCTGCTGTCATCAGGCAATTGACTTGTACTGGGTGGTCTAAGAAGTGAAAACCAAAAATAAAATCTTAAATCCCCCCACAAACTGAACGGACTGCCTCTTGGCCAAAGGAACTCCAGGAAACCCAGAAAGAAATCTGAAAAACTGAATTTCTGGCGATGATGGGTAGGGAATTCACCCACTATCTGATGTTCATCTCCAATTAAATGATCTAGAGCAGAGGTTCTCGATTTTCAGCATTCACCAAAATTACCTGAAAGACATGTTGAAACCCTGATTGCTGGGCCCCACCTCCATAGTTTATGATTGAGTAGATCTAAGGTGGGACCTAAGAATTTGAATTTCTACAACATTCCCAGATGATGATGATGCTGGTTGAGGACCACACATTGAAACCACTGACCTAGAGGCACTTCAATTCAACCTGTAAAAAACTAATCATTCCTTTTCCAAGACATTCTTCCTGAATTTCATATAAAGGGAATGGCATGATCCAAGTGGTCAAATTAGAAACCAGTTGGAATTAAGGATAATAAGCAGTGGGAGTATAGGATCAAGTTGTGCTGGTTACTGCTTCTTCCTTCTGTTTTCCCAGATGCTTCAGTCCTCATCAATTTCATTATCTATTAAACAGAGCCACCTTGTGATAACCTCTAATACATTTTGCCTTAAAATTATTTGATTTCCTCCCTTCCCCTGGCTGAATGAGAGGATTAAGTAATTTTGTTATGAATCTGGCATATTAATAAGAAAGCAGAAACAAGTTTTGCTACTGGAATCAAGATGTTTAATATGGCCTCTATCCTTTGGTACTTGTGAATTAAGTGTCAGAAGATGACAATATCACACAAGGAGAAGACAGGAGGGCTCTTCCAAGTTTAAAGGTGAAGGTTTCACCAGGGAACCAATTTCTCCTGTCATTTCTTATAATAGTGCTTCATCTTCTTCCACATTTCAAGGGTTGTTACAGGGTTGAGGAGGGGTTAAACCTAGGAGTCTTGCTTTCTTGAATAAGGCTAGTTTAGACTTACTTTTACAAAGCTTGGCTAGAGACATCCAAGCCCTACTGCCCATGATATCTAGCCAAGAAAAATTACATGAATCTCTCAGATTTCAAGAATCAGATTGATTTGTAAGTTTTCCAGCACTCTAACGGCTCCAGCAACAGAAAAGAGAGCACTGGATCTCTCTCACCTGGGCTATTTCCCCAGTTTCTCCTTAATTACTCCCTTATTTCTACTTCCCCACCCCGCATCTATCTCCTACTGGTCATCAGACTGTTCCACCTAAAACCCAGATCTGATCATGGCATTCCCCTACTTTAGAATTTATAAGGCTAACCATTGCCTGCAGGAGAGCACAGCCAAGAGTTTGTTGTCATTGTTTAATGGAAGAGAAGCTGTGGCCACAGTAAAAGGGCCATTAATTCCATCCAAAGAATTAAGGCTTTTATCATATAGATAATAAGCCATAGAAGGTTTAAAACAAAGGAATAACACATGGGATTTGCTATTGTTTTCATGCTATTTTCACTCTGATATTAGTATAAAAGGTTAATTTGGAATGGAAAGATGAGGCATCAGAAGACTGGAGACAGGAAAATAGTTTGGAAGCTATTTTGTTAGCAAAAGTCAGAGGTGATGAGAAACTGAATAGTATCTAATCGTTAAGAAATATTGCTGTTTTGGCTTTGGTGGTGGTGGTAGTTAAATGAATGAATCAATTTTGAAACTATGTAAATCTCAGCTGGCATGATTGTTGGGATGATGAAGATATAATGGCCTGGTTCTTCTCTGTACTCTTGACTGAGATGAGATCATCCAACCAACTATATTAGCATTTCATAAGCTGTTGGGAGAGCTTGGGCCATCAGCTGAGCTGAGCTACCTAAGTCCCCCAACATCCAGGATTAAATCAAATGCATCACAGTGATCAGCATGGCCTTTGGGCTTGTCACACTTAACAGCATTTTTTACCTCTCTGTCCTGAGAATTAGATCTTCCCCATGAAGGCAATCATATGCATTTAACACTGGTATGATAAATTCCTTCTTATTTGGTTTTTAAAATTAAGGAAATGGAGTAAGGCAGCAATTATAGATTGTGTGAGCAAATGTGATAATGATTGGCCTTGTGGGCTCTGGCTCATTTTCTCCTGCCCCTGACTCCCAGTACAAAGTTCTCTCTACTTTATCATGTTACAAGTGGTGGTGGGCATCTAAAATGAGTACAGATGGGCAGAAAAAGCTGAAGTAAAATGTCCTATGGGGAAATTTTTTGTTTTCTCTCAAACTCTTAAGACAATTTTGTAATATAAAATAAATTAGATTAAACATTGAAATATTTGCCCTAAAGCAATTACAGAATACAAACAAAACATAAAAGAGTAAAATATTTTAGTACCACCAGCAGAGTTCACAGAGGCCTCAGCTACAGTACATACCTATTAAATATTAGAATATCTAAATCATGGATAGAAAATGTAAATAAATAATTAGGAAAATAACCTGAATAAAGCCCATGGCCCCATGTAGTTCATTCTTCGTACTATATAAACTGTTTTAAATTTTGCTAGGTATCTCAAAAAATGTCAAAGGGAGATGTGCAATTTAATTAAAGTATAAAAATTTAAACTTCTCTGTCTGCAGGACTGCCTTTCTCGGTGTCCTTCACATAAGGCACAGCTGGTCCTCAAATATTTCTTTCAGTTTTGCTCTCGACATCCAACCTTTCAACATGCTCACTGATACCAAGTGACCGTTATCTACAATCTATGTATCCCTCTCTCTGTCTCTTTCAAACTATGGTCTCTTTCAGGTCCTTATTATGCTTTCCCTCTAGTTTCTCTGATTTCTTTAATTTAAAAAGATCTCTTGCTTTATTTTTTTTACCTGGATTCTGTGCAACAAGGAAGAAAATTCTTTCTTCTCAGAAGCAAAAGGCAAAAGGGGAGACGGCAAGAAGCAATACAGTTATTTTTGTTCCTGTTATACATTAACATTTTTGTCTCTTATAGGAAAAACCAAGAGTAATATGAAATATATTATTAATTTTGACATCGGAATTAGGCAGTGGTTAGAAACATGAGCTCCAGAATCAGAAAAACCTGTGTTCAGATTCTGATTCTGCCACTTACTCCTTTCCTAGGTCTGGGAATCTACATTTACAAAATGGCAATAAAGTATATGAGGATTGAATTGGATAATTTATGTAAAGCATTTAATATAGTTCCTGGCAAGTTTTATCATAATTATTCATTCTTATCTTGGGGGAAGATAGTCCCTAAGGAACAGGAATTCAGCCCAGAACAATCCTTCCTATTGGCACAAGACATTTAATAACCCAGAAAACAAGTTACTTCTCCATCTTCTCCCCCAGAGAAGTAAATGCCATTTTCTCCCTATGTCACAAAGTATTCCTGCCTTTTCTTGTGGCCACATGGCTCAGCATGGTTCCTGGCAACTCAATACACATCAATGAATTGATTAATGGACTAGTGAAGCAATGAATATCACAGGAACACCAGATACAAACAAGCTAGCAAAGAGCTTGCAAGTATTCCTAGGGACAGAATGAAGTGTGTGCTCCTCTTCAGTTACCCTTGGACCAACTATATCACAGTTTCTGACTGTGAGAAGCTCTCATGAATTGTCCTTCCTCATCAGTTGGCAAAGTAAGTGGTTCATTTGTTCATTTATTGAGCATTTTTTGTGCTCCCATCGAATGACAAACATTGTGCTGGGTACACAGAGGAAAAGACAGGGTCCTAACTTTAGGGATGTTTTCTTCAACAGGACAGAGACTATCATAGACCAGTACTTCTCAAACTTAAATGTGCAAACAAGTCACCTGGGGAGTCTTGTGAAAATGCAGATTTTGATTCTACAGTTCTAATAAGTTCCCAGGTTACATCCACACTGCTCAAACTGCCTCTAACTTTGCTACTCAAAGTGTTAAGCCTCAGTCTAAGAGATGTGTAAGTTGTCAATTTAAGGACTCTGGTGCCTGTTAATCTAGTCAAATTAGCTCCCTCGTGTTATTTTGTAAAGATTCCCAGATCATCTATACCTGGGTCCATCTGATGATTCTGCTAGATCTCAAAGGCAGGAATGAGAGCTGCATATGTGAGAATGTCCTTTAGTGTTAGAAGGGAGGAACCCAAAGGTATCAAGTTTGTTTGACTTGCCAAAAAACTTCCTGAAATCTCAGCAAATTCCCTATTTTAAATGTTTCCCTGTCACTTCCCATGGTGCCCTGCTGAGGAAGGCTGGAGGTGGAGGAAGACCATATGAAGAGCTTGGGTACAACAGGTACCACGCACACAACAGGTCTCCATGCAAACCAGATTCCACCTCTCCTTACCTATGTGACTTGGCACGAATCAGAAACCTCATGTTTTAGTCTCTAAATCTCTAAAATGGGAAGGCTTATCATTCCTAGCTCATAGGCATTTTGTATTACATGAGATGGTCTGCAGAAAGCCCCTGGCACAGGGCCTGCAGTGACGATTAAATGGTATGTGTTATTATTATTGTTATTAGTAAAACTGAGAGCCATAATAAATACTTTTTATCAGTGCTTTGTCAAAGCATGCTGGAGAAAGATAAATTTAAATTAGAACTATTCTCTTACTCATGTAGTTTTACATCAGATCCATAATGCTGTGTGAACACAGGTATTTTGTAGTTTGGTCTCTCTGTTAACATGAGAAAAAAAGATGATCAAAAAAGGAGAGAAAAAAACAATCACTATTTGAAAGTGAATGAAGGGCGCCCCCCTCCTCCTTAGCCCTTTTTTCTTACTCTGACATCTCAGTGTGTTTTTTTCTTTTAGCTGTGAGTTCTGGGATAGGTGATAACTGCCAGTAATAGGATTAGCATTGATTTCTTTAACAAGAACAGAGATGTGGCAGTTCCAGCCAT
Organism: Rhinopithecus roxellana; assembly: GCF_007565055.1. Taxonomy (NCBI): domain Eukaryota; kingdom Metazoa; phylum Chordata; class Mammalia; order Primates; family Cercopithecidae; genus Rhinopithecus; species Rhinopithecus roxellana. Next base: position 185,570,402 of record NC_044549.1, on the reverse strand, counting down.
TTCCGGAACTGCCAGCTTTGAAATATCAAAAAAATAGAGAGAAGAAGAAAAAAGAAAAGAAATAAATCAGAAGGAAAAAATCTGTAGAGGGAAGAAATACAGCTTTTAGAGAAAAGGAAGTGTGTGTGAATCTGACCATGTGTGTCTGAGCATGGGCATATGGACACCCGTGTGCACATAGAGGGATATTAGGAACACTCAGAACACATGCAGATCATGAGAATGTTTTTGTTGTTCTATGATAAAGGATCAAAAGCTTTGTTTCTGTTCTGCTTCAAAAAAAGTTTTTAACATTCATTTGGCTTTCTTTTTCTTTCACTGTTAACACATTTACCAGTTGATCTTTCAGAGCTATCCTTGAATCCTGACTTTTTTAACCTTGAAATTCAAACAAAGAAAATAAGTGTCTCAGAGAAAGACTGCAGTAGGCCCTGCCAGACTCCCTTCCAGAATTCCATTTCTCTGAGACTAATACAGGGAGACCAAAATACAGGGTTACCATTTCCAAATCTCATCCAAGAGTCTCCTTACAAACAGCTGGTGGGCCCCCTGCAGGAGGGGAACCAGATTTTCACTTCCCAGCCAGGTGTTTGGAGTCTGGCCCCTTTCCAAAATATGCCAAACACAGAGCCAGGCAAGGCACTGCCCACCATTTTCTGGTGCTAGAATCAAAGAGGAAAAGGCACCAGAACAAAGGGTGGGGTTCATCCACATTCTTTAGCTACTTTGAAAGCCACTAGGCCACGCATGGTGGCTCATGCCTATAATTCTAGCACTTTGGGAGGCTAAGGCAGAAGGATCCCTTGAGCCTAGGAGTTCAAGGCTGCAGTGAGCTGTGATTGTGTTACTGCACTCCAGCCTGGGTGACAGAGCAAGACCCTGATTCAAAAACAAATAAACAAATACATAAATAAGCAAAACTAGTGTAAAGTAGGGTAAGGTCAAGACACCAAGTCAACACATCTGTCAGTTCTTGAGGCTCAAAATTTAGAAACGGGCAATTTGCTGGAGGAAAGAATTAGAGGAAGGGGTAGTGAAAGATGGTTCTCTTGCCCTGGATGTCTTTTGGGTTGGATATGTATCCAAATCATTACAGTGAATTCAAAAAGAAAAGGAAACTAATCAGTTTAAGGAAGAAACCCATTAAATCAGTTGATTGAGGATTTTACATAGCAGATTATTTTATCAGTTATGACATCACTTATGATGATTATCTTTATTAGCTACTATTAATTAAGAATTATACACCAGGAACTGTATGAAGTCCTCTGTAATACACTCATTAGCTCTTTTAGTCCTCACAAGAAGAGAGAAACATCAACCTCATCTTACAGATCAAGAAAGTTAAGCTCAGATAAGTTAAATGACTTGCCCAGCATCACACAGCAATGAAGTAACAAAGCCTGCATTTAACCCCAAATCTGAACAATTCCAATGTCTAGTGTCTCTTTAATTCTACTGAGGTGGCAGTTAAAACTCTCTCAAACTACTATTCCTGTAAGGGTACTACATTTCATTTTCTAAGACACTAGTGAGAGTTATTTTCCTGTATTTATTTATTCATTCACTCACCATTCAATCAACATTGGGCACCTGCTGTATGTCCTCAACACAGCTAAGCCACTGAACTCAAGATGAATTAGTCAAGGTCCCTGAAAAATGCTCAGAGCTACATAGAGCACACTGACCCAAGAAAAGGTCAGAGCAGAAAAGAACTCCCTCACAAAGGAAAAAAACTATCTTCTACCTAAACTTGAGGGTTGAAAAAGGAATTTATAGGATATACAGGTCATAAGTCATTTATTAGCTGGCTGTAACCAGCAACTTCAAAACTTCCAAAGACAAAAGTCCTACTGCACCACGTATAGACAACACCTTATCAACCAGTTGAAAAATCAAATATTAACTTAAGCAGTTATTTTATCAACATAAATTGTTAAGTAATTATTTTGTTACTTATGCTTGCCAAAATGGTATATATTTTTTTCAAGATAGCATTTATTCCTTTTTTTCTGATTGTGAAGGTAATGCTTGTTCTTTGAAAAAAGAATAGAAAAATAATATCAGTTAATATATATTATCATATACATGAAAATTTAAATTATTCATAATCCTACTACATAAAGTCATCTATAAACATTTTAGAGTATCTTTTAAATATATTCCTATATAGTTATCTATTTTCCCATAATATTAAATTTATAATATGTATATGGCTTTTTGGTGTTTTTACTCATTTCTGCCTTCACAATGACTCTTTAGCATTTTCCTGTGTGGTTAAATATTCTCTGACAGCATAACTTCTGACAGCTCCCTACCATCCCACCCACTATATGCCTATTCCATTTCTTCTCTGTAGAACATATAGATAGTTTCTTTTTTGTGCTTGTTTGTAAATTACACCACAAAGAATTTCTTTGGACATAGATCCTTGTTTGCATCTTTAATTATTTCCTAAAGATAAATTCCCAAAGGTATTATTACCTCATCAAAAGTTTAAAACCATTTTAAAGTTTTTGGCATTTATTATTTCTCAATGTATCTTCAGAAATATAGAATCAATTTATCTTCCCACAGAAGTGCGTAAGGGTGCCCATCTGCTTCTCACCAATACTGGATATTTCCATTTAAACCACTTTAAAAGTATTTCTCAATTAAGTAGACAGAAAATTGTATCTTGTTTTTATTTGCTTATCACTGAATACTGATGATGTTAGGCATTTTTCAGACATTTATTATCCACTTGTATTTTTTCTTTTGTCATTTATTCATGTCTTTTGCCCATTTTTCAATTGCTAGGCTTATCTTCTTCTTATTGATTTGTAGGCGTTCCTTACAGATTAAGGCTATTAACGCTTTGTCTGTCAGGAGGTGCTGACACAACCTTAAACAGCAGCTCACAAGTATCATAGTTTCTATTATTTAAAGTTCAACTCAGACTTCCCCAAACCTAAAGAAGCCAGCCACACTCTGTGCCTTGGCTCTGAAGCACACACAGACTGTTTTTCCTATAGCTCTCCAAGCCTGCACATACACTCTGGAGCAGATAGTTATTTGCATCTTAGTTTGCTCATTGTTTCATTTGTTCTAAGCTTGTGCCCATCCTACACCAACTGTTCCAAAACTGCTTAAAAACTTCATTGAAGATAATAAACTGTCCAAATCATCTCTATCTCCTTTCTGTCTCTATTTAGCAGTCCTTTTTGTTTTTGTTTTTGTTCTGCTTTGTTTTTGTCTTCACACTGTTCACTCTCTAGCCTACATACCAGAGATCATGATTTTCAAGCACATCTCTAGGAATTTGGCTCTGATTTTTGTGTAATCTACAATTTTAAAGTAGGATCTTCTAAGACTAGCATCAGAGACACAAAAATTTAAGAATGATCACTTTCACGAATAACATTCATTTCTTTATTAGCCTAAATTATACCACCTGTGACTTTTCAGAAAAAAAAAAACCACAAATATTTTTCTCTCTTATAGAGAAGGAGACAGGAAGATATGAGTGGCAATGCCTTGTGGTGATTGTGACTTTCCATGAACTCTCTTTGATCCCCTTGTTAGGGTGATAAATAGAAAGAACTGGAGATGATCCTACTTAATAATGGCCCAATCACTTTGGATTATTGCTGCCAAATAAAATACAGGTCACCCAGTTAAATTTGAACTTCAAATAAAAGTAAATAATTTTTAATAGAAGTATCTTTTATACTCCTGAAATTCAAATTTGACTGGTGTTTGGTATTTTTACTTGCTAAATCTGTCAACCCTGAGTTGGAGAAAAGCCCACTGGGAAATGGGAATTTGTTCAGGAGATACCTATATTGACCTACCCTCTGAGGAAGATTAAGAAGGGAATTTAACTTAAAAGTGAGTTGAGACAGAGGCTATTGGAACTTATGTATTGGACTTATTGGCAGGCACTACATTTAAAATAATCTCTTTTTCCTAAAGGGAGAAACTGTTGTTACAGAAGGAAATGAAGAAAGAAGAAATAAAAGAAAGGAAAGAAGAAGGAAAGAAAGAAGAAAGGAGAAAGGAAGGGAGGAAAAGGAAGAAGGAAGGAGGAGGAAGGAAGGAAGAAGGTAGGAAGGAAGAGAAGGAAGAAAAGTAAAGAGGAAAAGAAAGAAGAAATAGAAAGAAAGGAAGAGAGAAGGAAGGAAGGAAGAAGGAAGAAAGAAGGAAGGAAGGAAGGACGGAAGGAAGGAAGGAAGGAAAGGAAAGGAAAGGAAAGGAAAGGAAAGGAAAGGAAAGGAAAGGAAAGGAAAGAAAGAAAGGAAGGAAGGAAGAAAGGAAGAGAAAGAAAGAAGGAAGGAAGAAAGAAGAAAGAAAGAAAGAAAGAAAGAAAGAAAGAAAGAAAGAAAGAACGAAAAGAAAGAAAGAACGAGAAAGAAAGAAAAGAAGAAAGGAAGGAAGGAAGAAAGGAGAAAGAAAGAAAGGAAAGAAAGAAGAAAGAAAGAAAGAAAGAAAGAACGAAAGAAAGAAGAAAGAAAGAAAGAAAGAAAGAAAGAAAGAAAGAAAGAAAGAAAGAAAGAAAGAAAGAAAGAAAAGAGAAAGAAAAAGAGAGGGAGGGAGGAAGGGAAGGCATCCTCAAGGTCCAAAGCAAGACAGGACTATGAAAATGACTCTCTGTAGGACCGAGAATATATTCCTAGAAACTTGCTCAACATTCTTATTGGATACAAGATTGGACCTCAATGGAAAAGAAACAGAAACTCATAATGCACAAACGAATCCAGAAGAGATAAAAAGGGAGATAGGTGAGGTGAGGAATTATTGAAAAGATATCAAAAATTAATTAGCAGCATTTTCTCCTTTGACACAATAAAAAGTAGAACTATTTCTTTTAAAATATTAAGTTATTCATATAGAAGGAAAACTTGAGAAGCTCTCTTAGAATGTGGAGGAAGCACAAAAATTTTACATTTTAAATTTCAAAAATAAAAAATAACTAAAAGACTATAATTGGATTGTCTGTAACACAAAAGATAAATGCTTGAGGGGATGGATACCCCGTCACCCATGATGTGATTATTACACATTGCATGCCTATGTTAAAACATCTCATGTACCCCATAAATATAGACACCTACTATGTACCCACAAAAATTAAAAATTTTAAAAATGTAGAGGAAACATGAAAAATAAAAGAAAATAGAAAATTACTATTCCTTTGAAGCCAGAAATTGAATAAGCAACATTAGAATTATAAGTGTTATAGGAATAATACGAGCAGCTAACATAAAAATAGAGTTGAAGTTTCTGGTTTCAGGTAAGATGAAGCAAGCACTCTCTACCTTGTTCTCCCACTGAATGCAGCTTTACAACCTGGACAGTTGCATGAAGAAGCCATTTAAAAACTAAATAGTAGCAGGTTGACCAGAATTCAAAGTATCACTGAAGAAGCAGTGAAGTTATATTTTTGTTCCACTGATTTCCCCCAATCTCATCTCAATTTAGTCCAAAACCTAGAAGTGGACACTAGGTACAGAGAAACCTCCATAAGTAGCCCTCTAGTTCTGGCTCCAGGAGTGGAAAAGGGAACTCTCAATGTTCAGATGGAGTGTGGAAATCCCTGCTTTATTTTTCCTTTTTCTATTCTTGAGCATCTCTGTCTCCAAGGAAGCCCATGTTGGCAGCAGCAAAGGCAGCAACAGAAGTCCTTAGGAGCCAAAACCGAGAGGATGGTAATCTTCTCCTACTAATGGTGGTGTGTTCCCAAGAGGATGGGATAAACTCCCAATATCTCGCTCTCGCTCTCGCTCTCGCTCTCGCTCTCGCTCTCGCTCTCGCTCTCGCTCTCGCTCTCGCTCCAAGGACCCCTCTCCCACCTTGTCACCTGGTTCTGGACATAGGAGCAGTATCATAGGAAGGCAGCAGACAAGATAACTAAAGTCCCAGCTTTCTGGGTGCAGGACTGAAAAAAGGAGCCCCAGAGAACAAGAAAGTACCAGAAAGATGGCCAAGACAGAGGAGCCTGGGAAAGTAAACTCATACAGTTACTCACCTCTAAGCATGCTTGGATCTAATTCTAAACAGCATACCAAAGAATTTGGGAATTGGACAGATAGACTATCACCTAGACCTCGGATTAGCCTCTGGGTGGCACACACATAGGTCAAATTCACTAAAGGCTTTGACATTTTAACAAATATCGAAACCATAACCTACAGAAGGTAGATTGGAACTAACAGCCTGAACTTATCCTGAACCTTGTAATTGCCTGCAAGAACAAAATATTGGCAATCTCCACAGGATTTACAAAGAGTCACAGAGTCTTGTATTCAAAACATCTAGGATACAATGCAAAATTATTCAGCATGTGATAAACAAGGAAAATCTCAAAGACAATCAAAGACCCCGACATTAAGATGACACAGATGTTGGAAATACCTGACAAAGGCTTTAGAGCAGCTGCTTTATGTTTTTTAAAAAAGAATCTCCAAAAACTAATCCTAGTTTTCCTTGGAACAATGGAAAAGTAAAAAGTCTCAGCAAAGAAACAAGATACAAAGAAAAGCCAAATGAAAATTTGAAAATTTAAAAATAATATAACTGAAATTAAAAACTCACTGAGTGGGTTCAGTAGCACAATGGAGATGACAGAGTAAAGGGCCATCAAACTTGAAGACAGTTCAATAGAAAGTATCTAATCAGAATAACAAAGAGAAAAATACATTTAAAAAAATAAAGAGAACCTCAGGAGATTTGGGACAATAATAAAAGTTCCCAGAGGAGAGGAGAGAGAGTGAAGTGTTAATAAAGGAATAAAAGAAAACCAGATAGGTGAAGAGGCACACCATATCAATGGATTGGAAGATTCAAATAACAAAGATGGTAATCTGCCCCAAAATAGATTTAACACAATTGTAATCAAATCAAAATCCCAGTAGTCATCTTTGTAGATATAAACAAGTTGACTCTAAAATATGTTTTAAAAGGCAAATATTTCAGAATAAATTTTAAATAAAAAAAAAATGAATCTGAAGGGACTTATACTAGCCAATTTTAAAACTTGATACAAAGCTAGAGAAGTCAATACAGTGCCACAGTGGCAAAGAGATAAACATATAGCTCAACTGAACTGACTAAAAAGTCCAGGAATACACTCAAACGAAGCTAAATTGCTCTGGTCCCACCTAACAAATCTTAAAAACAAGACCTCAAAAGATCAAACTGTTTAACTTATCTGAATCTCAAACAAAATTTAAATATATGTCTAGCACTGAACAAGATAAAATACATAATGTCTGTCATCAAATCAAAACTTACCATGCATGAAAATGAAAAATTATCATGCATTCAGGAAAATACGACTCAAATGAAGAGAAAAATTAATCAATCAACACCAACTTATACCTATCATAGACCCTGGAGTCAGGAGTAAAATACATTAACATGGTTTTTATTCTACACATCAAAACCTAAGTAGAAACATAGAGAATTTTTTAAAAGATCCAAGTCAGATTTCTTAAGATAGTAACTGCAATGTCTAAGATCACAGGAAGAGGGAGAGAGGTCAGGGGTGGGGGGATTAACAGCAGAAGCAAAGATTAGTAGGCTTAAAAACATAACAGTAGAAACTATTCCAAATGAGTACAAAGATAAAATAATAATTTTTAAAATGGCATCAGTGAGCTGAAGGACACATTCAGGAGCCTATTCATCTGTGTAACTGGAGTCCGTCAAGATAGGAGTAGGAGAAGAAAAAATATTTGAAGATATAGGGTCTGAAAAGTTTCCAGATTTGATAAAAACTATAAACCCACACATACAAAAAACTCAATAAATCCAAGCACAAGAAACATGAAGAAAACTACATCAAGTCACTTCATAATCAGATTGCTGAAAATTAATCATAAAGAGGAAGTTAAAAAAAAAAAAGCCAGAGGAAAAAAAATCACATACAAAGGAATAAAATTAAGGATGACAGCAGATTTCTTGAACAGAAACAATATAAGCAACAAGATAGTGCATCAATCTTTAAAGCACTAAAGGAAAATAAATCTACTTAGAATGCTATATCCAGCAAGAATATCTTTCCAAAAAAGCGGATTTGAAAAAGGGAAAATAGGAAAAACAGATTGTTGAGGGAAAAAAATGCTGAAATAATAGCCAACAGACCTGCACTACCAAGAATAAAACTGTGAAAGAAATCCTTTACACAGAAAGAAAATAAACCACATGGAAAGATGAATCTGCACAAGAAATAAAACACATATGTCCACACAAATATTTGTGTATAAATGTTCATAATAGTTTTATTTGTAATAGTTGAGAACTAGAAACAACCCAAATTTCCATTGGCAGGTGAATGGATACATACACACTGATATATTTATACAATGAAATATTGCTTATAAAGAAATGAACTAGTGATACACGCAACCACATGAATGAATCTCAAAATAATCATGCTAAGTGAAAGAATCAAGACAACAAAAGAGTAAATACTATATAATTACATTTATATAAAATTCTGGATAATATAATTGATCTGACTGGAGATGGGGGCAGGGTGAGGTAGGAAGGGATGAAAAGGAAAAATTTTAAATAGCCAGAAGGAAACATTTGGAGAAGAGGGATATAGTCATTATTTTCATTGTGGTGGTGTTTTCATGGGTATATACATATGTCAAACTTATCAAATTGTGAGCTTTAAATATGTGCAGTTTATTGTATGCCAATTAAACCTCATAAAGCTAGTTTTAAAAGAGAGAGAGAGGTCTGATATTTCCCACTGAGTGGTGGATTCTTAGTCATTTCCATTTAACACAAAACTGACATTGAGATCATCAAATTTGCCCTAAAGATGTAGACATGTCATCATGCAAGTTCCCTGACCAAGAAAATGACTATTCTATGCTGTCCTGCTTTTTTAAAAGGTAGTAGAGGGGAAAAACATTTTATTCAGTAATTTTTCAGGTATAGGACCCCAATTGTATAACTATAGGACTCATTTTTAACCAAGTTGTTAACTGAAATAGATCACTAGCTAAACTTTTCATAATTATGAAGCATAACAAAAGTCTATCTGAACTCTGCAACAAATTTGTGATTGGAGTATTATTAGACCCCTTCTATCTATGATTAGAGACTCAGAGAGGCTGCGTTGGCAAGTTAGCCCAAGATCACACAGCTGGTAAATGGCAGTCAGAACTCTTATACAGGCCTCCATACTAAGAACTATTTTTTCCTACCCAACAAATTGCCGACTTTACCTATTGATTAGAATCTCTCCTCCAAGACCTGTGATAGCAAGGCCATCACCTTCGGCCAAGCATTTCAGTATACTCACTGAAGTTTTATGTTCCTGGCATTCATAGGGGAACAATTAATCCCCTACTTCTCTCGTAGTAGATATAGTTGTACTTCATTTGGCTCTACTTCCACAATGTGTCCCAAGTCTCCGTATCCAGTATACCACCCCAGTTCAAGCACAATCATCACTTGCCTGCATGACTTATCTTTGTCTATGACATGACTTGCATGTTTTTTTCCTGATTAGTCATTTGTCTTTTTTTTGAGATGGAGTTTCGTTCTTGTAGCCCAGGAGGGAGTGCAATGACACAATCTTGGCTCACTGCAACCTCTGCCTCCCAGGTACAAGCAATTCTCCTGCCTGTCAATTCCATGCCACTCACCCACCACCATGCCAGCCAATTTTTGTATTATTAGTAGAGATGGGTTTTCACCATGTTGGTTAGGCTGGTCTCAAACTCCTGACGTCAGGTGATCCACCTGCCTCGGCCTCCCAATGCTGAGATTACAGACCTGAGCCACCGAGCCCGACCTGTCATTTGTCTTTAAACTTACTATGTTTTGGAGTTATATTTCTTCCTTTTCATCCACAAGTATTTTATTCTTACACAGTCAAATTTATCAGTATTTTCTTTTTTTTTTTTTTTTTTTTTTTGAGACAGAGTCTCGCTCTGTCGCCCAGGCTGGAGTGCAGTGGCCAGATCTCAGCTCACTGCAAGCTCTGCCTCCCGGGTTTATGCCATTCTCCTGCCTCAGCCTCCTGAGTAGCTGGGACTACAGGAGCCCGCCACCTCGCCCAGCTAGTTTTTTTATTTTTTAGTAGAGACAGGGTTTCACCATGTTAGCCAGGATGGTCTCGATCTCCTGACCTCGTGATCCGCCCGTCTCGGCCTCCCAAAGTGCTGGGATTACAGGCTTGAGCCACTGCGCCCAGCCATCAATATTTTCTTTTGTGGCTTTCGGACTTCAAGTTATATTTAGAAAAACCCTCCCTAATTGTTGATTTTGAGTATATAAACCTGCAAATCTGAACAGGATCTCAAAAGGGCATTCCATTTGTTACAGACAAATTGCAAAGTGTGCCACACTGCATCAGCACTATCACATGTAAGTAAAGCTGGCACCATAGCGGCAACACCATTGCTACCCCAACATGTGCTCTCAGTTATCTCCAAAGTTGGATGTTTACATACAGCTTATATTTTAAGACTTCTTAACAGAGTTGCTCCAAAGGATACACCTACATTCCAACGTCTTAACCTTCAAACTGAACTTTAAGAAGCAATTTTCAAAATCCAGTAGACTCTGTAGAGCATGATTCTTGTGTATAGGTGATCAAACCTTAAGCTGCCATCATAAATCTTTGACTTTAAAGGTACTTCAAAATACTTGAATACATAGGCATTTATCTATAACCAGAAAACCCCACTACTATTAAGTACATCAATTTTAAGATGTTCTACCTAATTCTTTCTTTTTTTTTTTTTTTTTTTTGAGCCAGAGTCTCACTCTATCGCCCAGGCTGAAGTACAGTGACACAATCTCGGCTCACTGCAAGCTCCGCCTCCCAGGTTCATGTCATTCTCCTGCCTCAGCCTCCCGAGTAGCTGGGGCTACAGGCGCCCACCACCACTCCCAACTGATTTTTTTGTATTTTTAGTGGAGACGGGGTTTCACCGTGTTAGCCAGGATGGTCTCAATCTCCTGACCTCATGATCTGCCCACCTCAGCCTCCCAAAGTGTTGTGATTACAGGTATGAGCCACCTTGCTGGGCCATAAATAGCTAATTCTTTACAGAAAATACATAATATCTTGATTCAAGCAAACTAGAAAAAAAGTTAAAATGTGGATATGAACTAAATATTTCATAATATTAGATTTTTGTTTATTTAATTTCTGAGTGGTAGTGGTAATATGGGTTTTTTTAAATAGTTCTTAGCTGGTGGAGAAATATACTAAAATATTTATGGATAAAATGATATAATGTCTAGGATTTGCTTAAATATATCCAGAGATGGATGGACTTAAAAGGATACACTGTAAGTTAGTTTTTCTGTTACTTGCAGTTAAACACTTTCTAGCTGTTCTAATCTGTTAGATAACATTCCATGTATAATAAATTTATGTTCTTCTCTATGAAGCAATACTAACATCTGTTGCTAACTGAAAATTTTCATTAATTTGAATTGGAGAACAAAATGCCATTTAAAAAAATTCTACCCATATTTCCTCAGCACAGTTGGATTATTTCACCAAAGTATCAGAAAGCTATTTAACACTAGTTTTAAAGTAATCCTTACAAAGTGAAATGAATTATTGTTGAATTAATAAATTCATTAATTAAAGACTAATTAATACTTTTTTTCCGGCCCACGTCCATCACTGCCAATTGTACTTTTATTTAAGCTCATGACTTCAGTCAGTCATGAGTCCCAGCCTCCCTCGGTAAAATGGCAAATGCACACATGTCAAGAGCTCTAACAACTGGCCAGACACAGGACATAGTCCCACAGCTGAAACTGCTCTTCTTCCCCCAAGGCCAACTAAATTCAGTCTTAAAGGTCAGGTCAAAGCTTCATTCTCTTCAAGAAGTCCCCCTAAACTGGGCAAGATGCAAGACTTCCCATCTATTCCAAATGTAATCAGTTCCAGTGTGTATTCAAATAGAATTTTAGCTGCATGTCAAAACTAAATATCACCCAATACTCACAGTAGGGAAAAGCCATCACCAAACTCTTTGTTATTTATTTTCACTTAACGGTTAAACATCCATTTGTTTCAAGTAAGATAGCATGACTTGATTAAAAGAAATAGTGCTATAATGGACACGTAGCAGAGTATCTAGCACATTTGTAGGTATTTAACAAATATTTGATAAATTAATGTATTAAATGCACTAATTAATAATTAATAGGTATTTAGAGTTCACAACAGATTTCATTTTATATCAGGAGCTTCTTTGGCAAAGCTCCTTTGCCAAGTGTTGACCGACACTTTGGTAAATAATAATATCTACCTTGTAGGGTTGTAGTGAGGACTAAAAGAAATTACAATATGCTGACAGGCACAGGCACAGTAGTCCTTTTTTATTTATAGGGGATACGTCTCAAGATATGATCTGGATTTGGTCCAGCCCAATAAATACTTTGGGGAAAATCACTTTCCCCCATAGAGTCTCTGTTTTCTCATCTGCAAAGTTGAAATAATGCCTACTTCACTGTAAAGGATTAAATGACATAACCTAAGTAAGAACACCTTTCCAATATAAAAATGCCTTGCACGCTGGATGTTGTTATTCATTTTGTATCAATAGCTTCATTCATTCAGAATATACTCAGTTCATTTTTGCCTGCTCTAGGAACTGTGCAAACTCTAGAGGCAAGACATGGGAATTAATAACACACAGTAGCTACAGTTTAATACATTTTTATTTAGTTTTATTTTTAGAGACAGGGTCTCACCATGTTGCCCAGGCTACAGTGCAGTGGCTATTCACAGATATGATTATAGAGCAATACAGCCTTGTACTCCTGGCCTCAAGCAATCCTCCCACTTCAGCCTCCCAAGTCGCTGCTTTTAGAGGTGCAGACCACCATGCCTAGCAATACATATTTTGTTCAGTATGTTATTTGTTGACTGATAAATTAATATTGCTGATAATATTTGGACTGGAGAACTTAGATCCAATTTGAAAGATATATAAGATGCTGTATTTCATTTCATCATGATAGGCATATGCCTTCCACTCCTCTGTGCACTCCAAGTGAGTGCTCTCCTCTCTCATAGCACTGAACATGCTGTACTGTCATCATGAGTTTACTTCTTGTAAACTCCCCACTCTAGACTGTGACTTCCTTGCAGGTAGACCTATGGTTGTTTTTTCTTTGTATCTTCAGTATTGCACAGAGTATTGCATAAAGTAGGTACTTGGTAAACTTAGCATTCTTGCTAACTAAGAACAACCAACTGAGCATGGACGTGGGGGAGAAGAAATGTCACAATTCAATTAAATTCTTTCAACCAGAAACCTTGTGAACAATGTTCTCTTTTGTACTAGCACTTGGGTGTGTACCACCACTCCTTACATATCCAAGTATATACATTTGCACGTAGGCTAACAGGTCAGCCCTTGCTGGGGACATTACATTTTAGAATATTAGGTAGCCATTTAGTAAATGACAACTTCTGATGTCCTAAACTTCCAGGAAGAGTTAGTATACCTCAAAGAAATAATCAGTGTAACCTTCCAACCAGTAAAATCAAGCCCCTTACATTCTGTTTAATTTCCTAGGAGTTTTTATGTACATATATATGTTCAACACACATAGCCCCTCACACATATACCAGCACTATATTTTTTTACAACATAGGGTTTTCTAGGATTGAGTAGTTTTAAACAACAGTATTTTATTATTTTAAGCACACCCACTGTGGAAACATTCTCGGGGCTCACAGCTTCTGCTATTGGAACATTTGTTTTTTATTCTGAATATTTCAGCACATCTATTTACCTGGCACTATATTTAGTACCACAGTGCCAAGATGGCATATATAAAGATTCAATTGCAATTCCCATCTGATGTCCCTTCCCTCTCCTTTTTACCCCCTTTTTTATGTCCACACTCTGAATTCAGCACAAAGTTGGTGTGTTTAATTTAAAAAGAAGTAAAACGCTCCAGGAGACGCCTCAGACCACTGCAAATCACCTACTTTATAGAGGTAGTAAAATTGTGTATCGGATTAGAAGTGATGCTGATCTGAAATTTATGATAACTTTTAATGGCATTATAATTTTTTTCCCTGTGCGCTCCATAACTGCGTCGTTTCAATGCACAGTGCAGTGAGATGAAATTTGTAAGGGAAGAACATTACCCAGGCAAGCCCAAGGAAAAAAAAAAAAAAAGCCAGTGGAATAATGTAACAGCCCCACACAGGCAGATGCAAGCTATTCTTTCCATGCACTGTGGAAAGGCAGAGACACAAACTCCAAAATGACTCTTTGAAATTAAAGTCAACCCAGGGCCCAGAATTTGTTGATAAAACTAGGAAATGTGGCAGAAACAACCTCCAAAGAAACCTTAGTGTTGGTGTCTTCCTGGTACCACCCCACCACTTCTGGGACTCTTCACATCTTTCAGCTGAGAGATTCCCACTTGGGCATCTTGAAGTAGTTTTCTGGAACAAACAGCTCTCCCCCAGGCTAGGTTTATTGCATAATTTTCCTTGGGACAGTTTAACTCCCCTTTTGTTCCAAAAGATCATGAAGGGACATTCTTGGTGTCACAGGCTGAAAAAACTTGTAAAGCACTGAGAAGTGCAACTGAGAAAATGATGTTGAAGGAGAGAAAACAGGGACTCAGTAACAGAGGGAGAGAGAAAAATAGGAGAACACAGAATAATAATGTTCATATTAAGCTCTAATTTAAAATATGAGAGGAAATCTCTCCACAAAAGCCACCAAAGGGGAAGCCTTCCTTTCAATGTTAAATCCCCTCTTCAACCCATTTCTTCAGAAGTCATTCAGCCTCGACCTGAATACTTCCAAAGACAAGAGGCTCACTACCAATCCAGGCAGTTCCCAAATTTATTTATAAATTTATCAAATATATTCGGCATAGTGCCAGGCACTAAGTGTTATGCTATTGTTGAAATACTTTTAAAGCTCTTTTAAACAATAATAAGTATTATCATGTTTTCTGATTAGAGAAACAATATAGGTTTAATATAGAAAATTAAATCTCCAAAATGTATTGTATAAAACATCATCTGTGTAGTATTCTTGCCAAAACTGTTTAACATTAATCCAATAATGACAACAAACTCTGAAAATTATTCAGACAGGACTGCTTTGAACGGTCCAAAAATGTCAACATTATGAAAGAAAAAAAAAGTAGGACTATTTTAAAGGAAATTAGATACATGACAATAAATGTAATACGTGAAACTCAATTAGCTCTTCAATGAAAATTAAAAGATTACAATGGACATTTGGGGGACCATGGGAGAATTTGAAAATAGACTAGTTCTTAGATAAAATTACTAGTTGAATATTAAATTTTGGGGTGTAATAATGTTACTGTGGCTTAGTAGGGATATGAACTTCTTCTTATGATACACATGCTGAAAGATTAGGGGGCAAAACATCAGGTCTGCCCATTACTTCCAAATAGTGAAGCAAAGACAGATAAGGCCAATACCACAATATGTTAACAATTGGTGAATCTGGGTGAATAGTTAACAGGGGTTCATTATCTGTCAACATTTGTAGCTTAGAATTTTTTCAAAATAAGAAGTTGGGGGAAAACATCTAAAAAACCAAATGCTGGTTATCTCTGGATAGAGTGTGTTTAATGTTCTTTCTTATCTTATTCTATGTTTTCCAAATATTTCTGTAATAAGAAAGTCCTTGTTTTATATTGGATAAAAATGTGTCTATCCATGCAATTTCCTCCAACTCTGATCAGGGCAGCAGGATGATGCACCAGAAAGCGTAGGGCATAGAGCATCAGAAGGCCAGGTTCTTGCCCAGACCTTTGCATTCTGCGCTTGCTTCTTCATATGTAAAATCAACCCACCCTGTAGGGTTTTGGTGAGACTCAACATGGAAAACAAATAAGACTTATTCTTTTTTAGACTGTTGCACTAATTTTCCCCAGTAATGGAGCTACTCATTTCTTAAACTTTTTACTCCACAAAGTTTCTTTTTTTTTTTTTTTTTTTTTTTTTTTTTTGAGACGGAGTCTCGCTCTGTCACCCAGGCTGGAGTGCTGTGGCCGGATCTCGGCTCACTGCAAGCTCCGCCTCCCGGGTTCACACCATTCTCCTGTCTCAGCCTCCAGGGTAGCTAGGACTACAGGCGCCGCCACGTCGCCCGGCTAGTTTTTTTTTTGTAGTTTTTAGTAGAGACGGGGTTTCACCGTGTTAGCCAGGATGGTCTCGATCTCCTGACCTCGTGATCCGCCCATCTCGGCCTCCCAAAGTGCTGGGATTACAGGCTTGAGCCACCGCGCCCGGCCAAGTTTCTTTTTTAAGGAACATTTTTTCCCATTGCCTTGAGCATATTTTCCCTAGGCCTTTTGACCGGAATTGAATTCAGAGGAGCAGATCCTCTCACAGCCATCTCTACTCCCTAAGGGATTAAACTGCAGGTTATGCCAAGAATGTAACAGACATCCAGCTTCTAGCAAAGGTGGGGAAGCCCTCAACCCTACACTTACTGGCCTCAGGTCCCATATTTCAAGCCTCGCCCTGCAGACTCTCTTTCACTGGCTGAGCTGCAGTGTTGGCTATAAAAGCTCTGCTCCTCTCTCCTGAGGAAGGAACTTACCTGGAAGCTCCTCTTCAGTTTACCCAAGATTTCTTGGAGGAGTAGCCTTTCTCAAGAAACTGCAAGGCTCCGCCTCTTCCTTTTCTCAGTGCCATCTGGTTCTGTCAATCCTGTGCCACTAAGCAACAGGTCTCAACTATGTCTAGTGGAATGCCTTTACTCTTCCACGTTAAATTTGTATGTGTTTCCTCTCCTGCCCAGGCCTTACAAAAACTGTGTTTTTTCCAATCCATTTCCCAGAGAATTCAAATAAGAGAAAATAAGAATATGTCACAGCTAAGGAACATTTTGGTCGTCTGGTCCTACTCTTTCACTTTAAGGAAGTGAAGTGAAACCAACATCCAGAGGGGAAAATCGGTTATACAAGGTTATTTAACAAATGCATTGTAAAACCTGAGTTAAAACTCTACATCTGACTTCCCATGGTATACTCCTTCCATTGAACCATGTTGCTTTTTCTTAGAGATCATACACACGGTCCTTCTGAGTATTCCAAGCTTGCCTAGGTGTTCTCTCTCTCTCTCTCTCTCCTAGTATTCAGGCTGAAAGTCTCTATAGCAAACTTGTGGGTCATTAATTAAACACAGACTTAGAATGTGTCCTTGGTCATTATCCATCAATTCTCAAATGGGTTGGGAAAGCAAATTCTTCTCTTTGATATCACCTATAATCTATTCTTCACTGACCATGACCTTCTTTCTTTTAACAGACCAACATAGAAGAAGAAAATTCTCTCTCTACTCCCAAGACTTTCAACTGCCTACCCAGAATTTGCAAATCCTTTTGAACACCCTGTTTCCCTTTCTTCTTCCCAAAATGTCCTTCCCTCTTCCCAGCTTCCACCTGGTATTTCTCTTTATTCTTAGCTATTACCTTTTCTGAAGGACTTCAAGCACCACCTCAAGTGGAACTGGCCTCTAGCACTGAACTGTGACATTCCTATACCTCCACTATAACATCAACAACAAGTTTTCTTCTTCTGCAGTTTTTGGTTTTATGTCGTTTTAATCCTGAACACCTTGAAGGCAAAGTTGCTGCCTTATTTGCTTTTGTCTCCCCAGCTCCTGGCACACAGTGGAGGGTAAATTATTATTTGGGAATGAAGGCATGCAAATCAGAAAACTTGGGAGGTGATGTGTGTTTATATCTTCGAAGGCAGCCCACCTCCAGCTGAACCACATCCAGGTGCACATGCCACTGCCCTCACATCTCCCTCAACCTGCAAGACACACTATTTTCCTGGAGTAGTATATATATTCCTGTCACCCCAGTGCCTGCCTAGTGTTCCATCTGCCTCTGGAGGGGTGTTATTAGAGGGGCCAAGTTCACTCTTCTTGCAAAAAGTCTCATGCCTATGTAGCTCTAACGGTGCAGAACTCCTTTCTCCACTGTCATGTGTCACCATCATTGATATTGATTTCCCTTCATCCTTACAGACTCTGTTCCTTTCTAACGTTCGTATGCAATCTTATCTACCATCCTCTCTGGAAAGCCATCATTTATACCTTCAATACTCCACCACAGAGAAAGTTGTTCCTGAGCAGTGAGGCCAACTTGGGCTGCTCGCAACGGATGTAGCTGGGGAGGAAAATGCACTCAAACTGGCTTCATCCACTTGCCACCTGTGTGACCGTTGTTAAGTTCTTTAAACTCTGTAACTCAGTTCCCTTTTCTATACAGTGTTTTTCGGGTTGCTATGGGCATTTAAAAAAGTAGTGCATGTAAAATGTTTAGCACAATACCTGGCACATAGTGATTGCAAAATAAATGTTCACTCTTATTACTGTTATCACCCTAAACAGAACACAAAGGTAGCAGGCAACCTGCTAATACCCAAAAACATTATTTTGCTGCCCTCATTTTCTAAGGCTCTTCATAAATCTTAGATATATTCTTGAAAAACTGTGTTTTGGGCCACAACTCTTAGGACTTTTTTTTTTTTTTTTTTTTTTAAGTCTTCTTGTTTCCTCCTGTTCACTTAGCTACTATCATCTTCTAAGCTGCTGGGGGAGATCCCTTGCTCAACAAAAGATGTTTTTCTGAGTCTGCCCAAGAGAGAAAATAAGGTAGAACAGGAAGGAGAAAGAGGGTCCAAATTGTAAAAGACAATTCAAAAGAGAAGAGTACTATTGTCCAAAAGTGCCACCACATTCAACCTCCACTGCCCCTCCACAGATCCTGGACCAGAGCAAAACTGACCTTCCAGGTGGCTCAATATCTCTTCCAAGCAACACCACAACTCCAATACTGAAAACCTCCTTGTCCAGGCCCTTAAGGGCCTCCCTGGAGACTACTTAATGATGAGCCTGCACCTTGGGTTTACTCTGAATCACTCCTCTTAACCTAATTATATGCCTAGGGGGAAATTCAATGTGTTTGATCAAGTCTTGCCAGTATTTTCTTTGTCTAACCCCATTAGTCTCATTGATAGGAAGGGTTCCTAAAGCAATTAAGGCAAGTGCTATCCCCCGAGGGCTCTGGAATAAATATCCCTTCCCCACTCTTCTCAGAGCCTGGTTATCCGCTGTAATAAGCACAAGCAGGGCCGTGCAGAGAGACCTTCACAGAGGCACAGCACCCTTTGGTGCCAGCAAATTGCATCTGACCTCACTTCAATTAATAGTGTTCAGAAACTAGGGTATCTCAGCTAAGAAATGTGGAAGGAAGGCTGCTGTGATATTGTTCCTCACAATTTCCTCTCCCAGGTGTTCACTTCACATACTATTACATTTTATTCAGTCCTGTTACTATCTCTATCCACCTAGAACTCCAATGACCCACAAAATGCCGTCAAAGTCATTGGCCCATTTTGGAAGCCTCTAGTAGCCTATTAGAAATGTCAGTGCACACTCAACAAGCAGCCAGATCCAAATGCGCTGAGGCTTAACCTCATTAGAATGTTTCCACGACACAGGGTCAAACTTATCTTGCCACGGACTTTCTTCCTCTCACCAATCGCTGAGAAACCATTTTCTAATTAATTTCATCTAGATGAAACCTGCACAAATGTCAGTGCAACAAATTAAGACGTATTGATTATTGACTTTTTAAAAATAGTTAATGGTTCTGTCCAAAGATGGAATATTTTAGGGACATCAGCAAGACATTTTAGCTTAGGCTGGTTTTGGTTTTTTGAACAATGAAAATATGTTGTAAGCATCTTCCATAGCCTCGTCACTCATTTTTCATCTGAAACTTTATGCTTTTTTACAGTCACAAAATATAAATCACTAGAAAACTGCATCTTATAGTTTAATGAAAGGACAAGTGCTACTCGGGCATTTATATTTCACATATGGTGCTCTGAAGGTTGTCCATTCTTGTTCCCCTCTCCCTTCAAACATCAGTAGAACGCTAAATGTGTTCACCATAACTGTTGCTAGCAAAAAAGAAAAAAAAAAGATAAAACTCAAGTTTCTTATCAGAAAGCTTGTTTGCTTGTTATTTCAAGGTGGAAAAGGGTGAATGCCTTGACCTAGTCCAGGGGTTCCTGGCATGCTGTCAATCACTCACCACGCTTTACCGAATCTTACTGTGTCCTAGGGTAAAGGTCAGAGGGGAATGCCAGACTTGACTGCTACTCTAAAGAGGACGTAATCTAGCTCAGCACATCTTCGTAAGCATAAAAAACTGTGAACTAGGAAGCTTTCTATGTAATACACATGGTACGACCCACATCCAGTACCACATTTGATTTAAAAACTTTCTGTAAAGTAGCATGGGATCTGTTTACTGGTGGCAAAACAGGGGCAAAAGAAGGAATTTTATTACAAATCATGTTGGCAACAGGAACTAAAATCAAACCTCCATTTCTAAAATACTTAAACTATCCCTTTTTGTAACATGCTATTCAGCTCAAGAGCTTTTATTTTACCAATTAAGTAGGTCGAAAGACTACGAGTAATGTTTTCTAAAAGAGAGGGAGTCAGGCTCATATTTTGCACAGGTAAATTGCTTCAGGGAAGAGATTTATAACCTTTTATTTTCTTCTATCCTACTCAAATGTTTTAATTTATCAGAAATGAAATTATTGGCACCTGAAAGGGAATATCTCAGTATAATTGCTTCCTATATTCATTCTGAAAGTGTAAATATTCAGTCTTCATCTATCAAGATAGATCTATGAAGGCGATCATAGAGATCATCTACTTTATTCCATCATTTTATAAAAAATAATTGAAGGTCAGAGAACTTGTTACTTGTGCGAAGTCACATAACTTGAAGCAATGTGTGTATATGTGAAAGGATTTTCATCTTGTTGTTCAATAAATGTATTCACTATCATTGTGTCCAGATCTATATATCAATTAAAGGTAAGCATGGATGTTTTTAAAAAGGTACCCAGCTAGGTAATATCAATAGCCAGAGAATAAGCAAATCCAAGGTAGGAACAAAGCTGGGGAGAACTCACCATATTCAGCCTGGGCCTGAGAAGACCAAATGGTGTGAGATCCATAAGTAGACATGCCCCACACCCTGAAATAGAGAGGCCCCAGCTGAGGTATACCAAAGTTACAGCAAGCCACAGGACACATTATCATATGGGCCAGATGAAAGAATGAGACCTAGCAAACCTCTCAGAGAAGTCTTTCATCTTAAAGGAGATTTTAAAAATGAAGACATAGGAACAGAGCTAGAGTGTGATAACTGTATCACTGCAATAGGGGAATGGACCAGTTGATCTTGACATCTCAGGAAGCTCCAGAAGACTTTCATTGTGTGATTTATTTTTATGTTTGTATTTATGTTCTGTCAACAACCCCATAGGCTCCGGGATTGCTTTAATGAATAAATGATAAGTTTAAAAATGATAATGGTGTCGTCAGGAGCAGAAACCAGTGCTGGTTTATGGCTAGGTCTTAATCTATGCCACAGAATTGGACACAAAGGACAAGTCCTCTCATTCCAATTTGTCATGGCCTGTGAATGTGGAAGCCTCAGCCTTCACCTCAGGCAAAGCAGGCATCATTAGTTGTGTTGGTTCAGATGGCCAAATCTCTTATTTGCATTCTTATTTTTCTCCTTTTAGAGATTGTCTTTATCGTATAAACAGCATACCTTTTTAGCAAGCATATAGTAGTTGCAGAAATGAAAACATCAGCTCAGGAAAGGAAATTGATGCCAGATATCTTGATGAAATGTTCATTGTAATTTATCTAAAAATTTTAGGATCAAAATCAGGCTCAAATTTATCCGCAATAGGTGATTGAGTACTAACCCAAAAAGCAATGAGTTACCATAAAATTTTTATTTAATTTGTAAGTGGGGAGCTCTGTTGTGATGCTAACTTCAGTTGTACTAACATGTTGGCTGGTCGCAATGAACCCTACTGTGTCAGAAAAGGTATTTGCCATCAACTCCCTTCCTTGAGCCAATAATTTTATTTCTTCACATACTATGCACTTACTAAATAGACATGCAATTTGTATAACACAAATAATTTATAAAAGAAAACAAATAAGAATGTGAGTAAGAGATTTGGCAGTTCTGACCAAAAACAGCTAATCAGTGGCACTAAGAAGATATAGTACATGGGAAAAATGATAGTGAAATGTGTGTCTCTGGTATTTAATTATCCCAATTGTGCCTAACAGACAGCATCCAGGCATGTAAACAGAAAAGGGAGACTGACTAATTAAACCCACCATTGTGATCTTTGAGAGAAGAAAACTAATACAAACTCATAGGAGTGATCTTAAAATGAAGATGAGGCACTGATGCTACTTCATAAAGCTTCTTGAGGTGATTTATCTTGTAAATTGATATCTTGTACACTTTAATATCTTTATGGGCCAATGGCTGTATTTTGTCCTCAGTATGAATTAAAAATTTAGGTATTTGTGTTGAATAGAACCATAAGTCTTCTCACTGAGAACAAGTCAAAAAAGTGGAGTATGTGCTCTGCAAGGTCTTTTGCTCTTCCTGTGTAGTCCACCAAAGAACACTAGCAGAGTTATGCGTAAAGCTGAGGTTAAAAAACATAGGCTGATAGGAGTTGAGAATATGACACATTCAGAGAAAATAAGTCAGAATGTGTTGAAGGCTGGCTGGGCAAAACTTACCATAAAGTTTCAGCACCTTGTAAGACCGCATTTTACGCCAACACTAATTTATATTTGGATTGTCCATCACTCTGGCTACCTGAACCAACATCCCTCCCATTGGTAAGGAAGGGTATCTGAGAGCTGACATGAGATTTATGTCACCAACCACTTGGCTCCCAAAGCTCCCCAAACCAATTACAAGAGCCCATGGCAGCTGCAAAGGAAGGCAGAGTAAGAGGAACTGCTCTAGTGGGATGCGGTGGCTCACGCCTGTAATCCCAGCACTTTGGAAGGCTGAGGCGGGCGGATCACGAAGTCAATAGTTTGAGAGCAGCCTGACCAATATGGTGAAACCCCGTCTCTGCTAAAAATACAAAAATTAGCCAGACATGGTGGCGTGCCCCTGTAATTCCAGCTACTCAGTAGGGTGAGGCAGGAGAATTGCTTGAACCGGGGAGGTGGAGGTTGCAGTGAGCCGAGATCGTGCTGCCACACTCCAGCCTGGGTGACAGAGCGAGCTTCAGTTTCAAAAAAAAAAAAAAGAAGAAGAAGAACTGCTCCTACAACCACAAATTCCTGGAGTAGAGATCTCCTATTTTGTCTGCTCATTGGCCAACCATGAAAGATTTCTATTTGTTGTTTACCAAGGTTTTGAAGTCTTGGGGATTTTTTTGGTGGTGGTGGGGGGTGGGTGGTTTCGTCACTATTGTCATTTGGTTTGGTTTACTTTGGTTTGCCTTTTCATGAATAAATATTAAGTGCATGAGTTAGGATTCTTTTGGTGTCACAAGAAACAGAAAATTCAACCTAAGTTGACTTAAGCAAGAAGGGGATTTGTTGGTGCAATAACTTAAATATCTGAGTTCAAATATGGTTTGATTCTGTGACTCAAATAGTCACTAGGACATGTCTGTCTCTCTCTCTGCCTCTCTCTCTCTCTCTGGCTCTCGCTCTCTCCATCCCCTCCCCCCACTTCAGCTCTGTAATTGGGCTCCCTTTACAGAACGTCATTTGTGGTGGCAACATGTTAACTACAACTTTAGTCTTACCTCCTCTTGAGTTAAAGTCTAGTGGGAAAAGCTGCAGGCCCAGCAAAAGTCACTGGGTCTCACTGGCTTTGCTAAGGTCGTGTACCCAGTTCTGAACCCATCTGTGGCCAGGAAAAGTCAATGCTCTGCTAGCTGAAGATGAGCCATAAATACACCCAGGACCTAGAATATGATTGCTTCCAACACTATACAAACCACCTTGAGAGTGGGGGACAGACGGTTTCCTACAGAAAAACCTAAGTATCATTACCAGAAGAAGGATAAATGGATGTCCAGCTGCAAACAATGAATGCCCATTATATCAGGTCTTGTCTATCACAGTCTAGGCTCGATGGAAACAGAGTGTCTTGTATTTCTTTGGGTCACCCAGAGAATGCCTAGTTTATATTTAAAAAAAAAAAAAAAAACTGGTATTCAATAAGCATATGATGGTTAATTAATTGATTAATTTAGCCAGATTGGGAAATCTAACATTAGAAATCACTCTGGCTTTTACTCAAATCCCTTCTGCTAACTAGACAATGGCTACACTTCATTCCAGAAAACTTAAGTTGCCAATGCTGTCTTCATTCATAGCTGTCTTCATTCGTAGAACTATCTTTTATTTGATGAACGAACTATGCTGTGACTCTGCCCTGTGAAACACTATTAACAGTAACCATCCTTAACAGCACCATCTTAGGGCTTTACATATAATATCTCACATAAACCTCATGACAACCCCGTAAGGAAAAGGCAATTATTATCCCTATTTTACAGATATGGAAAATGAGGCTCAGAAAAGTCAAAAGACCTGCCCAAGGTAACATAGCTAGTAAATGGCAGAGTTAAAATTTGAACCCAAGTCAGTCTTCCCACTATCTATGTTTGGTCAAATCAGACCATTCTGCAAAGCCAGGTTTAAATGCCACCACCTTCAGGTCCTCCCAGCTGGAATCAGCTAACTCTTTCACACCACTTGGTGCTTCTCTTACAGCCCTTATTTTCTTTTGACTTGGATAATTACTTACATATTCACTCAATTCTGCCATTCTCAGTGTCCCTGAAAACAGTAAACAGCAGGAAGCAGAATCAGAAAGGCAGCATCACGAAAGGGAAAAAAGTAGCAAGATGTGCTTCCCGGTCCACCTGCTACCCCAGCTCCGGGCCACCCACCTTTATTCTGCTGAGGCCAAGGCAGGATCTGGTTTCAAACCAGATGAGCCTCTCCACTGCCAGATCAGTCTTCCACATGGTCCTTTGAGCATACCGTTCCCCAAATCAAACCTTTCAGGTAAAACTCTATTTACAAAAACGCTGACTATAGTTTGTCTGTTTGACTTTTTATGACATTTCATTAAAGTGTTATTTTCCTGATTTCTGAGGTTTTTGGCACCCCCTTACATTTTGCATCTGAGGCAGATGCCTTTCTTCCCTCACGCTAGAGGTGACCTTGTTCAGGAGCTCTTGATTACAGAGCAAAGCCTGAAACACTTCACATGATGGTCAAGGCCTCCACAGAATGACTTTCATTTACCATTCTAGCTTGATCTTTAGGTCTTGATTACAGAGCAAAGCCTGAAACACTTCACATGATGGTCAAGGCCTCCACAGAATGACTTTCATTTACCATTCTAGCTTGATCTTTAGGCTCCACCCCAATAAACTAATTGTCTCATTCACTGTCCCTTTTCTCTCTCCTTCACCCAACACAGAAAGCTTTGATCTACTCCCTCCCTCAAAAGACACCTCCTGAACCTTTGACTGGCTCCCTGTCCTTGTGCTCAGATCCTACATTGCCTCCACATTGGCCCAGGCCATGTAGGCCAGCCCAAACTCACTAACTTCAGAAGTAAGTTTTAACTTCTCAAGACCAAGAGCTCTTTTAAAATTATTGTTCCTTTCATCCTCTCTTCCACTCCTCACCCGCTGCCCACACACAAACCTACTATTAGGTAACTGAGTAAATGCTCAATAAATCAATTCCTTTGTTTAATGTTTCAACAAACTCCAGTCTATTCCCACCTGCTAATCAGCTTATTTCATATGCATGGCAAGCAGAGGCAGTGACACAGGCAAGTGAGCCAGGGAAGTCCTCCTCCTGGGTTCTCATAGAAGCCCCATAGTGGACACGAAGTGGGCTTTGGAGGTAGTAAAACCAGGGGGGCAACAACCTCAGGGCCCCACAGGGAGAGATGGAGCAGCTATGAGACTGGAACTTATTCTGATTTTGCCTCTCATATAACCTTGACTCTTACACACCTCTCACCCCAAAGGGAGCTCAGACGGCTCTGGGTTTCAGCTCAGAATAGAGAAAGAAAACACTCCTCAAGGGAGACCTGGCTTTCTCGACTAGAAAAAAGTAAGTTTTAATACAATAAATAAATATTTGGGTGCCTAAAAACAATCATTATTTAAGTATGTGGCTAAGGTCATTTATTTTAAAATGTGTGACCAGAACTGGAAATTGACATTTTTGTACAATAATATTGGTTACCAAGTTTAACCTTTTTATTTGTTCACTCAATGAATATATTTTATTGCCTACTGTGGGCTAAGTACAAAGAATAGAACGATGAACAAGACAGACATGGTTACTAGCCTCTTGGAGCTTTTATCATACATCGTTTATCATTTATGAGAATTTCATAAATTACTTTGGCGCTCTTTAAATCAACAAATAATAACTGAGCTCATAATTAGTGCCTAGTCTAGATGGTTAAGGTACATTGGTGAGGCCGGGCGCAGTGGTTCACGCCTGTAATCCCAGCAGTTTGGGAGGCCGAGGCGGGCGGATCACAAGGTCAGGAGATCAAGACCATCCTGGCTAACATGGTGAAACCCCATCTCTACTAAAAATAAAAAAAAAAAAAATTAGCCAGGTGCTGTGGCGAGTGCCTGTAGTCCCAGCTACTCGGGAGGCTGAGGCAGGAGAATGCCATGAACCCAGGAAGAGGAGCTTGCAGTGAGCCGAGATTGTGCCACTGCACTCCAACCTGGGCGACAGAGTGAGACTCCGTCTCAAAAAAAAAGATACATTGATGAGTAAAATATACAAAGATTCCTACCTTCAGAGAGTTTATAGTCTAGCTAAGTGTGACAACAAACACAACAAATAAGTACTGTATAACCTATAGTAGAAGAAATAAGTATATGGAAGGAAGAAAAAGTAAGGCAAGACAGGAATGTGCGTCTGGAGCTTTTGAGGAAACCCAAGGAATCCAGTGTGGCAGGAGTAGAGTAAGTGAGAGGGAGCAGAGAGAAAGTGACAGAATTTGAGAGAAGTAATAATTCAGATTATATAGTTGTAGGGCCATTGAAAGGACTTTAGCCTTTACTCCAACTGAAAAGGGGAGCAACTAATGGTTTTGACCAGAGGAATGATATGATATACTTTTAACTATTCTCAGTCTATTCTCAGAACAGCAGACAGAGGACAGAAGAAAGAGTGGAAGCAGGGAGCCTGTTAGGTAAAATACTGCAGAATCCAAATGAGAGAAAGGAGTGGCTTGAACCAGCACGTTAATACTGTAGATGCTAGGATGGGGTCAGATTCTGGATTTATTTTGTTGCATATTGAGGATAAGAGTAATCTAATCTCTTACATTTGTGATAGAGACCAAATAAAATTAAACATGTAAAGAATTTATAAGAGTGTCTGACACATAGCAATGCTTAATGAACAACATTTTTATTGTTGTTGTTATTATTATTATTATTCATAGGTCATTTGTCACTGACCCTCTGTAACCCTAGAAGTGAAAATAACACTCTCATATGCTAATAGAAAGTCTTGAAAATGGGATTTAAATCTGGAGTCAAAGTGGGTCCTTTTCCCCACAATGTCTTTGCTTCAAGACCAAAGACAGCCACGACCACCCAAATCGTATTGTGCCTATGTCAGCATGGATCTGTCCTGATCTCCCAGCCCTGACATTCTCACTCACTCTACTCTTCCTTGCCTCACAAAACCAAGGCTCTTGGAGCGAATGCAACCTCCTCTCACGTAAGGGAGCACTTGATACCTTGTGCTTGGGCAACAAATACCTTTTCATTTCCCTTTAGCCTGGGTCAGGGAATGGGACCAGAAGTGGGTATTGATCTTGGGGGAGAATCTGGATTCCTGGTAGCCCATTGGGCCAATGCTAAGGGACCCATCTGCCTTGCCATCGGAGTTCTGGTAAACTCCAGAGGGGGAAAAAAAAAAAAAAAACCATGGAAAAGAGCTCATCTCACTGAAACTGAAATGCAGCAACCTCCTCAGTCTCAGAAGAGGCTGAATGAGAGAGTGCAGTCAAGTGGAATGGTTGGAGTGTACTTTAGAGAAATTTCGCCAAAAGGGAAAGTGGAGATGGTCTCTTTTTTTAATTCCCTACCAAAAAAAATTCTGCAGAACTTAAAACTATTTTAATCAGCTGAAAAACATACGTGAGCTTTACAGCTCCAAGACAGCTTGCACAGGCCCCGATAAATGCCTATCGCTCATTTGCATACGCTAACAGCTACACTTTAATCAGCCTCCTAATCCCTGATGGTATTAATGAATTTTTTTATGCTTTTTTTTTTTTAGTATCATGTTTGCTAATTCAGAAATGATCAGCGGCTTCTGTGTGCCTTTTTTTATGCAGGAAATAATGGGTGAGCTGGGTACTCCTGTTATCCCGCTCTCACAAATAATTAAGACTACAAAGGGTACAAATCAGTTTGAATGCGGTGCACAAAGGCACGAGCTCAGCAAAGGCCTTTCTCTGTTTCTGTTTCTCCCTCCCCCACCCCCTATTTTCTCCCTTTTACATTTGCTCCTTTCTTTTGACAAGAGGTGGTTTCCAAAGACACCTGGGCAGGCAAGGCACTGGCCTATTCAAAATATTAATTCCCTGCCTCACTCCACCCCCATCACCACCACCAGGGCCTGCAGAATGATGTGAGTTTTCATCTCAGAGGATTTGGATTCCTCTCAAGACTGGTTTTCAGAACACTAACTGCAGTGGAGGAAAACAGAGAGAGAGAGAACTTTCTGAATAGTGTCTCTCCCATATTTCCCACCCTCTTTCTTTGTTCATCTCCAAGTAGGAACCTGCTAGGTCTGGTGCTACCATGATCAGGGAGATGAAGAAAGTATCTCCTTCAGCCCTAGACCTTACTCCAGGGACCTCAGGAGAGTTTGGCACACAGCAGGCCAGGCCAGCCAGGGACCAGGGAGCTGGGGGCAGGATCCCAGTGGTTCATCTAGCAATAGAACCTCCAAATAAGGCCAAGATTAGACGTTTTAGGTCTCCTGGGAATCAAAGAGAGAGAGCATGAAGGGGTCAGTGCTTGCTCCTCTGAAGAAATGAGAGAGGCTAGCATTGACAATGGAAATTCGCAAGTAATTCAAAGTGTATTAGCCAACATGGTTACCTAACAGAGAATAGATTTGCATTTTAAAGGCTCAGTCTGCCTGCTCACATCACTAGTGCTGGACAGGTGACGGCCCAAAATTATCAGCCAGAGAAAGGAGGAGGGAGTGCTAGCCCTGGACAACCTGCACCCTAGATAGTGAACTCTCAAACAGCGACAAATGGGCTAGAAAATATAGACACAATCTGATCCATATATATCTATAAGTAAATTAGATGGTAAAACTGCTATATAGTTTAACAAGAAAAATAAACTGCTGAATATAAAAATTAAATGTCCAAAGCACTTCTAGGTACTTATTTTTTAAAGTTTGAGGAGGGGTCATGCCATTCAAATATTTCAGTATATATGACTATGTGTGTGTGTGTATATATATATATATATATATATATATATATATATATGATTTTTTAAATGCCCTTATTCAGAAGAATGTTGGGAGAAGTGATGAGACCACCAAATTTGCAAAGTCCTTTGCACTGCAACAAGGATAAAGTATTGCATGAATATGTGCTGATCATCAAATCAGTGGCCTCCCATTCTCATGCAGTGGCCATCCTATCACCTGGCAAGCTCCCACTAACCTGTAGTCATTGGAAAATGGCTTGGACTTCCAGACACCTGAAAAGTACAAACACCTTAATTTTGACTTCTGATCTGTCTTCTTCTAGTTTCATGTCTTCTCTGTATTCCTAGTAGAACATTCTCTGGCAGACAATAGACACCCAATAAATGCTAAATT